>NC_140749.1:24868750-26195000 GCF_051527215.1 Medicago sativa | reverse complement strand
CTAGCCTTATCGAATCGAAGTATGTAATAGTTCCTAGGAAATCTAACAAGCATATCTACGACATCCATGGTTTATTTTAGAATTTTTAAAAAGGCCAAAATGGGGGTTAAGTGAATTTCCTTGTTAATATACGGATTTTACTCATTTTTGACCCTTTTTCTTTCACTAAAAAGGTCATAAAGTGGCCTAGCCTTATCGAATCGAAACATGTAATAGTTCTTAGGAAATCTAACAAGCATATCTACGACATCCATGGTTTATTTCAGAATTTTTTAAAAAGGCCAAAATGGGGGTTAAGTGAATTTCCTTGTTAATTTATGGATTTTACTCGTTTTTGACCTTTTTCATTCACTAAAAAGGTCATAAAGTGGCCTAGCCTTATCGAATCGAAGCATGTAATAGTTCTTAGGAAATCTAACAAGCATATCTACGACATCCATGGTTTATTTCAGAATTTTTTAAAAAGGCCAAAATGGGGGTTAAGTGAATTTCCTTGTTAATTTATGGATTTTACTCGTTTTTGACCTTTTTCTTTCACTAAAAAGGTCATAAAGTGGCCTAGCCTTATCGAATCGAAGCATGTAATAGTTCCTATGAAATCTAACAAGCATATATTCGAATTCCAAGGTTGATTTTATCATTTTCAAAAATGGACAAAATGAGGGTTAAGTGAATTTCCTTGTTAATTTACGGATTTTACTCGTTTTTGACCTTTTTTAATTCACTAAAAAGGTCATAAAGTGGCCTAGCCTTATCGAATCGAAGCATGTAATAGTTCCTAGGAAATTTAACAAGAATATCTACGACATCCATGGTTTATTTCAGAATTTTTTAAAAAGGCCAAAATAGGGGTTAAGTGAATTTCCTTGTTAATTTATCGATTTTACTCGTTTTTGACCTTTTTCTTTCACTAAAAAGGTCATAAAGTGGCCTAGCCTTATCGAATCGAAGCATGTAATAGTTCCTATGAAATCTAACAAGCATATATTCGAATTCCAAGGTTGATTTTATCATTTTCAAAAATGGACAAAATGAGGGTTAAGTGAATTTCCTTGTTAATTTACGGATTTTACTCGTTTTTGACCTTTTTTAATTCACTAAAAAGGTCATAAAGTGGCCTAGCCTTATCGAATCAAAGTATGTAATAGTTCCTAGGAAATCTAACAAGAATATCTACGACATCCATGGTTTATTTCAGAATTTTTTAAAAAGGACAAAATATGGGTTAAGTGAATTTCCTTGTTAATTTATCGATTTTACTCGTTTTTGACCTTTTTCTTTCACTAAAAAGGTCATAAAGTGGCCTAGCCTTATCGAATCGAAGCATGTAATAGTTCCTATGAAATCTAACAAGCATATATTCGAATTCCAAGGTTGATTTTATCATTTTCAAAAATGGACAAAATGAGGGTTAAGTGAATTTCCTTGTTAATTTACGGATTTTACTCGTTTTTGACCCTTTTTCTTTCACTGAAAAGGTCATAAAGTGGCCTAGCCTTATCGAATCGAAGCATGTAATAGTTCCTAGGAAATCTAACAAGCATATCTACGACATCCATGGTTTATTTTAGAATTTTTTAAAAAGGCCAAAATGGGGGTTAAGTGAATTTCCTTGTTAATATACGGATTTTACTCATTTTTGACCCTTTTTCTTTCACTAAAAAGGTCATAAAGTGGCCTAGCCTTATCGAATCGAAACATGTAATAGTTCTTAGGAAATCTAACAAGCATATCTACGACATCCATGGTTTATTTCAGAATTTTTTAAAAAGGCCAAAATGGGGGTTAAGTGAATTTCCTTGTTAATTTATGGATTTTACTCGTTTTTTACCTTTTTCTTTCACTAAAAAGGTAATAAAGTGGCCTAGCCTTATCGAATCGAAGCATGTAATAGTTCTTAGGAAATCTAACAAGCATATCTACGACATCCATGGTTTATTTCAGAATTTTTTAAAAAGGCCAAAATGAGGGTTAAGTGAATTTCCTTGTTAATTTATGGATTTTACTCGTTTTTGACCTTTTTCTTTCACTAAAAAGGTCATAAAGTGGCCTAGCCTTATCGAATCGAAGCATGTAATAGTTCCTATGAAATCTAACAAGCATATATTCGAATTCCAAGGTTGATTTTATCATTTTCAAAAATGGACAAAATGAGGGTTAAGTGAATTTCCTTGTTAATTTACGGATTTTACTCGTTTTTGACCTTTTTTAATTCACTAAAAAGGTCATAAAGTGGCCTAGCCTTATCGAATCGAAGCATGTAATAGTTCCTAGGAAATCTAACAAGAATATCTACGACATCCATGGTTTATTTCAGAATTTTTTAAAAAGGCCAAAATAGGGGTTAAGTGAATTTCCTTGTTAATTTATCGATTTTACTCGTTTTTGACCTTTTTCTTTCACTAAAAAGGTCATAAAGTGGCCTAGCCTTATCGAATCGAAGCATGTAATAGTTCCTATGAAATCTAACAAGCATATATTCGAATTCCAAGGTTGATTTTACCATTTTCAAAAATGGACAAAATGAGGGTTAAGTGAATTTCCTTGTTAATTTACGGATTTTACTCGTTTTTGACCTTTTTTAATTCACTAAAAAGGTCATAAAGTGGCCTAGCCTTATCGAATCAAAGCATGTAATAGTTCCTAGGAAATCTAACAAGAATATCTACGACATCCATGGTTTATTTCAGAATTTTTTAAAAAGGCCAAAATAGGGGTTAAGTGAATTTCCTTGTTAATTTATCGATTTTACTCGTTTTTGACCTTTTTCTTTCACTAAAAAGGTCATAAAGTGGCCTAGCCTTATCGAATCGAAGCATGTAATAGTTCCTATGAAATCTAACAAGCATATATTCGAATTCCAAGGTTGATTTTATCATTTTCAAAAATGGACAAAATGAGGGTTAAGTGAATTTCCTTGTTAATTTACGGATTTTACTCGTTTTTGACCACTTTATGACCTTTTTAGTGAAAGAAAAAGGTCATAAACTGGCCTAGCCTTATCGAATCGAAGCATGTAATAGTTCCTATGAAATCTAACAAGCATATATTCGAATTCCAAGGTTGATTTTATCATTTTCAAAAATGGACAAAATGAGGGTTAAGTGAATTTCCTTGTTAATTTACGAATTTTACTCGTTTTTGACCCTTTTTCTTTCACTAAAAAGGTCATAAAGTGGCCTAGCCTTATCGAATCGAAGCATGTAATAGTTCCTAGGAAATCTAACAAGCATATCTACGACATCCATGGTTTATTTTAGAATTTTTAAAAACGGCCAAAATGGGGGTTAAGTGAATTTTCTCGTTAATTTACGGATTTTACTCGTTTTTGACCCTTTTTCTTTCACTGAAAAGGTCATAAAGTGGCCTAGCCTTATCGAATCGAAGCATGTAATAAGTCCTAGGAAATCTAACAAGCATATCTACGACATCCATGGTTTATTTTAGAATTTTTTAAAAAGGCCAAAATGGGGGTTAAGTGAATTTCCTTGTTAATATATGGATTTTACTCGTTTTTGACCTTTTTCTTTCACTAAAAAGGTCATAAAGTGGCCTAGCCTTATCGAATCGAAGCATGTAATAGTTCCTATGAAATCTAACAAGCATATATTCGAATTCCAAGGTTGATTTTATCATTTTCGAAAATGGATAAAATGAGGGTTAAGTGAATTTCCTTGCTAATTTATGGATTTTACTCGTTTTTGACCCTTTTTCTTTCACTAAAAAGGTCATAAAGTAGCCTAGCCTTATCGAATCGAAGCATGTAATAGTTCCTATGAAATCTAACAAGCATATATTCGAATTCCAAGGTTGATTTTATCATTTTCAAAATTGGACAAAATGAGGGTTAAGTGAATTTCCTTGTTAATTTACGGATTTTACTCGTTTTTGACCTTTTTTAATTCACTAAAAAGGTCATAAAGTGGCCTAGCCTTATCGAATCAAAGCATGTAATAGTTCCTAGGAAATCTAACAAGAATATCTACGACATCCATGGTATATTTCAGAATTTTTTAAAAAGGCCAAAATAGGGGTTAAGTGAATTTCCTTGTTAATTTATCGATTTTACTCGTTTTTGACCTTTTTCTTTCACTAAAAAGGTCATAAAGTGGCCTAGCCTTATCGAATCGAAGCATGTAATAGTTCCTAGGAAATCTAACAAGCATATCTACGACATCCATGGTTTATTTTAGAATTTTTAAAAAGGCCAAAATGGGGGTTAAGTGAATTTCCTTGTTAATATACGGATTTTACTCATTTTTGACCCTTTTTCTTTCACTAAAAAGGTCATAAAGTGGCCTAGCCTTATCGAATCGAAACATGTAATAGTTCTTAGGAAATCTAACAAGCATATCTACGACATCCATGGTTTATTTCAGAATTTTTTAAAAAGGCCAAAATGGGGGTTAAGTGAATTTCCTTGTTAATTTATGGATTTTACTCGTTTTTGACCTTTTTCTTTCACTAAAAAGGTCATAAAGTGGCCTAGCCTTATCGAATCGAAGCATGTAATAGTTCTTAGGAAATCTAACAAGCATATCTACGACATCCATGGTTTATTTCAGAATTTTTTAAAAAGGCCAAAATGGGGGTTAAGTGAATTTCCTTGTTAATTTATGGATTTTACTCGTTTTTGACCTTTTTCTTTCACTAAAAAGGTCATAAAGTGGCCTAGCCTTATCGAATCGAAGCATGTAATAGTTCCTATGAAATCTAACAAGCATATATTCGAATTCCAAGGTTGATTTTATCATTTTCAAAAATGGACAAAATGAGGGTTAAGTGAATTTCCTTGTTAATTTACGGATTTTACTCGTTTTTGACCTTTTTTAATTCACTAAAAAGGTCATAAAGTGGCCTAGCCTTATCGAATCGAAGCATGTAATAGTTCCTAGGAAATTTAACAAGAATATCTACGACATCCATGGTTTATTTCAGAATTTTTTAAAAAGGCCAAAAGAGGGGTTAAGTGAATTTCCTTGTTAATTTATCGATTTTACTCGTTTTTAACCTTTTTCTTTCACTAAAAAGGTCATAAAGTGGCCTAGCCTTATCGAATCGAAGCATGTAATAGTTCCTATGAAATCTAACAAGCATATATTCGAATTCCAAGGTTGATTTTATCATTTTCAAAAATGGACAAAATGAGGGTTAAGTGAATTTCCTTGTTAATTTACGGATTTTACTCGTTTTTGACCTTTTTTAATTCACTAAAAAGGTCATAAAGTGGCCTAGCCTTATCGAATCAAAGTATGTAATAGTTCCTAGGAAATCTAACAAGAATATCTACGACATCCATGGTTTATTTCAGAATTTTTTAAAAAGGCCAAAATAGGGGTTAAGTGAATTTCCTTGTTAATTTATCGATTTTACTCGTTTTTGACCTTTTTCTTTCACTAAAAAGGTCATAAAGTGGCCTAGCCTTATCGAATCGAAGCATGTAATAGTTCCTATGAAATCTAACAAGCATATATTCGAATTCCAAGGTTGATTTTATCATTTTCAAAAATGGACAAAATGAGGGTTAAGTGAATTTCCTTGTTAATTTACGGATTTTACTCGTTTTTGACCCTTTTTCTTTCACTGAAAAGGTCATAAAGTGGCCTAGCCTTATCGAATCGAAGCATGTAATAGTTCCTAGGAAATCTAACAAGCATATCTACGACATCCATGGTTTATTTTAGAATTTTTTAAAAAGGCCAAAATGGGGGTTAAGTGAATTTCCTTGTTAATATACGGATTTTACTCATTTTTGACCCTTTTTCTTTCACTAAAAAGGTCATAAAGTGGCCTAGCCTTATCGAATCGAAACATGTAATAGTTCTTAGGAAATCTAACAAGCATATCTACGACATCCATGGTTTATTTCAGAATTTTTTAAAAAGGCCAAAATGGGGGTTAAGTGAATTTCCTTGTTAATTTATGGATTTTACTCGTTTTTGACCTTTTTCTTTCACTAAAAAGGTAATAAAGTGGCCTAGCCTTATCGAATCGAAGCATGTAATAGTTCTTAGGAAATCTAACAAGCATATCTACGACATCCATGGTTTATTTCAGAATTTTTTAAAAAGGCCAAAATGAGGGTTAAGTGAATTTCCTTGTTAATTTATGGATTTTACTCGTTTTTGACCTTTTTCTTTCACTAAAAAGGTCATAAAGTGGCCTAGCCTTATCGAATCGAAGCATGTAATAGTTCCTATGAAATCTAACAAGCATATATTCGAATTCCAAGGTTGATTTTATCATTTTCAAAAATGGACAAAATGAGGGTTAAGTGAATTTCCTTGTTAATTTACGGATTTTACTCGTTTTTGACCTTTTTTAATTCACTAAAAAGGTCATAAAGTGGCCTAGCCTTATCGAATCGAAGCATGTAATAGTTCCTAGGAAATCTAACAAGAATATCTACGACATCCATGGTTTATTTCAGAATTTTTTAAAAAGGCCAAAATAGGGGTTAAGTGAATTTCCTTGTTAATTTATCGATTTTACTCGTTTTTGACCTTTTTCTTTCACTAAAAAGGTCATAAAGTGGCCTAGCCTTATCGAATCGAAGCATGTAATAGTTCCTATGAAATCTAACAAGCATATATTCGAATTCCAAGGTTGATTTTACCATTTTCAAAAATGGACAAAATGAGGGTTAAGTGAATTTCCTTGTTAATTTACGGATTTTACTCGTTTTTGACCTTTTTTAATTCACTAAAAAGGTCATAAAAGTGGCCTAGCCTTATCGAATCAAAGCATGTAATAGTTCCTAGGAAATCTAACAAGAATATCTACGACATCCATGGTTTATTTCAGAATTTTTTAAAAAGGCCAAAATAGGGGTTAAGTGAATTTCCTTGTTAATTTATCGATTTTACTCGTTTTTGACCTTTTTCTTTCACTAAAAAGGTCATAAAGTGGCCTAGCCTTATCGAATCGAAGCATGTAATAGTTCCTATGAAATCTAACAAGCATATATTCGAATTCCAAGGTTGATTTTATCATTTTCAAAAATGGACAAAATGAGGGTTAAGTGAATTTCCTTGTTAATTTACGGATTTTACTCGTTTTTGACCACTTTATGACCTTTTTAGTGAAAGAAAAAGGTCATAAACTGGCCTAGCCTTATCGAATCGAAGCATGTAATAGTTCCTATGAAATCTAACAAGCATATATTCGAATTCCAAGGTTGATTTTATCATTTTCAAAAATGGACAAAATGAGGGTTAAGTGAATTTCCTTGTTAATTTACGAATTTTACTCGTTTTTGACCCTTTTTCTTTCACTAAAAAGGTCATAAAGTGGCCTAGCCTTATCGAATCGAAGCATGTAATAGTTCCTAGGAAATCTAACAAGCATATCTACGACATCCATGGTTTATTTTAGAATTTTTAAAAACGGCCAAAATGGGGGTTAAGTGAATTTTCTCGTTAATTTACGGATTTTACTCGTTTTTGACCCTTTTTCTTTCACTGAAAAGGTCATAAAGTGGCCTAGCCTTATCGAATCGAAGCATGTAATAAGTCCTAGGAAATCTAACAAGCATATCTACGACATCCATGGTTTATTTTAGAATTTTTTAAAAAGGCCAAAATGGGGGTTAAGTGAATTTCCTTGTTAATATATGGATTTTACTCGTTTTTGACCTTTTTCTTTCACTAAAAAGGTCATAAAGTGGCCTAGCCTTATCGAATCGAAGCATGTAATAGTTCCTATGAAATCTAACAAGCATATATTCGAATTCCAAGGTTGATTTTATCATTTTCGAAAATGGATAAAATGAGGGTTAAGTGAATTTCCTTGTTAATTTATGGATTTTACTCGTTTTTGACCTTTTTCTTTCACTAAAAAGGTCATAAAGTGGCCTAGCCTTATCGAATCGAAGCATGTAATAGTTCCTATGAAATCTAACAAGCATATATTCGAATTCCAAGGTTGATTTTATCATTTTCAAAAATGGACAAAATGAGGGTTAAGTGAATTTCCTTGTTAATTTACGGATTTTACTCGTTTTTGACCTTTTTTAATTCACTAAAAAGGTCATAAAGTGGCCTAGCCTTATCGAATCGAAGCATGTAATAGTTCCTAGGAAATTTAACAAGAATATCTACGACATCCATGGTTTATTTCAGAATTTTTTAAAAAGGCCAAAAGAGGGGTTAAGTGAATTTCCTTGTTAATTTATCGATTTTACTCGTTTTTAACCTTTTTCTTTCACTAAAAAGGTCATAAAGTGGCCTAGCCTTATCGAATCGAAGCATGTAATAGTTCCTATGAAATCTAACAAGCATATATTCGAATTCCAAGGTTGATTTTATCATTTTCAAAAATGGACAAAATGAGGGTTAAGTGAATTTCCTTGTTAATTTACGGATTTTACTCGTTTTTGACCTTTTTTAATTCACTAAAAAGGTCATAAAGTGGCCTAGCCTTATCGAATCAAAGTATGTAATAGTTCCTAGGAAATCTAACAAGAATATCTACGACATCCATGGTTTATTTCAGAATTTTTTAAAAAGGCCAAAATAGGGGTTAAGTGAATTTCCTTGTTAATTTATCGATTTTACTCGTTTTTGACCTTTTTCTTTCACTAAAAAGGTCATAAAGTGGCCTAGCCTTATCGAATCGAAGCATGTAATAGTTCCTATGAAATCTAACAAGCATATATTCGAATTCCAAGGTTGATTTTATCATTTTCAAAAATGGACAAAATGAGGGTTAAGTGAATTTCCTTGTTAATTTACGGATTTTACTCGTTTTTGACCCTTTTTCTTTCACTGAAAAGGTCATAAAGTGGCCTAGCCTTATCGAATCGAAGCATGTAATAGTTCCTAGGAAATCTAACAAGCATATCTACGACATCCATGGTTTATTTTAGAATTTTTTAAAAAGGCCAAAATGGGGGTTAAGTGAATTTCCTTGTTAATATACGGATTTTACTCATTTTTGACCCTTTTTCTTTCACTAAAAAGGTCATAAAGTGGCCTAGCCTTATCGAATCGAAACATGTAATAGTTCTTAGGAAATCTAACAAGCATATCTACGACATCCATGGTTTATTTCAGAATTTTTTAAAAAGGCCAAAATGGGGGTTAAGTGAATTTCCTTGTTAATTTATGGATTTTACTCGTTTTTGACCTTTTTCTTTCACTAAAAAGGTAATAAAGTGGCCTAGCCTTATCGAATCGAAGCATGTAATAGTTCTTAGGAAATCTAACAAGCATATCTACGACATCCATGGTTTATTTCAGAATTTTTTAAAAAGGCCAAAATGAGGGTTAAGTGAATTTCCTTGTTAATTTATGGATTTTACTCGTTTTTGACCTTTTTCTTTCACTAAAAAGGTCATAAAGTGGCCTAGCCTTATCGAATCGAAGCATGTAATAGTTCCTATGAAATCTAACAAGCATATATTCGAATTCCAAGGTTGATTTTATCATTTTCAAAAATGGACAAAATGAGGGTTAAGTGAATTTCCTTGTTAATTTACGGATTTTACTCGTTTTTGACCTTTTTTAATTCACTAAAAAGGTCATAAAGTGGCCTAGCCTTATCGAATCGAAGCATGTAATAGTTCCTAGGAAATCTAACAAGAATATCTACGACATCCATGGTTTATTTCAGAATTTTTTAAAAAGGCCAAAATAGGGGTTAAGTGAATTTCCTTGTTAATTTATCGATTTTACTCGTTTTTGACCTTTTTCTTTCACTAAAAAGGTCATAAAGTGGCCTAGCCTTATCGAATCGAAGCATGTAATAGTTCCTATGAAATCTAACAAGCATATATTCGAATTCCAAGGTTGATTTTACCATTTTCAAAAATGGACAAAATGAGGGTTAAGTGAATTTCCTTGTTAATTTACGGATTTTACTCGTTTTTGACCTTTTTTAATTCACTAAAAAGGTCATAAAAGTGGCCTAGCCTTATCGAATCAAAACATGTAATAGTTCCTAGGAAATCTAACAAGAATATCTACGACATCCATGGTTTATTTCAGAATTTTTTAAAAAGGCCAAAATAGGGGTTAAGTGAATTTCCTTGTTAATTTATCGATTTTACTCGTTTTTGACCTTTTTCTTTCACTAAAAAGGTCATAAAGTGGCCTAGCCTTATCGAATCGAAGCATGTAATAGTTCCTATGAAATCTAACAAGCATATATTCGAATTCCAAGGTTGATTTTATCATTTTCAAAAATGGACAAAATGAGGGTTAAGTGAATTTCCTTGTTAATTTACGGATTTTACTCGTTTTTGACCACTTTATGACCTTTTTAGTGAAAGAAAAAGGTCATAAACTGGCCTAGCCTTATCGAATCGAAGCATGTAATAGTTCCTATGAAATCTAACAAGCATATATTCGAATTCCAAGGTTGATTTTATCATTTTCAAAAATGGACAAAATGAGGGTTAAGTGAATTTCCTTGTTAATTTACGAATTTTACTCGTTTTTGACCCTTTTTCTTTCACTAAAAAGGTCATAAAGTGGCCTAGCCTTATCGAATCGAAGCATGTAATAGTTCCTAGGAAATCTAACAAGCATATCTACGACATCCATGGTTTATTTTAGAATTTTTAAAAACGGCCAAAATGGGGGTTAAGTGAATTTTCTCGTTAATTTACGGATTTTACTCGTTTTTGACCCTTTTTCTTTCACTGAAAAGGTCATAAAGTGGACTAGCCTTATCGAATCGAAGCATGTAATAAGTCCTAGGAAATCTAACAAGCATATCTACGACATCCATGGTTTATTTTAGAATTTTTTAAAAAGGCCAAAATGGGGGTTAAGTGAATTTCCTTGTTAATATATGGATTTTACTCGTTTTTGACCTTTTTCTTTCACTAAAAAGGTCATAAAGTGGCCTAGCCTTATCGAATCGAAGCATGTAATAGTTCCTATGAAATCTAACAAGCATATATTCGAATTCCAAGGTTGATTTTATCATTTTCGAAAATGGATAAAATGAGGGTTAAGTGAATTTCCTTGCTAATTTATGGATTTTACTCGTTTTTGACCCTTTTTCTTTCACTAAAAAGGTCATAAAGTAGCCTAGCCTTATCGAATCGAAGCATGTAATAGTTCCTATGAAATCTAACAAGCATATATTCGAATTCCAAGGTTGATTTTATCATTTTCAAAATTGGACAAAATGAGGGTTAAGTGAATTTCCTTGTTAATTTACGGATTTTACTCGTTTTTGACCTTTTTTAATTCACTAAAAAGGTCATAAAGTGGCCTAGCCTTATCGAATCAAAGCATGTAATAGTTCCTAGGAAATCTAACAAGAATATCTACGACATCCATGGTTTATTTCAGAATTTTTTAAAAAGGCCAAAATAGGGGTTAAGTGAATTTCCTTGTTAACTTATCGATTTTACTCGTTTTTGACCTTTTTCTTTCACTAAAAAGGTCATAAAGTGGCCTAGCCTTATCGAATCGAAGCATGTAATAGTTCCTATGAAATCTAAAAAGCATATATTCGAATTCCAAGGTTGATTTTATCATTTTCAAAAATGGACAAAATGAGGGTTAAGTGAATTTCCTTGTTAATTTACGGATTTTACTCGTTTTTGACCACTTTATGACCTTTTTAGTGAAAGAAAAAGGTCATAAAGTGGCCTAGCCTTATCGAATCGAAGCATGTAATAGTTCCTATGAAATCTAACAAACATATATTCGAATTCCAAGGTTGATTTTATCATTTTCAAAAATGGACAAAATGAGGGTTAAGTGAATTTCCTTGTTAATTTACGAATTTTACTCGTTTTTGACCCTTTTTCTTTCACTAAAAAGGTCATAAAGTGGCCTAGCCTTATCGAATCGAAGCATGTAATAGTTCCTAGGAAATCTAACAAGCATATCTACGACATCCATGGTTTATTTTAGAATTTTTAAAAACGGCCAAAATGGGGGTTAAGTGAATTTTCTTGTTAATTTACGGATTTTACTCGTTTTTGACCCTTTTTCTTTCACTGAAAAGGTCATAAAGTGGCCTAGCCTTATCGAATCGAAGCATGTAATAGTTCCTATGAAATCTAACAAGAATATCTACGACATCCATGGTTTATTTCAGAATTTTTTAAAAAGGCCAAAATAGGGGTTAAGTGAATTTCCTTGTTAATTTATCGATTTTACTCGTTTTTGACCTTTTTCTTTCACTAAAAAGGTCATAAAGTGGCCTAGCCTTATCGAATCGAAGCATGTAATAGTTCCTATGAAATCTAAAAAGCATATATTCGAATTCCAAGGTTGATTTTATCATTTTCAAAAATGGACAAAATGAGGGTTAAGTGAATTTCCTTGTTAATTTACGGATTTTACTCGTTTTTGACCCTTTTTCTTTCACTGAAAAGGTCATAAAGTGGCCTAGCCTTATCGAATCGAAGCATGTAATAGTTCCTATGAAATCTAACAAGCATATATTCGAATTCCAAGGTTGATTTTATCATTTTCAAAAATGGACAAAATGAGGGTTAAGTGAATTTCCTTGTTAATTTACGGATTTTACTCGTTTTTGACCACTTTATGACCTTTTTAGTGAAAGAAAAAGGTCATAAACTGGCCTAGCCTTATCGAATCGAAGCATGTAATAGTTCCTATGAAATCTAACAAGCATATATTCGAATTCCAAGGTTGATTTTATCATTTTCAAAAATGGACAAAATGAGGGTTAAGTGAATTTCCTTGTTAATTTACGAATTTTACTCGTTTTTGACCCTTTTTCTTTCACTAAAAAGGTCATAAAGTGGCCTAGCCTTATCGAATCGAAGCATGTAATAGTTCCTAGGAAATCTAACAAGCATATCTACGACATCCATGGTTTATTTTAGAATTTTTAAAAACGGCCAAAATGGGGGTTAAGTGAATTTTCTCGTTAATTTACGGATTTTACTCGTTTTTGACCCTTTTTCTTTCACTGAAAAGGTCATAAAGTGGCCTAGCCTTATCGAATCGAAGCATGTAATAAGTCCTAGGAAATCTAACAAGCATATCTACGACATCCATGGTTTATTTTAGAATTTTTTAAAAAGGCCAAAATGGGGGTTAAGTGAATTTCCTTGTTAATATATGGATTTTACTCGTTTTTGACCTTTTTCTTTCACTAAAAAGGTCATAAAGTGGCCTAGCCTTATCGAATCGAAGCATGTAATAGTTCCTATGAAATCTAACAAGCATATATTCGAATTCCAAGGTTGATTTTATCATTTTCGAAAATGGATAAAAT
Organism: Medicago sativa; assembly: GCF_051527215.1. Lineage (NCBI taxonomy): Eukaryota > Viridiplantae > Streptophyta > Magnoliopsida > Fabales > Fabaceae > Medicago > Medicago sativa. Next base: position 26,181,788 of record NC_140749.1, on the reverse strand, counting down.
GAGGGTTAAGTGAATTTCCTTGCTAATTTATGGATTTTACTCGTTTTTGACCCTTTTTCTTTCACTAAAAAGGTCATAAAGTAGCCTAGCCTTATCGAATCGAAGCATGTAATAGTTCCTATGAAATCTAACAAGCATATATTCGAATTCCAAGGTTGATTTTATCATTTTCAAAATTGGACAAAATGAGGGTTAAGTGAATTTCCTTGTTAATTTACGGATTTTACTCGTTTTTGACCTTTTTTAATTCACTAAAAAGGTCATAAAGTGGCCTAGCCTTATCGAATCAAAGCATGTAATAGTTCCTAGGAAATCTAACAAGAATATCTACGACATCCATGGTTTATTTCAGAATTTTTTAAAAAGGCCAAAATAGGGGTTAAGTGAATTTCCTTGTTAACTTATCGATTTTACTCGTTTTTGACCTTTTTCTTTCACTAAAAAGGTCATAAAGTGGCCTAGCCTTATCGAATCGAAGCATGTAATAGTTCCTATGAAATCTAAAAAGCATATATTCGAATTCCAAGGTTGATTTTATCATTTTCAAAAATGGACAAAATGAGGGTTAAGTGAATTTCCTTGTTAATTTACGGATTTTACTCGTTTTTGACCACTTTATGACCTTTTTAGTGAAAGAAAAAGGTCATAAAGTGGCCTAGCCTTATCGAATCGAAGCATGTAATAGTTCCTATGAAATCTAACAAACATATATTCGAATTCCAAGGTTGATTTTATCATTTTCAAAAATGGACAAAATGAGGGTTAAGTGAATTTCCTTGTTAATTTACGAATTTTACTCGTTTTTGACCCTTTTTCTTTCACTAAAAAGGTCATAAAGTGGCCTAGCCTTATCGAATCGAAGCATGTAATAGTTCCTAGGAAATCTAACAAGCATATCTACGACATCCATGGTTTATTTTAGAATTTTTAAAAACGGCCAAAATGGGGGTTAAGTGAATTTTCTTGTTAATTTACGGATTTTACTCGTTTTTGACCCTTTTTCTTTCACTGAAAAGGTCATAAAGTGGCCTAGCCTTATCGAATCGAAGCATGTAATAGTTCCTATGAAATCTAACAAGAATATCTACGACATCCATGGTTTATTTCAGAATTTTTTAAAAAGGCCAAAATAGGGGTTAAGTGAATTTCCTTGTTAATTTATCGATTTTACTCGTTTTTGACCTTTTTCTTTCACTAAAAAGGTCATAAAGTGGCCTAGCCTTATCGAATCGAAGCATGTAATAGTTCCTATGAAATCTAAAAAGCATATATTCGAATTCCAAGGTTGATTTTATCATTTTCAAAAATGGACAAAATGAGGGTTAAGTGAATTTCCTTGTTAATTTACGGATTTTACTCGTTTTTGACCCTTTTTCTTTCACTGAAAAGGTCATAAAGTGGCCTAGCCTTATCGAATCGAAGCATGTAATAGTTCCTAGGAAATCTAACAAGCATATCTACGACATCCATGGTTTATTTTAGAATTTTTTAAAAAGGCCAAAATGGGGGTTAAGTGAATTTCCTTGTTAATATACGGATTTTACTCATTTTTGACCCTTTTTCTTTCACTAAAAAGGTCATAAAGTGGCCTAGCCTTATCGAATCGAAACATGTAATAGTTCTTAGGAAATCTAACAAGCATATCTACGACATCCATGGTTTATTTCAGAATTTTTTAAAAAGGCCAAAATGGGGGTTAAGTGAATTTCCTTGTTAATTTATGGATTTTACTCGTTTTTGACCTTTTTCTTTCGCTAAAAAGGTCATAAAGTGGCCTAGCCTTATCGAATCGAAGCATGTAATAGTTCCTATGAAATCTAACAAGCATATATTCGAATTCCAAGGTTGATTTTATCATTTTCAAAAATGGACAAAATGAGGGTTAAGTGAATTTCCTTGTTAATTTACGGATTTTACTCGTTTTTGACCTTTTTTAATTCACTAAAAAGGTCATAAAGTGGCCTAGCCTTATCGAATCAAAGCATGTAATAGTTCCTAGAAAATCTAACAAGAATATCTACGACATCCATGGTTTATTTCAGAATTTTTTAAAAAGGCCAAAATAGGGGTTAAGTGAATTTCCTTGTTAATTTATCGATTTTACTCGTTTTTGACCTTTTTCTTTCACTAAAAAGGTCATAAAGTGGCCTAGCCTTATCGAATCGAAGCATGTAATAGTTCCTATGAAATCTAAAAAGCATATATTCGAATTCCAAGGTTGATTTTATCATTTTCAAAAATGGACAAAATGAGGGTTAAGTGAATTTCCTTGTTAATTTACGGATTTTACTCGTTTTTGACCACTTTATGACCTTTTTAGTGAAAGAAAAAGGTCATAAAGTGGCCTAGCCTTATCGAATCGAAGCATGTAATAGTTCCTATGAAATCTAACAAGCATATATTCGAATTCCAAGGTTGATTTTATCATTTTCAAAAATGGACAAAATGAGGGTTAAGTGAATTTCCTTGTTAATTTACGAATTTTACTCGTTTTTGACCCTTTTTCTTTCACTAAAAAGGTCATAAAGTGGCCTAGCCTTATCGAATCGAAGCATGTAATAGTTCCTAGGAAATCTAACAAGCATATCTACGACATCCATGGTTTATTTTAGAATTTTTAAAAACGGCCAAAATGGGGGTTAAGTGAATTTTCTCGTTAATTTACGGATTTTACTCGTTTTTGACCCTTTTTCTTTCACTGAAAAGGTCATAAAGTGGCCTAGCCTTATCGAATCGAAGCATGTAATAAGTCCTAGGAAATCTAACAAGCATATCTACGACATCCATGGTTTATTTTAGAATTTTTTAAAAAGGCCAAAATGGGGGTTAAGTGAATTTCCTTGTTAATATATGGATTTTACTCGTTTTTGACCTTTTTCTTTCACTAAAAAGGTCATAAAGTGGCCTAGCCTTATCGAATCGAAGCATGTAATAGTTCCTAGGAAATCTAACAAGCATATCTACGACATCCATGGTTTATTTCAGAATTTTTTAAAAAGGCCAAAATGGGGGTTAAGTGAATTTCCTTGTTAATTTATGGATTTTACTCGTTTTTGACCTTTTTCTTTCACTAAAAAGGTCATAAAGTGGCCTAGCCTTATCGAATCGAAGCATGTAATAGTTCCTATGAAATCTAACAAGCATATATTCGAATTCCAAGGTTGATTTTATCATTTTCAAAAATGGACAAAATGAGGGTTAAGTGAATTTCCTTGTTAATTTACGGATTTTACTCGTTTTTGACCTTTTTTAATTCACTAAAAAGGTCATAAAGTGGCCTAGCCTTATCGAATCAAAGCTGAAGGTGAGAAAAACACAAGAAGGGGGTTTGAATTGTGTTTTAGAAAAATTCTTCGTTTCTCCTAAAAACTGAACACACTGATCAGAAGCTAAGCGAGACAGCTTCTGAAGTGATAATCAGAATCTAAATGCAGCGGAATAAAACAGAGAGAGAGAAGAAGAACGACACAAAGCAATTATACTGGTTCCTTCCACAATCCGGAAGTAGTCCAGTCCCCCTTGCACTTCCAAGGAGATTTCACTATGAGTAATATCTGATTACAAATGCTCAAGCACACAAGCAAGAGACTTCCAATGCTCAAGCACACAAGCAAGAGACTTCCTTTGCTCAAGAACACAATCAAGAGACTTCCTGCTCAAGCACAACTGCAAGAGACTTCCTAACTAAACAAAATTACACAGAAAATTGTTTAAGGTTGAACACTTGATATACAATCAGAGGTGCTCACAATACAAATCAGATACAGACTCAATGGACTTAAGAATTTCTAAGAAATGACTTTGAGACACAGAAATTCTAAGTGAATGCAGAACAATTTCAGCAGAGGTTTGGTACTTGTGAAAATCTTGTGAGTCTTTCGTTCAGCGTTCTTGCATTACCAATTCTCTAGGTCTTCACTCCTTTATATAGAGGTGTGAGAGAGACGTTGTGAAATTGCCAGCACACCAAAGAGTCGTTGTTGAAGCTTGATCTTTCACCAATAATCTTTTGCCTGATTTGGCTGTTGTCCTATGAAGAACAAATTTGAAATCCATTCCTTATCCAAAGGAACATCTATGCAGGCGAAACCGTATTCTGGAGCTGTTTTCTTGTCCTGTAGCGCGGACACAAAACAGAGTAGTGGAGAACGTGGTTGTACAATTCGTACAAAGTACAATGTCAACGCTTTCGTCCAAATTGCAAACACACGCCTTCAAACACCTTTGAAATGACCGTTGCAAACTCCACTAATCCTTTGTTTGTGTTTTCGAATCCAATAGACAGCTTTTGCATTGATAATTCTTCAATTCTTGATTCTTTGCAAATCCAGTTGATATTCAGCTTCTGGTGAAATGGCTTCTGATGATGCAGCTTCTGATGATGCAGCTTCTGATGATATGACTTCTGCAGCTTCTGATGACGCAGCTTCTGATGATGTGGCTTCTGGACCTCTTGTCTTCAGAAGCACTATTCTTCAGGAGCAGCTTACTTCAGGAGCGCTATTTCTTCAGGAGCAGCTTGACTTCAGGAGCGCTTTGCCTTCAGAATCATCTAAGCTTCATTTTCTTTTGCTCTTTATTTGCTCATTCAGAACCAATGATGATGTAACTTTATAATTATGGTCCTGTACACTTGAACAAATATTAGCTAGTCCAATTTACAATTTTTAATACCTTGTTATCATCAAAACTCTTTAAGGTTCATTGTTAAACACATTTTGTTCCAACAATCTCCCCCTTTTTGATGATGACAAACAAAAGTATTTAAAATTGATCAATTGTTGTTAATCTAATTAACAAGTTGACTTTGGGGTTCTGAGGTTTGTAAGCTCAGAATCTGAGGTTTGTAAGCTCAAACTCCCCCTGAGTCTGATAGTCTTTAAGGTGAGGTTTGTAAGCTCCCCCTAAGTTCTATCCAGGTTAATTAAATTCATTTTTCGCGCAATAAAATTATCAGAGCTTAAAAACAAAATTGAATCATTGAAAGAATTAACTTATAGATAAGAAGAATGGTTCAATTAATTTTACTTGAATTTTGATACTCCTTCGTTCGTTCATAGCTTATACCAATAAGGTAAAAAAAATGATAGAAGGTTTTCAAAAATTTCAAATGCCATTAATGGGGCTCAGAGCCTTTAAATACTTGTCACATATACTCCCCCTTTTGTCATTATCAAAAAAAATTTAAGCATAAAAGACAAAAAGATATGAGAAAAACTCAAACAGGAGAGAGTATAAAAGAAAGTGAATTAAATAAGTCAGAGCAAAATATATGAACATGTATATCAATTGTCAGAAGCAGCTAAACAGTCAGAATCAGTAAGCATTCAGAAGCAAGAGAAATAAGACAAGATGGTTTCAGAAGCAAGGACTAAGAAATTTTAAAACAGACAACAAACAAAGAAAAACACAAGGGTGTGCAACTAAGGGTTGGTTTGTTGTTGTTTCTTCATCTCTTCCATTTCTTCAATCTTCTTCTTCAACAGTTCTTCAAGTTGTTGTTGCCTCTGAAGAAGAGCTTGTTCCCTTTCTCTAGCTTCTTGCTGCTGCTGTGCCATCTGTTTCTTCAGAAGCTTACACAGCCTTGCTTCTCTGGTCAAGTAATCCGTTTCAAAGAAGAAAGGCTGGTTTGCCAGAAGCAGTGTAGAACTTCTTACTCTAAGACTCTGATTCACTTGCTCCATTAGCCTTCTGACGGAAGCTTGCTTGACTCTGATGCATTTGGCCTTGATTTCTTCAATAACCGCAGCTGCCCGGTTTTGAAGAGATGCCCAGGAGTCTTCATATGCACCTGTGAGATCAATTGTCCTTCTTTGATCCACCAGATTATGCATCTGACTCAAGATTGTGAGAAGCTCAGAATTAATATATCCAGATTCCAGGATGTTTGTGGGTGGATGATCAAGGGTTTCAAGATCAGAATCACTGATTTCTAAATCTTGAATGGGGTTAGGAATTGGAAAGGTAAGGTGTGTTTGTGTGTTTGAAGATGAAGGCTGGTCAGAATCAATGTGTGTGGTGGAGGTTGAGTCTTGAACATTGACTAGAGAGATGTCAACATCCATGGGAGTTGGTTCTGGAGAGTGTTCAGGTAAAGTTTGAAATTCAGTTTCAGTTGGTGGTTGTTGTAGTGAAGTTGATGTTTGATTGTTGAGTTGGGGGTCAATGATGGCTATTGGTGATTGTGGGGGTGTTGTGGGTTTTTGTGGTTCAGGTGTTTGTTGATGGGGGTTTTCTGAAACAACATTTTCAGAAGCAGTTGCTTCTGGAGTTGTTTCAGAGGCCTTTTCTGAGGTAGATTTGTCTAAAGGTAACTCACCTGAGTAGTGGAGAGCAAGACTGTCTAAGACAGAAGTGTCTTCTTCTTGCTCAGTTGCTTGTGGTGAAAGGGGTGAAATGGGGGTAGAGGTGACTGGAATCTGACATACCTTGACTGAAGAGCCAGCTACAGAAGTGGTAGCACTAGGTGCTTTCAGAACCGCTTCTGAAGCTTTAACAGCCACTTCCTTGACTTCTTCAGACTTCTTCTTGAGAAATTTATCACAATTCTCCAGTCCTGAAGCCTTGAGCCTTTGATCCCTTTCCTGATTGTGCTGAGCTTCTTTCCTCTTTATCTCAGCTAGCATCTGAACAGCTTGCTCATCATCTTCTTTCTTCATATCAGAAGTCACTCTTTTCTCAGGAATAGAAGCAGCCCTTATTCTCTTCTTCTCCTGTAACTCTGATAACTTAAAAGCAGCAAATTCCTTAGCCATTCTGGCCTTGGCAGGAGTCAGCTCAACCATAGAGCTTTTTATATCAACAGGTGCCTTTTTCTTCTTCAGCTTGGGCTCAACTTCCTCCTTTTCTATTTCATCCAAAGCTTCATCCAGTTTTTCCTTGTGATAAACTGTTTCAGCTTTCCCCCTCTTTCTTTTGACATCCTTCTTTTGCTTGCCCTTATCAGTAATTGCTTCTGATGCAGTGGCACTCTTTACCTTCTTTACTTTAGCAGGAACAGCTTCCTCCTGAGTGCTTGCATCTTCTTCCAGGACATACTCAGCTACTGATTGAACTAGGAAATCAGAGTCACTTTCCTTAAAGATGGGAGGAAAGTCCCTGATTATCTCAGTTTCAGCAGTTGTCATCTCTAACCACTTTTCATCTTTAGGGGCTTCTTTGATGAACTTCATAGAGCATAAGCTCCTGCTACTGATAGTCCTTTCAGCAGTAGAGACTTCGAAACATCTATCAGAAGCACTCCTTGTCCTTTTTAAGAACTCCAGCACCCTTCCTTGATAAAAGATTTCAGACAGCAATCTTCCATAGGGTACTTGTTTTCTTCCTCTGATAGTGCTTTCATTTATGGCCCAGCAGAGATGATCCATTACATATCTTGGGAAGTTTATCTTTTCCAGAATAGCCATGAAGTAAATTGCTAGCTTCTGTTGATTGTTGGGTTGGTCAGATCCTCCTGCTCTTTGAAAGAAGCAATCATTACTGAATTTCACCAACATCCTGTTGTGAATCTCCATTTCAGAAGGCTTTGCATCTTTCTTCCCACCCAAAAGAGTGTTGTAGTAACCTTGTAGCAGGACATCTTCCTTCCTGACTATTTCTTGGAATCTTCCCTCTGCATCCATCCTACAAGCTTTAGCTATAACGTCCTCAGTGATGGTTATAGGAATGCCCATCACTTCAGACCTTATTTCTAAGCTATCAAATGATGTAGGATTCATATCCATGACCATTTTCCCTTTCTTTGACCCAGCTTGTTTGCTAACGACTTTTGCAGGCTTTTCATTGTACACTTCAGCTTTTAACCAAAAGTCCTTGACCAAGTTCACATATGTTGGCCCATTTAGCATCTTGAAATACTCAGACAGCATCTGAGTCTCTATCAATCCTTCCATGTTTACTTCATACTTCTTGAGTGAAGCAAAATCCACCGGTGACTCTACTTGAACTATTAAGGATTCCCATGGAATATCCATAGTCTTCTCTTTGTAGATGGACCCAGATTCTGATACGCTTTGCTTGTTTGATGTAGATTCTGAAACTTTTGAGCTTGATGATGCCATTTGATGATTGACGAAGATTTGAAGAAGATGAAGATTTTAGGGTTCTAAGGTTGAGAGAATGCGCTTACTTCGCAAGAGGTTTGAGAGCAAATGTGTTTGTTGTGAGTGAGTAGTGTGTGAATTGACAAAGTGTTAGAAGTAAAACGATTGCAATTCAAAAGAGACAAACAAACATAACATTAATGACAAAATTGGGGGCGCGTGAAAAGTACTTTCAAAGCTATTAAATCATCATTGCCCTTTTAGTTATACACCAACACATACAGGCCACGTAAGAAGTTCACAGAGTAACTACCAAGTTAGTGGGCCAGAAGTTACTTTTTAAAAGGTAACTTCCAACGTTTCCACTAATTCAACTATTCAGAAGCAACAAATCCAGCTTCTGGACTTCAGATGCTGACGTCATCATCAGAAGCGAGTTTTCCTCAGAACCTCAATAAAGAGCTTCTGATGGACTACCGCTTCTGAACTAACTTCAGAACCTAAAATCCTATTCAGGAGCAAGCAAGCATTTAATCAGATACAAAGTGCATGTTCAAATTTTTCTTTATAAAATCAAATCTTTCAACAGTTAAAGGCTTAGTAAATATATCAGCCCATTGATTTTCAGTATCAATGAATTGTATATCTAAAATTCCTTTTTGAACATAATCTCTGATAAAATGGTGTTTGATTTCAATGTGCTTCGCTCTTGAATGCAAAATTGGATTTTTAGACAAACAAATAGCAGCAGTATTATCACAATAAATGGGAATACTGTTAGCAGTTATCTGATAATCTTCCAACTGATGTTTCATCCAAAGTAGTTGTGTACAACAACTTGCAGCTGAAATGTATTCTGCTTCTGCTGTAGACATAGCAATAGTTGTTTGTCTTTTGCTAGCCCAGGATATAAGATTATCACCCAGAAATTGACAATTGCCACTGGTTGACTTTCTTTCAATCCTATCACCAGCATAATCAGCATCACAGAATCCAATTAGCTTATAATCTAAGGATTTCCTATAAAGGAGTCCAAGATTGGTCGTTCCTTTCAAATACCTGAAGATTCTCTTGACAGCAGTCATATGAGATTCTCTAGGATCTGATTGGAATCTTGCACACAAGCATACACTGAATAAAATATCTGGCCTAGATGCAGTGAGGTATAACAAAGAACCAATCATACCTCTATACAGCTTCTGATCTACTTTAGCTCCTTCATCTTCTTTGCTTAAGGTGCACGTAGGGTGCATTGGAGTGTTCATCACTTTACAATCTTCAAGTTTGAACTTCTTCAGAAGCTCCTTTGTGTACTTTGATTGATGAACATAGACTCCATCTTTGCATTGATTGATTTGAATGCCCAGGAAGAACTTCAGCTCTCCCATCATGCTCATTTCAAATTCATCCTGCATTAACTCAGAAAATTCCTTGCAAAGAGATGCATTAGTAGAACCAAATATTATATCATCAACATATATTTGCACAACAAGAATATCTTTCCCAAGGGTCCTTCTGAAGAGTGTAGTGTCAACCTGTCCTCTCTTAAAGTTATTTTTGATTAAGAAATTACTTAGTCTATCATACCAAGCTCTGGGAGCTTGTTTCAAGCCATATAGTGATTTCTTCAATTTAAAAACATGGTCAGGATATTTAATATCCTCAAATCCAGGAGGTTGCTTAACATACACTTCTTCTTCTATGACACCATTGAGAAATGCACTCTTGACATCCATCTGATATAATATTATGCCATGATTAACTGCATAGGAAAGAAGTAACCTGATTGCTTCCAATCTTGCAACTGGAGCAAACGTTTCAGTGTAATCAATGCCTTCTTGTTGACTATACCCTTGTTCAACAAGTCTGGCTTTGTTTCTTGTTACTTCACCTTGCTCATTCAGCTTGTTTCTGAATACCCATTTTGTTCCAATAATGTTCTTGTGCTGAGGTTTGGGTACCAGATCCCACACATCATTTCTTTGAAATTGATTCAACTCTTCTTGCATAGCTAGGATCCATCCATCATCTGAAAGTGCTTCATCAACTGTTGTAGGTTCAATCATTGAGATTAGTCCAATCATTGACTCTTCTTGTCTGAAATGTGATCTTGTTCTTCTTGGACTATCTTTGTTTCCAATGATTAGCTCTTCAGGATGTGAAGACTTGTGTTTGAATGTGTTTCTGGGAGGATCTTCTTGATGTGAGTCATCTTGTGCTTCATCAGAAGCAGCTTCATCTTGCGCTTCTGATGTGGGTTCAGCTTCTGGACTATCTTCAGACTCAGCTATCTGATCAGGTTCTGGAGTAGCTTCAGGAACCTGTATCTCTGCAGAACTTTCACCTTGCTTTGAAGTTTTATCTTCAAGCTCCTTGTCATCAAATTTAACGTGCATAGATTCTTCAACACAGAGTGTTTCTGAATTATACACTCTGTATGCCTTTGACCTTTCAGAGTAACCCAAAAAGATTCCTCTTTGGGCCTTGGCATCAAATTTCTTTAGGTAGAGCTTGTTGTTCAGAATGTAACATGTACATCCAAATTGATGAAAGTAAGAGATATTGGGTTTTCTTCCTTTAAAGAGTTCATATGCTGTTTTCTCCAAAATAGGTCTAATATAGATCCTGTTTTGAACATAGCATGCTGTATTCACTGCTTCTGCCCAAAAATGTTTTGGTAAATTGTTTTCATGAATCATGGTTCTGGCCATTTCTTGTAAAGTTCTATTCTTTCTCTCTACAACCCCATTTTGTTGTGGTGTTCTAGGAGAAGAGAATTCATGGAAAATTCCATGTTTTTCACAAAAAGCTTCAAATGGCTCATTTTCAAATTCTCCACCATGATCACTTCTGATTTTCAAAATTTTTGATTCTTTTTCAGATTGAATTTGAGTGCAGAAGCTACTGAATACATCACACGCAACATCTTTACTCTTTATGAATTTCACCCAAGTCCATCTGCTGTAATCATCAACAATGACTAATCCATATCTACTTCCATATAAGGATGCACTACTCACTGGTCCAAATAAATCAATATGGAGTAATTCTAAAGGTCTTGAGGTTGAAACAATGTCTTTGGTTTTAAAAGATGATTTCACAATTTTCCCTCTCTGACATGCACCACAGAGTGCATCTGAATGATAGTCAATGTCTGGTAGCCCTTTCACAAGTTGTAACTTACTAAGCTTAGAGATTAACCTCCAGTTAGCATGTCCCAACCTTCTGTGCCACATCCATTTCTTATCATTCACTGATAGTAGGCAAATCACCTTCTGATCAGCCAGTTCAGAAAAATTGATTTTATAGACATTGTCAACTCTCTTTCCCTTGAACACAATGGATTTGTCTTCCTTGTTGATTACTGTACAGTTGGGTTTTTCAAAAAGCACATCATAACCATTATCACAAAATTGACTAATGCTCAAAAGGTTATGTTCAAGACCATCTACCAACCATACATTATTAATTGAGGTAGAGGAATTACCAATAGTTCCTGTACCTATGATCTTGCCTGACTGGTTGCCTCCAAATTTCACATTTCCTCCCTCTTTCATTGTTAGGCTGAGGAACATGGACTTGTCTCCTGTCATGTGTCTTGAGCAACCGCTGTCTAGGTACCATGATCTTTGCTTTGGCACTGCTTTTAGACATACCTGCATCATTGACATTTTTAGATTTAGGTACCCATTGTTCTATGGGTCCTGGAAGGTTAGTACTTAAGGCTTTACTCTTCACTTCTTGTACCTTGTGCTGTGAGTTGGGTTGCTTCTGATTAACCATCACCTTAGGTTTTGGTACTTCAGAAGCAGTAACTGTCTTCTTCTGAAACTTAGACTTCAGAACCCCAGATTTTGGTTTCACCAGACTCTGAGGAATAGGTTCTGATCTTTTCAGGATCCTAACCTTTGAAGTCTTGGAATCAGATTTGATCATAGCCTTTGACTTAGAGTTCTTTGGCTTTGAAGTAATCTTAGCCTTAGAACTAGAAGCTTCAGGTTCTGATTGAACAACAGTTTCCAATTCAGCCCCTTCTGGTACAAAGAATGTTTTCAGACCTTCCTTGATGCATTCACAACAAGACTTTAGATTGGTTTTATCAAGTTTCACTTCTGGAAAACCAATTCCTCTGCCATTGTTCTTGTAAATGCTATAAATCATAGAAGCTACTCTGCTTCTGTCAATGCCAGATATAATGAAATCTTCAAGAGCAATTTCATGATTACTTAAAGGTTTTTCATTACACTTTTCTTGTAGCTTCTGACATAAGAACCTGAGCTGATCTTCATATGTTTTACACATGAAATCAAAGCCCCTAAGTCCTTGTTCAGAAGCTTTCAGATCCAATAGAGTTGATTTTTGCTGTTGTACCAAATCAGCATATTTTTCTTTTAAATCCTTCAACTCATTGGTTCTTACTTCAAAATGTGTAAGAAGTTCGTTAAGTGACTCAACAAGTTCATCTCTGGGAATTTTGGAATATACCTCGTTTTCATCTTCTGAGTCTGAATCTGATCCAGCTTCTGAAGTTGCTGTTGCTACCAACCCAACAGCTACCTTTGCATCTTCATCAGCTTCCTCTTTATCAGATCCAGATTCACTACCCAAATCATCCCAGGTTGCCATTAAACTCTGCTTAATCTGCTTCTTGAGTTTGCTTGGTTTGAATGTAGACCTCTTTGACTTGTCCTTTGACTTTTCTCTTTGAAGATCAGGGCATTCAGCAATGAAGTGTCCAGGCTTCTTACAGTTGAAGCATCCCTTCTGATCTTCTTTCTTTGAGCTTCTGGAGTTACCCCTTCTGGAGAGAAACTTTCTGTTCTTCTTGGCCAGATATTGAAGTCTGTTTGAGAGCATGGCCATTTCAGCAGCATCTGGTTCAGAATCTGAACTTGACTGTTCTTCCTCTTCAGATTCAACCACTTTGAGAGCTTTTGATGACTTGCCTTTGGATGGAAGAGCTATTGATTTACTCTTCTTAGTAGACTCATGTTCATTAAGACTTAACTCATGAACTTTGAGAGAACTAACAAGATCTTCGACACTTAAAGTGTTTAAATCTTTAGCTTCCTCAATGGCAGTCACCTTTGGTCTCCATCTAGCAGGTAAGCTTCTGAGTATCTTGCTTACATGATCAGAAGCAACATAGCTCTTCTTTAGAATCTGTAGACCAGAAACTAAAGTTTGAAACCTTGAGTACATCTCCTCAATAGTTTCATCATCCTTCATCTTGAATAACTCATACTGATGTACAAGCAGGAGAGCCTTTGCTTCTTTGACCTTCTTGCTCCCTTCATAATTTGAACAGAGAGAAGCAAACATAGCTTTAGCAGTGGATTTGTCACTCATCTTCATGTATTCTGCTTTGGGTATGGCAGTGACAAGAGCTCCTCTGATAATATGATGCTTCTTGTAAAGTTTCCTCAGTTCTGGAGTATGTTTCTTTCTATCCACAGCAGCTCCTTCTTCATGAAGGACTAAATCACCAACACCATCTTCCAGAATATCCCATAATTCTTCATCTAGGCTCATGATGTAACTGTAAAAATTGGTCTTCCACCAAGAGAACTCTTCAGCATCTCCATTGAACTTTGGAACTTTTCCAACACTGGTTTTCTTACTATCACTATAATCATGTGAGACATTTTTATAGCTAGTATCACCATCAGGAGGAGGAGTAGTCATGTTTTTCTCAGATCTTTGACTGTTGCACGGTTAAGTGATACACAACAGACCAAGGCTCTAGATACCAATTGAAGGTGAGAAAAACACAAGAAGGGGGGTTGAATTGTGTTTTAGAAAAATTCTTCGTTTCTCCTAAAAACTGAACACACTGATCAGAAGCTAAGCGAGACAGCTTCTGAAGTGATAATCAGAATCTAAATGCAGCGGAATAAAACAGAGAGAGAAGAAGAACGACACAAAGCAATTATACTGGTTCCTTCCACAATCCGGAAGTAGTCCAGTCCCCCTTGCACTTCCAAGGAGATTTCACTATGAGTAATATCTGATTACAAATGCTCAAGCACACAAGCAAGAGACTTCCAATGCTCAAGCACACAAGCAAGAGACTTCCTTTGCTCAAGAACACAATCAAGAGACTTCCTGCTCAAGCACAACTGCAAGAGACTTCCTAACTAAACAAAATTACACAGAAAATTGTTTAAGGTTGAACACTTGATATACAATCAGAGGTGCTCACAATACAAATCAGATACAGACTCAATGGACTTAAGAATTTCTAAGATATGACTTTGAGACACAGAAATTCTAAGTGAATGCAGAACAATTTCAGCAGAGGTTTGGTACTTGTGAAAATCTTGTGAGTCTTTCGTTCAGCGTTCTTGCATTACCAATTCTCTAGGTCTTCACTCCTTTATATAGAGGTGTGAGAGAGACGTTGTGAAATTGCCAGCACACCAAAGAGTCGTTGTTGAAGCTTGATCTTTCACCAATAATCTTTTGCCTGATTTGGCTGTTGTCCTATGAAGAACAAATTTGAAATCCATTCCTTATCCAAAGGAACATCTATGCAGGCGAAACCGTATTCTGGAGCTGTTTTCTTGTCCTGTAGCGCGGACACAAAACAGAGTAGTGGAGAACGTGGTTGTACAATTCGTACAAAGTACAATGTCAACGCTTTCGTCCAAATTGCAAACACACGCCTTCAAACACCTTTGAAATGACCGTTGCAAACTCCACTAATCCTTTGTTTGTGTTTTCGAATCCAATAGACAGCTTTTGCATTGATAATTCTTCAATTCTTGATTCTTTGCAAATCCAGTTGATATTCAGCTTCTGGTGAAATGGCTTCTGATGATGCAGCTTCTGATGATGCAGCTTCTGATGATATGACTTCTGCAGCTTCTGATGACGCAGCTTCTGATGATGTGGCTTCTGGACCTCTTGTCTTCAGAAGCACTATTCTTCAGGAGCAGCTTACTTCAGGAGCGCTATTTCTTCAGGAGCAGCTTGACTTCAGGAGCGCTTTGCCTTCAGAATCATCTAAGCTTCATTTTCTTTTGCTCTTTATTTGCTCATTCAGAACCAATGATGATGTAACTTTATAATTATGGTCCTGTACACTTGAACAAATATTAGCTAGTCCAATTTACAATTTTTAATACCTTGTTATCATCAAAACTCTTTAAGGTTCATTGTTAAACACATTTTGTTCCAACAAAAGCATGTAATAGTTCCTAGGAAATCTAACAAGAATATCTACGACATCCATGGTTTATTTCAGAATTTTTTAAAAAGGCCAAAATAGGGGTTAAGTGAATTTCCTTGTTAATTTATCGATTTTACTCGTTTTTGACCTTTTTCTTTCACTAAAAAGGTCATAAAGTGGCCTAGCCTTATCGAATCGAAGCATGTAATAGTTCCTATGAAATCTAAAAAGCATATATTCGAATTCCAAGGTTGATTTTATCATTTTCAAAAATGGACAAAATGAGGGTTAAGTGAATTTCCTTGTTAATTTACGGATTTTACTCGTTTTTGACCACTTTATGACCTTTTTAGTGAAAGAAAAAGGTCATAAAGTGGCCTAGCCTTATCGAATCGAAGCATGTAATAGTTCCTATGAAATCTAACAAGCATATATTCGAATTCCAAGGTTGATTTTATCATTTTCAAAAATGGACAAAATGAGGGTTAAGTGAATTTCCTTGTTAATTTACGAATTTTACTCGTTTTTGACCCTTTTTCTTTCACTAAAAAGGTCATAAAGTGGCCTAGCCTTATCGAATCGAAGCATGTAATAGTTCCTAGGAAATCTAACAAGCATATCTACGACATCCATGGTTTATTTTAGAATTTTTAAAAACGGCCAAAATGGGGGTTAAGTGAATTTTCTCGTTAATTTACGGATTTTACTCGTTTTTGACCCTTTTTCTTTCACTGAAAAGGTCATAAAGTGGCCTAGCCTTATCGAATCGAAGCATGTAATAAGTCCTAGGAAATCTAACAAGCATATCTACGACATCCATGGTTTATTTTAGAATTTTTTAAAAAGGCCAAAATGGGGGTTAAGTGAATTTCCTTGTTAATATATGGATTTTACTCGTTTTTGACCTTTTTCTTTCACTAAAAAGGTCATAAAGTGGCCTAGCCTTATCGAATCGAAGCATGTAATAGTTCCTATGAAATCTAACAAGCATATATTCGAATTCCAAGGTTGATTTTATCATTTTCGAAAATGGATAAAATGAGGGTTAAGTGAATTTCCTTGCTAATTTATGGATTTTACTCGTTTTTGACCCTTTTTCTTTCACTAAAAAGGTCATAAAGTAGCCTAGCCTTATCGAATCGAAGCATGTAATAGTTCCTATGAAATCTAACAAGAATATATTCGAATTCCAAGGTTGATTTTATCATTTTCAAAATTGGACAAAATGAGGGTTAAGTGAATTTCCTTGTTAATTTACCGATTTTACTCGTTTTTGACCTTTTTTAATTCACTAAAAAGGTCATAAAGTGGCCTAGCCTTATCGAATCAAAGCATGTAATAGTTCCTAGGAAATCTAACAAGAATATCTACGACATCCATGGTTTATTTCAGAATTTTTTAAAAAGGCCAAAATAGGGGTTAAGTGAATTTCCTTGTTAATTTATCGATTTTACTCGTTTTTGACCTTTTTCTTTCACTAAAAAGGTCATAAAGTGGCCTAGCCTTATCGAATCGAAGCATGTAATAGTTCCTATGAAATCTAAAAAGCATATATTCGAATTCCAAGGTTGATTTTATCATTTTCAAAAATGGACAAAATGAGGGTTAAGTGAATTTCCTTGTTAATTTACGGATTTTACTCGTTTTTGACCACTTTATGACCTTTTTAGTGAAAGAAATAGGTCATAAAGTGGCCTAGCCTTATCGAATCGAAGCATGTAATAGTTCCTATGAAATCTAACAAGCATATATTCGAATTCCAAGGTTGATTTTATCATTTTCAAAAATGGACAAAATGAGGGTTAAGTGAATTTCCTTGTTAATTTACGGATTTTACTCGTTTTTGACCTTTTTTAATTCACTAAAAAGGTCATAAAGTGGCCTAGCCTTATCGAATCAAAGCATGTAATAGTTCCTAGGAAATCTAACAGGCATATCTACGACATCCATGGTTTATTTTAGAATTTTTAAAAACGGCCAAAATGGGGGTTAAGTGAATTTTCTCGTTAATTTACGGATTTTACTCGTTTTTGACCCTTTTTCTTTCACTGAAAAGGTCATAAAGTGGCCTAGCCTTATCGAATCGAAGCATGTAATAAGTCCTAGGAAATCTAACAAGCATATCTACGACATCCATGGTTTATTTTAGAATTTTTTAAAAAGGCCAAAATGGGGGTTAAGTGAATTTCCTTGTTAATATATGGATTTTACTCGTTTTTGACCTTTTTCTTTCACTAAAAAGGTCATAAAGTGGCCTAGCCTTATCGAATCGAAGCATGTAATAGTTCCTATGAAATCTAACAAGCATATATTCGAATTCCAAGGTTGATTTTATCATTTTCGAAAATGGATAAAATGAGGGTTAAGTGAATTTCCTTGCTAATTTATGGATTTTACTCGTTTTTGACCCTTTTTCTTTCACTAAAAAGGTCATAAAGTAGCCTAGCCTTATCGAATCGAAGCATGTAATAGTTCCTATGAAATCTAACAAGCATATATTCGAATTCCAAGGTTGATTTTATCATTTTCAAAATTGGACAAAATGAGGGTTAAGTGAATTTCCTTGTTAATTTACGGATTTTACTCGTTTTTGACCTTTTTTAATTCACTAAAAAGGTCATAAAATGGCCTAGCCTTATCGAATCAAAGCATGTAATAGTTCCTAGGAAATCTAACAAGAATATCTACGACATCCATGGTTTATTTCAGAATTTTTTAAAAAGGCCAAAATAGGGGTTAAGTGAATTTCCTTGTTAATTTATCGATTTTACTCGTTTTTGACCTTTTTCTTTCACTAAAAAGGTCATAAAGTGGCCTAGCCTTATCGAATCGAAGCATGTAATAGTTCCAATGAAATCTAAAAAGCATATATTCGAATTCCAAGGTTGATTTTATCATTTTCAAAAATGGACAAAATGAGGGTTAAGTGAATTTCCTTGTTAATTTACGGATTTTACTCGTTTTTGACCACTTTATGACCTTTTTAGTGAAAGAAAAAGGTCATAAAGTGGCCTAGCCTTATCGAATCGAAGCATGTAATAGTTCCTATGAAATCTAACAAGCATATATTCGAATTCCAAGGTTGATTTTATCATTTTCAAAAATGGACAAAATGAGGGTTAAGTGAATTTCCTTGTTAATTTACGAATTTTACTCGTTTTTGACCCTTTTTCTTTCACTAAAAAGGTCATAAAGTGGCCTAGCCTTATCGAATCGAAGCATGTAATAGTTCCTAGGAAATCTAACAAGCATATCTACGACATCCATGGTTTATTTTAGAATTTTTAAAAACGGCCAAAATGGGGGTTAAGTGAATTTTCTTGTTAATTTACGGATTTTACTCGTTTTTGACCCTTTTTCTTTCACTGAAAAGGTCATAAAGTGGCCTAGCCTTATCGAATCGAAGCATGTAATAAGTCCTAGGAAATCTAACAAGCATATCTACGACATCCATGGTTTATTTTAGAATTTTTTAAAAAGGCCAAAATGGGGGTTAAGTGAATTTCCTTGTTAATTTATCGATTTTACTCGTTTTTGACCTTTTTCTTTCACTAAAAAGGTCATAAACTGGCCTAGCCTTATCGAATCGAAGCATGTAATAGTTCCTATGAAATCTAACAAGCATATATTCGAATTCCAAGGTTGATTTTATCATTTTCGAAAATGGATAAAATGAGGGTTAAGTGAATTTCCTTGCTAATTTATGGATTTTACTCGTTTTTGACCCTTTTTCTTTCACTAAAAAGGTCATAAAGTAGCCTAGCCTTATCGAATCGAAGCATGTAATAGTTCCTATGAAATCTAACAAGCATATATTCGAATTCCAAGGTTGATTTTATCATTTTCAAAATTGGACAAAATGAGGGTTAAGTGAATTTCCTTGTTAATTTACGGATTTTACTCGTTTTTGACCTTTTTTAATTCACTAAAAAGGTCATAAAATGGCCTAGCCTTATCGAATCAAAGCATGTAATAGTTCCTAGGAAATCTAACAAGAATATCTACGACATCCATGGTTTATTTCAGAATTTTTTAAAAAGGCCAAAATAGGGGTTAAGTGAATTTCCTTGTTAATTTATCGATTTTACTCGTTTTTGACCTTTTTCTTTCACTAAAAAGGTCATAAAGTGGCCTAGCCTTATCGAATCGAAGCATGTAATAGTTCCAATGAAATCTAAAAAGCATATATTCGAATTCCAAGGTTGATTTTATCATTTTCAAAAATGGACAAAATGAGGGTTAAGTGAATTTCCTTGTTAATTTACGGATTTTACTCGTTTTTGACCACTTTATGACCTTTTTAGTGAAAGAAAAAGGTCATAAAGTGGCCTAGCCTTATCGAATCGAAGCATGTAATAGTTCCTATGAAATCTAACAAGCATATATTCGAATTCCAAGGTTGATTTTATCATTTTCAAAAATGGACAAAATGAGGGTTAAGTGAATTTCCTTGTTAATTTACGAATTTTACTCGTTTTTGACCCTTTTTCTTTCACTAAAAAGGTCATAAAGTGGCCTAGCCTTATCGAATCGAAGCATGTAATAGTTCCTAGGAAATCTAACAAGCATATCTACGACATCCATGGTTTATTTTAGAATTTTTAAAAACGGCCAAAATGGGGGTTAAGTGAATTTTCTTGTTAATTTACGGATTTTACTCGTTTTTGACCCTTTTTCTTTCACTGAAAAGGTCATAAAGTGGCCTAGCCTTATCGAATCGAAGCATGTAATAAGTCCTAGGAAATCTAACAAGCATATCTACGACATCCATGGTTTATTTTAGAATTTTTTAAAAAGGCCAAAATGGGGGTTAAGTGAATTTCCTTGTTAATTTATCGATTTTACTCGTTTTTGACCTTTTTCTTTCACTAAAAAGGTCATAAACTGGCCTAGCCTTATCGAATCGAAGCATGTAATAGTTCCTATGAAATCTAACAAGCATATATTCGAATTCCAAGGTTGATTTTATCATTTTCGAAAATGGATAAAATGAGGGTTAAGTGAATTTCCTTGCTAATTTATGGATTTTACTCGTTTTTGACCCTTTTTCTTTCACTAAAAAGGTCATAAAGTAGCCTAGCCTTATCGAATCGAAGCATGTAATAGTTCCTATGAAATCTAACAAGCATATATTCGAATTCCAAGGTTGATTTTATCATTTTCAAAATTGGACAAAATGAGGGTTAAGTGAATTTCCTTGTTAATTTACGGATTTTACTCGTTTTTGACCTTTTTTAATTCACTAAAAAGGTCATAAAATGGCCTAGCCTTATCGAATCAAAGCATGTAATAGTTCCTAGGAAATCTAACAAGAATATCTACGAAATCCATGGTTTATTTCAGAATTTTTTAAAAAGGCCAAAATAGGGGTTAAGTGAATTTCCTTGTTAATTTATCGATTTTACTCGTTTTTGACCTTTTTCTTTCACTAAAAAGGTCATAAAGTGGCCTAGCCTTATCGAATCGAAGCATGTAATAGTTCCAATGAAATCTAAAAAGCATATATTCGAATTCCAAGGTTGATTTTATCATTTTCAAAAATGGACAAAATGAGGGTTAAGTGAATTTCCTTGTTAATTTACGGATTTTACTCGTTTTTGACCACTTTATGACCTTTTTAGTGAAAGAAAAAGGTCATAAAGTGGCCTAGCCTTATCGAATCGAAGCATGTAATAGTTCCTATGAAATCTAACAAGCATATATTCGAATTCCAAGGTTGATTTTATCATTTTCAAAAATGGACAAAATGAGGGTTAAGTGAATTTCCTTGTTAATTTACGGATTTTACTCGTTTTTGACCTTTTTTAATTCACTAAAAAGGTCATAAAGTGGCCTAGCCTTATCGAATCGAAGCATGTAATAGTTCCTAGGAAATCTAACAAGCATATCTACGACATCCATGGTTTATTTTAGAATTTTTAAAAACGGCCAAAATGGGGGTTAAGTGAATTTTCTTGTTAATTTATCGATTTTACTCGTTTTTGACCCTTTTTCTTTCACTAAAAAGGTCATAAAGTGGCCTAGCCTTATCGAATCGAAGCATGTAATAGTTCCTAGGAAATCTAACAAGCATATCTACGACATCCATGGTTTATTTTAGAATTTTTAAAAACGGCCAAAATGGGGGTTAAGTGAATTTTCTTGTTAATTTACGGATTTTACTCGTTTTTGACCCTTTTTCTTTCACTGAAAAGGTCATAAAGTGGCCTAGCCTTATCGAATCGAAGCATGTAATAAGTCCTAGGAAATCTAACAAGCATATCTACGACATCCATGGTTTATTTTAGAATTTTTTAAAAAGGCCAAAATGGGGGTTAAGTGAATTTCCTTGTTAATTTATCGATTTTACTCGTTTTTGACCTTTTTCTTTCACTAAAAAGGTCATAAACTGGCCTAGCCTTATCGAATCGAAGCATGTAATAGTTCCTATGAAATCTAACAAGCATATATTCGAATTCCAAGGTTGATTTTATCATTTTCGAAAATGGATAAAATGAGGGTTAAGTGAATTTCCTTGCTAATTTATGGATTTTACTCGTTTTTGACCCTTTTTCTTTCACTAAAAAGGTCATAAAGTAGCCTAGCCTTATCGAATCGAAGCATGTAATAGTTCCTATGAAATCTAACAAGCATATATTCGAATTCCAAGGTTGATTTTATCATTTTCAAAAATGGACAAAATGAGGGATAAGTGAATTTCCTTGTTAATTTACGGATTTTACTCGTTTTTGACCTTTTTTAATTCACTAAAAAGGTCATAAAGTGGCCTAGCCTTATCGAATCGAAGCATGTAACAGTTCCTAGGAAATCTAACAAGCATATCTACGACATCCATGGTTTATTTTAGAATTTTTAAAAACGGCCAAAATGGGGGTTAATTGAATTTCCTTGTTAATTTACGGATTTTACTCGTTTTTTACCCTTTTTCTTTCACTAAAAAGGTCATAAAGTGGCCTAGCCTTATCGAATCGAAGCATGTAATAGTTCCTAGGAAATCTAACAAGCATATCTACGACATCCATGGTTTATTTCAGAATTTTTTAAAAAGGCCAAAATGGGGGTTAAGTGAATTTCCTTGTTAATTTATGGATTTTACTCGTTTTTGACCCTTTTTCTTTCACTAAAAAGGTCATAAAGTGGCCTAGCCTTATCGAATCGAAGCATGTAATAGTTCCTAGGAAATCTAACAAGCATATCTACGACATCCATGGTTTATTTTAGAATTTTTAAAAACGGCCAAAATGGGGGTTAAGTGAATTTCCTTGTTAATTTACGGATTTTACTCGTTTTTGACCCTTTTTCTTTCACTGAAAAGGTCATAAAGTGGCCTAGCCTTATCGAATCGAAGCATGTAACAGTTCCTAGGAAATCTATCAAGCATATCTACGACATCCATGGTTTATTTTAGAATTTTTAAAAACGGCCAAAATGGGGGTTAATTGAATTTCCTTGTTAATTTACGGATTTTACTCGTTTTTTACCCTTTTTCTTTCACTAAAAAGGTCATAAAGTGGCCTAGCCTTATCGAATCGAAGCATGTAATAGTTCCTAGGAAATCTAACAAGCATATCTACGACATCCATGGTTTATTTTAGAATTTTTTAAAAAGACCAAAATGGGGGTTAAGTGAATTTCCTTGTTAATTTATGGATTTTACTCGTTTTTGACCCTTTTTCTTTCACTAAAAAGGTCATAAAGTGGCCTAGCCTAATCGAATCGAAGCATGTAATAGTTCCTAGGAAATCTAACAAGCATATCTACGACATCCATGGTTTATTTTAGAATTTTTAAAAACGGCCAAAATGGGGGTTAAGTGAATTTCCTTGTTAATTTACGGATTTTACTCGTTTTTGACCCTTTTTCTTTCACTGAAAAGGTCATAAAGTGGCCTAGCCTTATCGAATCGAAGCATGTAATAGTTCCTAGGAAATCTAACAAGCATATCTACGACATCCATGGTTTATTTCAGAATTTTTTAAAAAGGCCAAAATGGGGGTTAAGTGAATTTCCTTGTTAATTTATGGGTTTTACTCGTTTTTGACCTTTTTCTTTCACTAAAAAGGTCATAAAGTGGCCTAGCCTTATCGAATCGAAGCGTGTAATAGTTCCTATGAAATCTAACAAGCATATATTCGAATTCCAAGGTTGATTTTATCATTTTCAAACACGGACAAAATGACGGTTAAGTGAATTTCCTTGTTAATTTACGGATTTTACTCGTTTTTGACCCTTTTTCTTTCACTAAAAAGGTCATAAAGTGGCCTAGCCTTATCGAATCGAAGCATGTAATAGTTCCTAGGAAATCTAACAAGCATATCTACGACATCCATGGTTTATTTTAGAATTTTTTAAAAAGGCCAAAATGGGGGTTAATTGAATTTCCTTGTTAATATACGGATTTTACTCATTTTTGACCATTTTTCTTTCACTAAAAAGGTCATAAAGTGGCCTAGCCTTATCGAATCGAAGCATGTAATAGTTCCTATGAAATCTAACAAGCATATATTCGAATTCCAAGGTTGATTTTATCATTTTCAAAAATGGACAAAATGAGGGTTAAGTGAATTTCCTTGTTAATTTACGAATTTTACTCGTTTTTGACCCTTTTTCTTTCACTAAAAAGGTCATAAAGTGGCCTAGCCTTATCGAATCGAAGCATGTAATAGTTCCTAGGAAATCTAACAAGCATATCTACGACATCCATGGTTTATTTTAGAATTTTTAAAAACGGCCAAAATGGGGGTTAAGTGAATTTTCTTGTTAATTTACGGATTTTACTCGTTTTTGACCCTTTTTCTTTCACTGAAAAGGTCATAAAGTGGCCTAGCCTTATCGAATCGAAGCATGTAATAAGTCCTAGGAAATCTAACAAGCATATCTACGACATCCATGGTTTATTTTAGAATTTTTTAAAAAGGCCAAAATGGGGGTTAAGTGAATTTCCTTGTTAATTTATCGATTTTACTCGTTTTTGACCTTTTTCTTTCACTAAAAAGGTCATAAACTGGCCTAGCCTTATCGAATCGAAGCATGTAATAGTTCCTATGAAATCTAACAAGCATATATTCGAATTCCAAGGTTGATTTTATCATTTTCGAAAATGGATAAAATGAGGGTTAAGTGAATTTCCTTGCTAATTTATGGATTTTACTCGTTTTTGACCCTTTTTCTTTCACTAAAAAGGTCATAAAGTAGCCTAGCCTTATCGAATCGAAGCATGTAATAGTTCCTATGAAATCTAACAAGCATATATTCGAATTCCAAGGTTGATTTTATCATTTTCAAAAATGGACAAAATGAGGGATAAGTGAATTTCCTTGTTAATTTACGGATTTTACTCGTTTTTGACCTTTTTTAATTCACTAAAAAGGTCATAAAGTGGCCTAGCCTTATCGAATCGAAGCATGTAACAGTTCCTAGGAAATCTATCAAGCATATCTACGACATCCATGGTTTATTTTAGAATTTTTAAAAACGGCCAAAATGGGGGTTAATTGAATTTCCTTGTTAATTTACGGATTTTACTCGTTTTTTACCCTTTTTCTTTCACTAAAAAGGTCATAAAGTGGCCTAGCCTTATCGAATCGAAGCATGTAATAGTTCCTAGGAAATCTAACAAGCATATCTACGACATCCATGGTTTATTTCAGAATTTTTTAAAAAGGCCAAAATGGGGGTTAAGTGAATTTCCTTGTTAATTTATGGATTTTACTCGTTTTTGACCCTTTTTCTTTCACTAAAAAGGTCATAAAGTGGCCTAGCCTTATCGAATCGAAGCATGTAATAGTTCCTAGGAAATCTAACAAGCATATCTACGACATCCATGGTTTATTTTAGAATTTTTAAAAACGGCCAAAATGGGGGTTAAGTGAATTTCCTTGTTAATTTACGGATTTTACTCGTTTTTGACCCTTTTTCTTTCACTGAAAAGGTCATAAAGTGGCCTAGCCTTATCGAATCGAAGCATGTAACAGTTCCTAGGAAATCTATCAAGCATATCTACGACATCCATGGTTTATTTTAGAATTTTTAAAAACGGCCAAAATGGGGGTTAATTGAATTTCCTTGTTAATTTACGGATTTTACTCGTTTTTTACCCTTTTTCTTTCACTAAAAAGGTCATAAAGTGGCCTAGCCTTATCGAATCGAAGCATGTAATAGTTCCTAGGAAATCTAACAAGCATATCTACGACATCCATGGTTTATTTTAGAATTTTTTAAAAAGACCAAAATGGGGGTTAAGTGAATTTCCTTGTTAATTTATGGATTTTACTCGTTTTTGACCCTTTTTCTTTCACTAAAAAGGTCATAAAGTGGCCTAGCCTAATCGAATCGAAGCATGTAATAGTTCCTAGGAAATCTAACAAGCATATCTACGACATCCATGGTTTATTTTAGAATTTTTAAAAACGGCCAAAATGGGGGTTAAGTGAATTTCCTTGTTAATTTACGGATTTTACTCGTTTTTGACCCTTTTTCTTTCACTGAAAAGGTCATAAAGTGGCCTAGCCTTATCGAATCGAAGCATGTAATAGTTCCTAGGAAATCTAACAAGCATATCTACGACATCCATGGTTTATTTCAGAATTTTTTAAAAAGGCCAAAATGGGGGTTAAGTGAATTTCCTTGTTAATTTATGGGTTTTACTCGTTTTTGACCTTTTTCTTTCACTAAAAAGGTCATAAAGTGGCCTAGCCTTATCGAATCGAAGCGTGTAATAGTTCCTATGAAATCTAACAAGCATATATTCGACTTCCAAGGTTGATTTTATCATTTTCAAACACGGACAAAATGACGGTTAAGTGAATTTCCTTGTTAATTTACGGATTTTACTCGTTTTTGACCCTTTTTCTTTCACTAAAACGGTCATAAAGTCGCCTAGCCTTATCGAATCGAAGCATGTAATAGTTCCTAGGAAATCTAACAAGCATATCTACGACATCCATGGTTTATTTCAGAATTTTTTAAAAAGGCTAAAATGGGGGTTAATTGAATTTCCTTGTTAATATACGGATTTTACTCATTTTTGACCATTTTTCTTTCACTAAAAAGGTCATAAAGTGGCCTAGCCTTATCGAATCGAAGCATGTAATAGTTCCTATGAAATCTAACAAGCATATATTCGAATTCCAAGGTTGATTTTATCATTTTCAAAAATGGACAAAATGAGGGTTAAGTGAATTTCCTTGTTAATTTACGGATTTTACTCGTTTTTGACCCTTTTTCTTTCACTAAAAAGGTCATAAAGTGGCCTAGCCTTATCGAATCGAAGCATGTAATAGTTCCTAGGAAATCTAGCAAGCATATCTACGACATCCATGGTTTATTTTAGAATTTTTAAAAATGGCCAAAATGTGGGTTAATTGAATTTCCTTGTTAATTTACTGATTTTAGTCGTTTTTGACCATTTTTCTTTAACTAAAAAGGTCATAAAGTGGCCTAGCCTTATCGAATCGAAGCATGTAATAGTTCCTAGGAAATATAACAAGAATATCTACGACATCCATGGTTTATTTTAGAATTTTTTAAAAAGGCCAAAATGGGGGTTAAGTGAATTTCCTTGTTAATATACGGATTTTACTCATTTTTGACCATTTTTCTTTCACTAAAAAGGTCATAAAGTGGCCTAGCCTTATCGAATCGAAGCGTGTAATAGTTCCTATGAAATCTAACAAGCATATATTCGACTTCCAAGGTTGATTTTATCATTTTCAAACACGG
Organism: Medicago sativa; assembly: GCF_051527215.1. NCBI lineage: Eukaryota > Viridiplantae > Streptophyta > Magnoliopsida > Fabales > Fabaceae > Medicago > Medicago sativa. Next base: position 26,154,854 of record NC_140749.1, on the reverse strand, counting down.
ACAAAATGAGGGTTAAGTGAATTTCCTTGTTAATTTACGGATTTTACTCGTTTTTGACCCTTTTTCTTTCACTAAAACGGTCATAAAGTCGCCTAGCCTTATCGAATCGAAGCATGTAATAGTTCCTAGGAAATCTAACAAGCATATCTACGACATCCATGGTTTATTTCAGAATTTTTTAAAAAGGCCAAAATGGGGGTTAAGTGAATTTCCTTGTTAATTTATGGATTTTACTCGTTTTTGACCTTTTTCTTTCACTAAAAAGGTCATAAAGTGGCCTAGCCTTATCGAATCGAAGCATGTAATAGTTCCTATGAAATCTAACAAGCATATATTCGAATTCCAAGGTTGATTTTATCATTTTCGAAAATGGACAAAATGAGGGTTAAGTGAATTTCCTTGTTAATTTACGGATTTTACTCGTTTTTGACCCTTTTTCTTTCACTAAAACGGTCATAAAGTCGCCTAGCCTTATCGAATCGAAGCATGTAATAGTTCCTAGGAAATCTAACAAGCATATCTACGACATCCATGGTTTATTTCAGAATTTTTTAAAAAGGCCAAAATGGGGGTTAAGTGAATTTCCTTGTTAATTTATGGATTTTACTCGTTTTTGACCTTTTTCTTTCACTAAAAAGGTCATAAAGTGGCCTAGCCTTATCGAATCGAAGCATGTAATAGTTCCTATGAAATCTAACAAGCATATATTCGACTTCCAAGGTTGATTTTGTCATTTTCAAACACGGACAAAATGAGGGTTAAGTGAATTTCCTTGTTAATTTACGGATTTTACTCGTTTTTGACCCTTTTTCTTTCACTAAAACGGTCATAAAGTCGCCTAGCCTTATCGAATCGAAGCATGTAATAGTTCCTAGGAAATCTAACAAGCATATCTACGACATCCATGGTTTATTTCAGAATTTTTTAAAAAGGCCAAAATGGGGGTTAAGTGAATTTCCTTGTTAATTTATGGATTTTACTCGTTTTTGACCTTTTTCTTTCACTAAAAAGGTCATAAAGTGGCCTAGCCTTATCGAATCGAAGCATGTAATAGTTCCTATGAAATCTAACAAGCATATATTCGAATTCCAAGGTTGATTTTATCATTTTCGAAAATGGACAAAATGAGGGTTAAGTGAATTTCCTTGTTAATTTACGGATTTTACTCGTTTTTGACCCTTTTTCTTTCACTAAAACGGTCATAAAGTCGCCTAGCCTTATCGAATCGAAGCATGTAATAGTTCCTAGGAAATCTAACAAGCATATCTACGACATCCATGGTTTATTTTAGAATTTTTTAAAAAGGCCAAAATGGGGGTTAAGTGAATTTCCTTGTTAATTTATGGATTTTACTCGTTTTTGACCTTTTTCTTTCACTAAAAAGGTCATAAAGTGGCCTAGCCTTATCGAATCGAAGCATGTAATAGTTCCTATGAAATCTAACAAGCATATATTCGAATTCCAAGGTTGATTTTATCATTTTCGAAAATGGACAAAATGAGGGTTAAGTGAATTTCCTTGTTAATTTACGGATTTTACTCGTTTTTGACCTTTTTTAATTCACTAAAAACATCATAAAGTGGCCTAGCCTTATCGAATCGAAGCATGTAATAGTTCCTAGGAAATCTATCAAGCATATCTACGACATCCATGGTTTATTTTAGAATTTTTAAAAACGGCCAAAATGGGGGTTAATTGAATTTCCTTGTTAATTTACTGATTTTACTCGTTTTTGACCATTTTTCTTTAAATAAAAAGGTCATAAAGTGGCCTAGCCTTATCGAATCGAAGCATGTAATAGTTCCTAGGAAATCTAACAAGCATATCTACGACATCCATGGTTTATTTTAGAATTTTTTAAAAAGGCCAAAATGGGGGTTAAGTGAATTTCCTTGTTAATATACGGATTTTACTCATTTTTGACCATTTTTCTTTCACTAAAAAGGTCATAAAGTGGCCTAGCCTTATCGAATCGAAGCGTGTAATAGTTCCTATGAAATCTAACAAGCATATATTCGACTTCCAAGGTTGATTTTATCATTTTCAAACACGGACAAAATGAGGGTTAAGTGAATTTCCTTGTTAATTTACGGATTTTACTCGTTTTTGACCCTTTTTCTTTCACTAAAACGGTCATAAAGTCGCCTAGCCTTATCGAATCGAAGCATGTAATAGTTCCTAGGAAATCTAACAAGCATATCTACGACATCCATGGTTTATTTCAGAATTTTTTAAAAAGGCCAAAATGGGGGTTAAGTGAATTTCCTTGTTAATTTATGGATTTTACTCGTTTTTGACCTTTTTCTTTCACTAAAAAGGTCATAAAGTGGCCTAGCCTTATCGAATCGAAGCATGTAATAGTTCCTATGAAATCTAACAAGCATATATTCGAATTCCAAGGTTGATTTTATCATTTTCAAAAATGGACAAAATGAGGGTTAAGTGAATTTCCTTGTTAATTTACGGATTTTACTCGTTTTTGACCCTTTTTCTTTCACTAAAACGGTCATAAAGTCGCCTAGCCTTATCGAATCGAAGCATGTAATAGTTCCTAGGAAATCTAACAAGCATATCTACGACATCCATGGTTTATTTCAGAATTTTTTAAAAAGGCCAAAATGGGGGTTAAGTGAATTTCCTTGTTAATTTATGGATTTTACTCGTTTTTGACCTTTTTCTTTCACTAAAAAGGTCATAAAGTGGCCTAGCCTTATCGAATCGAAGCATGTAATAGTTCCTATGAAATCTAACAAGCATATATTCGAATTCCAAGGTTGATTTTATCATTTTCGAAAATGGACAAAATGAGGGTTAAGTGAATTTCCTTGTTAATTTACGGATTTTACTCGTTTTTGACCTTTTTTAATTCACTAAAAACATCATAAAGTGGCCTAGCCTTATCGAATCGAAGCATGTAATAGTTCCTAGGAAATCTATCAAGCATATCTACGACATCCATGGTTTATTTTAGAATTTTTAAAAACGGCCAAAATGGGGGTTAATTGAATTTCCTTGTTAATTTACTGATTTTACTCGTTTTTGACCATTTTTCTTTAAATAAAAAGGTCATAAAGTGGCCTAGCCTTATCGAATCGAAGCATGTAATAGTTCCTAGGAAATCTAACAAGCATATCTACGACATCCATGGTTTATTTTAGAATTTTTTAAAAAGGCCAAAATGGGGGTTAAGTGAATTTCCTTGTTAATTTATGGATTTTACTCGTTTTTGACCTTTTTCTTTCACTAAAAAGGTCATAAAGTGGCCTAGCCTTATCGAATCGAAGCATGTAATAGTTCCTATGAAATCTAACAAGCATATATTCGAATTCCAAGGTTGATTTTATCATTTTCGAAAATGGACAAAATGAGGGTTAAGTGAATTTCCTTGTTAATTTACGGATTTTACTCGTTTTTGACCTTTTTTAATTCACTAAAAACATCATAAAGTGGCCTAGCCTTATCGAATCGAAGCATGTAATAGTTCCTAGGAAATCTATCAAGCATATCTACGACATCCATGGTTTATTTTAGAATTTTTAAAAACGGCCAAAATGGGGGTTAATTGAATTTCCTTGTTAATTTACTGATTTTACTCGTTTTTGACCATTTTTCTTTAAATAAAAAGGTCATAAAGTGGCCTAGCCTTATCGAATCGAAGCATGTAATAGTTCCTAGGAAATCTAACAAGCATATCTACGACATCCATGGTTTATTTTAGAATTTTTTAAAAAGGCCAAAATGGGGGTTAAGTGAATTTCCTTGTTAATATACGGATTTTACTCATTTTTGACCATTTTTCTTTCACTAAAAAGGTCATAAAGTGGCCTAGCCTTATCGAATCGAAGCGTGTAATAGTTCCTATGAAATCTAACAAGCATATATTCGACTTCCAAGGTTGATTTTATCATTTTCAAACACGGACAAAATGAGGGTTAAGTGAATTTCCTTGTTAATTTACGGATTTTACTCGTTTTTGACCCTTTTTCTTTCACTAAAACGGTCATAAAGTCGCCTAGCCTTATCGAATCGAAGCATGTAATAGTTCCTAGGAAATCTAACAAGCATATCTACGACATCCATGGTTTATTTCAGAATTTTTTAAAAAGGCCAAAATGGGGGTTAAGTGAATTTCCTTGTTAATTTATGGATTTTACTCGTTTTTGACCTTTTTCTTTCACTAAAAAGGTCATAAAGTGGCCTAGCCTTATCGAATCGAAGCATGTAATAGTTCCTATGAAATCTAACAAGCATATATTCGAATTCCAAGGTTGATTTTATCATTTTCAAAAATGGACAAAATGAGGGTTAAGTGAATTTCCTTGTTAATTTACGGATTTTACTCGTTTTTGACCCTTTTTCTTTCACTAAAACGGTCATAAAGTCGCCTAGCCTTATCGAATCGAAGCATGTAATAGTTCCTAGGAAATCTAACAAGCATATCTACGACATCCATGGTTTATTTCAGAATTTTTTAAAAAGGCCAAAATGGGGGTTAAGTGAATTTCCTTGTTAATTTATGGATTTTACTCGTTTTTGACCTTTTTCTTTCACTAAAAAGGTCATAAAGTGGCCTAGCCTTATCGAATCGAAGCATGTAATAGTTCCTATGAAATCTAACAAGCATATATTCGAATTCCAAGGTTGATTTTATCATTTTCGAAAATGGACAAAATGAGGGTTAAGTGAATTTCCTTGTTAATTTACGGATTTTACTCGTTTTTGACCTTTTTTAATTCACTAAAAACATCATAAAGTGGCCTAGCCTTATCGAATCGAAGCATGTAATAGTTCCTAGGAAATCTATCAAGCATATCTACGACATCCATGGTTTATTTTAGAATTTTTAAAAACGGCCAAAATGGGGGTTAATTGAATTTCCTTGTTAATTTACTGATTTTACTCGTTTTTGACCATTTTTCTTTAAATAAAAAGGTCATAAAGTGGCCTAGCCTTATCGAATCGAAGCATGTAATAGTTCCTAGGAAATCTAACAAGCATATCTACGACATCCATGGTTTATTTTAGAATTTTTTAAAAAGGCCAAAATGGGGGTTAAGTGAATTTCCTTGTTAATATACGGATTTTACTCATTTTTGACCATTTTTCTTTCACTAAAAAGATCATAAAGTGGCCTAGCCTTATCGAATCGAAGCATGTAATAGTTCCTATGAAATCTAACAAGCATATATTCGACTTCCAAGGTTGATTTTATCATTTTCAAACACGGACAAAATGAGGGTTAAGTGAATTTCCTTGTTAATTTACGGATTTTACTCGTTTTTGACCCTTTTTCTTTCACTAAAACGGTCATAAAGTCGCCTAGCCTTATCGAATCGAAGCATGTAATAGTTCCTAGGAAATCTAACAAGCATATCTACGACATCCATGGTTTATTTCAGAATTTTTTAAAAAGGCCAAAATGGGGGTTAAGTGAATTTCCTTGTTAATTTATGGATTTTACTCGTTTTTGACCTTTTTCTTTCACTAAAAAGGTCATAAAGTGGCCTAGCCTTATCGAATCGAAGCATGTAATAGTTCCTATGAAATCTAACAGGCATATATTCGAATTCCAAGGTTGATTTTATCATTTTCGAAAATGGACAAAATGAGGGTTAAGTGAATTTCCTTGTTAATTTACGGATTTTACTCGTTTTTGACCCTTTTTCTTTCACTAAAAAGGTTATAAAGTGGCCTAGCCTTATCGAATCGAAGCATGTAATAGTTCCTATGAAATCTAACAAGCATATATTCGAATTCCAAGGTTGATTTTATCATTTTCAAAAATGGACAAAATGAGGGTTAAGTGAATTTCCTTGTTAATTTACGGATTTTACTCGTTTTTGACCCTTTTTCTTTCACTAAAAAGGTTATAAAGTGGCCTAGCCTTATCGAATCGAAGCATGTAATAGTTCCTAGGAAATCTAACAAGCATATCTACGACATCCATGGTTTATTTTAGAATTTTTAAAAACGGCCAAAATGGGGGTTAAGTGAATTTTCTTGTTAATTTACGGATTTTACTCGTTTTTGACCCTTTTTCTTTCACTGAAAAGGTCATAAAGTGGCCTAGCCTTATCGAATCGAAACATGTAATAGTTCCTAGGAAATCTAACAAACATATCTACGACATCCATGGTTTATTTTAGAATTTTTTAAAAAGGCCAAAATGGGGGTTAAGTGAATTTCCTTGTTAATATACGGATTTTACTCATTTTTGACCCTTTTTCTTTCACTAAAAAGGTCATAAAGTGGCCAAGCCTTTTCGAATCAAAGCATGTAATAGTTCCTATGAAATCTAACAAGCATATATTCGAATTCCAAGGTTGATTTGATCATTTTCGAAAATGGACAAAATGAGGGTTAAGTGAATTTCCTTGTTAATTTACGGATTTTACTCGTTTTTGACCTTTCTTAATTCACTAAAAAGGTCATAAAGTGGCCTAGCCTTATCGAATCGAAGCATGTAATAGTTCCTAGGAAATCTATCAAGCATATCTACGACATCCATGGTTTATTTTAGAATTTTTAAAAACGGCCAAAATGGGGGTTAATTGAATTTCCTTGTTAATTTACTGATTTTACTCGTTTTTGACCATTTTTCTTTAACTAAAAAGGTCATAAAGTGGCCTAGCCTTATCGAATCGAAGCATGTAATTGTTCCTAGGAAATCTAACAAGCATATCTACGACATCCATGGTTTATTTTAGAATTTATTAAAAAGGCCAAAATGGGGGTTAAGTGAATTTCCTTGTTAATATACGGATTTTACTCATTTTTGACCATTTTTCTTTCACTAAAAAGATCATAAAGTGGCCTAGCCTTATCGAATCGAAGCGTGTAATAGTTCCTATGAAATCTAACAAGCATATATTCGACTTCCAAGGTTGATTTTATCATTTTCAAACACGGACAAAATGAGGGTTAAGTGAATTTCCTTGTTAATTTACGGATTTTACTCGTTTTTGACCCTTTTTCTTTCACTAAAACGGTCATAAAGTCGCCTAGCCTTATCGAATCGAAGGATGTAATAGTTCCTAGGAAATCTAACAAGCATATCTACGACATCCATGGTTTATTTCAGAATTTTTTAAAAAGGCCAAAATGGGGGTTAAGTGAATTTCCTTGTTAATTTATGGATTTTACTCGTTTTTGACCTTTTTCTTTCACTAAAAAGGTCATAAAGTGGCCTAGCCTTATCGAATCGAAGCATGTAATAGTTCCTATGAAATCTAACAGGCATATATTCGAATTCCAAGGTTGATTTTATCATTTTCGAAAATGGACAAAATGAGGGTTAAGTGAATTTCCTTGTTAATTTACGGATTTTACTCGTTTTTGACCCTTTTTCTTTCACTAAAAAGGTTATAAAGTGGCCTAGCCTTATCGAATCGAAGCATGTAATAGTTCCTATGAAATCTAACAAGCATATATTCGAAGTCCAAGGTTGATTTTATCATTTTCAAAAATGGACAAAATGAGGGTTAAGTGAATTTCCTTGTTAATTTACGGATTTTACTCGTTTTTGACCCTTTTTCTTTCACTAAAAAGGTTATAAAGTGGCCTAGCCTTATCGAATCGAAGCATGTAATAGTTCCTAGGAAATCTAACAAGCATATCTACGACATCCATGGTTTATTTTAGAATTTTTAAAAACGGCCAAAATGGGGGTTAAGTGAATTTTCTTGTTAATTTACGGATTTTACTCGTTTTTGACCCTTTTTCTTTCACTGAAAAGGTCATAAAGTGGCCTAGCCTTATCGAATCGAAACATGTAATAGTTCCTAGGAAATCTAACAAGCATATCTACGACATCCATGGTTTATTTTAGAATTTTTTAAAAAGGCCAAAATGGGGGTTAAGTGAATTTCCTTGTTAATATACGGATTTTACTCATTTTTGACCCTTTTTCTTTCACTAAAAAGGTCATAAAGTGGCCAAGCCTTTTCGAATCAAAGCATGTAATAGTTCCTATGAAATCTAACAAGCATATATTCGAATTCCAAGGTTGATTTTATCATTTTCGAAAATGGACAAAATGAGGGTTAAGTGAATTTCCTTGTTAATTTACGGATTTTACTCGTTTTTGACCTTTTTTAATTCACTAAAAAGGTCATAAAGTGGCCTAGCCTTATCGAATCGAAGCATGTAATAGTTCCTAGGAAATCTATCAAGCATATCTACGACATCCATGGTTTATTTTAGAATTTTTAAAAACGGCCAAAATGGGGGTTAATTGAATTTCCTTGTTAATTTACTGATTTTACTCGTTTTTGACCATTTTTCTTTAACTAAAAAGGTCATAAAGTGGCCTAGCCTTATCGAATCGAAGCATGTAATAGTTCCTAGGAAATCTAACAAGCATATCTACGACATCCATGGTTTATTTTAGAATTTTTTAAAAAGGCCAAAATGGGGGTTAAGTGAATTTCCTTGTTAATATACGGATTTTACTCATTTTTGACCATTTTTCTTTCACTAAAAAGATCATAAAGTGGCCTAGCCTTATCGAATCGAAGCGTGTAATAGTTCCTATGAAATCTAACAAGCATATATTCGACTTCCAAGGTTGATTTTATCATTTTCAAACACGGACAAAATGAGGGTTAAGTGAATTTCCTTGTTAATTTACGGATTTTACTCGTTTTTGACCCTTTTTCTTTCACTAAAACGGTCATAAAGTCGCCTAGCCTTATCGAATCGAAGGATGTAATAGTTCCTAGGAAATCTAACAAGCATATCTACGACATCCATGGTTTATTTCAGAATTTTTTAAAAAGGCCAAAATGGGGGTTAAGTGAATTTCCTTGTTAATTTATGGATTTTACTCGTTTTTGACCTTTTTCTTTCACTAAAAAGGTCATAAAGTGGCCTAGCCTTATCGAATCGAAGCATGTAATAGTTCCTATGAAATCTAACAGGCATATATTCGAATTCCAAGGTTGATTTTATCATTTTCGAAAATGGACAAAATGAGGGTTAAGTGAATTTCCTTGTTAATTTACGGATTTTACTCGTTTTTGACCCTTTTTCTTTCACTAAAAAGGTTATAAAGTGGCCTAGCCTTATCGAATCGAAGCATGTAATAGTTCCTATGAAATCTAACAAGCATATATTCGAAGTCCAAGGTTGATTTTATCATTTTCAAAAATGGACAAAATGAGGGTTAAGTGAATTTCCTTGTTAATTTACGGATTTTACTCGTTTTTGACCCTTTTTCTTTCACTAAAAAGGTTATAAAGTGGCCTAGCCTTATCGAATCGAAGCATGTAATAGTTCCTAGGAAATCTAACAAGCATATCTACGACATCCATGGTTTATTTTAGAATTTTTAAAAACGGCCAAAATGGGGGTTAAGTGAATTTTCTTGTTAATTTACGGATTTTACTCGTTTTTGACCCTTTTTCTTTCACTGAAAAGGTCATAAAGTGGCCTAGCCTTATCGAATCGAAACATGTAATAGTTCCTAGGAAATCTAACAAGCATATCTACGACATCCATGGTTTATTTTAGAATTTTTTAAAAAGGCCAAAATGGGGGTTAAGTGAATTTCCTTGTTAATATACGGATTTTACTCATTTTTGACCCTTTTTCTTTCACTAAAAAGGTCATAAAGTGGCCAAGCCTTTTCGAATCAAAGCATGTAATAGTTCCTATGAAATCTAACAAGCATATATTCGAATTCCAAGGTTGATTTTATCATTTTCGAAAATGGACAAAATGAGGGTTAAGTGAATTTCCTTGTTAATTTACGGATTTTACTCGTTTTTGACCTTTTTTAATTCACTAAAAAGGTCATAAAGTGGCCTAGCCTTATCGAATCGAAGCATGTAATAGTTCCTAGGAAATCTATCAAGCATATCTACGACATCCATGGTTTATTTTAGAATTTTTAAAAACGGCCAAAATGGGGGTTAATTGAATTTCCTTGTTAATTTACTGATTTTACTCGTTTTTGACCATTTTTCTTTAACTAAAAAGGTCATAAAGTGGCCTAGCCTTATCGAATCGAAGCATGTAATAGTTCCTAGGAAATCTAACAAGCATATCTACGACATCCATGGTTTATTTTAGAATTTATTAAAAAGGCCAAAATGGGGGTTAAGTGAATTTCCTTGTTAATATACGGATTTTACTCATTTTTGACCATTTTTCTTTCACTAAAAAGATCATAAAGTGGCCTAGCCTTATCGAATCGAAGCGTGTAATAGTTCCTATGAAATCTAACAAGCTTATATTCGACTTCCAAGGTTGATTTTATCATTTTCAAACACGGACAAAATGAGGGTTAAGTGAATTTCCTTGTTAATTTACGGATTTTACTCGTTTTTGACCCTTTTTCTTTCACTAAAACGGTCATAAAGTCGCCTAGCCTTATCGAATCGAAGCATGTAATAGTTCCTAGGAAATCTAACAAGCATATCTACGACATCCATGGTTTATTTCAGAATTTTTTAAAAAGGCCAAAATGGGGGTTAAGTGAATTTCCTTGTTAATTTATGGATTTTACTCGTTTTTGACCTTTTTCTTTCACTAAAAAGGTCATAAAGTGGCCTAGCCTTATCGAATCGAAGCATGTAATAGTTCCTATGAAATCTAACAAGCATATATTCGAATTCCAAGGTTGATTTTATCATTTTCGAAAATGGACAAAATGAGGGTTAAGTAAATTTCCTTGTTAATTTACGGATTTTACTCGTTTTTGACCCTTTTTCTTTCACTAAAAAGGTTATAAAGTGGCCTAGCCTTATCGAATCGAAGCATGTAATAGTTCCTATGAAATCTAACAAGCATATATTCGAATTCCAAGGTTGATTTTATCATTTTCAAAAATGGACAAAATGAGGGTTAAGTGAATTTCCTTGTTAATTTACGGATTTTACTCGTTTTTGACCCTTTTTCTTTCACTAAAAAGGTTATAAAGTGGCCTAGCCTTATCGAATCGAAGCATGTAATAGTTCCTAGGAAATCTAACAAGCATATCTACGACATCCATGGTTTATTTTAGAATTTTTAAAAACGGCCAAAATGGGGGTTAATTGAATTTCCTTGTTAATTTACTGATTTTACTCGTTTTTGACCATTTTTCTTTAACTAAAAAGGTCATAAAGTGGCCTAGCCTTATCGAATCGAAGCATGTAATAGTTCCTAGGAAATCTAACAAGCATATCTACGACATCCATGGTTTATTTTAGAATTTATTAAAAAGGCCAAAATGGGGGTTAAGTGAATTTCCTTGTTAATATACGGATTTTACTCATTTTTGACCATTTTTCTTTCACTAAAAAGATCATAAAGTGGCCTAGCCTTATCGAATCGAAGCGTGTAATAGTTCCTATGAAATCTAACAAGCATATATTCGACTTCCAAGGTTGATTTTATCATTTTCAAACACGGACAAAATGAGGGTTAAGTGAATTTCCTTGTTAATTTACGGATTTTACTCGTTTTTGACCCTTTTTCTTTCACTAAAACGGTCATAAAGTCGCCTAGCCTTATCGAATCGAAGCATGTAATAGTTCCTAGGAAATCTAACAAGCATATCTACGACATCCATGGTTTATTTCAGAATTTTTTAAAAAGGCCAAAATGGGGGTTAAGTGAATTTCCTTGTTAATTTATGGATTTTACTCGTTTTTGACCTTTTTCTTTCACTAAAAAGGTCATAAAGTGGCCTAGCCTTATCGAATCGAAGCATGTAATAGTTCCTATGAAATCTAACAAGCATATATTCGAATTCCAAGGTTGATTTTATCATTTTCGAAAATGGACAAAATGAGGGTTAAGTAAATTTCCTTGTTAATTTACGGATTTTACTCGTTTTTGACCCTTTTTCTTTCACTAAAAAGGTTATAAAGTGGCCTAGCCTTATCGAATCGAAGCATGTAATAGTTCCTATGAAATCTAACAAGCATATATTCGAATTCCAAGGTTGATTTTATCATTTTCAAAAATGGACAAAATGAGGGTTAAGTGAATTTCCTTGTTAATTTACGGATTTTACTCATTTTTGACCCTTTTTCTTTCACTAAAAAGGTCATAAAGTGGCCAAGCCTTTTCGAATCAAAGCATGTAATAGTTCCTATGAAATCTAACAAGCATATATTCGAATTCCAAGGTTGATTTTATCATTTTCGAAAATGGACAAAATGAGGGTTAAGTGAATTTCCTTGTTAATTTACGGATTTTACTCGTTTTTGACCCTTTTTCTTTCACTAAAACGGTCATAAAGTCGCCTAGCCTTATCGAATCGAAGCATGTAATAGTTCCTAGGAAATCTATCAAGCATATCTACGACATCCATGGTTTATTTTAGAATTTTTAAAAACGGCCAAAATGGGGGTTAATTGAATTTCCTTGTTAATTTACTGATTTTACTCGTTTTTGACCATTTTTCTTTAACTAAAAAGGTCATAAAGTGGCCTAGCCTTATCGAATCGAAGCATGTAATAGTTCCTAGGAAATCTAACAAGCATATCTACGACATCCATGGTTTATTTTAGAATTTATTAAAAAGGCCAAAATGGGGGTTAAGTGAATTTCCTTGTTAATATACGGATTTTACTCATTTTTGACCATTTTTCTTTCACTAAAAAGATCATAAAGTGGCCTAGCCTTATCGAATCGAAGCGTGTAATAGTTCCTATGAAATCTAACAAGCTTATATTCGACTTCCAAGGTTGATTTTATCATTTTCAAACACGGACAAAATGAGGGTTAAGTGAATTTCCTTGTTAATTTACGGATTTTACTCGTTTTTGACCCTTTTTCTTTCACTAAAACGGTCATAAAGTCGCCTAGCCTTATCGAATCGAAGCATGTAATAGTTCCTAGGAAATCTAACAAGCATATCTACGACATCCATGGTTTATTTCAGAATTTTTTAAAAAGGCCAAAATGGGGGTTAAGTGAATTTCCTTGTTAATTTATGGATTTTACTCGTTTTTGACCTTTTTCTTTCACTAAAAAGGTCATAAAGTGGCCTAGCCTTATCGAATCGAAGCATGTAATAGTTCCTATGAAATCTAACAAGCATATATTCGAATTCCAAGGTTGATTTTATCATTTTCGAAAATGGACAAAATGAGGGTTAAGTAAATTTCCTTGTTAATTTACGGATTTTACTCGTTTTTGACCCTTTTTCTTTCACTAAAAAGGTTATAAAGTGGCCTAGCCTTATCGAATCGAAGCATGTAATAGTTCCTATGAAATCTAACAAGCATATATTCGAATTCCAAGGTTGATTTTATCATTTTCAAAAATGGACAAAATGAGGGTTAAGTGAATTTCCTTGTTAATTTACGGATTTTACTCGTTTTTGACCCTTTTTCTTTCACTAAAAAGGTTATAAAGTGGCCTAGCCTTATCGAATCGAAGCATGTAATAGTTCCTAGGAAATCTAACAAGCATATCTACGACATCCATGGTTTATTTTAGAATTTTTAAAAACGGCCAAAATGGGCGTTAATTGAATTTCCTTGTTAATTTACTGATTTTACTCGTTTTTGACCATTTTTCTTTAACTAAAAAGGTCATAAAGTGGCCTAGCCTTATCGAATCGAAGCATGTAATAGTTCCTAGGAAATCTAACAAGCATATCTACGACATCCATGGTTTATTTTAGAATTTATTAAAAAGGCCAAAATGGGGGTTAAGTGAATTTCCTTATTAATATACGGATTTTACTCATTTTTGACCATTTTTCTTTCACTAAAAAGATCATAAAGTGGCCTAGCCTTATCGAATCGAAGCGTGTAATAGTTCCTATGAAATCTAACAAGCATATATTCGACTTCCAAGGTTTATTTTATCATTTTCAAACACGGACAAAATGAGGGTTAAGTGAATTTCCTTGTTAATTTACGGATTTTACTCGTTTTTGACCCTTTTTCTTTCACTAAAACGGTCATAAAGTCGCCTAGCCTTATCGAATCGAAGCATGTAATAGTTCCTAGGAAATCTAACAAGCATATCTACGACATCCATGGTTTATTTCAGAATTTTTTAAAAAGGCCAAAATGGGGGTTAAGTGAATTTCCTTGTTAATTTATGGATTTTACTCGTTTTTGACCTTTTTCTTTCACTAAAAAGGTCATAAAGTGGCCTAGCCTTATCGAATCGAAGCATGTAATAGTTCCTATGAAATCTAACAAGCATATATTCGAATTCCAAGGTTGATTTTATCATTTTCGAAAATGGACAAAATGAGGGTTAAGTAAATTTCCTTGTTAATTTACGGATTTTACTCGTTTTTGACCCTTTTTCTTTCACTAAAAAGGTTATAAAGTGGCCTAGCCTTATCGAATCGAAGCATGTAATAGTTCCTATGAAATCTAACAAGCATATATTCGAATTCCAAGGTTGATTTTATCATTTTCAAAAATGGACAAAATGAGGGTTAAGTGAATTTCCTTGTTAATTTACGGATTTTACTCGTTTTTGACCCTTTTTCTTTCACTAAAAAGGTTATAAAGTGGCCTAGCCTTATCGAATCGAAGCATGTAATAGTTCCTAGGAAATCTAACAAGCATATCTACGACATCCATGGTTTATTTTAGAATTTTTAAAAACGGCCAAAATGGGGGTTAATTGAATTTCCTTGTTAATTTACTGATTTTACTCGTTTTTGACCATTTTTCTTTAACTAAAAAGGTCATAAAGTGGCCTAGCCTTATCGAATCAAAGCATGTAATAGTTCCTAGGAAATCTAACAAGCATATCTACGACATCCATGGTTTATTTTAGAATTTATTAAAAAGGCCAAAATGGGGGTTAAGTGAATTTCCTTGTTAATATACGGATTTTACTCATTTTTGACCATTTTTCTTTCACTAAAAAGATCATAAAGTGGCCTAGCCTTATCGAATCGAAGCGTGTAATAGTTCCTATGAAATCTAACAAGCATATATTCGACTTCCAAGGTTGATTTTATCATTTTCAAACACGGACAAAATGAGGGTTAAGTGAATTTCCTTGTTAATTTACGGATTTTACTCGTTTTTGACCCTTTTTCTTTCACTAAAACGGTCATAAAGTCGCCTAGCCTTATCGAATCGAAGCATGTAATAGTTCCTAGGAAATCTAACAAGCATATCTACGACATCCATGGTTTATTTCAGAATTTTTTAAAAAGGCCAAAATGGGGGTTAAGTGAATTTCCTTGTTAATTTATGGATTTTACTCGTTTTTGACCTTTTTCTTTCACTAAAAAGGTCATAAAGTGGCCTAGCCTTATCGAATCGAAGCATGTAATAGTTCCTATGAAATCTAACAAGCATATATTCGAATTCCAAGGTTGATTTTATCATTTTCGAAAATGGACAAAATGAGGGTTAAGTAAATTTCCTTGTTAATTTACGGATTTTACTCGTTTTTGACCCTTTTTCTTTCACTAAAAAGGTTATAAAGTGGCCTAGCCTTATCGAATCGAAGCATGTAATAGTTCCTATGAAATCTAACAAGCATATATTCGAATTCCAAGGTTGATTTTATCATTTTCAAAAATGGACAAAATGAGGGTTAAGTGAATTTCCTTGTTAATTTACGGATTTTACTCGTTTTTGACCCTTTTTCTTTCACTAAAAAGGTTATAAAGTGGCCTAGCATTATCGAATCGAAGCATGTAATAGTTCCTAGGAAATCTAACAAGCATATCTACGACATCCATGGTTTATTTTAGAATTTTTTAAAAAGGCCAAAATGGGGGTTAAGTGAATTTCCTTGTTAATATACGGATTTTACTCATTTTTGACCCTTTTTCTTTCACTAAAAAGGTCATAAAGTGGCCAAGCCTTTTCGAATCAAAGCATGTAATAGTTCCTATGAAATCTAACAAGCATATATTCGAATTCCAAGGTTGATTTTATCATTTTCGAAAATGGACAAAATGAGGGTTAAGTGAATTTCCTTGTTAATTTACGGATTTTACTCGTTTTTGACCTTTTTTAATTCACTAAAAAGGTCATAAAGTGGCCTAGCCTTATCGAATCGAAGCATGTAATAGTTCCTAGGAAATCTATCAAGCATATCTACGACATCCATGGTTTATTTTAGAATTTTTAAAAACGGCCAAAATGGGGGTTAATTGAATTTCCCTGTTAATTTACTGATTTTACTCGTTTTTGACCATTTTTCTTTAACTAAAAAGGTCATAAAGTGGCCTAGCCTTATCGAATCGAAGCATGTAATAGTTCCTAGGAAATCTAACAAGCATATCTACGACATCCATGGTTTATTTTAGAATTTATTAAAAAGGTCAAAATGGGGGTTAAGTGAATTTCCTTGTTAATATACGGATTTTACTCATTTTTGACCATTTTTCTTTCACTAAAAAGATCATAAAGTGGCCTAGCCTTATCGAATCGAAGCGTGTAATAGTTCCTATGAAATCTAACAAGCATATATTCGACTTCCAAGGTTGATTTTATCATTTTCAAACACGGACAAAATGAGGGTTAAGTGAATTTCCTTGTTAATTTACGGATTTTACTCGTTTTTGACCCTTTTTCTTTCACTAAAACGGTCATAAAGTCGCCTAGCCTTATCGAATCGAAGCATGTAATAGTTCCTAGGAAATCTATCAAGCATATCTACGACATCCATGGTTTATTTTAGAATTTTTAAAAACGGCCAAAATGGGGGTTAATTGAATTTCCTTGTTAATTTACTGATTTTACTCGTTTTTGACCATTTTTCTTTAACTAAAAAGGTCATAAAGTGGCCTAGCCTTATCGAATCGAAGCATGTAATAGTTCCTAGGAAATCTAACAAGCATATCTACGACATCCATGGTTTATTTTAGAATTTATTAAAAAGGCCAAAATGGGGGTTAAGTGAATTTCCTTGTTAATATACGGATTTTACTCATTTTTGACCATTTTTCTTTCACTAAAAAGATCATTAAGTGGCCTAGCCTTATCGAATCGAAGCGTGTAATAGTTCCTATGAAATCTAACAAGCATATATTCGACTTCCAAGGTTGATTTTATCATTTTCAAACACGGACAAAATGAGGGTTAAGTGAATTTCCTTGTTAATTTACGGATTTTACTCGTTTTTGACCCTTTTTCTTTCACTAAAACGGTCATAAAGTCGCCTAGCCTTATCGAATCGAAGCATGTAATAGTTCCTAGGAAATCTAACAAGCATATCTACGACATCCATGGTTTATTTCAGAATTTTTTAAAAAGGCCAAAATGGGGGTTAAGTGAATTTCCTTGTTAATTTATGGATTTTACTCGTTTTTGACCTTTTTCTTTCACTAAAAAGGTCATAAAGTGGCCTAGCCTTATCGAATCGAAGCATGTAATAGTTCCTATGAAATCTAACAAGGATATATTCGAATTCCAAGGTTGATTTTATCATTTTCGAAAAATGGACAAAATGAGGGTTAAGTAAATTTCCTTGTTAATTTACGGATTTTACTCGTTTTTGACCCTTTTTCTTTCACTAAAAAGGTTATAAAGTGGCCTAGCCTTATCGAATCGAAGCATGTAATAGTTCCTATGAAATCTAACAAGCATATATTCGAATTCCAAGGTTGATTTTATCATTTTCAAAAATGGACAAAATGAGGGTTAAGTGAATTTCCTTGTTAATTTACGGATTTTACTCGTTTTTGACCCTTTTTCTTTCACTAAAAAGGTTATAAAGTGGCCTAGCCTTATCGAATCGAAGCATGTAATAGTTCCTAGGAAATCTAACAAGCATATCTACGACATCCATGGTTTATTTTAGAATTTTTAAAAACGGCCAAAATGGGGGTTAAGTGAATTTTCTTGTTAATTTACGGATTTTACTCGTTTTTGACCCTTTTTCTTTCACTGAAAATGTCATAAAGTGGCCTAGCCTTATCGAATCGAAACATGTAATAGTTCCTAGGAAATCTAACAAGCATATCTACGACATCCATGGTTTATTTTAGAATTTTTTAAAAAGGCCAAAATGGGGGTTAAGTGAATTTCCTTGTTAATATACGGATTTTACTCATTTTTGACCCTTTTTCTTTCACTAAAAAGGTCATAAAGTGGCCAATCCTTTTCGAATCAAAGCATGTAATAGTTCCTATGAAATCTAACAAGCATATATTCGAATTCCAAGGTTGATTTTATCATTTTCGAAAATGGACAAAATGAGGGTTAAGTGAATTTCCTTGTTAATTTACGGATTGTACTCGTTTTTGACCTTTTTTAATTCACTAAAAAGGTCATAAAGTGGCCTAGCCTTATCGAATCGAAGCATGTAATAGTTCCTAGGAAATCTATCAAGCATATCTACGACATCCATGGTTTATTTTAGAATTTTTAAAAACGGCCAAAATGGGGGTTAATTGAATTTCCTTGTTAATTTACTGATTTTACTCGTTTTTGACCATTTTTCTTTAACTAAAAAGGTCATAAAGTGGCCTAGCCTTATCGAATCGAAGCATGTAATAGTTCCTAGGAAATCTAACAAGCATATCTACGACATCCATGGTTTATTTTAGAATTTATTAAAAAGGCCAAAATGGGGGTTAAGTGAATTTCCTTGTTAATATACGGATTTTACTCATTTTTGACCATTTTTCTTTCACTAAAAAGATCATAAAGTGGCCTAGCCTTATCGAATCGAAGCGTGTAATAGTTCCTATGAAATCTAACAAGCATATATTCGACTTCCAAGGTTGATTTTATCATTTTCAAACACGGACAAAATGAGGGTTAAGTGAATTTCCTTGTTAATTTACGGATTTTACTCGTTTTTGACCCTTTTTCTTTCACTAAAACGGTCATAAAGTCGCCTAGCCTTATCGAATCGAAGCATGTAATAGTTCCTAGGAAATCTATCAAGCATATCTACGACATCCATGGTTTATTTTAGAATTTTTAAAAACGGCCAAAATGGGGGTTAATTGAATTTCCTTGTTAATTTACTGATTTTACTCGTTTTTGACCATTTTTCTTTAACTAAAAAGGTCATAAAGTGGCCTAGCCTTATCGAATCGAAGCATGTAATAGTTCCTAGGAAATCTAACAAGCATATCTACGACATCCATGGTTTATTTTAGAATTTATTAAAAAGGCCAAAATGGGGGTTAAGTGAATTTCCTTGTTAATATACGGATTTTACTCATTTTTGACCCTTTTTCTTTCACTAAAAAGGTCATAAAGTGGCCAATCCTTTTCGAATCAAAGCATGTAATAGTTCCTATGAAATCTAACAAGCATATATTCGAATTCCAAGGTTGATTTTATCATTTTCGAAAATGGACAAAATGAGGGTTAAGTGAATTTCCTTGTTAATTTACGGATTGTACTCGTTTTTGACCTTTTTTAATTCACTAAAAAGGTCATAAAGTGGCCTAGCCTTATCGAATCGAAGCATGTAATAGTTCCTAGGAAATCTATCAAGCATATCTACGACATCCATGGTTTATTTTAGAATTTTTAAAAACGGCCAAAATGGGGGTTAATTGAATTTCCTTGTTAATTTACTGATTTTACTCGTTTTTGACCATTTTTCTTTAACTAAAAAGGTCATAAAGTGGCCTAGCCTTATCGAATCGAAGCATGTAATAGTTCCTAGGAAATCTAACAAGCATATCTACGACATCCATGGTTTATTTTAGAATTTATTAAAAAGGCCAAAATGGGGGTTAAGTGAATTTCCTTGTTAATATACGGATTTTACTCATTTTTGACCATTTTTCTTTCACTAAAAAGATCATAAAGTGGCCTAGCCTTATCGAATCGAAGCGTGTAATAGTTCCTATGAAATCTAACAAGCATATATTCGACTTCCAAGGTTGATTTTATCATTTTCAAACACGGACAAAATGAGGGTTAAGTGAATTTCCTTGTTAATTTACGGATTTTACTCGTTTTTGACCCTTTTTCTTTCACTAAAACGGTCATAAAGTCGCCTAGCCTTATCGAATCGAAGCATGTAATAGTTCCTAGGAAATCTATCAAGCATATCTACGACATCCATGGTTTATTTTAGAATTTTTAAAAACGGCCAAAATGGGGGTTAATTGAATTTCCTTGTTAATTTACTGATTTTACTCGTTTTTGACCATTTTTCTTTAACTAAAAAGGTCATAAAGTGGCCTAGCCTTATCGAATCGAAGCATGTAATAGTTCCTAGGAAATCTAACAAGCATATCTACGACATCCATGGTTTATTTTAGAATTTATTAAAAAGGCCAAAATGGGGGTTAAGTGAATTTCCTTGTTAATATACGGATTTTACTCATTTTTGACCCTTTTTCTTTCACTAAAAAGGTCATAAAGTGGCCAATCCTTTTCGAATCAAAGCATGTAATAGTTCCTATGAAATCTAACAAGCATATATTCGAATTCCAAGGTTGATTTTATCATTTTCGAAAATGGACAAAATGAGGGTTAAGTGAATTTCCTTGTTAATTTACGGATTGTACTCGTTTTTGACCTTTTTTAATTCACTAAAAAGGTCATAAAGTGGCCTAGCCTTATCGAATCGAAGCATGTAATAGTTCCTAGGAAATCTATCAAGCATATCTACGACATCCATGGTTTATTTTAGAATTTTTAAAAACGGCCAAAATGGGGGTTAATTGAATTTCCTTGTTAATTTACTGATTTTACTCGTTTTTGACCATTTTTCTTTAACTAAAAAGGTCATAAAGTGGCCTAGCCTTATCGAATCGAAGCATGTAATAGTTCCTAGGAAATCTAACAAGCATATCTACGACATCCATGGTTTATTTTAGAATTTATTAAAAAGGCCAAAATGGGGGTTAAGTGAATTTCCTTGTTAATATACGGATTTTACTCATTTTTGACCATTTTTCTTTCACTAAAAAGATCATAAAGTGGCCTAGCCTTATCGAATCGAAGCGTGTAATAGTTCCTATGAAATCTAACAAGCATATATTCGACTTCCAAGGTTGATTTTATCATTTTCAAACACGGACAAAATGAGGGTTAAGTGAATTTCCTTGTTAATTTACGGATTTTACTCGTTTTTGACCCTTTTTCTTTCACTAAAACGGTCATAAAGTCGCCTAGCCTTATCGAATCGAAGCATGTAATAGTTCCTAGGAAATCTATCAAGCATATCTACGACATCCATGGTTTATTTTAGAATTTTTAAAAACGGCCAAAATGGGGGTTAATTGAATTTCCTTGTTAATTTACTGATTTTACTCGTTTTTGACCATTTTTCTTTAACTAAAAAGGTCATAAAGTGGCCTAGCCTTATCGAATCGAAGCATGTAATAGTTCCTAGGAAATCTAACAAGCATATCTACGACATCCATGGTTTATTTTAGAATTTATTAAAAAGGCCAAAATGGGGGTTAAGTGAATTTCCTTGTTAATATACGGATTTTACTCATTTTTGACCATTTTTCTTTCACTAAAAAGATCATAAAGTGGCCTAGCCTTATCGAATCGAAGCGTGTAATAGTTCCTATGAAATCTAACAAGCATATATTCGACTTCCAAGGTTGATTTTATCATTTTCAAACACGGACAAAATGAGGGTTAAGTGAATTTCCTTGTTAATTTACGGATTTTACTCGTTTTTGACCCTTTTTCTTTCACTAAAACGGTCATAAAGTCGCCTAGCCTTATCGAATCGAAGCATGTAATAGTTCCTCGGAAATCTAACAAGCATATCTACGACATCCATGGTTTATTTCAGAATTTTTTAAAAATGCCAAAATGGGGGTTAAGTGAATTTCCTTGTTAATTTATGGATTTTACTCGTTTTTAACCTTTTTCTTTCACTAAAAAGGTCATAAAGTGGCCTAGCCTTATCGAATCGAAGCATGTAATAGTTCCTATGAAATCTAACAAGCATATATTCGAATTCCAAGGTTGATTTTATCATTTTCGAAAATGGACAAAATGAGGGTTAAGTGAATTTCCTTGTTAATTTACGGATTGTACTCGTTTTTGACCTTTTTTAATTCACTAAAAAGGTCATAAAGTGGCCTAGCCTTATCGAATCGAAGCATGTAATAGTTCCTAGGAAATCTATCAAGCATATCTACGACATCCATGGTTTATTTTAGAATTTTTAAAAACGGCCAAAATGGGGGTTAATTGAATTTCCTTGTTAATTTACTGATTTTACTCGTTTTTGACCATTTTTCTTTAACTAAAAAGGTCATAAAGTGGCCTAGCCTTATCGAATCGAAGCATGTAATAGTTCCTAGGAAATCTAACAAGCATATCTACGACATCCATGGTTTATTTTAGAATTTATTAAAAAGGCCAAAATGGGGGTTAAGTGAATTTCCTTGTTAATATACGGATTTTACTCATTTTTGACCATTTTTCTTTCACTAAAAAGATCATAAAGTGGCCTAGCCTTATCGAATCGAAGCGTGTAATAGTTCCTATGAAATCTAACAAGCATATATTCGACTTCCAAGGTTGATTTTATCATTTTCAAACACGGACAAAATGAGGGTTAAGTGAATTTCCTTGTTAATTTACGGATTTTACTCGTTTTTGACCCTTTTTCTTTCACTAAAACGGTCATAAAGTCGCCTAGCCTTATCGAATCGAAGCATGTAATAGTTCCTAGGAAATCTATCAAGCATATCTACGACATCCATGGTTTATTTTAGAATTTTTAAAAACGGCCAAA
This sequence comes from Medicago sativa, assembly GCF_051527215.1. Taxonomy (NCBI): domain Eukaryota; kingdom Viridiplantae; phylum Streptophyta; class Magnoliopsida; order Fabales; family Fabaceae; genus Medicago; species Medicago sativa. The sequence continues at coordinate 26,132,240 of NC_140749.1, read as the reverse complement.
ATGGGGGTTAATTGAATTTCCTTGTTAATTTACTGATTTTACTCGTTTTTGACCATTTTTCTTTAACTAAAAAGGTCATAAAGTGGCCTAGCCTTATCGAATCGAAGCATGTAATAGTTCCTAGGAAATCTAACAAGCATATCTACGACATCCATGGTTTATTTTAGAATTTATTAAAAAGGCCAAAATGGGGGTTAAGTGAATTTCCTTGTTAATATACGGATTTTACTCATTTTTGACCATTTTTCTTTCACTAAAAAGATCATAAAGTGGCCTAGCCTTATCGAATCGAAGCGTGTAATAGTTCCTATGAAATCTAACAAGCATATATTCGACTTCCAAGGTTGATTTTATCATTTTCAAACACGGACAAAATGAGGGTTAAGTGAATTTCCTTGTTAATTTACGGATTTTACTCGTTTTTGACCCTTTTTCTTTCACTAAAACGGTCATAAAGTCGCCTAGCCTTATCGAATCGAAGCATGTAATAGTTCCTCGGAAATCTAACAAGCATATCTACGACATCCATGGTTTATTTCAGAATTTTTTAAAAATGCCAAAATGGGGGTTAAGTGAATTTCCTTGTTAATTTATGGATTTTACTCGTTTTTAACCTTTTTCTTTCACTAAAAAGGTCATAAAGTGGCCTAGCCTTATCGAATCGAAGCATGTAATAGTTCCTATGAAATCTAACAAGCATATATTCGAATTCCAAGGTTGATTTTATCATTTTCGAAAATGGACAAAATGAGGGTTAAGTAAATTTCCTTGTTAATTTACGAATTTTACTCGTTTTTGACCCTTTTTCTTTCACTAAAAAGGTTATAAAGTGGCCTAGCCTTATCGAATCGAAGCATGTAATAGTTCCTATGAAATCTAACAAGCATATATTCGAATTCCAAGGTTGATTTTATCATTTTCAAAAATGGACAAAATGAGGGTTAAGTGAATTTCCTTGTTAATTTACGGATTTTACTCGTTTTTGACCCTTTTTCTTTCACTAAAAAGGTTATAAAGTGGCCTAGCCTTATCGAATCGAAGCATGTAATAGTTCCTAGGAAATCTAACAAGCATATCTACGACATCCATGGTTTATTTTAGAATTTTTAAAAACGGCCAAAATGGGGGTTAAGTGAATTTTCTTGTTAATTTACGGATTTTACTCGTTTTTGACCCTTTTTCTTTCACTGAAAAGGTCATAAAGTGGCCTAGCCTTATCGAATCGAAACATGTAATAGTTCCTAGGAAATCTAACAAGCATATCTACGACATCCATGGTTTATTTTAGAATTTTTTAAAAAGGCCAAAATGGGGGTTAAGTGAATTTCCTTGTTAATATACGGATTTTACTCATTTTTGACCCTTTTTCTTTCACTAAAAAGGTCATAAAGTGGCCAAGCCTTTTCGAATCAAAGCATGTAATAGTTCCTATGAAATCTAACAAGCATATATTCGAATTCCAAGGTTGATTTTATCATTTTCGAAAATGGACAAAATGAGGGTTAAGTGAATTTCCTTGTTAATTTACGGATTGTACTCGTTTTTGACCTTTTTTAATTCACTAAAAAGGTCATAAAGTGGCCTAGCCTTATCGAATCGAAGCATGTAATAGTTCCTAGGAAATCTATCAAGCATATCTACGACATCTATGGTTTATTTTAGAATTTTTAAAAACGGCCAAAATGGGGGTTAATTGAATTTCCTTGTTAATTTACTGATTTTACTCGTTTTTGACCATTTTTCTTTAACTAAAAAGGTCATAAAGTGGCCTAGCCTTATCGAATCGAAGCATGTAATAGTTCCTAGGAAATCTAACAAGCATATCTACGACATCCATGGTTTATTTTAGAATTTATTAAAAAGGCCAAAATGGGGGTTAAGTGAATTTCCTTGTTAATATACGGATTTTACTCATTTTTGACCATTTTTCTTTCACTAAAAAGATCATAAAGTGGCCTAGCCTTATCGAATCGAAGCGTGTAATAGTTCCTATGAAATCTAACAAGCATATATTCGACTTCCAAGGTTGATTTTATCATTTTCAAACACGGACAAAATGAGGGTTAAGTGAATTTCCTTGTTAATTTACGGATTTTACTCGTTTTTGACCCTTTTTCTTTCACTAAAACGGTCATAAAGTCGCCTAGCCTTATCGAATCGAAGCATGTAATAGTTCCTAGGAAATCTATCTAGCATATCTACGACATCCATGGTTTATTTTAGAATTTTTAAAAACGGCCAAAATGGGGGTTAATTGAATTTCCTTGTTAATTTACTGATTTTACTCGTTTTTGACCATTTTTCTTTAACTAAAAAGGTCATAAAGTGGCCTAGCCTTATCGAATCGAAGCATGTAATAGTTCCTAGGAAATCTAACAAGCATATCTACGACATCCATGGTTTATTTTAGAATTTATTAAAAAGGCCAAAATGGGGGTTAAGTGAATTTCCTTGTTAATATACGGATTTTACTCATTTTTGACCATTTTTCTTTCACTAAAAAGATCATAAAGTGGCCTAGCCTTATCGAATCGAAGCGTGTAATAGTTCCTATGAAATCTAACAAGCATATATTCGACTTCCAAGGTTGATTTTATCATTTTCAAACACGGACAAAATGAGGGTTAAGTGAATTTCCTTGTTAATTTACGGATTTTACTCGTTTTTGACCCTTTTTCTTTCACTAAAACGGTCATAAAGTCGCCTAGCCTTATCGAATCGAAGCATGTAATAGTTCCTAGGAAATCTAACAAGCATATCTACGACATCCATGGTTTATTTCAGAATTTTTTAAAAATGCCAAAATGGGGGTTAAGTGAATTTCCTTGTTAATTTATGGATTTTACTCGTTTTTAACCTTTTTCTTTCACTAAAAAGGTCATAAAGTGGCCTAGCCTTATCGAATCGAAGCATGTAATAGTTCCTATGAAATCTAACAAGCATATATTCGAATTCCAAGGTTGATTTTATCATTTTCGAAAATGGACAAAATCAGGGTTAAGTAAATTTCCTTGTTAATTTACGGATTTTACTCGTTTTTGACCCTTTTTCTTTCACTAAAAAGGTTATAAAGTGGCCTAGCCTTATCGAATCGAAGCATGTAATAGTTCCTATGAAATCTAACAAGCATATATTCGAATTCCAAGGTTGATTTTATCATTTTCAAAAATGGACAAAATGAGGGTTAAGTGAATTTCCTTGTTAATTTACGGATTTTACTCTTTTTTGACCCTTTTTCTTTCACTAAAAAGGTTATAAAGTGGCCTAGCCTTATCGAATCGAAGCATGTAATAGTTCCTAGGAAATCTAACAAGCATATCTACGACATCCATGGTTTATTTTAGAATTTTTAAAAACGGCCAAAATGGGGGTTAAGTGAATTTTCTTGTTAATTTACGGATTTTACTCGTTTTTGACCCTTTTTCTTTCACTGAAAAGGTCATAAAGTGGCCTAGCCTTATCGAATCGAAACATGTAATAGTTCCTAGGAAATCTAACAAGCATATCTACGACATCCATGGTTTATTTTAGAATTTTTTAAAAAGGCCAAAATGGGGGTTAAGTGAATTTCCTTGTTAATATACGGATTTTACTCATTTTTGACCCTTTTTCTTTCACTAAAAAGGTCATAAAGTGGCCAAGCCTTTTCGAATCAAAGCATGTAATAGTTCCTATGAAATCTAACAAGCATATATTCGAATTCCAAGGTTGATTTTATCATTTTCGAAAATGGACAAAATGAGGGTTAAGTGAATTTCCTTGTTAATTTACGGATTTTACTCGTTTTTGACCTTTTTTAATTCACTAAAAAGGTCATAAAGTGGCCTAGCCTTATCGAATCGAAGCATGTAATAGTTCCTAGGAAATCTATCAAGCATATCTACGACATCCATGGTTTATTTTAGAATTTTTAAAAACGGCCAAAATGGGGGTTAATTGAATTTCCTTGTTAATTTACTGATTTTACTCGTTTTTGACCATTTTTCTTTAACTAAAAAGGTCATAAAGTGGCCTAGCCTTATCGAATCGAAGCATGTAATAGTTCCTAGGAAATCTAACAAGCATATCTACGACATCCATGGTTTATTTTAGAATTTATTAAAAAGGCCAAAATGGGGGTTAAGTGAATTTCCTTGTTAATATACGGATTTTACTCATTTTTGACCATTTTTCTTTCACTAAAAAGATCATAAAGTGGCCTAGCCTTATCGAATCGAAGCGTGTAATAGTTCCTATGAAATCTAACAAGCATATATTCGACTTCCAAGGTTGATTTTATCATTTTCAAACACGGACAAAATGAGGGTTAAGTGAATTTCCTTGTTAATTTACGGATTTTACTCGTTTTTGACCCTTTTTCTTTCACTAAAACGGTCATAAAGTCGCCTAGCCTTATCGAATCGAAGCATGTAATAGTTCCTAGGAAATCTAACAAGCATATCTACGACATCCATGGTTTATTTCAGAATTTTTTAAAAAGGCCAAAATGGGGGTTAAGTGAATTTCCTTGTTAATTTATGGATTTTACTCGTTTTTGACCTTTTTCTTTCACTAAAAAGGTCATAAAGTGGCCTAGCCTTATCGAATCGAAGCATGTAATAGTTCCTAGGAAATCTAACAAGCATATCTACGACATCCATGGTTTATTTCAGAATTTTTTAAAAATGCCAAAATGGGGGTTAAGTGAATTTCCTTGTTAATTTATGGATTTTACTCGTTTTTAACCTTTTTCTTTCACTAAAAAGGTCATAAAGTGGCCTAGCCTTATCGAATCGAAGCATGTAATAGTTCCTATGAAATCTAACAAGCATATATTCGAATTCCAAGGTTGATTTTATCATTTTCGAAAATGGACAAAATCAGGGTTAAGTAAATTTCCTTGTTAATTTACGGATTTTACTCGTTTTTGACCCTTTTTCTTTCACTAAAAAGGTTATAAAGTGGCCTAGCCTTATCGAATCGAAGCATGTAATAGTTCCTATGAAATCTAACAAGCATATATTCGAATTCCAAGGTTGATTTTATCATTTTCAAAAATGGACAAAATGAGGGTTAAGTGAATTTCCTTGTTAATTTACGGATTTTACTCTTTTTTGACCCTTTTTCTTTCACTAAAAAGGTTATAAAGTGGCCTAGCCTTATCGAATCGAAGCATGTAATAGTTCCTAGGAAATCTAACAAGCATATCTACGACATCCATGGTTTATTTTAGAATTTTTAAAAACGGCCAAAATGGGGGTTAAGTGAATTTTCTTGTTAATTTACGGATTTTACTCGTTTTTGACCCTTTTTCTTTCACTGAAAAGGTCATAAAGTGGCCTAGCCTTATCGAATCGAAACATGTAATAGTTCCTAGGAAATCTAACAAGCATATCTACGACATCCATGGTTTATTTTAGAATTTTTTAAAAAGGCCAAAATGGGGGTTAAGTGAATTTCCTTGTTAATATACGGATTTTACTCATTTTTGACCCTTTTTCTTTCACTAAAAAGGTCATAAAGTGGCCAAGCCTTTTCGAATCAAAGCATGTAATAGTTCCTATGAAATCTAACAAGCATATATTCGAATTCCAAGGTTGATTTTATCATTTTCGAAAATGGACAAAATGAGGGTTAAGTGAATTTCCTTGTTAATTTACGGATTTTACTCGTTTTTGACCTTTTTTAATTCACTAAAAAGGTCATAAAGTGGCCTAGCCTTATCGAATCGAAGCATGTAATAGTTCCTAGGAAATCTATCAAGCATATCTACGACATCCATGGTTTATTTTAGAATTTTTAAAAACGGCCAAAATGGGGGTTAATTGAATTTCCTTGTTAATTTACTGATTTTACTCGTTTTTGACCATTTTTCTTTAACTAAAAAGGTCATAAAGTGGCCTAGCCTTATCGAATCGAAGCATGTAATAGTTCCTAGGAAATCTAACAAGCATATCTACGACATCCATGGTTTATTTTAGAATTTATTAAAAAGGCCAAAATGGGGGTTAAGTGAATTTCCTTGTTAATATACGGATTTTACTCATTTTTGACCATTTTTCTTTCACTAAAAAGATCATAAAGTGGCCTAGCCTTATCGAATCGAAGCGTGTAATAGTTCCTATGAAATCTAACAAGCATATATTCGACTTCCAAGGTTGATTTTATCATTTTCAAACACGGACAAAATGAGGGTTAAGTGAATTTCCTTGTTAATTTACGGATTTTACTCGTTTTTGACCCTTTTTCTTTCACTAAAACGGTCATAAAGTCGCCTAGCCTTATCGAATCGAAGCATGTAATAGTTCCTAGGAAATCTAACAAGCATATCTACGACATCCATGGTTTATTTCAGAATTTTTTAAAAAGGCCAAAATGGGGGTTAAGTGAATTTCCTTGTTAATTTATGGATTTTACTCGTTTTTGACCTTTTTCTTTCACTAAAAAGGTCATAAAGTGGCCTAGCCTTATCGAATCGAAGCATGTAATAGTTCCTATGAAATCTAACAAGCATATATTCGAATTCCAAGGTTGATTTTATCATTTTCGAAAATGGACAAAATGAGGGTTAAGTAAATTTCCTTGTTAATTTACGGATTTTACTCGTTTTTGACCCTTTTTCTTTCACTAAAAAGGTTATAAAGTGGCCTAGCCTTATCGAATCGAAGCATGTAATAGTTCCTATGAAATCTAACAAGCATATATTCGAATTCCAAGGTTGATTTTATCATTTTCGAAAATGGACAAAATGAGGGTTAAGTGAATTTCCTTGTTAATTTACGGATTTTACTCGTTTTTGACCTTTTTTAATTCACTAAAAAGGTCATAAAGTGGCCTAGCCTTATCGAATCGAAGCATGTAATAGTTCCTAGGAAATCTAACAAGCATATCTACGACATCCATGGTTTATTTTAGAATTTATTAAAAAGGCCAAAATGGGGGTTAATTGAATTTCCTTGTTAATTTACGGATTTTACTCGTTTTTGACCCTTTTTCTTTCACTAAAAAGGTTATAAAGTGGCCTAGCCTTATCGAATCGAAGCATGTAATAGTTCCTATGAAATCTAACAAGCATATATTCGAATTCCAAGGTTGATTTTATCATTTTCAAAAATGGACAAAATGAGGGTTAAGTGAATTTCCTTGTTAATTTACGGATTTTACTCTTTTTTGACCCTTTTTCTTTCACTAAAAAGGTTATAAAGTGGCCTAGCCTTATCGAATCGAAGCATGTAATAGTTCCTAGGAAATCTAACAAGCATATCTACGACATCCATGGTTTATTTTAGAATTTTTAAAAACGGCCAAAATGGGGGTTAAGTGAATTTTCTTGTTAATTTACGGATTTTACTCGTTTTTGACCCTTTTTCTTTCACTGAAAAGGTCATAAAGTGGCCTAGCCTTATCGAATCGAAACATGTAATAGTTCCTAGGAAATCTAACAAGCATATCTACGACATCCATGGTTTATTTTAGAATTTTTTAAAAAGGCCAAAATGGGGGTTAAGTGAATTTCCTTGTTAATATACGGATTTTACTCATTTTTGACCCTTTTTCTTTCACTAAAAAGGTCATAAAGTGGCCAAGCCTTTTCGAATCAAAGCATGTAATAGTTCCTATGAAATCTAACAAGCATATATTCGAATTCCAAGGTTGATTTTATCATTTTCGAAAATGGACAAAATGAGGGTTAAGTGAATTTCCTTGTTAATTTACGGATTTTACTCGTTTTTGACCTTTTTTAATTCACTAAAAAGGTCATAAAGTGGCCTAGCCTTATCGAATCGAAGCATGTAATAGTTCCTAGGAAATCTATCAAGCATATCTACGACATCCATGGTTTATTTTAGAATTTTTAAAAACGGCCAAAATGGGGGTTAATTGAATTTCCTTGTTAATTTACTGATTTTACTCGTTTTTGACCATTTTTCTTTAACTAAAAAGGTCATAAAGTGGCCTAGCCTTATCGAATCGAAGCATGTAATAGTTCCTAGGAAATCTAACAAGCATATCTACGACATCCATGGTTTATTTTAGAATTTATTAAAAAGGCCAAAATGGGGGTTAAGTGAATTTCCTTGTTAATATACGGATTTTACTCATTTTTGACCATTTTTCTTTCACTAAAAAGATCATAAAGTGGCCTAGCCTTATCGAATCGAAGCGTGTAATAGTTCCTATGATATCTAACAAGCATATATTCGACTTCCAAGGTTGATTTTATCATTTTCAAACACGGACAAAATGAGGGTTAAGTGAATTTCCTTGTTAATTTACGGATTTTACTCGTTTTTGACCCTTTTTCTTTCACTAAAACGGTCATAAAGTCGCCTAGCCTTATCGAATCGAGGCATGTAATAGTTCCTAGGAAATCTAACAAGCATATCTACGACATCCATGGTTTATTTCAGAATTTTTTAAAAAGGCCAAAATGGGGGTTAAGTGAATTTCCTTGTTAATTTATGGATTTTACTCGTTTTTGACCTTTTTCTTTCACTAAAAAGGTCATAAAGTGGCCTAGCCTTATCGAATCGAAGCATGTAATAGTTCCTATGAAATCTAACAAGCATATATTCGAATTCCAAGGTTGATTTTATCATTTTCGAAAATGGACAAAATGAGGGTTAAGTAAATTTCCTTGTTAATTTACGGATTTTACTCGTTTTTGACCCTTTTTCTTTCACTAAAAAGGTTATAAAGTGGCCTAGCCTTATCGAATCGAAGCATGTAATAGTTCCTATGAAATCTAACAAGCATATATTCGAATTCCAAGGTTGATTTTATCATTTTCAAAAATGGACAAAATGAGGGTTAAGTGAATTTCCTTGTTAATTTACGGATTTTACTCGTTTTTGACCCTTTTTCTTTCACTAAAAAGGTTATAAAGTGGCCTAGCCTTATCGAATCGAAGCATGTAATAGTTCCTAGGAAATCTAACAAGCATATCTACGACATCCATGGTTTATTTTAGAATTTTTAAAAACGGCCAAAATGGGGGTTAAGTGAATTTTCTTGTTAATTTACGGATTTTACTCGTTTTTGACCCTTTTTCTTTCACTGAAAAGGTCATAAAGTGGCCTAGCCTTATCGAATCGAAACATGTAATAGTTCCTAGGAAATCTAACAAGCATATCTACGACATCCATGGTTTATTTTAGAATTTTTTAAAAAGGCCAAAATGGGGGTTAAGTGAATTTCCTTGTTAATATACGGATTTTACTCATTTTTGACCCTTTTTCTTTCACTAAAAAGGTCATAAAGTGGCCAAGCCTTTTCGAATCAAAGCATGTAATAGTTCCTATGAAATCTAACAAGCATATATTCGAATTCCAAGGTTGATTTTATCATTTTCGAAAATGGACAAAATGAGGGTTAAGTGAATTTCCTTGTTAATTTACGGATTTTACTCGTTTTTGACCTTTTTTAATTCACTAAAAAGGTCATAAAGTGGCCTAGCCTTATCGAATCGAAGCATGTAATAGTTCCTAGGAAATCTAACAAGCATATCTACGACATCCATGGTTTATTTTAGAATTTATTAAAAAGGCCAAAATGGGGGTTAAGTGAATTTCCTTGTTAATATACGGATTTTACTCATTTTTGACCATTTTTCTTTCACTAAAAAGATCATAAAGTGGCCTAGCCTTATCGAATCGAAGCGTGTAATAGTTCCTATGAAATCTAACAAGCATATATTCGACTTCCAAGGTTGATTTTATCATTTTCAAACACGGACAAAATGAGGGTTAAGTGAATTTCCTTGTTAATTTACGGATTTTACTCGTTTTTGACCCTTTTTCTTTCACTAAAACGGTCATAAAGTCGCCTAGCCTTATCGAATCGAAGCATGTAATAGTTCCTAGGAAATCTAACAAGCATATCTACGACATCCATGGTTTATTTCAGAATTTTTTAAAAAGGCCAAAATGGGGGTTAAGTGAATTTCCTTGTTAATTTATGGATTTTACTCGTTTTTGACCTTTTTCTTTCACTAAAAAGGTCATAAAGTGGCCTAGCCTTATCGAATCGAAGCATGTAATAGTTCCTATGAAATCTAACAAGCATATATTTGAATTCCAAGGTTGATTTTATCATTTTCGAAAATGGACAAAATGAGGGTTAAGTGAATTTCCTTGTTAATTTACGGATTTTACTCGTTTTTGACCCTTTTTCTTTCACAAAAAAGGTTATAAAGTGGCCTAGCCTTATCGAATCGAAGCATGTAATAGTTCCTAGGAAATCTAACAAGCATATCTACGACATCCATGGTTTATTTTAGAATTTTTTAAAAAGGCCAAAATGGGGGTTAAGTGAATTTCCTTGTTAATATACGGATTTTACTCATTTTTGACCCTTTTTCTTTCACTAAAAAGGTCATAAAGTGGCCAAGCCTTTTCGAATCAAAGCATGTAATAGTTCCTATGAAATCTAACAAGCATATATTCGAATTCCAAGGTTGATTTTATCATTTTCGAAAATGGACAAAATGAGGGTTAAGTGAATTTCCTTGTTAATTTACGGATTTTACTCGTTTTTGACCTTTTTTAATTCACTAAAAAGGTCATAAAGTGGCCTAGCCTTATCGAATCGAAGCATGTAATAGTTCCTAGGAAATCTAACAAGCATATCTACGACATCCATGGTTTATTTTAGAATTTATTAAAAAGGCCAAAATGGGGGTTAAGTGAATTTCCTTGTTAATATACGGATTTTACTCATTTTTGACCATTTTTCTTTCACTAAAAAGATCATAAAGTGGCCTAGCCTTATCGAATCGAAGCGTGTAATAGTTCCTATGAAATCTAACAAGCATATATTCGACTTCCAAGGTTGATTTTATCATTTTCAAACACGGACAAAATGAGGGTTAAGTGAATTTCCTTGTTAATTTACGGATTTTACTCGTTTTTGACCCTTTTTCTTTCACTAAAACGGTCATAAAGTCGCCTAGCCTTATCGAATCGAAGCATGTAATAGTTCCTAGGAAATCTAACAAGCATATCTACGACATCCATGGTTTATTTCAGAATTTTTTAAAAAGGCCAAAATGGGGGTTAAGTGAATTTCCTTGTTAATTTATGGATTTTACTCGTTTTTGACCTTTTTCTTTCACTAAAAAGGTCATAAAGTGGCCTAGCCTTATCGAATCGAAGCATGTAATAGTTCCTATGAAATCTAACAAGCATATATTTGAATTCCAAGGTTGATTTTATCATTTTCGAAAATGGACAAAATGAGGGTTAAGTGAATTTCCTTGTTAATTTACGGATTTTACTCGTTTTTGACCCTTTTTCTTTCACTAAAAAGGTTATAAAGTGGCCTAGCCTTATCGAATCGAAGCATGTAATAGTTCCTAGGAAATCTAACAAGCATATCTACGACATCCATGGTTTATTTTAGAATTTTTAAAAACGGCCAAAATGGGGGTTAAGTGAACCCTTTTTCTTTCACTGAAAAGGTCATAAAGTGGCCTAGCCTTATCGAATCGAAGCATGTAATAGTTCCTAGGAAATCTAACAAGCATATCTACGACATCCATGGTTTATTTTAGAATTTTTTAAAAAGGCCAAAATGGGGGTTAAGTGAATTTCCTTGTTAATATACGGATTTTACTCATTTTTGACCCTTTTTCTTTCACTAAAAAGGTCATAAAGTGGCCTAGCCTTATCGAATCGAAGCATGTAATAGTTCCTATGAAATCTAACAAGCATATATTCGAATTCCAAGGTTGATTTTATCATTTTCGAAAATGGACAAAATGAGGGTTAAGTGAATTTCCTTGTTAATTTACGGATTTTACTCGTTTTTGACCTTTTTTAATTCACTAAAAACGTCATAAAGTGGCCTAGCCTTATCGAATCGAAGCATGTAATAGTTCCTAGGAAATCTATCAAGCATATCTACGACATCCATTGTTTATTTTAGAATTTTTAAAAACGGCCAAAATGGGGGTTAATTGAATTTCCTTGTTAATATACGGATTTTACTCATTTTTGACCATTTTTCTTTCACTAAAAAGATCATAAAGTGGCCTAGCCATATCGAATCGAAGCGTGTAATAGTTCCTATGAAATCTAACAAGCATATATTCGACTTCCAAGGTTGATTTTATCATTTTCAAACACGGACAAAATGAGGGTTAAGTGAATTTCCTTGTTAATTTACGGATTTTACTCGTTTTTGACCCTTTTTCTTTCACTAAAACGGTCATAAAGTCGCCTAGCCTTATCGAATCGAAGCATGTAATAGTTCCTAGGAAATCTAACAAGCATATCTACGACATCCATGGTTTATTTCAGAATTTTTTAAAAAGGCCAAAATGGGGGTTAAGTGAATTTCCTTGTTAATTTATGGATTTTACTCGTTTTTGACCTTTTTCTTTCACTAAAAAGGTCATAAAGTGGCCTAGCCTTATCGAATCGAAGCATGTAATAGTTCCTATGAAATCTAACAAGCATATATTCGAATTCCAAGGTTGATTTTATCATTTTCAAAAATGGACAAAATGAGGGTTAAGTGAATTTCCTTGTTAATTTACGGATTTTACTCGTTTTTGACCCTTTTTCTTTCACTAAAAAGGTCATAAAGTGGCCTAGCCTTATCGAATCGAAGCATGTAATAGTTCCTAGGAAATCTAACAAGCATATCTACGACATCTATGGTTTATTTTAGAATTTTTAAAAACGGCCAAAATGGGGGTTAAGTGAATTTTCTTGTTAATTTACGGATTTTACTCGTTTTTGACCCTTTTTCTTTCACTAAAAAGGTCATAAAGTGGCCTAGCCTTATCGAATCGAAGCATGTAATAGTTCCTTGGAAATCTAACAAGCATATCTACGACATCCATGGTTTATTTTAGAATTTTTAAAAACGGCCAAAATGGGGGTTAAGTGAATTTTCTTGTTAATTTACGGATTTTACTCGTTTTTGACCCTTTTTCTTTCACTGAAAAGGTCATAAAGTGGCCTAGCCTTATCGAATCGAAGCATGTAATAGTTCCTAGGAAATCTAACAAGCATATCTACGACATCCATGGTTTATTTTAGAATTTTTTAAAAAGGCCAAAATGGGGGTTAAGCGAATTTCCTTGTTAATTTATGGATTTTACTCGTTTTTGACCTTTTTCTTTCACTAAAAAGGTCATAAAGTGGCCTAGCCTTATCGAATCGAAGCATGTAATAGTTCCTATGAAATCTAACAAGCATATATTCGAATTCCAAGGTTGATTTTATCATTTTCGAAAATGGACAAAATGAGGGTTAAGTGAATTTCCTTGTTAATTTACGGATTTTACTCGTTTTTGACCTTTTTTAATTCACTAAAAACGTCATAAAGTGGCCTAGCCTTATCGAATCGAAGCATGTAATAGTTCCTAGGAAATCTATCAAGCATATCTACGACATCCATGGTTTATTTTAGAATTTTTAAAAACGGCCAAAATGGGGGTTAATTGAATTTCCTTGTTAATTTACTGATTTTACTCGTTTTTGACCATTTTTCTTTAACTAAAAAGGTCATAAAGTGGCCTAGCCTTATCGAATCGAAGCATGTAATAGTTCCTAGGAAATCTAACAAGCATATCTACGACATCCATGGTTTATTTTAGAATTTTTTAAAAAGGCCAAAATGGGGGTTAAGTGAATTTCCTTGTTAATATACGGATTTTACTCATTTTTGACCATTTTTCTTTCACTAAAAAGGTCATAAAGTGGCCTAGCCTTATCGAATCGAAGCGTGTAATAGTTCCTATGAAATCTAACAAGCATATATTCGACTTCCAAGGTTGATTTTATCAATTTCAAACACGGACAAAATGAGGGTTAAGTGAATTTCCTTGTTAATTTACGGATTTTACTCGTTTTTGACCCTTTTTCTTTCACTAAAACGGTCATAAAGTCGCCTAGCCTTATCGAATCGAAGCATGTAATAGTTCCTAGGAAATCTAACAAGCATATCTACGACATCCATGGTTTATTTCAGAATTTTTTAAAAAGGCCAAAATGGGGGTTAAGTGAATTTCCTTGTTTATTTATGGATTTTACTCGTTTTTGACCTTTTTCTTTCACTAAAAAGGTCATAAAGTGGCCTAGCCTTATCGAATCGAAGCATGTAATAGTTCCTATGAAATCTAACAAGCATATATTCGAATTCCAAGGTTGATTTTATCATTTTCAAAAATGGACAAAATGAGGGTTAAGTGAATTTCCTTGTTAATTTACGGATTTTACTCGTTTTTGACCCTTTTTCTTTCACTAAAAAGGTTATAAAGTGGCCTAGCCTTATCGAATCGAAGCATGTAATAGTTCCTAGGAAATCTAACAAGCATATCTACGACATCCATGGTTTATTTTAGAATTTTTAAAAACGGCCAAAATGGGGGTTAAGTGAATTTTCTTGTTAATTTACGGATTTTACTCGTTTTTGACCCTTTTTCTTTCACTGAAAAGGTCATAAAGTGGCCTAGCCTTATCGAATCGAAACATGTAATAGTTCCTAGGAAATCTAACAAGCATATCTACGACATCCGTGGTTTATTTTAGAATTTTTTAAAAAGGCCAAAATGGGGGTTAAGTGAATTTCCTTGTTAATATACGGATTTTACTCATTTTTGACCCTTTTTCTTTCACTAAAAAGGTCATAAAGTGGCCTAGCCTTATCGAATCAAAGCATGTAATAGTTCCTATGAAATCTAACAAGCATATATTCGAATTCCAAATTTGATTTTATCATTTTCGAAAATGGACAAAATGAGGGTTAAGTGAATTTCCTTGTTAATTTACGGATTTTACTCATTTTTGACCTTTTTTAATTCACTAAAAAGGTCATAAAGTGGCCTAGCCTTTTCGAATCGAAGCATGTAATAGTTCCTAGGAAATCTATCAAGCATATCTACGACATCCATGGTTTATTTTAGAATTTTTAAAAACGGCCAAAATGGGGGTTAATTGAATTTCCTTGTTAATTTACTGATTTTACTCGTTTTTGACCATTTTTCTTTAACTAAAAAGGTCATAAAGTGGCCTAGCCTTATCGAATCGAAGCATGTAATAGTTCCTAGGAAATCTAACAAGCATATCTACGACATCCATGGTTTATTTTAGAATTTTTTAAAAAGGCCAAAATGGGGGTTAAGTGAATTTCCTTGTTAATATACGGATTTTACTCATTTTTGACCATTTTTCTTTCACTAAAAAGGTCATAAAGTGGCCTAGCCTTATCGAATCGAAGCGTGTAATAGTTCCTATGAAATCTAACAAGCATATATTCGACTTCCAAGGTTGATTTTATCATTTTCAAACACGGACAAAATGAGGGTTAAGTGAATTTCCTTGTTAATTTACGGATTTTACTCGTTTTTGACCCTTTTTCTTTCACTAAAACGGTCATAAAGTCGCCTAGCCTTATCGAATCGAAGCATGTAATAGTTCCTAGGAAATCTAACAAGCATATCTACGACATCCATGGTTTATTTCAGAATTTTTTAAAAAGGCCAAAATGGGGGTTAAGCGAATTTCCTTGTTAATTTATGGATTTTACTCGTTTTTGACCTTTTTCTTTCACTAAAAAGGTCATAAAGTGGCCTAGCCTTATCGAATCGAAGTATGTAATAGTTCCTATGAAATCTAACAAGCATATATTCGAATTCCAAGGTTAATTTTAATATTTTCAAAAATGGACAAAATGAGGGTTAAGTGAATTTCCTTGTTAATTTACGGATTTTACTCGTTTTTAACCCTTTTTCTTTCACTAAAAAGGTTATAAAGTGGCCTAGCCTTATCGAATCGAAGCATGTAATAGTTCCTAGGAAATCTAACAAGCATATCTATAACATCCATGGTTTATTTTAGAATTTTTAAAAACGGCCAAAATGGGGGTTAAGTGAATTTTCTTGTTAATTTACGGATTTTACTCGTTTTTGACCCTTTTTCTTTCACTAAAAAGGTCATAAAGTGGCCTAGCCTTATCGAATCGAAGCATGTAATAGTTCCTAGGAAATCTAACAAGCATATCTACGACATCCATGGTTTATTTTAGAATATTTAAAAACGGCCAAAATGGGGGTTAAGTGAATTTTCTTGATAATTTACGGATTTTACTCGTTTTTGACCCTTTTTCTTTCACTGAAAAGGTCATAAAGTGGCCTAGCCTTATCGAATCGAAGCATGTAATAGTTCCTAGGAAATCTAACAAGCATATCTACGACATCCATGGTTTATTTTAGAATTTTTTAAAAAGGCCAAAATGGGGGTTAAGTGAATTTCCTTGTTAATATACGGATTTTACTCATTTTTGACCCTTTTTCTTTCACTAAAAAGGTCATAAAGTGGCCTAGCCTTATCGAATCGAAGCATGTAATAGTTCCTATGAAATCTAACAAGCATATATTCGAATTCCAAGGTTGATTTTATCATTTTCGAAAATGGACAAAATGAGGGTTAAGTGAATTTCCTTGTTAATTTACGGATTTTACTCGTTTTTGACCTTTTTTAATTCACTAAAAACGTCATAAAGTGGCCTAGCCTTATCGAATCGAAGCATGTAATAGTTCCTAGGAAATCTATCAAGCATATCTACGACATCCATGGTTTATTTTAGAATTTTTAAAAACGGCCAAAATGGGGGTTAAGTGAATTTTCTTGTTAATTTACGGATTTTACTCGTTTTTGACCCTTTTTCTTTCACTAAAAAGGTCATAAAATGGCCTAGCCTTATCGAATCGAAGCATGTAATAGTTCCTTGGAAATCTAACAAGCATATCTACGACATCCATGGTTTATTATAGAATTTTTAAAAACGGCCAAAATGGGGGTTAAGTGAATTTTCTTGTTAATTTACGGATTTTACTCGTTTTTGACCCTTTTTCTTTCACTGAAAAGGTCATAAAGTGGCCTAGCCTTATCGAATCGAAGCATGTAATAGTTCCTAGGAAATCTAACAAGCATATCTACGACATCCATGGTTTATTTTAGAATATTTAAAAACGGCCAAAATGGGGTTTAAGTGAATTTTCTTGATAATTTACGGATTTTACTCGTTTTTGACCCTTTTTCTTTCACTGAAAAGGTCATAAAGTAGCCTAGCCTTATCGAATCGAAGCATGTAATAGTTCCTAGGAAATCTAACAAGCATATCTACGACATCCATGGTTTATTTTAGAATTTTTTAAAAAGGCCAAAATGGGGGTTAAGTGAATTTCCTTGTTAATATACGGATTTTACTCATTTTTGACCCTTTTTCTTTCACTAAAAAGGTCATAAAGTGGCCTAGCCTTATCGAATCGAAGCATGTAATAGTTCCTATGAAATCTAACAAGCATATATTCGAATTCCAAGGTTGATTTTATCATTTTCGAAAATGGATAAAATGAGGGTTAAGTGAATTTCCTTGTTAATTTACGGATTTTACTCGTTTTTGACCCTTTTTCTTTCACTAAAAAGGTCATAAAGTGGCCTAGCCTTATCGAATCGAAGCATGTAATAGTTCCTAGGAAATCTAACAAGCATATCTACGACATCCATGGTTTATTTTAGAATTTTTAAAAACGGCCAAAATGGGGGTTAAGTGAATTTTCTTGTTAATTTACGGATTTTACTCGTTTTTGACCCTTTTTCTTTCACTAAAAAGGTCATAAAATGGCCTAGCCTTATCGAATCGAAGCATGTAATAGTTCCTTGGAAATCTAACAAGCATATCTACGACATCCATGGTTTATTATAGAATTTTTAAAAACGGCCAAAATGGGGGTTAAGTGAATTTTCTTGTTAATTTACGGATTTTACTCGTTTTTGACCCTTTTTCTTTCACTGAAAAGGTCATAAAGTGGCCTAGCCTTATCGATTCGAAGCATGTAATAGTTCCTAGGAAATCTAACAAGCATATCTACGACATCCATGGTTTATTTTAGAATTTTTTAAAAAGGCCAAAATGGGGGTTAAGTGAATTTCCTTGTTAATATACGGATTTTACTCATTTTTGACCCTTTTTCTTTCACTAAAAAGGTCATAAAGTGGCCTAGCCTTATCGAATCGAAGCATGTAATAGTTCCTATGAAATCTAACAAGCATATATTCGAATTCCAAGGTTGATTTTATCATTTTCGAAAATGGACAAAATGAGGGTTAAGTGAATTTCCTTGTTAATTTACGGATTTTACTCGTTTTTGACCTTTTTTAATTCACTAAAAACGTCATAAAGTGGCCTAGCCTTATCGAATCGAAGCATGTAATAGTTCCTAGGAAATCTATCAAGCATATCTACGACATCCATGGTTTATTTTAGAATTTTTAAAAACGGCCAAAATGGGGGTTAATTGAATTTCCTTGTTAATTTACTGATTTTACTCGTTTTTGACCATTTTTCTTTAACTAAAAAGGTCATAAAGTGGCCTAGCCTTATCGAATCGAAGCATGTAATAGTTCCTAGAAAATCTAACAAGCATATCTACGACATCCATGGTTTATTTTAGAATTTTTTAAAAAGGCCAAAATGGGGGTTAAGTGAATTTCCTTGTTAATATACGGATTTTACTCATTTTTGACCATTTTTCTTTCACTAAAAAGGTCATAAAGTGGCCTAGCCTTATCGAATCGAAGCGTGTAATAGTTCCTATGAAATCTAACAAGCATATATTCGACTTCCAAGGTTGATTTTATCATTTTCAAACACGGACAAAATGAGGGTTAAGTGAATTTCCTTGTTAATTTACGGATTTTACTCGTTTTTGACCCTTTTTCTTTCACTAAAACGGTCATAAAGTCGCCTAGCCTTATCGAATCGAAGCATGTAATAGTTCCTAGGAAATCTAACAAGCATATCTACGACATCCATGGTTTATTTCAGAATTTTTTAAAAAGGCCAAAATGGGGGTTAAGTGAATTTCCTTGTTAATTTATGGATTTTACTCGTTTTTGACCTTTTTCTTTCACTAAAAAGGTCATAAAGTGGCCTAGCCTTATCGAATCGAAGCATGTAATAGTTCCTATGAAATCTAACAAGCATATATTCGAATTCCAAGGTTGATTTTATCATTTTCGAAAATGGACAAAATGAGGGTTAAGTGAATTTCCTTGTTAATTTACGGATTTTACTCGTTTTTGACCTTTTTTAATTCACTAAAAACGTCATAAAGTGGCCTAGCCTTATCGAATCGAAGCATGTAATAGTTCCTAGGAAATCTATCAAGCATATCTACGACATCCATTGTTTATTTTAGAATTTTTAAAAACGGCCAAAATGGGGGTTAATTGAATTTCCTTGTTAATATACGGATTTTACTCATTTTTGACCATTTTTCTTTCACTAAAAAGATCATAAAGTGGTCTAGCCTTATCGAATCGAAGCGTGTAATAGTTCCTATGAAATCTAACAAGCATATATTCGACTTCCAAGGTCGATTTTATCATTTTCGAAAATGGACAAAATGAGGGTTAAGTGAATTTCCTTGTTAATTTACGGATTTTACTCGTTTTTGACCTTTTTTAATTCACTAAAAACGTCATAAAGTGGCCTAGCCTTATCGAATCGAAGCATGTAATAGTTCCTAGGAAATCTATCAAGCATATCTACGACATCCATTGTTTATTTTAGAATTTTTAAAAACGGCCAAAATGGGGGTTAAGTGAATTTCCTTGTTAATATACGGATTTTACTCATTTTTGACCCTTTTTCTTTCACTAAAAAGGTCATAAAGTGGCCTAGCCTTATCGAATCGAAGCCTGTAATAGTTCCTATGAAATCTAACAAGCATATATTCGAATTCCAAGGTTGATTTTATCATTTTCGAAAATGGACAAAATGAGGGTTAAGTGAATTTCCTTGTTAATTTACGGATTTTACTCGTTTTTGACCTTTTTTAATTCACTAAAAACGTCATAAAGTGGCCTAGCCTTATCGAATCGAAGCATGTAATAGTTCCTAGGAAATCTATCAAGCATATCTACGACATCCATGGTTTATTTTAGAATTTTTAAAAACGGCCAAAATGGGGGTTAATTGAATTTCCTTGTTAATTTACTGATTTTACTCGTTTTTGACCATTTTTCTTTAACTAAAAAGGTCATAAAGTGGCCTAGCCTTATCGAATCGAAGCATGTAATAGTTCCTAGGAAATCTAACAAGCATATCTACGACATCCATGGTTTATTTTAGAATTTTTTAAAAAGGCCAAAATGGGGGTTAAGTGAATTTCCTTGTTAATATACGGATTTTACTCATTTTTGACCATTTTTCTTTCACTAAAAAGGTCATAAAGTGGCCTAGCCTTATCGAATCGAAGCGTGTAATAGTTCCTATGAAATCTAACAAGCATATATTCGACTTCCAAGGTTGATTTTATCATTTTCAAACACGGACAAAATGAGGGTTAAGTGAATTTCCTTGTTAATTTACGGATTTTACTCGTTTTTGACCCTTTTTCTTTCACTAAAACGGTCATAAAGTCGCCTAGCCTTATCGAATCGAAGCATGTAATAGTTCCTAGGAAATCTAACAAGCATATCTACGACATCCATGGTTTATTTCAGAATTTTTTAAAAAGGCCAAAATGGGGGTTAAGTGAATTTCCTTGTTAATTTATGGATTTTACTCGTTTTTGACCTTTTTCTTTCACTAAAAAGGTCATAAAATGGCCTAGCCTTATCGAATCGAAGCATGTAATAGTTCCTATGAAATCTAACAAGCATATATTCGAATTCCAAGGTTGATTTTATCATTTTCGAAAATGGACAAAATGAGGGTTAAGTGAATTTCCTTGTTAATTTACGGATTTTACTCGTTTTTGACCTTTTTTAATTCACTAAAAACGTCATAAAGTGGCCTAGCCTTATCGAATCGAAGCATGTAATAGTTCCTAGGAAATCTATCAAGCATATCTACGACATCCATTGTTTATTTTAGAATTTTTAAAAACGGCCAAAATGGGGGTTAATTGAATTTCCTTGTTAATATACGGATTTTACTCATTTTTGACCATTTTTCTTTCACTAAAAAGATCATAAAGTGGCCTAGCCTTATCGAATCGAAGCGTGTAATAGTTCCTATGAAATCTAACAAGCATATATTCGACTTCCAAGGTTGATTTTATCATTTTCAAACACGGACAAAATGAGGGTTAAGTGAATTTCCTTGTTAATTTACGGATTTTACTCGTTTTTGACCCTTTTTCTTTCACTAAAACGGTCATAAAGTCGCCTAGCCTTATCGAATCGAAGCATGTAATAGTTCCTAGGAAATCTAACAAGCATATCTACGACATCCATGGTTTATTTCAGAATTTTTTAAAAAGGCCAAAATGGGGGTTAAGCGAATTTCCTTGTTAATTTATGGATTTTACTCGTTTTTGACCTTTTTCTTTCACTAAAAAGGTCATAAAGTGGCCTAGCCTTATCGAATCGAAGTATGTAATAGTTCCTATGAAATCTAACAAGCATATATTCGAATTCCAAGGTTAATTTTATCATTTTCAAAAATGGACAAAATGAGGGTTAAGTGAATTTCCTTGTTAATTTACGGATTTTACTCGTTTTTAACCCTTTTTCTTTCACTAAAAAGGTTATAAAGTGGCCTAGCCTTATCGAATCGAAGCATGTAATAGTTCCTAGGAAATCTAACAAGCATATCTACAACATCCATGGTTTATTTTAGAATTTTTAAAAACGGCCAAAATGGGGGTTAAGTGAATTTTCTTGTTAATT
Organism: Medicago sativa; assembly: GCF_051527215.1. Taxonomy (NCBI): domain Eukaryota; kingdom Viridiplantae; phylum Streptophyta; class Magnoliopsida; order Fabales; family Fabaceae; genus Medicago; species Medicago sativa. Next base: position 26,110,569 of record NC_140749.1, on the reverse strand, counting down.
TACGGATTTTACTCGTTTTTGACCCTTTTTCTTTCACTAAAAAGGTCATAAAGTGGCCTAGCCTTATCGAATCGAAGCATGTAATAGTTCCTAGGAAATCTAACAAGCATATCTACGACATCCATGGTTTATTTTAGAATATTTAAAAACGGCCAAAATGGGGGTTAAGTGAATTTTCTTGATAATTTACGGATTTTACTCGTTTTTGACCCTTTTTCTTTCACTGAAAAGGTCATAAAGTGGCCTAGCCTTATCGAATCGAAGCATGTAATAGTTCCTAGGAAATCTAACAAGCATATCTACGACATCCATGGTTTATTTTAGAATTTTTTAAAAAGGCCAAAATGGGGGTTAAGTGAATTTCCTTGTTAATATACGGATTTTACTCATTTTTGACCCTTTTTCTTTCACTAAAAAGGTCATAAAGTGGCCTAGCCTTATCGAATCGAAGCATGTAATAGTTCCTATGAAATCTAACAAGCATATATTCGAATTCCAAGGTTGATTTTATCATTTTCGAAAATGGATAAAATGAGGGTTAAGTGAATTTCCTTGTTAATTTACGGATTTTACTCGTTTTTGACCCTTTTTCTTTCACTAAAAAGGTCATAAAGTGGCCTAGCCTTATCGAATCGAAGCATGTAATAGTTCCTAGGAAATCTAACAAGCATATCTACGACATTCATGGTTTATTTTAGAATTTTTAAAAACGGCCAAAATGGGGGTTAAGTGAATTTTCTTGTTAATTTACGGATTTTACTCGTTTTTGACCCTTTTTCTTTCACTAAAAAGGTCATAAAATGGCCTAGCCTTATCGAATCGAAGCATGTAATAGTTCCTTGGAAATCTAACAAGCATATCTACGACATCCATGGTTTATTATAGAATTTTTAAAAACGGCCAAAATGGGGGTTAAGTGAATTTTCTTGTTAATTTACGGATTTTACTCGTTTTTGACCCTTTTTCTTTCACTGAAAAGGTCATAAAGTGGCCTAGCCTTATCGAATCGAAGCATGTAATAGTTCCTAGGAAATCTAACAAGCATATCTACGACATCCATGGTTTATTTTAGAATATTTAAAAACGGCCAAAATGGGGGTTAAGTGAATTTTCTTGATAATTTACGGATTTTACTCGTTTTTGACCCTTTTTCTTTCACTGAAAAGGTCATAAAGTGGCCTAGCCTTATCGAATCGAAGCATGTAATAGTTCCTAGGAAATCTAACAAGCATATCTACGACATCCATGGTTTATTTTAGAATTTTTTAAAAAGGCCAAAATGGGGGTTAAGTGAATTTCCTTGTTAATATACGGATTTTACTCATTTTTGACCCTTTTTCTTTCACTAAAAAGGTCATAAAGTGGCCTAGCCTTATCGAATCGAAGCATGTAATAGTTCCTATGAAATCTAACAAGCATATATTCGAATTCCAAGGTTGATTTTATCATTTTCGAAAATGGATAAAATGAGGGTTAAGTGAATTTCCTTGTTAATTTACGGATTTTACTCGTTTTTGACCCTTTTTCTTTCACTAAAAAGGTCATAAAGTGGCCTAGCCTTATCGAATCGAAGCATGTAATAGTTCCTAGGAAATCTAACAAGCATATCTACGACATCCATGGTTTATTTTAGAATTTTTAAAAACGGCCAAAATGGGGGTTAAGTGAATTTTCTTGTTAATTTACGGATTTTACTCGTTTTTGACCCTTTTTCTTTCACTAAAAAGGTCATAAAATGGCCTAGCCTTATCGAATCGAAGCATGTAATAGTTCCTTGGAAATCTAACAAGCATATCTACGACATCCATGGTTTATTATAGAATTTTTAAAAACGGCCAAAATGGGGGTTAAGTGAATTTTCTTGTTAATTTACGGATTTTACTCGTTTTTGACCCTTTTTCTTTCACTGAAAAGGTCATAAAGTGGCCTAGCCTTATCGAATCGAAGCATGTAATAGTTCCTTGGAAATCTAACAAGCATATCTACGACATCCATGGTTTATTTTAGAATTTTTTAAAAAGGCCAAAATGGGGGTTAAGTGAATTTCCTTGTTAATATACGGATTTTACTCATTTTTGACCCTTTTTCTTTCACTAAAAAGGTCATAAAGTGGCCTAGCCTTATCGAATCGAAGCATGTAATAGTTCCTATGAAATCTAACAAGCATATATTCGAATTCCAAGGTTGATTTTATCATTTTCGAAAATGGACAAAATGAGGGTTAAGTGAATTTCCTTGTTAATTTACGGATTTTACTCGTTTTTGACCTTTTTTAATTCACTAAAAACGTCATAAAGTGGCCTAGCCTTATCGAATCGAAGCATGTAATAGTTCCTAGGAAATCTATCAAGCATATCTACGACATCCATGGTTTATTTTAGAATTTTTAAAAACGGCCAAAATGGGGGTTAATTGAATTTCCTTGTTAATTTACTGATTTTACTCGTTTTTGACCATTTTTCTTTAACTAAAAAGGTCATAAAGTGGCCTAGCCTTATCGAATCGAAGCATGTAATAGTTCCTAGGAAATCTAACAAGCATATCTACGACATCCATGGTTTATTTTAGAATTTTTTAAAAAGGCCAAAATGGGGGTTAAGTGAATTTCCTTGTTAATATACGGATTTTACTCATTTTTGACCATTTTTCTTTCACTAAAAAGGTCATAAAGTGGCCTAGCCTTATCGAATCGAAGCATGTAATAGTTCCTAGGAAATCTATCAAGCATATCTACGACATCCATGGTTTATTTTAGAATTTTTAAAAACGGCCAAAATGGGGGTTAATTGAATTTCCTTGTTAATTTACTGATTTTACTCGTTTTTGACCATTTTTCTTTAACTAAAAAGGTCATAAAGTGGCCTAGCCTTATCGAATCGAAGCATGTAATAGTTCCTAGGAAATCTAACAAGCATATCTACGACATCCATGGTTTATTTTAGAATTTTTTAAAAAGGCCAAAATGGGGGTTAAGTGAATTTCCTTGTTAATATACGGATTTTACTCATTTTTGACCATTTTTCTTTCACTAAAAAGGTCATAAAGTGGCCTAGCCTTATCGAATCGAAGCATGTAATAGTTCCTAGGAAATCTATCAAGCATATCTACGACATCCATGGTTTATTTTAGAATTTTTAAAAACGGCCAAAATGGGGGTTAATTGAATTTCCTTGTTAATTTACTGATTTTACTCGTTTTTGACCATTTTTCTTTAACTAAAAAGGTCATAAAATGGCCTAGCCTTATCGAATCGAAGCATGTAATAGTTCCTTGGAAATCTAACAAGCATATCTACGACATCCATGGTTTATTATAGAATTTTTAAAAACGGCCAAAATGGGGGTTAAGTGAATTTTCTTGTTAATTTACGGATTTTACTCGTTTTTGACCCTTTTTCTTTCACTGAAAAGGTCATAAAGTGGCCTAGCCTTATCGAATCGAAGCATGTAATAGTTCCTAGGAAATCTAACAAGCATATCTACGACATCCATGGTTTATTTTAGAATATTTAAAAACGGCCAAAATGGGGGTTAAGTGAATTTTCTTGATAATTTACGGATTTTACTCGTTTTTGACCCTTTTTCTTTCACTGAAAAGGTCATAAAGTGGCCTAGCCTTATCGAATCGAAGCATGTAATAGTTCCTAGGAAATCTAACAAGCATATCTACGACATCCATGGTTTATTTTAGAATTTTTTAAAAAGGCCAAAATGGGGGTTAAGTGAATTTCCTTGTTAATATACGGATTTTACTCATTTTTGACCCTTTTTCTTTCACTAAAAAGGTCATAAAGTGGCCTAGCCTTATCGAATCGAAGCATGTAATAGTTCCTATGAAATCTAACAAGCATATATTCGAATTCCAAGGTTGATTTTATCATTTTCGAAAATGGATAAAATGAGGGTTAAGTGAATTTCCTTGTTAATTTACGGATTTTACTCGTTTTTGACCCTTTTTCTTTCACTAAAAAGGTCATAAAGTGGCCTAGCCTTATCGAATCGAAGCATGTAATAGTTCCTAGGAAATCTAACAAGCATATCTACGACATCCATGGTTTATTTTAGAATTTTTAAAAACGGCCAAAATGGGGGTTAAGTGAATTTTCTTGTTAATTTACGGATTTTACTCGTTTTTGACCCTTTTTCTTTCACTAAAAAGGTCATAAAATGGCCTAGCCTTATCGAATCGAAGCATGTAATAGTTCCTTGGAAATCTAACAAGCATATCTACGACATCCATGGTTTATTATAGAATTTTTAAAAACGGCCAAAATGGGGGTTAAGTGAATTTTCTTGTTAATTTACGGATTTTACTCGTTTTTGACCCTTTTTCTTTCACTGAAAAGGTCATAAAGTGGCCTAGCCTTATCGAATCGAAGCATGTAATAGTTCCTTGGAAATCTAACAAGCATATCTACGACATCCATGGTTTATTTTAGAATTTTTTAAAAAGGCCAAAATGGGGGTTAAGTGAATTTCCTTGTTAATATACGGATTTTACTCATTTTTGACCCTTTTTCTTTCACTAAAAAGGTCATAAAGTGGCCTAGCCTTATCGAATCGAAGCATGTAATAGTTCCTATGAAATCTAACAAGCATATATTCGAATTCCAAGGTTGATTTTATCATTTTCGAAAATGGACAAAATGAGGGTTAAGTGAATTTCCTTGTTAATTTACGGATTTTACTCGTTTTTGACCTTTTTTAATTCACTAAAAACGTCATAAAGTGGCCTAGCCTTATCGAATCGAAGCATGTAATAGTTCCTAGGAAATCTATCAAGCATATCTACGACATCCATGGTTTATTTTAGAATTTTTAAAAACGGCCAAAATGGGGGTTAATTGAATTTCCTTGTTAATTTACTGATTTTACTCGTTTTTGACCATTTTTCTTTAACTAAAAAGGTCATAAAGTGGCCTAGCCTTATCGAATCGAAGCATGTAATAGTTCCTAGGAAATCTAACAAGCATATCTACGACATCCATGGTTTATTTTAGAATTTTTTAAAAAGGCCAAAATGGGGGTTAAGTGAATTTCCTTGTTAATATACGGATTTTACTCATTTTTGACCATTTTTCTTTCACTAAAAAGGTCATAAAGTGGCCTAGCCTTATCGAATCGAAGCATGTAATAGTTCCTAGGAAATCTATCAAGCATATCTACGACATCCATGGTTTATTTTAGAATTTTTAAAAACGGCCAAAATGGGGGTTAATTGAATTTCCTTGTTAATTTACTGATTTTACTCGTTTTTGACCATTTTTCTTTAACTAAAAAGGTCATAAAGTGGCCTAGCCTTATCGAATCGAAGCATGTAATAGTTCGTAGGAAATCTAACAAGCATATCTACGACATCCATGGTTTATTTTAGAATTTTTAAAAACGGCCAAAATGGGGGTTAAGTGAATTTTCTTGTTAATTTACGGATTTTACTCGTTTTTGACCCTTTTTCTTTCACTAAAAAGGTCATAAAATGGCCTAGCCTTATCGAATCGAAGCATGTAATAGTTCCTTGGAAATCTAACAAGCATATCTACGACATCCATGGTTTATTATAGAATTTTTAAAAACGGCCAAAATGGGGGTTAAGTGAATTTTCTTGTTAATTTACGGATTTTACTCGTTTTTGACCCTTTTTCTTTCACTGAAAAGGTCATAAAGTGGCCTAGCCTTATCGAATCGAAGCATGTAATAGTTCCTAGGAAATCTAACAAGCATATCTACGACATCCATGGTTTATTTTAGAATTTTTTAAAAAGGCCAAAATGGGGGTTAAGTGAATTTCCTTGTTAATATACGGATTTTACTCATTTTTGACCCTTTTTCTTTCACTAAAAAGGTCATAAAGTGGCCTAGCCTTATCGAATCGAAGCATGTAATAGTTCCTATGAAATCTAACAAGCATATATTCGAATTCCAAGGTTGATTTTATCATTTTCGAAAATGGACAAAATGAGGGTTAAGTGAATTTCCTTGTTAATTTACGGATTTTACTCGTTTTTGACCTTTTTTAATTCACTAAAAACGTCATAAAGTGGCCTAGCCTTATCGAATCGAAGCATGTAATAGTTCCTAGGAAATCTATCAAGCATATCTACGACATCCATGGTTTATTTTAGAATTTTTAAAAACGGCCAAAATGGGGGTTAAGTGAATTTTCTTGTTAATTTACGGATTTTACTCGTTTTTGACCCTTTTTCTTTCACTAAAAAGGTCGTAAAATGGCCTAGCCTTATCGAATCGAAGCATGTAATAGTTCCTTGGAAATCTAACAAGCATATCTACGACATCCATGGTTTATTATAGAATTTTTAAAAACGGCCAAAATGGGGGTTAAGTGAATTTTCTTGTTAATTTACGGATTTTACTCGTTTTTGACCCTTTTTCTTTCACTGAAAAGGTCATAAAGTGGCCTAGCCTTATCGAATCGAAGCATGTAATAGTTCCTAGGAAATCTAACAAGCATATCTACGACATCCATGGTTTATTTTAGAATATTTAAAAACGGCCAAAATGGGGGTTAAGTGAATTTTCTTGATAATTTACGGATTTTACTCGTTTTTGACCCTTTTTCTTTCACTGAAAAGGTCATAAAGTGGCCTAGCCTTATCGAATCGAAGCATGTAATAGTTCCTAGGAAATCTAACAAGCATATCTACGACATCCATGGTTTATTTTAGAATTTTTTAAAAAGGCCAAAATGGGGGTTAAGTGAATTTCCTTGTTAATATACGGATTTTACTCATTTTTGACCCTTTTTCTTTCACTAAAAAGGTCATAAAGTGGCCTAGCCTTATCGAATCGAAGCATGTAATAGTTCCTATGAAATCTAACAAGCATATATTCGAATTCCAAGGTTGATTTTATCATTTTCGAAAATGGATAAAATGAGGGTTAAGTGAATTTCCTTGTTAATTTACGGATTTTACTCGTTTTTGACCCTTTTTCTTTCACTAAAAAGGTCATAAAGTGGCCTAGCCTTATCGAATCGAAGCATGTAATAGTTCCTAGGAAATCTAACAAGCATATCTACGACATCCATGGTTTATTTTAGAATTTTTAAAAACGGCCAAAATGGGGGTTAAGTGAATTTTCTTGTTAATTTACGGATTTTACTCGTTTTTGACCCTTTTTCTTTCACTAAAAAGGTCATAAAATGGCCTAGCCTTATCGAATCGAAGCATGTAATAGTTCCTTGGAAATCTAACAAGCATATCTACGACATCCATGGTTTATTATAGAATTTTTAAAAACGGCCAAAATGGGGGTTAAGTGAATTTTCTTGTTAATTTACGGATTTTACTCGTTTTTGACCCTTTTTCTTTCACTGAAAAGGTCATAAAGTGGCCTAGCCTTATCGAATCGAAGCATGTAATAGTTCCTAGGAAATCTAACAAGTATATCTACGACATCCATGGTTTATTTTAGAATTTTTTAAAAAGGCCAAAATGGGGGTTAAGTGAATTTCCTTGTTAATATACGGATTTTACTCATTTTTGACCCTTTTTCTTTCACTAAAAAGGTCATAAAGTGGCCTAGCCTTATCGAATCGAAGCATGTAATAGTTCCTATGAAATCTAACAAGCATATATTCGAATTCCAAGGTTGATTTTATCATTTTCGAAAATGGACAAAATGAGGGTTAAGTGAATTTCCTTGTTAATTTACGGATTTTACTCGTTTTTGACCTTTTTTAATTCACTAAAAACGTCATAAAGTGGCCTAGCCTTATCGAATCGAAGCATGTAATAGTTCCTAGGAAATCTATCAAGCATATCTACGACATCCATGGTTTATTTTAGAATTTTTAAAAACGGCCAAAATGGGGGTTAATTGAATTTCCTTGTTAATTTACTGATTTTACTCGTTTTTGACCATTTTTCTTTAACTAAAAAGGTCATAAAGTGGCCTAGCCTTATCGAATCGAAGCATGTAATAGTTCCTAGGAAATCTAACAAGCATATCTACGACATCCATGGTTTATTTTAGAATTTTTTAAAAAGGCCAAAATGGGGGTTAAGTGAATTTCCTTGTTAATATACGGATTTTACTCATTTTTGACCATTTTTCTTTCACTAAAAAGGTCATAAAGTGGCCTAGCCTTATCGAATCGAAGCGTGTAATAGTTCCTATGAAATCTAACAAGCATATATTCGACTTCCAAGGTTGATTTTATCATTTTCAAACACGGACAAAATGAGGGTTGAGTGAATTTCCTTGTTAATTTACGGATTTTACTCGTTTTTGACCCTTTTTCTTTCACTAAAACGGTCATAAAGTCGCCTAGCCTTATCGAATCGAAGCATGTAATAGTTCCTAGGAAATCTAACAAGCATATCTACGACATCCATGGTTTATTTCAGAATTTTTTAAAAAGGCCAAAATGGGGGTTAAGTGAATTTCCTTGTTAATTTATGGATTTTACTCGTTTTTGACCTTTTTCTTTCACTAAAAAGGTCATAAAGTGGCCTAGCCTTATCGAATCGAAGCATGTAATAGTTCCTATGAAATCTAACAAGCATATATTCGAATTCCAAGGTTGATTTTATCATTTTCGAAAATGGACAAAATGAGGGTTAAGTGAATTTCCTTGTTAATTTACGGATTTTACTCGTTTTTGACCTTTTTTAATTCACTAAAAACGTCATAAAGTGGCCTAGCCTTATCGAATCCAAGCATGTAATAGTTCCTAGGAAATCTATCAAGCATATCTACGACATCCATTGTTTATTTTAGAATTTTTAAAAACGGCCAAAATGGGGGTTAATTGAATTTCCTTGTTAATATACGGATTTTACTCATTTTTGACCATTTTTCTTTCACTAAAAAGATCATAAAGTGGCCTAGCCTTATCGAATCGAAGCGTGTAATAGTTCCTATGAAATCTAACAAGCATATATTCGACTTCCAAGGTTGATTTTATCATTTTCAAACACGGACAAAATGAGGGTTAAGTGAATTTCCTTGTTAATTTACGGATTTTACTCGTTTTTGACCCTTTTTCTTTCACTAAAACGGTCATAAAGTCGCCTAGCCTTATCGAATCGAAGCATGTAATAGTTCCTAGGAAATCTAACAAGCATATCTACGACATCCATGGTTTATTTCAGAATTTTTTAAAAAGGCCAAAATGGGGGTTAAGTGAATTTCCTTGTTAATTTATGGATTTTACTCGTTTTTGACCTTTTTCTTTCACTAAAAAGGTCATAAAGTGGCCTAGCCTTATCGAATCGAAGCATGTAATAGTTCCTTGGAAATCTAACAAGCATATCTACGACATCCATGGTTTATTTTAGAATTTTTAAAAACGGCCAAAATGGGGGTTAAGTGAATTTTCTTGTTAATTTACGGATTTTACTCGTTTTTGACCCTTTTTCTTTCACTGAAAAGGTCATAAAGTGGCCTAGCCTTATCGAATCGAAGCATGTAATAGTTCCTATGAAATCTAACAAGCATATATTCGAATTCCAAGGTTGATTTTATCATTTTCAAAAATGGACAAAATGAGGGTTAAGTGAATTTCCTTGTTAATTGACGGATTTTACTCGTTTTTGACCCTTTTTCTTTCACTAAAAAGGTCATAAAGTGGCCTAGCCTTATCGAATCGAAGCATATAATAGTTCCTAGGAAATCTAACAAGCATATCTACGACATCCATGGTTTATTTTAGAATTTTTAAAAACGGCCAAAATGGGGGTTAAGTGAATTTTCTTGTTAATTTACGGATTTTACTCGTTTTTGACCCTTTTTCTTTCACTAAAAAGGTCAAAAAGTGGCCTAGCCTTATCGAATCGAAGCATGTAATAGTTCCTTGGAAATCTAACAAGCATATCTACGACATCCATGGTTTATTTTAGAATTTTTAAAAACGGCCAAAATGGGGGTTAAGTGAATTTTCTTGTTAATTTACGGATTTTACTCGTTTTTGACCCTTTTTCTTTCACTGAAAAGGTCATAAAGTGGCCTAGCCTTATCGAATCGAAGCATGTAATAGTTCCTAGGAAATCTAACAAGCATATCTACGACATCCATGGTTTATTTTAGAATTTTTTAAAAAGGCCAAAATGGGGGTTAAGTGAATTTCCTTGTTAATATACGGATTTTACTCATTTTTGACCCTTTTTCTTTCACTAAAAAGGTCATAAAGTGGCCTAGCCTTATCGAATCGAAGCATGTAATAGTTCCTATGAAATCTAACAAGCATATATTCGAATTCCAAGGTTGATTTTATCATTTTCGAAAATGGACAAAATGAGGGTTAAGTGAATTTCCTTGTTAATTTACGGATTTTACTCGTTTTTGACCTTTTTTAATTCACTAAAAACGTCATAAAGTGGCCTAGCCTTATCGAATCGAAGCATGTAATAGTTCCTAGGAAATCTATCAAGCATATCTACGACATCCATGGTTTATTTTAGAATTTTTAAAAACGGCCAAAATGGGGGTTAATTGAATTTCCTTGTTAATTTACTGATTTTACTCGTTTTTGACCATTTTTCTTTAACTAAAAAGGTCATAAAGTGGCCTAGCCTTATCGAATCGAAGCATGTAATAGTTCCTAGGAAATCTAACAAGCATATCTACGACATCCATGGTTTATTTTAGAATTTTTTAAAAAGGCCAAAATGGGGGTTAAGTGAATTTCCTTGTTAATATACGGATTTTACTCATTTTTGACCATTTTTCTTTCACTAAAAAGGTCATAAAGTGGCCTAGCCTTATCGAATCGAAGCGTGTAATAGTTTCTATGAAATCTAACAAGCATATATTCGACTTCCATGGTTGATTTTATCATTTTCAAACACGGACAAAATGAGGGTTAAGTGAATTTCCTTGTTAATTTACGGATTTTACTCGTTTTTGACCCTTTTTCTTTCACTAAAACGGTCATAAAGTCGCCTAGCCTTATCGAATCGAAGCATGTAATAGTTCCTAGGAAATCTAACAAGCATATCTACGACATCCATGGTTTATTTCAGAATTTTTTAAAAAGGCCAAAATGGGGGTTAAGTGAATTTCCTTGTTAATTTATGGATTTTACTCGTTTTTGACCTTTTTCTTTCACTAAAAAGGTCATAAAGTGGCCTAGCCTTATCGAATCGAAGCATGTAATAGTTCCTATGAAATCTAACAAGCATATATTCGAATTCCAAGGTTGATTTTATCATTTTCAAAAATGGACAAAATGAGGGTTAAGTGAATTTCCTTGTTAATTTACGGATTTTACTCGTTTTTGACCCTTTTTCTTTCACTAAAAAGGTTATAAAGTGGCCTAGCCTTATCGAATCGAAGCATGTAATAGTTCCTAGGAAATCTAACAAGCATATCTACGACATCCATGGTTTATTTTAGAATTTTTAAAAACGGCCAAAATGGGGGTTAAGTGAATTTTCTTGTTAATTTACGGATTTTACTCGTTTTTGACCCTTTTTCTTTCACTGAAAAGGTCATAAAGTGGCCTAGCCTTATCGAATCGAAACATGTAATAGTTCCTAGGAAATCTAACAAGCATATCTACGACATCCATGGTTTATTTTTGAATTTTTAAAAAGGCCAAAATGGGGGTTAAGTGAATTTCCTTATTAATATACGGATTTTACTCATTTTTGACCCTTTTTCTTTCACTAAAAAGGTCATAAAGTGGCCTAGCCTTATCGAATCAAAGCATGTAATAGTTCCTATGAAATCTAACAAGCATATATTCGAATTCCAAGGTTGATTTTATCATTTTCGAAAATGGACAAAATGAGGGTTAAGTGAATTTCCTTGTTAATTTACGGATTTTACTCATTTTTGACCTTTTTTAATTCACTAAAAAGGTCATAAAGTGGCCTAGCCTTTTCGAATCGAAGCATGTAATAGTTCCTAGAAAATCTATCAAGCATATCTACGACATCCATGGTTTATTTTAGAATTTTTAAAAACGGCCAAAATGGGGGTTAATTGAATTTCCTTGTTAATTTACTGATTTTACTCGTTTTTGACCATTTTTCTTTAACTAAAAAGGTCATAAAGTGACCTAGCCTTATCGAATCGAAGCATGTAATAGTTCCTAGGAAATCTAACAAGCATATCTACGACATCCATGGTTTATTTTAGAATTTTTTAAAAAGGCCAAAATGGGGGTTAAGTGAATTTCCTTGTTAATATACGGATTTTACTCATTTTTGACCATTTTTCTTTCACTAAAAAGGTCATAAAGTGGCCTAGCCTTATCGAATCGAAGCATGTAATAGTTCCTAGGAAATCTATCAAGCATATCTACGACATCCATTGTTTATTTTAGAATTTTTAAAAACGGCCAAAATGGGGGTTAATTGAATTTCCTTGTTAATATACGGATTTTACTCATTTTTGACCATTTTTCTTTCACTAAAAAGATCATAAAGTGGCCTAGCCTTATCGAATCGAAGCGTGTAATAGTTCCTATGTAATCTAACAAGCATATATTCGACTTCCAAGGTTGATTTTATCATTTTCAAACACGGACAAAATGAGGGTTAAGTGAATTTCCTTGTTAATTTACGGATTTTACTCGTTTTTGACCCTTTTTCTTTCACTAAAACGGTCATAAAGTCGCCTAGCCTTATCGAATCGAAGCATGTAATAGTTCCTAGGAAATCTAACAAGCATATCTACGACATCCATGGTTTATTTCAGAATTTTTTAAAAAGGCCAAAATGGGGGTTAAGTGAATTTCCTTGTTAATTTATGGATTTTACTCGTTTTTGACCTTTTTCTTTCACTAAAAAGGTCATAAAGTGGCCTAGCCTTATCGAATCGAAGCATGTAATAGTTCCTATGAAATCTAACAAGCATATATTCGAATTCCAAGGTTGATTTTATCATTTTCAAAAATGGACAAAATGAGGGTTAAGTGAATTTCCTTGTTAATTGACGGATTTTACTCGTTTTTGACCCTTTTTCTTTCACTAAAAAGGTCATAAAGTGGCCTAGCCTTATCGAATCGAAGCATGTAATAGTTCCTAGGAAATCTAACAAGCATATCTACGACATCCATGGTTTATTTTAGAATTTTTAAAAACGGCCAAAATGGGGGTTAAGTGAATTTTCTTGTTAATTTACGGATTTTACTCGTTTTTGACCCTTTTTCTTTCACTAAAAAGGTCATAAAGTGGCCTAGCCTTATCGAATCGAAGCATGTAATAGTTCCTTGGAAATCTAACAAGCATATCTACGACATCCATGGTTTATTTTAGAATTTTTAAAAACGGCCAAAATGGGGGTTAAGTGAATTTTCTTGTTAATTTACGGATTTTACTCGTTTTTGACCCTTTTTCTTTCACTGAAAAGGTCATAAAGTGGCCTAGCCTTATCGAATCGAAGCATGTAATAGTTCCTAGGAAATCTAACAAGCATATCTACGACATCCATGGTTTATTTTAGAATTTTTTAAAAAGGCCAAAATGGGGGTTAAGTGAATTTCCTTGTTAATATACGGATTTTATTCATTTTTGACCCTTTTTCTTTCACTAAAAAGGTCATAAAGTGGCCTAGCCTTATCGAATCGAAGCATGTAATAGTTCCTATGAAATCTAACAAGCATATATTCGAATTCCAAGGTTGATTTTATCATTTTCGAAAATGGACAAAATGAGGGTTAAGTGAATTTCCTTGTTAATTTACGGATTTTACTCGTTTTTGACCTTTTTTAATTCACTAAAAACGTCATAAAGTGGCCTAGCCTTATCGAATCGAAGCATGTAATAGTTCCTAGGAAATCTATCAAGCATATCTACGACATCCATGGTTTATTTTAGAATTTTTAAAAACGGCCAAAATGGGGGTTAATTGAATTTCCTTGTTAATTTACTGATTTTACTCGTTTTTGACCATTTTTCTTTAACTAAAAAGGTCATAAAGTGGCCTAGCCTTATCGAATCGAAGCATGTAATAGTTCCTAGGAAATCTAACAAGCATATCTACGACATCCATGGTTTATTTTAGAATTTTTTAAAAAGGCCAAAATGGGGGTTAAGTGAATTTCCTTGTTAATATACGGATTTTACTCATTTTTGACCATTTTTCATTCACTAAAAAGGTCATAAAGTGGCCTAGCCTTATCGAATCGAAGCGTGTAATAGTTTCTATGAAATCTAACAAGCATATATTCGACTTCCATGGTTGATTTTATCATTTTCAAACACGGACAAAATGAGGGTTAAGTGAATTTCCTTGTTAATTTACGGATTTTACTCGTTTTTGACCCTTTTTCTTTCACTAAAACGGTCATAAAGTCGCCTAGCCTTATCGAATCGAAGCATGTAATAGTTCCTAGGAAATCTAACAAGCATATCTACGACATCCATGGTTTATTTCAGAATTTTTTAAAAAGGCCAAAATGGGGGTTAAGTGAATTTCCTTGTTAATTTATGGATTTTACTCGTTTTTGACCTTTTTCTTTCACTAAAAAGGTCATAAAGTGGCCTAGCCTTATCGAATCGAAGCATGTAATAGTTCCTATGAAATCTAACAAGCATATATTCGAATTCCAAGGTTGATTTTATCATTTTCAAAAATGGACAAAATGAGGGTTAAGTGAATTTCCTTGTTAATTTACGGATTTTACTCGTTTTTGACCCTTTTTCTTTCACTAAAAAGGTTATAAAGTGGCCTAGCCTTATCGAATCGAAGCATGTAATAGTTCCTAGGAAATCTAACAAGCATATCTACGACATCCATGGTTTATTTTAGAATTTTTAAAAACGGCCAAAATGGGGGTTAAGTGAATTTTCTTGTTAATTTACGGATTTTACTCGTTTTTGACCCTTTTTCTTTCACTGAAATGGTCATAAAGTGGCCTAGCCTTATCGAATCGAAACATGTAATAGTTCCTAGGAAATCTAACAAGCATATCTACGACATCCATGGTTTATTTTTGAATTTTTTAAAAAGGCCAAAATGGGGGTTAAGTGAATTTCCTTGTTAATATACGGATTTTACTCATTTTTGACCCTTTTTCTTTCACTAAAAAGGTCATAAAGTGGCCTAGCCTTATCGAATCAAAGCATGTAATAGTTCCTATGAAATCTAACAAGCATATATTCGAATTCCAAGGTTGATTTTATCATTTTCGAAAATGGACAAAATGAGGGTTAAGTGAATTTCCTTGTTAATTTACGGATTTTACTCATTTTTGACCTTTTTTAATTCACTAAAAAGGTCATAAAGTGGCCTAGCCTTTTCGAATCGAAGCATGTAATAGTTCCTAGGAAATCTATCAAGCATATCTACGACATCCATGGTTTATTTTAGAATTTTTAAAAACGGCCAAAATGGGGGTTAATTGAATTTCCTTGTTAATTTACTGATTTTACTCGTTTTTGACCATTTTTCTTTAACTAAAAAGGTCATAAAGTGACCTAGCCTTATCGAATCGAAGCATGTAATAGTTCCTAGGAAATCTAACAAGCATATCTACGACATCCATGGTTTATTTTAGAATTTTTTAAAAAGGCCAAAATGGGGGTTAAGTGAATTTCCTTGTTAATATACGGATTTTACTCATTTTTGACCATTTTTCTTTCACTAAAAAGGTCATAAAGTGGCCTAGCCTTATCGAATCGAAGCGTGTAATAGTTCCTATGAAATCTAACAAGCATATATTCGACTTCCAAGGTTGATTTTATCATTTTCAAACACGGACAAAATGAGGGTTAAGTGAATTTCCTTGTTAATTTACGGATTTTACTCGTTTTTGACCCTTTTTCTTTCACTAAAACGGTCATAAAGTCGCCTAGCCTTATCGAATCGAAGCATGTAATAGTTCCTAGGAAATCTAACAAGCATATCTACGACATCCATGGTTTATTTCAGAATTTTTTAAAAAGGCCAAAATGGGGGTTAAGTGAATTTCCTTGTTAATTTATGGATTTTACTCGTTTTTGACCTTTTTCTTTCACTAAAAAGGTCATAAAGTGGCCTAGCCTTATCGAATCGAAGCATGTAATAGTTCCTATGAAATCTAACAAGCATATATTCGAATTCCAAGGTTGATTTTATCATTTTCGAAAATGGACAAAATGAGGGTTAAGTGAATTTCCTTGTTAATTTACGGATTTTACTCGTTTTTGACCTTTTTTAATTCACTAAAAACGTCATAAAGTGGCCTAGCCTTATCGAATCGAAGCATGTAATAGTTCCTAGGAAATCTATCAAGCATATCTACGACATCCATTGTTTATTTTAGAATTTTTAAAAACGGCCAAAATGGGGGTTAATTGAATTTCCTTGTTAATATACGGATTTTACTCATTTTTGACCATTTTTCTTTCACTAAAAAGATCATAAAGTGGCCTAGCCTTATCGAATCGAAGCGTGTAATAGTTCCTATGAAATCTAACAAGCATATATTCGACTTCCAAGGTTGATTTTATCATTTTCAAACACGGACAAAATGAGGGTTAAGTGAATTTCCTTGTTAATTTACGGATTTTACTCGTTTTTGACCCTTTTTCTTTCACTAAAACGGTCATAAAGTCGCCTAGCCTTATCGAATCGAAGCATGTAATAGTTCCTAGGAAATCTAACAAGCATATCTACGACATCCATGGTTTATTTCAGAATTTTTTAAAAAGGCCAAAATGGGGGTTAAGTGAATTTCCTTGTTAATTTATGGATTTTACTCGTTTTTGACCTTTTTCTTTCACTAAAAAGGTCATAAAGTGGCCTAGCCTTATCGAATCGAAGCATGTAATAGTTCCTATGAAATCTAACAAGCATATATTCGAATTCCAAGGTTGATTTTATCATTTTCGAAAATGGACAAAATGAGGGTTAAGTGAATTTCCTTGTTAATTTACGGATTTTACTCGTTTTTGACCTTTTTTAATTCACTAAAAACGTCATAAAGTGGCCTAGCCTTATCGAATCGAAGCATGTAATAGTTCCTAGGAAATCTATCAAGCATATCTACGACATCCATTGTTTATTTTAGAATTTTTAAAAACGGCCAAAATGGGGGTTAATTGAATTTCCTTGTTAATATACGGATTTTACTCATTTTTGACCATTTTTCTTTCACTAAAAAGATCATAAAGTGGCCTAGCCTTATCGAATCGAAGCGTGTAATAGTTCCTATGAAATCTAACAAGCATATATTCGACTTCCAAGGTTGATTTTATCATTTTCAAACACGGACAAAATGAGGGTTAAGTGAATTTCCTTGTTAATTTACGGATTTTACTCGTTTTTGACCCTTTTTCTTTCACTAAAACGGTCCTAAAGTCGCCTAGCCTTATCGAATCGAAGCATGTAATAGTTCCTAGGAAATCTAACAAGCATATCTACGACATCCATGGTTTATTTCAGAATTTTTTAAAAAGGCCAAAATGGGGGTTAAGTGAATTTCCTTGTTAATTTATGGATTTTACTCGTTTTTGACCTTTTTCTTTCACTAAAAAGGTCATAAAGTGGCCTAGCCTTATCGAATCGAAGCATGTAATAGTTCCTATGAAATCTAACAAGCATATATTCGAATTCCAAGGTTGATTTTATCATTTTCAAAAATGGACAAAATGAGGGTTAAGTGAATTTCCTTGTTAATTTACGGATTTTACTCGTTTTTGACCCTTTTTCTTTCACTAAAAAGGTTATAAAGTGGCCTAGCCTTATCGAATCGAAGCATGTAATAGTTCCTAGGAAATCTAACAAGCATATCTACGACATCCATGGTTTATTTTAGAATTTTTAAAAACGGCCAAAATGGGGGTTAAGTGAATTTTCTTGTTAATTTACGGATTTTACTCGTTTTTGACCCTTTTTCTTTCACTGAAATGGTCATAAAGTGGCCTAGCCTTATCGAATCGAAACATGTAATAGTTCCTAGGAAATCTAACAAGCATATCTACGACATCCATGGTTTATTTTTGAATTTTTTAAAAAGGCCAAAATGGGGGTTAAGTGAATTTCCTTGTTAATATACGGATTTTACTCATTTTTGACCCTTTTTCTTTCACTAAAAAGGTCATAAAGTGGCCTAGCCTTATCGAATCAAAGCATGTAATAGTTCCTATGAAATCTAACAAGCATATATTCGAATTCCAAGGTTGATTTTATCATTTTCGAAAATGGACAAAATGAGGGTTAAGTGAATTTCCTTGTTAATTTACGGATTTTACTCATTTTTGACCTTTTTTAATTCACTAAAAAGGTCATAAAGTGGCCTAGCCTTTTCGAATCGAAGCATGTAATAGTTCCTAGGAAATCTATCAAGCATATCTACGACATCCATGGTTTATTTTAGAATTTTTAAAAACGGCCAAAATGGGGGTTAATTGAATTTCCTTGTTAATTTACTGATTTTACTCGTTTTTGACCATTTTTCTTTAACTAAAAAGGTCATAAAGTGACCTAGCCTTATCGAATCGAAGCATGTAATAGTTCCTAGGAAATCTAACAAGCATATCTACGACATCCATGGTTTATTTTAGAATTTTTTAAAAAGGCCAAAATGGGGGTTAAGTGAATTTCCTTGTTAATATACGGATTTTACTCATTTTTGACCATTTTTCTTTCACTAAAAAGGTCATAAAGTGGCCTAGCCTTATCGAATCGAAGCGTGTAATAGTTCCTATGAAATCTAACAAGCATATATTTGACTTCCAAGGTTGATTTTATCATTTTCAAACACGGACAAAATGAGGGTTAAGTGAATTTCCTTGTTAATTTACGGATTTTACTCGTTTTTGACCCTTTTTCTTTCACTAAAACGGTCATAAAGTCGCCTAGCCTTATCGAATCGAAGCATGTAATAGTTCCTAGGAAATCTAACAAGCATATCTACGACATCCATGGTTTATTTCAGAATTTTTTAAAAAGGCCAAAATGGGGGTTAAGTGAATTTCCTTGTTAATTTATGGATTTTACTCGTTTTTGACCTTTTTCTTTCACTAAAAAGGTCATAAAGTGGCCTAGCCTTATCGAATCGAAGCATGTAATAGTTCCTATGAAATCTAACAAGCATATATTCGAATTCCAAGGTTGATTTTATCATTTTCGAAAATGGACAAAATGAGGGTTAAGTGAATTTCCTTGTTAATTTACGGATTTTACTCGTTTTTGACCTTTTTTAATTCACTAAAAACGTCATAAAGTGGCCTAGCCTTATCGAATCGAAGCATGTAATAGTTCCTAGGAAATCTATCAAGCATATCTACGACATCCATTGTTTATTTTAGAATTTTTAAAAACGGCCAAAATGGGGGTTAATTGAATTTCCTTGTTAATATACGGATTTTACTCATTTTTGACCATTTTTCTTTCACTAAAAAGATCATAAAGTGGCCTAGCCTTATCGAATCGAAGCGTGTAATAGTTCCTATGAAATCTAACAAGCATATATTCGACTTCCAAGGTTGATTTTATCATTTTCAAACACGGACAAAATGAGGGTTAAGTGAATTTCCTTGTTAATTTACGGATTTTACTCGTTTTTGACCCTTTTTCTTTCACTAAAACGGTCCTAAAGTCGCCTAGCCTTATCGAATCGAAGCATGTAATAGTTCCTAGGAAATCTAACAAGCATATCTACGACATCCATGGTTTATTTCAGAATTTTTTAAAAAGGCCAAAATGGGGGTTAAGTGAATTTCCTTGTTAATTTATGGATTTTACTCGTTTTTGACCTTTTTCTTTCACTAAAAAGGTCATAAAGTGGCCTAGCCTTATCGAATCGAAGCATGTAATAGTTCCTATGAAATCTAACAAGTATATATTCGAATTCCAAGGTTGATTTTATCATTTTCAAAAATGGACAAAATGAGGGTTAAGTGAA
Source organism: Medicago sativa (assembly GCF_051527215.1). Classification (NCBI taxonomy): domain Eukaryota; kingdom Viridiplantae; phylum Streptophyta; class Magnoliopsida; order Fabales; family Fabaceae; genus Medicago; species Medicago sativa. The sequence goes on along the minus strand of NC_140749.1, from coordinate 26,090,772 downwards.
TTTCCTTGTTAATTGACGGATTTTACTCGTTTTTGACCCTTTTTCTTTCACTAAAAAGGTCATAAAGTGGCCTAGCCTTATCGAATCGAAGCATGTAATAGTTCCTAGGAAATCTAACAAGCATATCTACGACATCCATGGTTTATTTTAGAATTTTTAAAAACGGCCAAAATGGGGGTTAAGTGAATTTTCTTGTTAATTTACGGATTTTACTCGTTTTTGACCCTTTTTCTTTCACTAAAAAGGTCATAAAGTGGCCTAGCCTTATCGAATCGAAGCATGTAATAGTTCCTTGGAAATCTAACAAGCATATCTACGACATCCATGGTTTATTTTAGAATTTTTAAAAACGGCCAAAATGGGGGTTAAGTGAATTTTCTTGTTAATTTACGGATTTTACTCGTTTTTGACCCTTTTTCTTTCACTGAAAAGGTCATAAAGTGGCCTAGCCTTATCGAATCGAAGCATGTAATAGTTCCTAGGAAATCTAACAAGCATATCTACGACATCCATGGTTTATTTTAGAATTTTTTAAAAAGGCCAAAATGGGGGTTAAGTAAATTTCCTTGTTAATATACGGATTTTTCTCATTTTTGACCCTTTTTCTTTCACTAAAAAGGTAATAAAGTGGCCTAGCCTTATCGAATCGAAGCATGTAATAGTTCCTATGAAATCTAACAAGCATATATTCGAATTCCAAGGTTGATTTTATCATTTTCGAAAATGGACAAAATGAGGGTTAAGTGAATTTCCTTGTTAATTTACGGATTTTACTCGTTTTTGACCTTTTTTAATTCACTAAAAACGTCATAAAGTGGCCTAGCCTTATCGAATCGAAGCATGTAATAGTTCCTAGGAAATCTATCAAGCATATCTACGACATCCATGGTTTATTTTAGAATTTTTAAAAACGGCCAAAATGGGGGTTAATTGAATTTCCTTGTTAATTTACTGATTTTACTCGTTTTTGACCATTTTTCTTTAACTAAAAAGGTCATAAAGTGGCCTAGCCTTATCGAATCGAAGCATGTAATAGTTCCTAGGAAATCTAACAAGCATATCTACGACATCCATGGTTTATTTTAGAATTTTTTAAAAAGGCCAAAATGGGGGTTAAGTGAATTTCCTTGTTAATATACGGATTTTACTCATTTTTGACCATTTTTCTTTCACTAAAAAGGTCATAAAGTGGCCTAGCCTTATCGAATCGAAGCGTGTAATAGTTTCTATGAAATCTAACAAGCATATATTCGACTTCCATGGTTGATTTTATCATTTTCAAACACGGACAAAATGAGGGTTAAGTGAATTTCCTTGTTAATTTACGGATTTTACTCGTTTTTGACCCTTTTTCTTTCACTAAAAAGGTAATAAAGTGGCCTAGCCTTATCGAATCGAAGCATGTAATAGTTCCTATGAAATCTAACAAGCATATATTCGAATTCCAAGGTTGATTTTATCATTTTCAAACACGGACAAAATGAGGGTTAAGTGAATTTCCTTGTTAATTTACGGATTTTACTCGTTTTTGACCCTTTTTCTTTCACTAAAACGGTCATAAAGTCGCCTAGCCTTATCGAATCGAAGCATGTAATAGTTCCTAGGAAATCTAACAAGCATATCTACGACATCCATGGTTTATTTCAGAATTTTTTAAAAAGGCCAAAATGGGGGTTAAGCGAATTTCCTTGTTAATTTATGGATTTTACTCGTTTTTGACCCTTTTTCTTTCACTAAAAAGGTTATAAAGTGGCCTAGCCTTATCGAATCGAAGCATGTAATAGTTCCTAGGAAATCTACCAAGCATATCTACGACATCCATGGTTTATTTTAGAATTTTTAAAAACGGCCAAAATGGGGGTTAAGTGAATTTTCTTGTTAATTTACGGATTTTACTCGTTTTTGACCCTTTTTCTTTCACTGAAAAGGTCATAAAGTGGCCTAGCCTTATCGAATTGAAACATGTAATAGTTCCTAGGAAATCTAACAAGCATATCTACGACATCCATGGTTTATTTTTGAATTTTTTAAAAAGGCCAAAATGGGGGTTAATTGAATTTCCTTGTTAATTTACTGATTTTACTCGTTTTTGACCATTTTTCTTTAACTAAAAAGGTCATAAAGTGGCCTAGCCTTATCGAATCGAAGCATGTAATAGTTCCTAGGAAATCTAACAAGCATATCTACGACATCCATGGTTTATTTTAGAATTTTTTAAAAAGGCCAAAATGGGGGTTAAGTGAATTTCCTTGTTAATATACGGATTTTACTCATTTTTGACCATTTTTCATTCACTAAAAAGGTCATAAAGTGGCCTAGCCTTATCGAATCGAAGCGTGTAATAGTTTCTATGAAATCTAACAAGCATATATTCGACTTCCATGGTTGATTTTATCATTTTCAAACACGGACAAAATGAGGGTTAAGTGAATTTCCTTGTTAATTTACGGATTTTACTCGTTTTTGACCCTTTTTCTTTCACGAAAAAGGTCATAAAGTGGCCTAGCCTTATCGAATCGAAGCATGTAATAGTTCCTAGGAAATCTAACAAGCATATCTACGACATCCATGGTTTATTTTAGAATTTTTAAAAACGGCCAAAATGGGGGTTAAGTGAATTTTCTTGTTAATTTACGGATTTTACTCGTTTTTGACCCTTTTTCTTTCACTAAAAAGGTCATAAAGTGGCCTAGCCTTATCGAATCGAAGCATGTAATAGTTCCTTGGAAATCTAACAAGCATATCTACGACATCCATGGTTTATTTTAGAATTTTTAAAAACGGCCAAAATGGGGGTTAAGTGAATTTTCTTGTTAATTTACGGATTTTACTCGTTTTTGACCCTTTTTCTTTCACTGAAAAGGTCATAAAGTGGCCTAGCCTTATCGAATCGAAGCATGTAATAGTTCCTAGGAAATCTAACAAGCATATCTACGACATCCATGGTTTATTTTAGAATTTTTTAAAAAGGCCAAAATGGGGGTTAAGTAAATTTCCTTGTTAATATACGGATTTTTCTCATTTTTGACCCTTTTTCTTTCACTAAAAAGGTAATAAAGTGGCCTAGCCTTATCGAATCGAAGCATGTAATAGTTCCTATGAAATCTAACAAGCATATATTCGAATTCCAAGGTTGATTTTATCATTTTCGAAAATGGACAAAATGAGGGTTAAGTGAATTTCCTTGTTAATTTACGGATTTTACTCGTTTTTGACCTTTTTTAATTCACTAAAAACGTCATAAAGTGGCCTAGCCTTATCGAATCGAAGCATGTAATAGTTCCTAGGAAATCTATCAAGCATATCTACGACATCCATGGTTTATTTTAGAATTTTTAAAAACGGCCAAAATGGGGGTTAATTGAATTTCCTTGTTAATTTACTGATTTTACTCGTTTTTGACCATTTTTCTTTAACTAAAAAGGTCATAAAGTGGCCTAGCCTTATCGAATCGAAGCATGTAATAGTTCCTAGGAAATCTAACAAGCATATCTACGACATCCATGGTTTATTTTAGAATTTTTTAAAAAGGCCAAAATGGGGGTTAAGTGAATTTCCTTGTTAATATACGGATTTTACTCATTTTTGACCATTTTTCTTTCACTAAAAAGGTCATAAAGTGGCCTAGCCTTATCGAATCGAAGCGTGTAATAGTTTCTATGAAATCTAACAAGCATATATTCGACTTCCATGGTTGATTTTATCATTTTCAAACACGGACAAAATGAGGGTTAAGTGAATTTCCTTGTTAATTTACGGATTTTACTCGTTTTTGACCCTTTTTCTTTCACTAAAAAGGTAATAAAGTGGCCTAGCCTTATCGAATCGAAGCATGTAATAGTTCCTATGAAATCTAACAAGCATATATTCGAATTCCAAGGTTGATTTTATCATTTTCAAACACGGACAAAATGAGGGTTAAGTGAATTTCCTTGTTAATTTACGGATTTTACTCGTTTTTGACCCTTTTTCTTTCACTAAAACGGTCATAAAGTCGCCTAGCCTTATCGAATCGAAGCATGTAATAGTTCCTAGGAAATCTAACAAGCATATCTACGACATCCATGGTTTATTTCAGAATTTTTTAAAAAGGCCAAAATGGGGGTTAAGCGAATTTCCTTGTTAATTTATGGATTTTACTCGTTTTTGACCCTTTTTCTTTCACTAAAAAGGTTATAAAGTGGCCTAGCCTTATCGAATCGAAGCATGTAATAGTTCCTAGGAAATCTACCAAGCATATCTACGACATCCATGGTTTATTTTAGAATTTTTAAAAACGGCCAAAATGGGGGTTAAGTGAATTTTCTTGTTAATTTACGGATTTTACTCGTTTTTGACCCTTTTTCTTTCACTGAAAAGGTCATAAAGTGGCCTAGCCTTATCGAATTGAAACATGTAATAGTTCCTAGGAAATCTAACAAGCATATCTACGACATCCATGGTTTATTTTTGAATTTTTTAAAAAGGCCAAAATGGGGGTTAATTGAATTTCCTTGTTAATTTACTGATTTTACTCGTTTTTGACCATTTTTCTTTAACTAAAAAGGTCATAAAGTGGCCTAGCCTTATCGAATCGAAGCATGTAATAGTTCCTAGGAAATCTAACAAGCATATCTACGACATCCATGGTTTATTTTAGAATTTTTTAAAAAGGCCAAAATGGGGGTTAAGTGAATTTCCTTGTTAATATACGGATTTTACTCATTTTTGACCATTTTTCATTCACTAAAAAGGTCATAAAGTGGCCTAGCCTTATCGAATCGAAGCGTGTAATAGTTTCTATGAAATCTAACAAGCATATATTCGACTTCCATGGTTGATTTTATCATTTTCAAACACGGACAAAATGAGGGTTAAGTGAATTTCCTTGTTAATTTACGGATTTTACTCGTTTTTGACCCTTTTTCTTTCACTAAAAAGGTCATAAAGTGGCCTAGCCTTATCGAATCGAAGCATGTAATAGTTCCTAGGAAATCTAACAAGCATATCTACGACATCCATGGTTTATTTTAGAATTTTTAAAAACGGCCAAAATGGGGGTTAAGTGAATTTTCTTGTTAATTTACGGATTTTACTCGTTTTTGACCCTTTTTCTTTCACTAAAAAGGTCATAAAGTGGCCTAGCCTTATCGAATCGAAGCATGTAATAGTTCCTTGGAAATCTAACAAGCATATCTACGACATCCATGGTTTATTTTAGAATTTTTAAAAACGGCCAAAATGGGGGTTAAGTGAATTTTCTTGTTAATTTACGGATTTTACTCGTTTTTGACCCTTTTTCTTTCACTGAAAAGGTCATAAAGTGGCCTAGCCTTATCGAATCGAAGCATGTAATAGTTCCTAGGAAATCTAACAAGCATATCTACGACATCCATGGTTTATTTTAGAATTTTTTAAAAAGGCCAAAATGGGGGTTAAGTAAATTTCCTTGTTAATATACGGATTTTTCTCATTTTTGACCCTTTTTCTTTCACTAAAAAGGTAATAAAGTGGCCTAGCCTTATCGAATCGAAGCATGTAATAGTTCCTATGAAATCTAACAAGCATATATTCGAATTCCAAGGTTGATTTTATCATTTTCGAAAATGGACAAAATGAGGGTTAAGTGAATTTCCTTGTTAATTTACGGATTTTACTCGTTTTTGACCTTTTTTAATTCACTAAAAACGTCATAAAGTGGCCTAGCCTTATCGAATCGAAGCATGTAATAGTTCCTAGGAAATCTATCAAGCATATCTACGACATCCATGGTTTATTTTAGAATTTTTAAAAACGGCCAAAATGGGGGTTAATTGAATTTCCTTGTTAATTTACTGATTTTACTCGTTTTTGACCATTTTTCTTTAACTAAAAAGGTCATAAAGTGGCCTAGCCTTATCGAATCGAAGCGTGTAATAGTTTCTATGAAATCTAACAAGCATATATTCGACTTCCATGGTTGATTTTATCATTTTCAAACACGGACAAAATGAGGGTTAAGTGAATTTCCTTGTTAATTTACGGATTTTACTCGTTTTTGACCCTTTTTCTTTCACTAAAAAGGTAATAAAGTGGCCTAGCCTTATCGAATCGAAGCATGTAATAGTTCCTATGAAATCTAACAAGCATATATTCGAATTCCAAGGTTGATTTTATCATTTTCAAACACGGACAAAATGAGGGTTAAGTGAATTTCCTTGTTAATTTACGGATTTTACTCGTTTTTGACCCTTTTTCTTTCACTAAAACGGTCATAAAGTCGCCTAGCCTTATCGAATCGAAGCATGTAATAGTTCCTAGGAAATCTAACAAGCATATCTACGACATCCATGGTTTATTTCAGAATTTTTTAAAAAGGCCAAAATGGGGGTTAAGCGAATTTCCTTGTTAATTTATGGATTTTACTCGTTTTTGACCCTTTTTCTTTCACTAAAAAGGTTATAAAGTGGCCTAGCCTTATCGAATCGAAGCATGTAATAATTCCTAGGAAATCTACCAAGCATATCTACGACATCCATGGTTTATTTTAGAATTTTTAAAAACGGCCAAAATGGGGGTTAAGTGAATTTTCTTGTTAATTTACGGATTTTACTCGTTTTTGACCCTTTTTCTTTCACTGAAAAGGTCATAAAGTGGCCTAGCCTTATCGAATTGAAACATGTAATAGTTCCTAGGAAATCTAACAAGCATATCTACGACATCCATGGTTTATTTTTGAATTTTTTAAAAAGGCCAAAATGGGGGTTAATTGAATTTCCTTGTTAATTTACTGATTTTACTCGTTTTTGACCATTTTTCTTTAACTAAAAAGGTCATAAAGTGGCCTAGCCTTATCGAATCGAAGCATGTAATAGTTCCTAGGAAATCTAACAAGCATATCTACGACATCCATGGTTTATTTTAGAATTTTTTAAAAAGGCCAAAATGGGGGTTAAGTGAATTTCCTTGTTAATATACGGATTTTACTCATTTTTGACCATTTTTCATTCACTAAAAAGGTCATAAAGTGGCCTAGCCTTATCGAATCGAAGCGTGTAATAGTTTCTATGAAATCTAACAAGCATATATTCGACTTCCATGGTTGATTTTATCATTTTCAAACACGGACAAAATGAGGGTTAAGTGAATTTCCTTGTTAATTTACGGATTTTACTCGTTTTTGACCCTTTTTCTTTCACTAAAACGGTCATAAAGTCGCCTAGCCTTATCGAATCGAAGCATGTAATAGTTCCTAGGAAATCTAACAAGCATATCTACGACATCCATGGTTTATTTCAGAATTTTTTAAAAAGGCCAAAATGGGGGTTAAGTGAATTTCCTTGTTAATTTATGGATTTTACTCGTTTTTGACCTTTTTCTTTCACTAAAAAGGTCATAAAGTGGCCTAGCCTTATCGAATCGAAGCATGTAATAGTTCCTATGAAATCTAACAAGCATATATTCGAATTCCAAGGTTGATTTTATCATTTTCAAAAATGGACAAAATGAGGGTTAAGTGAATTTCCTTGTTAATTTACGGATTTTACTCGTTTTTGACCCTTTTTCTTTCACTAAAAAGGTTATAAAGTGGCCTAGCCTTATCGAATCGAAGCATGTAATAGTTCCTAGGAAATCTAACAAGCATATCTACGACATCCATGGTTTATTTTAGAATTTTTAAAAACGGCCAAAATGGGGGTTAAGTGAATTTTCTTGTTAATTTACGGATTTTACTCGTTTTTGACCCTTTTTCTTTCACTGAAATGGTCATAAAGTGGCCTAGCCTTATCGAATCGAAACATGTAATAGTTCCTAGGAAATCTAACAAGCATATCTACGACATCCATGGTTTATTTTTGAATTTTTTAAAAAGGCCAAAATGGGGGTTAAGTGAATTTCCTTGTTAATATACGGATTTTACTCATTTTTGACCCTTTTTCTTTCACTAAAAAGGTCATAAAGTGGCCTAGCCTTATCGAATCAAAGCATGTAATAGTTCCTATGAAATCTAACAAGCATATATTCGAATTCCAAGGTTGATTTTATCATTTTCGAAAATGGACAAAATGAGGGTTAAGTGAATTTCCTTGTTAATTTACGGATTTTACTCATTTTTGACCTTTTTTAATTCACTAAAAAGGTCATAAAGTGGCCTAGCCTTTTCGAATCGAAGCATGTAATAGTTCCTAGGAAATCTATCAAGCATATCTACGACATCCATGGTTTATTTTAGAATTTTTAAAAACGGCCAAAATGGGGGTTAATTGAATTTCCTTGTTAATTTACTGATTTTACTCGTTTTTGACCATTTTTCTTTAACTAAAAAGGTCATAAAGTGACCTAGCCTTATCGAATCGAAGCATGTAATAGTTCCTAGGAAATCTAACAAGCATATCTACGACATCCATGGTTTATTTTAGAATTTTTTAAAAAGGCCAAAATGGGGGTTAAGTGAATTTCCTTGTTAATATACGGATTTTACTCATTTTTGACCATTTTTCTTTCACTAAAAAGGTCATAAAGTGGCCTAGCCTTATCGAATCGAAGCGTGTAATAGTTCCTATGAAATCTAACAAGCATATATTCGACTTCCAAGGTTGATTTTATCATTTTCAAACACGGACAAAATGAGGGTTAAGTGAATTTCCTTGTTAATTTACGGATTTTACTCATTTTTGACCATTTTTCATTCACTAAAAAGGTCATAAAGTGGCCTAGCCTTATCGAATCGAAGCGTGTAATAGTTTCTATGAAATCTAACAAGCATATATTCGACTTCCATGGTTGATTTTATCATTTTCAAACACGGACAAAATGAGGGTTAAGTGAATTTCCTTGTTAATTTACGGATTTTACTCGTTTTTGACCCTTTTTCTTTCACTAAAACGGTCATAAAGTCGCCTAGCCTTATCGAATCGAAGCATGTAATAGTTCCTAGGAAATCTAACAAGCATATCTACGACATCCATGGTTTATTTCAGAATTTTTTAAAAAGGCCAAAATGGGGGTTAAGTGAATTTCCTTGTTAATTTATGGATTTTACTCGTTTTTGACCTTTTTCTTTCACTAAAAAGGTCATAAAGTGGCCTAGCCTTATCGAATCGAAGCATGTAATAGTTCCTATGAAATCTAACAAGCATATATTCGAATTCCAAGGTTGATTTTATCATTTTCAAAAATGGACAAAATGAGGGTTAAGTGAATTTCCTTGTTAATTTACGGATTTTACTCGTTTTTGACCCTTTTTCTTTCACTAAAAAGGTTATAAAGTGGCCTAGCCTTATCGAATCGAAGCATGTAATAGTTCCTAGGAAATCTAACAAGCATATCTACGACATCCATGGTTTATTTTAGAATTTTTAAAAACGGCCAAAATGGGGGTTAAGTGAATTTTCTTGTTAATTTACGGATTTTACTCGTTTTTGACCCTTTTTCTTTCACTGAAATGGTCATAAAGTGGCCTAGCCTTATCGAATCGAAACATGTAATAGTTCCTAGGAAATCTAACAAGCATATCTACGACATCCATGGTTTATTTTTGAATTTTTTAAAAAGGCCAAAATGGGGGTTAAGTGAATTTCCTTGTTAATATACGGATTTTACTCATTTTTGACCCTTTTTCTTTCACTAAAAAGGTCATAAAGTGGCCTAGCCTTATCGAATCAAAGCATGTAATAGTTCCTATGAAATCTAACAAGCATATATTCGAATTCCAAGGTTGATTTTATCATTTTCGAAAATGGACAAAATGAGGGTTAAGTGAATTTCCTTGTTAATTTACGGATTTTACTCATTTTTGACCTTTTTTAATTCACTAAAAAGGTCATAAAGTGGCCTAGCCTTTTCGAATCGAAGCATGTAATAGTTCCTAGGAAATCTATCAAGCATATCTACGACATCCATGGTTTATTTTAGAATTTTTAAAAACGGCCAAAATGGGGGTTAATTGAATTTCCTTGTTAATTTACTGATTTTACTCGTTTTTGACCATTTTTCTTTAACTAAAAAGGTCATAAAGTGACCTAGCCTTATCGAATCGAAGCATGTAATAGTTCCTAGGAAATCTAACAAGCATATCTACGACATCCATGGTTTATTTTAGAATTTTTTAAAAAGGCCAAAATGGGGGTTAAGTGAATTTCCTTGTTAATATACGGATTTTACTCATTTTTGACCATTTTTCTTTCACTAAAAAGGTCATAAAGTGGCCTAGCCTTATCGAATCGAAGCGTGTAATAGTTCCTATGAAATCTAACAAGCATATATTCGACTTCCAAGGTTGATTTTATCATTTTCAAACACGGACAAAATGAGGGTTAAGTGAATTTCCTTGTTAATTTACGGATTTTACTCGTTTTTGACCCTTTTTCTTTCACTAAAACGGTCATAAAGTCGCCTAGCCTTATCGAATCGAAGCATGTAATAGTTCCTAGGAAATCTAACAAGCATATATTCGAATTCCAAGGTTGATTTTATCATTTTCGAAAATGGACAAAATGAGGGTTAAGTGAATTTCCTTGTTAATTTACGGATTTTACTCGTTTTTGACCTTTTTTAATTCACTAAAAACGTCATAAAGTGGCCTAGCCTTATCGAATCGAAGCATGTAATAGTTCCTATGAAATCTAACAAGCATATATTCGAATTCCAAGGTTGATTTTATCATTTTCGAAAATGGACAAAATGAGGGTTAAGTGAATTTCCTTGTTAATTTACGGATTTTACTCGTTTTTGACCTTTTTTAATTCACTAAAAACGTCATAAAGTGGCCTAGCCTTATCGAATCGAAGCATGTAATAGTTCCTAGGAAATCTATCAAGCATATCTACGACATCCATTGTTTATTTTAGAATTTTTAAAAACGGCCAAAATGGGGGTTAATTGAATTTCCTTGTTAATATACGGATTTTACTCATTTTTGACCATTTTTCTTTCACTAAAAAGATCATAAAGTGGCCTAGCCTTATCGAATCGAAGCGTGTAATAGTTCCTATGAAATCTAACAAGCATATATTCGACTTCCAAGGTTGATTTTATCATTTTCAAACACGGACAAAATGAGGGTTAAGTGAATTTCCTTGTTAATTTACGGATTTTACTCGTTTTTGACCCTTTTTCTTTCACTAAAACGGTCATAAAGTCGCCTAGCCTTATCGAATCGAAGCATGTAATAGTTCCTAGGAAATCTAACAAGCATATCTACGACATCCATGGTTTATTTCAGAATTTTTTAAAAAGGCCAAAATGGGGGTTAAGTGAATTTCCTTGTTAATTTATGGATTTTACTCGTTTTTGACCTTTTTCTTTCACTAAAAAGGTCATAAAGTGGCCTAGCCTTATCGAATCGAAGCATGTAATAGTTCCTATGAAATCTAACAAGCATATATTCGAATTCCAAGGTTGATTTTATCATTTTCAAAAATGGACAAAATGAGGGTTAAGTGAATTTCCTTGTTAATTGACGGATTTTACTCGTTTTTGACCCTTTTTCTTTCACTAAAAAGGTCATAAAGTGGCCTAGCCTTATCGAATCGAAGCATGTAATAGTTCCTAGGAAATCTAACAAGCATATCTACGACATCCATGGTTTATTTTAGAATTTTTAAAAACGGCCAAAATGGGGGTTAAGTGAATTTTCTTGTTAATTTACGGATTTTACTCGTTTTTGACCCTTTTTCTTTCACTAAAAAGGTCATAAAGTGGCCTAGCCTTATCGAATCGAAGCATGTAATAGTTCCTTGGAAATCTAACAAGCATATCTACGACATCCATGGTTTATTTTAGAATTTTTAAAAACGGCCAAAATGGGGGTTAAGTGAATTTTCTTGTTAATTTACGGATTTTACTCGTTTTTGACCCTTTTTCTTTCACTGAAAAGGTCATAAAGTGGCCTAGCCTTATCGAATCGAAGCATGTAATAGTTCCTAGGAAATCTAACAAGCATATCTACGACATCCATGGTTTATTTTAGAATTTTTTAAAAAGGCCAAAATGGGGGTTAAGTAAATTTCCTTGTTAATATACGGATTTTTCTCATTTTTGACCCTTTTTCTTTCACTAAAAAGGTAATAAAGTGGCCTAGCCTTATCGAATCGAAGCATGTAATAGTTCCTATGAAATCTAACAAGCATATATTCGAATTCCAAGGTTGATTTTATCATTTTCGAAAATGGACAAAATGAGGGTTAAGTGAATTTCCTTGTTAATTTACGGATTTTACTCGTTTTTGACCTTTTTTAATTCACTAAAAACGTCATAAAGTGGCCTAGCCTTATCGAATCGAAGCATGTAATAGTTCCTAGGAAATCTATCAAGCATATCTACGACATCCATGGTTTATTTTAGAATTTTTAAAAACGGCCAAAATGGGGGTTAATTGAATTTCCTTGTTAATTTACTGATTTTACTCGTTTTTGACCATTTTTCTTTAACTAAAAAGGTCATAAAGTGGCCTAGCCTTATCGAATCGAAGCATGTAATAGTTCCTAGGAAATCTAACAAGCATATCTACGACATCCATGGTTTATTTTAGAATTTTTTAAAAAGGCCAAAATGGGGGTTAAGTGAATTTCCTTGTTAATATACGGATTTTACTCATTTTTGACCATTTTTCTTTCACTAAAAAGGTCATAAAGTGGCCTAGCCTTATCGAATCGAAGCGTGTAATAGTTTCTATGAAATCTAACAAGCATATATTCGACTTCCATGGTTGATTTTATCATTTTCAAACACGGACAAAATGAGGGTTAAGTGAATTTCCTTGTTAATTTACGGATTTTACTCGTTTTTGACCCTTTTTCTTTCACTAAAAAGGTAATAAAGTGGCCTAGCCTTATCGAATCGAAGCATGTAATAGTTCCTATGAAATCTAACAAGCATATATTCGAATTCCAAGGTTGATTTTATCATTTTCAAACACGGACAAAATGAGGGTTAAGTGAATTTCCTTGTTAATTTACGGATTTTACTCGTTTTTGACCCTTTTTCTTTCACTAAAACGGTCATAAAGTCGCCTAGCCTTATCGAATCGAAGCATGTAATAGTTCCTAGGAAATCTAACAAGCATATCTACGACATCCATGGTTTATTTCAGAATTTTTTAAAAAGGCCAAAATGGGGGTTAAGCGAATTTCCTTGTTAATTTATGGATTTTACTCGTTTTTGACCCTTTTTCTTTCACTAAAAAGGTTATAAAGTGGCCTAGCCTTATCGAATCGAAGCATGTAATAGTTCCTAGGAAATCTACCAAGCATATCTACGACATCCATGGTTTATTTTAGAATTTTTAAAAACGGCCAAAATGGGGGTTAAGTGAATTTTCTTGTTAATTTACGGATTTTACTCGTTTTTGACCCTTTTTCTTTCACTGAAAAGGTCATAAAGTGGCCTAGCCTTATCGAATTGAAACATGTAATAGTTCCTAGGAAATCTAACAAGCATATCTACGACATCCATGGTTTATTTTTGAATTTTTTAAAAAGGCCAAAATGGGGGTTAAGTGAATTTCCTTGTTAATATACGGATTTTACTCATTTTTGACCCTTTTTCTTTCACTAAAAGGGTCATAAAGTGGCCTAGCCTTATCGAATCAAAGCATGTAATAGTTCCTATGAAATCTAACAAGCATATATTCGAATTCCAAGGTTGATTTTATCATTATCGAAAATGGACAAAATGAGGGTTAAGTGAATTTCCTTGTTAATTTACGGATTTTACTCATTTTTGACCTTTTTTAATTCACTAAAAAGGTCATAAAGTGGCCTAGCCTTTTCGAATCGAAGCATGTAATAGTTCCTAGGAAATCTATCAAGCATATCTACGACATCCATGGTTTATTTTAGAATTTTTAAAAACGGCCAAAATGGGGGTTAATTGAATTTCCTTGTTAATTTACTGATTTTACTCGTTTTTGACCATTTTTCTTTAACTAAAAAGGTCATAAAGTGACCTAGCCTTATCGAATCGAAGCATGTAATAGTTCCTAGGAAATCTAACAAGCATATCTACGACATCCATGGTTTATTTTAGAATTTTTTAAAAAGGCCAAAATGGGGGTTAAGTGAATTTCCTTGTTAATATACGGATTTTACTCATTTTTGACCATTTTTCTTTCACTAAAAAGGTCATAAAGTGGCCTAGCCTTATCGAATCGAAGCGTGTAATAGTTCCTATGAAATCTAACAAGCATATATTCGACTTCCATGGTTGATTTTATCATTTTCAAACACGGACAAAATGAGGGTTAAGTGAATTTCCTTGTTAATTTACGGATTTTACTCGTTTTTGACCCTTTTTCTTTCACTAAAAAGGTCATAAAGTGGCCTAGCCTTATCGAATCGAAGCATGTAATAGTTCCTAGGAAATCTAACAAGCATATCTACGACACCCATGGTTTATTTTAGAATATTTAAAAACGGCCAAAATGGGGGTTAAGTGAATTTCCTTGTTAATATACGGATTTTACTCATTTTTGACCCTTTTTCTTTCACTAAAAAGGTCATAAAGTGGCCTAGCCTTATCGAATCGAAGCATGTAATAGTTCCTATGAAATCTAACAAGCATATATTCGAATTCCAAGGTTGATTTTATCATTTTCGAAAATGGACAAAATGAGGGTTAAGTGAATTTCCTTGTTAATTTACGGATTTTACTCGTTTTTGACCTTTTTTAATTCACTAAAAACGTCATAAAGTGGCCTAGCCTTATCGAATCGAAGCATGTAATAGTTCCTAGGAAATCTATCAAGCATATCTACGACATCCATTGTTTATTTTAGAATTTTTAAAAACGGCCAAAATGGGGGTTAATTGAATTTCCTTGTTAATATACGGATTTTACTCATTTTTGACCATTTTTCTTTCACTAAAAAGATCATAAAGTGGCCTAGCCTTATCGAATCGAAGCGTGTAATAGTTCCTATGAAATCTAACAAGCATATATTCGACTTCCAAGGTTGATTTTATCATTTTCAAACACGGACAAAATGAGGGTTAAGTGAATTTCCTTGTTAATTTACGGATTTTACTCGTTTTTGACCCTTTTTCTTTCACTAAAACGGTCATAAAGTCGCCTAGCCTTATCGAATCGAAGCATGTAATAGTTCCTAGGAAATCTAACAAGCATATCTACGACATCCATGGTTTATTTCAGAATTTTTTAAAAAGGCCAAAATGGGGGTTAAGTGAATTTCCTTGTTAATTTATGGATTTTACTCGTTTTTGACCTTTTTCTTTCACTAAAAAGGTCATAAAGTGGCCTAGCCTTATCGAATCGAAGCATGTAATAGTTCCTATGAAATCTAACAAGCATATATTCGAATTCCAAGGTTGATTTTATCATTTTCAAAAATGGACAAAATGAGGGTTAAGTGAATTTCCTTGTTAATTGACGGATTTTACTCGTTTTTGACCCTTTTTCTTTCACTAAAAAGGTCATAAAGTGGCCTAGCCTTATCGAATCGAAGCATGTAATAGTTCCTAGGAAATCTAACAAGCATATCTACGACATCCATGGTTTATTTTAGAATTTTTAAAAACGGCCAAAATGGGGGTTAAGTGAATTTTCTTGTTAATTTACGGATTTTACTCGTTTTTGACCCTTTTTCTTTCACTAAAAAGGTCATAAAGTGGCCTAGCCTTATCGAATCGAAGCATGTAATAGTTCCTTGGAAATCTAACAAGCATATCTACGACATCCATGGTTTATTTTAGAATTTTTAAAAACGGCCAAAATGGGGGTTAAGTGAATTTTCTTGTTAATTTACGGATTTTACTCGTTTTTGACCCTTTTTCTTTCACTGAAAAGGTCATAAAGTGGCCTAGCCTTATCGAATCGAAGCATGTAATAGTTCCTAGGAAATCTAACAAGCATATCTACGACACCCATGGTTTATTTTAGAATATTTAAAAACGGCCAAAATGGGGGTTAAGTGAATTTTCTTGATAATTTACGGATTTTACTCGTTTTTGACCCTTTTTCTTTCACTGAAAAGGTCATAAAGTGGCCTAGCCTTATCGAATCGAAGCATGTAATAGTTCCTAGGAAATCTAACAAGCATATCTACGACATCCATGGTTTATTTTAGAATTTTTTAAAAAGGCCAAAATGGGGGTTAAGTGAATTTCCTTGTTAATATACGGATTTTACTCATTTTTGACCCTTTTTCTTTCACTAAAAAGGTCATAAAGTGGCCTAGCCTTATCGAATCGAAGCATGTAATAGTTCCTATGAAATCTAACAAGCATATATTCGAATTCCAAGGTTGATTTTATCATTTTCGAAAATGGACAAAATGAGGGTTAAGTGAATTTCCTTGTTAATTTACGGATTTTACTCGTTTTTGACCTTTTTTAATTCACTAAAAACGTCATAAAGTGGCCTAGCCTTATCGAATCGAAGCATGTAATAGTTCCTAGGAAATCTATCAAGCATATCTACGACATCCATTGTTTATTTTAGAATTTTTAAAAACGGCCAAAATGGGGGTTAATTGAATTTCCTTGTTAATATACGGATTTTACTCATTTTTGACCATTTTTCTTTCACTAAAAAGATCATAAAGTGGCCTAGCCTTATCGAATCGAAGCGTGTAATAGTTCCTATGAAATCTAACAAGCATATATTCGACTTCCAAGGTTGATTTTATCATTTTCAAACACGGACAAAATGAGGGTTAAGTGAATTTCCTTGTTAATTTACGGATTTTACTCGTTTTTGACCCTTTTTCTTTCACTAAAACGGTCATAAAGTCGCCTAGCCTTATCGAATCGAAGCATGTAATAGTTCCTAGGAAATCTAACAAGCATATCTACGACATCCATGGTTTATTTCAGAATTTTTTAAAAAGGCCAAAATGGGGGTTAAGTGAATTTCCTTGTTAATTTATGGATTTTACTCGTTTTTGACCTTTTTCTTTCACTAAAAAGGTCATAAAGTGGCCTAGCCTTATCGAATCGAAGCATGTAATAGTTCCTATGAAATCTAACAAGCATATATTCGAATTCCAAGGTTGATTTTATCATTTTCAAAAATGGACAAAATGAGGGTTAAGTGAATTTCCTTGTTAATTGACGGATTTTACTCGTTTTTGACCCTTTTTCTTTCACTAAAAAGGTCATAAAGTGGCCTAGCCTTATCGAATCGAAGCATGTAATAGTTCCTAGGAAATCTAACAAGCATATCTACGACATCCATGGTTTATTTTAGAATTTTTAAAAACGGCCAAAATGGGGGTTAAGTGAATTTTCTTGTTAATTTACGGATTTTACTCGTTTTTGACCCTTTTTCTTTCACTAAAAAGGTCATAAAGTGGCCTAGCCTTATCGAATCGAAGCATGTAATAGTTCCTTGGAAATCTAACAAGCATATCTACGACATCCATGGTTTATTTTAGAATTTTTAAAAACGGCCAAAATGGGGGTTAAGTGAATTTTCTTGTTAATTTACGGATTTTACTCGTTTTTGACCCTTTTTCTTTCACTGAAAAGGTCATAAAGTGGCCTAGCCTTATCGAATCGAAGCATGTAATAGTTCCTAGGAAATCTAACAAGCATATCTACGACATCCATGGTTTATTTTAGAATTTTTTAAAAAGGCCAAAATGGGGGTTAAGTAAATTTCCTTGTTAATATACGGATTTTTCTCATTTTTGACCCTTTTTCTTTCACTAAAAAGGTAATAAAGTGGCCTAGCCTTATCGAATCGAAGCATGTAATAGTTCCTATGAAATCTAACAAGCATATATTCGAATTCCAAGGTTGATTTTATCATTTTCGAAAATGGACAAAATGAGGGTTAAGTGAATTTCCTTGTTAATTTACGGATTTTACTCGTTTTTGACCTTTTTTAATTCACTAAAAACGTCATAAAGTGGCCTAGCCTTATCGAATCGAAGCATGTAATAGTTCCTAGGAAATCTATCAAGCATATCTACGACATCCATGGTTTATTTTAGAATTTTTAAAAACGGCCAAAATGGGGGTTAATTGAATTTCCTTGTTAATTTACTGATTTTACTCGTTTTTGACCATTTTTCTTTAACTAAAAAGGTCATAAAGTGGCCTAGCCTTATCGAATCGAAGCATGTAATAGTTCCTAGGAAATCTAACAAGCATATCTACGACATCCATGGTTTATTTTAGAATTTTTTAAAAAGGCCAAAATGGGGGTTAAGTGAATTTCCTTGTTAATATACGGATTTTACTCATTTTTGACCATTTTTCTTTCACTAAAAAGGTCATAAAGTGGCCTAGCCTTATCGAATCGAAGCGTGTAATAGTTTCTATGAAATCTAACAAGCATATATTCGACTTCCATGGTTGATTTTATCATTTTCAAACACGGACAAAATGAGGGTTAAGTGAATTTCCTTGTTAATTTACGGATTTTACTCGTTTTTGACCCTTTTTCTTTCACTAAAAAGGTAATAAAGTGGCCTAGCCTTATCGAATCGAAGCATGTAATAGTTCCTATGAAATCTAACAAGCATATATTCGAATTCCAAGGTTGATTTTATCATTTTCAAACACGGACAAAATGAGGGTTAAGTGAATTTCCTTGTTAATTTACGGATTTTACTCGTTTTTGACCCTTTTTCTTTCACTAAAACGGTCATAAAGTCGCCTAGCCTTATCGAATCGAAGCATGTAATAGTTCCTAGGAAATCTAACAAGCATATCTACGACATCCATGGTTTATTTCAGAATTTTTTAAAAAGGCCAAAATGGGGGTTAAGCGAATTTCCTTGTTAATTTATGGATTTTACTCGTTTTTGACCCTTTTTCTTTCACTAAAAAGGTTATAAAGTGGCCTAGCCTTATCGAATCGAAGCATGTAATAGTTCCTAGGAAATCTACCAAGCATATCTACGACATCCATGGTTTATTTTAGAATTTTTAAAAACGGCCAAAATGGGGGTTAAGTGAATTTTCTTGTTAATTTACGGATTTTACTCGTTTTTGACCCTTTTTCTTTCACTGAAAAGGTCATAAAGTGGCCTAGCCTTATCGAATTGAAACATGTAATAGTTCCTAGGAAATCTAACAAGCATATCTACGACATCCATGGTTTATTTTTGAATTTTTTAAAAAGGCCAAAATGGGGGTTAAGTGAATTTCCTTGTTAATATACGGATTTTACTCATTTTTGACCCTTTTTCTTTCACTAAAAGGGTCATAAAGTGGCCTAGCCTTATCGAATCAAAGCATGTAATAGTTCCTATGAAATCTAACAAGCATATATTCGAATTCCAAGGTTGATTTTATCATTATCGAAAATGGACAAAATGAGGGTTAAGTGAATTTCCTTGTTAATTTACGGATTTTACTCATTTTTGACCTTTTTTAATTCACTAAAAAGGTCATAAAGTGGCCTAGCCTTTTCGAATCGAAGCATGTAATAGTTCCTAGGAAATCTATCAAGCATATCTACGACATCCATGGTTTATTTTAGAATTTTTAAAAACGGCCAAAATGGGGGTTAATTGAATTTCCTTGTTAATTTACTGATTTTACTCGTTTTTGACCATTTTTCTTTAACTAAAAAGGTCATAAAGTGACCTAGCCTTATCGAATCGAAGCATGTAATAGTTCCTAGGAAATCTAACAAGCATATCTACGACATCCATGGTTTATTTTAGAATTTTTTAAAAAGGCCAAAATGGGGGTTAAGTGAATTTCCTTGTTAATATACGGATTTTACTCATTTTTGACCATTTTTCTTTCACTAAAAAGGTCATAAAGTGGCCTAGCCTTATCGAATCGAAGCGTGTAATAGTTCCTATGAAATCTAACAAGCATATATTCGACTTCCAAGGTTGATTTTATCATTTTCAAACAGGGACAAAATGAGGGTTAAGTGAATTTCCTTGTTAATTTACGGATTTTACTCGTTTTTGACCCTTTTTCTTTCACTAAAACGGTCATAAAGTCGCCTAGCCTTATCGAATCGAAGCATGTAATAGTTCCTAGGAAATCTAACAAGCATATCTACGACATCCATGGTTTATTTCAGAATTTTTTAAAAAGGCCAAAATGGGGGTTAAGCGAATTTCCTTGTTAATTTATGGATTTTACTCGTTTTTGACCTTTTTCTTTCACTAAAAAGGTCATAAAGTGGCCTAGCCTTATCGAATCGAAGTATGTAATAGTTCCTATGAAATCTAACAAGCATATATTCGAATTCCAAGGTTGATTTTATCATTTTCAAAAATGGACAAAATGAGGGTTAAGTGAATTTCCTTGTTAATTTACGGATTTTACTCATTTTTGACCTTTTTTAATTCACTAAAAAGGTCATAAAGTGGCCTAGCCTTTTCGAATCGAAGCATGTAATAGTTCCTAGGAAATCTATCAAGCATATCTACGACATCCATGGTTTATTTTAGAATTTTTAAAAACGGCCAAAATGGGGGTTAATTGAATTTCCTTGTTAATTTACTGATTTTACTCGTTTTTGACCATTTTTCTTTAACTAAAAAGGTCATAAAGTGACCTAGCCTTATCGAATCGAAGCATGTAATAGTTCCTAGGAAATCTAACAAGCATATCTACGACATCCATGGTTTATTTTAGAATTTTTTAAAAAGGCCAAAATGGGGGTTAAGTGAATTTCCTTGTTAATATACGGATTTTACTCATTTTTGACCATTTTTCTTTCACTAAAAAGGTCATAAAGTGGCCTAGCCTTATCGAATCGAAGCGTGTAATAGTTCCTATGAAATCTAACAAGCATATATTCGACTTCCAAGGTTGATTTTATCATTTTCAAACAGGGACAAAATGAGGGTTAAGTGAATTTCCTTGTTAATTTACGGATTTTACTCGTTTTTGACCCTTTTTCTTTCACTAAAACGGTCATAAAGTCGCCTAGCCTTATCGAATCGAAGCATGTAATAGTTCCTAGGAAATCTAACAAGCATATCTACGACATCCATGGTTTATTTCAGAATTTTTTAAAAAGGCCAAAATGGGGGTTAAGCGAATTTCCTTGTTAATTTATGGATTTTACTCGTTTTTGACCTTTTTCTTTCACTAAAAAGGTCATAAAGTGGCCTAGCCTTATCGAATCGAAGTATGTAATAGTTCCTATGAAATCTAACAAGCATATATTCGAATTCCAAGGTTGATTTTATCATTTTCAAAAATGGACAAAATGAGGGTTAAGTGAATTTCCTTGTTAATTTACGGATTTTACTCGTTTTTAACCCTTTTTCTTTCACTAAAAAGGTTATAAAGTGGCCTAGCCTTATCGAATCGAAGCATGTAATAGTTCCTAGGAAATCTAACAAGCATATCTACAACATCCATGGTTTATTTTAGAATTTTTAAAAACGGCCAAAATGGGGGTTAAGTGAATTTTCTTGTTAATTTACGGATTTGACTCGTTTTTAACCCTTTTTCTTTCACTAAAAAGGTCATAAAGTGGCCTAGCCTTATCGAATCGAAGCATGTAATAGTTCCTAGGAAATCTAACAAGCATATCTACGACACCCATGGTTTATTTTAGAATATTTAAAAACGGCCAAAATGGGGGTTAAGTGAATTTTCTTGATAATTTACAGATTTTACTCGTTTTTGACCCTTTTTCTTTCACTGAAAAGGTCATAAAGTGGCCTAGCCTTATCGAATCGAAGCATGTAATAGTTCCTAGGAAATCTAACAAGCATATCTACGACATCCATGGTTTATTTTAGAATTTTTTAAAAAGGCCAAAATGGGGGTTAAGTGAATTTCCTTGTTAATATACGGATTTTACTCATTTTTGACCCTTTTTCTTTCACTAAAAAGGTCATAAAGTGGCCTAGCCTTATCGAATCAAAGCATGTAATAGTTCCTATGAAATCTAACAAGCATATATTCGAATTCCAAGGTTGATTTTATCATTTTCGAAAATGGACAAAATGAGGGTTAAGTGAATTTCCTTGTTAATTTACGGATTTTACTCATTTTTGACCTTTTTTAATTCACTAAAAAGGTCATAAAGTGGCCTAGCCTTTTCGAATCGAAGCATGTAATAGTTCCTAGGAAATCTATCAAGCATATCTACGACATCCATGGTTTATTTTAGAATTTTTAAAAACGGCCAAAATGGGGGTTAATTGAATTTCCTTGTTAATTTACTGATTTTACTCGTTTTTGACCATTTTTCTTTAACTAAAAAGGTCATAAAGTGACCTAGCCTTATCGAATCGAAGCATGTAATAGTTCCTAGGAAATCTAACAAGCATATCTACGACATCCATGGTTTATTTTAGAATTTTTTAAAAAGGCCAAAATGGGGGTTAAGTGAATTTCCTTGTTAATATACGGATTTTACTCATTTTTGACCATTTTTCTTTCACTAAAAAGGTCATAAAGTGGCCTAGCCTTATCGAATCGAAGCGTGTAATAGTTCCTATGAAATCTAACAAGCATATATTCGACTTCCAAGGTTGATTTTATCATTTTCAAACACGGACAAAATGAGGGTTAAGTGAATTTCCTTGTTAATTTACGGATTTTACTCGTTTTTGATCCTTTTTCTTTCACTAAAACGGTCATAAAGTCGCCTAGCCTTATCGAATCGAAGCATGTAATAGTTCCTAGGAAATCTAACAAGCATATCTACGACATCCATGGTTTATTTCAGAATTTTTTAAAAAGGCCAAAATGGGGGTTAAGCGAATTTCCTTGTTAATTTATGGATTTTACTCGTTTTTGACCTTTTTCTTTCACTAAAAAGGTCATAAAGTGGCCTAGCCTTATCGAATCGAAGTATGTAATAGTTCCTATGAAATCTAACAAGCATATATTCGAATTCCAAGGTTGATTTTATCATTTTCAAAAATGGACAAAATGAGGGTTAAGTGAATTTCCTTGTTAATTTACGGATTTTACTCGTTTTTAACCCTTTTTCTTTCACTAAAAAGGTTATAAAGTGGCCTAGCCTTATCGAATCGAAGCATGTAATAGTTCCTAGGAAATCTAACAAGCATATCTACAACATCCATGGTTTATTTTAGAATTTTTAAAAACGGCCAAAATGGGGGTTAAGTGAATTTTCTTGTTAATTTACGGATTTTACTCGTTTTTAACCCTTTTTCTTTCACTAAAAAGGTCATAAAGTGGCCTAGCCTTATCGAATCGAAGCATGTAATAGTTCCTAGGAAATCTAACAAGCATATCTACGACATCCATGGTTTATTTTAGAATATTTAAAAACGGCCAAAATGGGGGTTAAGTGAATTTTCTTGATAATTTACGGATTTTACTCGTTTTTGACCCTTTTTCTTTCACTGAAAAGGTCATAAGGTGGCCTAGCCTTATCGAATCGAAGCATGTAATAGTTCCTAGGAAATCTAACAAGCATATCTACGACATCCATGGTTTATTTTAGAATTTTTTAAAAAGGCCAAAATGGGGGTTAAGTGAATTTCCTTGTTAATATACGTATTTTACTCATTTTTGACCCTTTTTCTTTCACTAAAAAGGTCATAAAGTGGCCTAGCCTTATCGAATCGAAGCATGTAATAGTTCCTATGAAATCTAACAAGCATATATTCGAATTCCAAGGTTGATTTTATCATTTTCGAAAATGGATAAAATGAGGGTTAAGTGAATTTCCTTGTTAATTTACGGATTTTACTCGTTTTTGACCCTTTTTCTTTCACTAAAAAGGTCATAAAGTGGCCTAGCCTTATCGAATCGAAGCATGTAATAGTTCCTAGGAAATCTAACAAGCATATCTACGACATCCATGGTTTATTTTAGAATTTTTAAAAACGGCCAATATGGGGGTTAAGTGAATTTTCTTGTTAATTTACGGATTTTACTCGTTTTTGACCCTTTTTCTTTCACTAAAAAGGTCATAAAGTGGCCTAGCCTTATCGAATCGAAGCATGTAATAGTTCCTTGGAAATCTAACAAGCATATCTACGACATCCATGGTTTATTTTAGAATTTTTAAAAACGGCCAAAATGGGGGTTAAGTGAATTTTCTTGTTAATTTACGGATTTTACTCGTTTTTGACCCTTTTTCTTTCACTGAAAAGGTCATAAAGTGGCCTAGCCTTATCGAATCGAAGCATGTAATAGTTCCTAGGAAATCTAACAAGCATATCTACGACATCTATGGTTTATTTTAGAATTTTTTAAAAAGGCCAAAATGGGGGTTAAGTGAATTTCCTTGTTAATATACGGATTTTACTCATTTTTGACCCTTTTTCTTTCACTAAAAAGGTCATAAAGTGGCCTAGCCTTATCGAATCGAAGCATGTAATAGTTCCTATGAAATCTAACAAGCATATATTCGAATTCCAAGGTTGATTTTATCATTTTCGAAAATGGACAAAATGAGGGTTAAGTGAATTTCCTTGTTAATTTACGGATTTTACTCGTTTTTGACCTTTTTTAATTCACTAAAAACGTCATAAAGTGGCCTAGCCTTATCGAATCGAAGCATGTAATAGTTCCTAGGAAATCTATCAAGCATATCTACGACATCCATGGTTTATTTTAGAATTTTTAAAAACGGCCAAAATGGGGGTTAATTGAATTTCCTTGTTAATTTACTGATTTTACTCGTTTTTGACCATTTTTCTTTAACTAAAAAGGTCATAAAGTGGCCTAGCCTTATCGAATCGAAGCATGTAATAGTTCCTAGGAAATCTAACAAGCATATCTACGACATCCATGGTTTATTTTAGAATTTTTTAAAAAGGCCAAAATGGGGGTTAAGTGAATTTCCTTGTTAATATACGGATTTTACTCATTTTTGACCATTTTTCTTTCACTAAAAAGGTCATAAAGTGGCCTAGCCTTATCGAATCGAAGCGTGTAATAGTTCCTATGAAATCTAACAAGCATATATTCGACTTCCAAGGTTGATTTTATCATTTTCAAACACGGACAAAATGAGGGTTAAGTGAATTTCCTTGTTAATTTACGGATTTTACTCGTTTTTGACCCTTTTTCTTTCACTAAAACGGTCATAAAGTCGCCTAGCCTTATCGAATCGAAGCATGTAATAGTTCCTAGGAAATCTAACAAGCATATCTACGACATCCATGGTTTATTTCAGAATTTTTTAAAAAGGCCAAAATGGGGGTTAAGTGAATTTCCTTGTTAATTTATGGATTTTACTCGTTTTTGACCTTTTTCTTTCACTAAAAAGGTCATAAAGTGGCCTAGCCTTATCGAATCGAAGCATGTAATAGTTCCTATGAAATCTAACAAGCATATATTCGTATTCCAAGGTTGATTTTATCATTTTCAAAAATGGACAAAATGAGGGTTAAGTGAATTTCCTTGTTAATTTACGGATTTTACTCGTTTTTGACCCTTTTTCTTTCACTAAAAAGGTTATAAAGTGGCCTAGCCTTATCGAATCGAAGCATGTAATAGTTCCTAGGAAATCTAACAAGCATATCTACGACATCCATGGTTTATTTTAGAATTTTTAAAAACGGCCAAAATGGGGGTTAAGTGAATTTTCTTGTTAATTTACGGATTTTACTCGTTTTTGACCCTTTTTCTTTCACTAAAAAGGTCATAAAGTGGCCTAGCCTTATCGAATCGAAGCATGTAATAGTTCCTTGGAAATCTAACAAGCATATCTACGACATCCATGGTTTATTTTAGAATTTTTAAAAACGGCCAAAATGGGGGTTAAGTGAATTTTCTTGTTAATTTACGGATTTTACTCGTTTTTGACCCTTTTTCTTTCACTGAAAAGGTCATAAAGTGGCCTAGCCTTATCGAATCGAAGCATGTAATAGTTCCTAGGAAATCTAACAAGCATATCTACGACATCTATGGTTTATTTTAGAATTTTTTAAAAAGGCCAAAATGGGGGTTAAGTGAATTTCCTTGTTAATATACGGATTTTACTCATTTTTGACCCTTTTTCTTTCACTAAAAAGGTCATAAAGTGGCCTAGCCTTATCGAATCGAAGCATGTAATAGTTCCTATGAAATCTAACAAGCATATATTCGAATTCCAAGGTTGATTTTATCATTTTCGAAAATGGACAAAATGAGGGTTAAGTGAATTTCCTTGTTAATTTACGGATTTTACTCGTTTTTGACCTTTTTTAATTCACTAAAAACGTCATAAAGTGGCCTAGCCTTATCGAATCGAAGCATGTAATAGTTCCTAGGAAATCTATCAAGCATATCTACGACATCCATGGTTTATTTTAGAATTTTTAAAAACGGCCAAAATGGGGGTTAATTGAATTTCCTTGTTAATTTACTGATTTTACTCGTTTTTGACCATTTTTCTTTAACTAAAAAGGTCATAAAGTGGCCTAGCCTTATCGAATCGAAGCATGTAATAGTTCCTAGGAAATCTAACAAGCATATCTACGACATCCATGGTTTATTTTAGAATTTTTTAAAAAGGCCAAAATGGGGGTTAAGTGAATTTCCTTGTTAATATACGGATTTTACTCATTTTTGACCATTTTTCTTTCACTAAAAAGGTCATAAAGTGGCCTAGCCTTATCGAATCGAAGCGTGTAATAGTTCCTATGAAATCTAACAAGCATATATTCGACTTCCAAGGTTGATTTTATCATTTTCAAACACGGACAAAATGAGGGTTAAGTGAATTTCCTTGTTAATTTACGGATTTTACTCGTTTTTGACCCTTTTTCTTTCACTAAAACGGTCATAAAGTCGCCTAGCCTTATCGAATCGAAGCATGTAATAGTTCCTAGGAAATCTAACAAGCATATCTACGACATCCATGGTTTATTTCAGAATTTTTTAAAAAGGCCAAAATGGGGGTTAAGTGAATTTCCTTGTTAATTTATGGATTTTACTCGTTTTTGACCTTTTTCTTTCACTAAAAAGGTCATAAAGTGGCCTAGCCTTATCGAATCGAAGCATGTAATAGTTCCTATGAAATCTAACAAGCATATATTCGTATTCCAAGGTTGATTTTATCATTTTCAAAAATGGACAAAATGAGGGTTAAGTGAATTTCCTTGTTAATTTACGGATTTTACTCGTTTTTGACCCTTTTTCTTTCACTAAAAAGGTTATAAAGTGGCCTAGCCTTATCGAATCGAAGCATGTAATAGTTCCTAGGAAATCTAACAAGCATATCTACGACATCCATGGTTTATTTTAGAATTTTTAAAAACGGCCAAAATGGGGGTTAAGTGAATTTTCTTGTTAATTTACGGATTTTACTCGTTTTTGACCCTTTTTCTTTCACTGAAAAGGTCATAAAGTGGCCTAGCCTTATCGAATCGAAACAT
Source organism: Medicago sativa (assembly GCF_051527215.1). Lineage (NCBI taxonomy): Eukaryota > Viridiplantae > Streptophyta > Magnoliopsida > Fabales > Fabaceae > Medicago > Medicago sativa. The sequence goes on along the minus strand of NC_140749.1, from coordinate 26,063,573 downwards.
GTAATAGTTCCTAGGAAATCTAACAAGCATATCTACGACATCCATGGTTTATTTTAGAATTTTTTAAAAAGGCCAAAATGGGGGTTAAGTGAATTTCCTTGTTAATATACGGATTTTACTCATTTTTGACCCTTTTTCTTTCACTAAAAAGGTCATAAAGTGGCCTAGCCTTATCGAATCAAAGCATGTAATAGTTCCTATGAAATCTAACAAGCATATATTCGAATTCCAAGGTTGATTTTATCATTTTCGAAAATGGACAAAATGAGGGTTAAGTGAATTTCCTTGTTAATTTACGGATTTTACTCATTTTTGACCTTTTTTAATTCACTAAAAAGGTCATAAAGTGGCCTAGCCTTTTCGAATCGAAGCATGTAATAGTTCTTAGGAAATCTATCAAGCATATCTACGACATCCATGGTTTATTTTAGAATTTTTAAAAACGGCCAAAATGGGGGTTAATTGAATTTCCTTGTTAATTTACTGATTTTACTCGTTTTTGACCATTTTTCTTTAACTAAAAAGGTCATAAAGTGGCCTAGCCTTATCGAATCGAAGCATGTAATAGTTCCTAGGAAATCTAACAAGCATATCTACGACATCCATGGTTTATTTTAGAATTTTTTAAAAAGGCCAAAATGGGGGTTAAGTGAATTTCCTTGTTAATATACGGATTTTACTCATTTTTGACCATTTTTCTTTCACTAAAAAGGTCACAAAGTGGCCTAGCCTTATCGAATCGAAGCGTGTAATAGTTCCTATGAAATCTAACAAGCATATATTCGACTTCCAAGGTTGATTTTATCATTTTCAAACACGGACAAAATGAGGGTTAAGTGAATTTCCTTGTTAATTTACGGATTTTACTCGTTTTTGACCCTTTTTCTTTCACTAAAACGGTCATAAAGTCGCCTAGCCTTATCGAATCGAAGCATGTAATAGTTCCTAGGAAATCTAACAAGCATATCTACGACATCCATGGTTTATTTTAGAATTTTTTAAAAAGGCCAAAATGGGGGTTAAGTGAATTTCCTTGTTAATATACGGATTTTACTCATTTTTGACCATTTTTCTTTCACTAAAAAGGTCATAAAGTGGCCTAGCCTTATCGAATCGAAGTATGTAATAGTTCCTATGAAATCTAACAAGCATATATTCGAATTCCAAGGTTGATTTTATCATTTTCAAAAATGGACAAAATGAGGGTTAAGTGAATTTCCTTGTTAATTTACGGATTTTACTCGTTTTTAACCCTTTTTCTTTCACTAAAAAGGTTATAAAGTGGCCTAGCCTTATCGAATCGAAGCATGTAATAGTTCCTAGGAAATCTAACAAGCATATCTACAACATCCATGGTTTATTTTAGAATTTTTAAAAACGGCCAAAATGGGGGTTAACTGAATTTTCTTGTTAATTTACGGATTTTACTCGTTTTTGACCCTTTTTCTTTCACTAAAAAGGTCATAAAGTGGCCTAGCCTTATCGAATCGAAGCATGTAATAGTTCCTAGGAAATCTAACAAGCATATCTACGACATCCATGGTTTATTTTAGAATATTTAAAAACGGCCAAAATGGGGGTTAAGTGAATTTTCTTGATAATTTACGGATTTTACTCGTTTTTGACCCTTTTTCTTTCACTGAAAAGGTCATAAAGTGGCCTAGCCTTATCGAATCGAAGCATGTAATAGTTCCTAGGAAATCTAACAAGCATATCTACGACATCCATGGTTTATTTTAGAATTTTTTAAAAAGGCCAAAATGGGGGTTAAGTGAATTTCCTTGTTAATATACGGATTTTACTCATTTTTGACCCTTTTTCTTTCACTAAAAAGGTCATAAAGTGGCCTAGCCTTATCGAATCGAAGCATGTAATAGTTCCTATGAAATCTAACAAGCATATATTCGAATTCCAAGGTTGATTTTATCATTTTCGAAAATGGATAAAATGAGGGTTAAGTGAATTTCCTTGTTAATTTACGGATTTTACTCGTTTTTGACCCTTTTTCTTTCACTAAAAAGGTCATAAAGTGGCCTAGCCTTATCGAATCGAAGCATGTAATAGTTCCTAGGAAATCTAGCAAGCATATCTACGACATCCATGGTTTATTTTAGAATTTTTAAAAACGGCCAAAATGGGGGTTAAGTGAATTTCCTTGTTAATTTACGGATTTTACTCGTTTTTGACCCTTTTTCTTTCACTGAAAAGGTCATAAAATGGCCTAGCCATATCGAATCGAAGCATGTAATAGTTCCTAGGAAATCTAACAAGCATATCTACGACATCCATGGTTTATTTTAGAATTTTTAAAAACGGCCAAAATGGGGGTTAAGTGAATTTTCTTGTTAATTTACGGATTTTACTCGTTTTTGACCCTTTTTCTTTCACTGAAAAGGTCATAAAGTGGCCTAGCCTTATCGAATCGAAGCATGTAATAGTTCCTAGGAAATCTAACAAGCATATCTACGACATCCATGGTTTATTTTAGAATTTTTTAAACAGGCCAAAATGGGGGTTAAGTGAATTTCCTTGTTAATATACGGATTTTACTCATTTTTGACCCTTTTTCTTTCACTAAAAAGGTCATAAAGTGGCCTAGCCTTATCAAATCGAAGCATGTAATAGTTCCTATGAAATCTAACAAGCATATATTCGAATTCCAAGGTTGATTTTATCATTTTCGAAAATGGACAAAATGAGGGTTAAGTGAATTTCCTTGTTAATTTACGGATTTTACTCGTTTTTGACCTTTTTTAATTCACTAAAAACGTCATAAAGTGGCCTAGCCTTATCGAATCGAAGCATGTAATAGTTCCTTGGAAATCTATCAAGCATATCTACGACATCCATGGTTTATTTTAGAATTTTTAAAAACGGCCAAAATGGGGGTTAATTGAATTTCTTTGTTAATTTACTGATTTTACTCGTTTTTGACCATTTTTCTTTAACTAAAAAGGTCATAAAGTGGCCTAGCCTTATCGAATCGAAGCATGTAATAGTTCCTAGGAAATCTAACAAGCATATCTACGACATCCATGGTTTATTTTAGAATTTTTTAAAAAGGCCAAAATGGGGGTTAAGTGAATTTCCTTGTTAATATACGGATTTTACTCATTTTTGACCATTTTTCTTTCACTAAAAAGGTCATAAAGTGGCCTAGCCTTATCGAATCGAAGCGTGTAATAGTTCCTATGAAATCTACCAAGCATATATTCGACTTCCAAGGTTGATTTTATCATTTTCAAACACGGACAAAATGAGGGTTAAGTGAATTTCCTTGTTAATTTACGGATTTTACTCGTTTTTGACCCTTTTTCTTTCACTAAAACGGTCATAAAGTCGCCTAGCCTTATCGAATCGAAGCATGTAATAGTTCCTAGGAAATCTAACAAGCATATCTACGACATCCATGGTTTATTTCAGAATTTTTTAAAAAGGCCAAAATGGGGGTTAAGCGAATTTCCTTGTTAATTTATGGATTTTACTCGTTTTTGACCTTTTTCTTTCACTAAAAAGGTCATAAAGTGGCCTAGCCTTATCGAATCGAAGTATGTAATAGTTCCTATGAAATCTAACAAGCATATATTCGTATTCCAAGGTTGATTTTATCATTTTCAAAAATGGACAAAATGAGGGTTAAGTGAATTTCCTTGTTAATTTACGGATTTTACTCGTTTTTGACCCTTTTTCTTTCACTAAAAAGGTTATAAAGTGGCCTAGCCTTATCGAATCGAAGCATGTAATAGTTCCTAGGAAATCTAACAAGCATATCTACGACATCCATGGTTTATTTTAGAATTTTTAAAAACGGCCAAAATGGGGGTTAAGTGAATTTTCTTGTTAATTTACGGATTTTACTCGTTTTTGACCCTTTTTCTTTCACTGAAAAGGTCATAAAGTGGCCTAGCCTTATCGAATCGAAACATGTAATAGTTCCTAGGAAATCTAACAAGCATATCTACGACATCCATGGTTTATTTTAGAATTTTTTAAAAAGGCCAAAATGGGGGTTAAGTGAATTTCCTTGTTAATATACGGATTTTACTCATTTTTGACCCTTTTTCTTTCACTAAAAAGGTCATAAAGTGGCCTAGCCTTATCGAATCAAAGCATGTAATAGTTCCTATGAAATCTAACAAGCATATATTCGAATTCCAAGGTTGATTTTATCATTTTCGAAAATGGACAAAATGAGGGTTAAGTGAATTTCCTTGTTAATTTACGGATTTTACTCATTTTTGACCTTTTTTAATTCACTAAAAAGGTCATAAAGTGGCCTAGCCTTTTCGAATCGAAGCATGTAATAGTTCTTAGGAAATCTATCAAGCATATCTACGACATCCATGGTTTATTTTAGAATTTTTAAAAACGGCCAAAATGGGGGTTAATTGAATTTCCTTGTTAATTTACTGATTTTACTCGTTTTTGACCATTTTTCTTTAACTAAAAAGGTCATAAAGTGGCCTAGCCTTATCGAATCGAAGCATGTAATAGTTCCTAGGAAATCTAACAAGCATATCTACGACATCCATGGTTTATTTTAGAATTTTTTAAAAAGGCCAAAATGGGGGTTAAGTGAATTTCCTTGTTAATATACGGATTTTACTCATTTTTGACCATTTTTCTTTCACTAAAAAGGTCATAAAGTGGCCTAGCCTTATCGAATCGAAGCGTGTAATAGTTCCTATGAAATCTAACAAGCATATATTCGACTTCCAAGGTTGATTTTATCATTTTCAAACACGGACAAAATGAGGGTTAAGTGAATTTCCTTGTTAATTTACGGATTTTACTCGTTTTTGACCCTTTTTCTTTCACTAAAACGGTCATAAAGTCGCCTAGCCTTATCGAATCGAAGCATGTAATAGTTCCTAGGAAATCTAACAAGCATATCTACGACATCCATGGTTTATTTTAGAATTTTTTAAAAAGGCCAAAATGGGGGTTAAGTGAATTTCCTTGTTAATATACGGATTTTACTCATTTTTGACCATTTTTCTTTCACTAAAAAGGTCATAAAGTGGCCTAGCCTTATCGAATCGAAGTATGTAATAGTTCCTATGAAATCTAACAAGCATATATTCGAATTCCAAGGTTGATTTTATCATTTTCAAAAATGGACAAAATGAGGGTTAAGTGAATTTCCTTGTTAATTTACGGATTTTACTCGTTTTTAACCCTTTTTCTTTCACTAAAAAGGTTATAAAGTGGCCTAGCCTTATCGAATCGAAGCATGTAATAGTTCCTAGGAAATCTAACAAGCATATCTACAACATCCATGGTTTATTTTAGAATTTTTAAAAACGGCCAAAATGGGGGTTAACTGAATTTTCTTGTTAATTTACGGATTTTACTCGTTTTTGACCCTTTTTCTTTCACTAAAAAGGTCATAAAGTGGCCTAGCCTTATCGAATCGAAGCATGTAATAGTTCCTAGGAAATCTAACAAGCATATCTACGACATCCATGGTTTATTTTAGAATATTTAAAAACGGCCAAAATGGGGGTTAAGTGAATTTTCTTGATAATTTACGGATTTTACTCGTTTTTGACCCTTTTTCTTTCACTGAAAAGGTCATAAAGTGGCCTAGCCTTATCGAATCGAAGCATGTAATAGTTCCTAGGAAATCTAACAAGCATATCTACGACATCCATGGTTTATTTTAGAATTTTTTAAAAAGGCCAAAATGGGGGTTAAGTGAATTTCCTTGTTAATATACGGATTTTACTCATTTTTGACCCTTTTTCTTTCACTAAAAAGGTCATAAAGTGGCCTAGCCTTATCGAATCGAAGCATGTAATAGTTCCTATGAAATCTAACAAGCATATATTCGAATTCCAAGGTTGATTTTATCATTTTCGAAAATGGATAAAATGAGGGTTAAGTGAATTTCCTTGTTAATTTACGGATTTTACTCGTTTTTGACCCTTTTTCTTTCACTAAAAAGGTCATAAAGTGGCCTAGCCTTATCGAATCGAAGCATGTAATAGTTCCTAGGAAATCTAGCAAGCATATCTACGACATCCATGGTTTATTTTAGAATTTTTAAAAACGGCCAAAATGGGGGTTAAGTGAATTTCCTTGTTAATTTACGGATTTTACTCGTTTTTGACCCTTTTTCTTTCACTGAAAAGGTCATAAAATGGCCTAGCCATATCGAATCGAAGCATGTAATAGTTCCTAGGAAATCTAACAAGCATATCTACGACATCCATGGTTTATTTTAGAATTTTTAAAAACGGCCAAAATGGGGGTTAAGTGAATTTTCTTGTTAATTTACGGATTTTACTCGTTTTTGACCCTTTTTCTTTCACTGAAAAGGTCATAAAGTGGCCTAGCCTTATCGAATCGAAGCATGTAATAGTTCCTAGGAAATCTAACAAGCATATCTACGACATCCATGGTTTATTTTAGAATTTTTTAAACAGGCCAAAATGGGGGTTAAGTGAATTTCCTTGTTAATATACGGATTTTACTCATTTTTGACCCTTTTTCTTTCACTAAAAAGGTCATAAAGTGGCCTAGCCTTATCAAATCGAAGCATGTAATAGTTCCTATGAAATCTAACAAGCATATATTCGAATTCCAAGGTTGATTTTATCATTTTCGAAAATGGACAAAATGAGGGTTAAGTGAATTTCCTTGTTAATTTACGGATTTTACTCGTTTTTGACCTTTTTTAATTCACTAAAAACGTCATAAAGTGGCCTAGCCTTATCGAATCGAAGCATGTAATAGTTCCTTGGAAATCTATCAAGCATATCTACGACATCCATGGTTTATTTTAGAATTTTTAAAAACGGCCAAAATGGGGGTTAATTGAATTTCTTTGTTAATTTACTGATTTTACTCGTTTTTGACCATTTTTCTTTAACTAAAAAGGTCATAAAGTGGCCTAGCCTTATCGAATCGAAGCATGTAATAGTTCCTAGGAAATCTAACAAGCATATCTACGACATCCATGGTTTATTTTAGAATTTTTTAAAAAGGCCAAAATGGGGGTTAAGTGAATTTCCTTGTTAATATACGGATTTTACTCATTTTTGACCATTTTTCTTTCACTAAAAAGGTCATAAAGTGGCCTAGCCTTATCGAATCGAAGCGTGTAATAGTTCCTATGAAATCTACCAAGCATATATTCGACTTCCAAGGTTGATTTTATCATTTTCAAACACGGACAAAATGAGGGTTAAGTGAATTTCCTTGTTAATTTACGGATTTTACTCGTTTTTGACCCTTTTTCTTTCACTAAAACGGTCATAAAGTCGCCTAGCCTTATCGAATCGAAGCATGTAATAGTTCCTAGGAAATCTAACAAGCATATCTACGACATCCATGGTTTATTTCAGAATTTTTTAAAAAGGCCAAAATGGGGGTTAAGCGAATTTCCTTGTTAATTTATGGATTTTACTCGTTTTTGACCTTTTTCTTTCACTAAAAAGGTCATAAAGTGGCCTAGCCTTATCGAATCGAAGTATGTAATAGTTCCTATGAAATCTAACAAGCATATATTCGAATTCCAAGGTTGATTTTATCATTTTCAAAAATGGACAAAATGAGGGTTAAGTGAATTTCCTTGTTAATTTACGGATTTTACTCGTTTTTAACCCTTTTTCTTTCACTAAAAAGGTTATAAAGTGGCCTAGCCTTATCGAATCGAACCATGTAATAGTTCCTAGGAAATCTAACAAGCATATCTACAACATCCATGGTTTATTTTAGAATTTTTAAAAACGGCCAAAATGGGGGTTAACTGAATTTTCTTGTTAATTTACGGATTTTACTCGTTTTTGACCCTTTTTCTTTCACTAAAAAGGTCATAAAGTGGCCTAGCCTTATCGAATCGAAGCATGTAATAGTTCCTAGGAAATCTAACAAGCATATCTACGACATCCATGGTTTATTTTAGAATTTTTTAAACAGGCCAAAATGGGGGTTAAGTGAATTTCCTTGTTAATATACGGATTTTACTCATTTTTGACCCTTTTTCTTTCACTAAAAAGGTCATAAAGTGGCCTAGCCTTATCGAATCGAAGCATGTAATAGTTCCTATGAAATCTAACAAGCATATATTCGAATTCCAAGGTTGATTTTATCATTTTCGAAAATGGACAAAATGAGGGTTAAGTGAATTTCCTTGTTAATTTACGGATTTTACTCGTTTTTGACCTTTTTCAATTCACTAAAAACGTCATAAAGTGGCCTAGCCTTATCGAATCGAAGCATGTAATAGTTCCTTGGAAATCTATCAAGCATATCTACGACATCCATGGTTTATTTTAGAATTTTTAAAAACGGCCAAAATGGGGGTTAATTGAATTTCCTTGTTAATTTACTGATTTTACTCGTTTTTGACCATTTTTCTTTAACTAAAAAGGTCATAAAGTGGCCTAGCCTTATCGAATCGAAGCATGTAATAGTTCCTAGGAAATCTAACAAGCATATCTACGACATCCATGGTTTATTTTAGAATTTTTAAAAACGGCCAAAATGGGGGTTAAGTGAATTTTCTTGTTAATTTACGGATTTTACTCGTTTTTGACCCTTTTTCTTTCACTGAAAAGGTCATAAAGTGGCCTAGCCTTATCGAATCGAAGCATGTAATAGTTCCTAGGAAATCTAACAAGCATATCTACGACATCCATGGTTTATTTTAGAATTTTTTAAACAGGCCAAAATGGGGGTTAAGTGAATTTCCTTGTTAATATACGGATTTTACTCATTTTTGACCCTTTTTCTTTCACTAAAAAGGTCATAAAGTGGCCTAGCCTTATCGAATCGAAGCATGTAATAGTTCCTATGAAATCTAACAAGCATATATTCGAATTCCAAGGTTGATTTTATCATTTTCGAAAATGGACAAAATGAGGGTTAAGTGAATTTCCTTGTTAATTTACGGATTTTACTCGTTTTTGACCTTTTTTAATTCACTAAAAACGTCATAAAGTGGCCTAGCCTTATCGAATCGAAGCATGTAATAGTTCCTTGGAAATCTATCAAGCATATCTACGACATCCATGGTTTATTTTAGAATTTTTAAAAACGGCCAAAATGGGGGTTAATTGAATTTCCTTGTTAATTTACTGATTTTACTCGTTTTTGACCATTTTTCTTTAACTAAAAAGGTCATAAAGGGGCCTAGCCTTATCGAATCGAAGCATGTAATAGTTCCTAGGAAATCTAACAAGCATATCTACGACATCCATGGTTTATTTTAGAATTTTTTAAAAAGGCCAAAATGGGGGTTAAGTGAATTTCCTTGTTAATATACGGATTTTACTCATTTTTGACCATTTTTCTTTCACTAAAAAGGTCATAAAGTGGCCTAGCCTTATCGAATCGAAGCGTGTAATAGTTCCTATGAAATCTACCAAGCATATATTCGACTTCCAAGGTTGATTTTATCATTTTCAAACACGGACAAAATGAGGGTTAAGTGAATTTCCTTGTTAATTTACGGATTTTACTCGTTTTTGACCCTTTTTCTTTCACTAAAACGGTCATAAAGTCGCCTAGCCTTATCGAATCGAAGCATGTAATAGTTCCTAGGAAATCTAACAAGCATATCTACGACATCCATGGTTTATTTCAGAATTTTTTAAAAAGGCCAAAATGGGGGTTAAGCGAATTTCCTTGTTAATTTATGGATTTTACTCGTTTTTGACCTTTTTCTTTCACTAAAAAGGTCATAAAGTGGCCTAGCCTTATCGAATCGAAGTATGTAATAGTTCCTATGAAATCTAACAAGCATATATTCGAATTCCAATGTTGATTTTATCATTTTCAAAAATGGACAAAATGAGGGTTAAGTGAATTTCCTTGTTAATTTACGGATTTTACTCGTTTTTAACCCTTTTTCTTTCACTAAAAAGGTTATAAAGTGGCCTAGCCTTATCGAATCGAACCATGTAATAGTTCCTAGGAAATCTAACAAGCATATCTACAACATCCATGGTTTATTTTAGAATTTTTAAAAACGGCCAAAATGGGGGTTAACTGAATTTTCTTGTTAATTTACGGATTTTACTCGTTTTTGACCCTTTTTCTTTCACTAAAAAGGTCATAAAGTGGCCTAGCCTTATCGAATCGAAGCATGTAATAGTTCCTAGGAAATCTAACAAGCATATCTACGACATCCATGGTTTATTTTAGAATTTTTTAAACAGGCCAAAATGGGGGTTAAGTGAATTTCCTTGTTAATTTACGGATTTTACTCATTTTTGACCCTTTTTCTTTCACTAAAAAGGTCATAAAGTGGCCTAGCCTTATCGAATCGAAGCATGTAATAGTTCCTATGAAATCTAACAAGCATATATTCGAATTCCAAGGTTGATTTTATCATTTTCGAAAATGGACAAAATGAGGGTTAAGTGAATTTCCTTGTTAATTTACGGATTTTACTCGTTTTTGACCTTTTTTAATTCACTAAAAACGTCATAAAGTGGCCTAGCCTTATCGAATCGAAGCATGTAATAGTTCCTTGGAAATCTATCAAGCATATCTACGACATCCATGGTTTATTTTAGAATTTTTAAAAACGGCCAAAATGGGGGTTAATTGAATTTCCTTGTTAATTTACTGATTTTACTCGTTTTTGACCATTTTTCTTTAACTAAAAAGGTCATAAAGTGGCCTAGCCTTATCGAATCGAAGCATGTAATAGTTCCTAGGAAATCTAACAAGCATATCTACGACATCCATGGTTTATTTTAGAATTTTTAAAAACGGCCAAAATGGGGGTTAAGTGAATTTTCTTGTTAATTTACGGATTTTACTCGTTTTTGACCCTTTTTCTTTCACTGAAAAGGTCATAAAGTGGCCTAGCCTTATCGAATCGAAGCATGTAATAGTTCCTAGGAAATCTAACAAGCATATCTACGACATCCATGGTTTATTTTAGAATTTTTTAAACAGGCCAAAATGGGGGTTAAGTGAATTTCCTTGTTAATATACGGATTTTACTCATTTTTGACCCTTTTTCTTTCACTAAAAAGGTCATAAAGTGGCCTAGCCTTATCGAATCGAAGCATGTAATAGTTCCTATGAAATCTAACAAGCATATATTCGAATTCCAAGGTTGATTTTATCATTTTCGAAAATGGACAAAATGAGGGTTAAGTGAATTTCCTTGTTAATTTACGGATTTTACTCGTTTTTGACCTTTTTTAATTCACTAAAAACGTCATAAAGTGGCCTAGCCTTATCGAATCGAAGCATGTAATAGTTCCTTGGAAATCTATCAAGCATATCTACGACATCCATGGTTTATTTTAGAATTTTTAAAAACGGCCAAAATGGGGGTTAATTGAATTTCCTTGTTAATTTACTGATTTTACTCGTTTTTGACCATTTTTCTTTAACTAAAAAGGTCATAAAGTGGCCTAGCCTTATCGAATCGAAGCATGTAATAGTTCCTAGGAAATCTAACAAGCATATCTACGACATCCATGGTTTATTTTAGAATTTTTTAAAAAGGCCAAAATGGGGGTTAAGTGAATTTCCTTGTTAATATACGGATTTTACTCATTTTTGACCATTTTTCTTTCACTAAAAAGGTCATAAAGTGGCCTAGCCTTATCGAATCGAAGCGTGTAATAGTTCCTATGAAATCTACCAAGCATATATTCGACTTCCAAGGTTGATTTTATCATTTTCAAACACGGACAAAATGAGGGTTAAGTGAATTTCCTTGTTAATTTACGGATTTTACTCGTTTTTGACCCTTTTTCTTTCACTAAAACGGTCATAAAGTCGCCTAGCCTTATCGAATCGAAGCATGTAATAGTTCCTAGGAAATCTAACAAGCATATCTACGACATCCATGGTTTATTTCAGAATTTTTTAAAAAGGCCAAAATGGGGGTTAAGCGAATTTCCTTGTTAATTTATGGATTTTACTCGTTTTTGACCTTTTTCTTTCACTAAAAAGGTCATAAAGTGGCCTAGCCTTATCGAATCGAAGTATGTAATAGTTCCTATGAAATCTAACAAGCATATATTCGAATTCCAAGGTTGATTTTATCATTTTCAAAAATGGACAAAATGAGGGTTAAGTGAATTTCCTTGTTAATTTACGGATTTTACTCGTTTTTAACCCTTTTTCTTTCACTAAAAAGGTTATAAAGTGGCCTAGCCTTATCGAATCGAACCATGTAATAGTTCCTAGGAAATCTAACAAGCATATCTACAACATCCATGGTTTATTTTAGAATTTTTAAAAACGGCCAAAATGGGGGTTAAGTGAATTTTCTTGTTAATTTACGGATTTTACTCGTTTTTGACCCTTTTTCTTTCACTAAAAAGGTCATAAAGTGGCCTAGCCTTATCGAATCGAAGCATGTAATAGTTCCTAGGAAATCTAACAAGCATATCTACGACATCCATGGTTTATTTTAGAATATTTAAAAACGGCCAAAATGGGGGTTAAGTGAATTCTCTTGATAATTTACGGATTTTACTCGTTTTTGACCCTTTTTCTTTCACTGAAAAGGTCATAAAGTGGCCTAGCCTTATCGAATCGAAGCATGTAATAGTTCCTAGGAAATCTAACAAGCATTTCTACGACATCCATGGTTTATTTTAGAATTTTTTAAAAAGGCCAAAATGGGGGTTAGGTGAATTTCCTTGTTAATATACGGATTTTACTCATTTTTGACCCTTTTTCTTTCACTAAAAAGGTCAAAAAGTGGCCTAGCCTTATCGAATCGAAGCATGTAATAGTTCCTAGGAAATCTAGCAAGCATATCTACGACATCCATGGTTTATTTTAGAATTTTTAAAAACGGCCAAAATGGGGGTTAAGTGAATTTCCTTGTTAATTTACGGATTTTACTCGTTTTTGACCCTTTTTCTTTCACTGAAAAGGTCATAAAATGGCCTAGCCATATCGAATCGAAGCATGTAATAGTTCCTAGGAAATCTAACAAGCATATCTACGACATCCATGGTTTATTTTAGAATTTTTAAAAACGGCCAAAATGGGGGTTAAGTGAATTTTCTTGTTAATTTACGGATTTTACTCGTTTTTGACCCTTTTTCTTTCACTGAAAAGGTCATAAAGTGGCCTAGCCTTATCGAATCGAAGCATGTAATAGTTCCTAGGAAATCTAACAAGCATATCTACGACATCCATGGTTTATTTTAGAATTTTTTAAAAAGGCCAAAATGGGGGTTAAGTGAATTTCCTTGTTAATATACGGATTTTACTCATTTTTGACCCTTTTTCTTTCACTAAAAAGGTCATAAAGTGGCCTAACCTTATCGAATCGAAGCATGTAATAGTTCCTATGAAATCTAACAAGCATATATTCGAATTCCAAGGTTGATTTTATCATTTTCGAAAATGGACAAAATGAGGGTTAAGTGAATTTCCTTGTTAATTTACAGATTTTACTCGTTTTTGACCTTTTTTAATTCACTAAAAACGTCATAAAGTGGCCTAGCCTTATCGAATCGAAGCATGTAATAGTTCCTTGGAAATCTATCAAGCATATCTACGACATCCATGGTTTATTTTAGAATTTTTAAAAACGGCCAAAATGGGGGTTAATTGAATTTCCTTGTTAATTTACTGATTTTACTCGTTTTTGACCATTTTTCTTTAACTAAAAAGGTCATAAAGTGGCCTAGCCTTATCGAATCGAAGCATGTAATAGTTCCTAGGAAATCTAACAAGCATATCTACGACATCCATGGTTTATTTTAGAATTTTTTAAAAAGGCCAAAATGGGGGTTAAGTGAATTTCCTTGTTCATATACGGATTTTACTCATTTTTGACCATTTTTCTTTCACTAAAAAGGTCATAAAGTGGCCTAGCCTTATCGAATCGAAGCGTGTAATAGTTCCTATGAAATCTAACAAGCATATATTCGACTTCCAAGGTTGATTTTATCATTTTCAAACACGGACAAAATGAGGGTTAAGTGAATTTCCTTGTTAATTTACGGATTTTACTCGTTTTTGACCCTTTTTCTTTCACTAAAACGGTCATAAAGTCGCCTAGCCTTATCGAATCGAAGCATGTAATAGTTCCTAGGAAATCTAACAAGCATATCTACGACATCCATGGTTTATTTCAGAATTTTTTAAAAAGGCCAAAATGGGGGTTAAGTGAATTTCCTTGTTAATTTATGGATTTTACTCGTTTTTGACCTTTTTCTTTCACTAAAAAGGTCATAAAATGGCCTAGCCTTATCGAGTCGAAGCATCTAATAGTTCCTATGAAATCTAACAAGCATATATTCGAATTCCAAGGTTGATTTTATCATTTTCAAAAATGGACAAATTGAGGGTTAAGTGAATTTCCTTGTTAATTTACGGATTTTACTCGTTTTTGACCCTTTTTCTTTCACTAAAAAGGTTATAAAGTGGCCTAGCCTTATCGAATCGAAGCATGTAATAGTTCCTAGGAAATCTAACAAGCATATCTACGACATCCATGGTTTATTTTAGAATTTTTAAAAACGGCCAAAATGGGGTTAAGTGAATTTTCTTGTTAATTTACGGATTTTACTCGTTTTTGACCCTTTTTCTTTCACTAAAAAGGTCATAAAGTGGCCTAGCCTTATCGAATCGAAGCATGTAATAGTTCCTAGGAAATCTAACAAGCATATCTACGACATCTATGGTTTATTTTAGAATTTTTAAAAACGGCCAAAATGGGGGTTAAGTGAATTTTCTTGTTAATTTACGGATTTTACTCGTTTTTGACCCTTTTTCTTTCACTGAAAAGGTCATAAAGTGGCCTAGCCTTATCGAATCGAAGCATGTAATAGTTCCTAGGAAATCTAACAAGCATATCTACGACATCCATGGTTTATTTTAGAATTTTTTAAAAAGGCCAAAATGGGGGTTAAGTGAATTTCCTTGTTAATATACGGATTTTACTCATTTTTGACCCTTTTTCTTTCACTAAAAAGGTCATAAAGTGGCCTAGCCTTATCGAATCGAAGCATGTAATAGTTCCTATGAAATCTAACAAGCATATATTCGAATTCCAAGGTTGATTTTATCATTTTCGAAAATGGACAAAATGAGGGTTAAGTGAATTTCCTTGTTAATTTACGGATTTTACTCGTTTTTGACCTTTTTTAATTCACTAAAAACGTCATAAAGTGGCCTAGCCTTATCGAATCGAAGCATGTAATAGTTCCTATGAAATCTAACAAGCATATATTCGAATTCCAAGGTTGATTTTATCATTTTCGAAAATGGACAAAATGAGGGTTAAGTGAATTTCCTTGTTAATTTACGGATTTTACTCGTTTTTGACCTTTTTTAATTCACTAAAAACGTCATAAAGTGGCCTAGCCTTATCGAATCGAAGCATGTAATAGTTCCTAGGAAATCTATCAAGCATATCTACGACATCCATGGTTTATTTTAGAATTTTTAAAAACGGCCAAAATGGGGGTTAATTGAATTTCCTTGTTAATTTACTGATTTTACTCGTTTTTGACCATTTTTCTTTAACTAAAAAGGTCATAAAGTGGCCTAGCCTTATCGAATCGAAGCATGTAATAGTTCCTAGGAAATCTAACAAGCATATCTACGACATCCATGGTTTATTTTAGAATTTTTTAAAAAGGCCAAAATGGGGGTTAAGTGAATTTCCTTGTTCATATACGGATTTTACTCATTTTTGACCATTTTTCTTTCACTAAAAAGGTCATAAAGTGGCCTAGCCTTATCGAATCGAAGCGTGTAATAGTTCCTATGAAATCTAACAAGCATATATTCGACTTCCAAGGTTGATTTTATCATTTTCAAACACGGACAAAATGAGGGTTAAGTGAATTTCCTTGTTAATTTACGGATTTTACTCGTTTTTGACCCTTTTTCTTTCACTAAAACGGTCATAAAGTCGCCTAGCCTTATCGAATCGAAGCATGTAATAGTTCCTAGGAAATCTAACAAGCATATCTACGACATCCATGGTTTATTTCAGAATTTTTTAAAAAGGCCAAAATGGGGGTTAAGTGAATTTCCTTGTTAATTTATGGATTTTACTCGTTTTTGACCTTTTTCTTTCACTAAAAAGGTCATAAAATGGCCTAGCCTTATCGAATCGAAGCATCTAATAGTTCCTATGAAATCTAACAAGCATATATTCGAATTCCAAGGTTGATTTAATCATTTTCAAAAATGGACAAATTGAGGGTTAAGTGAATTTCCTTGTTAATTTACGGATTTTACTCGTTTTTGACCCTTTTTCTTTCACTAAAAAGGTTATAAAGTGGCCTAGCCTTATCGAATCGAAGCATGTAATAGTTCCTAGGAAATCTAACAAGCATATCTACGACATCCATGGTTTATTTTAGAATTTTTAAAAACGGCCAAAATGGGGTTAAGTGAATTTTCTTGTTAATTTACGGATTTTACTCGTTTTTGACCCTTTTTCTTTCACTAAAAAGGTCATAAAGTGGCCTAGCCTTATCGAATCGAAGCATGTAATAGTTCCTAGGAAATCTAACAAGCATATCTACGACATCTATGGTTTATTTTAGAATTTTTAAAAACGGCCAAAATGGGGGTTAAGTGAATTTTCTTGTTAATTTACGGATTTTACTCGTTTTTGACCCTTTTTCTTTCACTGAAAAGGTCATAAAGTGGCCTAGCCTTATCGAATCGAAGCATGTAATAGTTCCTAGGAAATCTAACAAGCATATCTACGACATCCATGGTTTATTTTAGAATTTTTTAAAAAGGCCAAAATGGGGGTTAAGTGAATTTCCTTGTTAATATACGGATTTTACTCATTTTTGACCCTTTTTCTTTCACTAAAAAGGTCATAAAGTGGCCTAGCCTTATCGAATCGAAGCATGTAATAGTTCCTATGAAATCTAACAAGCATATATTCGAATTCCAAGGTTGATTTTATCATTTTCGAAAATGGACAAAATGAGGGTTAAGTGAATTTCCTTGTTAATTTACGGATTTTACTCGTTTTTGACCTTTTTTAATTCACTAAAAACGTCATAAAGTGGCCTAGCCTTATCGAATCGAAGCATGTAATAGTTCCTATGAAATCTAACAAGCATATATTCGAATTCCAAGGTTGATTTTATCATTTTCGAAAATGGACAAAATGAGGGTTAAGTGAATTTCCTTGTTAATTTACGGATTTTACTCGTTTTTGACCTTTTTTAATTCACTAAAAACGTCATAAAGTGGCCTAGCCTTATCGAATCGAAGCATGTAATAGTTCCTAGGAAATCTATCAAGCATATCTACGACATCCATGGTTTATTTTAGAATTTTTAAAAACGGCCAAAATGGGGGTTAATTGAATTTCCTTGTTAATTTACTGATTTTACTCGTTTTTGACCATTTTTCTTTAACTAAAAAGGTCATAAAGTGGCCTAGCCTTATCGAATCGAAGCATGTAATAGTTCCTAGGAAATCTAACAAGCATATCTACGACATCCATGGTTTATTTTAGAATTTTTTAAAAAGGCCAAAATGGGGGTTAAGTGAATTTCCTTGTTCATATACGGATTTTACTCATTTTTGACCATTTTTCTTTCACTAAAAAGGTCATAAAGTGGCCTAGCCTTATCGAATCGAAGCGTGTAATAGTTCCTATGAAATCTAACAAGCATATATTCGACTTCCAAGGTTGATTTTATCATTTTCAAACACGGACAAAATGAGGGTTAAGTGAATTTCCTTGTTAATTTACGGATTTTACTCGTTTTTGACCCTTTTTCTTTCACTAAAACGGTCATAAAGTCGCCTAGCCTTATCGAATCGAAGCATGTAATAGTTCCTAGGAAATCTAACAAGCATATCTACGACATCCATGGTTTATTTCAGAATTTTTTAAAAAGGCCAAAATGGGGGTTAAGTGAATTTCCTTGTTAATTTATGGATTTTACTCGTTTTTGACCTTTTTCTTTCACTAAAAAGGTCATAAAATGGCCTAGCCTTATCGAATCGAAGCATCTAATAGTTCCTATGAAATCTAACAAGCATATATTCGAATTCCAAGGTTGATTTAATCATTTTCAAAAATGGACAAATTGAGGGTTAAGTGAATTTCCTTGTTAATTTACGGATTTTACTCGTTTTTGACCCTTTTTCTTTCACTAAAAAGGTTATAAAGTGGCCTAGCCTTATCGAATCGAAGCATGTAATAGTTCCTAGGAAATCTAACAAGCATATCTACGACATCCATGGTTTATTTTAGAATTTTTAAAAACGGCCAAAATGGGGTTAAGTGAATTTTCTTGTTAATTTACGGATTTTACTCGTTTTTGACCCTTTTTCTTTCACTAAAAAGGTCATAAAGTGGCCTAGCCTTATCGAATCGAAGCATGTAATAGTTCCTAGGAAATCTAACAAGCATATCTACGACATCTATGGTTTATTTTAGAATTTTTAAAAACGGCCAAAATGGGGGTTAAGTGAATTTTCTTGTTAATTTACGGATTTTACTCGTTTTTGACCCTTTTTCTTTCACTGAAAAGGTCATAAAGTGGCCTAGCCTTATCGAATCGAAGCATGTAATAGTTCCTAGGAAATCTAACAAGCATATCTACGACATCCATGGTTTATTTTAGAATTTTTTAAAAAGGCCAAAATGGGGGTTAAGTGAATTTCCTTGTTAATATACGGATTTTACTCATTTTTGACCCTTTTTCTTTCACTAAAAAGGTCATAAAGTGGCCTAGCCTTATCGAATCGAAGCATGTAATAGTTCCTATGAAATCTAACAAGCATATATTCGAATTCCAAGGTTGATTTTATCATTTTCGAAAATGGACAAAATGAGGGTTAAGTGAATTTCCTTGTTAATTTACGGATTTTACTCGTTTTTGACCTTTTTTAATTCACTAAAAACGTCATAAAGTGGCCTAGCCTTATCGAATCGAAGCATGTAATAGTTCCTATGAAATCTAACAAGCATATATTCGAATTCCAAGGTTGATTTTATCATTTTCGAAAATGAACAAAATGAGGGTTAAGTGAATTTCCTTGTTAATTTACGGATTTTACTCGTTTTTGACCTTTTTTAATTCACTAAAAACGTCATAAAGTGGCCTAGCCTTATCGAATCGAAGCATGTAATAGTTCCTAGGAAATCTATCAAGCATATCTACGACATCCATGGTTTATTTTAGAATTTTTAAAAACGGCCAAAATGGGGGTTAATTGAATTTCCTTGTTAATTTACTGATTTTACTCGTTTTTGACCATTTTTCTTTAACTAAAAAGGTCATAAAGTGGCCTAGCCTTATCGAATCGAAGCATGTAATAGTTCCTAGGAAATCTAACAAGCATATCTACGACATCCATGGTTTATTTTAGAATTTTTTAAAAAGGCCAAAATGGGGGTTAAGTGAATTTCCTTGTTCATATACGGATTTTACTCATTTTTGACCATTTTTCTTTCACTAAAAAGGTCATAAAGTGGCCTAGCCTTATCGAATCGAAGCGTGTAATAGTTCCTATGAAATCTAACAAGCATATATTCGACTTCCAAGGTTGATTTTATCATTTTCAAACACGGACAAAATGAGGGTTAAGTGAATTTCCTTGTTAATTTACGGATTTTACTCGTTTTTGACCCTTTTTCTTTCACTAAAACGGTCATAAAGTCGCCTAGCCTTATCGAATCGAAGCATGTAATAGTTCCTAGGAAATCTAACAAGCATATCTACGACATCCATGGTTTATTTCAGAATTTTTTAAAAAGGCCAAAATGGGGGTTAAGTGAATTTCCTTGTTAATTTATGGATTTTACTCGTTTTTGACCTTTTTCTTTCACTAAAAAGGTCATAAAATGGCCTAGCCTTATCGAATCGAAGCATCTAATAGTTCCTATGAAATCTAACAAGCATATATTCGAATTCCAAGGTTGATTTTATCATTTTCAAAAATGGACAAATTGAGGGTTAAGTGAATTTCCTTGTTAATTTACGGATTTTACTCGTTTTTGACCCTTTTTCTTTCACTAAAAAGGTTATAAAGTGGCCTAGCCTTATCGAATCGAAGCATGTAATAGTTCCTAGGAAATCTAACAAGCATATCTACGACATCCATGGTTTATTTTAGAATTTTTAAAAACGGCCAAAATGGGGTTAAGTGAATTTTCTTGTTAATTTACGGATTTTACTCGTTTTTGACCCTTTTTCTTTCACTAAAAAGGTCATAAAGTGGCCTAGCCTTATCGAATCGAAGCATGTAATAGTTCCTAGGAAATCTAACAAGCATATCTACGACATCTATGGTTTATTTTAGAATTTTTAAAAACGGCCAAAATGGGGGTTAAGTGAATTTTCTTGTTAATTTACGGATTTTACTCGTTTTTGACCCTTTTTCTTTCACTGAAAAGGTCATAAAGTGGCCTAGCCTTATCGAATCGAAGCATGTAATAGTTCCTAGGAAATCTAACAAGCATATCTACGACATCCATGGTTTATTTTAGAATTTTTTAAAAAGGCCAAAATGGGGGTTAAGTGAATTTCCTTGTTAATATACGGATTTTACTCATTTTTGACCCTTTTTCTTTCACTAAAAAGGTCATAAAGTGGCCTAGCCTTATCGAATCGAAGCATGTAATAGTTCCTAGGAAATCTAACAAGCATATCTACGACATCTATGGTTTATTTTAGAATTTTTAAAAACGGCCAAAATGGGGGTTAAGTGAATTTTCTTGTTAATTTACGGATTTTACTCGTTTTTGACCCTTTTTCTTTCAATGAAAAGGTCATAAAGTGGCCTAGCCTTATCGAATCGAAGCATGTAATAGTTCCTAGGAAATCTAACAAGCATATCTACGACATCCATGGTTTATTTTAGAATTTTTTAAAAAGGCCAAAATGGGGGTTAAGTGAATTTCCTTGTTAATATACGGATTTTACTCATTTTTGACCCTTTTTCTTTCACTAAAAAGGTCATAAAGTGGCCTAGCCTTATCGAATCGAAGCATGTAATAGTTCCTAGGAAATCTAACAAGCATGTATTCGAATTCCAAGGTTGATTTTATCATTTTCAAAAATGGACAAATTGAGGGTTAAGTGAATTTCCTTGTTAATTTACGGATTTTACTCGTTTTTGACCCTTTTTCTTTCACTAAAAAGGTTATAAAGTGGCCTAGCCTTATCGAATCGAAGCATGTAATAGTTCCTAGGAAATCTAACAAGCATATCTACGACATCCATGGTTTATTTTAGAATTTTTAAAAACGGCCAAAATGGGGTTAAGTGAATTTTCTTGTTAATTTACGGATTTTACTCGTTTTTGACCCTTTTTCTTTCACTAAAAAGGTCATAAAGTGGCCTAGCCTTATCGAATCGAAGCATGTAATAGTTCCTAGAAAATCAAACAAGCATATCTACGACATCTATGGTTTATTTTAGAATTTTTAAAAACGGCCAAAATGGGGGTTAAGTGAATTTTCTTGTTAATTTACGGATTTTACTCGTTTTTGACCCTTTTTCTTTCACTGAAAAGGTCATAAAGTGGCCTAGCCTTATCGAATCGAAGCATGTAATAGTTCCTAGGAAATCTAACAAGCATATCTACGACATCCATGGTTTATTTTAGAATTTTTTAAAAAGGCCAAAATGGGGGTTAAGTGAATTTCCTTGTTAATATACGGATTTTACTCATTTTTGACCCTTTTTCTTTCACTAAAAAGGTCATAAAGTGGCCTAGCCTTATCAAATCGAAGCATGTAATAGTTCCTATGAAATCTAACAAGCATATATTCGAATTCCAAGGTTGATTTTATCATTTTCGAAAATGGACAAAATGAGGGTTAAGTGAATTTCCTTGTTAATTTACGGATTTTACTCGTTTTTGACCATTTTTCTTTAACTAAAAACGTCATAAAGTGGCCTAGCCTTATCGAATCGAAGCATGTAATAGTTCCTTGGAAATCTATCAAGCATATCTACGACATCCATGGTTTATTTTAGAATTTTTAAAAACGGCCAAAATGGGGGTTAATTGAATTTCCTTGTTAATTTACTGATTTTACTCGTTTTTGACCATTTTTCTTTAACTAAAAAGGTCATAAAGTGGCCTAGCCTTATCGAATCGAAACATGTAATAGTTCCTAGGAAATCTAACAAGCATATCTACGACATCCATGGTTTATTTTAGAATTTTTTAAAAAGGCCAAAATGGGGGTTAAGTGAATTTCCTTGTTAATATACGGATTTTACTCATTTTTGACCATTTTTCTTTCACTAAAAAGGTCATAAAGTGGCCTAGCCTTATAGAATCGAAGCGTGTAATAGTTCCTATGAAATCTAACAAGCATATATTCGACTTCCAAGGTTGATTTTATCATTTTCAAACACGGACAAAATGAGGGTTAAGTGAATTTCCTTGTTAATTTACGGATTTTACTCGTTTTTGACCCTTTTTCTTTCACTAAAACGGTCATAAAGTCGCCTAGCCTTATCGAATCGAAGCATGTAATAGTTCCTAGGAAATCTAACAAGCATATCTACGACATCCATGGTTTATTTTAGAATTTTTAAAAACGGCCAAAATGGGGTTAAGTGAATTTTCTTGTTAATTTACGGATTTTACTCGTTTTTGACCCTTTTTCTTTCACTAAAAAGGTCATAAAGTGGCCTAGCCTTATCGAATCGAAGCATGTAATAGTTCCTAGAAAATCAAACAAGCATATCTACGACATCTATGGTTTATTTTAGAATTTTTAAAAACGGCCAAAATGGGGGTTAAGTGAATTTTCTTGTTAATTTACGGATTTTACTCGTTTTTGACCCTTTTTCTTTCACTGAAAAGGTCATAAAGTGGCCTAGCCTTATCGAATCGAAGCATGTAATAGTTCCTAGGAAATCTAACAAGCATATCTACGACATCCATGGTTTATTTTAGAATTTTTTAAAAAGGCCAAAATGGGGGTTAAGTGAATTTCCTTGTTAATATACGGATTTTACTCATTTTTGACCCTTTTTCTTTCACTAAAAAGGTCATAAAGTGGCCTAGCCTTATCGAATCGAAGCATGTAATAGTTCCTATGAAATCTAACAAGCATATATTCGAATTCCAAGGTTGATTTTATCATTTTCGAAAATGGACAAAATGAGGGTTAAGTGAATTTCCTTGTTAATTTACGGATTTTACTCGTTTTTGACCATTTTTCTTTAACTAAAAACGTCATAAAGTGGCCTAGCCTTATCGAATCGAAGCATGTAATAGTTCCTTGGAAATCTATCAAGCATATCTACGACATCCATGGTTTATTTTAGAATTTTTAAAAACGGCCAAAATGGGGGTTAATTGAATTTCCTTGTTAATTTACTGATTTTACTCGTTTTTGACCATTTTTCTTTAACTAAAAAGGTCATAAAGTGGCCTAGCCTTATCGAATCGAAACATGTAATAGTTCCTAGGAAATCTAACAAGCATATCTACGACATCCATGGTTTATTTTAGAATTTTTTAAAAAGGCCAAAATGGGGGTTAAGTGAATTTCCTTGTTAATATACGGATTTTACTCATTTTTGACCATTTTTCTTTCACTAAAAAGGTCATAAAGTGGCCTAGCCTTATAGAATCGAAGCGTGTAATAGTTCCTATGAAATCTAACAAGCATATATTCGACTTCCAAGGTTGATTTTATCATTTTCAAACACGGACAAAATGAGGGTTAAGTGAATTTCCTTGTTAATTTACGGATTTTACTCGTTTTTGACCCTTTTTCTTTCACTAAAACGGTCATAAAGTCGCCTAGCCTTATCGAATCGAAGCATGTAATAGTTCCTAGGAAATCTAACAAGCATATCTACGACATCCATGGTTTATTTTAGAATTTTTAAAAACGGCCAAAATGGGGTTAAGTGAATTTTCTTGTTAATTTACGGATTTTACTCGTTTTTGACCCTTTTTCTTTCACTAAAAAGGTCATAAAGTGGCCTAGCCTTATCGAATCGAAGCATGTAATAGTTCCTAGAAAATCAAACAAGCATATCTACGACATCTATGGTTTATTTTAGAATTTTTAAAAACGGCCAAAATGGGGGTTAAGTGAATTTTCTTGTTAATTTACGGATTTTACTCGTTTTTGACCCTTTTTCTTTCACTGAAAAGGTCATAAAGTGGCCTAGCCTTATCGAATCGAAGCATGTAATAGTTCCTAGGAAATCTAACAAGCATATCTACGACATCCATGGTTTATTTTAGAATTTTTAAAAACGGCCAAAATGGGGGTTAAGTGAATTTTCTTGTTAATTTACGGATTTTACTCGTTTTTGACCCTTTTTCTTTCACTGAAAAGGTCATAAAGTGGCCTAGCCTTATCGAATCGAAGCATGTAATAGTTCCTAGGAAATCTAACAAGCATATCTACGACATCCACGATTTATTTTAGAATTTTTTAAAAAGGCCAAAATGCGGGTTAAGTGAATTTCCATGTTAATATAAGGATTTTACTCATTTTTGACCCTTTTTCTTTCACTAAAAAGGTCATAAAGTGGCCTAGCCTTATCGAATCGAAGCATGTAATAGTTCCTATGAAATCTAACAAGCATATATTCGAATTCCAAGGTTGATTTTATCATTTTCAAAAATGGACAAAATGAGGGTTAAGTGAATTTCCTTGTTAATTTACGGATTTTACTCGTTTTTGACCTTTTTTAATTCACTAAAAACGTCATAAAGTGGCCTAGCCTTATCGAATCGAAGCATGTAATAGTTCCTAGGAAATCTATCAAGCATATCTACGACATCCATGGTTTATTTTAGAATTTTTAAAAACGGCCAAAATGGGGGTTAATTGAATTTCCTTGTTAATTTACTGAATTTACTCGTTTTTGACCATTTTTCTTTAACTAAAAAGGTCATAAAGTGGCCTAGCCTTATCGAATCGAAGCATGTAATAGTTCCTATGAAATCTAACAAGCATATCTACGACATCCATGGTTTATTTTAGAATTTTTTAAAAAGGCCAAAATGGGGGTTAAGTGAATTTCCTTGTTAATATACGGATTTTACTCATTTTTGACCATTTTTCTTTAACTAAAAAGGTCATAAAGTGGCCTAGCCTTATCGAATCGAAACATGTAATAGTTCCTAGGAAATCTAACAAGCATATCTACGACATCCATGGTTTATTTTAGAATTTTTTAAAAAGGCCAAAATGGGGGTTAAGTGAATTTCCTTGTTAATTTACGGATTTTACTCGTTTTTGACCCTTTTTCTTTAACTAAAAAGGTCATAAAGTGGCCTAGCCTTATCGAATCGAAACATGTAATAGTTCCTAGGAAATCTAACAAGCATATCTACGACATCCATGGTTTATTTTAGAATTTTTTAAAAAGGCCAAAATGGGGGTTAAGTGAATTTCCTTGTTAATATACGGATTTTACTCATTTTTGACCATTTTTCTTTCACTAAAAAGGTCATAAAGTGGCCTAGCCTTATAGAATCGAAGCGTGTAATAGTTCCTATGAAATCTAACAAGCATATATTCGACTTCCAAGGTTGATTTTATCATTTTCAAACACGGACAAAATGAGGGTTAAGTGAATTTCCTTGTTAATTTACGGATTTTACTCGTTTTTGACCCTTTTTCTTTCACTAAAACGGTCATAAAGTCGCCTAGCCTTATCGAATCGAAGCATGTAATAGTTCCTAGGAAATCTAACAAGCATATCTACGACATCCATGGTTTATTTTAGAATTTTTAAAAACGGCCAAAATGGGGTTAAGTGAATTTTCTTGTTAATTTACGGATTTTACTCGTTTTTGACCCTTTTTCTTTCACTAAAAAGGTCATAAAGTGGCCTAGCCTTATCGAATCGAAGCATGTAATAGTTCCTAGAAAATCAAACAAGCATATCTACGACATCTATGGTTTATTTTAGAATTTTTAAAAACGGCCAAAATGGGGGTTAAGTGAATTTTCTTGTTAATTTACGGATTTTACTCGTTTTTGACCCTTTTTCTTTCACTGAAAAGGTCATAAAGTGGCCTAGCCTTATCGAATCGAAGCATGTAATAGTTCCTAGGAAATCTAACAAGCATATCTACGACATCCATGGTTTATTTTAGAATTTTTTAAAAAGGCCAAAATGGGGGTTAAGTGAATTTCCTTGTTAATATACGGATTTTACTCATTTTTGACCCTTTTTCTTTCACTAAAAAGGTCATAAAGTGGCCTAGCCTTATCGAATCGAAGCATGTAATAGTTCCTATGAAATCTAACAAGCATATATTCGAATTCCAAGGTTGATTTTATCATTTTCGAAAATGGACAAAATGAGGGTTAAGTGAATTTCCTTGTTAATTTACGGATTTTACTCGTTTTTGACCATTTTTCTTTAACTAAAAACGTCATAAAGTGGCCTAGCCTTATCGAATCGAAGCATGTAATAGTTCCTTGGAAATCTATCAAGCATATCTACGACATCCATGGTTTATTTTAGAATTTTTAAAAACGGCCAAAATGGGGGTTAATTGAATTTCCTTGTTAATTTACCGATTTTACTCGTTTTTGACCATTTTTCTTTAACTAAAAAGGTCATAAAGTGGCCTAGCCTTATCGAATCGAAACATGTAATAGTTCCTAGGAAATCTAACAAGCATATCTACGACATCCATGGTTTATTTTAGAATTTTTTAAAAAGGCCAAAATGGGGGTTAAGTGAATTTCCTTGTTAATATACGGATTTTACTCATTTTTGACCATTTTTCTTTCACTAAAAAGGTCATAAAGTGGCCTAGCCTTATAGAATCGAAGCGTGTAATAGTTCCTATGAAATCTAACAAGCATATATTCGACTTCCAAGGTTGATTTTATCATTTCCAAACACGGACAAAATGAGGGTTAAGTGAATTTCCTTGTTAATTTACGGATTTTACTCGTTTTTGACCCTTTTTATTTCACTAAAACGGTCATAAAGTCGCCTAGCCTTATCGAATCGAAGCATGTAATAGTTCCTAGGAAATCTAACAAGCATATCTACGACATCCATGGTTTATTTCAGAATTTTTTAAAAAGGCCAAAATGGGGGTTAAGTGAATTTCCTTGTTAATTTATGGATTTTACTCGTTTTTGACCTTTTTCTTTCACTAAAAAGGTCATAAAGTGGCCTAGCCTTATCGAATCGAAGCATGTAATAGTTCCTATGAAATCTAACAAGCATATATTCGAATTCCAAGGTTGATTTTATCATTTTCAAAAATGGACAAATTGAGGGTTAAGTGAATTTCCTTGTTAATTTACGGATTTTACTCGTTTTTGACCCTTTTTCTTTCACTAAAAAGGTTATAAAATGGCCTAGCCTTATCGAATCGAAGCATGTAATAGTTCCTAGGAAATCTAACAAGCATATCTACGACATCCATGGTTTATTTTAGAATTTTTAAAAACGGCCAAAATGGGGGTTAAGTGAATTTTCTTGTTAATTTACGGATTTTACTCGTTTTTGACCCTTTTTCTTTCACTGAAAAGGTCATAAAGTGGCCTAGCCTTATCGAATCGAAGCATGTAATAGTTCCTAGGAAATCTAACAAGCATATCTACGACATCCACGATTTATTTTAGAATTTTTTAAAAAGGCCAAAATGCGGGTTAAGTGAATTTCCATGTTAATATAAGGATTTTACTCATTTTTGACCCTTTTTCTTTCACTAAAAAGGTCATAAAGTGGCCTAGCCTTATCGAATCGAAGCATGTAATAGTTCCTATGAAATCTAACAAGCATATATTCGAATTCCAAGGTTGATTTTATCATTTTCAAAAATGGACAAAATGAGGGTTAAGTGAATTTCCTTGTTAATTTACGGATTTTACTCGTTTTTGACCTTTTTTAATTCACTAAAAACGTCATAAAGTGGCCTAGCCTTATCGAATCGAAGCATGTAATAGTTCCTAGGAAATCTATCAAGCATATCTACGACATCCATGGTTTATTTTAGAATTTTTAAAAACGGCCAAAATGGGGGTTAATTGAATTTCCTTGTTAATTTACTGAATTTACTCGTTTTTGACCATTTTTCTTTAACTAAAAAGGTCATAAAGTGGCCTAGCCTTATCGAATCGAAGCATGTAATAGTTCCTATGAAATCTAACAAGCATATCTACGACATCCATGGTTTATTTTAGAATTTTTTAAAAAGGCCAAAATGGGGGTTAAGTGAATTTCCTTGTTAATATACGGATTTTACTCATTTTTGACCATTTTTCTTTCACTAAAAAGGTCATAAAGTGGCCTAGCCTTATCGAATCGAAGCGTGTAATAGTTCCTATGAAATCTAACAAGCATATATTCGACTTCCAAGGTTGATTTTATCATTTTCAAACACGGACAAAATGAGGGTTAAGTGAATTTCCTTGTTAATTTACGGATTTTACTCGTTTTTGACCCTTTTTCTTTCACTAAAACGGTCATAAAGTCGCCTAGCCTTATCGAATCGAAGCATGTAATAGTTTCTAGGAAATCTAACAAGCATATCTACGACATCCATGGTTTATTTCAGAATTTTTTAAAAAGGCCAAAATGGGGGTTAAGTGAATTTCCTTGTTAATTTATTGATTTTACTCGTTTTTGACCTTTTTCTTTCACTAAAAAGGTCATAAAGTGGCCTAGCCTTATCGAATCGAAGCATGTAATAGTTCCTATGAAATCTAACAAGCATATATTCGAATTCCAAGGTTGATTTTATCATTTTCAAAAATGGACAAAATGAGGGTTAAGTGAATTTCCTTGTTAATTTACGGATTTTACTCGTTTTTGACCCTTTTTCTTTCACTGAAAAGGTCATAAAATGGCCTAGCCATATCGAATCGAAGCATGTAATAGTTCCTAGGAAATCTAACAAGCATATCTACGACATCCATGGTTTATTTTAGAATTTTTAAAAACGGCCAAAATGGGGGTTAAGTGAATTTTCTTGTTAATTTACGGATTTTACTCGTTTTTGACCCTTTTTCTTTCACTGGAAAGGTCATAAAGTGGCCTAGCCTTATCGAATCGAAGCATGTAATAGTTCCTAGGAAATCTAACAAGCATATCTACGACATCCACGATTTATTTTAGAATTTTTTAAAAAGGCCAAAATGCGGGTTAAGTGAATTTCCTTGTTAATATAAGGATTTTTACTCATTTTTGACCCTTTTTCTTTCACTAAAAAGGTCATAAAGTGGCCTAGCCTTATCGAATCGAAGCATGTAATAGTTCCTATGAAATCTAACAAGCATATATTCGAATTCCAAGGTTGATTTTATCATTTTTGAAAATGGATAAAATGAGGGTTAAGTGAATTTCCTTGTTAATTTACGGATTTTACTCGTTTTTGACCCTTTTTCTTTCACTAAAAAGGTCATAAAGTGGCCTAGCCTTATCGAATCGAAGCATGTAATAGTTCCTAGGAAATC
The DNA here is from genome assembly GCF_051527215.1 of Medicago sativa. Taxonomy (NCBI): domain Eukaryota; kingdom Viridiplantae; phylum Streptophyta; class Magnoliopsida; order Fabales; family Fabaceae; genus Medicago; species Medicago sativa. Next base: position 26,034,211 of record NC_140749.1, on the reverse strand, counting down.
TAGAAAGCATATCTACGACATCCATGGTTTATTTTAGAATTTTTAAAAACGGCCAAAATGGGGGTTAAGTGAATTTCCTTGTTAATATACGGATTTTACTCATTTTTGACCCTTTTTCTTTCACTAAAAAGGTCATAAAGTGGCCTAGCCTTATCGAATCGAAGCATGTAATACTTCCTATGAAATCTAACAAGCATATATTCGAATTCCAAGGTTGATTTTATCATTTTCGAAAATAGACAAAATGAGGGTTAAGTGAATTTCCTTGTTAATTTACGGATTTTACTCGTTTTTGACCTTTTTTAATTCACTAAAAACGTCATAAAGTGGCCTAGCCTTATCGAATCGAAGCATGTAATAGTTCCTAGGAAATCTATCAAGCATATCTACGACATCCATGGTTTATTTTAGAATTTTTAAAAACGGCCAAAATGGGGGTTAATTGAATTTCCTTGTTAATTTACTGATTTTACTCGTTTTTGACCATTTTTCTTTAACTAAAAAGGTCATAAAGTGGCCTAGCCTTATCGAATCGAAGCATGTAATAGTTCCTAGGAAATCTAACAAGCATATCTACGACATCCATGGTTTATTTTAGAATTTTTTAAAAAGGCCAAAATGGGGGTTAATTGAATTTCCTTGTTAATATACGGATTTTACTCATTTTTGACCCTTTTTCTTTCACTAAAAAGGTCATAAAGTGGCCTAGCCTTATCGAATCGAAGCATGTAATACTTCCTATGAAATCTAACAAGCATATATTCGAATTCCAAGGTTGATTTTATCATTTTCGAAAATAGACAAAATGAGGGTTAAGTGAATTTCCTTGTTAATTTACGGATTTTACTCGTTTTTGACCTTTTTTAATTCACTAAAAACGTCATAAAGTGGCCTAGCCTTATCGAATCGAAGCATGTAATAGTTCCTAGGAAATCTATCAAGCATATCTACGACATCCATGGTTTATTTTAGAATTTTTAAAAACGGCCAAAATGGGGGTTAATTGAATTTCCTTGTTAATTTACTGAATTTACTCGTTTTTGACCATTTTTCTTTAACTAAAAAGGTCATAAAGTGGCCTAGCCTTATCGAATCGAAGCATGTAATAGTTCCTATGAAATCTAACAAGCATATCTACGACATCCATGGTTTATTTTAGAATTTTTTAAAAAGGCCAAAATGGGGGTTAAGTGAATTTCCTTGTTAATATACGGATTTTACTCATTTTTGACCATTTTTCTTTCACTAAAAAGGTCATAAAGTGGCCTAGCCTTATCGAATCGAAGCGTGTAATAGTTCCTATGAAATCTAACAAGCATATATTCGACTTCCAAGGTTGATTTTATCATTTTCAAACACGGACAAAATGAGGGTTAAGTGAATTTCCTTGTTAATTTACGGATTTTACTCGTTTTTGACCCTTTTTCTTTCACTAAAACGGTCATAAAGTCGCCTAGCCTTATCGAATCGAAGCATGTAATAGTTTCTAGGAAATCTAACAAGCATATCTACGACATCCATGGTTTATTTCAGAATTTTTTAAAAAGGCCAAAATGGGGGTTAAGTGAATTTCCTTGTTAATTTATTGATTTTACTCGTTTTTGACCTTTTTCTTTCACTAAAAAGGTCATAAAGTGGCCTAGCCTTATCGAATCGAAGCATGTAATAGTTCCTATGAAATCTAACAAGCGTATATTCGAATTCCAAGGTTGATTTTATCATTTTCAAAAATGGACAAAATGAGGGTTAAGTGAATTTCCTTGTTAATTTACGGATTTTACTCGTTTTTGACCCTTTTTCTTTCACTGAAAAGGTCATAAAATGGCCTAGCCATATCGAATCGAAGCATGTAATAGTTCCTAGGAAATCTAACAAGCATATCTACGACATCCATGGTTTATTTTAGAATTTTTAAAAACGGCCAAAATGGGGGTTAAGTGAATTTTCTTGTTAATTTACGGATTTTACTCGTTTTTGACCCTTTTTCTTTCACTGGAAAGGTCATAAAGTGGCCTAGCCTTATCGAATCGAAGCATGTAATAGTTCCTAGGAAATCTAACAAGCATATCTACGACATCCACGATTTATTTTAGAATTTTTTAAAAAGGCCAAAATGCGGGTTAAGTGAATTTCCTTGTTAATATAAGGATTTTACTCATTTTTGACCCTTTTTCTTTCACTAAAAAGGTCATAAAGTGGCCTAGCCTTATCGAATCGAAGCATGTAATAGTTCCTATGAAATCTAACAAGCATATATTCGAATTCCAAGGTTGATTTTATCATTTTTGAAAATGGAAAAAATGAGGGTTAAGTGAATTTCCTTGTTAATTTACGGATTTTACTCGTTTTTGACCCTTTTTCTTTCACTAAAAAGGTCATAAAGTGGCCTAGCCTTATCGAATCGAAGCATGTAATAGTTCCTAGGAAATCTAGAAAGCATATCTACGACATCCATGGTTTATTTTAGAATTTTTTAAAAAGGCCAAAATGGGGGTTAAGTGAATTTCCTTGTTAATATACGGATTTTACTCATTTTTGACCATTTTTCTTTCACTAAAACGGTCATAAAGTCGCCTAGCCTTATCGAATCGAAGCATGTAATAGTTTCTAGGAAATCTAACAAGCATATCTACGACATCCATGGTTTATTTCAGAATTTTTTAAAAAGGCCAAAATGGGGGTTAAGTGAATTTCCTTGTTAATTTATTGATTTTACTCGTTTTTGACCTTTTTCTTTCACTAAAAAGGTCATAAAGTGGCCTAGCCTTATCGAATCGAAGCATGTAATACTTCCTATGAAATCTAACAAGCATATATTCGAATTCCAAGGTTGATTTTATCATTTTCGAAAATAGACAAAATGAGGGTTAAGTGAATTTCCTTGTTAATTTACGGATTTTACTCGTTTTTGACCTTTTTTAATTCACTAAAAACTTCATAAAGTGGCCTAGCCTTATCGAATCGAAGCATGTAATAGTTCCTAGGAAATCTATCAAGCATATCTACGACATCCATGGTTTATTTTAGAATTTTTAAAAACGGCCAAAATGGGGGTTAATTGAATTTCCTTGTTAATTTACTGATTTTACTCGTTTTTGACCATTTTTCTTTAACTAAAAAGGTCATAAAGTGGCCTAGCCTTATCGAATCGAAGCATGTAATAGTTCCTAGGAAATCTAACAAGCATATCTACGACATCCATGGTTTATTTTAGAATTTTTTAAAAAGGCCAAAATGGGGGTTAAGTGAATTTCCTTGTTAATATACGGATTTTACTCATTTTTGACCATTTTTCTTTCACTAAAACGGTCATAAAGTCGCCTAGCCTTATCGAATCGAAGCATGTAATAGTTTCTAGGAAATCTAACAAGCATATCTACGACATCCATGGTTTATTTCAGAATTTTTTAAAAAGGCCAAAATGGGGGTTAAGTGAATTTCCTTGTTAATTTATTGATTTTACTCGTTTTTGACCTTTTTCTTTCACTAAAAAGGTCATAAAGTGGCCTAGCCTTATCGAATCGAAGCATGTAATAGTTCCTATGAAATCTAACAAGCATATATTCGAATTCCAAGGTTGATTTTATCATTTTCAAAAATGGACAAAATGAGGGTTAAGTGAATTTCCTTGTTAATTTACGGATTTTACTCGTTTTTGACCCTTTTTCTTTCACTGAAAAGGTCATAAAATGGCCTAGCCATATCGAATCGAAGCATGTAATAGTTCCTAGGAAATCTAACAAGCATATCTACGACATCCATGGTTTATTTTAGAATTTTTAAAAACGGCCAAAATGGGGGTTAAGTGAATTTTCTTGTTAATTTACGGATTTTACTCGTTTTTGACCCTTTTTCTTTCACTGGAAAGGTCATAAAGTGGCCTAGCCTTATCGAATCGAAGCATGTAATAGTTCCTAGGAAATCTAACAAGCATATCTACGACATCCACGATTTATTTTAGAATTTTTTAAAAAGGCCAAAATGCGGGTTAAGTGAATTTCCTTGTTAATATAAGGATTTTACTCATTTTTGACCCTTTTTCTTTCACTAAAAAGGTCATAAAGTGGCCTAGCCTTATCGAATCGAAGCATCTAATAGTTCCTATGAAATCTAACAAGCATATATTCGAATTCCAAGGTTGATTTTATCATTTTTGAAAATGGATAAAATGAGGGTTAAGTGAATTTCCTTGTTAATTTACGGATTTTACTCGTTTTTGACCCTTTTTCTTTCACTAAAAAGGTCATAAAGTGGCCTAGCCTTATCGAATCGAAGCATGTAATAGTTCCTAGGAAATCTAGAAAGCATATCTACGACATCCATGGTTTATTTTAGAATTTTTAAAAACGGCCAAAATGGGGGTTAAGTGAATTTCCTTGTTAATATACGGATTTTACTCATTTTTGACCCTTTTTCTTTCACTAAAAAGGTCATAAAGTGGCCTAGCCTTATCGAATCGAAGCATGTAATACTTCCTATGAAATCTAACAAGCATATATTCGAATTCCAAGGTTGATTTTATCATTTTCGAAAATAGACAAAATGAGGGTTAAGTGAATTTCCTTGTTAATTTACGGATTTTACTCGTTTTTGACCTTTTTTAATTCACTAAAAACGTCATAAAGTGGCCTAGCCTTATCGAATCGAAGCATGTAATAGTTCCTAGGAAATCTATCAAGCATATCTACGACATCCATGGTTTATTTTAGAATTTTTAAAAACGGCCAAAATGGGGGTTAATTGAATTTCCTTGTTAATTTACTGATTTTACTCATTTTTGACCATTTTTCTTTCACTAAAAAGGTCATAAAGTGGCCTAGCCTTATCGAATCGAAGCGTGTAATAGTTCCTATGAAATCTAACAAGCATATATTCGACTTCCAAGGTTGATTTTATCATTTTCAAACACGGACAAAAGGAGGGTTAAGTGAATTTCCTTGTTAATTTACGGATTTTACTCGTTTTTGACCCTTTTTCTTTCACTAAAACGGACATAAAGTCGCCTAGCCTTATCGAATCGAAGCATGTAATAGTTCCTAGGAAATCTAACAAGCATATCTACGACATCCATGGTTTATTTTAGAATTTTTAAAAACGGCCAAAATGGGGGTTAAGTGAATTTTCTTGTTAATTTACGGATTTTACTCGTTTTTGACCCTTTTTCTGTCACTGAAAAGGTCATAAAGTGGCCTAGCCTTATCGAATCGAAGCATGTAATAGTTCCTAGGAAATCTAACAAGCATATCTACGACATCCACGATTTATTTTAGAATTTTTTAAAAAGGCCAAAATGCGGGTTAAGTGAATTTCCTTGTTAATATAAGGATTTTACTCATTTTTGACCCTTTTTCTTTCACTAAAAAGGTCATAAAGTGGCCTAGCCTTATCGAATCGAAGCATGTAATAGTTCCTATGAAATCTAACAAGCATATATTCGAATTCCAAGGTTGATTTTATCATTTTTGAAAATGGATAAAATGAGGGTTAAGTGAATTTCCTTGTTAATTTACGGATTTTACTCGTTTTTGACCCTTTTTCTTTCACTAAAAAGGTCATAAAGTGGCCTAGCCTTATCGAATCGAAGCATGTAATAGTTCCTAGGAAATCTAGAAAGCATATCTACGACATCCATGGTTTATTTTAGAATTTTTAAAAACGGCCAAAATGGGGGTTAAGTGAATTTCCTTGTTAATATACGGATTTTACTCATTTTTGACCCTTTTTCTTTCACTAAAAAGGTCATAAAGTGGCCTAGCCTTATCGAATCGAAGCATGTAATAGTTCCTATGAAATCTAACAAGCATATATTCGAATTCCAAGGTTGATTTTATCATTTTCGAAAATAGACAAAATGAGGGTTAAGTGAATTTCCTTGTTAATTTACGGATTTTACTCGTTTTTGACCTTTTTTAATTCACTAAAAACGTCATAAAGTGGCCTAGCCTTATCGAATCGAAGCATGTAATAGTTCCTAGGAAATCTATCAAGCATATCTACGACATCCATGGTTTATTTTAGAATTTTTAAAAACGGCCAAAATGGGGGTTAATTGAATTTCCTTGTTAATTTACTGATTTTACTCGTTTTTGACCATTTTTCTTTAACTAAAAAGGTCATAAAGTGGCCTAGCCTTATCGAATCGAAGCATGTAATAGTTCCTAGGAAATCTAACAAGCATATCTATGACATCCATGGTTTATTTTAGAATTTTTTAAAAAGGCCAAAATGGGGGTTAAGTGAATTTCCTTGTTAATATACGGATTTTACTCATTTTTGACCATTTTTCTTTCACTAAAAAGGTCATAAAGTGGCCTAGCCTTATCGAATCGAAGCGTGTAATAGTTCCTATGAAATCTAACAAGCATATATTCGACTTCCAAGGTTGATTTTATCATTTTCAAACATGGACAAAATGAGGGTTAAGTGAATTTCCTTGTTAATTTACGGATTTTACTCGTTTTTGACCCTTTTTCTTTCACTAAAACGGACATAAAGTCGCCTAGCCTTATCGAATCGAAGCATGTAATAGTTCCTAGGAAATCTAACAAGCATATCTACGACATCCATGGTTTATTTCAGAATTTTTTAAAAAGGCCAAAATGGGGGTTAAGTGAATTTCCTTGTTAATTTATGGATTTTACTCGTTTTTGACCTTTTTCTTTCACTAAAAAGGTCATAAAGTGGCCTAGCCTTATCGAATCGAAGCATGTAATAGTTCCTAGGAAATCTAACAAGCATATCTACGACATCCATGGTTTATTTTAGAATTTTTAAAAACGGCCAAAATGGGGGTTAAGTGAATTTTCTTGTTAATTTACGGATTTTACTCGTTTTTGACCCTTTTTCTTTCACTGAAAAGGTCATAAAGTGGCCTAGCCTTATCGAATCGAAGCATGTAATAGTTCCTAGGAAATCTAACAAGCATATCTACGACATCCACGATTTATTTTAGAATTTTTTAAAAAGGCCAAAATGCGGGTTAAGTGAATTTCCTTGTTAATATAAGGATTTTACTCATTTTTGACCCTTTTTCTTTCACTAAAAAGGTCATAAAGTGGCCTAGCCTTATCGAATCGAAGCATGTAATAGTTCCTATGAAATCTAACAAGCATATATTCGAATTCCAAGGTTGATTTTATCATTTTTGAAAATGGATAAAATGAGGGTTAAGTGAATTTCCTTGTTAATTTACGGATTTTACTCGTTTTTGACCCTTTTTCTTTCACTAAAAAGGTCATAAAGTGGCCTAGCCTTATCGAATCGAAGCATGTAATAGTTCCTAGGAAATCTAGAAAGCATATCTACGACATCCATGGTTTATTTTAGAATTTTTAAAAACGGCCAAAATGGGGGTTAAGTGAATTTCCTTGTTAATATACGGATTTTACTCATTTTTGACCCTTTTTCTTTCACTAAAAAGGTCATAAAGTGGCCTAGCCTTATCGAATCGAAGCATGTAATAGTTCCTATGAAATCTAACAAGCATATATTCGAATTCCAAGGTTGATTTTATCATTTTCGAAAATAGACAAAATGAGGGTTAAGTGAATTTCCTTGTTAATTTACGGATTTTACTCGTTTTTGACCTTTTTTAATTCACTAAAAACGTCATAAAGTGGCCTAGCCTTATCGAATCGAAGCATGTAATAGTTCCTAGGAAATCTATCAAGCATATCTACGACATCCATGGTTTATTTTAGAATTTTTAAAAACGGCCAAAATGGGGGTTAATTGAATTTCCTTGTTAATTTACTGATTTTACTCGTTTTTGACCATTTTTCTTTAACTAAAAAGGTCATAAAGTGGCCTAGCCTTATCGAATCGAAGCATGTAATAGTTCCTAGGAAATCTAACAAGCATATCTATGACATCCATGGTTTATTTTAGAATTTTTTAAAAAGGCCAAAATGGGGGTTAAGTGAATTTCCTTGTTAATATACGGATTTTACTCATTTTTGACCATTTTTCTTTCACTAAAAAGGTCATAAAGTGGCCTAGCCTTATCGAATCGAAGCGTGTAATAGTTCCTATGAAATCTAACAAGCATATATTCGACTTCCAAGGTTGATTTTATCATTTTCAAACATGGACAAAATGAGGGTTAAGTGAATTTCCTTGTTAATTTACGGATTTTACTCGTTTTTGACCCTTTTTCTTTCACTAAAACGGACATAAAGTCGCCTAGCCTTATCGAATCGAAGCATGTAATAGTTCCTAGGAAATCTAACAAGCATATCTACGACATCCATGGTTTATTTCAGAATTTTTTAAAAAGGCCAAAATGGGGGTTAAGTGAATTTCCTTGTTAATTTATGGATTTTACTCGTTTTTGACCTTTTTCTTTCACTAAAAAGGTCATAAAGTGGCCTAGCCTTATCGAATCGAAGCATGTAATAGTTCCTATGAAATCTAACAAGCATATATTCGAATTCCAAGGTTGATTTTATCATTTTCAAAAATGGACAAAATGAGGGTTAAGTGAATTTCCTTGTTAATTTACGGATTTTACTCGGTTTTGACCCTTTTTCTTTCACTGAAAAGGTCATAAAATGGCCTAGCCATATCGAATCGAAGCATGTAATAGTTCCTAGGAAATCTAACAAGCATATCTACGACATCCATGGTTTATTTTAGAATTTTTAAAAACGGCCAAAATGGGGGTTAAGTGAATTTTCTTGTTAATTTACGGATTTTACTCGTTTTTGACCCTTTTTCTTTCACTGAAAAGGTCATAAAGTGGCCTAGCCTTATCGAATCGAAGCATGTAATAGTTCCTAGGAAATCTAACAAGCATATCTACGACATCCATGGTTTATTTTAGAATTTTTTAAAAAGGCCAAAATGGGGGTTAAGTGAATTTCCTTGTTAATATACGGATTTTACTCATTTTTGACCCTTTTTCTTTCACTAAAAAGGTCATAAAGTGGCCTAGCCTTATCGAATCGAAGCATGTAATAGTTCCTATGAAATCTAACAAGCATATATTCGAATTCCAAGGTTGATTTTATCATTTTTGAAAATGGATAAAATGAGGGTTAAGTGAATTTCCTTGTTAATTTACGGATTTTACTCGTTTTTGACCTTTTTTAATTCACTAAAAACGTCATAAAGTGGCCTAGCCTTATCGAATCGAAGCATGTAATAGTTCCTAGGAAATCTATCAAGCATATCTACGACATCCATGGTTTATTTTAGAATTTTTAAAAACGGCCAAAATGGGGGTTAATTGAATTTCCTTGTTAATTTACTGAATTTACTCGTTTTTGACCATTTTTCTTTAACTAAAAAGGTCATAAAGTGGCCTAGCCTTATCGAATCGAAGCATGTAATAGTTCCTATGAAATCTAACAAGCATATCTACGACATCCATGGTTTATTTTAGAATTTTTTAAAAAGGCCAAAATGGGGGTTAAGTGAATTTCCTTGTTAATATACGGATTTTACTCATTTTTGACCATTTTTCTTTCACTAAAAAGGTCATAAAGTGGCCTAGCCTTATCGAATCGAAGCGTGTAATAGTTCCTATGAAATCTAACAAGCATATATTCGACTTCCAAGGTTGATTTTATCATTTTCAAACACGGACAAAATGAGGGTTAAGTGAATTTCCTTGTTAATTTACGGATTTTACTCGTTTTTGACCCTTTTTCTTTCACTAAAACGGTCATAAAGTCGCCTAGCCTTATCGAATCGAAGCATGTAATAGTTTCTAGGAAATCTAACAAGCATATCTACGACATCCATGGTTTATTTCAGAATTTTTTAAAAAGGCCAAAATGGGGGTTAAGTGAATTTCCTTGTTAATTTATTGATTTTACTCGTTTTTGACCTTTTTCTTTCACTAAAAAGGTCATAAAGTGGCCTAGCCTTATCGAATCGAAGCATGTAATAGTTCCTATGAAATCTAACAAGCATATATTCGAATTCCAAGGTTGATTTTATCATTTTCAAAAATGGACAAAATGAGGGTTAAGTGAATTTCCTTGTTAATTTACGGATTTTACTCGTTTTTGACCCTTTTTCTTTCATTGAAAAGGTCATAAAATGGCCTAGCCATATCGAATCGAAGCATGTAATAGTTCCTAGGAAATCTAACAAGCATATCTACGACATCCATGGTTTATTTTAGAATTTTTAAAAACGGCCAAAATGGGGGTTAAGTGAATTTTCTTGTTAATTTACGGATTTTACTCGTTTTTGACCCTTTTTCTTTCACTGGAAAGGTCATAAAGTGGCCTAGCCTTATCGAATCGAAGCATGTAATAGTTCCTAGGAAATCTAACAAGCATATCTACGACATCCACGATTTATTTTAGAATTTTTTAAAAAGGCCAAAATGCGGGTTAAGTGAATTTCCTTGTTAATATAAGGATTTTACTCATTTTTGACCCTTTTTCTTTCACTAAAAAGGTCATAAAGTGGCCTAGCCTTATCGAATCGAAGCATGTAATAGTTCCTATGAAATCTAACAAGCATATATTCGAATTCCAAGGTTGATTTTATCATTTTTGAAAATGGATAAAATGAGGGTTGAGTGAATTTCCTTGTTAATTTACGGATTTTACTCGTTTTTGACCCTTTTTCTTTCACTAAAAAGGTCATAAAGTGGCCTAGCCTTATCGAATCGAAGCATGTAATAGTTCCTAGGAAATCTAGAAAGCATATCTACGACATCCATGGTTTATTTTAGAATTTTTAAAAACGGCCAAAATGGGGGTTAAGTGAATTTCCTTGTTAATATACGGATTTTACTCATTTTTGACCCTTTTTCTTTCACTAAAAAGGTCATAAAGTGGCCTAGCCTTATCGAATCGAAGCATGTAATACTTCCTATGAAATCTAACAAGCATATATTCGAATTCCAAGGTTGATTTTATCATTTTCGAAAATAGACAAAATGAGGGTTAAGTGAATTTCCTTGTTAATTTACGGATTTTACTCGTTTTTGACCTTTTTTAATTCACTAAAAACGTCATAAAGTGGCCTAGCCTTATCGAATCGAAGCATGTAATAGTTCCTAGGAAATCTATCAAGCATATCTACGACATCCATGGTTTATTTTAGAATTTTTAAAAACGGCCAAAATGGGGGTTAATTGAATTTCCTTGTTAATTTACTGATTTTACTCGTTTTTGACCATTTTTCTTTAACTAAAAAGGTCATAAAGTGGCCTAGCCTTATCGAATCGAAGCATGTAATAGTTCCTAGGAAATCTAACAAGCATATCTACGACATCCATGGTTTATTTTAGAATTTTTTAAAAAGGCCAAAATGGGGGTTAAGTGAATTTCCTTGTTAATATACGGATTTTACTCATTTTTGACCATTTTTCTTTCACTAAAAAGGTCATAAAGTGGCCTAGCCTTATTGAATCGAAGCGTGTAATAGTTCCTATGAAATCTAACAAGCATATATTCGACTTCCAAGGTTGATTTTATCATTTTCAAACACGGACAAAATGAGGGTTAAGTGAATTTCCTTGTTAATTTACGGATTTTACTCGTTTTTGACCCTTTTTCTTTCACTAAAACGGACATAAAGTCGCCTAGCCTTATCGAATCGAAGCATGTAATAGTTCCTAGGAAATCTAACAAGCATATCTACGACATCCATGGTTTATTTTAGAATTTTTAAAAACGGCCAAAATGGGGGTTAAGTGAATTTTCTTGTTAATTTACGGATTTTACTCGTTTTTGACCCTTTTTCTTTCACTGAAAAGGTCATAAAGTGGCCTAGCCTTATCGAATCGAAGCATGTAATAGTTCCTAGGAAATCTAGCAAGCATATCTACGACATCCACGATTTATTTTAGAATTTTTTAAAAAGGCCAAAATGCGGGTTAAGTGAATTTCCTTGTTAATATAAGGATTTTACTCATTTTTGACCCTTTTTCTTTCACTAAAAAGGTCATAAAGTGGCCTAGCCTTATCGAATCGAAGCATGTAATAGTTCCTATGAAATCTAACAAGCATATATTCGAATTCCAAGGTTGATTTTATCATTTTTGAAAATGGATAAAATGAGGGTTAAGTGAATTTCCTTGTTAATTTACGGATTTTACTCGTTTTTGACCCTTTTTCTTTCACTAAAAAGGTCATAAAGTGGCCTAGCCTTATCGAATCGAAGCATGTAATAGTTCCTAGGAAATCTAGAAAGCATATCTACGACATCCATGGTTTATTTTAGAATTTTTAAAAACGGCCAAAATGGGGGTTAAGTGAATTTCCTTGTTAATATACGGATTTTACTCATTTTTGACCCTTTTTCTTTCACTAAAAAGGTCATAAAGTGGCCTAGCCTTATCGAATCGAAGCATGTAATACTTCCTATGAAATCTAACAAGCATATATTCGAATTCCAAGGTTGATTTTATCATTTTCGAAAATAGACAAAATGAGGGTTAAGTGAATTTCCTTGTTAATTTACGGATTTTACTCGTTTTTGACCTTTTTTAATTCACTAAAAACGTCATAAAGTGGCCTAGCCTTATCGAATCGAAGCATGTAATAGTTCCTAGGAAATCTATCAAGCATATCTACGACATCCATGGTTTATTTTAGAATTTTTAAAAACGGCCAAAATGGGGGTTAATTGAATTTCCTTGTTAATTTACTGATTTTACTCGTTTTTGACCATTTTTCTTTAACTAAAAAGGTCATAAAGTGGCCTAGCCTTATCGAATCGAAGCATGTAATAGTTCCTAGGAAATCTAACAAGCATATCTATGACATCCATGGTTTATTTTAGAATTTTTTAAAAAGGCCAAAATGGGGGTTAAGTGAATTTCCTTGTTAATATACGGATTTTACTCATTTTTGACCATTTTTCTTTCACTAAAAAGGTCATAAAGTGGCCTAGCCTTATCGAATCGAAGCGTGTAATAGTTCCTATGAAATCTAACAAGCATATATTCGACTTCCAAGGTTGATTTTATCATTTTCAAACACGGACAAAATGAGGGTTAAGTGAATTTCCTTGTTAATTTACGGATTTTACTCGTTTTTGACCCTTTTTCTTTCACTAAAACGGACATAAAGTCGCCTAGCCTTATCGAATCGAAGCATGTAATAGTTCCTAGGAAATCTAACAAGCATATCTACGACATCCATGGTTTATTTCAGAATTTTTTAAAAAGGCCAAAATGGGGGTTAAGTGAATTTCCTTGTTAATTTATGGATTTTACTCGTTTTTGACCTTTTTCTTTCACTAAAAAGGTCATAAAGTGGCCTAGCCTTATCGAATCGAAGCATGTAATAGTTCCTATGAAATCTAACAAGCATATATTCGAATTCCAAGGTTGATTTTATCATTTTCAAAAATGGACAAAATGAGGGTTAAGTGAATTTCCTTGTTAATTTACGGATTTTACTCGTTTTTGACCCTTTTTCTTTCACTGAAAAGGTCATAAAATGGCCTAGCCATATCGAATCGAAGCATGTAATAGTTCCTAGGAAATCTAACAAGCATATCTACGACATCCATGGTTTATTTTAGAATTTTTAAAAACGGCCAAAATGGGGGTTAAGTGAATTTTCTTGTTAATTTACGGATTTTACTCGTTTTTGACCCTTTTTCTTTCACTGAAAAGGTCATAAAGTGGCCTAGCCTTATCGAATCGAAGCATGTAATAGTTCCTAGGAAATCTAACAAGCATATCTACGACATCCATGGTTTATTTTAGAATTTTTTAAAAAGGCCAAAATGGGGGTTAAGTGAATTTCCTTGTTAATATACGGATTTTACTCATTTTTGACCCTTTTTCTTTCACTAAAAAGGTCATAAAGTGGCCTAGCCTTATCGAATCGAAGCATGTAATAGTTCCTATGAAATCTAACAAGCATATATTCGAATTCCAAGGTTGATTTTATCATTTTTGAAAATGGATAAAATGAGGGTTAAGTGAATTTCCTTGTTAATTTACGGATTTTACTCGTTTTTGACCCTTTTTCTTTCATTAAAAAGGTCATAAAGTGGCCTAGCCTTATCGAATCGAAGCATGTAATAGTTCCTAGGAAATCTAGAAAGCATATCTACGACATCCATGGTTTATTTTAGAATTTTTAAAAACGGCCAAAATGGGGGTTAAGTGAATTTCCTTGTTAATATACGGATTTTACTCATTTTTGACCCTTTTTCTTTCACTAAAAAGGTCATAAAGTGGCCTAGCCTTATCGAATCGAAGCATGTAATAGTTCCTATGAAATCTAACAAGCATATATTCGAATTCCAAGGTTGATTTTATCATTTTTGAAAATGGATAAAATGAGGGTTAAGTGAATTTCCTTGTTAATTTACGGATTTTACTCGTTTTTGACCCTTTTTCTTTCACTAAAAAGGTCATAAAGTGGCCTAGCCTTATCGAATCGAAGCATGTAATAGTTCCTAGGAAATCTAGAAAGCATATCTACGACATCCATGGTTTATTTTAGAATTTTTAAAAACGGCCAAAATGGGGGTTAAGTGAATTTCCTTGTTAATATACGGATTTTACTCATTTTTGACCCTTTTTCTTTCACTAAAAAGGTCATAAAGTGGCCTAGCCTTATCGAATCGAAGCATGTAATACTTCCTATGAAATCTAACAAGCATATATTCGAATTCCAAGGTTGATTTTATCATTTTCGAAAATAGACAAAATGAGGGTTAAGTGAATTTCCTTGTTAATTTACGGATTTTACTCGTTTTTGACCTTTTTTAATTCACTAAAAACGTCATAAAGTGGCCTAGCCTTATCGAATCGAAGCATGTAATAGTTCCTAGGAAATCTATCAAGCATATCTACGACATCCATGGTTTATTTTAGAATTTTTAAAAACGGCCAAAATGGGGGTTAATTGAATTTCCTTGTTAATTTACTGATTTTACTCGTTTTTGACCATTTTTCTTTAACTAAAAAGGTCATAAAGTGGCCTAGCCTTATCGAATCGAAGCATGTAATAGTTCCTAGGAAATCTAACAAGCATATCTATGACATCCATGGTTTATTTTAGAATTTTTTAAAAAGGCCAAAATGGGGGTTAAGTGAATTTCCTTGTTAATATACGGATTTTACTCATTTTTGACCATTTTTCTTTCACTAAAAAGGTCATAAAGTGGCCTAGCCTTATCGAATCGAAGCGTGTAATAGTTCCTATGAAATCTAACAAGCATATATTCGACTTCCAAGGTTGATTTTATCATTTTCAAACACGGACAAAATGAGGGTTAAGTGAATTTCCTTGTTAATTTACGGATTTTACTCGTTTTTGACCCTTTTTCTTTCACTAAAACGGACATAAAGTCGCCTAGCCTTATCGAATCGAAGCATGTAATAGTTCCTAGGAAATCTAACAAGCATATCTACGACATCCATGGTTTATTTCAGAATTTTTTAAAAAGGCCAAAATGGGGGTTAAGTGAATTTCCTTGTTAATTTATGGATTTTACTCGTTTTTGACCTTTTTCTTTCACTAAAAAGGTCATAAAGTGGCCTAGCCTTATCGAATCGAAGCATGTAATAGTTCCTATGAAATCTAACAAGCATATATTCGAATTCCAAGGTTGATTTTATCATTTTCAAAAATGGACAAAATGAGGGTTAAGTGAATTTCCTTGTTAATTTACGGATTTTACTCGTTTTTGACCCTTTTTCTTTCACTGAAAAGGTCATAAAATGGCCTAGCCATATCGAATCGAAGCATGTAATAGTTCCTAGGAAATCTAACAAGCATATCTACGACATCCATGGTTTATTTTAGAATTTTTAAAAACGGCCAAAATGGGGGTTAAGTGAATTTTCTTGTTAATTTACGGATTTTACTCGTTTTTGACCCTTTTTCTTTCACTGAAAAGGTCATAAAGTGGCCTAGCCTTATCGAATCGAAGCATGTAATAGTTCCTAGGAAATCTAACAAGCATATCTACGACATCCATGGTTTATTTTAGAATTTTTTAAAAAGGCCAAAATGGGGGTTAAGTGAATTTCCTTGTTAATATACGGATTTTACTCATTTTTGACCCTTTTTCTTTCACTAAAAAGGTCATAAAGTGGCCTAGCCTTATCGAATCGAAGCATGTAATAGTTCCTATGAAATCTAACAAGCATATATTCGAATTCCAAGGTTGATTTTATCATTTTTGAAAATGGATAAAATGAGGGTTAAGTGAATTTCCTTGTTAATTTACGGATTTTACTCGTTTTTGACCCTTTTTCTTTCACTAAAAAGGTCATAAAGTGGCCTAGCCTTATCGAATCGAAGCATGTAATAGTTCCTAGGAAATCTAGAAAGCATATCTACGACATCCATGGTTTATTTTAGAATTTTTAAAAACGGCCAAAATGGGGGTTAAGTGAATTTCCTTGTTAATATACGGATTTTACTCATTTTTGACCCTTTTTCTTTCACTAAAAAGGTCATAAAGTGGCCTAGCCTTATCGAATCGAAGCATGTAATAGTTCCTATGAAATCTAACAAGCATATATTCGAATTCCAAGGTTGATTTTATCATTTTCGAAAATAGACAAAATGAGGGTTAAGTGAATTTCCTTGTTAATTTACGGATTTTACTCGTTTTTGACCTTTTTTAATTCACTAAAAACGTCATAAAGTGGCCTAGCCTTATCGAATCGAAGCATGTAATAGTTCCTAGGAAATCTAACAAGCATATCTACGACATCCATGGTTTATTTTAGAATTTTTTAAAAAGGCCAAAATGGGGGTTAAGTGAATTTCCTTGTTAATATACGGTTTTTACTCATTTTTGACCATTTTTCTTTCACTAAAAAGGTCATAAAGTGGCCTAGCCTTATCGAATCGAAGCGTGTAATAGTTCCTATGAAATCTAACAAGCATATATTCGACTTCCAAGGTTGATTTTATCATTTTCAAACACGGACAAACTGAGGGTTAAGTGAATTTCCTTGTTAATTTACGGATTTTACTCGTTTTTTACCATTTTTCTTTCACTAAAACGGTCATAAAGTCGCCTAGCCTTATCGAATCGAAGCATGTAATAGTTCCTAGGAAATCTAACAAGCATAACTACGACATCCATGGTTTATTTCAGAATTTTTTAAAAAGGCCAAAATGGGGGTTAAGTGAATTTCCTTGTTAATTTATGGATTTTACTCGTTTTTGACCTTTTTCTTTCACTAAAAAGGTCATAAAGTGGCCTAGCCTTATCGAATCGAAGCATGTAATAGTTCCTATGAAATCTAACAAGCATATATTCGAATTCCAAGGTTGATTTTATCATTTTCAAAAATGGACAAAATGAGGGTTAAGTGAATTTCCTTGTTAATTTACGGATTTTACTCGTTTTTGACCCTTTTTCTTTCACTGAAAAGGTCATAAAATGGCCTAGCCATATCGAATCGAAGCATGTAATAGTTCCTAGGAAATCTAACAAGCATATCTACGACATCCATGGTTTATTTTAGAATTTTTAAAAACGGCCAAAATGGGGGTTAAGTGAATTTTCTTGTTAATTTACGGATTTTACTCGTTTTTGACCCTTTTTCTTTCACTGAAAAGGTCATAAAGTGGCCTAGCCTTATCGAATCGAAGCATGTAATAGTTCCTAGGAAATCTAACAAGCATATCTACGACATCCATGGTTTATTTTAGAATTTTTTAAAAAGGCCAAAATGGGGGTTAAGTGAATTTCCTTGTTAATATACGGATTTTACTCATTTTTGACCCTTTTTCTTTCACTAAAAAGGTCATAAAGTGGCCTAGCCTTATCGAGTCGAAGCATGTAATAGTTCCTATGAAATCTAACAAGCATATATTCGAATTCCAAGGTTGATTTTATCATTTTTGAAAATGGATAAAATGAGGGTTAAGTGAATTTCCTTGTTAATTTACGGATTTTACTCGTTTTTGACCCTTTTTCTTTCACTAAAAAGGTCATAAAGTGGCCTAGCCTTATCGAATCGAAGCATGTAATAGTTCCTAGGAAATCTAGAAAGCATATCTACGACATCCATGGTTTATTTTAGAATTTTTAAAAACGGCCAAAATGGGGGTTAAGTGAATTTCCTTGTTAATATACGGATTTTACTCATTTTTGACCCTTTTTCTTTCACTAAAAAGGTCATAAAGTGGCCTAGCCTTATCGAATCGAAGCATGTAATAGTTCCTATGAAATCTAACAAGCATATATTCGAATTCCAAGGTTGATTTTATCATTTTCGAAAATAGACAAAATGAGGGTTAAGTGAATTTCCTTGTTAATTTACGGATTTTACTCGTTTTTGACCTTTTTTAATTCACTAAAAACGTCATAAAGTGGCCTAGCCTTATCGAATCGAAGCATGTAATAGTTCCTAGGAAATCTATCAAGCATATCTACGACATCCATGGTTTATTTTAGAATTTTTAAAAACGGCCAAAATGGGGGTTAATTGAATTTCCTTGTTAATTTACTGATTTTACTCGTTTTTGACCATTTTTCTTTAACTAAAAAGGTCATAAAGTGGCCTAGCCTTATCGAATCGAAGCATGTAATAGTTCCTAGGAAATCTAACAAGCATATCTACGACATCCATGGTTTATTTTAGAATTTTTTAAAAAGGCCAAAATGGGGGTTAAGTGAATTTCCTTGTTAATATACGGTTTTTACTCATTTTTGACCATTTTTCTTTCACTAAAAAGGTCATAAAGTGGCCTAGCCTTATCGAATCGAAGCGTGTAATAGTTCCTATGAAATCTAACAAGCATATATTCGACTTCCAAGGTTGATTTTATCATTTTCAAACACGGACAAAATGAGGGTTAAGTGAATTTCCTTGTTAATTTACGGATTTTACTCGTTTTTTACCATTTTTCTTTCACTAAAACGGTCATAAAAGTCGCCTAGCCTTATCGAATCGAAGCATGTAATAGTTCCTAGGAAATCTAACAAGCATATCTACGACATCCATGGTTTATTTCAGAATTTTTTAAAAAGGCCAAAATGGGGGTTAAGTGAATTTCCTTGTTAATTTATGGATTTTACTCGTTTTTGACCTTTTTCTTTCACTAAAAAGGTCATAAAGTGGCCTAGCCTTATCGAATCGAAGCATGTAATAGTTCCTATGAAATCTAACAAGCATATATTCGAATTCCAAGGTTGATTTTATCATTTTCAAAAATGGACAAAATGAGGGTTAAGTGAATTTCCTTGTTAATTTACGGATTTTACTCGTTTTTGACCCTTTTTCTTTCACTGAAAAGGTCATAAAATGGCCTAGCCATATCGAATCGAAGCATGTAATAGTTCCTAGGAAATCTAACAAGCATATCTACGACATCCATGGTTTATTTTAGAATTTTTAAAAACGGCCAAAATGGGGGATAAGTGAATTTTCTTGTTAATTTACGGATTTTACTCGTTTTTGACCCTTTTTCTTTCACTGAAAAGGTCATAAAGTGGCCTAGCCTTATCGAATCGAAGCATGTAATAGTTCCTAGGAAATCTAACAAGCATATCTACGACATCCACGGTTTATTTTAGAATTTTTTAAAAAGGCCAAAATGCGGGTTAAGTGAATTTCCTTGTTAATATAAGGATTTTACTCATTTTTGACCCTTTTTCTTTCACTAAAAAGGTCATAAAGTGGCCTAGCCTTATCGAATCGAAGCATGTAATAGTTCCTATGAAATCTAACAAGCATATATTCGAATTCCAAGGTTGATTTTATCATTTTTGAAAATGGATAAAATGAGGGTTAAGTGAATTTCCTTGTTAATTTACGGATTTAACTCGTTTTTGACCCTTTTTCTTTCACTAAAAAGGTCATAAAGTGGCCTAGCCTTATCGAATCGAAGCATGTAATAGTTCCTAGGAAATCTAGAAAGCATATCTACGACATCCATGGTTTATTTTAGAATTTTTAAAAACGGTCAAAATGGGGGTTAAGTGAATTTCCTTGTTAATATACGGATTTTACTCATTTTTGACCCTTTTTCTTTCACTAAAAAGGTCATAAAGTGGCCTAGCCTTATCGAATCGAAGCATGTAATAGTTCCTATGAAATCTAACAAGCATATATTCGAATTCCAAGGTTGATTTTATCATTTTCGAAAATAGACAAAATGAGGGTTAAGTGAATTTCCTTGTTAATTTAAGGATTTTACTCGTTTTTGACCTTTTTTAATTCACTAAAAACGTCATAAAGTGGCCTAGCCTTATCGAATCGAAGCATGTAATAGTTCCTAGGAAATCTATCAAGCATATCTACGACATCCATGGTTTATTTTAGAATTTTTAAAAACGGCCAAAATGGGGGTTAATTGAATTTCCTTGTTAATTTACTGATTTTACTCGTTTTTGACCATTTTTCTTTAACTAAAAAGATCATAAAGTGGCCTAGCCTTATCGAATCGAAGCATGTAATAGTTCCTAGGAAATCTAACAAGCATATCTACGACATCCATGGTTTATTTTAGAATTTTTTAAAAAGGCCAAAATAGGGGTTAAGTGAATTTCCTTGTTAATATACGGTTTTTACT
Source organism: Medicago sativa (assembly GCF_051527215.1). Taxonomy (NCBI): domain Eukaryota; kingdom Viridiplantae; phylum Streptophyta; class Magnoliopsida; order Fabales; family Fabaceae; genus Medicago; species Medicago sativa. The sequence continues at coordinate 26,013,737 of NC_140749.1, read as the reverse complement.
CATTTTTGACCATTTTTCTTTCACTAAAAAGGTCATAAAGTGGCCTAGCCTTATCGAATCGAAGCGTGTAATAGTTCCTATGAAATCTAACAAGCATATATTCGACTTCCAAGGTTGATTTTATCATTTTCAAACACGGACAAAATGAGGGTTAAGTGAATTTCCTTGTTAATTTACGGATTTTACTCGTTTTTTACCATTTTTCTTTCACTAAAACGGTCATAAAGTCGCCTAGCCTTATCGAATCGAAGCATGTAATAGTTCCTAGGAAATCTAACAAGCATATCTACGACATCCATGGTTTATTTCAGAATTTTTTAAAAAGGCCAAAATGGGGGTTAAGTGAATTTCCTTGTTAATTTAAGGATTTTACTCGTTTTTGACCTTTTTCTTTCACTAAAAAGGTCATAAAGTGGCCTAGCCTTATCGAATCGAAGCATGTAATAGTTCCTATGAAATCTAACAAGCATATATTCGAATTCCAAGGTTGATTTTATCATTTTCAAAAATGGACAAAATGAGGGTTAAGTGAATTTCCTTGTTAATTTACGGATTTTACTCGTTTTTGACCCTTTTTCTTTCACTAAAAAGGTTATAAAGTGGCCTAGCCTTATCGAATCGAAGCATGTAATAGTTCCTAGGAAATCTAACAAGCATATCTACGACATCCATGGTTTATTTTAGGATTTTTAAAAACGGCCAAAATGGGGGTTAAGTGAATTTTCTTGTTAATTTACGGATTTTACTCGTTTTTGACCCTTTTTCTTTCACTGAAAAGGTCATAAAGTGGCCTAGCCTTATCGAATCGAAACATGTAATAGTTCCTAGGAAATCTAACAAGCATATCTACGACATCCATGGTTTATTTTAGAATTTTTTAAAAAGGCCAAAATGGGGGTTAAGTGAATTTCCTTGTTAATATACGGATTTTACTCATTTTTGACCCTTTTTCTTTCACTAAAAAGGTCATAAAGTGGCCTAGCCTTATCGAATCGAAGCATGTAATAGTTCCTATGAAATCTAACAAGCATATATTCGAATTCCAAGGTTGATTTAATCATTTTCAAAAATGGACAAAATGAGGGTTAAGTGAATTTCCTTGTTAATTTACGGATTTTACTCGTTTTTGACCCTTTTTCTTTCACTAAAAAGGTTATAAAGTGGCCTAGCCATATCGAATCGAAGCATGTAATAGTTCCTAGGAAATCTAACAAGCATATCTACGACATCCATGGTTTATTTTAGGATTTTTAAAAACGGCCAAAATGGGGGTTAAATGAATTTTCTTGTTAATTTACGGATTTTACTCGTTTTTGACCCTTTTTCTTTCACTGAAAAGGTCATAAAGTGGCCTAGCCTTATCGAATCGAAACATGTAATAGTTCCTAGGAAATCTAACAAGCATATCTACGACATCCATGGTTTATTTTAGAATTTTTTAAAAAGGCCAAAATGGGGGTTAAGTGAATTTCCTTGTTAATATACGGATTTTACTCATTTTTGACCCTTTTTCTTTCACTAAAAAGGTCATAAAGTGGCCTAGCCTTATCGAATCGAAGCATGTAATAGTTCCTATGAAATCTAACAAGCATATATTTGAATTCCAAGGTTGATTTTATCATTTTCGAAAATGGACAAAATGAGGGTTAAGTGAATTTCCTTGTTAATTTACGGATTTTACTCGTTTTTGACCTTTTTTAATTCACTAAAAAGGTCATAAAGTGGCCTAGCCTTATCGAATCGAAGCATGTAATAGTTCCTAGAAAATCTAACAAGCATATCTATGACATCCATGGTTTATTTTAGAATTTTTTAAAAAGGCCAAAATGGGGGTTAAGTGAATTTCCATGTTAATATACGGATTTTACTCATTTTTGACCATTTTTCTTTCACTAAAAGGTCATAAAGTGGCCTAGCCTTATCGAATCGAAGCGTGTAATAGTTCCTATGAAATCTAACAAGCATATATTCGACTTCCAAGGTTGATTTTATCATTTTCAAACACGGACAAAATGAGGGTTAAGTGAATTTCCTTGTTAATTTACGGATTTTACTCGTTTTTGACCCTTTTTCTTTCACTAAAACGGTCATAAAGTCGCCTAGCCTTATCGAATCGAAGCATGTAATAGTTCCTAGGAAATCTAACAAGCATATCTACGACATCCATGGTTTATTTCAGAATTTTTTAAAAAGGCCAAAATGGGGGTTAAGTGAATTTCCTTGTTAATTTATGGATTTTACTCGTTTTTGACCTTTTTCTTTCACTAAAAAGGTCATAAAGTGGCCTAGCCTTATCGAATCGAAGCATGTAATAGTTCCTATGAAATCTAACAAGCATATATTCGAATTCCAAGGTTGATTTTATCATTTTCAAAAATGGACAAAATGAGGGTTAAGTGAATTTCCTTGTTAATTTACGGATTTTACTCGTTTTTGACCCTTTTTCTTTCACTAAAAAGGTTATAAAGTGGCCTAGCCTTATCGAATCGAAGCATGTAATAGTTCCTAGGAAATCTAACAAGCATATCAACGACATCCATGGTTTATTTTAGGATTTTTAAAAACGGCCAAAATGGGGGTTAAGTGAATTTTCTTGTTAATTTACGGATTTTACTCGTTTTTGACCCTTTTTCTTTCACTGAAAAGGTCATAAAGTGGCCTAGCCTTATCGAATCGAAACATGTAATAGTTCCTAGGAAATCTAACAAGCATATCTACGACATCCATGGTTTATTTTAGAATTTTTTAAAAAGGCCAAAATGGGGGTTAAGTGAATTTCCTTGTTAATATACGGATTTTACTCATTTATGACCCTTTTTCTTTCACTAAAAAGGTCATAAAGTGGCCTAGCCTTATCGAATCGAAGCATGTAATAGTTCCTATGAAATCTAACAAGCATATATTCGAATTCCAAGGTTGATTTTATCATTTTCGAAAATGGACAAAATGAGGGTTAAGTGAATTTCCTTGTTAATTTACGGATTTTACTCGTTTTTGACCTTTTTTAATTCACTAAAAAGGTCATAAAGTGGCCTAGCCTTATCGAATCGAAGCATGTAATTGTTCCTAGGAAATCTAACAAGCATATCTACGACATTCATGGTTTATTTTAGAATTTTTTAAAAAGGCCAAAATGGGGGTTAAGTGAATTTCCTTGTTAATATACGGATTTTACTCATTTTTGACCATTTTTCTTTCACTAAAAAGGTCATAAAGTGGCCTAGCCTTATCGAATCGAAGCGTGTAATAGTTCCTATGAAATCTAACAAGCATATATTCGACTTCCAAGGTTGATTTTATCATTTTCAAACACGGACAAAATGAGGGTTAAGTGAATTTCCTTGTTAATTTACGGATTTTACTCGTTTTTGACCCTTTTTCTTTCACTAAAACGGTCATAAAGTCGCCTAGCCTTATCGAATCGAAGCATGTAATAGTTCTTAGGAAATCTAACAAGCATATCTACGACATCCATGGTTTATTTTAGGATTTTTAAAAACGGCCAAAATGGGGGTTAAATGAATTTTCTTGTTAATTTACGGATTTTACTCGTTTTTGACCCTTTTTCTTTCACTGAAAAGGTCATAAAGTGGCCTAGCCTTATCGAATCGAAGCATGTAATAGTTCCTATGAAATCTAACAAGCATATATTCGAATTCCAAGGTTGATTTTATCATTTTCAAAAATGGACAAAATGAGGGTTAAGTGAATTTCCTTGTTAATTTACGGATTTTACTCGTTTTTGACCCTTTTTCTTTCACTGAAAAGGTCATAAAATGGCCTAGCCATATCGAATCGAAGCATGTAATAGTTCCTAGGAAATCTAACAAGCATATCTACGACATCCATGGTTTATTTTAGAATTTTTAAAAACGGCCAAAATGGGGGTTAAGTGAATTTTCTTGTTAATTTACGGATTTTACTCGTTTTTGACCCTTTTTCTTTCACTGAAAAGGTCATAAAGTGGCCTAGCCTTATCGAATCGAAGCATGTAATAGTTCCTAGGAAATCTAACAAGCATATCTACGACATCCATGGTTTATTTTAGAATTTTTTAAAAAGGCCAAAATGGGGGTTAAGTGAATTTCCTTGTTAATATACGGATTTTACTCATTTTTGACCCTTTTTCTTTCACTAAAAAGGTCATAAAGTGGCCTAGCCTTATCGAATCGAAGCATGTAATAGTTCCTATGAAATCTAACAAGCATATATTCGAATTCCAAGGTTGATTTTATCATTTTTGAAAATGGATAAAATGAGGGTTAAGTGAATTTCCTTGTTAATTTACGGATTTTACTCGTTTTTGACCCTTTTTCTTTCACTAAAAAGGTCATAAAGTGGCCTAGCCTTATCGAATCGAAGCATGTAATAGTTCCTAGGAAATCTAGAAAGCATATCTACGACATCCATGGTTTATTTTAGAATTTTTAAAAACGGCCAAAATGGGGGTTAAGTGAATTTCCTTGTTAATATACGGATTTTACTCATTTTTGACCCTTTTTCTTTCACTAAAAAGGTCATAAAGTGGCCTAGCCTTATCGAATCGAAGCATGTAATAGTTCCTATGAAATCTAACAAGCATATATTCGAATTCCAAGGTTGATTTTATCATTTTCGAAAATAGACAAAATGAGGGTTAAGTGAATTTCCTTGTTAATTTACGGATTTTACTCGTTTTTGACCTTTTTTAATTCACTAAAAACGTCATAAAGTGGCCTAGCCTTATCGAATCGAAGCATGTAATAGTTCCTAGGAAATCTAACAAGCATATCTACGACATCCATGGTTTATTTTAGAATTTTTTAAAAAGGCCAAAATGGGGGTTAAGTGAATTTCCTTGTTAATATACGGTTTTTACTCATTTTTGACCATTTTTCTTTCACTAAAAAGGTCATAAAGTGGCCTAGCCTTATCGAATCGAAGCGTGTAATAGTTCCTATGAAATCTAACAAGCATATATTCGACTTCCAAGGTTGATTTTATCATTTTCAAACACGGACAAACTGAGGGTTAAGTGAATTTCCTTGTTAATTTACGGATTTTACTCGTTTTTTACCATTTTTCTTTCACTAAAACGGTCATAAAGTCGCCTAGCCTTATCGAATCGAAGCATGTAATAGTTCCTAGGAAATCTAACAAGCATAACTACGACATCCATGGTTTATTTCAGAATTTTTTAAAAAGGCCAAAATGGGGGTTAAGTGAATTTCCTTGTTAATTTATGGATTTTACTCGTTTTTGACCTTTTTCTTTCACTAAAAAGGTCATAAAGTGGCCTAGCCTTATCGAATCGAAGCATGTAATAGTTCCTATGAAATCTAACAAGCATATATTCGAATTCCAAGGTTGATTTTATCATTTTCAAAAATGGACAAAATGAGGGTTAAGTGAATTTCCTTGTTAATTTACGGATTTTACTCGTTTTTGACCCTTTTTCTTTCACTGAAAAGGTCATAAAATGGCCTAGCCATATCGAATCGAAGCATGTAATAGTTCCTAGGAAATCTAACAAGCATATCTACGACATCCATGGTTTATTTTAGAATTTTTAAAAACGGCCAAAATGGGGGTTAAGTGAATTTTCTTGTTAATTTACGGATTTTACTCGTTTTTGACCCTTTTTCTTTCACTGAAAAGGTCATAAAGTGGCCTAGCCTTATCGAATCGAAGCATGTAATAGTTCCTAGGAAATCTAACAAGCATATCTACGACATCCATGGTTTATTTTAGAATTTTTTAAAAAGGCCAAAATGGGGGTTAAGTGAATTTCCTTGTTAATATACGGATTTTACTCATTTTTGACCCTTTTTCTTTCACTAAAAAGGTCATAAAGTGGCCTAGCCTTATCGAGTCGAAGCATGTAATAGTTCCTATGAAATCTAACAAGCATATATTCGAATTCCAAGGTTGATTTTATCATTTTTGAAAATGGATAAAATGAGGGTTAAGTGAATTTCCTTGTTAATTTACGGATTTTACTCGTTTTTGACCCTTTTTCTTTCACTAAAAAGGTCATAAAGTGGCCTAGCCTTATCGAATCGAAGCATGTAATAGTTCCTAGGAAATCTAGAAAGCATATCTACGACATCCATGGTTTATTTTAGAATTTTTAAAAACGGCCAAAATGGGGGTTAAGTGAATTTCCTTGTTAATATACGGATTTTACTCATTTTTGACCCTTTTTCTTTCACTAAAAAGGTCATAAAGTGGCCTAGCCTTATCGAATCGAAGCATGTAATAGTTCCTATGAAATCTAACAAGCATATATTCGAATTCCAAGGTTGATTTTATCATTTTCGAAAATAGACAAAATGAGGGTTAAGTGAATTTCCTTGTTAATTTACGGATTTTACTCGTTTTTGACCTTTTTTAATTCACTAAAAACGTCATAAAGTGGCCTAGCCTTATCGAATCGAAGCATGTAATAGTTCCTAGGAAATCTATCAAGCATATCTACGACATCCATGGTTTATTTTAGAATTTTTAAAAACGGCCAAAATGGGGGTTAATTGAATTTCCTTGTTAATTTACTGATTTTACTCGTTTTTGACCATTTTTCTTTAACTAAAAAGGTCATAAAGTGGCCTAGCCTTATCGAATCGAAGCATGTAATAGTTCCTAGGAAATCTAACAAGCATATCTACGACATCCATGGTTTATTTTAGAATTTTTTAAAAAGGCCAAAATGGGGGTTAAGTGAATTTCCTTGTTAATATACGGTTTTTACTCATTTTTGACCATTTTTCTTTCACTAAAAAGGTCATAAAGTGGCCTAGCCTTATCGAATCGAAGCGTGTAATAGTTCCTATGAAATCTAACAAGCATATATTCGACTTCCAAGGTTGATTTTATCATTTTCAAACACGGACAAAATGAGGGTTAAGTGAATTTCCTTGTTAATTTACGGATTTTACTCGTTTTTTACCATTTTTCTTTCACTAAAACGGTCATAAAAGTCGCCTAGCCTTATCGAATCGAAGCATGTAATAGTTCCTAGGAAATCTAACAAGCATATCTACGACATCCATGGTTTATTTCAGAATTTTTTAAAAAGGCCAAAATGGGGGTTAAGTGAATTTCCTTGTTAATTTATGGATTTTACTCGTTTTTGACCTTTTTCTTTCACTAAAAAGGTCATAAAGTGGCCTAGCCTTATCGAATCGAAGCATGTAATAGTTCCTATGAAATCTAACAAGCATATATTCGAATTCCAAGGTTGATTTTATCATTTTCAAAAATGGACAAAATGAGGGTTAAGTGAATTTCCTTGTTAATTTACGGATTTTACTCGTTTTTGACCCTTTTTCTTTCACTGAAAAGGTCATAAAATGGCCTAGCCATATCGAATCGAAGCATGTAATAGTTCCTAGGAAATCTAACAAGCATATCTACGACATCCATGGTTTATTTTAGAATTTTTAAAAACGGCCAAAATGGGGGATAAGTGAATTTTCTTGTTAATTTACGGATTTTACTCGTTTTTGACCCTTTTTCTTTCACTGAAAAGGTCATAAAGTGGCCTAGCCTTATCGAATCGAAGCATGTAATAGTTCCTAGGAAATCTAACAAGCATATCTACGACATCCACGGTTTATTTTAGAATTTTTTAAAAAGGCCAAAATGCGGGTTAAGTGAATTTCCTTGTTAATATAAGGATTTTACTCATTTTTGACCCTTTTTCTTTCACTAAAAAGGTCATAAAGTGGCCTAGCCTTATCGAATCGAAGCATGTAATAGTTCCTATGAAATCTAACAAGCATATATTCGAATTCCAAGGTTGATTTTATCATTTTTGAAAATGGATAAAATGAGGGTTAAGTGAATTTCCTTGTTAATTTACGGATTTAACTCGTTTTTGACCCTTTTTCTTTCACTAAAAAGGTCATAAAGTGGCCTAGCCTTATCGAATCGAAGCATGTAATAGTTCCTAGGAAATCTAGAAAGCATATCTACGACATCCATGGTTTATTTTAGAATTTTTAAAAACGGTCAAAATGGGGGTTAAGTGAATTTCCTTGTTAATATACGGATTTTACTCATTTTTGACCCTTTTTCTTTCACTAAAAAGGTCATAAAGTGGCCTAGCCTTATCGAATCGAAGCATGTAATAGTTCCTATGAAATCTAACAAGCATATATTCGAATTCCAAGGTTGATTTTATCATTTTCGAAAATAGACAAAATGAGGGTTAAGTGAATTTCCTTGTTAATTTAAGGATTTTACTCGTTTTTGACCTTTTTTAATTCACTAAAAACGTCATAAAGTGGCCTAGCCTTATCGAATCGAAGCATGTAATAGTTCCTAGGAAATCTATCAAGCATATCTACGACATCCATGGTTTATTTTAGAATTTTTAAAAACGGCCAAAATGGGGGTTAATTGAATTTCCTTGTTAATTTACTGATTTTACTCGTTTTTGACCATTTTTCTTTAACTAAAAAGATCATAAAGTGGCCTAGCCTTATCGAATCGAAGCATGTAATAGTTCCTAGGAAATCTAACAAGCATATCTACGACATCCATGGTTTATTTTAGAATTTTTTAAAAAGGCCAAAATAGGGGTTAAGTGAATTTCCTTGTTAATATACGGTTTTTACTCATTTTTGACCATTTTTCTTTCACTAAAAAGGTCATAAAGTGGCCTAGCCTTATCGAATCGAAGCGTGTAATAGTTCCTATGAAATCTAACAAGCATATATTCGACTTCCAAGGTTGATTTTATCATTTTCAAACACGGACAAAATGAGGGTTAAGTGAATTTCCTTGTTAATTTACGGATTTTACTCGTTTTTTACCATTTTTCTTTCACTAAAACGGTCATAAAGTCGCCTAGCCTTATCGAATCGAAGCATGTAATAGTTCCTAGGAAATCTAACAAGCATATCTACGACATCCATGGTTTATTTCAGAATTTTTTAAAAAGGCCAAAATGGGGGTTAAGTGAATTTCCTTGTTAATTTAAGGATTTTACTCGTTTTTGACCTTTTTCTTTCACTAAAAAGGTCATAAAGTGGCCTAGCCTTATCGAATCGAAGCATGTAATAGTTCCTATGAAATCTAACAAGCATATATTCGAATTCCAAGGTTGATTTTATCATTTTCAAAAATGGACAAAATGAGGGTTAAGTGAATTTCCTTGTTAATTTACGGATTTTACTCGTTTTTGACCCTTTTTCTTTCACTAAAAAGGTTATAAAGTGGCCTAGCCTTATCGAATCGAAGCATGTAATAGTTCCTAGGAAATCTAACAAGCATATCTACGACATCCATGGTTTATTTTAGGATTTTTAAAAACGGCCAAAATGGGGGTTAAGTGAATTTTCTTGTTAATTTACGGATTTTACTCGTTTTTGACCCTTTTTCTTTCACTGAAAAGGTCATAAAGTGGCCTAGCCTTATCGAATCGAAACATGTAATAGTTCCTAGGAAATCTAACAAGCATATCTACGACATCCATGGTTTATTTTAGAATTTTTTAAAAAGGCCAAAATGGGGGTTAAGTGAATTTCCTTGTTAATATACGGATTTTACTCATTTTTGACCCTTTTTCTTTCACTAAAAAGGTCATAAAGTGGCCTAGCCTTATCGAATCGAAGCATGTAATAGTTCCTATGAAATCTAACAAGCATATATTCGAATTCCAAGGTTGATTTAATCATTTTCAAAAATGGAGAAAATGAGGGTTAAGTGAATTTCCTTGTTAATTTACGGATTTTACTCGTTTTTGACCCTTTTTCTTTCACTAAAAAGGTTATAAAGTGGCCTAGCCATATCGAATCGAAGCATGTAATAGTTCCTAGGAAATCTAACAAGCATATCTACGACATCCATGGTTTATTTTAGGATTTTTAAAAACGGCCAAAATGGGGGTTAAATGAATTTTCTTGTTAATTTACGGATTTTACTCGTTTTTGACCCTTTTTCTTTCACTGAAAAGGTCATAAAGTGGCCTAGCCTTATCGAATCGAAACATGTAATAGTTCCTAGGAAATCTAACAAGCATATCTACGACATCCATGGTTTATTTTAGAATTTTTTAAAAAGGCCAAAATGGGGGTTAAGTGAATTTCCTTGTTAATATACGGATTTTACTCATTTTTGACCCTTTTTCTTTCACTAAAAAGGTCATAAAGTGGCCTAGCCTTATCGAATCGAAGCATGTAATAGTTCCTATGAAATCTAACAAGCATATATTTGAATTCCAAGGTTGATTTTATCATTTTCGAAAATGGACAAAATGAGGGTTAAGTGAATTTCCTTGTTAATTTACGGATTTTACTCGTTTTTGACCTTTTTTAATTCACTAAAAAGGTCATAAAGTGGCCTAGCCTTATCGAATCGAAGCATGTAATAGTTCCTAGAAAATCTAACAAGCATATCTATGACATCCATGGTTTATTTTAGAATTTTTTAAAAAGGCCAAAATGGGGGTTAAGTGAATTTCCATGTTAATATACGGATTTTACTCATTTTTGACCATTTTTCTTTCACTAAAAAGGTCATAAAGTGGCCTAGCCTTATCGAATCGAAGCGTGTAATAGTTCCTATGAAATCTAACAAGCATATATTCGACTTCCAAGGTTGATTTTATCATTTTCAAACACGGACAAAATGAGGGTTAAGTGAATTTCCTTGTTAATTTACGGATTTTACTCGTTTTTGACCCTTTTTCTTTCACTAAAACGGTCATAAAGTCGCCTAGCCTTATCGAATCGAAGCATGTAATAGTTCCTAGGAAATCTAACAAGCATATCTACGACATCCATGGTTTATTTCAGAATTTTTTAAAAAGGCCAAAATGGGGGTTAAGTGAATTTCCTTGTTAATTTATGGATTTTACTCGTTTTTGACCTTTTTCTTTCACTAAAAAGGTCATAAAGTGGCCTAGCCTTATCGAATCGAAGCATGTAATAGTTCCTATGAAATCTAACAAGCATATATTCGAATTCCAAGGTTGATTTTATCATTTTCAAAAATGGACAAAATGAGGGTTAAGTGAATTTCCTTGTTAATTTACGGATTTTACTCGTTTTTGACCCTTTTTCTTTCACTAAAAAGGTTATAAAGTGGCCTAGCCTTATCGAATCGAAGCATGTAATAGTTCCTAGGAAATCTAACAAGCATATCAACGACATCCATGGTTTATTTTAGGATTTTTAAAAACGGCCAAAATGGGGGTTAAGTGAATTTTCTTGTTAATTTACGGATTTTACTCGTTTTTGACCCTTTTTCTTTCACTGAAAAGGTCATAAAGTGGCCTAGCCTTATCGAATCGAAACATGTAATAGTTCCTAGGAAATCTAACAAGCATATCTACGACATCCATGGTTTATTTTAGAATTTTTTAAAAAGGCCAAAATGGGGGTTAAGTGAATTTCCTTGTTAATATACGGATTTTACTCATTTATGACCCTTTTTCTTTCACTAAAAAGGTCATAAAGTGGCCTAGCCTTATCGAATCGAAGCATGTAATAGTTCCTATGAAATCTAACAAGCATATATTCGAATTCCAAGGTTGATTTTATCATTTTCGAAAATGGACAAAATGAGGGTTAAGTGAATTTCCTTGTTAATTTACGGATTTTACTCGTTTTTGACCTTTTTTAATTCACTAAAAAGGTCATAAAGTGGCCTAGCCTTATCGAATCGAAGCATGTAATTGTTCCTAGGAAATCTAACAAGCATATCTACGACATTCATGGTTTATTTTAGAATTTTTTAAAAAGGCCAAAATGGGGGTTAAGTGAATTTCCTTGTTAATATACGGATTTTACTCATTTTTGACCATTTTTCTTTCACTAAAAAGGTCATAAAGTGGCCTAGCCTTATCGAATCGAAGCGTGTAATAGTTCCTATGAAATCTAACAAGCATATATTCGACTTCCAAGGTTGATTTTATCATTTTCAAACACGGACAAAATGAGGGTTAAGTGAATTTCCTTGTTAATTTACGGATTTTACTCGTTTTTGACCCTTTTTCTTTCACTAAAACGGTCATAAAGTCGCCTAGCCTTATCGAATCGAAGCATGTAATAGTTCTTAGGAAATCTAACAAGCATATCTACGACATCCATGGTTTATTCACTTCACCATTTATTGTCTCTGGCAACACTTTTTTTGGGGACGTGTAAAAATTGTCCCCTAAAAGCCTCTAAGGCAACGATTTATGAGTGTTGCCAAAAATATATTCGCAACCCCTTATAAATGTCCCCTAAAATACTTTTGGGGACGATTTTGGAGCGTTACACTGTTACTTCTTTGGTGCAACCATTAATTGTCCCCTTAGATATTTTTGGGGACGATTTTGAAGCGTTACACTGTTATTTCTTTAGTGACAACCATTAATTGTCCCCTTAGATACTTTTGGGGACAATTTTAGATTGTTGCATAAAAATGTCACCAACATCAAATTTTTTGTGGCAATCTTCCCTCCAAGCTTGTTGCATAAAAATTTTAGCAACATCAAATTTTTGGTGGCAATCTTCCCTCCAAGCTTGTTTACCAAAAAAAAGTAAATTTTCCCTCCAATTTGGCCTGGTCAACACACCTTTGACTGCATTTCTATTTTTTTTTCTTTCAAAAAAACATGAAAATTGTCATAGCTAGGAGTTGAACATGCAGTTTTTTTTCTTTCAAAAAAACATGAAAATTGGCATAGCTAGGAGTTGAACATGCAGTCAATAGGATAGACAAGGCATCCTTTAACCAACACACCACATACTTTTTTGTGGTAAACCTTACTTTTTTTCTATTATATTTAAGTGGGTAATTTAACTTATATAAAAAAAGGTTAAATATGTTTTTGGTCCCTATAAGTATATCAACTTTTTGTTTTAGTCACTCTAAAATTTTTCTTCAACTTTTAGTCCCTATAAAATTTTCCATCACTAATTTTGGTCCCTATTTTTAAGTTAATTTTTGTATATTTTTAATGAAATTATGCATAAATGTGTAGAATATTGTAAACAAAATTCCAAAAAAAAAATTATAATTTTTTAACAAAACATAAATTAAATATGAATTTTTAACCATCAAAAATATAAAAATTCATATTAAATTCATGTTTTGTTAAAAACTTCGAATTTTTTTTTGGAAGAGATTCTTATAATATTATGAATTTTTCAACAAAATTTAATTAAAAAAAATATGAATTCTACATATGATTTTACTTTAAAAGAGGGACCAAAAGTGAAGATGGAAATTTTTCTGAGGGACTAAAAGTTAAAGAAATTTTTTAGGGGGACTAAAACGAAAAATTGACATATTTATAGGGACCAAAAACATATTTAACCCTATAAAAAAAGTTAATTTAACTCTAATTTAAAACTATAACATATTGTTAATGTTTCTAATTTATTATATTTATAATTAAAATATATATTTTTTAATATTGTTGTTTCTAAGCACCTTTACCCAAAACTCACCTCACAAAGAACCGCAAAAGCCAACCAAAAACCCTTGTACCATAATACAACAAAGGAAAAAACATAACCATCACTAACCACCACAAAAAACCACTATAAGCCACCACTATCACCAACCAAAAACCCTTGTACCACTACTTGACGAGAGCTTTCTAATGGTTCAATAAATTTCACGAAAGGAGAAATTTTTCCGTCAACCCTTTTTCTTCCTCCGTCATGGTAAGTTTACTTTTCGGTAACTATGACTCGTTTCTTCTTCGTCGTTCATGTTCCTTCTTTCATGTTCCTTTTCTGGACCGGTTGAAGACCTGGGCTTCATTGCTTAGGCCCAATTACAAACCAAGCCCAAATGCTGCATTTGGAAATTTACTCGCAACACACCCCTTCCCCGTGAGGGGGGGTACTCGGAACAACCGAGACCTGTTCAAACGAATATCTCACTGGCGGTTACACTTCTTACGATTTCGTAATCGCCGGACACACGTGTCCCATTACAACGACTCGGCATTCACCCACCTCTATAAATACGAGGCTCCTCGCAGCCTCCAAGGTAGAATCTCTTTCACTCTCAAACTCCCCATTCTGAACCTCTACTAACTTGGGCGTCGGAGTGTCTGCAGGTACACCCCCATTCGGTCCAACGCTCACCGGAGTACTTTCACCACCGTGAACCACCACATTAAACAAAGCATCGACAGCCACCTTCTGATCAGGTACGAGTACGATCAATATATATGCTAGTTTTTCTTTTCCTTTATTTTTCAAAAAATGTAACAAAATATATGAATATATTTATACTTACTTTTTCATTATCCCAATTATACCCTTAAACAAATTTTTCTATAATAAAGATTGTTGTTGGGGTCATTGAAATAGATAATCATAATTAGTTTGCTTTGTTATAATTTGAAAGCAACAAACATTTATAATTTTAGTTTTAATCAAAATCAAAACATCGTTAAAAACACCGTTTATAATTTTCAAAAGATAAGTATAGTTTGTTTCAATAAGAAAGTGAAAAAAAATCTATTATGTACATTGATAATTTTAATAAAAAGTTAAAGGGTTAAATAACACAATATAAATATAAAATCCTTAAATTAAAAGTACACTAACTTTTTTTAGTGTACCAGTATATCAAATCCTTAAATTAAAAGTTAAAGGGTTAAATAAGTTTTTCGTCCCTATAAATATAGCAAATTTTGTTTTTTAGTCCCTAAAAAATAAAATAAGATGTTTTCATCCTCGCAATTTTTTTTGTTTTAGTTTTAGTCCCTAATGGATTTAATTTTGACATCTTTTTGACAATTGTTAACATAATATGAATATATAAAGGTTGAACATGATAAACAAACATAACATGGATACATCTTTCTGTAAAAAAAAATGGATAATATATGGAGTAAGGTCCAACCCCGGACACAAAAAAAAAAGTTTTATGATAAAATGTAGAAAAAATTGTATTCAGTATGACTGTTATAAACAATCAAATGATATTTTTTTCCTTATGAAATTCTATATCTTTTAAATATAAAAGTCATTAAATAATACTTTATTTTATAAAAATAATTGGTATATTATAGATTTGAAAAACAACATAGCAATACAATTCAATTTACAAATGTGTCGTAAATGTTATTTCCTTCTTAAAAACAAATTAACCATTACACGTAATTAATTAAAAAGATAGTATATAAGACTTTTTTTTTGAAGTACATAAGAAGTTAGAACTAACTATTTCATGAAAAACAAAATAAACAATATACGTAATTCATAAAAAGATAAACATTTTTTGTTAAAAAAGAAAAAGATGATAAACATTTAACTTTGAAATTAGATGACTAGACGTTCACTTCATCCCTTCCACACACTTCACGCCTCAAACCTTTGACCTTATCCTCTGACCCTTTTAACTTCATCCCTTGTATGCAATCCTTCAACTCATCTTATCCTCCCTCTGACCCTATCTCATACGATGATCTCTGAATTCTCACCTTACCCTTCATGTTCACGAATAAAATCCCTTTGAGTGTAGCGGTAGCCTCGAATCTAAATTCCCTTCGATTTCGATGACGGCCAGTAACATAATGCGATTTTACAGAGTAGAAAAATGGTTGTGATTTTGATTGCAATTTCGCTATGCCTCAAATCCATTCGATTTCCCAATCTCGCGGTACGGAAAACCCTAGGAACCGGTGGCGCCGAGAAATCCACCTCAAGGAACGATAAGGCTGGCTATCTATTTCCTTTAGTTTGAATCACCCAGTTCCTCAAGGAAATACGTTGAATGTGTCCGCCCGTGCTCTGTTCATCTCGTCATCATCCTTGAATATAGGTAATTTTTGTTCATCGCTGTAGTTAGCGTTCATTCATTTTTTATATACATGTCATTGGATTAGAATTTCATGATTCAGTTAGGATTTTCACTAATTTTTATCAATGATTTATCAATTTTGAATAATTTGGATTTAATTCATCAAACAATTCTCATTTATACTTATTACTGTGTTGATTTTTGTTCAATCTTGAATTGATTGAATTCTTGAACTAAAGTTGTGTGATATTTGTTTTTTTGGGTTTCGGAGTTAATAAAAAATGTTGCAAGGGACATCAAGAGATTTTGACTAAACCCATTGTGGTTGTGACACACGCCAGCAACAATTGAGCACGGTGGCTTCTGTCGGAGACGGTGTCAGACTGAGAAATGTTAAGTGACATTTTTAGATCAATCGAATTTTTTTCTTGTTGTCAGTTAACTTATTATTTGCTATTGTTATTAAGTATTGATCTGTTATAGTTGATTTTTCTTTGCATTATAATGTCTAGAAGGTTTTTTTACTATCCTGTTGGATGCTTCTGTTTGTTTTTGTGGCTGCTAATTTAATTTATTACTATTGGTATCTTGTGCATTCTTTCTTTGATGCCATCTTTAAAGTTGCGAGTCAAAGGCTATCATTGGTGGTGTGATATATGTTGATGTGATATTTTTTTCCTTTTTTTTCTGATTTGTTTTGTTTTTATAGGTTCAGTGGTTTTGGATATCAATGTGTCGATTGAGAGTGTTAATTTTCACCTTCATTTCATAATTGTGGCTTTTCCCCATTGACAATCTATTGATAATTTGATATTGAGACCTTTTGTTGCGTGATTCTTGTTTATTATATTGATTTTTGTTATTAGTTTGATTCAAACCTATTAATGATTTGTTGTGTATGGATGAACTTGCAGGAAATGTGACTATTGTTTAAGAGTTGGGATGAAAGGAAAGAGCCTATTTGATCGGTCCTTGAAAGCATAGTAGGTATGCACTAACCTAGTGTGTTGTTTCTCTTGGACTATCTTACATTCCCATCTTTTGTTTCCATTTAATATTCCATTATATGTTGATATAGGGTATGGCATTCATTATTGACAAAAACTTATAAAATAAAATGTTGAAGTATTGGAATGTGGCAAATGATGAATTTTTGTGTTAAAGTAAGGAATTTTATCTCATCATAGTATTTTTTTCAAAGAAATCATGTTATTTATTTTAGTTCCTACTTTATGATTGATTGTCATGGATCTCGATATGACTGTGAGTGAAAGATTCAAAAATTGGTTTTTTTTTTTTTTTTTTTTTATGATTTCAGGTGTTCGTAAAGTCTTCTGCAATACAATTGTGCAGCCCAACATTCCTAAGTCCTAACTTATTTTCAGATATCTATTATTGTCTCTATTCTCAGATTGCTAATGTAATATTGCATTTGGGGTAGTTATAATTTTTATGATTGATTGAGAATTTGTTGTACTTGAAAGCTAAGTTTTAGGAGAAAATAAGTAGGCATAGTTATTGAATGAGTTTAAGATATTGTGATGATGTAATTGTTATTTGATCTAATCCTTGTGGAGTTGGCTCTATAGATTTTAAATAAAATATGTTTGGTTACTATATTCACGCTTCAAGTTCTGCTTTTGTTCTATATTTTGAAAATATGGTGGCATGGAAAGCCACTGAACCTGGATTTTTTTCTTAAATAAAGTTAACTATTGCTACGTTTCTAAACTGTTGCGTATAACCTATGGGAACGATTATCGGAGTACTCAATGTTACAGTTTTTAGCAACAATTAAAAATGTCGCCTTAGGTGCATAGGGAAAATCGTCCCCTATTCCTCGTAGTTTAGGCAACGCTTATAAATAGTGTCCCCATAGAGTGAAAAAATCGTCCCCTTAGACAATAGGCAACGCTGGCATAGGAGACCCCTGGAAAACGTCCCCTATACTTTTAGGCAACGATTTTCCTAGTTATAGCAACGCTTTTCAACTGTTCCCAGATAGGATAAATGGTGTAGTGATTTTAGGATTTTTAAAAACGGCCAAAATGGGGGTTAAATGAATTTTCTTGTTAATTTACGGATTTTACTCGTTTTTGACCCTTTTTCTTTCACTGAAAAGGTCATAAAGTGGCCTAGCCTTATCGAATCGAAAAATGTAATAGTTCCTAGGAAATCTAACAAGCATATCTACGACATCCATGGTATATTTTAGAATTTTTTAAAAAGGCCAAAATGGGGGTTAAGTGAATTTCCTTGTTAATATACGGATTTTACTCATTTTTGACCCTTTTTCTTTCACTAAAAAGGTCATAAAGTGGCCTAGCCTTATCGAATCGAAGCATGTAATAGTTCCTATGAAATCTAACAAGCATATATTTGAATTCCAAGGTTGATTTTATCATTTTCGAAAATGGACAAAATGAGGGTTAAGTGAATTTCCTTGTTAATTTACGGATTTTACTCGTTTTTGACCTTTTTTAATTCACTAAAAAGGTCATAAAGTGGCCTAGCCTTATCGAATCGAAGCATGTAATAGTTCCTAGAAAATCTAACAAGCATATCTATGACATCCATGGTTTATTTTAGAATTTTTTAAAAAGGCCAAAATGGGGGTTAAGTGAATTTCCTTGTTAATATACGGATTTTACTCATTTTTGACCATTTTTCTTTCACTAAAAAGGTCATAAAGTGGCCTAGCCTTATCGAATCGAAGCGTGTAATAGTTCCTATGAAATCTAACAAGCATATATTCGACTTCCAAGGTTGATTTTATCATTTTCAAACACGGACAAAATGAGGGTTAAGTGAATTTCCTTGTTAATTTACGGATTTTACTCGTTTTTGACCCTTTTTCTTTCACTAAAACGGTCATAAAGTCGCCTAGCCTTATCGAATCGAAGCATGTAATAGTTCCTAGGAAATCTAACAAGCATATCTACGACATCCATGGTTTATTTCAGAATTTTTTAAAAAGGCCAAAATGGGGGTTAAGTGAATTTCCTTGTTAATTTATGGATTTTACTCGTTTTTGACCTTTTTCTTTCACTAAAAAGGTCATAAAGTGGCCTAGCCTTATCGAATCGAAGCATGTAATAGTTCCTATGAAATCTAACAAGCATATATTCGAATTCCAACGTTGATTTTATCATTTTCAAAAATGGACAAAATGAGGGTTAAGTGAATTTCCTTGTTAATTTACGGATTTTACTCGTTTTTGACCCTTTTTCTTTCACTAAAAAGGTTATAAAGTGGCCTAGCCTTATCGAATCGAAGCATGTAATAGTTCCTAGGAAATCTAACAAGCATATCAACGACATCCATGGTTTATTTTAGGATTTTTAAAAACGGCCAAAATGGGGGTTAAGTGAATTTTCTTGTTAATTTACGGATTTTACTCGTTTTTGACCCTTTTTCTTTCACTGAAAAGGTCATAAAGTGGCCTAGCCTTATCGAATCGAAACATGTAATAGTTCCTAGGAAATCTAACAAGCATATCTACGACATCCATGGTTTATTTTAGAATTTTTTAAAAAGGCCAAAATGGGGGTTAAGTGAATTTCCTTGTTAATATACGGATTTTACTCATTTATGACCCTTTTTCTTTCACTAAAAAGGTCATAAAGTGGCCTAGCCTTATCGAATCGAAGCATGTAATAGTTCCTATGAAATCTAACAAGCATATATTCGAATTCCAAGGTTGATTTTATCATTTTCGAAAATGGACAAAATGAGGGTTAAGTGAATTTCCTTGTTAATTTACGGATTTTACTCGTTTTTGACCTTTTTTAATTCACTAAAAAGGTCATAAAGTGGCCTAGCCTTATCGAATCGAAGCATGTAATTGTTCCTAGGAAATCTAACAAGCATATCTACGACATCCATGGTTTATTTTAGAATTTTTTAAAAAGGCCAAAATGGGGGTTAAGTGAATTTCCTTGTTAATATACGGATTTTACTCATTTTTGACCATTTTTCTTTCACTAAAAAGGTCATAAAGTGGCCTAGCCTTATCGAATCGAAGCGTGTAATAGTTCCTATGAAATCTAACAAGCATATATTCGACTTCCAAGGTTGATTTTATCATTTTCAAACACGGACAAAATGAGGGTTAAGTGAATTTCCTTGTTAATTTACGGATTTTACTCGTTTTTGACCCTTTTTCTTTCACTAAAACGGTCATAAAGTCGCCTAGCCTTATCGAATCGAAGCATGTAATAGTTCTTAGGAAATCTAACAAGCATATCTACGACATCCATGGTTTATTTCAGAATTTTTTAAAAAGGCCAAAATGGGGGTTAAGTGAATTTCCTTGTTAATTTATGGATTTTACTCGTTTTTGACCTTTTTCTTTCACTAAAAAGGTCATAAAGTGGCCTAGCCTTATCGAATCGAAGCATGTAATAGTTCCTATGAAATCTAACAAGCATATATTCGAATTCCAAGGTTGATTTTATCATTTTCAAAAATGGACAAAATGAGGGTTAAGTGAATTTCCTTGTTAATTTACGGATTTTACTCGTTTTTGACCCTTTTTCTTTCACTAAAAAGGTTATAAAGTGGCCTAGCCTTATCGAATCGAAGCATGTAATAGTTCCTAGGAAATCTAACAAGCATATCTACGACATCCATGGTTTATTTTAGGATTTTTAAAAACGGCCAAAATGGGGGTTAAGTGAATTTTCTTGTTAATTTACGGATTTTACTCGTTTTTGACCCTTTTTCTTTCACTGAAAAGGTCATAAAGTGGCCTAGCCTTATCGAATCGAAGCATGTAATAGTTCCTATGAAATCTAACAAGCATATATTCGAATTCCAAGGTTGATTTTATCATTTTCGAAAATGGGCAAAATGAGGGTTAAGTGAATTTCCTTGTTAATTTACGGATTTTACTCGTTTTTGACCTTTTTTAATTCACTAAAAAGGTCATAAAGTGGCCTAGCCTTATCGAATCGAAGCATGTAATAGTTCCTAGGAAATCTAACAAGCATATCTACGACATCTATGGTTTATTTTAGAATTTTTTAAAAAGGCCAAAATGGGGGTTAAGTGAATTTCCTTGTTAATATACGGATTTTACTCATTTTTGACCATTTTTCTTTCACTAAAAAGTTCATAAAGTGGCCTAGCCTTATCGAATCGAAGCGTGTAATAGTTCCTATGAAATCTAACAAGCATATATTCGACTTCCAAGGTTGATTTTATCATTTTCAAACACGGACAAAATGAGGGTTAAGTGAATTTCCTTGTTAATTTACGGATTTTACTCGTTTTTGACCCTTTTTCTTTCACTAAAACGGTCATAAAGTCGCCTAGCCTTATCGAATCGAAGCATGTAATAGTTCCTAGGAAATCTAACAAGCATATCTACGACATCCATGGTTTATTTCAGAATTTTTTAAAAAGGCCAAAATGGGGGTTAAGTGAATTTCCTTGTTAATTAATGGATTTTACTCGTTTTTGACCTTTTTCTTTCACAAAAAAGGTCATAAAGTGGCCTAGCCTTATCGAATCGAAGCATGCAATAGTTCCTATGAAATCTAACAAGCATATATTCGAATTCCAAGGTTGATTTTATCTTTTTCAAAAATGGACAAAATGAGGGTTAAGTGAATTTCCTTGTTAATTTACGGATTTTACTCGTTTTTGACCCTTTTTCTTTCACTAAAAAGGTTATAAAGTGGCCTAGCCATATCGAATCGAAGCATGTAATAGTTCCTAGGAAATCTAACAAGCATATCTACGACATCCATGGTTTATTTTAGAATTTTTAAAAACGGCCAAAATGGGGGTTAAGTGAATTTTCTTGTTAATTTACGGATTTTACTCGTTTTTGACCCTTTTTCTTTCAATGAAAAGGTCATAAAGTGGCCTAGCCTTATCGAATCGAAACATGTAATAGTTCCTAGGAAATCTAACAAGCATATCTACGACATCCATGGTTTATTTTAAAATTTTTTAAAAAGGCCAAAATGGGGGTTAAGTGAATTTCCTTGTTAATATAAGGATTTTACTCATTTTTGACCCTTATTCTTTCACTAAAAAGGTCATAAAGTGGCCTAGCCTTATCGAATCGAAGCATGTAATAGTTCCTATGAAATCTAACAAGCATATATTCGAATTCCAAGGTTGATTTTATCATTTTTGAAAATGGATAAAATGAGGGTTAAGTGAATTTCCTTGTTAATTTACGGATTTTACTCGTTTTTGACCCTTTTTCTTTCACTAAAAAGGTCAAAAAGTGGCCTAGCCTTATCGAATCGAAGCATGTAATAGTTCCTAGGAAATCTAGCAAGCATATCTACGACATCCATGATTTATTTTAGAATTTTTAAAAACGGCCAAAATGGGGGTTAAGTGAATTTCCTTGTTAATTTACGGATTTTACTCGTTTTTGACCCTTTTTCTTTCACTGAAAAGGTCATAAAATGGCCTAGCCATATCGAATCGAACCCTGTAATAGTTCCTAGGAAATCTAACAAGCATATCTACGACATCCATGGTTTATTTTAGAATTTTTAAAAACGGCCAAAATGGGGGTTAAGTGAATTTTCTTGTTAATTTACTGATTTTACTCGTTTTTAACCCTTTTTCTTTCACTGAAAAGGTCATAAAGTGGCCTAGCCTTATCGAATCGAAGCATGTAATAGTTCCTAGGAAATCTAACAAGCATATCTACGACATCCATGGTTTATTTTAGAATTTTTTAAAAAGGCCAAAATGGGGGTTAAGTGAATTTCCTTGTTAATATACAGATTTTACTCATTTTTGACCCTTTTTCTTTCACTAAAAAGGTCATAAAGTGGCCTAGCCTTATTGAATCGAAGCATGTAATAGTTCCTATGAAATCTAACAAGCATATATTCGAATTCCAAGGTTGATTTTATCATTTTCGAAAATGGACAAAATGAGGGTTAAGTGAATTTCCTTGTTAATTTACGGATTTTACTCGTTTTTGACCTTTTTTAATTCACTAAAAAGGTCATAAAGTGGCCTAGCCTTATCGAATCGAAGCATGTAATAGTTCCTAGGAAATCTATCAAGCATATCCACGACATCCATGGTTTATTTTAGAATTTTTAAAAACGGCCAAAATGGGGGTTAATTGAATTTCCTTGTTAATTTACGGATTTTACTCGTTTTTGACCATTTTTCTTTCACTAAAAAGGTCATAAAGTGGCCTAGCCATATCGAATCGAAGCATGTAATTGTTCCTAGGAAATCTAACAAGCATATCTAGGTTATCCATGGTTTATTTTAGAATTTTTAAAAACGGCCAAAATGGGGGTTAAGTGAATTTTCTTGTTAATTTACGGATTTTACTCGTTTTTGACCCTTTTTCTTTCACTGAAAAGGTCATAAAATGGCCTAGCCATATCGAATCGAAGCATGTAATAGTTCCTAGGAAATCTAACAAGCATATCTACGACATCCATGGTTTATTTTAGAATTTTTAAAAACGGCCAAAATGGGGGTTAAGTGAATTTTCTTGTTAATTTACGGATTTTACTCGTTTTTGACCCTTTTTCTTTCACTGAAAAGGTCATAAAGTGGCCTAGCCTTATCGAATCGAAGCATGTAATAGTTCCTAGGAAATCTAACAAGCATATCTACGACATCCATGGTTTATTTTAGAATTTTTTAAAAAGGCCAAAATGGGGGTTAAGTGAATTTCCTTGTTAATATACGGATTTTACTCATTTTTGACCCGTTTTCTTTCACTAAAAAGGTCATAAAGTGGCCTAGCCTTATCGAATCGAAGCATGTAATAGTTCCTATGAAATCGAACAAGCATATATTCGAATTCCAAGGTTGATTTTATCATTTTCGAAAATGGACAAAATGAGGGTTAAGTGAATTTCCTTGTTAATTTACGGATTTTACTCGTTTTTGACCTTTTTTAATTCACTAAAAAGGTCATAAAGTGGCCTACCTTATCGGATCGAAGCATGTCATAGTTCCTAGGAAATCTATCAAGCATATCTACGACATCCATGGTTTATTTTAGAATTTTTAAAAACGGCCAAAATGGGGGTTAATTGAATTTCCTTGTTAATTTACGGATTTTACTCGTTTTTGACCATTTTTCTTTCACTAAAAAGGTCATAAAGTGGCCTAGCCATATCGAATCGAAGCATGTAATAGTTCCTAGGAAATCTAACAAGCATATCTAGGTTATCCATGGTTTATTTTAGAATTTTTAAAAACGGCCAAAATGGGGGTTAAGTGAATTTTCTTGTTAATTTACGGATTTTACTCGTTTTTGACCCTTTTTCTTTCACTGAAAAGGTCGTAAAGTGGCCTAGCCTTATCGAATCGAAGCACGTAATAGTTCCTAGGAAATCTAACAAGCATATCTACGACATCCATCGTTTATTTTAGAATTTTTTAAAAAGGCCAAAATGGGGGTTAAGTGAATTTCCTTGTTAATATACGGATTTTACTCATTTTTGACCCTTTTTCTTTCACTAAAAAGGTCATAAAGTGGCCTAGCCTTATCGAATCGAAGCATGTAATAGTTCCTATGAAATCTAACAAGCATATATTCGAATTCCAAGGTTGATTTTATCATTTTCGAAAATGGACAAAATGAGGGTTAAGTGAATTTCCTTGTTAATTTACGGATTTTACTCGTTTTTGACCTTTTTTAATTCACTAAAAAGGTCATAAAGTGGCCTAGCCTTATCGAATCGAAGCATGTAATAGTTCCTAGGAAATCTATCAAGCATATCTACGACATCCATGGTTTATTTTAGAATTTTGAAAAACGGCCAAAATGGGGGTTAATTGAATTTCCTTCTTAATTTACGGATTTTATTCGTTTTTGACCCTTTTTCATTCACTGAAAAGGTCATAAAGTGGCCTAGCCTTATCGAATCGAAACATGTAATAGTTCCTAGGAAATCTAACAAGCATATCTACGACATCCATGGTTTATTTCAGAATTTTTTAAAAAGGCCAAAATGCGGGTTAAGTGAATTTCCTTGTTAATTTAAGGATTTTACTCGTTTTTGACCCTTTTCTTTCACTAAAAAGGTCATAAAGTGGCCTAGCCTTATCGAATCGAAGCATGTAATAGTTCCTATGAAATCTAACAAGGATATATTCGAATTCCAAGGTTGATTTTATCATTTTCAAAAATGGACAAAATGAGGGTTAAGTGAATTTCCTTGTTAATTTACGGATTTTACTCGTTTTTGACCCTTTTTCTTTCACTGAAAAGGTCATAAAGTGGCCTAGCCTTATCGAATCGAAGCATGTAATAGTTCCTAGGAAATCTATCAAGCATATCTACGACATCCATGGTTTATTTTAGAATTTTTAAAAACGGCCAAAATGGGGGTTAATTGAATTTCCTTGTTAATTTACGGATTTTATTCGTTTTTGACCCTTTTTCTTTCACTGAAAAGGTCATAAAGTGGCCTAGCCTTATCGAATCGAAACATGTAATAGTTCCTAGGAAATCTAACAAGCATATCTACGACATCCATGGTTTATTTTAGAATTTTTTAAAAAGGCCAAAATGCGGGTTAAGTGAATTTCCTTGTTAATATAAGGATTTTACTCGTTTTTGACCCTTTTTCTTTCACTAAAAAGGTCATAAAGTGGCCTAGCCTTATCGAATCGAAGCATGTAATAGTTCCTATGAAATCTAACAAGCATATATTCGAATTCCAAGGTTGATTTTATCATTTTTGAAAATGGATAAAATGAGGGTTAAGTGAATTTCCTTGTTAATTTACGGATTTTACTCGTTTTTGACCCTTTTTCTTTCACTAAAAAGGTCATAAAGTGGCCTAGCCTTATCGAATCGAAGCATGTAATAGTTCCTAGGAAATCTAGCAAGCATATCTACGACATCCATGGTTTATTTTAGAATTTTTAAAAACGGCCAAAATGGGGGTTAAGTGAATTTCCTTGTTAATTTACGGATTTTACTCGTTTTTGACCCTTTTTCTTTCACTAAAAAGGTCATAAAGTGGCCTAGCCTTATCGAATCGAAGCATGTAATAGTTCCTAGGAAATCTAACAAGCATATCTACGACATCCATGGTTTATTTTAGAATTTTTAAAAACGGCCAAAATGGGGGTTAAGTGAATTTTCTTGTTAATTTACGGATTTTACTCGTTTTTGACCCTTTTTCTTTCACTAAAAAGGTCATAAAGTGGCCTAGCCTTATCGAATCGAAGCATGTAATAGTTCCTAGGAAATCTAACAAGCATATCTACGACATCCATGGTTTATTTTAGAATTTTTAAAAACGGCCAAAATGGGGGTTAAGTGAATTTTCTTGTTAATTTACGGATTTTACTCGTTTTTGACCCTTTTTCTTTCACTGAAAAGGTCATAAAGTGGCCTAGCCTTATCGAATCGAAGCATGTAATAGTTCCTAGGAAATCTAACAAGCATATCTACGACATCCATGGTTTATTTTAGAATTTTTTAAAAAGGCCAAAATGGGGGTTAAGTGAATTTCCTTGTTAATATACGGATTTTACTCATTTTTGACCCTTTTTCTTTCACTAAAAAGGTCATAAAGTGGCCTAGCCTTATCGAATCAAAGCATGTAATAGTTCCTATGAAATCTAACAAGCATATATTCGAATTCCAAGGTTGATTTTATCATTTTCGAAAATGGACAAAATGAGGGTTAAGTGAATTTCCTTGTAAATTTACGGATTTTACTCGTTTTTGACCTTTTTTAATTCACTAAAAAGGTCATAAAGTGGCCTAGCCTTATCGAATCGAAGCATGTCATAGTTCCTAGGAAATCTATCAAGCATATCTACGACATCCATGGTTTATTTTAGAATTTTTAAAAACGGCCAAAATGGGGGTTAATTGAATTTCCTTGTTAATTTACGGATATTACTCGTTTTTGACCCTTTTTCTTTCACTGAAAAGGTAATAAAGTGGCCTAGCCTTATCGAGTCGAAGCATGTAATAGTTCCTAGGAAATCTATCAAGCATATCTACGACATCCATGGTTTATTTTAGAATTTTTAAAAACGGCCAAAATGGGGGTTAATTGAATTTCCTTGTTAATTTACGGATTTTATTCGTTTTTGACCCTTTTTCTTTCACTGAAAAGGTCATAAAGTGGCCTAGCCTTATCGAATCGAAACATGTAATAGTTCCTAGGAAATCTAACAAGCATATCTACGACATCCATGGTTTATTTTAGAATTTTTTAAAAAGGCCAAAATGCGGGTTAAGTGAATTTCCTTGTTAATATAAGGATTTTACTCGTTTTTGACCCTTTTTCTTTCACTAAAAAGGTCATAAAGTGGCCTAGCCTTATCGAATCGAAGCATGTAATAGTTCCTATGAAATCTAACAAGCATATATTCGAATTCCAAGGTTGATTTTATCATTTTTGAAATTGGATAAAATGATGGTTAAGTGAATTTCCTTGTTAATTTACGGATTTTACTCGTTTTTGACCCTTTTTCTTTCACTAAAAAGGTCATAAAGTGGCCTAGCCTTATCGAATCGAAGCATGTAATAGTTCCTAGGAAATCTAGCAAGCATATCTACGACATCCATGGTTTATTTTAGAATTTTTAAAAACGGCCAAAATGGGGGTTAAGTGAATTTCCTTGTTAATTTACGGATTTTACTCGTTTTTGACCCTTTTTCTTTCACTAAAAAGGTCATAAAGTGGCCTAGCCTTATCGAATCGAAGCATGTAATAGTTCCTAGGAAATCTAACAAGCATATCTACGACATCCATGGTTTATTTTAGAATTTTTAAAAACGGCCAAAATGGGGGTTAAGTGAATTTTCTTGTTAATTTACGGATTTTACTCGTTTTTGACCCTTTTTCTTTCACTAAAAAGGTCATAAAGTGGCCTAGCCTTATCGAATCGAAGCATGTAATAGTTCCTAGGAAATCTAACAAGCATATCTACGACATCCATGGTTTATTTTAGAATTTTTAAAAACGGCCAAAATGGGGGTTAAGTGAATTTTCTTGTTAATTTACGGATTTTACTCGTTTTTGACCCTTTTTCTTTCACTGAAAAGGTCATAAAGTGGCCTAGCCTTATCGAATCGAAGCATGTAATAGTTCCTAGGAAATCTAACAAGCATATCTACGACATCCATGGTTTATTTTAGAATTTTTAAAAACGGCCAAAATGGGGGTTAAGTGAATTTTCTTGTTAATTTACGGATTTTACTCGTTTTTGACCCTTTTTCTTTCACTAAAAAGGTCATAAAGTGGCCTAGCCTTATCGAATCGAAGCATGTAATAGTTCCTATGAAATCTAACAAGCATATATTCGAATTCCAAGGTTGATTTTATCATTTTCGAAAATGGACAAAATGAGGGTTAAGTGAATTTCCTTGTAAATTTACGGATTTTACTCGTTTTTGACCTTTTTTAATTCACTAAAAAGGTCATAAAGTGGCCTAGCCTTATCGAATCGAAGCATGTCATAGTTCCTAGGAAATCTATCAAGCATATCTACGACATCCATGGTTTATTTTAGAATTTTTAAAAACGGCCAAAATGGGGGTTAATTGAATTTCCTTGTTAATTTACGGATATTACTCGTTTTTGACCCTTTTTCTTTCACTGAAAAGGTAATAAAGTGGCCTAGCCTTATCGAGTCGAAGCATGTAATAGTTCCTAGGAAATCTATCAAGCATATCTACGACATCCATGGTTTATTTTAGAATTTTTAAAAACGGCCAAAATGGGGGTTAATTGAATTTCCTTGTTAATTTACGGATTTTATTCGTTTTTGACCCTTTTTCTTTCACTGAAAAGGTCATAAAGTGGCCTAGCCTTATCGAATCGAAACATGTAATAGTTCCTAGGAAATCTAACAAGCATATCTACGACATCCATGGTTTATTTTAGAATTTTTTAAAAAGGCCAAAATGCGGGTTAAGTGAATTTCCTTGTTAATATAAGGATTTTACTCGTTTTTGACCCTTTTTCTTTCACTAAAAAGGTCATAAAGTGGCCTAGCCTTATCGAATCGAAGCATGTAATAGTTCCTATGAAATCTAACAAGCATATATTCGAATTCCAAGGTTGATTTTATCATTTTTGAAATTGGATAAAATGATGGTTAAGTGAATTTCCTTGTTAATTTACGGATTTTACTCGTTTTTGACCCTTTTTCTTTCACTAAAAAGGTCATAAAGTGGCCTAGCCTTATCGAATCGAAGCATGTAATAGTTCCTAGGAAATCTAGCAAGCATATCTACGACATCCATGGTTTATTTTAGAATTTTTAAAAACGGCCAAAATGGGGGTTAAGTGAATTTCCTTGTTAATTTACGGATTTTACTCGTTTTTGACCCTTTTTCTTTCACTAAAAAGGTCATAAAGTGGCCTAGCCTTATCGAATCGAAGCATGTAATAGTTCCTAGGAAATCTAACAAGCATATCTACGACATCCATGGTTTATTTTAGAATTTTTAAAAACGGCCAAAATGGGGGTTAAGTGAATTTTCTTGTTAATTTACGGATTTTACTCGTTTTTGACCCTTTTTCTTTCACTAAAAAGGTCATAAAGTGGCCTAGCCTTATCGAATCGAAGCATGTAATAGTTCCTAGGAAATCTAACAAGCATATCTACGACATCCATGGTTTATTTTAGAATTTTTAAAAACGGCCAAAATGGGGGTTAAGTGAATTTTCTTGTTAATTTACGGATTTTACTCGTTTTTGACCCTTTTTCTTTCACTGAAAAGGTCATAAAGTGGCCTAGCCTTATCGAATCGAAGCATGTAATAGTTCCTAGGAAATCTATCAAGCATATCTACGACATCCATGGTTTATTTTAGAATTTTTAAAAACGGCCAAAATGGGGGTTAATTGAATTTCCTTGTTAATTTACGGATTTTATTCGTTTTTGACCCTTTTTCTTTCACTGAAAAGGTCATAAAGTGGCCTAGCCTTATCGAATCGAAACATGTAATAGTTCCTAGGAAATCTAACAAGCATATCTACGACATCCATGGTTTATTTTAGAATTTTTTAAAAAGGCCAAAATGCGGGTTAAGTGAATTTCCTTGTTAATATAAGGATTTTACTCGTTTTTGACCCTTTTTCTTTCACTAAAAAGGTCATAAAGTGGCCTAGCCTTATCGAATCGAAGCATGTAATAGTTCCTATGAAATCTAACAAGCATATATTCGAATTCCAAGGTTGATTTTATCATTTTTGAAAATGGATAAAATGAGGGTTAAGTGAATTTCCTTGTTAATTTACGGATTTTACTCGTTTTTGACCCTTTTTCTTTCACTAAAAAGGTCATAAAGTGGCCTAGCCTTATCGAATCGAAGCATGTAATAGTTCCTAGGAAATCTAGCAAGCATATCTACGACATCCATGGTTTATTTTAGAATTTTTAAAAACGGCCAAAATGGGGGTTAAGTGAATTTCCTTGTTAATTTACGGATTTTACTCGTTTTTGACCCTTTTTCTTTCACTAAAAAGGTCATAAAGTGGCCTAGCCTTATCGAATCGAAGCATGTAATAGTTCCTAGGAAATCTAACAAGCATATCTACGACATCCATGGTTTATTTTAGAATTTTTAAAAACGGCCAAAATGGGGGTTAAGTGAATTTTCTTGTTAATTTACGGATTTTACTCGTTTTTGACCCTTTTTCTTTCACTAAAAAGGTCATAAAGTGGCCTAGCCTTATCGAATCGAAGCATGTAATAGTTCCTATGAAATCTAACAAGCATATATTCGAATTCCAAGGTTGATTTTATCATTTTCGAAAATGGACAAAATGAGGGTTAATTGAATTTCCTTGTAAATTTACGGATTTTACTCGTTTTTGACCTTTTTTAATTCACTAAAAAGGTCATAAAGTGGCCTAGCCTTATCGAATCGAAGCATGTCATAGTTCCTAGGAAATCTATCAAGCATATCTACGACATCCATGGTTTATTTTAGAATTTTTAAAAACGGCCAAAATGGGGGTTAATTGAATTTCCTTGTTAATTTACGGATATTACTCGTTTTTGACCCTTTTTCTTTCACTGAAAAGGTAATAAAGTGGCCTAGCCTTATCGAGTCGAAGCATGTAATAGTTCCTAGGAAATCTATCAAGCATATCTACGACATCCATGGTTTATTTTAGAATATTTAAAAACGGCCAAAATGGGGGTTAATTGAATTTCCTTGTTAATTTACGGATTTTATTCGTTTTTGACCCTTTTTCTTTCACTGAAAAGGTCATAAAGTGGCCTAGCCTTATCGAATCGAAACATGTAATAGTTCCTAGGAAATCTAACAAGCATATCTACGACATCCATGGTTTATTTTAGAATTTTTTAAAAAGGCCAAAATGCGGGTTAAGTGAATTTCCTTGTTAATATAAGGATTTTACTCGTTTTTGACCCTTTTTCTTTCACTAAAAAGGTCATAAAGTGGCCTAGCCTTATCGAATCGAAGCATGTAATAGTTCCTATGAAATCTAACAAGCATATATTCGAATTCCAAGGTTGATTTTATCATTTTTGAAATTGGATAAAATGATGGTTAAGTGAATTTCCTTGTTAATTTACGGATTTTACTCGTTTTTGACCCTTTTTCTTTCACTAAAAAGGTCATAAAGTGGCCTAGCCTTATCGAATCGAAGCATGTAATAGTTCCTAGGAAATCTAGCAAGCATATCTACGACATCCATGGTTTATTTTAGAATTTTTAAAAACGGCCAAAATGGGGGTTAAGTGAATTTCCTTGTTAATTTACGGATTTTACTCGTTTTTGACCCTTTTTCTTTCACTAAAAAGGTCATAAAGTGGCCTAGCCTTATCGAATCGAAGCATGTAATAGTTCCTAGGAAATCTAACAAGCATATCTACGACATCCATGGTTTATTTTAGAATTTTTAAAAACGGCCAAAATGGGGGTTAAGTGAATTTTCTTGTTAATTTACGGATTTTACTCGTTTTTGACCCTTTTTCTTTCACTAAAAAGGTCATAAAGTGGCCTAGCCTTATCGAATCGAAGCATGTAATAGTTCCTAGGAAATCTAACAAGCATATCTACGACATCCATGGTTTATTTTAGAATTTTTAAAAACGGCCAAAATGGGGGTTAAGTGAATTTTCTTGTTAATTTACGGATTTTACTCGTTTTTGACCCTTTTTCTTTCACTGAAAAGGTCATAAAGTGGCCTAGCCTTATCGAATCGAAGCATGTAATAGTTCCTAGGAAATCTAACAAGCATATCTACGACATCCATGGTTTATTTTAGAATTTTTAAAAACGGCCAAAATGGGGGTTAAGTGAATTTTCTTGTTAATTTACGGATTTTACTCGTTTTTGACCCTTTTTCTTTCACTAAAAAGGTCATAAAGTGGCCTAGCCTTATCGAATCGAAGCATGTAATAGTTCCTATGAAATCTAACAAGCATATATTCGAATTCCAAGGTTGATTTTATCATTTTCGAAAATGGACAAAATGAGGGTTAAGTGAATTTCCTTGTAAATTTACGGATTTTACTCGTTTTTGACCTTTTTTAATTCACTAAAAAGGTCATAAAGTGGCCTAGCCTTATCGAATCGAAGCATGTCATAGTTCCTAGGAAATCTATCAAGCATATCTACGACATCCATGGTTTATTTTAGAATTTTTAAAAACGGCCAAAATGGGGGTTAATTGAATTTCCTTGTTAATTTACGGATATTACTCGTTTTTGACCCTTTTTCTTTCACTGAAAAGGTAATAAAGTGGCCTAGCCTTATCGAGTCGAAGCATGTAATAGTTCCTAGGAAATCTATCAAGCATATCTACGACATCCATGGTTTATTTTAGAATTTTTAAAAACGGCCAAAATGGGGGTTAATTGAATTTCCTTGTTAATTTACGGATTTTATTCGTTTTTGACCCTTTTTCTTTCACTGAAAAGGTCATAAAGTGGCCTAGCCTTATCGAATCGAAACATGTAATAGTTCCTAGGAAATCTAACAAGCATATCTACGACATCCATGGTTTATTTTAGAATTTTTTAAAAAGGCCAAAATGCGGGTTAAGTGAATTTCCTTGTTAATATAAGGATTTTACTCGTTTTTGACCCTTTTTCTTTCACTAAAAAGGTCATAAAGTGGCCTAGCCTTATCGAATCGAAGCATGTAATAGTTCCTATGAAATCTAACAAGCATATATTCGAATTCCAAGGTTGATTTTATCATTTTTGAAATTGGATAAAATGATGGTTAAGTGAATTTCCTTGTTAATTTACGGATTTTACTCGTTTTTGACCCTTTTTCTTTCACTAAAAAGGTCATAAAGTGGCCTAGCCTTATCGAATCGAAGCATGTAATAGTTCCTAGGAAATCTAGCAAGCATATCTACGACATCCATGGTTTATTTTAGAATTTTTAAAAACGGCCAAAATGGGGGTTAAGTGAATTTCCTTGTTAATTTACGGATTTTACTCGTTTTTGACCCTTTTTCTTTCACTAAAAAGGTCATAAAGTGGCCTAGCCTTATCGAATCGAAGCATGTAATAGTTCCTAGGAAATCTAACAAGCATATCTACGACATCCATGGTTTATTTTAGAATTTTTAAAAACGGCCAAAATGGGGGTTAAGTGAATTTTCTTGTTAATTTACGGATTTTACTCGTTTTTGACCCTTTTTCTTTCACTAAAAAGGTCATAAAGTGGCCTAGCCTTATCGAATCGAAGCATGTAATAGTTCCTAGGAAATCTAACAAGCATATCTACGACATCCATGGTTTATTTTAGAATTTTTAAAAACGGCCAAAATGGGGGTTAAGTGAATTTTCTTGTTAATTTACGGATTTTACTCGTTTTTGACCCTTTTTCTTTCACTGAAAAGGTCATAAAGTGGCCTAGCCTTATCGAATCGAAGCATGTAATAGTTCCTAGGAAATCTATCAAGCATATCTACGACATCCATGGTTTATTTTAGAATTTTTAAAAACGGCCAAAATGGGGGTTAATTGAATTTCCTTGTTAATTTACGGATTTTATTCGTTTTTGACCCTTTTTCTTTCACTGAAAAGGTCATAAAGTGGCCTAGCCTTATCGAATCGAAACATGTAATAGTTCCTAGGAAATCTAACAAGCATATCTACGACATCCATGGTTTATTTTAGAATTTTTTAAAAAGGCCAAAATGCGGGTTAAGTGAATTTCCTTGTTAATATAAGGATTTTACTCGTTTTTGACCCTTTTTCTTTCACTAAAAAGGTCATAAAGTGGCCTAGCCTTATCGAATCGAAGCATGTAATAGTTCCTATGAAATCTAACAAGCATATATTCGAATTCCAAGGTTGATTTTATCATTTTTGAAAATGGATAAAATGAGGGTTAAGTGAATTTCCTTGTTAATTTACGGATTTTACTCGTTTTTGACCCTTTTTCTTTCACTAAAAAGGTCATAAAGTGGCCTAGCCTTATCGAATCGAAGCATGTAATAGTTCCTAGGAAATCTAGCAAGCATATCTACGACATCCATGGTTTATTTTAGAATTTTTAAAAACGGCCAAAATGGGGGTTAAGTGAATTTCCTTGTTAATTTACGGATTTTACTCGTTTTTGACCCTTTTTCTTTCACTAAAAAGGTCATAAAGTGGCCTAGCCTTATCGAATCGAAGCATGTAATAGTTCCTAGGAAATCTAACAAGCATATCTACGACATCCATGGTTTATTTTAGAATTTTTAAAAACGGCCAAAATGGGGGTTAAGTGAATTTTCTTGTTAATTTACGGATTTTACTCGTTTTTGACCCTTTTTCTTTCACTAAAAAGGTCATAAAGTGGCCTAGCCTTATCGAATCGAAGCATGTAATAGTTCCTATGAAATCTAACAAGCATATATTCGAATTCCAAGGTTGATTTTATCATTTTCGAAAATGGACAAAATGAGGGTTAATTGAATTTCCTTGTAAATTTACGGATTTTACTCGTTTTTGACCTTTTTTAATTCACTAAAAAGGTCATAAAGTGGCCTAGCCTTATCGAATCGAAGCATGTCATAGTTCCTAGGAAATCTATCAAGCATATCTACGACATCCATGGTTTATTTTAGAATTTTTAAAAACGGCCAAAATGGGGGTTAATTGAATTTCCTTGTTAATTTACGGATATTACTCGTTTTTGACCCTTTTTCTTTCACTGAAAAGGTAATAAAGTGGCCTAGCCTTATCGAGTCGAAGCATGTAATAGTTCCTAGGAAATCTATCAAGCATATCTACGACATCCATGGTTTATTTTAGAATATTTAAAAACGGCCAAAATGGGGGTTAATTGAATTTCCTTGTTAATTTACGGATTTTATTCGTTTTTGACCCTTTTTCTTTCACTGAAAAGGTCATAAAGTGGCCTAGCCTTATCGAATCGAAACATGTAATAGTTCCTAGGAAATCTAACAAGCATATCTACGACATCCATGGTTTATTTTAGAATTTTTTAAAAAGGCCAAAATGCGGGTTAAGTGAATTTCCTTGTTAATATAAGGATTTTACTCGTTTTTGACCCTTTTTCTTTCACTAAAAAGGTCATAAAGTGGCCTAGCCTTATCGAATCGAAGCATGTAATAGTTCCTATGAAATCTAACAAGCATATATTCGAATTCCAAGGTTGATTTTATCATTTTTGAAATTGGATAAAATGATGGTTAAGTGAATTTCCTTGTTAATTTACGGATTTTACTCGTTTTTGACCCTTTTTCTTTCACTAAAAAGGTCATAAAGTGGCCTAGCCTTATCGAATCGAAGCATGTAATAGTTCCTAGGAAATCTAGCAAGCATATCTACGACATCCATGGTTTATTTTAGAATTTTTAAAAACGGCCAAAATGGGGGTTAAGTGAATTTCCTTGTTAATTTACGGATTTTACTCGTTTTTGACCCTTTTTCTTTCACTAAAAAGGTCATAAAGTGGCCTAGCCTTATCGAATCGAAGCATGTAATAGTTCCTAGGAAATCTAACAAGCATATCTACGACATCCATGGTTTATTTTAGAATTTTTAAAAACGGCCAAAATGGGGGTTAAGTGAATTTTCTTGTTAATTTACGGATTTTACTCGTTTTTGACCCTTTTTCTTTCACTAAAAAGGTCATAAAGTGGCCTAGCCTTATCGAATCGAAGCATGTAATAGTTCCTAGGAAATCTAACAAGCATATCTACGACATCCATGGTTTATTTTAGAATTTTTAAAAACGGCCAAAATGGGGGTTAAGTGAATTTTCTTGTTAATTTACGGATTTTACTCGTTTTTGACCCTTTTTCTTTCACTGAAAAGGTCATAAAGTGGCCTAGCCTTATCGAATCGAAGCATGTAATAGTTCCTAGGAAATCTAACAAGCATATCTACGACATCCATGGTTTATTTTAGAATTTTTTAAAAAGGCCAAAATGGGGGTTAAGTGAATTTCCTTGTTAATATACGGATTTTACTCATTTTTGACCCTTTTTCTTTCACTAAAAAGGTCATAAAGTGGCCTAGCCTTATCGAATCGTAGCATGTAATAGTTCCTATGAAATCTAACAAGCATATATTCGAATTCCAAGGTTAATTTTATCATTTTCGAAAATGGACAAAATGAGGGTTAAGTGAATTTCCTTGTAAATTTACGGATTTTACTCGTTTTTGACCTTTTTTAATTCACTAAAAAGGTCATAAAGTGGCCTAGCCTTATCGAATCGAAGCATGTCATAGTTCCTAGGAAATCTATCAAGCATATCTACGACATCCATGGTTTATTTTAGAATTTTTAAAAACGGCCAAAATGGGGGTTAATTGAATTTCCTTGTTAATTTACGGATTTTACTCGTTTTTGACCATTTTTCTTTCACTAAAAAGGTCATAAAGTGGCCTAGCCATATCGAATCGAAGCATGTAATAGTTCCTAGGAAATCTAACAAGCATATCTAGGTTATCCATGGTTTATTTTAGAATTTTTAAAAATGGCCAAAATGGGGGTTAAGTGAATTTCCTTGTTAATATACGGATTTTACTCATTTTTGACCCTTTTTCTTTCACTAAAAAGGTCATAAAGTGGCCTAGCCTTATCGAATCGAAGCATGTAATAGTTCCTATGAAATCTAACAAGCATATATTCGAATTCCAAGGTTGATTTTATCATTTTTGAAAATGGATAAAATGAGGGTTAAGTAAATTTCCTTGTTAATTTACGGATTTTACTCGTTTTTGACCCTTTTTCTTTCACTAAAAAGGTCATAAAGTGGCCTAGCCTTATCGAATCGAAGCATGTAATAGTTCCTAGGAAATCTAGCAAGCATATCTACGACATCCATGGTTTATTTTAGAATTTTTAAAAACGGCCAAAATGGGGGTTAAGTGAATTTCCTTGTTAATTTACGGATTTTACTCGTTTTTGACCCTTTTTCTTTCACTAAAAAGGTCATAAAGTGGCCTAGCCTTATCGAATCGAAGCATGTAATAGTTCCTAGGAAATCTAACAAGCATATCTACGACATCCATGGTTTATTTTAGAATTTTTAAAAACGGCCAAAATGGGGGTTAAGTGAATTTTCTTGTTAATTTACGGATTTTACTCGTTTTTGACCCTTTTTCTTTCACTAAAAAGGTCATAAAGTGGCCTAGCCTTATCGAATCGAAGCATGTAATAGTTCCTAGGAAATCTAACAAGCATATCTACGACATCCATGGTTTATTTTAGAATTTTTAAAAACGGCCAAAATGGGGGTTAAGTGAATTTTCTTGTTAATTTACGGATTTTACTCGTTTTTGACCCTTTTTCTTTCACTGAAAAGGTCATAAAGTGGCCTAGCCTTATCGAATCGAAGCATGTAATAGTTCCTAGGAAATCTAACAAGCATATCTACGACATCCATGGTTTATTTTAGAATTTTTTAAAAAGGCCAAAATGGGGGTTAAGTGAATTTCCTTGTTAATATACGGATTTTACTCATTTTTGACCCTTTTTCTTTCACTAAAAAGGTCATAAAGTGGCCTAGCCTTATCGAATCGAAGCATGTAATAGTTCCTATGAAATCTAACAAGCATATATTCGAATTCCAAGGTTGATTTTATCATTTTCGAAAATGGACAAAATGAGGGTTAAGTGAATTTCCTTGTAAATTTACGGATTTTACTCGTTTTTGACCTTTTTTAATTCACTAAAAAGGTCATAAAGTGGCCTAGCCTTATCGAATCGAAGCATGTCATAGTTCCTAGGAAATCTATCAAGCATATCTACGACATCCATGGTTTATTTTAGAATTTTTAAAAACGGCCAAAATGGGGGTTAATTGAATTTCCTTGTTAATTTACGGATTTTACTCGTTTTTGACCATTTTTCTTTCACTAAAAAGGTCATAAAGTGGCCTAGCCATATCGAATCGAAGCATGTAATAGTTCCTAGGAAATCTAACAAGCATATCTAGGTTATCCATGGTTTATTTTAGAATTTTTAAAAACGGCCAAAATGGGGGTTAAGTGAATTTCCTTGTTAATATACGGATTTTACTCATTTTTGACCCTTTTTCTTTCACTAAAAAGGTGATAAAGTGGCCTAGCCTTATCGAATCGAAGCATGTAATAGTTCCTATGAAATCTAACAAGCATATATTCGAATTCCAAGGTTGATTTTATCATTTTCGAAAATGGACAAAATGAGGGTTAAGTGAATTTCCTTGTAAATTTACGGATTTTACTCGTTTTTGACCTTTTTTAATTCACTAAAAAGGTCATAAAGTGGCCTAGCCTTATCGAATCGAAGCATGTAATAGTTCCTAGGAAATCTAACAAGCATATCTACGACATCCATGGTTTATTTTAGAATTTTTAAAAACGGCCAAAATGGGGGTTAAGTGAATTTTCTTGTTAATTTACGGATTTTACTCGTTTTTGACCCTTTTTCTTTCACTGAAAAGGTCATAAAGTGGCCTAGCCTTATCGAATCGAAGCATATAATAGTTCCTAGGAAATCTAACAAGCATATCTACGACATCCATGGTTTATTTTAGAATTTTTTAAAAAGGCCAAAATGGGGGTTAAGTGAATTTCCTTGTTAATATACGGATTTTACTCATTTTTGACCCTTTTTCTTTCACTAAAAAGGTCATAAAGTGGCCTAGCCTTATCGAATCGAAGCATGTAATAGTTCCTATGAAATCTAACAAGCATATATTCGAATTCCAAGGTTGATTTTATCATTTTCGAAAATGGACAAAATGAGGGTTAAGTGAATTTCCTTGTTAATTTACGGATTTTACTCGTTTTTGACCTTTTTTAATTCACTAAAAAGGTCATAAAGTGGCCTAGCCTTATCGAATCGAAGCATGTAATAGTTCCTAGGAAATCTATCAAGCATATCTGCGACATCCATGGTTTATTTTAGAATTTTTAAAAACGGCCAAAATGGGGGTTAATTGAATTTCCTTCTTAATTTACGGATTTTATTCGTTTTTGACCCTTTTTCATTCACTGAAAAGGTCATAAAGTGGCCTAGCCTTATCGAATCGAAACATGTAATAGTTCCTAGGAAATCTAACAAGCATATCTACGACATCCATGGTTTATTTCAGAATTTTTTAAAAAGGCCAAAATGCGGGTTAAGTGAATTTCCTTGTTAATTTAAGGATTTTACTCGTTTTTGACCCTTTTCTTTCACTAAAAAGGTCATAAAGTGGCCTAGCCTTATCGAATCGAAGCATGTAATAGTTCCTATGAAATCTAACAAGCATATATTCGAATTCCAAGGTTGATTTTATCATTTTCAAAAATGGACAAAATGAGGGTTAAGTGAATTTCCTTGTTAATTTACGGATTTTACTCGTTTTTGACCATTTTTCTTTCACTAAAAAGGTCATAAAGTGGCCTAGCCATATCGAATCGAAGCATGTAATAGTTCCTAGGAAATCTAACAAGCATATCTAGGTTATCCATGGTTTATTTTAGAATTTTTAAAAACGGCCAAAATGGGGGTTAAGTGAATTTCCTTGTTAATATACGGATTTTACTCATTTTTGACCCTTTTTCTTTCACTAAAAAGGTCATAAAGTGGCCTAGCCTTATCGAATCGAAGCATGTAATAGTTCCTATGAAATCTAACAAGCATATATTCGAATTCCAAGGTTGATTTTATCATTTTCGAAAATGGACAAAATGAGGGTTAAGTGAATTTCCTTGTAAATTTACGGATTTTACTCGTTTTTGACCTTTTTTAATTCACTAAAAAGGTCATAAAGTGGCCTAGCCTTATCGAATCGAAGCATGTAATAGTTCCTAGGAAATCTAACAAGCATATCTACGACATCCATGGTTTATTTTAGAATTTTTAAAAACGGCCAAAATGGGGGTTAAGTGAATTTTCTTGTTAATTTACGGATTTTACTCGTTTTTGACCCTTTTTCTTTCACTGAAAAGGTCATAAAGTGGCCTAGCCATATCGAATCGAAGCATATAATAGTTCCTAGGAAATCTAACAAGCATATCTACGACATCCATGGTTTATTTTAGAATTTTTTAAAAAGGCCAAAATGGGGGTTAAGTGAATTTCCTTGTTAATATACGGATTTTACTCATTTTTGACCCTTTTTCTTTCACTAAAAAGGTCATAAAGTGGCCTAGCCTTATCGAATCGAAGCATGTAATAGTTCCTATGAAATCTAACAAGCATATATTCGAATTCCAAGGTTGATTTTATCATTTTCGAAAATGGACAAAATGAGGGTTAAGTGAATTTCCTTGTTAATTTACGGATTTTACTCGTTTTTGACCTTTTTTAATTCACTAAAAAGGTCATAAAGTGGCCTAGCCTTATCGAATCGAAGCATGTAATAGTTCCTAGGAAATCTATCAAGCATATCTGCGACATCCATGGTTTATTTTAGAATTTTTAAAAACGGCCAAAATGGGGGTTAATTGAATTTCCTTCTTAATTTACGGATTTTATTCGTTTTTGACCCTTTTTCATTCACTGAAAAGGTCATAAAGTGGCCTAGCCTTATCGAATCGAAACATGTAATAGTTCCTAGGAAATCTAACAAGCATATCTACGACATCCATGGTTTATTTCAGAATTTTTTAAAAAGGCCAAAATGCGGGTTAAGTGAATTTCCTTGTTAATTTAAGGATTTTACTCGTTTTTGACCCTTTTCTTTCACTAAAAAGGTCATAAAGTGGCCTAGCCTTATCGAATCGAAGCATGTAATAGTTCCTATGAAATCTAACAAGCATATATTCGAATTCCAAGGTTGATTTTATCATTTTCAAAAATGGACAAAATGAGGGTTAAGTGAATTTCCTTGTTAATTTACGGATTTTACTCGTTTTTGACCATTTTTCTTTCACTAAAAAGGTCATAAAGTGGCCTAGCCATATCGAATCGAAGCATGTAATAGTTCCTAGGAAATCTAACAAGCATATCTAGGTTATCCATGGTTTATTTTAGAATTTTTAAAAACGGCCAAAATGGGGGTTAAGTGAATTTCCTTGTTAATATACGGATTTTACTCATTTTTGACCCTTTTTCTTTCACTAAAAAGGTCATAAAGTGGCCTAGCCTTATCGAATCGAAGCATGTAATAGTTCCTATGAAATCTAACAAGCATATATTCGAATTCCAAGGTTGATTTTATCATTTTCGAAAATGGACAAAATGAGGGTTAAGTGAATTTCCTTGTTAATTTACGGATTTTACTCGTTTTTGACCTTTTTTAATTCACTAAAAAGGTCATAAAGTGGCCTAGCCTTATCGAATCGAAGCATGTAATAGTTCCTAGGAAATCTATCAAGCATATCTACGACATCCATGGTTTATTTTAGAATTTTTAAAAACGGCCAAAATGGGGGTTAATTGAATTTCCTTCTTAATTTACGGATTTTATTCGTTTTTGACCCTTTTTCATTCACTGAAAAGGTCATAAAGTGGCCTAGCCTTATCGAATCGAAACATGTAATAGTTCCTAGGAAATCTAACAAGCATATCTACGACATCCATGGTTTATTTCAGAATTTTTTAAAAAGGCCAAAATGCGGGTTAAGTGAATTTCCTTGTTAATTTAAGGATTTTACTCGTTTTTGACCCTTTTCTTTCACTAAAAAGGTCATAAAGTGGCCTAGCCTTATCGAATCGAAGCATGTAATAGTTCCTATGAAATCTAACAAGCATATATTCGAATTCCAAGGTTGATTTTATCATTTTCAAAAATGGACAAAATGAGGGTTAAGTGAATTTCCTTGTTAATTTACGGATTTTACTCGTTTTTGACCCTTTTTCTTTCACTGAAAAGGTCATAAAGTGGCCTAGCCTTATCGAATCGAAGCATGTAATAGTTCCTAGGAAATCTAACAAGCATATCTACGACATCCATGGTTTATTTTAGAATTTTTAAAAACGGCCAAAATGGGGGTTAATTGAATTTCCTTGTTAATATAAGGATTTTACTCGTTTTTGACCCTTTTTCTTTCACTAAAAAGGTCATAAAGTGGCCTAGCCTTATCGAATCGAAGCATGTAATAGTTCCTATGAAATCTAACAAGCATATATTCGAATTCCAAGGTTGATTTTATCATTTTTGAAAATGGATAAAATGAGGGTTAAGTGAATTTCCTTGTTAATTTACGGATTTTACTCGTTTTTGACCCTTTTTCTTTCACTAAAAAGGTCATAAAGTGGCCTAGCCTTATTGAATCGAAGCATGTAATAGTTCCTAGGAAATCTAGCAAGCATATCTACGACATCCATGGTTTATTTTAGAATTTTTAAAAACGGCCAAAATGGGGGTTAAGTGAATTTCCTTGTTAATTTACGGATTTTACTCGTTTTTGACCCTTTTTCTTTCACTAAAAAGGTCATAAAGTGGCCTAGCCTTATCGAATCGAAGCATGTAATAGTTCCTATGAAATCTAACAAGCATATATTCGAATTCCAAGGTTGATTTTATCATTTTCGAAAATGGACAAAATGAGGGTTAAGTGAATTTTCTTGTTAATTTACGGATTTTACTCGTTTTTGACCCTTTTTCTTTCACTGAAAAGGTCATAAAGTGGCCTAGCCTTATCGAATCGAAGCATGTAATAGTTCCTAGGAAATCTAACAAGCATATCTACGACATCCATGGTTTATTTTAGAATTTTTTAAAAAGGCCAAAATGGGGGTTAAGTGAATTTCCTTGTTAATATACGGATTTTACTCATTTTTGACCCTTTTTCTATCACTAAAAAGGTCATAAAGTGGCCTAGCCTTATCGAATCGAAGCATGTAATAGTTCCTATGAAATCTAACAAGCATATATTCGAATTCCAAGGTTGATTTTATCATTTTCGAAAATGGACAAAATGAGGGTTAAGTGAATTTCCTTGTTAATTTTCGGATTTTACTCGTTTTTGACCTTTTTTAATTCACTAAAAAGGTCATAAAGTGGCCTAGCCTTATCGAATCGAAGCATGTAATAGTTCCTAGGAAATCTATCAAGCATATCTACGACATCCATGGTTTATTTTAGAATTTTTAAAAACGGCCAAAATGGGGGTTAATTGAATTTCTTCTTAATTTACGGATTTTATTCGTTTTTGACCCTTTTTCATTCACTGAAAAGGTCATAAAGTGGCCTAGCCTTATCGAATCGAAACATGTAATAGTTCCTAGGAAATCTAACAAGCATATCTACGACATCCATGGTTTATTTCAGAATTTTTTAAAAAGGCCAAAATGCGGGTTAAGTGAATTTCCTTGTTAATTTAAGGATTTTACTCGTTTTTGACCCTTTTCTTTCACTAAAAAGGTCATAAAGTGGCCTAGCCTTATCGAATCGAAGCATGTAATAGTTCCTATGAAATCTAACAAGCATATATTCGAATTCCAAGGTTGATTTTATCATTTTCAAAAATGGACAAAATGAGGGTTAAGTGAATTTCCTTGTTAATTTACGGATTTTACTCGTTTTTGACCATTTTTCTTTCACTAAAAAGGTCATAAAGTGGCCTAGCCATATCGAATCGAAGCATGTAATAGTTCCTAGGAAATCTAACAAGCATATCTAGGTTATCCATGGTTTATTTTAGAATTTTTAAAAACGGCCAAAATGGGGGTTAAGTGAATTTCCTTGTTAATATACACGGATTTTACTCATTTTTGACCCTTTTTCTTTCACTAAAAAGGTCATAAAGTGGCCTAGCCTTATCAAATCGTAGCATGTAATAGTTCCTATGAAATCTAACAAGCATATATTCGAATTCCAAGGTTGATTTTATCATTTTCGAAAATGGACAAAATGAGGGTTAAGTGAATTTCCTTGTTAATTTACGGATTTTACTCGTTTTTGACCTTTTCTAATTCACTAAAAAGGTCATAAAGTGGCCTAGCCTTATCGAATCGAAGCATGTAATAGTTCCTAGGAAATCTATCAAGCATATCTACGACATCCATGGTTTATTTCAGAATTTTTTAAAAAGGCCAAAATGCGGGTTAAGTGAATTTCCTTGTTAATTTAAGGATTTTACTCGTTTTTGACCCTTTTCTTTCACTAAAAAGGTCATAAAGTGGCCTAGCCTTATCGAATCGAAGCATGTAATAGTTCCTATGAAATCTAACAAGCATATATTCGAATTCCAAGGTTGATTTTATCATTTTCAAAAATGGACAAAATGAGGGTTAAGTGAATTTCCTTGTTAATTTACGGATTTTACTCGTTTTTGACCCTTTTTCTTTCACTGAAAAGGTCATAAAGTGGCCTAGCCTTATCGAATCGAAGCATGTAATAGTTCCTAGGAAATCTAACAAGCATATCTACGACATCCATGGTTTATTTTAGAATTTTTAAAAACGGCCAAAATGGGGGTTAATTGAATTTCCTTGTTAATATAAGGATTTTACTCGTTTTTGACCCTTTTTCTTTCACTAAAAAGGTCATAAAGTGGCCTAGCCTTGTCGAATCGAAGCATGTAATAGTTCCTATGAAATCTAACAAGCATATATTCGAATTCCAAGGTTGATTTTATCATTTTTGAAAATGGATAAAATGAGG
This sequence comes from Medicago sativa, assembly GCF_051527215.1. Classification (NCBI taxonomy): domain Eukaryota; kingdom Viridiplantae; phylum Streptophyta; class Magnoliopsida; order Fabales; family Fabaceae; genus Medicago; species Medicago sativa. The sequence continues at coordinate 25,969,026 of NC_140749.1, read as the reverse complement.
GTTAAGTGAATTTCCTTGTTAATTTACGGATTTTACTCGTTTTTGACCCTTTTTCTTTCACTAAAAAGGTCATAAAGTGGCCTAGCCTTATCGAATCGAAGCATGTAATAGTTCCTAGGAAATCTAGCAAGCATATCTACGACATCCATGGTTTATTTTAGAATTTTTAAAAACGGCCAAAATGGGGGTTAAGTGAATTTCCTTGTTAATTTACGGATTTTACTCGTTTTTGACCCTTTTTCTTTCACTAAAAAGGTCATAAAGTGGCCTAGCCTTATCGAATCGAAGCATGTAATAGTTCCTTGGAAATCTAACAAGCATATCTACGACATCCATGGTTTATTTTAGAATTTTTAAAAACGGCCAAAATGGGGGTTAAGTGAATTTTCTTGTTAATTTACGGATTTTATTCGTTTTTGACCCTTTTTCTTTCACTGAAAAGGTCATAAAGTGGCCTAGCCTTATCGAATCGAAGCATGTAATAGTTCCTAGGAAATCTAACAAGCATATCTACGACATCCATGGTTTATTTTAGAATTTTTTAAAAAGGCCAAAATGGGGGTTAAGTGAATTTCCTTGTTAATATACGGATTTTACTCATTTTTGACCCTTTTTCTTTCACTAAAAAGGTCATAAAGTGGCCTAGCCTTATCGAATCGAATCATGTAATAGTTCCTAGGAAATCTATCAAGCATATCTACGACATCCATGGTTTATTTTAGAATTTTTAAAAACGGCCAAAATGGGGGTTAATTGAATTTCCTTCTTAATTTACGGATTTTATTCGTTTTTGACCCTTTTTCATGCACTGAAAAGGTCATAAAGTGGTCTAGCCTTATCGAATCGAAACATGTAATAGTTCCGAGGAAATCTAACAAGCATATCTACGACATCCATGGTTTATTTCAGAATTTTTTAAAAAGGCCAAAATGCGGGTTAAGTGAATTTCCTTGTTAATTTAAGGATTTTACTCGTTTTTGACCCTTTTCTTTCACTAAAAAGGTCATAAAGTGGCCTAGCCTTATCGAATCGAAGCATGTAATAGATCCTATGAAATCTAACAAGCATATATTCGAATTCCAAGGTTGATTTTATCATTTTCAAAAATGGACAAAATGAGGGTTAAGTGAATTTCCTTGTTAATTTACGGATTTTACTCGTTTTAGACCCTTTTTCTTTCACTGAAAAGGTCATAAAGTGGCCTAGCCTTATCGAATCGAAGCATGTAATAGTTCCTAGGAAATCTATCAAGCATATCTACGACATCCATGGTTTATTTTAGAATTTTTAAAAACGGCCAAAATGGGGGTTAATTGAATTTCCTTGTTAATTTACGGATTTTATTCGTTTTTGACCCTTTTTCTTTCACTGAAAAGGTCATAAAGTGGCCTAGCCTTATCGAATCGAAGCATGTAATAGTTCCTAGGAAATCTAACAAGCATATCTACGACATCCATGGTTTATTTTAGAATTTTTAAAAACGGCCAAAATGGGGGTTAAGTGAATTTTCTTGTTAATTTACGGATTTTACTCGTTTTTGACCCTTTTTCTTTCACTGAAAAGGTCATAAAGTGGCCTAGCCTTATCGAATCGAAGAATGTAATAGTTCCTAGGAAATCTAACAAGCATATCTACGACATCCATGGTTTATTTTAGAATTTTTTAAAAAGGCCAAAATGGGGGTTAAGTGAATTTCCTTGTTAATATACGGATTTTACTCATTTTTGACCCTTTTTCTTTCACTAAAAAGGTCATAAAGTGGCCTAGCCTTATCGAATCGAAACATGTAATAGTTCCTATGAAATCTAACAAGCATATATTCGAATTCCAAGGTTGATTTTATCATTTTCGAAAATGGACAAAATGAGGGTTAAGTGAATTTCCTTGTTAATTTACGGATTTTACTCGTTTTTGACCATTTTTCTTTCACTAAAAAGGTCATAAAGTGGCCTAGCCATATCGAATCGAAGCATGTAATAGTTCCTAGGAAATCTAACAAGCATATCTAGGTTATCCATGGTTTATTTTAGAATTTTTAAAAACGGCCAAAATGGGGGTTAAGTGAATTTCCTTGTTAATATACACGGATTTTACTCATTTTTGACCCTTTTTCTTTCACTAAAAAGGTCATAAAGTGGCCTAGCCTTATCAAATCGAAGCATGTAATAGTTCCTATGAAATCTAACAAGCATATATTCGAATTCCAAGGTTGATTTTATCATTTTCGAAAATGGACAAAATGAGGGTTAAGTGAATTTCCTTGTTAATTTACGGATTTTACTCGTTTTTGACCTTTTCTAATTCACTAAAAAGGTCATAAAGTGGCCTAGCCTTATCGAATCGAAGCATGTAATAGTTCCTAGGAAATCTATCAAGCATATCTACGACATCCATGGTTTATTTTAGAATTTTTAAAAACGGCCAAAATGGGGGTTAATTGAATTTCCTTCTTAATTTAAGGATTTTATTCGTTTTTGACCCTTTTTCATTCACTGAAAAGGTCATAAAGTGGCCTAGCCTTATCGAATCGAAACATGTAATAGTTCCTAGGAAATCTAACAAGCATATCTACGACATCCATGGTTTATTTCAGAATTTTTTAAAAAGGCCAAAATGCGGGTTAAGTGAATTTCCTTGTTAATTTAAGGATTTTACTCGTTTTTGACCCTTTTCTTTCACTAAAAAGGTCATAAAGTGGCCTAGCCTTATCGAATCGAAGCATGTAATAGTTCCTATGAAATCTAACAAGCATATATTCGAATTCCAAGGTTGATTTTATCATTTTCAAAAATGGACAACATGAGGGTTAAGTGAATTTCCTTGTTAATTTACGGATTTTACTCGTTTTTGACCCTTTTTCTTTCACTGAAAAGGTCATAAAGTGGCCTAGCCTTATCGAATCGAAGCATGTAATAGTTCCTAGGAAATCTAACAAGCATATCTACGACATCCATGGTTTATTTTAGAATTTTTAAAAACGGCCAAAATGGGGGTTAATTGAATTTCCTTGTTAATATAAGGATTTTACTCGTTTTTGACCCTTTTTCTTTCACTAAAAAGGTCATAAAGTGGCCTAGCCTTATCGAATCGAAGCATGTAATAGTTCCTATGAAATCTAACAAGCATATATTCGAATTCCAAGGTTGATTTTATCATTTTTGAAAATGGATAAAATGAGGGTTAAGTGAATTTCCTTGTTAATTTACGGATTTTACTCGTTTTTGACCCTTTTTCTTTCACTAAAAAGGTCATAAAGTGGCCTAGCCTTATCGAATCGAAGCATGTAATAGTTCCTAGGAAATCTAGCAAGCATATCTACGACATCCATGGTTTATTTTAGAATTTTTAAAAACGGCCAAAATGGGGGTTAAGTGAATTTCCTTGTTAATTTACGGATTTTACTCGTTTTTGACCCTTTTTCTTTCACTAAAAAGGTCATAAAGTGGCCTAGCCTTATCGAATCGAAGCATGTAATAGTTCCTTGGAAATCTAACAAGCATATCTACGACATCCATGGTTTATTTTAGAATTTTTAAAAACGGCCAAAATGGGGGTTAAGTGAATTTTCTTGTTAATTTACGGATTTTACTCGTTTTTGACCCTTTTTCTTTCACTGAAAAGGTCATAAAGTGGCCTAGCCTTATCGAATCGAAGCATGTAATAGTTCCTAGGAAATCTAACAAGCATATCTACGACATCCATGGTTTATTTTAGAATTTTTTAAAAAGGCCAAAATGGGGGTTAAGTGAATTTCCTTGTTAATATACGGATTTTACTCATTTTTGACCCTTTTTCTTTCACTAAAAAGGTCATAAAGTGGCCTAGCCTTATCGAATCGAAGCATGTAATAGTTCCTATGAAATCTAACAAGCATATATTCGAATTCCAAGGTTGATTTTATAATTTTCGAAAATGGACAAAATGAGGGTTAAGTGAATTTCCTTGTAAATTTACGGATTTTACTCGTTTTTGACCTTTTTTAATTCACTAAAAAGGTCATAAAGTGGCCTAGCCTTATCGAATCGAAGCATGTCATAGTTCCTAGGAAATCTATCAAGCATATCTACGACATCCATGGTTTATTTTAGAATTTTTAAAAACGGCCAAAATGGGGGTTAATTGCATTTCCTTGTTAATTTACGGATTTAACTCGTTTTTGACCATTTTTCTTTCACTAAAAAGGTCATAAAGTGGCCTAGCCATATCGAATCGAAGCATGTAATAGTTCCTAGGAAATCTAACAAGCATATCTAGGTTATCCATGGTTTATTTTAGAATTTTTAAAAACGGCCAAAATGGGGGTTAAGTGAATTTCCTTGTTAATATACGGATTTTACTCATTTTTGACCCTTTTTCTTTCACTAAAAAGGTCATAAAGTGGCCTAGCCTTATCAAATCGAAGCATGTAATAGTTCCTATGAAATCTAACAAGCATATATTCGAATTCCAAGGTTGATTTTATCATTTTCGAAAATGGACAAAATGAGGGTTAAGTGAATTTCCTTGTTAATTTACGGATTTTACTCGTTTTTGACCTTTTTTAATTCACTAAAAAGGTCATAAAGTGGCCTAGCCTTATCGAATCGAATCATGTAATAGTTCCTAGGAAATCTATCAAGCATATCTACGACATCCATGGTTTATTTTAGAATTTTTAAAAACGGCCAAAATGGGGGTTAATTGAATTTCCTTCTTAATTTACGGATTTTATTCGTTTTTGACCCTTTTTCATGCACTGAAAAGGTCATAAAGTGGTCTAGCCTTATCGAATCGAAACATGTAATAGTTCCGAGGAAATCTAACAAGCATATCTACGACATCCATGGTTTATTTCAGAATTTTTTAAAAAGGCCAAAATGCGGGTTAAGTGAATTTCCTTGTTAATTTAAGGATTTTACTCGTTTTTGACCCTTTTCTTTCACTAAAAAGGTCATAAAGTGGCCTAGCCTTATCGAATCGAAGCATGTAATAGATCCTATGAAATCTAACAAGCATATATTCGAATTCCAAGGTTGATTTTATCATTTTCAAAAATGGACAAAATGAGGGTTAAGTGAATTTCCTTGTTAATTTACGGATTTTACTCGTTTTAGACCCTTTTTCTTTCACTGAAAAGGTCATAAAGTGGCCTAGCCTTATCGAATCGAAGCATGTAATAGTTCCTAGGAAATCAATCAAGCATATCTACGACATCCATGGTTTATTTTAGAATTTTTAAAAACGGCCAAAATGGGGGTTAATTGAATTTCCTTGTTAATTTACGGATTTTATTCGTTTTTGACCCTTTTTCTTTCACTGAAAAGGTCATAAAGTGGCCTAGCCTTATCGAATCGAAGCATGTAATAGTTCCTAGGAAATCTAACAAGCATATCTACGACATCCATGGTTTATTTTAGAATTTTTAAAACCGGCCAAAATGGGGGTTAAGTGAATTTTCTTGTTAATTTACGGATTTTACTCGTTTTTGACCCTTTTTCTTTCACTGAAAAGGTCATAAAGTGGCCTAGCCTTATCGAATCGAAGCATGTAATAGTTCCTAGGAAATCTAACAAGCATATCTACGACATCCATGGTTTATTTTAGAATTTTTTAAAAAGGCCAAAATGGGGGTTAAGTGAATTTCCTTGTTAATATACGGATTTTACTCATTTTTGACCCTTTTTCTTTCACTAAAAAGGTCATAAAGTGGCCTAGCCTTATCGAATCGAAACATGTAATAGTTCCTATGAAATCTAACAAGCATATATTCGAATTCCAAGGTTGATTTTATCATTTTCGAAAATGGACAAAATGAGGGTTAAGTGAATTTCCTTGTTAATTTACGGATTTTACTCGTTTTTGACCTTTTTTAATTCACTAAAAAGGTCATAAAGTGGCCTAGCCTTATCGAATCGAAGCATGTCATAGTTCCTAGGAAATCTATCAAGCATATCTACGACATCCATCGTTTATTTTAGAATTTTTAAAAACGGCCAAAATGGGGGTTAATTGAATTTCCTTGTTAATTTACGGATTTTACTCGTTTTTGACCATTTTTCTTTCACTAAAAAGGTCATAAAGTGGCCTAGCCATATCGAATCGAAGCATGTAATAGTTCCTAGGAAATCTAACAAGCATATCTAGGTTATCCATGGTTTATTTTAGAATTTTTAAAAACGGCCAAAATGGGGGTTAAGTGAATTTCCTTGTTAATATACGGATTTTACTCATTTTTGACCCTTTTTCTTTCACTAAAAAGGTCATAAAGTGGCCTAGCCTTATCGAATCGAAGCATGTAATAGTTCCTATGAAATCTAACAAGCATATATTCGAATTCCAAGGTTGATTTTATCATTTTCGAAAATGGACAAAATGAGGGTTAAGTGAATTTCCTTGTTAATTTACGGATTTTACTCGTTTTTGACCTTTTTTAATTCACTAAAAAGGTCATAAAGTGGCCTAGCCTTATCGAATCGAAGCATGTAATAGTTCCTAGGAAATCTATCAAGCATATCTACGACATCCATGGTTTATTTTAGAATTTTTAAAAACGGCCAAAATGGGGGTTAATTGAATTTCCTTGTTAATTTACAGATTTTATTCGTTTTTGACCCTTTTTCTTTCACTGAAAAGGTCATAAAGTGGCCTAGCCTTATCGAATCGAAGCATGTAATAGATCCTAGGAAATCTAACAAGCATATCTACGACATCCATGGTTTATTTTAGAATTTTTAAAAACGGCCAAAATGGGGGTTAAGTGAATTTTCTTGTTAATTTACGGATTTTACTCGTTTTTGACCCTTTTTCTTTCACTGAAAAGGTCATAAAGTGGCCTAGCCTTATCGAATCGAAGCATGTAATAGTTCCTATGAAATCTAACAAGCATATATTCGAATTCCAAGGTTGATTTTATCATTTTCAAAAATGGACAAAATGAGGGTTAAGTGAATTTCCTTGTTAATTTACGGATTTTACTCGTTTTTGACCCTTTTTCTTTCACTGAAAAGGTCATAAAGTGGCCTAGCCTTATCGAATCGAAGCATGTAATAGTTCCTAGGAAATCTATCAAGCATATCTACGACATCCATGGTTTATTTTAGAATTTTTAAAAACGGCCAAAATGGGGGTTAATTGAATTTCCTTGTTAATTTACGGATTTTATTCGTTTTTGACCCTTTTTCTTTCACTGAAAAGGTCATAAAGTGGCCTAGCCTTATCGAATCGAAACATGTAATAGTTCCTAGGAAATCTAACAAGCATATCTACAACATCCATGGTTTATTTTAGATTTTTTTAAAAAGGCCAAAATGCGGGTTAAGTGAATTTCCTTGTTAATATAAGGATTTTACTCGTTTTTGACCCTTTTTCTTTCACTAAAAAGGTCATAAAGTGGCCTAGCCTTATCGAATCGAAGCATGTAATAGTTCCTATGAAATCTAACAAACATATATTCGAATTCCAAGGTTGATTTTATCATTTTTGAAAATGGATAAAATGAGGGTTAAGTGAATTTCCTTGTTAATTTACGGATTTTACTCGTTTTTGACCCTTTTTCTTTCACTGAAAAGGTCATAAAGTGGCCTACCCTTATCGAATCGAAGCATGTAATAGTTCCTAGGAAATCTAGGAAGCATATCTACGACATCCATGGTTTATTTTAGAATTTTTAAAAACGGCCAAAATGGGGGTTAAGTGAATTTCCTTGTTAATTTACGGATTTTACTCGTTTTTGACCCTTTTTCTTTCACTAAAAAGGTCATAAAGTGGCCTAGCCTTATCGAATCGAAGCATGTAATAGTTCCTAGGAAATCTAACAAGCATATCTACGACATCCATGGTTTATTTTAGAATTTTTAAAAACGGCCAAAATGGGGGTTAAGTGAATTTTCTTGTTAATTTACGGATTTTACTCGTTTTTGACCCTTTTTCTTTCACTAAAAAGGTCATAAAGTGGCCTAGCCTTATCGAATCGAAGCATGTAATAGTTCCTAGGAAATCTAACAAGCATATCTACGACATCCATGGTTTATTTTAGAATTTTTAAAAACGGCCAAAATGGGGGTTAAGTGAATTTTCTTGTTAATTTACGGATTTTACTCGTTTTTGACCCTTTTTCTTTCACTGAAAAGGTCATAAAGTGGCCTAGCCTTATCGAATCGAAGCATGTAATAGTTCCTAGGAAATCTAACAAGCATATCTACGACATCCATGGTTTATTTTAGAATTTTTTAAAAAGGCCAAAATGGGGGTTAAGTGAATTTCCTTGTTAATATACGGATTTTACTCATTTTTGACCCTTTTTCTTTCACTAAAAAGGTCATAAAGTGGCCTAGCCTTATCGAATCGAAGCATGTAATAGTTCCTAGGAAATCTAGCAAGCATATCTACGACATCCATGGTTTATTTTAGAATTTTTAAAAACGGCCAAAATGGGGGTTAAGTGAATTTCCTTGTTAATTTACGGATTTTACTCGTTTTTGACCCTTTTTCTTTCACTGAAAAGGTCATAAAGAGGCCTAGCCTTATCGAATCGAAGCATGTAATAGTTCCTAGGAAATCTATCAAGCATATCTACGACATCCATGGTTTATTTTAGAATTTTTAAAAACGGCCAAAATGGGGGTTAATTGAATTTCCTTGTTAATTTACGGATTTTATTCGTTTTTGACCCTTTTTCTTTCACTGAAAAGGTCATAAAGTGGCCTAGCCTTATCGAATCGAAACATGTAATAGTTCCTAGGAAATCTAACAAGCATATCTACGACATCCATGGTTTATTTTAGAATTTTTTAAAAAGGCCAAAATGCGGGTTAAGTGAATTTCCTTGTTAATATAAGGATTTTACTCGTTTTTGACCCTTTTTCTTTCACTAAAAAGGTCATAAAGTGGCCTAGCCTTATCGAATCGAAGCATGTAATAGTTCCTATGAAATCTAACAAGCATATATTCGAATTCCAAGGTTGATTTTATCATTTTTGAAAATGGATAAAATGAGGGTTAAGTGAATTTCCTTGTTAATTTACGGATTTTACTCGTTTTTGACCCTTTTTCTTTCACTAAAAAGGTCATAAAGTGGCCTAGCCTTATCGAATCGAAGCATGTAATAGTTCCTAGGAAATCTAGCAAGCATATCTACGACATCCATGGTTTATTTTAGAATTTTTAAAAACGGCCAAAATGGGGGTTAAGTGAATTTCCTTGTTAATTTACGGATTTTACTCGTTTTTGACCCTTTTTCTTTCACTAAAAAGGTCATAAAGTGGCCTAGCCTTATCGAATCGAAGCATGTGATAGTTCCTAGGAAATCTAACAAGCATATCTACGACATCCATGGTTTATTTTAGAATTTTTAAAAACGGCCAAAATGGGGGTTAAGTGAATTTTCTTGTTAATTTACGGATTTTACTCGTTTTTGACCCTTTTTCTTTCACTAAAAAGGTCATAAAGTGGCCTAGCCTTATCGAATCGAAGCATGTAATAGTTCCTAGGAAATCTAACAAGCATATCTACGACATCCATGGTTTATTTTAGAATTTTTAAAAACGGCCAAAATGGGGGTTAAGTGAATTTTCTTGTTAATTTACGGATTTTACTCGTTTTTGACCCTTTTTCTTTCACTGAAAAGGTCATAAAGTGGCCTAGCCTTATCGAATCGAAGCATATAATAGTTCCTAGGAAATCTAACAAGCATATCTACGACATCCATGGTTTATTTTAGAATTTTTTAAAAAGGCCAAAATGGGGGTTAAGTGAATTTCCTTGTTAATATACGGATTTTACTCATTTTTGACCCTTTTTCTTTCACTAAAAAGGTCATAAAGTGGCCTAGCCTTATCGAATCGAAGCATGTAATAGTTCCTATGAAATCTAACAAGCATATATTCGAATTCCAAGGTTGATTTTATCATTTTCGAAAATGGACAAAATGAGGGTTAAGTGAATTTCCTTGTTAATTTACGGATTTTACTCGTTTTTGACCTTTTTTAATTCACTAAAAAGGTCATAAAGTGGCCTAGCCTTATCGAATCGAAGCATGTAATAGTTCCTAGGAAATCTATCAAGCATATCTACGACATCCATGGTTTATTTTAGAATTTTTAAAAACGGCCAAAATGGGGGTTAAGTGAATTTTCTTGTTAATTTACGGATTTTACTTGTTTTTGACCCTTTTTCTTTCACTGAAAAGGTCATAAAGTGGCCTAGCCTTATCGAATCGAAGCATATAATAGTTCCTAGGAAATCTAACAAGCATATCTACGACATCCATGGTTTATTTTAGAATTTTTTAAAAAGGCCAAAATGGGGGTTAAGTGAATTTCCTTGTTAATATACGGATTTTACTCATTTTTGACCCTTTTTCTTTCACTAAAAAGGTCATAAAGTGGCCTAGCCTTATCGAATCGAAGCATGTAATAGTTCCTATGAAATCTAACAAGCATATATTCGAATTCCAAGGTTGATTTTATCATTTTCGAAAATGGACAAAATGAGGGTTAAGTGAATTTCCTTGTTAATTTACGGATTTTACTCGTTTTTGACCTTTTTTAATTCACTAAAAAGGTCATAAAGTGGCCTAGCCTTATCGAATCGAAGCATGTAATAGTTCCTAGGAAATCTAACAAGCATATCTACGACATCCATGGTTTATTTTAGAATTTTTAAAAACGGCCAAAATGGGGGTTAAGTGAATTTTCTTGTTAATTTACGGATTTTACTCGTTTTTGACCCTTTTTCTTTCACTGAAAAGGTCATAAAGTGGCCTAGCCTTATCGAATCGAAGCATATAATAGTTCCTAGGAAATCTAACAAGCATATCTACGACATCCATGGTTTATTTTAGAATTTTTTAAAAAGGCCAAAATGGGGGTTAAGTGAATTTCCTTGTTAATATACGGATTTTACTCATTTTTGACCCTTTTTCTTTCACTAAAAAGGTCATAAAGTGGCCTAGCCTTATCGAATCGAAGCATGTAATAGTTCCTATGAAATCTAACAAGCATATATTCGAATTCCAAGGTTGATTTTATCATTTTCGAAAATGGACAAAATGAGAGTTAAGTGAATTTCCTTGTTAATTTACGGATTTTACTCGTTTTTGACCTTTTTTAATTCACTAAAAAGGTCATAAAGTGGCCTAGCCTTATCGAATCGAAGCATGTAATAGTTCCTAGGAAATCTATCAAGCATATCTACGACATCCATGGTTTATTTTAGAATTTTTAAAAACGGCCAAAATGGGGGTTAAGTGAATTTTCTTGTTAATTTACGGATTTTACTCGTTTTTGACCCTTTTTCTTTCACTGAAAAGGTCATAAAGTGGCCTAGCCTTATCGAATCGAAGCATATAATAGTTCCTAGGAAATCTAACAAGCATATCTACGACATCCATGGTTTATTTTAGAATTTTTTAAAAAGGCCAAAATGGGGGTTAAGTGAATTTCCTTGTTAATATACGGATTTTACTCATTTTTGACCCTTTTTCTTTCACTAAAAAGGTCATAAAGTGGCCTAGCCTTATCGAATCGAAGCATGTAATAGTTCCTATGAAATCTAACAAGCATATATTCGAATTCCAAGGTTGATTTTATCATTTTCGAAAATGGACAAAATGAGGGTTAAGTGAATTTCCTTGTTAATTTACGGATTTTACTCGTTTTTGACCTTTTTTAATTCACTAAAAAGGTCATAAAGTGGCCTAGCCTTATCGAATCGAAGCATGTAATAGTTCCTAGGAAATCTAACAAGCATATCTACGACATCCATGGTTTATTTTAGAATTTTTAAAAACGGCCAAAATGGGGGTTAAGTGAATTTTCTTGTTAATTTACGGATTTTACTCGTTTTTGACCCTTTTTCTTTCACTGAAAAGGTCATAAAGTGGCCTAGCCTTATCGAATCGAAGCATATAATAGTTCCTAGGAAATCTAACAAGCATATCTACGACATCCATGGTTTATTTTAGAATTTTTTAAAAAGGCCAAAATGGGGGTTAAGTGAATTTCCTTGTTAATATACGGATTTTACTCATTTTTGACCCTTTTTCTTTCACTAAAAAGGTCATAAAGTGGCCTAGCCTTATCGAATCGAAGCATGTAATAGTTCCTATGAAATCTAACAAGCATATATTCGAATTCCAAGGTTGATTTTATCATTTTCGAAAATGGACAAAATGAGGGTTAAGTGAATTTCCTTGTTAATTTACGGATTTTACTCGTTTTTGACCTTTTTTAATTCACTAAAAAGGTCATAAAGTGGCCTAGCCTTATCGAATCGAAGCATGTAATAGTTCCTAGGAAATCTATCAAGCATATCTACGACATCCATGGTTTATTTTAGAATTTTTAAAAACGGCCAAAATGGGGGTTAAGTGAATTTTCTTGTTAATTTACGGATTTTACTCGTTTTTGACCCTTTTTCTTTCACTGAAAAGGTCATAAAGTGGCCTAGCCTTATCGAATCGAAGCATATAATAGTTCCTAGGAAATCTAACAAGCATATCTACGACATCCATGGTTTATTTTAGAATTTTTTAAAAAGGCCAAAATGGGGGTTAAGTGAATTTCCTTGTTAATATACGGATTTTACTCATTTTTGACCCTTTTTCTTTCACTAAAAAGGTCATAAAGTGGCCTAGCCTTATCGAATCGAAGCATGTAATAGTTCCTATGAAATCTAACAAGCATATATTCGAATTCCAAGGTTGATTTTATCATTTTCGAAAATGGACAAAATGAGGGTTAAGTGAATTTCCTTGTTAATTTACGGATTTTACTCGTTTTTGACCTTTTTTAATTCACTAAAAAGGTCATAAAGTGGCCTAGCCTTATCGAATCGAAGCATGTAATAGTTCCTAGAAAATCTAACAAGCATATCTACGACATCCATGGTTTATTTTAGAATTTTTAAAAACGGCCAAAATGGGGGTTAAGTGAATTTTCTTGTTAATTTACGGATTTTACTCGTTTTTGACCCTTTTTCTTTCACTGAAAAGGTCATAAAGTGGCCTAGCCTTATCGAATCGAAGCATATAATAGTTCCTAGGAAATCTAACAAGCATATCTACGACATCCATGGTTTATTTTAGAATTTTTTAAAAAGGCCAAAATGGGGGTTAAGTGAATTTCCTTGTTAATATACGGATTTTACTCATTTTTGACCCTTTTTCTTTCACTAAAAAGGTCATAAAGTGGCCTAGCCTTATCGAATCGAAGCATGTAATAGTTCCTATGAAATCTAACAAGCATATATTCGAATTCCAAGGTTGATTTTATCATTTTCGAAAATGGACAAAATGAGAGTTAAGTGAATTTCCTTGTTAATTTACGGATTTTACTCGTTTTTGACCTTTTTTAATTCACTAAAAAGGTCATAAAGTGGCCTAGCCTTATCGAATCGAAGCATGTAATAGTTCCTAGGAAATCTATCAAGCATATCTACGACATCCATGGTTTATTTTAGAATTTTTAAAAACGGCCAAAATGGGGGTTAAGTGAATTTTCTTGTTAATTTACGGATTTTACTCGTTTTTGACCCTTTTTCTTTCACTGAAAAGGTCATAAAGTGGCCTAGCCTTATCGAATCGAAGCATATAATAGTTCCTAGGAAATCTAACAAGCATATCTACGACATCCATGGTTTATTTTAGAATTTTTTAAAAAGGCCAAAATGGGGGTTAAGTGAATTTCCTTGTTAATATACGGATTTTACTCATTTTTGACCCTTTTTCTTTCACTAAAAAGGTCATAAAGTGGCCTAGCCTTATCGAATCGAAGCATGTAATAGTTCCTATGAAATCTAACAAGCATATATTCGAATTCCAAGGTTGATTTTATCATTTTCGAAAATGGACAAAATGAGGGTTAAGTGAATTTCCTTGTTAATTTACGGATTTTACTCGTTTTTGACCTTTTTTAATTCACTAAAACGGTCATAAAGTGGCCTAGCCTTATCGAATCGAAGCATGTAATAGTTCCTAGGAAATCTAACAAGCATATCTACGACATCCATGGTTTATTTTAGAATTTTTAAAAACGGCCAAAATGGGGGTTAAGTGAATTTTCTTGTTAATTTACGGATTTTACTCGTTTTTGACCCTTTTTCTTTCACTGAAAAGGTCATAAAGTGGCCTAGCCTTATCGAATCGAAGCATATAATAGTTCCTAGGAAATCTAACAAGCATATCTACGACATCCATGGTTTATTTTAGAATTTTTTAAAAAGGCCAAAATGGGGGTTAAGTGAATTTCCTTGTTAATATACGGATTTTACTCATTTTTGACCCTTTTTCTTTCACTAAAAAGGTCATAAAGTGGCCTAGCCTTATCGAATCGAAGCATGTAATAGTTCCTATGAAATCTAACAAGCATATATTCGAATTCCAAGGTTGATTTTATCATTTTCGAAAATGGACAAAATGAGAGTTAAGTGAATTTCCTTGTTAATTTACGGATTTTACTCGTTTTTGACCTTTTTTAATTCACTAAAAAGGTCATAAAGTGGCCTAGCCTTATCGAATCGAAGCATGTAATAGTTCCTAGGAAATCTATCAAGCATATCTACGACATCCATGGTTTATTTTAGAATTTTTAAAAACGGCCAAAATGGGGGTTAAGTGAATTTTCTTGTTAATTTACGGATTTTACTCGTTTTTGACGCTTTTTCTTTCACTGAAAAGGTCATAAAGTGGCCTAGCCTTATCGAATCGAAGCATATAATAGTTCCTAGGAAATCTAACAAGCATATCTACGACATCCATGGTTTATTTTAGAATTTTTTAAAAAGGCCAAAATGGGGGTTAAGTGAATTTCCTTGTTAATATACGGATTTTACTCATTTTTGACCCTTTTTCTTTCACTAAAAAGGTCATAAAGTGGCCTAGCCTTATCGAATCGAAGCATGTAATAGTTCCTATGAAATCTAACAAGCATATATTCGAATTCCAAGGTTGATTTTATCATTTTCGAAAATGGACAAAATGAGGGTTAAGTGAATTTCCTTGTTAATTTACGGATTTTACTCGTTTTTGACCTTTTTTAATTCACTAAAAAGGTCATAAAGTGGCCTAGCCTTATCGAATCGAAGCATGTAATAGTTCCTAGGAAATCTAACAAGCATATCTACGACATCCATGGTTTATTTTAGAATTTTTAAAAACGGCCAAAATGGGGGTTAAGTGAATTTTCTTGTTAATTTACGGATTTTACTCGTTTTTGACCCTTTTTCTTTCACTGAAAAGGTCATAAAGTGGCCTAGCCTTATCGAATCGAAGCATATAATAGTTCCTAGGAAATCTAACAAGCATATCTACGACATCCATGGTTTATTTTAGAATTTTTTAAAAAGGCCAAAATGGGGGTTAAGTGAATTTCCTTGTTAATATACGGATTTTACTCATTTTTGACCCTTTTTCTTTCACTAAAAAGGTCATAAAGTGGCCTAGCCTTATCGAATCGAAGCATGTAATAGTTCCTATGAAATCTAACAAGCATATATTCGAATTCCAAGGTTGATTTTATCATTTTCGAAAATGGACAAAATGAGGGTTAAGTGAATTTCCTTGTTAATTTACGGATTTTACTCGTTTTTGACCTTTTTTAATTCACTAAAAAGGTCATAAAGTGGCCTAGCCTTATCGAATCGAAGCATGTAATAGTTCCTAGGAAATCTATCAAGCATATCTACGACATCCATGGTTTATTTTAGAATTTTTAAAAACGGCCAAAATGGGGGTTAATTGAATTTCCTTCTTAATTTACGAATTTTACCCGTTTTTGACCATTTTTCTTTCACTAAAAAGGTCATAAAGTGGCCTAGCCTTATCGAATCGAAACATGTAATAGTTCCTAGGAAATCTAACAAGCATGTCTACAACATCCATGGTTTATTTTAGATTTTTTTAAAAAGGCCAAAATGCGGGTTAAGTGAATTTCCTTGTTAATATAAGGATTTTACTCGTTTTTAACCCTTTTTCTTTCACTAAAAAGGTCATAAAGTGGCCTAGCCTTATCGAATCGAAGCATGTAATAGTTCCTATGAAATCTAACAAGCATATATTCGAATTCCAAGGTTGATTTTATCATTTTTGAAAATGGATAAAATGAGGGTTAAGTGAATTTCCTTGTTAATTTACGGATTTTACTCGTTTTTGACCCTTTTTCTTTCACTAAAAAGGTCATAAAGTGGCCTACCCTTATCGAATCGAAGCATGTAATAGTTCCTAGGAAATCTAGCAAGCATATCTACGACATCCATGGTTTATTTTAGAATTTTTAAAAACGGCCAAAATGGGGGTTAAGTGAATTTCCTTGTTAATTTACGGATTTTACTCGTTTTTGACCCTTTTTCTTTCACTAAAAAGGTCATAAAGTGGCCTAGCCTTATCGAATCGAAGCATGTAATAGTTCCTAGGAAATCTAACAAGCATATCTACGACATCCATGGTTTATTTTAGAATTTTTAAAAACGGCCAAAATGGGGGTTAAGTGAATTTTCTTGTTAATTTACGGATTTTACTCGTTTTTGACCCTTTTTCTTTCACTAAAAAGGTCATAAAGTGGCCTAGCCTTATCGAATCGAAGCATGTAATAGTTCCTAGGAAATCTAACAAGCATATCTACGACATCCATGGTTTATTTTAGATTTTTTTAAAAAGGCCAAAATGCGGGTTAAGTGAATTTCCTTGTTAATATAAGGATTTTACTCGTTTTTGACCCTTTTTCTTTCACTAAAAAGGTCATAAAGTGGCCTAGCCTTATCGAATCGAAGCATGTAATAGTTCCTATGAAATCTAACAAGCATATATTCGAATTCCAAGGTTGATTTTATCATTTTTGAAAATGGATAAAATGAGGGTTAAGTGAATTTCCTTGTTAATTTACGGATTTTACTCGTTTTTGACCCTTTTTCTTTCACTAAAAAGGTCATAAAGTGGCCTACCCTTATCGAATCGAAGCATGTAATAGTTCCTAGGAAATCTAGCAAGCATATCTACGACATCCATGGTTTATTTTAGAATTTTTTAAAAAGGCCAAAATGGGGGTTAAGTGAATTTCCTTGTTAATATACGGATTTTACTCATTTTTGACCCTTTTTCTTTCACTAAAAAGGTCATAAAGTGGCCTAGCCTTATCGAATCGAAGCATGTAATAGTTCCTATGAAATCTAACAAGCATATATTCGAATTCCAAGGTTGATTTTATCATTTTCGAAAATGGACAAAATGAGGGTTAAGTGAATTTCCTTGTTAATTTACGGATTTTACTCGTTTTTGACCTTTTTTAATTCACTAAAAAGGTCATAAAGTGGCCTAGCCTTATCGAATCGAAGCATGTAATAGTTCCTAGGAAATCTATCAAGCATATCTACGACATCCATGGTTTATTTTAGAATTTTTAAAAACGGCCAAAATGGGGGTTAAGTGAATTTTCTTGTTAATTTACGGATTTTACTCGTTTTTGACCCTTTTTCTTTCACTGAAAAGGTCATAAAGTGGCCTAGCCTTATCGAATCGAAGCATATAATAGTTCCTAGGAAATCTAACAAGCATATCTACGACATCCATGGTTTATTTTAGAATTTTTTAAAAAGGCCAAAATGGGGGTTAAGTGAATTTCCTTGTTAATATACGGATTTTACTCATTTTTGACCCTTTTTCTTTCACTAAAAAGGTCATAAAGTGGCCTAGCCTTATCGAATCGAAGCATGTAATAGTTCCTATGAAATCTAACAAGCATATATTCGAATTCCAAGGTTGATTTTATCATTTTCGAAAATGGACAAAATGAGAGTTAAGTGAATTTCCTTGTTAATTTACGGATTTTACTCGTTTTTGACCTTTTTTAATTCACTAAAAAGGTCATAAAGTGGCCTAGCCTTATCGAATCGAAGCATGTAATAGTTCCTAGGAAATCTATCAAGCATATCTACGACATCCATGGTTTATTTTAGAATTTTTAAAAACGGCCAAAATGGGGGTTAAGTGAATTTTCTTGTTAATTTACGGATTTTACTCGTTTTTGACCCTTTTTCTTTCACTGAAAAGGTCATAAAGTGGCCTAGCCTTATCGAATCGAAGCATATAATAGTTCCTAGGAAATCTAACAAGCATATCTACGACATCCATGGTTTATTTTAGAATTTTTTAAAAAGGCCAAAATGGGGGTTAAGTGAATTTCCTTGTTAATATACGGATTTTACTCATTTTTGACCCTTTTTCTTTCACTAAAAAGGTCATAAAGTGGCCTAGCCTTATCGAATCGAAGCATGTAATAGTTCCTATGAAATCTAACAAGCATATATTCGAATTCCAAGGTTGATTTTATCATTTTCGAAAATGGACAAAATGAGGGTTAAGTGAATTTCCTTGTTAATTTACGGATTTTACTCGTTTTTGACCTTTTTTAATTCACTAAAAAGGTCATAAAGTGGCCTAGCCTTATCGAATCGAAGCATGTAATAGTTCCTAGGAAATCTAACAAGCATATCTACGACATCCATGGTTTATTTTAGAATTTTTAAAAACGGCCAAAATGGGGGTTAAGTGAATTTTCTTGTTAATTTACGGATTTTACTCGTTTTTGACCCTTTTTCTTTCACTGAAAAGGTCATAAAGTGGCCTAGCCTTATCGAATCGAAGCATATAATAGTTCCTAGGAAATCTAACAAGCATATCTACGACATCCATGGTTTATTTTAGAATTTTTTAAAAAGGCCAAAATGGGGGTTAAGTGAATTTCCTTGTTAATATACGGATTTTACTCATTTTTGACCCTTTTTCTTTCACTAAAAAGGTCATAAAGTGGCCTAGCCTTATCGAATCGAAGCATGTAATAGTTCCTATGAAATCTAACAAGCATATATTCGAATTCCAAGGTTGATTTTATCATTTTCGAAAATGGACAAAATGAGGGTTAAGTGAATTTCCTTGTTAATTTACGGATTTTACTCGTTTTTGACCTTTTTTAATTCACTAAAAAGGTCATAAAGTGGCCTAGCCTTATCGAATCGAAGCATGTAATAGTTCCTAGGAAATCTATCAAGCATATCTACGACATCCATGGTTTATTTTAGAATTTTTAAAAACGGCCAAAATGGGGGTTAATTGAATTTCCTTCTTAATTTACGAATTTTACCCGTTTTTGACCATTTTTCTTTCACTAAAAAGGTCATAAAGTGGCCTAGCCTTATCGAATCGAAACATGTAATAGTTCCTAGGAAATCTAACAAGCATGTCTACAACATCCATGGTTTATTTTAGATTTTTTTAAAAAGGCCAAAATGCGGGTTAAGTGAATTTCCTTGTTAATATAAGGATTTTACTCGTTTTTGACCCTTTTTCTTTCACTAAAAAGGTCATAAAGTGGCCTAGCCTTATCGAATCGAAGCATGTAATAGTTCCTATGAAATCTAACAAGCATATATTCGAATTCCAAGGTTGATTTTATCATTTTTGAAAATGGATAAAATGAGGGTTAAGTGAATTTCCTTGTTAATTTACGGATTTTACTCGTTTTTGACCCTTTTTCTTTCACTAAAAAGGTCATAAAGTGGCCTACCCTTATCGAATCGAAGCATGTAATAGTTCCTAGGAAATCTAGCAAGCATATCTACGACATCCATGGTTTATTTTAGAATTTTTAAAAACGGCCAAAATGGGGGTTAAGTGAATTTCCTTGTTAATTTACGGATTTTACTCGTTTTTGACCCTTTTTCTTTCACTAAAAAGGTCATAAAGTGGCCTAGCCTTATCGAATCGAAGCATGTAATAGTTCCTAGGAAATCTAACAAGCATATCTACGACATCCATGGTTTATTTTAGAATTTTTAAAAACGGCCAAAATGGGGGTTAAGTGAATTTTCTTGTTAATTTACGGATTTTACTCGTTTTTGACCCTTTTTCTTTCACTAAAAAGGTCATAAAGTGGCCTAGCCTTATCGAATCGAAGCATGTAATAGTTCCTAGGAAATCTAACAAGCATATCTACGACATCCATGGTTTATTTTAGATTTTTTTAAAAAGGCCAAAATGCGGGTTAAGTGAATTTCCTTGTTAATATAAGGATTTTACTCGTTTTTGACCCTTTTTCTTTCACTAAAAAGGTCATAAAGTGGCCTAGCCTTATCGAATCGAAGCATGTAATAGTTCCTATGAAATCTAACAAGCATATATTCGAATTCCAAGGTTGATTTTATCATTTTCGAAAATGGACAAAATGAGGGTTAAGTGAATTTCCTTGTTAATTTACGGATTTTACTCGTTTTTGACCTTTTTTAATTCACTAAAAAGGTCATAAAGTGGCCTAGCCTTATCGAATCGAAGCATGTAATAGTTCCTAGGAAATCTATCAAGCATATCTACGACATCCATGGTTTATTTTAGAATTTTTAAAAACGGCCAAAATGGGGGTTAAGTGAATTTTCTTGTTAATTTACGGATTTTACTCGTTTTTGACCCTTTTTCTTTCACTGAAAAGGTCATAAAGTGGCCTAGCCTTATCGAATCGAAGCATATAATAGTTCCTAGGAAATCTAACAAGCATATCTACGACATCCATGGTTTATTTTAGAATTTTTTAAAAAGGCCAAAATGGGGGTTAAGTGAATTTCCTTGTTAATATACGGATTTTACTCATTTTTGACCCTTTTTCTTTCACTAAAAAGGTCATAAAGTGGCCTAGCCTTATCGAATCGAAGCATGTAATAGTTCCTATGAAATCTAACAAGCATATATTCGAATTCCAAGGTTGATTTTATCATTTTCGAAAATGGACAAAATGAGGGTTAAGTGAATTTCCTTGTTAATTTACGGATTTTACTCGTTTTTGACCTTTTTTAATTCACTAAAAAGGTCATAAAGTGGCCTAGCCTTATCGAATCGAAGCATGTAATAGTTCCTAGGAAATCTATCAAGCATATCTACGACATCCATGGTTTATTTTAGAATTTTTAAAAACGGCCAAAATGGGGGTTAATTGAATTTCCTTCTTAATTTACGAATTTTACCCGTTTTTGACCATTTTTCTTTCACTAAAAAGGTCATAAAGTGGCCTAGCCTTATCGAATCGAAACATGTAATAGTTCCTAGGAAATCTAACAAGCATATCTACAACATCCATGGTTTATTTTAGATTTTTTTAAAAAGGCCAAAATGCGGGTTAAGTGAATTTCCTTGTTAATATAAGGATTTTACTCGTTTTTGACCCTTTTTCTTTCACTAAAAAGGTCATAAAGTGGCCTAGCCTTATCGAATCGAAGCATGTAATAGTTCCTATGAAATTTAACAAGCATATATTCGAATTCCAAGGTTGATTTTATCATTTTTGAAAATGGATAAAATGAGGGTTAAGTGAATTTCCTTGTTAATTTACGGATTTTACTCGTTTTTGACCCTTTTTCTTTCACTAAAAAGGTCATAAAGTGGCCTACCCTTATCGAATCGAAGCATGTAATAGTTCCTAGGAAATCTAGCAAGCATATCTACGACATCCATGGTTTATTTTAGAATTTTTTAAAAAGGCCAAAATGGGGGTTAAGTGAATTTCCTTGTTAATATACGGATTTTACTCATTTTTGACCCTTTTTCTTTCACTAAAAAGGTCATAAAGTGGCCTAGCCTTATCGAATCGAAGCATGTAATAGTTCCTATGAAATCTAACAAGCATATATTCGAATTCCTAGGTTGATTTTATCATTTTCGAAAATGGACAAAATGAGGGTTAAGTGAATTTCCTTGTTAATTTACGGATTTTACTCGTTTTTGACCTTTTTTAATTCACTAAAAAGGTCATAAAGTGGCCTAGCCTTATCGAATCGAAGCATGTAATAGTTCCTAGGAAATCTATCAAGCATATCTACGACATCCATGGTTTATTTTAGAATTTTTAAAAACGGCCAAAATGGGGGTTAAGTGAATTTTCTTGTTAATTTACGGATTTTACTCGTTTTTGACCCTTTTTCTTTCACTGAAAAGGTCATAAAGTGGCCTAGCCTTATCGAATCGAAGCATATAATAGTTCCTAGGAAATCTAACAAGCATATCTACGACATCCATGGTTTATTTTAGAATTTTTTAAAAAGGCCAAAATGGGGGTTAAGTGAATTTCCTTGTTAATATACGGATTTTACTCATTTTTGACCCTTTTTCTTTCACTAAAAAGGTCATAAAGTGGCCTAGCCTTATCGAATCGAAGCATGTAATAGTTCCTATGAAATCTAACAAGCATATATTCGAATTCCAAGGTTGATTTTATCATTTTCGAAAATGGACAAAATGAGGGTTAAGTGAATTTCCTTGTTAATTTACGGATTTTACTCGTTTTTGACCTTTTTTAATTCACTAAAAAGGTCATAAAGTGGCCTAGCCTTATCGAATCGAAGCATGTAATAGTTCCTAGGAAATCTATCAAGCATATCTACGACATCCATGGTTTATTTTAGAATTTTTAAAAACGGCCAAAATGGGGGTTAATTGAATTTCCTTCTTAATTTACGAATTTTACCCGTTTTTGACCATTTTTCTTTCACTAAAAAGGTCATAAAGTGGCCTAGCCTTATCGAATCGAAACATGTAATAGTTCCTAGGAAATCTAACAAGCATATCTACAACATCCATGGTTTATTTTAGATTTTTTTAAAAAGGCCAAAATGCGGGTTAAGTGAATTTCCTTGTTAATATAAGGATTTTACTCGTTTTTGACCCTTTTTCTTTCACTAAAAAGGTCATAAAGTGGCCTAGCCTTATCGAATCGAAGCATGTAATAGTTCCTATGAAATTTAACAAGCATATATTCGAATTCCAAGGTTGATTTTATCATTTTTGAAAATGGATAAAATGAGGGTTAAGTGAATTTCCTTGTTAATTTACGGATTTTACTCGTTTTTGACCCTTTTTCTTTCACTAAAAAGGTCATAAAGTGGCCTACCCTTATCGAATCGAAGCATGTAATAGTTCCTAGGAAATCTAGCAAGCATATCTACGACATCCATGGTTTATTTTAGAATTTTTAAAAACGGCCAAAATGGGGGTTAAGTGAATTTCCTTGTTAATTTACGGATTTTACTCGTTTTTGACCCTTTTTCTTTCACTAAAAAGGTCATAAAGTGGCCTAGCCTTATCGAATCGAAGCATGTAATAGTTCCTAGGAAATCTAACAAGCATATCTACGACATCCATGGTTTATTTTAGAATTTTTAAAAACGGCCAAAATGGGGGTTAAGTGAATTTTCTTGTTAATTTACGGATTTTACTCGTTTTTGACCCTTTTTCTTTCACTAAAAAGGTCATAAAGTGGCCTAGCCTTATCGAATCGAAGCATGTAATAGTTCCTAGGAAATCTAACAAGCATATCTACGACATCCATGGTTTATTTTAGATTTTTTTAAAAAGGCCAAAATGCGGGTTAAGTGAATTTCCTTGTTAATATAAGGATTTTACTCGTTTTTGACCCTTTTTCTTTCACTAAAAAGGTCATAAAGTGGCCTAGCCTTATCGAATCGAAGCATGTAATAGTTCCTATGAAATCTAACAAGCATATATTCGAATTCCAAGGTTGATTTTATCATTTTTGAAAATGGATAAAATGAGGGTTAAGTGAATTTCCTTGTTAATTTACGGATTTTACTCGTTTTTGACCCTTTTTCTTTCACTAAAAAGGTCATAAAGTGGCCTACCCTTATCGAATCGAAGCATGTAATAGTTCCTAGGAAATCTAGCAAGCATATCTACGACATCCATGGTTTATTTTAGAATTTTTTAAAAAGGCCAAAATGGGGGTTATGTGAATTTCCTTGTTAATATACGGATTTTACTCATTTTTGACCCTTTTTCTTTCACTAAAAAGGTCATAAAGTGGCCTAGCCTTATCGAATCGAAGCATGTAATAGTTCCTATGAAATCTAACAAGCATATATTCGAATTCCAAGGTTGATTTTATCATTTTCGAAAATGGACAAAATGAGGGTTAAGTGAATTTCCCTGTTAATTTACGGATTTTACTCGTTTTTGACCTTTTTTAATTCACTAAAAAGGTCATAAAGTGGCCTAGCCTTATCGAATCGAAGCATGTAATAGTTCCTAGGAAATCTATCAAGCATATCTACGACATCCATGGTTTATTTTAGAATTTTTAAAAACGGCCAAAATGGGGGTTAAGTGAATTTTCTTGTTAATTTACGGATTTTACTCGTTTTTGACCCTTTTTCTTTCACTGAAAAGGTCATAAAGTGGCCTAGCCTTATCGAATCGAAGCATATAATAGTTCCTAGGAAATCTAACAAGCATATCTACGACATCCATGGTTTATTTTAGAATTTTTTAAAAAGGCCAAAATGGGGGTTAAGTGAATTTCCTTGTTAATATACGGATTTTACTCATTTTTGACCCTTTTTCTTTCACTAAAAAGGTCATAAAGTGGCCTAGCCTTATCGAATCGAAGCATGTAATAGTTCCTATGAAATCTAACAAGCATATATTCGAATTCCAAGGTTGATTTTATCATTTTCGAAAATGGACAAAATGAGGGTTAAGTGAATTTCCTTGTTAATTTACGGATTTTACTCGTTTTTGACCTTTTTTAATTCACTAAAAAGGTCATAAAGTGGCCTAGCCTTATCGAATCGAAGCATGTAATAGTTCCTAGGAAATCTAACAAGCATATCTACGACATCCATGGTTTATTTTAGAATTTTTAAAAACGGCCAAAATGGGGGTTAAGTGAATTTTCTTGTTAATTTACGGATTTTACTCGTTTTTGACCCTTTTTCTTTCACTGAAAAGGTCATAAAGTGGCCTAGCCTTATCGAATCGAAGCATATAATAGTTCCTAGGAAATCTAACAAGCATATCTACGACATCCATGGTTTATTTTAGAATTTTTTAAAAAGGCCAAAATGGGGGTTAAGTGAATTTCCTTGTTAATATACGGATTTTACTCATTTTTGACCCTTTTTCTTTCACTAAAAAGGTCATAAAGTGGCCTAGCCTTATCGAATCGAAGCATGTAATAGTTCCTATGAAATCTAACAAGCATATATTCGAATTCCAAGGTTGATTTTATCATTTTCGAAAATGGACAAAATGAGAGTTAAGTGAATTTCCTTGTTAATTTACGGATTTTACTCGTTTTTGACCTTTTTTAATTCACTAAAAAGGTCATAAAGTGGCCTAGCCTTATCGAATCGAAGCATGTAATAGTTCCTAGGAAATCTATCAAGCATATCTACGACATCCATGGTTTATTTTAGAATTTTTAAAAACGGCCAAAATGGGGGTTAAGTGAATTTTCTTGTTAATTTACGGATTTTACTCGTTTTTGACCCTTTTTCTTTCACTGAAAAGGTCATAAAGTGGCCTAGCCTTATCGAATCGAAGCATATAATAGTTCCTAGGAAATCTAACAAGCATATCTACGACATCCATGGTTTATTTTAGAATTTTTTAAAAAGGCCAAAATGGGGGTTAAGTGAATTTCCTTGTTAATATACGGATTTTACTCATTTTTGACCCTTTTTCTTTCACTAAAAAGGTCATAAAGTGGCCTAGCCTTATCGAATCGAAGCATGTAATAGTTCCTATGAAATCTAACAAGCATATATTCGAATTCCAAGGTTGATTTTATCATTTTCGAAAATGGACAAAATGAGGGTTAAGTGAATTTCCTTGTTAATTTACGGATTTTACTCGTTTTTGACCTTTTTTAATTCACTAAAAAGGTCATAAAGTGGCCTAGCCTTATCGAATCGAAGCATGTAATAGTTCCTATGAAATCTAACAAGCATATATTCGAATTCCAAGGTTGATTTTATCATTTTCGAAAATGGACAAAATGAGGGTTAAGTGAATTTCCTTGTTAATTTACGGATTTTACTCGTTTTTGACCTTTTTTAATTCACTAAAAAGGTCATAAAGTGGCCTAGCCTTATCGAATCGAAGCATGTTATAGTTCCTAGGAAATCTATCAAGCATATCTACGACATCCATGGTTTATTTTAGAATTTTTAAAAACGGCCAAAATGGGGGTTAATTGAATTTCCTTCTTAATTTACGAATTTTACCCGTTTTTGACCATTTTTCTTTCACTAAAAAGGTCATAAAGTGGCCTAGCCTTATCGAATCGAAACATGTAATAGTTCCTAGGAAATCTAACAAGCATATCTACAACATCCATGGTTTATTTTAGATTTTTTTAAAAAGGCCAAAATGCGGGTTAAGTGAATTTCCTTGTTAATATAAGGATTTTACTCGTTTTTGACCCTTTTTCTTTCACTAAAAAGGTCATAAAGTGGCCTAGCCTTATCGAATCGAAGCATGTAATAGTTCCTATGAAATCTAACAAGCATATATTCGAATTCCAAGGTTGATTTTATCATTTTTGAAAATGGATAAAATGAGGGTTAAGTGAATTTCCTTGTTAATTTACGGATTTTACTCGTTTTTGACCCTTTTTCTTTCACTAAAAAGGTCATAAAGTGGCCTACCCTTATCGAATCGAAGCATGTAATAGTTCCTAGGAAATCTAGCAAGCATATCTACGACATCCATGGTTTATTTTAGAATTTTTAAAAACGGCCAAAATGGGGGTTAAGTGAATTTCCTTGTTAATTTACGGATTTTACTCGTTTTTGACCCTTTTTCTTTCACTAAAAAGGTCATAAAGTGGCCTAGCCTTATCGAATCGAAGCATGTAATAGTTCCTAGGAAATCTAACAAGCATATCTACGACATCCATGGTTTATTTTAGAATTTTTAAAAACGGCCAAAATGGGGGTTAAGTGAATTTTCTTGTTAATTTACGGATTTTACTCGTTTTTGACCCTTTTTCTTTCACTAAAAAGGTCATAAAGTGGCCTAGCCTTATCGAATCGAAGCATGTAATAGTTCCTAGGAAATCTAACAAGCATATCTACGACATCCATGGTTTATTTTAGATTTTTTTAAAAAGGCCAAAATGCGGGTTAAGTGAATTTCCTTGTTAATATAAGGATTTTACTCGTTTTTGACCCTTTTTCTTTCACTAAAAAGGTCATAAAGTGGCCTAGCCTTATCGAATCGAAGCATGTAATAGTTCCTATGAAATCTAACAAGCATATATTCGAATTCCAAGGTTGATTTTATCATTTTTGAAAATGGATAAAATGAGGGTTAAGTGAATTTCCTTGTTAATTTACGGATTTTACTCGTTTTTGACCCTTTTTCTTTCACTAAAAAGGTCATAAAGTGGCCTACCCTTATCGAATCGAAGCATGTAATAGTTCCTAGGAAATCTAGCAAGCATATCTACGACATCCATGGTTTATTTTAGAATTTTTAAAAACGGCCAAAATGGGGGTTAAGTGAATTTCCTTGTTAATTTACGGATTTTACTCGTTTTTGACCCTTTTTCTTTCACTAAAAAGGTCATAAAGTGGCCTAGCCTTATCGAATCGAAGCATGTAATAGTTCCTAGGAAATCTAACAAGCATATCTACGACATCCATGGTTTATTTTAGAATTTTTAAAAACGGCCAAAATGGGGGTTAAGTGAATTTTCTTGTTAATTTACGGATTTTACTCGTTTTTGACCCTTTTTCTTTCACTAAAAAGGTCATAAAGTGGCCTAGCCTTATCGAATCGAAGCATGTAATAGTTCCTAGGAAATCTAACAAGCATATCTACGACATCCATGGTTTATTTTAGAATTTTTAAAAACGGCCAAAATGGGGGTTAAGTGAATTTTCTTGTTAATTTACGGATTTTACTCGTTTTTTACCCTTTTTCTTTCACTGAAAAGGTCATAAAGTGGCCTAGCCTTATCGAATCGAAGCATGTAATAGTTCCTAGGAAATCTAACAAGCATATCTACGACATCCATGGTTTATTTTAGAATTTTTTAAAAAGGCCAAAATGGGGGTTACGTGAATTTCCTTGTTAATATACGGATTTTACTCATTTTTGACCCTTTTTCTTTCACTAAAAAGGTCATAAAGTGGCCTAGCCTTATCGAATCGAAGCATGTAATAGTTCCTATGAAATATAACAAGCATATATACGAATTCCAAGGTTGATTTTATCATTTTCAAAAATGGACAAAATGAGGGTTAAGTGAATTTCCTTGTTAATTTACGGATTTTACTCGTTTTTGACCCTTTTTCTTTCACTGAAAAGGTCATAAAGAGACCTAGCCTTATCGAATCGAAGCATGTAATAGTTCCTAGGAAATCTATCAAGCATATCTACGACATCCATGGTTTATTTTAGAATTTTTAAAAATGGCCAAAATGGGGGTTAATTGAATTTCCTTGTTAATTTACGGATTTTATTCGTTTTTGACCCTTTTTCTTTCACTGAAAAGGTCATAAAGTGGCCTAGCCTTATCGAATCGAAACATGTAATAGTTCCTAGGAAATCTAACAAGCATATCTACGACATCCATGGTTTATTTTAGAATTTTTTAAAAAGGCCAAAATGCGGGTTAAGTGAATTTCCTTGTTAATATAAGGATTTTACTCGTTTTTGACCCTTTTTCTTTCACTAAAAAGGTCATAAAGTGGCCTAGCCTTATCGAATCGAAGCATGTAATAGTTCCTAGGAAATCTAGCAAGCATATCTACGACATCCATGGTTTATTTTAGAATTTTTAAAAACGGCCAAAATGGGGGTTAAGTGAATTTCCTTGTTAATTTACGGATTTTACTCGTTTTTGACCCTTTTTCTTTCACTAAAAAGGTCATAAAGTGGCCTAGCCTTATCGAATCGAAGCATGTAATAGTTCCTAGGAAATCTAACAAGCATATCTACGACATCCATGGTTTATTTTAGAATTTTTAAAAACGGCCAAAATGGGGGTTAAGTGAATTTTCTTGTTAATTTACGGATTTTACTCGTTTTTGACCCTTTTTCTTTCACTAAAAATGTCATAAAGTGGCCTAGCCTTATCGAATCGAAGCATGTAATAGTTCCTAGGAAATCTAACAAGCATATCTACGACATCCATGGTTTATTTTAGAATTTTTAAAAACGGCCAAAATGGGGGTTAAGTGAATTTTCTTGTTAATTTACGGATTTTACTCGTTTTTGACCCTTTTTCTTTCACTGAAAAGGTCATAAAGTGGCCTAGCCTTATCGAATCGAAGCATGTATTAGTTCCTAGGAAATCTAACAAGCATATCTACGACATCCATGGTTTATTTTAGAATTTTTAAAAACGGCCAAAATGGGGGTTAAGTGAATTTTCTTGTTAATTTACGGATTTTACTCGTTTTTGACCCTTTTTCTTTCACTGAAAAGGTCATAAAGTGGCCTAGCCTTATCGAATCGAAGCATATAATAGTTCCTAGGAAATCTAACAAGCATATCTACGACATCCATGGTTTATTTTAGAATTTTTTAAAAAGGCCAAAATGGGGGTTAAGTGAATTTCCTTGTTAATATACGGATTTTACTCATTTTTGACCCTTTTTCTTTCACTAAAAAGGTCATAAAGTGGCCTAGCCTTATCGAATCGAAGCATGTAATAGTTCCTATGAAATCTAACAAGCATATATTCGAATTCCAAGGTTGATTTTATCATTTTCGAAAATGGACAAAATGAGGGTTAAGTGAATTTCCTTGTTAATTTACGGATTTTACTCGTTTTTGACCTTTTTTAATTCACTAAAAAGGTCATAAAGTGGCCTAGCCTTATCGAATCGAAGCATGTAATAGTTCCTAGGAAATCTATCAAGCATATCTACGACATCCATGGTTTATTTTAGAATTTTTAAAAACGGCCAAAATGGGGGTTAATTGAATTTCCTTCTTAATTTACGAATTTTACCCGTTTTTGACCATTTTTCTTTCACTAAAAAGGTCATAAAGTGGCCTAGCCTTATCGAATCGAAGCATGTAATAGTTCCTAGGAAATCTAACAAGCATATCTACGACATCCATGGTTTATTTCAGAATTTTTTAAAAAGGCCAAAATGGGGGTTAAGTGAATTTCCTTGTTAATTTATGGATTTTACTCGTTTTTGACCTTTTTCTTTCACTAAAAAGGTCATAAAGTGGCCTAGCCTTATCGAATTGAAGCATGTAATAGTTCCTATTAAATCTAACAAGCATATATTCGAATTCCAAGGTTGATTTTATCATTTTCGAAAATGGACAAAATGAGGGTTAAGTGAATTTCCTTGTTAATTTACGGATTTTACTCGTTTTTGACCTTTTTTAATTCACTAAAAAGGTCATAAAGTGGCCTAGCCTTATCGAATCGAAGCATGTAATAGTTCCTAGGAAATCTATCAAGCATATCTACGACATCCATGGTTTATTTTAGAATTTTTAAAAACGGCCAAAATGGGGGTTAATTGAATTTCCTTCTTAATTTACGGATTTTACCCGTTTTTGACCATTTTTCTTTCACTAAAAAGGTCATAAAGTGGCCTAGCCTTATCGAATCGAGGCATGTAATAGTTCCTAGGAAATCTAACAAGCATATCTACGACATCCATGGTTTATTTCAGAATTTTTTAAAAAGGCCAAAATGGGGGTTAAGTGAATTTCCTTGTTAATTTATGGATTTTACTCGTTTTTGACCTTTTTCTTTCACTAAAAAGGTCATAAAGTGGCCTAGCCTTATCGAATCGAAGCATGTAATAGTTCCGATGAAATCTAACAAGCATATATTCGAATTCCAAGGTTGATTTTATCATTTTCAAAAATGGACAAAATGAGGGTTAAGTGAATTTCCTTGTTAATTTACGGATTTTACTCGTTTTTGACCCTTTTTCTTTCACTGAAAAGGTCATAAAGTGGCCTAGCCTTATCGAATCGAAGCATGTAATAGTTCCTAGGTAATCAAACAAGCATATCTACGACATCCATGGTTTATTTTAGAATTTTTAGAAACGGCCAAAATGGGGGTTAAGTGAATTTTCTTGTTAATTTACGGATTTTATTCGTTTTTGACCCTTTTTCATTCACTGAAAAGGTCATAAAGTGGCATAGCCTTATCGAATCGAAACATGTAATAGTTCCTAGGAAATCTAACAAGCATATCTACGACATCCATGGTTTATTTTAGAATTTTTTAAAAAGGCCAAAATGCGGGTTAAGTGAATTTCCTTGTTAATATAAGGATTTTACTCATTTTTGACCCTTTTTCTTTCACTAAAAAGGTCATAAAGTGGCCTAGCCTTATCGAATCGAAGCATGTAATAGTTCCTATGAAATCTAACAAGCATATATTCGAATTCCAAGGTTGATTTTATCATTTTCGAAAATGGACAAAATGAGGGTTAAGTGAATTTCCTTGTTAATTTACTGATTTTACTCGTTTTTGACCTTTTTTAATTCACTAAAAAGGTCATAAAGTGGCCTAGCCTTATCGAATCGAAGCATGTAATAGTTCCTAGGAAATCTATCAAGCATATCTACGACATCCATGGTTTATTTTAGAATTTTTAAAAACGGCCAAAATGGGGTTAATTGAATTTCCTTCTTAATTTACGGATTTTACCCGTTTTTGACCATTTTTCTTTCACTAAAAAGGTCATAAAGTG
The DNA here is from genome assembly GCF_051527215.1 of Medicago sativa. NCBI lineage: Eukaryota > Viridiplantae > Streptophyta > Magnoliopsida > Fabales > Fabaceae > Medicago > Medicago sativa. Next base: position 25,937,535 of record NC_140749.1, on the reverse strand, counting down.
GCCTAGCCTTATCGAATCGAAGCATGTAATAGTTCCTAGGAAATCTAACAAGCATATCTACGACATCCATGGTTTATTTCAGAATTTTTTAAAAAGGCCAAAATGGGGGTTAAGTGAATTTCCTTGTTAATTTATGGATTTTACTCGTTTTTGACCTTTTTCTTTCACTAAAAAGGTCATAAAGTGGCCTAGCCTTATCGAATCGAAGCATGTAATAGTTCCGATGAAATCTAACAAGCATATATTCGAATTCCAAGGTTGATTTTATCATTTTCAAAAATGGACAAAATGAGGGTTAAGTGAATTTCCTTGTTAATTTACGGATTTTACTCGTTTTTGACCCTTTTTCTTTCACTGAAAAGGTCATAAAGTGGCCTAGCCTTATCGAATCGAAGCATGTAATAGTTCCTAGGAAATCAAACAAGCATATCTACGACATCCATGGTTTATTTTAGAATTTTTAAAAACGGCCAAAATGGGGGTTAAGTGAATTTTCTTGTTAATTTACGGATTTTATTCGTTTTTGACCCTTTTTCATTCACTGAAAAGGTCATAAAGTGGCCTAGCCTTATCGAATCGAAACATGTAATAGTTCCTAGGAAATCTAACAAGCATATCTACGACATCCATGGTTTATTTTAGAATTTTTTAAAAAGGCCAAAATGCGGGTTAAGTGAATTTCCTTGTTAATATAAGGATTTTACTCATTTTTTACCCTTTTTCTTTCACTAAAAAGGTCATAAAGTGGCCTAGCCTTATCGAATCGAAGCATGTAATAGTTCCTATGAAATCTAACAAGCATATATTCGAATTCCAAGGTTGATTTTATCATTTTTGAAAATGGATAAAATGAGGGTTAAGTGAATTTCCTTGTTAATTTACGGATTTTACTCGTTTTTGACCCTTTTTCTTTCACTAAAAAGGTCATAAAGTGGCCTAGCCTTATCGAATCGAAGCATGTAATAGTTCCTAGGAATCTAGCAAGCATATCTACGACATCCATGGTTTATTTTAGAATTTTTAAAAACGGCCAAAATGGGGGTTAAGTGAATTTCCTTGTTAATTTACGGATTTTACTCGTTTTTGACCCTTTTTCTTTCACTAAAAAGGTCATAAAGTGGCCTAGCCTTATCGAATCGAAGCATGTAATAGTTCCTAGGAAATCTAACAAGCATATCGACGACATCCATGGTTTATTTTAGAATTTTTAAAAACGGCCAAAATGGGGGTTAAGTGAATTTTCTTGTTAATTTACGGATTTTATTCGTTTTTGACCCTTTTTCATTCACTGAAAAGGTCATAAAGTGGCATAGCCTTATCGAATCGAAACATGTAATAGTTCCTAGGAAATCTAACAAGCATATCTACGACATCCATGGTTTATTTTAGAATTTTTTAAAAAGGCCAAAATGCGGGTTAAGTGAATTTCCTTGTTAATATAAGGATTTTACTCATTTTTGACCCTTTTTCTTTCACTAAAAAGGTCATAAAGTGGCCTAGCCTTATCGAATCGAAGCATGTAATAGTTCCAATGAAATCTAACAAGCATATATTCGAATTCCAAGGTTGATTTTATCATTTTCGAAAATGGACAAAATGAGGGTTAAGTGAATTTCCTTGTTAATTTACGGATTTTACTCGTTTTTGACCTTTTTTAATTCACTAAAAAGGTCATAAAGTGGCCTAGCCTTATCGAATCGAAGCATGTAATAGTTCCTAGGAAATCTATCAAGCATATCTACGACATCCATGGTTTATTTTAGAATTTTTAAAAACGGCCAAAATGGGGGTTAATTGAATTTCCTTCTTAATTTACGGATTTTACCCGTTTTTGACCATTTTTCTTTCACTAAAAAGGTCATAAAGTGGCCTAGCCTTATCGAATCGAAGCATGTAATAGTTCCTAGGAAATCTAACAAGCATATCTACGACATCCATGGTTTATTTCAGAATTTTTTAAAAAGGCCAAAATGGGGGTTAAGTGAATTTCCTTGTTAATTTATGGATTTTACTCGTTTTTGACCTTTTTCTTTCACTAAAAAGGTCATAAAGTGGCCTAGCCTTATCGAATCGAAGCATGTAATAGTTCCGATGAAATCTAACAAGCATATATTCGAATTCCAAGGTTGATTTTATCATTTTCAAAAATGGACAAAATGAGGGTTAAGTGAATTTCCTTGTTAATTTACGGATTTTACTCGTTTTTGACCCTTTTTCTTTCACTGAAAAGGTCATAAAGTGGCCTAGCCTTATCGAATCGAAGCATGTAATAGTTCCTAGGAAATCAAACAAGCATATCTACGACATCCATGGTTTATTTTAGAATTTTTAAAAACGGCCAAAATGGGGGTTAAGTGAATTTTCTTGTTAATTTACGGATTTTATTCGTTTTTGACCCTTTTTCATTCACTGAAAAGGTCATAAAGTGGCCTAGCCTTATCGAATCGAAACATGTAATAGTTCCTAGGAAATCTAACAAGCATATCTACGACATCCATGGTTTATTTTAGAATTTTTTAAAAAGGCCAAAATGCGGGTTAAGTGAATTTCCTTGTTAATATAAGGATTTTACTCATTTTTGACCCTTTTTCTTTCACTAAAAAGGTCATAAAGTGGCCTAGCCTTATCGAATCGAAGCATGTAATAGTTCCTATGAAATCTAACAAGCATATATTCGAATTCCAAGGTTGATTTTATCATTTTTGAAAATGGATAAAATGAGGGTTAAGTGAATTTCCTTGTTAATTTACGGATTTTACTCGTTTTTGACCCTTTTTCTTTCACTAAAAAGGTCATAAAGTGGCCTAGCCTTATCGAATCGAAGCATGTAATAGTTCCTAGGAATCTAGCAAGCATATCTACGACATCCATGGTTTATTTTAGAATTTTTAAAAACGGCCAAAATGGGGGTTAAGTGAATTTCCTTGTTAATTTACGGATTTTACTCGTTTTTGACCCTTTTTCTTTCACTAAAAAGGTCATAAAGTGGCCTAGCCTTATCGAATCGAAGCATGTAATAGTTCCTAGGAAATCTAACAAGCATATCTACGACATCCATGGTTTATTTTAGAATTTTTAAAAACGGCCAAAATGGGGGTTAAGTGAATTTTCTTGTTAATTTACGGATTTTACTCGTTTTTGACCCTTTTTCTTTCACTAAAAAGGTCATAAAGTGGCCTAGCCTTATCGAATCGAAGCATGTAATAGTTCCTAGGAAATCTAACAAGCATATCTACGACATCCATGGTTTATTTTAGAATTTTTAAAAACGGCCAAAATGGGGGTTAAGTGAATTTTCTTGTTAATTTACTGATTTTACTCGTTTTTGACCCTTTTTCTTTCACTGAAAAGGTCATAAAGTGGCCTAGCCTTATCGAATCGAAGCATGTAATAGTTCCTAGGAAATCTAACAAGCATATCTACGACATCCATGGTTTATTTTAGAATTTTTAAAAACGGCCAAAATGGGGGTTAAGTGAATTTTCTTGTTAATTTACTGATTTTACTCGTTTTTGACCCTTTTTCTTTCACTGAAAAGGTCATAAAGTGGCCTAGCCTTATCGAATCGAAACATGTAATAGTTCCTAGGAAATCTAACAAGCATATCTACGACATCCATGGTTTATTTTAGAATTTTTTAAAAAGGCCAAAATGCGGGTTAAGTGAATTTCCTTGTTAATATAAGGATTTTACTCATTTTTTACCCTTTTTCTTTCACTAAAAAGGTCATAAAGTGGCCTAGCCTTATCGAATCGAAGCATGTAATAGTTCCTATGAAATCTAACAAGCATATATTCGAATTCCAAGGTTGATTTTATCATTTTTGAAAATGGATAAAATGAGGGTTAAGTGAATTTCCTTGTTAATTTACGGATTTTACTCGTTTTTGACCCTTTTTCTTTCACTAAAAAGGTCATAAAGTGGCCTAGCCTTATCGAATCGAAGCATGTAATAGTTCCTAGGAAATCTAGCAAGCATATCTACGACATCCATGGTTTATTTTAGAATTTTTAAAAACGGCCAAAATGGGGGTTAAGTGAATTTCCTTGTTAATTTACGGATTTTACTCGTTTTTGACCCTTTTTCTTTCACTAAAAAGGTCATAAAGTGGCCTAGCCTTATCGAATCGAAGCATGTAATAGTTCCTAGGAAATCTAACAAGCATATCTACGACATCCATGGTTTATTTTAGAATTTTTAAAAACGGCCAAAATGGGGGTTAAGTGAATTTTCTTGTTAATTTACTGATTTTACTCGTTTTTGACCCTTTTTCTTTCACTGAAAAGGTCATAAAGTGGCCTAGCCTTATCGAATCGAAGCATGTAATAGTTCCTAGGAAATCTAACAAGCATATCTACGACATCCATGGTTTATTTTAGAATTTTTTAAAAAGGCCAAAATGGGGGTTAAGTGAATTTCCTTGTTAATTTATGGATTTTACTCGTTTTTGACCTTTTTCTTTCACTAAAAAGGTCATAAAGTGGCCTAGCCTTATCGAATCGAAGCATGTAATAGTTCCTATGAAATCTAACAAGCATATATTCGAATTCCAAGGTTGATTTTATCATTTTCAAAAATGGACAAAATGAGGGTTAAGTGAATTTCCTTGTTAATTTACGGATTTTACTCGTTTTTGACCCTTTTTCTTTCACTGAAAAGGTCATAAAGTGGCCTAGCCTTATCGAATCGAAGCATGTAATAGTTCCTAGGAAATCAAACAAGCATATCTACGACATCCATGGTTTATTTTAGAATTTTTAAAAACGGCCAAAATGGGGGTTAAGTGAATTTTCTTGTTAATTTACGGATTTTATTCGTTTTTGACCCTTTTTCATTCACTGAAAAGGTCATAAAGTGGCCTAGCCTTATCGAATCGAAACATGTAATAGTTCCTAGGAAATCTAACAAGCATATCTACGACATCCATGGTTTATTTTAGAATTTTTTAAAAAGGCCAAAATGCGGGTTAAGTGAATTTCCTTGTTAATATAAGGATTTTACTCATTTTTGACCCTTTTTCTTTCGCTAAAAAGGTCATAAAGTGGCCTAGCCTTATCGAATCGAAGCATGTAATAGTTCCTATGAAATCTAACAAGCATATATTCGAATTCCAAGGTTGATTTTATCATTTTTGAAAATGGATAAAATGAGGGTTAAGTGAATTTCCTTGTTAATTTACGGATTTTACTCGTTTTTGACCCTTTTTCTTTCACTAAAAAGGTCATAAAGTGGCCTAGCCTTATCGAATCGAAGCATGTAATAGTTCCTAGGAAATCTAGCAAGCATATCTACGACATCCATGGTTTATTTTAGAATTTTTAAAAACGGCCAAAATGGGGGTTAAGTGAATTTCCTTGTTAATTTACGGATTTTACTCGTTTTTGACCCTTTTTCTTTCACTAAAAAGGTCATAAAGTGGCCTAGCCTTATCGAATCGAAGCATGTAATAGTTCCTAGGAAATCTAACAAGCATATCTACGACATCCATGGTTTATTTTAGAATTTTTAAAAACGGCCAAAATGGGGGTTAAGTGAATTTTCTTGTTAATTTTCGGATTTTACTCGTTTTTGACCCTTTTTCTTTCACTAAAAAGGTCATAAAGTGGCCTAGCCTTATCGAATCGAAGCATGTAATAGTTCCTAGGAAATCTAACAAGCATATCTACGACATCCATGGTTTATTTTAGAATTTTTAAAAACGGCCAAAATGGGGGTTAAGTGAATTTTCTTGTTAATTTACAGATTTTACTCGTTTTTGACCCTTTTTCTTTCACTGAAAAGGTCATAAAGTGGCCTAGCCTTATCGAATCGAAGCATGTAATAGTTCCTAGGAAATCTAACAAGCATATCTACGACATCCATGGTTTATTTTAGAATTTTTTAAAAAGGCCAAAATGGGGGTTAAGTGAATTTCCTTGTTAATATACGGATTTTACTCATTTTTGACCCTTTTTCTTTCACTAAAAAGGTCATAAAGTGGCCTAGCCTTATCGAATCGAAGCATGTAAAAGTTCCTATGAAATCTAACAAGCATATATTCGAATTCCAAGGTTGATTTTATCATTTTCGAAAATGGACAAAATGAGGGTTAAGTGAATTTCCTTGTTAATTTACGGATTTTACTCGTTTTTGACCCTTTTTCTTTCACTGAAAAGGTCATAAAATGGCCTAGCCATATCGAATCGAAGCATGTAATAGTTCCTAGGAAATCTAACAAGCATATCTACGACATCCATGGTTTATTTTAGAATTTTTAAAAACGGCCAAAATGGGGGTTAAGTGAATTTTCTTGTTAATTTACGGATTTTACTCGTTTTTGACCCTTTTTCTTTCACTGAAAAGGTCATAAAGTGGCCTAGCCTTATCGAATCGAAGCATGTAATAGTTCCTAGGAAATCTAACAAGCATATCTACGACATCCATGGTTTATTTTACAATTTTTTAAAAAGGCCAAAATGGGGGTTAAGTGAATTTCCTTGTTAATATACGGATTTTACTCATTTTTGACCCTTTTTCTTTCACTAAAAAGGTCATAAAGTGGCCTAGCCTTATCGAATCGAAGCATGTAATAGTTCCTATGAAATCTAACAAGCATATATTCGAATTCCAAGGTTGATTTTATCATTTTCGAAAATGGACAAAATGAGGGTTAAGTGAATTTCCTTGTTAATTTACGGATTTTACTCGTTTTTGACCTTGTTTAATTCACTAAAAAGGTCATAAAGTGGCCTAGCCTTATCGAATCGAAGCATGTAATAGTTCCTATGAAATCTAACAAGCATATATTCGAATTCCAAGGTTGATTTTATCATTTTCAAAAATGGACAAAATGAGGGTTAAGTGAATTTCCTTGTTAATTTACGGATTTTACTCGTTTTTGACCCTTTTTCTTTCACTGAAAAGGTCATAAAGTGGCCTAGCCTTATCGAATCGAAGCATGTAATAGTTCCTAGGAAATTAAACAAGCATATCTACGACATCCATGGTTTATTTTAGAATTTTTAAAAACGGCCAAAATGGGGGTTAAGTGAATTTTCTTGTTAATTTACGGATTTTATTCGTTTTTGACCCTTTTTCATTCACTGAAAAGGTCATAAAGTGGCCTAGCCTTATCGAATCGAAACATGTAATAGTTCCTAGGAAATCTAACAAGCATATCTACGACATCCATGGTTTATTTTAGAATTTTTTAAAAAGGCCAAAATGCGGGTTAAGTGAATTTCCTTGTTAATATAAGGATTTTAGTCATTTTTGACCCTTTTTCTTTCACTAAAAAGGTCATAAAGTGGCCTAGCCTTATCGAATCGAAGCATGTAATAGTTCCTATGAAATCTAACAAGCATATATTCGAATTCCAAGGTTGATTTTATCATTTTTGAAAATGGATAAAATGAGGGTTAAGTGAATTTCCTTGTTAATTTACGGATTTTACTCGTTTTTGACCCTTTTTCTTTCACTAAAAAGGTCATAAAGTGGCCTAGCCTTATCGAATCGAAGCATGTAATAGTTCCTAGGAAATCTAACAAGCATATCTACAACATGCATGGTTTATTTTAGAATTTTTTAAAAAGGCCAAAATGGGGGTTAAGTGAATTTCCTTGTTATTTATGAATTTTACTCGTTTTTGACCTTTTTTCTTTCACTAAAAAGGGCTTAAAGTGGTCGAGGCTTGTCGAATCGAAGCATGTAATAGTTCCTATGAAATCTAACAAGCATATATTCGAATTCCAAGGTTGATTTTATCATTTTCAAAAATGGACAAAATGAGGGTTAAGTGAATTTCCTTGTTAATTTACGGATTTTACTCGTTTTTGACCCTTTTTCTTTCACTGAAAAGGTCATAAAGTGGCCTAGCCTTATCGAATCGAAGCATGTAATAGTTCCTAGGAAATTAAACAAGCATATCTACGACATCCATGGTTTATTTTAGAATTTTTTAAAAAGGCCAAAATGGGGGTTAAGTGAATTTCCTTGTTATTTATGAATTTTACTCGTTTTTGACCTTTTTTCTTTCACTAAAAAGGGCTTAAAGTGGTCGAGGCTTGTCGAATCGAAGCATGTAATAGTTCCTATGAAATCTAACAAGCATATATTCGAATTCCAAGGTTGATTTTATCATTTTCAAAAATGGACAAAATGAGGGTTAAGTGAATTTCCTTGTTAATTTACGGATTTTACTCGTTTTTGACCCTTTTTCTTTCACTAAAAAGGTCATAAAGTGGCCTAGCCTTATCGAATCGAAGCATGTAATAGTTCCTAGGAAATCTAACAAGCATATCTACAACATGCATGGTTTATTTTAGAATTTTTTAAAAAGGCCAAAATGGGGGTTAAGTGAATTTCCTTGTTATTTATGAATTTTACTCGTTTTTGACCTTTTTTCTTTCACTAAAAAGGGCTTAAAGTGGTCGAGGCTTGTCGAATCGAAGCATGTAATAGTTCCTATGAAATCTAACAAGCATATATTCGAATTCCAAGGTTGATTTTATCATTTTCAAAAATGGACAAAATGAGGGTTAAGTGAATTTCCTTGTTAATTTACGGATTTTACTCGTTTTTGACCCTTTTTCTTTCACTGAAAAGGTCATAAAGTGGCCTAGCCTTATCGAATCGAAGCATGTAATAGTTCCTAGGAAATTAAACAAGCATATCTACGACATCCATGGTTTATTTTAGAATTTTTAAAAACGGCCAAAATGGGGGTTAAGTGAATTTTCTTGTTAATTTACGGATTTTATTCGTTTTTGACCCTTTTTCATTCACTGAAAAGGTCATAAAGTGGCCTAGCCTTATCGAATCGAAACATGTAATAGTTCCTAGGAAATCTAACAAGCATATCTACGACATCCATGGTTTATTTTAGAATTTTTTAAAAAGGCCAAAATGCGGGTTAAGTGAATTTCCTTGTTAATATAAGGATTTTAGTCATTTTTGACCCTTTTTCTTTCACTAAAAAGGTCATAAAGTGGCCTAGCCTTATCGAATCGAAGCATGTAATAGTTCCTATGAAATCTAACAAGCATATATTCGAATTCCAAGGTTGATTTTATCATTTTTGAAAATGGATAAAATGAGGGTTAAGTGAATTTCCTTGTTAATTTACGGATTTTACTCGTTTTTGACCCTTTTTCTTTCACTAAAAAGGTCATAAAGTGGCCTAGCCTTATCGAATCGAAGCATGTAATAGTTCCTAGGAAATCTAGCAAGCATATCTACGACATCCATGGTTTATTTTAGAATTTTTAAAAACGGCCAAAATGGGGGTTAAGTGAATTTCCTTGTTAATTTAAGGATTTTACTCGTTTTTGACCCTTTTTCTTTCACTAAAAAGGTCATAAAGTGGCCTAGCCTTATCGAATCGAAGCATGTAATAGTTCCTAGGAAATCTAACAAGCATATCTACGACATCCATGGTTTATTTTAGAATTTTTAAAAACGGCCAAAATGGGGGTTAAGTGAATTTTCTTGTTAATTTACGGATTTTACTCGTTTTTGACCCTTTTTCTTTCACTAAAAAGGTCATAAAGTGGCCTAGCCTTATCGAATCGAAGCATGTAATAGTTCCTAGGAAATCTAACAAGCATATCTACGACATCCATGGTTTATTTTAGAATTTTTAAAAACGGCCAAAATGGGGGTTAAGTGAATTTTCTTGTTAATTTACGGATTTTACTCGTTTTTGACCCTTTTTCTTTCACTGAAAAGGTCATAAAGTGGCCTAGCCTTATCGAATCGAAGCATGTAATAGTTCCTAGGAAATCTAACAAGCATATCTACGACATCCATGGTTTATTTTAGAACTTTTTAAAAAGGCCAAAATGGGGGTTAAGTGAATTTCCTTGTTAATATACGGATTTTACTCATTTTTGACCCTTTTTCTTTCACTAAAAAGGTCATAAAGTGGCCTAGCCTTATCGAATCGAAGCATGTAATAGTTCCTATGAAATCTAACAAGCATATATTCGAATTCCAAGGTTGATTTTATCATTTTCGAAAATGGACAAAATGAGGGTTAAGTGAATTTCCTTGTTAATTTACGGATTTTACTCGTTTTTGACCCTTTTTCTTTCACTGAAAAGGTCATAAAATGGCCTAGCCATATCGAATCGAAGCATGTAATAGTTCCTAGGAAATCTAACAAGCATATCTACGACATCCATGGTTTATTTTAGAATTTTTAAAAACGGCCAAAATGGGGGTTAAGTGAATTTTCTTGTTAATTTACAGATTTTACTCGTTTTTGACCCTTTTTCTTTCACTGAAAAGGTCATAAAGTGGCCTAGCCTTATCGAATCGAGGCATGTAATAGTTCCTAGGAAATCTAACAAGCATATCTACGACATCCATGGTTTATTTTAGAATTTTTTAAAAAGGCCAAAATGGGGGTTAAGTGAATTTCCTTGTTAATATACGGATTTTACTCATTTTTGACCCTTTTTCTTTCACTAAAAAGGTCATAAAGTGGCCTAGCCTTATCGAATCGAAGCATGTAATAGTTCCTATGAAATCTAACAAGCATATATTCGAATTCCAAGGTTGATTTTATCATTTTCGAAAATGGACAAAATGAGGGTTAAGTGAATTTCCTTGTTAATTTACGGATTTTACTCGTTTTTGACCTTTTTTAATTCACTAAAAAGGTCATAAAGTGGCCTAGCCTTATCGAATCGAAGCATGTAATAGTTCCTATGAAATCTAACAAGCATATATTCGAATTCCAAGGTTGATTTTATCATTTTCAAAAATGGACAAAATGAGGGTTAAGTGAATTTCCTTGTTAATTTACGGATTTTACTCGTTTTTGACCCTTTTTCTTTCACTGAAAAGGTCATAAAGTGGCCTAGCCTTATCGAATCGAAGAATGTAATAGTTCCTAGGAAATCAAACAAGCATATCTACGACATCCATGGTTTATTTTAGAATTTTTAAAAACGGCCAAAATGGGGGTTAAGTGAATTTTCTTGTTAATTTATGGATTTTACTCGTTTTTGACCCTTTTTCATTCACTGAAAAGGTCATAAAGTGGCCTAGCCTTATCGAATCGAAACATGTAATAGTTCCTAGGAAATCTAACAAGCATATCTACGACTTCCATGGTTTATTTTAGAATTTTTTAAAAAGGCCAAAATGCGGGTTAAGTGAATTTCCTTGTTAATATAAGGATTTTACTCATTTTTGACCCTTTTTCTTTCACTAAAAAGGTCATAAAGTGGCCTAGCCTTATCGAATCGAAGCATGTAATAGTTCCTATGAAATCTAACAAGCATATATTCGAATTCCAAGGTTGATTTTATCATTTTTGAAAATGGATAAAATGAGGGTTAAGTGAATTTTCTTGTTAATTTACGGATTTTACTCGTTTTTGACCCTTTTTCTTTCACTAAAAAGGTCATAAAGTGGCCTAGCCTTATCGAATCGAAGCATGTAATAGTTCCTAGGAAATCTAGCAAGCATATCTACGACATCCATGGTTTATTTTAGAATTTTTAAAAACGGCCAAAATGGGGGTTAAGTGAATTTCCTTGTTAATTTACGGATTTTACTCGTTTTTGACCCTTTTTCTTTCACTGAAAAGGTCATAAAATGGCCTAGCCATATCGAATCGAAGCATGTAATAGTTCCTAGGAAATCTAACAAGCATATCTACGACATCCATGGTTTATTTTAGAATTTTTAAAAACAGCCAAAATGGGGGTTAAGTGAATTTTCTTGTTAATTTACGGATTTTACTCGTTTTTGACCCTTTTTCTTTCACTGAAAAGGTCATAAAGTGGCCTAGCCTTATCGAATCGAAGCATGTAATAGTTCCTAGGAAATCAAACAAGCATATCTACGACATCCATGGTTTATTTTAGAATTTTTAAAAACGGCCAAAATGGGGGTTAAGTGAATTTTCTTGTTAATTTACGGATTTTACTCGTTTTTGACCCTTTTTCATTCACTGAAAAGGTCATAAAGTGGCCTAGCCTTATCGAATCGAAACTTGTAATAGTTCCTAGGAAATCTAACAAGCATATCTACGACATCCATGGTTTATTTTAGAATTTTTTAAAAAGGCCAAAATGCGGGTTAAGTGAATTTCCTTGTTAATATAAGGATTTTACTCATTTTTGACCCTTTTTCTTTCACTAAAAAGGTCATAAAGTGGCCTAGCCTTATCGAATCGAAGCATGTAATAGTTCCTAGGAAATCTAACAAGCATATCTACGACATCCATGGTTTATTTTAGAATTTTTAAAAACAGCCAAAATGGGGGTTAAGTGAATTTTCTTGTTAACTTACGGATTTTACTCGTTTTTGACCCTTTTTCTTTCACTGAAAAGGTCATAAAGTGGCCTAGCCTTATCGAATCAAAGCATGTAATAGTTCCTAGGAAATCTAACAAGCATATCTACGACATCCATGGTTTATTTTAGAATTTTTTAAAAAGGCCAAAATGGGGGTTAAGTGAATTTCCTTGTTAATATACGGATTTTACTCATTTTTGACCCTTTTTCTTTCACTAAAAAGGTCATAAAGTGGCCTAGCCTTATCGAATCGAAGCATGTAATAGTTCCTATGAAATCTAACAAGCATGTATTCGAATTCCAAGGTTGATTTTATCATTTTCGAAAATGGACAAAATGAGGGTTAAGTGAATTTCCTTGTTAATTTACGGATTTTACTCGTTTTTGACCTTTTTTAATTCACTAAAAAGGTCATAAAGTGGCCTAGCCTTATCGAATCGAAGCATGTCATAGTTCCTAGGAAATCTATCAAGCATATCTACGACATCCATGGTTTATTTTAGAATTTTTAAAAACGGCCAAAATGGGGGTTAATTGAATTTCCTTGTTAATTTACGGATTTTACTCGTTTTTGACCATTTATCTTTCACTAAAAAGGTCATAAAGTGGCCTAGCCATATCGAATCGAAGCATGTAATAGTTCCTAGGAAATCTAACAAGCATATCTAGGTTATCCATGGTTTATTTTAGAATTTTTAAAAACGGCCAAAATGGGGGTTAAGTGAATTTTCTTGTTAATTTACGGATTTTACTCGTTTTTGACCCTTTTTCTTTCACTGAAAAGGTCATAAAGTGGCCTAGCCTTATCGAATCGAAGCACGTAATAGTTCCTAGGAAATCTAACAAGCATATCTACGACATCCATCGTTTATTTTAGAATTTTTTAAAAAGGCCAAAATGGGGGTTAAGTGAATTTCCTTGTTAATATACGGATTTTACTCATTTTTGACCCTTTTTCTTTCACTAAAAAGGTCATAAAGTGGCCTAGCCTTATCGAATCGAAGCATGTAATAGTTCCTATGAAATCTAACAAGCATATATTCGAATTCCAAGGTTGATTTTATCATTTTCGAAAATGGACAAAATGAGGGTTAAGTGAATTTCCATGTTAATTTACGGATTTTACTCGTTTTTGACCTTTTTTAATTCACTAAAAAGGTCATAAAGTGGCCTAGCCTTATCGAATCGAAGCATGTAATAGTTCCTAGGAAATCTATCAAGCATATCTACGACATCCATGGTTTATTTTAGAATTTTTAAAAACGGCCAAAATGGGGGTTAATTGAATTTCCTTCTTAATTTACGGATTTTACCCGTTTTTGACCATTTTTCTTTCACTAAAAAGGTCATAAAGTGGCCTAGCATTATCGAATCGAAGCATGTAATAGTTCCTAGGAAATCTAACAAGCATATCTACGACATCCATGGTTTATTTCAGAATTTTTTAAAAAGGCCAAAATGGGAGTTAAGTGAATTTCCTTGTTAATTTATGGATTTTACTCGTTTTTGACCTTTTTCTTTCACTAAAAAGGTCATAAAGTGGCCTAGCCTTATCGAATCGAAGCATGTAATAGTTCCTAGGAAATCTAACAAGCATATCTACGACATCCATGGTTTATTTTAGAATTTTTTAAAAAGGCCAAAATGGGGTTTAAGTGAATTTCCTTGTTAATATACGGATTTTACTCATTTTTGACCCTTTTTCTTTCACTAAAAAGGTCATAAAGTGGCCTAGCCTTATCGAATCGAAGCATGTAATAGTTCCTAGGAAATCAAACAAGCATATCTACGACATCCATGGTTTATTTTAGAATTTTTAAAAACGGCCAAAATGGGGGTTAAGTGAATTTTCTTGTTAATTTACGGATTTTACTCGTTTTTGACCCTTTTTCATTCACTGAAAAGGTCATAAAGTGGCCTAGCCTTATCGAATCGAAACTTGTAATAGTTCCTAGGAAATCTAACAAGCATATCTACGACATCCATGGTTTATTTTAGAATTTTTTAAAAAGGCCAAAATGCGGGTTAAGTGAATTTCCTTGTTAATATAAGGATTTTACTCATTTTTGACCCTTTTTCTTTCACTAAAAAGGTCATAAAGTGGCCTAGCCTTATCGAATCGAAGCATGTAATAGTTCCTAGGAAATCTAACAAGCATATCTACGACATCCATGGTTTATTTTAGAATTTTTAAAAACAGCCAAAATGGGGGTTAAGTGAATTTTCTTGTTAACTTACGGATTTTACTCGTTTTTGACCCTTTTTCTTTCACTGAAAAGGTCATAAAGTGGCCTAGCCTTATCGAATCAAAGCATGTAATAGTTCCTAGGAAATCTAACAAGCATATCTACGACATCCATGGTTTATTTTAGAATTTTTTAAAAAGGCCAAAATGGGGGTTAAGTGAATTTCCTTGTTAATATACGGATTTTACTCATTTTTGACCCTTTTTCTTTCACTAAAAAGGTCATAAAGTGGCCTAGCCTTATCGAATCGAAGCATGTAATAGTTCCTATGAAATCTAACAAGCATGTATTCGAATTCCAAGGTTGATTTTATCATTTTCGAAAATGGACAAAATGAGGGTTAAGTGAATTTCCTTGTTAATTTACGGATTTTACTCGTTTTTGACCTTTTTTAATTCACTAAAAAGGTCATAAAGTGGCCTAGCCTTATCGAATCGAAGCATGTCATAGTTCCTAGGAAATCTATCAAGCATATCTACGACATCCATGGTTTATTTTAGAATTTTTAAAAACGGCCAAAATGGGGGTTAATTGAATTTCCTTGTTAATTTACGGATTTTACTCGTTTTTGACCATTTATCTTTCACTAAAAAGGTCATAAAGTGGCCTAGCCATATCGAATCGAAGCATGTAATAGTTCCTAGGAAATCTAACAAGCATATCTAGGTTATCCATGGTTTATTTTAGAATTTTTAAAAACGGCCAAAATGGGGGTTAAGTGAATTTTCTTGTTAATTTACGGATTTTACTCGTTTTTGACCCTTTTTCTTTCACTGAAAAGGTCATAAAGTGGCCTAGCCTTATCGAATCGAAGCACGTAATAGTTCCTAGGAAATCTAACAAGCATATCTACGACATCCATCGTTTATTTTAGAATTTTTTAAAAAGGCCAAAATGGGGGTTAAGTGAATTTCCTTGTTAATATACGGATTTTACTCATTTTTGACCCTTTTTCTTTCACTAAAAAGGTCATAAAGTGGCCTAGCCTTATCGAATCGAAGCATGTAATAGTTCCTATGAAATCTAACAAGCATATATTCGAATTCCAAGGTTGATTTTATCATTTTCGAAAATGGACAAAATGAGGGTTAAGTGAATTTCCATGTTAATTTACGGATTTTACTCGTTTTTGACCTTTTTTAATTCACTAAAAAGGTCATAAAGTGGCCTAGCCTTATCGAATCGAAGCATGTAATAGTTCCTAGGAAATCTATCAAGCATATCTACGACATCCATGGTTTATTTTAGAATTTTTAAAAACGGCCAAAATGGGGGTTAATTGAATTTCCTTCTTAATTTACGGATTTTACCCGTTTTTGACCATTTTTCTTTCACTAAAAAGGTCATAAAGTGGCCTAGCATTATCGAATCGAAGCATGTAATAGTTCCTAGGAAATCTAACAAGCATATCTACGACATCCATGGTTTATTTCAGAATTTTTTAAAAAGGCCAAAATGGGAGTTAAGTGAATTTCCTTGTTAATTTATGGATTTTACTCGTTTTTGACCTTTTTCTTTCACTAAAAAGGTCATAAAGTGGCCTAGCCTTATCGAATCGAAGCATGTAATAGTTCCTAGGAAATCTAACAAGCATATCTACGACATCCATGGTTTATTTTAGAATTTTTTAAAAAGGCCAAAATGGGGTTTAAGTGAATTTCCTTGTTAATATACGGATTTTACTCATTTTTGACCCTTTTTCTTTCACTAAAAAGGTCATAAAGTGGCCTAGCCTTATCGAATCGAAGCATGTAATAGTTCCTATGAAATCTAACAAGCATATATTCGAATTCCAAGGTTGATTTTATCATTTTCAAAAATGGACAAAATGAGGGTTAAGTGAATTTCCTTGTTAATTTACGGATTTTACTCGTTTTTGACCCTTTTTCTTTCACTGAAAAGGTCATAAAGTGGCCTAGCCTTATCGAATCGAAGCATGTAATAGTTCCTAGGAAATCAAACAAGCATATCTACGACATCCATGGTTTATTTTAGAATTTTTTAAAACGGCCAAAATGGGGGTTAAGTGAATTTTCTTGTTAATTTACGGATTTTACTCGTTTTTGACCCTTTTTCATTCACTGAAAAGGTCATAAATTGGCCTAGCCTTATCGAATCGAAACATGTAATAGTTCCTAGGAAATCTAACAAGCATATCTACGACATCCATGATTTATTTTAGAATTTTTTAAAAAGGCCAAAATGCAGGTTAAGTGAATTTCCTTGTTAATATAAGGATTTTACTCATTTTTGACCCTTTTTCTTTCACTAAAAAGGTCATAAAGTGGCCTAGCCTTATCGAATCGAAGCATGTAATAGTTCCTATGAAATCTAACAAGCATATATTCGAATTCCAAGGTTGATTTTATCATTTTTGAAAATGGATAAAATGAGGGTTAAGTGAATTTCCTTGTTAATTTACGGATTTTACTCGTTTTTGACCCTTTTTCTTTCACTAAAAAGGTCATAAAGTGGCCTAGCCTTATCGAATCGAAGCATGTAATAGTTCCTAGGAAATCTAGCAAGCATATCTACGACATCCATGGTTTATTTTAGAATTTTTAAAAACGGCCAAAATGGGGGTTAAGTGAATTTCCTTGTTAATTTACGGATTTTACTCGTTTTTGACCCTTTTTCTTTCACTGAAAAGGTCATAAAATGGCCTAGCCATATCGAATCGAAGCATGTAATAGTTCCTACGAAATCTAACAAGCATATCTACGACATCCATGGTTTATTTTAGAATTTTTAAAAACGGCCAAAATGGGGGTTAAGTGAATTTTCTTGTTAATTTACGGATTTTACTCGTTTTTGACCCTTTTTCTTTCACTGAAAAGGTCATAAAGTGGCCTAGCCTTATCGAATCGAAGCATGTAATAGTTCCTAGGAAATCTAACAAGCATATCTACGACATCCATGGTTTATTTTAGAATTTTTTAAAAAGGCCAAAATGGGGGTTAAGTGAATTTCCTTGTTAATATACGGATTTTACTCATTTTTGACCCTTTTTCTTTCACTAAAAAGGTCATAAAGTGGCATAGCCTTATCGAATCGAAGCATGTAATAGTTCCTATGAAATCTAACAAGCATATATTCGAATTCCAAGGTTGATTTTATCATTTTCAAAAATGGACAAAATGAGGGTTAAGTGAATTTCCTTGTTAATTTACGGATTTTACTCGTTTTTGACCCTTTTTCTTTCACTGAAAAGGTCATAAAGTGGCCTAGCCTTATCGAATCGAAGCATGTAATAGTTCCTAGGAAATCAAACAAGCATATCTACGACATCCATGGTTTATTTTAGAATTTTTAAAAACGGCCAAAATGGGGGTTAAGTGAATTTTCTTGTTAATTTACGGATTTTACTCGTTTTTGACCCTTTTTCATTCACTGAAAAGGTCATAAATTGGCCTAGCCTTATCGAATCGAAACATGTAATAGTTCCTAGGAAATCTAACAAGCATATCTACGACATCCATGATTTATTTTAGAATTTTTTAAAAAGGCCAAAATGCGGGTTAAGTGAATTTCCTTGTTAATATAAGGATTTTACTCATTTTTGACCCTTTTTCTTTCACTAAAAAGGTCATAAAGTGGCCTAGCCTTATCGAATCGAAGCATGTAATAGTTCCTATGAAATCTAACAAGCATATATTCGAATTCCAAGGTTGATTTTATCATTTTTGAAAATGGATAAAATGAGGGTTAAGTGAATTTCCTTGTTAATTTACGGATTTTACTCGTTTTTGACCCTTTTTCTTTCACTAAAAAGGTCATAAAGTGGCCTAGCCTTATCGAATCGAAGCATGTAATAGTTCCTAGGAAATCTAGCAAGCATATCTACGACATCCATGGTTTATTTTAGAATTTTTAAAAACGGCCAAAATGGGGGTTAAGTGAATTTCCTTGTTAATTTACGGATTTTACTCGTTTTTGACCCTTTTTCTTTCACTGAAAAGGTCATAAAATGGCCTAGCCATATCGAATCGAAGCATGTAATAGTTCCTAGGAAATCTAACAAGCATATCTACGACATCCATGGTTTATTTTAGAATTTTTAAAAACGGCCAAAATAGGGGTTAAGTGAATTTTCTTGTTAATTTACGGATTTTACTCGTTTTTGACCCTTTTTCTTTCACTGAAAAGGTCATAAAGTGGCCTAGCCTTATCGAATCGAAGCATGTAATAGTTCCTAGGAAATCTAACAAGCATATCTACGACATCCATGGTTTATTTTAGAATTTTTTAAAAAGGCCAAAATGGGGGTTAAGTGAATTTCCTTGTTAATATACGGATTTTACTCATTTTTGACCCTTTTTCTTTCACTAAAAAGGTCATAAAGTGGCCTAGCCTTATCGAATCGAAGCATGTAATAGTTCCTATGAAATCTAACAAGCATATATTCGAATTCCAAGGTTGATTTTATCATTTTCGAAAATGGACAAAATGAGGGTTAAGTGAATTTCCTTGTTAATTTACGGATTTTACTCGTTTTTGACCTTTTTTAATTCACTAAAAAGGTCATAAAGTGGCCTAGCCTTATCGAATCGAAGCATGTAATAGTTCCTATGAAATCTAACAAGCATATATTCGAATTCCAAGGTTGATTTTATCATTTTCAAAAATGGACAAAATGAGGGTTAAGTGAATTTCCTTGTTAATTTACGGATTTTACTCGTTTTTGACCCTTTTTCTTTCACTGAAAAGGTCATAAAGTGGCCTAGCCTTATCGAATCGAAGAATGTAATAGTTCCTAGGAAATCAAACAAGCATATCTACGACATCCATGATTTATTTTAGAATTTTTAAAAACGGCCAAAATGGGGGTTAAGTGAATTTTCTTGTTAATTTACGGATTTTACTCGTTTTTGACCCTTTTTCATTCACTGAAAAGGTCATAAAGTGGCCTAGCCTTATCGAATCGAAACATGTAATAGTTCCTAGGAAATCTAACAAGCATATCTACGACATCCATGGTTTATTTTAGAATTTTTAGAAAGGCCAAAATGCGGGTTAAGTGAATTTCCTTGTTAATATAAGGATTTTACTCATTTTTGACCCTTTTTCTTTCACTAAAAAGGTCATAAAGTGGCCTAGCCTTATCGAATCGAAGCATGTAATAGTTCCTATGAAATCTAACAAGCATATATTCGAATTCCAAGGTTGATTTTATCATTTTTGAAAATGGATAAAATGAGGGTTAAGTGAATTTCCTTGTTAATTTACGGATTTTACTCGTTTTTGACCCTTTTTCTTTCACTAAAAAGGTCATAAAGTGGCCTAGCCTTATCGAATCGAAGCATGTAATAGTTCCTAGGAAATCTAGAAAGCATATCTACGACATCCATGGTTTATTTTAGAATTTTTAAAAATGGCCAAAATGGGGGTTAATTGAATTTCCTTCTTAATTTACGGATTTTACCCGTTTTTGACCATTTTTCTTTCACTAAAAAGGTCATAAAGTGGCCTAGCATTATCGAATCGAAGCATGTAATAGTTCCTAGGAAATCTAACAAGCATATCTACGACATCCATGGTTTATTTCAGAATTTTTTAAAAAGGCCAAAATGGGGGTTAAGTGAATTTCCTTGTTAATTTATGGATTTTACTGGTTTTTGACCTTTTTCTTTCACTAAAAAGGTCATAAAGTGGCCTAGCCTTATCGAATCAAAGCATGTAATAGTTCCTATGAAATCTAACAAGCATATATTCGAATTCCAAGGTTGATTTTATCATTTTCAAAAATGGACAAAATGAGGGTTAAGTGAATTTCCTTGTTAATTTACGGATTTTACTCGTTTTTGACCCTTTTTCTTTCACTGAAAAGGTCATAAAGTGGCCTAGCCTTATCGAATCGAAGCATGTAATAGTTCCTAGGAAATCAAACAAGCATATCTACGACATCCATGGTTTATTTTAGAATTTTTAAAAACGGCCAAAATGGGGGTTAAGTGAATTTTCTTGTTAATTTACGGATTTTACTCGTTTTTGACCCTTTTTCATTCACTGAAAAGGTCATAAATTGGCCTAGCCTTATCGAATCGAAACATGTAATAGTTCCTAGGAAATCTAACAAGCATATATACGACATCCATGATTTATTTTAGAATTTTTTAAAAAGGCCAAAATGCGGGTTAAGTGAATTTCCTTGTTAATATAAGGATTTTACTCATTTTTGACCCTTTTTCTTTCACTAAAAAGGTCATAAAGTGGCCTAGCCTTATCGAATCGAAGCATGTAATAGTTCCTATGAAATCTAACAAGCATATATTCGAATTCCAAGGTTGATTTTATCATTTTTGAAAATGGATAAAATGAGGGTTAAGTGAATTTCCTTGTTAATTTACGGATTTTACTCGTTTTTGACCCTTTTTCTTTCACTAAAAAGGTCATAAAGTGGCCTAGCCTTATCGAATCGAAGCATGTAATAGTTCCTAAGAAATCTAGCAAGCATATCTACGACATCCATGGTTTATTTTAGAATTTTTAAAAACGGCCAAAATGGGGGTTAAGTGAATTTCCTTGTTAATTTACGGATTTTACTCGTTTTTGACCCTTTTTCTTTCACTGAAAAGGTCATAAAATGGCCTAGCCATATCGAATCGAAGCATGTAATAGTTCCTAGGAAATCTAACAAGCATATCTACGACATCCATGGATTATTTTAGAATTTTTAAAAACGGCCAAAATGGGGGTTAAGTGAATTTTCTTGTTAATTTACGGATTTTACTCGTTTTTGACCCTTTTTCTTTCACTGAAAAGGTCATAAAGTGGCCTAGCCTTATCGAATCGAAGCATGTAATAGTTCCTAGGAAATCTAACAAGCATATCTACGACATCCATGGTTTATTTTAGAATTTTTTAAAAAGGCCAAAATGGGGGTTAAGTGAATTTCCTTGTTAATATACGGATTTTACTCATTTTTGACCCTTTTTCTTTCACTAAAAAGGTCATAAAGTGGCCTAGCCTTATCGAATCGAAGCATGTAATAGTTCCTAGGAAATCTAGAAAGCATATCTACGACATCCATGGCTTATTTTAGAATTTTTAAAAACGGCCAAAATGGGGGTTAATTGAATTTCCTTCTTAATTTACGGATTTTACCCGTTTTTGACCATTTTTCTTTCACTAAAAAGGTCATAAAGTGGCCTAGCATTATCGAATCGAAGCATGTAATAGTTCCTAGGAAATCTAACAAGCATATCTACGACATCCATCATTTATTTCAGAATTTTTTAAAAAGGCCAAAATGGGGGTTAAGTGAATTTCCTTGTTAATTTATGGATTTTACTCGTTTTTGACCTTTTTCTTTCACTAAAAAGGTCATAAAGTGGCCTAGCCTTATCGAATCAAAGCATGTAATAGTTCCTATGAAATCTAACAAGCATATATTCGAATTCCAAGGTTGATTTTATCATTTTCAAAAATGGACAAAATGAGGGTTAAGTGAATTTCCTTGTTAATTTACGGATTTTACTCGTTTTTGACCCTTTTTCTTTCACTGAAAAGGTCATAAAGTGGCCTAGCCTTATCGAATCGAAGCATGTAATAGTTCCTAGGAAATCAAACAAGCATATCTACGACATCCATGGTTTATTTTAGAATTTTTAAAAACGGCCAAAATGGGGGTTAAGTGAATTTTCTTGTTAATTTACGGATTTTACTCGTTTTTGACCCTTTTTCATTCACTGAAAAGGTCATAAATTGGCCTAGCCTTATCGAATCGAACCATGTAATAGTTCCTAGGAAATCTAACAAGCATATCTACGACATCCATGCTTTATTTTAGAATTTTTTAAAAAGGCCAAAATGCGGGTTAAGTGAATTTCCTTGTTAATATAAGGATTTTACTCATTTTTGACCCTTTTTCTTTCACTAAAAAGGTCATAAAGTGGCCTAGCCTTATCGAATCGAAGCATGTAATAGTTCCTATGAAATCTAACAAGCATATATTCGAATTCCAAGGTTGATTTTATCATTTTTGAAAATGGATAAAATGAGGGTTAAGTGAATTTCCTTGTTAATTTACGGATTTTACTCGTTTTTGACCCTTTTTCTTTCACTAAAAAGGTCATAAAGTGGCCTAGCCTTATCGAATCGAAGCATGTAATAGTTCCTAGGAAATCTAGCAAGCATATCTACGACATCCATGGTTTATTTTAGAATTTTTAAAAACGGCCAAAATGGGGGTTAAGTGAATTTCCTTGTTAATTTACGGATTTTACTCGTTTTTGACCCTTTTTCTTTCACTGAAAAGGTCATAAAATGGCCTAGCCATATCGAATCGAAGCATGTAATAGTTCCTAGGAAATCTAACAAGCATATCTACGACATCCATGGTTTATTTTAGAATTTTTAAAAACGGCCAAAATGGGGGTTAAGTGAATTTTCTTGTTAATTTACGGATTTTACTCGTTTTTGACCCTTTTTCTTTCACTGAAAAGGTCATAAAGTGGCCTAGCCTTATCGAATCGAAGCATGTAATAGTTCCTAGGAAATCTAACAAGCATATCTACGACATCCATGGTTTATTTTAGAATTTTTTAAAAAGGCCAAAATGGGGGTTAAGTGAATTTCCTTGTTAATATACGGATTTTACTCATTTTTGACCCTTTTTCTTTCACTAAAAAGGTCATAAAGTGGCCTAGCCTTATCGAATCGAAGCATGTAATAGTTCCTATGAAATCTAACAAGCATATATTCGAATTCCAAGGTTGATTTTATCATTTTCGAAAATGGACAAAATGAGGGTTAAGTGAATTTCCTTGTTAATTTACGGATTTTACTCGTTTTTGACCTTTTTTAATTCACTAAAAAGGTCATAAAGTGGCATAGCCTTATCGAATCGAAGCATGTAATAGTTCCTATGAAATCTAACAAGCATATATTCGAATTCCAAGGTTGATTTTATCATTTTCAAAAATGGACAAAATGAGGGTTAAGTGAATTTCCTTGTTAATTTACGGATTTTACTCGTTTTTGACCCTTTTTCTTTCACTGAAAAGGTCATAAAGTGGCCTAGCCTTATCGAATCGAAGCATGTAATAGTTCCTATGAAATCTAACAAGCATATATTCGAATTCCAAGGTTGATTTTATCATTTTTGAAAATGGATAAAATGAGGGTTAAGTGAATTTCCTTGTTAATTTACGGATTTTACTCGTTTTTGACCCTTTTTCTTTCACTAAATAGGTCATAAAGTGGCCTAGCCTTATCGAATCGAAGCATGTAATAGTTCCTAGGAAATCTAGCAAGCATATCTACGACATCCATGGTTTATTTTAGAATTTTTAAAAACGGCCAAAATGGGGGTTAAGTGAATTTCCTTGTTAATTTACGGATTTTACTCGTTTTTGACCCTTTTTCTTTCACTGAAAAGGTCATAAAATGGCCTAGCCATATCGAATCGAAGCATGTAATAGTTCCTAGGAAATCTAACAAGCATATCTACGACATCCATGGTTTATTTTAGAATTTTTAAAAACGGCCAAAATGGGGGTTAAGTGAATTTTCTTGTTAATTTACGGATTTTACTCGTTTTTGACCCTTTTTCTTTCAATGAAAAGGTCATAAAGTGGCCTAGCCTTATCGAATCGAAGCATGTAATAGTTCCTAGGAAATCTAACAAGCATATCTACGACATCCATGGTTTATTTTAGAATTTTTTAAAAAGGCCAAAATGGGGGTTAAGTGAATTTCCTTGTTAATATACGGATTTTACTCATTTTTGACCCTTTTTCTTTCACTAAAAAGGTCATAAAGTGGCCTAGCCTTATCGAATCGAAGCATGTAATAGTTCCTATGAAATCTAACAAGCATATATTCGAATTCCAAGGTTGATTTTATCATTTTCGAAAATGGACAAAATGAGGGTTAAGTGAATTTCCTTGTTAATTTACGGATTTTACTCGTTTTTGACCTTTTTTAATTCACTAAAAAGGTCATAAAGTGGCATAGCCTTATCGAATCGAAGCATGTAATAGTTCCTATGAAATCTAACAAGCATATATTCGAATTCCAAGGTTGATTTTATCATTTTCAAAAATGGACAAAATGAGGGTTAAGTGAATTTCCTTGTTAATTTACGGATTTTACTCGTTTTTGACCCTTTTTCTTTCACTGAAAAGGTCATAAAGTGGCCTAGCCTTATCGAATCGAAGCATGTAATAGTTCCTATGAAATCTAACAAGCATATATTCGAATTCCAAGGTTGATTTTATCATTTTTGAAAATGGATAAAATGAGGGTTAAGTGAATTTCCTTGTTAATTTACGGATTTTACTCGTTTTTGACCCTTTTTCTTTCACTAAAAAGGTCATAAAGTGGCCTAGCCTTATCGAATCGAAGCATGTAATAGTTCCTAGGAAATCTAGCAAGCATATCTACGACATCCATGGTTTATTTTAGAATTTTTAAAAACGGCCAAAATGGGGGTTAAGTGAATTTCCTTGTTAATTTACGGATTTTACTCGTTTTTGACCCTTTTTCTTTCACTGAAAAGGTCATAAAATGGCCTAGCCATATCGAATCGAAGCATGTAATAGTTCCTAGGAAATCTAACAAGCATATCTACGACATCCATGGTTTATTTTAGAATTTTTAAAAACGGCCAAAATGGGGGTTAAGTGAATTTTCTTGTTAATTTACGGATTTTACTCGTTTTTGACCCTTTTTCTTTCAATGAAAAGGTCATAAAGTGGCCTAGCCTTATCGAATCGAAACATGTAATAGTTCCTAGGAAATCTAACAAGCATATCTACGACATCCATGGTTTATTTTAGAATTTTTTAAAAAGGCCAAAATGGGGGTTAAGTGAATTTCCTTGTTAATATACGGATTTTACTCATTTTTGACCCTTTTTCTTTCACTAAAAAGGTCATAAAGTGGCCTAGCCTTATCGAATCGAAGCATGTAATAGTTCCTATGAAATCTAACAAGCATATATTCGAATTCCAAGGTTGATTTTATCATTTTCGAAAATGGACAAAATGAGGGTTAAGTGAATTTCCTTGTTAATTTACGGATTTTACTCGTTTTTGACCTTTTTTAATTCACTAAAAAGGTCATAAAGTGGCATAGCCTTATCGAATCGAAGCATGTAATAGTTCCTAGGAAATCTAACAAGCATATCTACGACATCCATGGTTTATTTTAGAATTTTTAAAAACGGCCAAAATGGGGGTTAAGTGAATTTTCTTGTTAATTTACGGATTTTACTCGTTTTTGACCCTTTTTCTTTCACTGAAAAGGTCATAAAGTGGCCTAGCCTTATCGAATCGAAGCATGTAATAGTTCCTAGGAAATCTAACAAGCATATCTACGACATCCATGGTTTATTTTAGAATTTTTTAAAAAGGCCAAAATGGGGGTTAAGTGAATTTCCTTGTTAATATACGGATTTTACTCATTTTTGACCCTTTTTCTTTCACTAAAAAGGTCATAAAGTGGCCTAGCCTTATCGAATCGAAGCATGTAATAGTTCCTATGAAATCTAACAAGCATATATTCGAATTCCAAGGTTGATTTTATCATTTTCGAAAATGGACAAAATGAGGGTTAAGTGAATTTCCTTGTTAATTTACGGATTTTACTCGTTTTTGACCTTTTTTAATTCACTAAAAAGGTCATAAAGTGGCATAGCCTTATCGAATCGAAGCATGTAATAGTTCCTATGAAATCTAACAAGCATATATTCGAATTCCAAGGTTGATTTTATCATTTTCAAAAATGGACAAAATGAGGGTTAAGTGAATTTCCTTGTTAATTTACGGATTTTACTCGTTTTTGACCCTTTTTCTTTCACTGAAAAGGTCATAAAGTGGCCTAGCCTTATCGAATCGAAGCATGTAATAGTTCCTATGAAATCTAACAAGCATATATTCGAATTCCAAGGTTGATTTTATCATTTTTGAAAATGGATAAAATGAGGGTTAAGTGAATTTCCTTGTTAATTTACGGATTTTACTCGTTTTTGACCCTTTTTCTTTCACTAAAAAGGTCATAAAGTGGCCTAGCCTTATCGAATCGAAGCATGTAATAGTTCCTAGGAAATCTAGCAAGCATATCTACGACATCCATGGTTTATTTTAGAATTTTTAAAAACGGCCAAAATGGGGGTTAAGTGAATTTCCTTGTTAATTTACGGATTTTACTCGTTTTTGACCCTTTTTCTTTCACTGAAAAGGTCATAAAATGGCCTAGCCATATCGAATCGAAGCATGTAATAGTTCCTAGGAAATCTAACAAGCATATCTACGACATCCATGGTTTATTTTAGAATTTTTAAAAACGGCCAAAATGGGGGTTAAGTGAATTTTCTTGTTAATTTACGGATTTTACTCGTTTTTGACCCTTTTTCTTTCAATGAAAAGGTCATAAAGTGGCCTAGCCTTATCGAATCGAAGCATGTAATAGTTCCTAGGAAATCTAACAAGCATATCTACGACATCCATGGTTTATTTTAGAATTTTTTAAAAAGGCCAAAATGGGGGTTAAGTGAATTTCCTTGTTAATATACGGATTTTACTCATTTTTGACCCTTTTTCTTTCACTAAAAAGGTCATAAAGTGGCCTAGCCTTATCGAATCGAAGCATGTAATAGTTCCTATGAAATCTAACAAGCATATATTCGAATTCCAAGGTTGATTTTATCATTTTCGAAAATGGACAAAATGAGGGTTAAGTGAATTTCCTTGTTAATTTACGGATTTTACTCGTTTTTGACCTTTTTTAATTCACTAAAAAGGTCATAAAGTGGCATAGCCTTATCGAATCGAAGCATGTAATAGTTCCTATGAAATCTAACAAGCATATATTCGAATTCCAAGGTTGATTTTATCATTTTCAAAAATGGACAAAATGAGGGTTAAGTGAATTTCCTTGTTAATTTACGGATTTTACTCGTTTTTGACCCTTTTTCTTTCACTGAAAAGGTCATAAAGTGGCCTAGCCTTATCGAATCGAAGCATGTAATAGTTCCTATGAAATCTAACAAGCATATATTCGAATTCCAAGGTTGATTTTATCATTTTTGAAAATGGATAAAATGAGGGTTAAGTGAATTTCCTTGTTAATTTACGGATTTTACTCGTTTTTGACCCTTTTTCTTTCACTAAAAAGGTCATAAAGTGGCCTAGCCTTATCGAATCGAAGCATGTAATAGTTCCTAGGAAATCTAGCAAGCATATCTACGACATCCATGGTTTATTTTAGAATTTTTAAAAACGGCCAAAATGGGGGTTAAGTGAATTTCCTTGTTAATTTACGGATTTTACTCGTTTTTGACCCTTTTTCTTTCACTGAAAAGGTCATAAAATGGCCTAGCCATATCGAATCGAAGCATGTAATAGTTCCTAGGAAATCTAACAAGCATATCTACGACATCCATGGTTTATTTTAGAATTTTTAAAAACGGCCAAAATGGGGGTTAAGTGAATTTTCTTGTTAATTTACGGATTTTACTCGTTTTTGACCCTTTTTCTTTCAATGAAAAGGTCATAAAGTGGCCTAGCCTTATCGAATCGAAGCATGTAATAGTTCCTAGGAAATCTAACAAGCATATCTACGACATCCATGGTTTATTTTAGAATTTTTTAAAAAGGCCAAAATGGGGGTTAAGTGTATTTCCTTGTTAATATACGGATTTTACTCATTTTTGACCCTTTTTCTTTCACTAAAAAGGTCATAAAGTGGCCTAGCCTTATCGAATCGAAGCATGTAATAGTTCCTATGAAATCTAACAAGCATATATTCGAATTCCAAGGTTGATTTTATCATTTTCGAAAATGGACAAAATGAGGGTTAAGTGAATTTCCTTGTTAATTTACGGATTTTACTCGTTTTTGACCTTTTTTAATTCACTAAAAAGGTCATAAAGTGGCATAGCCTTATCGAATCGAAGCATGTAATAGTTCCTATGAAATCTAACAAGCATATATTCGAATTCCAAGGTTGATTTTATCATTTTCAAAAATGGACAAATTGAGGGTTAAGTGAATTTCCTTGTTAATTTACGGATTTTACTCGTTTTTGACCCTTTTTCTTTCACTGAAAAGGTCATAAAGTGGCCTAGCCTTATCGAATCGAAGAATGTAATAGTTCCTAGGAAATCAAACAAGCATATCTACGACATCCATGGTTTATTTTAGAATTTTTAAAAACGGCCAAAATGGGGGTTAAGTGAATTTTCTTGTTAATTTACGGATTTTACTCGTTTTTGACCCTTTTTCATTCACTGAAAAGGTCATAAAGTGGCCTAGCCTTATCGAATCGAAACATGTAATAGTTCCTAGGAAATCTAACAAGCATATCTACGACATCCATGGTTTATTTTAGAATTTTTTAAAAAGGCCAAAATGCGGGTTAAGTGAATTTCCTTGTTAATATAAGGATTTTACTCATTTTTGACCCTTTTTCTTTCACTAAAAAGGTCATAAAGTGGCCTAGCCTTATCGAATCGAAGCTTGTAATAGTTCCTATGAAATCTAACAAGCATATATTCGAATTCCAAGGTTGATTTTATCATTTTTGAAAATGGATAAAATGAGGGTTAAGTGAATTTCCTTGTTAATTTACGGATTTTACTCGTTTTTGACCCTTTTTCTTTCACTAAAAAGCTCATAAAGTGGCCTAGCCTTATCGAATCGAAGCATGTAATAGTTCCTAGGAAATCTAGCAAGCATATCTACGACATCCATGGTTTATTTTAGAATTTTTAAAAACGGCCAAAATGGGGGTTAAGTGAATTTCCTTGTTAATTTACGGATTTTACTCGTTTTTGACCCTTTTTCTTTCACTGAAAAGGTCATAAAATGGCCTAGCCATATCGAATCGAAGCATGTAATAGTTCCTAGGAAATCTAACAAGCATATCTACGACATCCATGGTTTATTTTAGAATTTTTAAAAACGGCCAAAATGGGGGTTAAGTGAATTTTCTTGTTAATTTACGGATTTTACTCGTTTTTGACCCTTTTTCTTTCAATGAAAAGGTCATAAAGTGGCCTAGCCTTATCGAATCGAAACATGTAATAGTTCCTAGGAAATCTAACAAGCATATCTACGACATCCATGGTTTATTTTAGAATTTTTTAAAAAGGCCAAAATGGGGGTTAAGTGAATTTCCTTGTTAATATACGGATTTTACTCATTTTTGACCCTTTTTCTTTCACTAAAAAGGTCATAAAGTGGCCTAGCCTTATCGAATCGAAGCATGTAATAGTTCCTATGAAATCTAACAAGCATATATTCGAATTCCAAGGTTGATTTTATCATTTTCGAAAATGGACAAAATGAGGGTTAAGTGAATTTCCTTGTTAATTTACGGATTTTACTCGTTTTTGACCTTTTTTAATTCACTAAAAAGGTCATAAAGTGGCATAGCCTTATCGAATCGAAGCATGTAATAGTTCCTAGGAAATCTAACAAGCATATCTACGACATCCATGGTTTATTTTAGAATTTTTAAAAACGGCCAAAATGGGGGTTAAGTGAATTTTCTTGTTAATTTACGGATTTTACTCGTTTTTGACCCTTTTTCTTTCACTGAAAAGGTCATAAAGTGGCCTAGCCTTATCGAATCGAAGCATGTAATAGTTCCTAGGAAATCTAACAAGCATATCTACGACATCCATGGTTTATTTTAGAATTTTTTAAAAAGGCCAAAATGGGGGTTAAGTGAATTTCCTTGTTAATATACGGATTTTACTCATTTTTGACCCTTTTTCTTTCACTAAAAAGGTCATAAAGTGGCCTAGCCTTATCGAATCGAAGCATGTAATAGTTCCTATGAAATCTAACAAGCATATATTCGAATTCCAAGGTTGATTTTATCATTTTCGAAAATGGACAAAATGAGGGTTAAGTGAATTTCCTTGTTAATTTACGGATTTTACTCGTTTTTGACCTTTTTTAATTCACTAAAAAGGTCATAAAGTGGCATAGCCTTATCGAATCGAAGCATGTAATAGTTCCTATGAAATCTAACAAGCATATATTCGAATTCCAAGGTTGATTTTATCATTTTCAAAAATGGACAAAATGAGGGTTAAGTGAATTTCCTTGTTAATTTACGGATTTTACTCGTTTTTGACCCTTTTTCTTTCACTGAAAAGGTCATAAAGTGGCCTAGCCTTATCGAATCGAAGCATGTAATAGTTCCTATGAAATCTAACAAGCATATATTCGAATTCCAAGGTTGATTTTATCATTTTTGAAAATGGATAAAATGAGGGTTAAGTGAATTTCCTTGTTAATTTACGGATTTTACTCGTTTTTGACCCTTTTTCTTTCACTAAAAAGGTCATAAAGTGGCCTAGCCTTATCGAATCGAAGCATGTAATAGTTCCTAGGAAATCTAGCAAGCATATCTACGACATCCATGGTTTATTTTAGAATTTTTAAAAACGGCCAAAATGGGGGTTAAGTGAATTTCCTTGTTAATTTACGGATTTTACTCGTTTTTGACCCTTTTTCTTTCACTGAAAAGGTCATAAAATGGCCTAGCCATATCGAATCGAAGCATGTAATAGTTCCTAGGAAATCTAACAAGCATATCTACGACATCCATGGTTTATTTTAGAATTTTTAAAAACGGCCAAAATGGGGGTTAAGTGAATTTTCTTGTTAATTTACGGATTTTACTCGTTTTTGACCCTTTTTCTTTCAATGAAAAGGTCATAAAGTGGCCTAGCCTTATCGAATCGAAGCATGTAATAGTTCCTAGGAAATCTAACAAGCATATCTACGACATCCATGGTTTATTTTAGAATTTTTTAAAAAGGCCAAAATGGGGGTTAAGTGAATTTCCTTGTTAATATACGGATTTTACTCATTTTTGACCCTTTTTCTTTCACTAAAAAGGTCATAAAGTGGCCTAGCCTTATCGAATCGAAGCATGTAATAGTTCCTATGAAATCTAACAAGCATATATTCGAATTCCAAGGTTGATTTTATCATTTTCGAAAATGGACAAAATGAGGGTTAAGTGAATTTCCTTGTTAATTTACGGATTTTACTCGTTTTTGACCTTTTTTAATTCACTAAAAAGGTCATAAAGTGGCATAGCCTTATCGAATCGAAGCATGTAATAGTTCCTATGAAATCTAACAAGCATATATTCGAATTCCAAGGTTGATTTTATCATTTTCAAAAATGGACAAAATGAGGGTTAAGTGAATTTCCTTGTTAATTTACGGATTTTACTCGTTTTTGACCCTTTTTCTTTCACTGAAAAGGTCATAAAGTGGCCTAGCCTTATCGAATCGAAGCATGTAATAGTTCCTATGAAATCTAACAAGCATATATTCGAATTCCAAGGTTGATTTTATCATTTTTGAAAATGGATAAAATGAGGGTTAAGTGAATTTCCTTGTTAATTTACGGATTTTACTCGTTTTTGACCCTTTTTCTTTCACTAAAAAGGTCATAAAGTGGCCTAGCCTTATCGAATCGAAGCATGTAATAGTTCCTAGGAAATCTAGCAAGCATATCTACGACATCCATGGTTTATTTTAGAATTTTTAAAAACGGCCAAAATGGGGGTTAAGTGAATTTCCTTGTTAATTTACGGATTTTACTCGTTTTTGACCCTTTTTCTTTCACTGAAAAGGTCATAAAATGGCCTAGCCATATCGAATCGAAGCATGTAATAGTTCCTAGGAAATCTAACAAGCATATCTACGACATCCATGGTTTATTTTAGAATTTTTAAAAACGGCCAAAATGGGGGTTAAGTGAATTTTCTTGTTAATTTACGGATTTTACTCGTTTTTGACCCTTTTTCTTTCAATGAAAAGGTCATAAAGTGGCCTAGCCTTATCGAATCGAAGCATGTAATAGTTCCTAGGAAATCTAACAAGCATATCTACGACATCCATGGTTTATTTTAGAATTTTTTAAAAAGGCCAAAATGGGGGTTAAGTGAATTTCCTTGTTAATATACGGATTTTACTCATTTTTGACCCTTTTTCTTTCACTAAAAAGGTCATAAAGTGGCCTAGCCTTATCGAATCGAAGCATGTAATAGTTCCTATGAAATCTAACAAGCATATATTCGAATTCCAAGGTTGATTTTATCATTTTCGAAAATGGACAAAATGAGGGTTAAGTGAATTTCCTTGTTAATTTACGGATTTTACTCGTTTTTGACCTTTTTTAATTCACTAAAAAGGTCATAAAGTGGCATAGCCTTATCGAATCGAAGCATGTAATAGTTCCTATGAAATCTAACAAGCATATATTCGAATTCCAAGGTTGATTTTATCATTTTCAAAAATGGACAAAATGAGGGTTAAGTGAATTTCCTTGTTAATTTACGGATTTTACTCGTTTTTGACCCTTTTTCTTTCACTGAAAAGGTCATAAAGTGGCCTAGCCTTATCGAATCGAAGAATGTAATAGTTCCTAGGAAATCAAACAAGCATATCTACGACATCCATGGTTTATTTTAGAATTTTTAAAAACGGCCAAAATGGGGGTTAAGTGAATTTTCTTGTTAATTTACGGATTTTACTCGTTTTTGACCCTTTTTCATTCACTGAAAAGGTCATAAAGTGGCCTAGCCTTATCGAATCGAAACATGTAATAGTTCCTAGGAAATCTAACAAGCATATCTACGACATCCATGGTTTATTTTAGAATTTTTTAAAAAGGCCAAAATGCGGGTTAAGTGAATTTCCTTGTTAATATAAGGATTTTACTCATTTTTGACCCTTTTTCTTTCACTAAAAAGGTCATAAAGTGGCCTAGCCTTATCGAATCGAAGCATGTAATAGTTCCTATGAAATCTAACAAGCATATATTCGAATTCCAAGGTTGATTTTATCATTTTTGAAAATGGATAAAATGAGGGTTAAGTGAATTTCCTTGTTAATTTACGGATTTTACTCGTTTTTGACCCTTTTTCTTTCACTAAAAAGGTCATAAAGTGGCCTAGCCTTATCGAATCGAAGCATGTAATAGTTCCTAGGAAATCTAGAAAGCATATCTACGACATCCATGGTTTATTTTAGAATTTTTAAAAACGGCCAAAATGGGGGTTAATTGAATTTCCTTCTTAATTTACGGATTTTACCCGTTTTTGACCATTTTTCTTTCACTAAAAAGGTCATAAAGTGGCCTAGCATTATCGAATCGAAGCATGTAATAGTTCCTAGGAAATCTAACAAGCATATCTACGACATCCATGGTTTATTTCAGAATTTTTTAAAAAGGCCAAAATGGGGGTTAAGTGAATTTCCTTGTTAATTTATGGATTTTACTCGTTTTTGACCTTTTTCTTTCACTAAAAAGGTCATAAAGTGGCCTAGCCTTATCGAATCAAAGCATGTAATAGTTCCTATGAAATCTAACAAGCATATATTCGAATTCCAAGGTTGATTTTATCATTTTCAAAAATGGACAAAATGAGGGTTAAGTGAATTTCCTTGTTAATTTACGGATTTTACTCGTTTTTGACCCTTTTTCTTTCACTGAAAAGGTCATAAAATGGCCTAGCCATATCGAATCGAAGCATGTAATAGTTCCTAGGAAATCTAACAAGCATATCTACGACATCCATGGTTTATTTTAGAATTTTTAAAAACGGCCAAAATGGGGGTTAAGTGAATTTCCTTGTTAATTTACGGATTTTACTCATTTTTGACCCTTTTTCTTTCACTAAAAAGGTCATAAAGTGGCCTAGCCTTATCGAATCGAAGCATGTAATAGTTCCTATGAAATCTAACAAGCATATATTCGAATTCCAAGGTTGATTTTATCATTTTCGAAAATGGACAAAATGAGGGTTAAGTGAATTTCCTTGTTAATTTACGGATTTTACTCGTTTTTGACCTTTTTTAATTCACTAAAAAGGTCATAAAGTGGCATAGCCTTATCGAATCGAAGCATGTAATAGTTCCTATGAAATCTAACAAGCATATATTCGAATTCCAAGGTTGATTTTATCATTTTCAAAAATGGACAAAATGAGGGTTAAGTGAATTTCCTTGTTAATTTACGGATTTTACTCGTTTTTGACCCTTTTTCTTTCACTGAAAAGGTCATAAAGTGGCCTAGCCTTATCGAATCGAAGCATGTAATAGTTCCTATGAAATCTAACAAGCATATATTCGAATTCCAAGGTTGATTTTATCATTTTTGAAAATGGATAAAATGAGGGTTAAGTGAATTTCCTTGTTAATTTACGGATTTTACTCGTTTTTGACCCTTTTTCTTTCACTAAAAAGGTCATAAAGTGGCCTAGCCTTATCGAATCGAAGCATGTAATAGTTCCTAGGAAATCTAGCAAGCATATCTACGACATCCATGGTTTATTTTAGAATTTTTAAAAACGGCCAAAATGGGGGTTAAGTGAATTTCCTTGTTAATTTACGGATTTTACTCGTTTTTGACCCTTTTTCTTTCACTGAAAAGGTCATAAAATGGCCTAGCCATATCGAATCGAAGCATGTAATAGTTCCTAGGAAATCTAACAAGCATATCTACGACATCCATGGTTTATTTTAGAATTTTTAAAAACGGCCAAAATGGGGGTTAAGTGAATTTTCTTGTTAATTTACGGATTTTACTCGTTTTTGACCCTTTTTCTTTCAATGAAAAGGTCATAAAGTGGCCTAGCCTTATCGAATCGAAGCATGTAATAGTTCCTAGGAAATCTAACAAGCATATCTACGACATCCATGGTTTATTTTAGAATTTTTTAAAAAGGCCAAAATGGGGGTTAAGTGAATTTCCTTGTTAATATACGGATTTTACTCATTTTTGACCCTTTTTCTTTCACTAAAAAGGTCATAAAGTGGCCTAGCCTTATCGAATCGAAGCATGTAATAGTTCCTATGAAATCTAACAAGCATATATTCGAATTCCAAGGTTGATTTTATCATTTTCGAAAATGGACAAAATGAGGGTTAAGTGAATTTCCTTGTTAATTTACGGATTTTACTCGTTTTTGACCTTTTTTAATTCACTAAAAAGGTCATAAAGTGGCATAGCCTTATCGAATCGAAGCATGTAATAGTTCCTATGAAATCTAACAAGCATATATTCGAATTCCAAGGTTGATTTTATCATTTTCAAAAATGGACAAAATGAGGGTTAAGTGAATTTCCTTGTTAATTTACGGATTTTACTCGTTTTTGACCCTTTTTCTTTCACTGAAAAGGTCATAAAGTGGCCTAGCCTTATCGAATCGAAGAATGTAATAGTTCCTAGGAAATCAAACAAGCATATCTACGACATCCATGGTTTATTTTAGAATTTTTAAAAACGGCCAAAATGGGGGTTAAGTGAATTTTCTTGTTAATTTACGGATTTTACTCGTTTTTGACCCTTTTTCATTCACTGAAAAGGTCATAAAGTGGCCTAGCCTTATCGAATCGAAACATGTAATAGTTCCTAGGAAATCTAACAAGCATATCTACGACATCCATGGTTTATTTTAGAATTTTTTAAAAAGGCCAAAATGCGGGTTAAGTGAATTTCCTTGTTAATATAAGGATTTTACTCATTTTTGACCCTTTTTCTTTCACTAAAAAGGTCATAAAGTGGCCTAGCCTTATCGAATCGAAGCATGTAATAGTTCCTATGAAATCTAACAAGCATATATTCGAATTCCAAGGTTGATTTTATCATTTTTGAAAATGGATAAAATGAGGGTTAAGTGAATTTCCTTGTTAATTTACGGATTTTACTCGTTTTTGACCCTTTTTCTTTCACTAAAAAGGTCATAAAGTGGCCTAGCCTTATCGAATCGAATCATGTAATAGTTCCTAGGAAATCTAGAAAGCATATCTACGACATCCATGGTTTATTTTAGAATTTTTAAAAACGGCCAAAATGGGGGTTAATTGAATTTCCTTCTTAATTTACGGATTTTACCCGTTTTTGACCATTTTTCTTTCACTAAAAAGGTCATAAAGTGGCCTAGCATTATCGAATCGAAGCATGTAATAGTTCCTA
Source organism: Medicago sativa (assembly GCF_051527215.1). NCBI lineage: Eukaryota > Viridiplantae > Streptophyta > Magnoliopsida > Fabales > Fabaceae > Medicago > Medicago sativa. The sequence goes on along the minus strand of NC_140749.1, from coordinate 25,901,046 downwards.
GGAAATCTAACAAGCATATCTACGACATCCATGGTTTATTTCAGAATTTTTTAAAAAGGCCAAAATGGGGGTTAAGTGAATTTCCTTGTTAATTTATGGATTTTACTCGTTTTTGACCTTTTTCTTTCACTAAAAAGGTCATAAAGTGGCCTAGCCTTATCGAATCAAAGCATGTAATAGTTCCTATGAAATCTAACAAGCATATATTCGAATTCCAAGGTTGATTTTATCATTTTCAAAAATGGACAAAATGAGGGTTAAGTGAATTTCCTTGTTAATTTACGGATTTTACTCGTTTTTGACCCTTTTTCTTTCACTGAAAAGGTCATAAAATGGCCTAGCCATATCGAATCGAAGCATGTAATAGTTCCTAGGAAATCTAACAAGCATATCTACGACATCCATGGTTTATTTTAGAATTTTTAAAAACGGCCAAAATGGGGGTTAAGTGAATTTCCTTGTTAATTTACGGATTTTACTCGTTTTTGACCCTTTTTCTTTCACTGAAAAGGTCATAAAGTGGCCTAGCCTTATCGAATCGAAGCATGTAATAGTTCCTAGGAAATCTAACAAGCATATCTACGACATCCATGGTTTATTTTAGAATTTTTTAAAAAGGCCAAAATGGGGGTTAAGTGAATTTCCTTGTTAATATACGGATTTTACTCATTTTTGACCCTTTTTCTTTCACTAAAAAGGTCATAAAGTGGCCTAGCCTTATCGAATCGAAGCATGTAATAGTTCCTATGAAATCTAACAAGCATATATTCGAATTCCAAGGTTGATTTTATCATTTTCGAAAATGGACAAAATGAGGGTTAAGTGAATTTCCTTGTTAATTTACGGATTTTACTCGTTTTTGACCCTTTTTAATTCACTAAAAAGGTCATAAAGTGGCATAGCCTTATCGAATCGAAGCATGTAATAGTTCCTATGAAATCTAACAAGCATATATTCGAATTCCAAGGTTGATTTTATCATTTTCAAAAATGGACAAAATGAGGGTTAAGTGAATTTCCTTGTTAATTTACGGATTTTACTCGTTTTTGACCCTTTTTCTTTCACTGAAAAGGTCATAAAGTGGCCTAGCCTTATCGAATCGAAGAATGTAATAGTTCCTAGGAAATCAAACAAGCATATCTACGACATCCATGGTTTATTTTAGAATTTTTAAAAACGGCCAAAATGGGGGTTAAGTGAATTTTCTTGTTAATTTACGGATTTTACTCGTTTTTGACCCTTTTTCATTCACTGAAAAGGTCATAAAGTGGCCTAGCCTTATCGAATCGAAACATGTAATAGTTCCTAGGAAATCTAACAAGCATATCTACGACATCCATGGTTTATTTTAGAATTTTTTAAAAAGGCCAAAATGCGGGTTAAGTGAATTTCCTTGTTAATATAAGGATTTTACTCATTTTTGACCCTTTTTCTTTCACTAAAAAGGTCATAAAGTGGCCTAGCCTTATCGAATCGAAGCATGTAATAGTTCCTATGAAATCTAACAAGCATATATTCGAATTCCAAGGTTGATTTTATCATTTTTGAAAATGGATAAAATGAGGGTTAAGTGAATTTCCTTGTTAATTTACGGATTTTACTCGTTTTTGACCCTTTTTCTTTCACTAAAAAGGTCATAAAGTGGCCTAGCCTTATCGAATCGAAGCATGTAATAGTTCCTAGGAAATCTAGAAAGCATATCTACGACATCCATGGTTTATTTTAGAATTTTTAAAAACGGCCAAAATGGGGGTTAATTGAATTTCCTTCTTAATTTACGGATTTTACCCGTTTTTGACCATTTTTCTTTCACTAAAAAGGTCATAAAGTGGCCTAGCATTATCGAATCGAAGCATGTAATAGTTCCTAGGAAATCTAACAAGCATATCTACGACATCCATGGTTTATTTCAGAATTTTTTAAAAAGGCCAAAATGGGGGTTAAGTGAATTTCCTTGTTAATTTATGGATTTTACTCGTTTTTGACCTTTTTCTTTCACTAAAAAGGTCATAAAGTGGCCTAGCCTTATCGAATCAAAGCATGTAATAGTTCCTATGAAATCTAACAAGCATATATTCGAATTCCAAGGTTGATTTTATCATTTTCAAAAATGGACAAAATGAGGGTTAAGTGAATTTCCTTGTTAATTTACGGATTTTACTCGTTTTTGACCCTTTTTCTTTCACTGAAAAGGTCATAAAGTGGCCTAGCCTTATCGAATCGAAGCATGTAATAGTTCCTAGGAAATCAAACAAGCATATCTACGACATCCATGGTTTATTTCAGAATTTTTTAAAAAGGCCAAAATGGGGGTTAAGTGAATTTCCTTGTTAATTTATGGATTTTACTCGTTTTTGACCTTTTTCTTTCACTAAAAAGGTCATAAAGTGGCCTAGCCTTATCGAATCAAAGCATGTAATAGTTCCTATGAAATCTAACAAGCATATATTCGAATTCCAAGGTTGATTTTATCATTTTCAAAAATGGACAAAATGAGGGTTAAGTGAATTTCCTTGTTAATTTACGGATTTTACTCGTTTTTGACCCTTTTTCTTTCACTAAAAAGGTCATAAAGTGGCCTAGCCTTATCGAATCGAAGCATGTAATAGTTCCTAGGAAATCTAGCAAGCATATCTACGACATCCATGGTTTATTTTAGAATTTTTAAAAACGGCCAAAATGGGGGTTAAGTGAATTTCCTTGTTAATTTACGGATTTTACTCGTTTTTGACCCTTTTTCTTTCACTGAAAAGGTCATAAAATGGCCTAGCCATATCGAATCGAAGCATGTAATAGTTCCTAGGAAATCTAACAAGCATATCTACGACATCCATGGTTTATTTTAGAATTTTTAAAAACGGCCAAAATGGGGGTTAAGTGAATTTTCTTGTTAATTTACGGATTTTACTCGTTTTTGACCCTTTTTCTTTCACTGAAAAGGTCATAAAGTGGCCTAGCCTTATCGAATCGAAGCATGTAATAGTTCCTAGGAAATCTAACAAGCATATCTACGACATCCATGGTTTATTTTAGAATTTTTTAAAAAGGCCAAAATGGGGGTTAAGTGAATTTCCTTGTTAATATACGGATTTTACTCATTTTTGACCCTTTTTCTTTCACTAAAAAGGTCATAAAGTGGCCTAGCCTTATCGAATCGAAGCATGTAATAGTTCCTATGAAATCTAACAAGCATATATTCGAATTCCAAGGTTGATTTTATCATTTTCGAAAATGGACAAAATGAGGGTTAAGTGAATTTCCTTGTTAATTTACGGATTTTACTCGTTTTTGACCTTTTTTAATTCACTAAAAAGGTCATAAAGTGGCATAGCCTTATCGAATCGAAGCATGTAATAGTTCCTATGAAATCTAACAAGCATATATTCGAATTCCAAGGTTGATTTTATCATTTTCAAAAATGGACAAAATGAGGGTTAAGTGAATTTCCTTGTTAATTTACGGATTTTACTCGTTTTTGACCCTTTTTCTTTCACTGAAAAGGTCATAAAGTGGCCTAGCCTTATCGAATCGAAGCATGTAATAGTTCCTAGGAAATCTAACAAGCATATCTACGACATCCATGGTTTATTTTAGAATTTTTAAAAACGGCCAAAATGGGGGTTAAGTGAATTTTCTTGTTAATTTACGGATTTTACTCGTTTTTGACCCTTTTTCTTTCACTGAAAAGGTCATAAAGTGGCCTAGCCTTATCGAATCGAAGCATGTAATAGTTCCTAGGAAATCTAACAAGCATATCTACGACATCCATGGTTTATTTTAGAATTTTTTAAAAAGGCCAAAATGGGGGTTAAGTGAATTTCCTTGTTAATATACGGATTTTACTCATTTTTGACCCTTTTTCTTTCACTAAAAAGGTCATAAAGTGGCCTAGCCTTATCGAATCGAAGCATGTAATAGTTCCTATGAAATCTAACAAGCATATATTCGAATTCCAAGGTTGATTTTATCATTTTTGAAAATGGACAAAATGAGGGTTAAGTGAATTTCCTTGTTAATTTACGGATTTTACTCGTTTTTGACCTTTTTTAATTCACTAAAAAGGTCATAAAGTGGCATAGCCTTATCGAATCGAAGCATGTAATAGTTCCTATGAAATCTAACAAGCATATATTCGAATTCCAAGGTTGATTTTATCATTTTCAAAAATGGACAAAATGAGGGTTAAGTGAATTTCCTTGTTAATTTACGGATTTTACTCGTTTTTGACCCTTTTTCTTTCACTGAAAAGGTCATAAAGTGGCCTAGCCTTATCGAATCGAAGCATGTAATAGTTCCTATGAAATCTAACAAGCATATATTCGAATTCCAAGGTTGATTTTATCATTTTTGAAAATGGATAAAATGAGGGTTAAGTGAATTTCCTTGTTAATTTACGGATTTTACTCGTTTTTGACCCTTTTTCTTTCACTAAAAAGGTCATAAAGTGGCCTAGCCTTATCGAATCGAAGCATGTAATAGTTCCTAGGAAATCTAGCAAGCATATCTACGACATCCATGGTTTATTTTAGAATTTTTAAAAACGGCCAAAATGGGGGTTAAGTGAATTTCCTTGTTAATTTACGGATTTTACTCGTTTTTGACCCTTTTTCTTTCACTGAAAAGGTCATAAAATGGCCTAGCCATATCGAATCGAAGCATGTAATAGTTCCTAGGAAATCTAACAAGCATATCTACGACATCCATGGTTTATTTTAGAATTTTTAAAAACGGCCAAAATGGGGGTTAAGTGAATTTTCTTGTTAATTTACGGATTTTACTCGTTTTTGACCCTTTTTCTTTCAATGAAAAGGTCATAAAGTGGCCTAGCCTTATCGAATCGAAGCATGTAATAGTTCCTAGGAAATCTAACAAGCATATCTACGACATCCATGGTTTATTTTAGAATTTTTTAAAAAGGCCAAAATGGGGGTTAAGTGAATTTCCTTGTTAATATACGGATTTTACTCATTTTTGACCCTTTTTCTTTCACTAAAAAGGTCATAAAGTGGCCTAGCCTTATCGAATCGAAGCATGTAATAGTTCCTATGAAATCTAACAAGCATATATTCGAATTCCAAGGTTGATTTTATCATTTTCGAAAATGGACAAAATGAGGGTTAAGTGAATTTCCTTGTTAATTTACGGATTTTACTCGTTTTTGACCTTTTTTAATTCACTAAAAAGGTCATAAAGTGGCATGGCCTTATCGAATCGAAGCATGTAATAGTTCCTATGAAATCTAACAAGCATATATTCGAATTCCAAGGTTGATTTTATCATTTTCAAAAATGGACAAAATGAGGGTTAAGTGAATTTCCTTGTTAATTTACGGATTTTACTCGTTTTTGACCCTTTTTCTTTCACTGAAAAGGTCATAAAGTGGCCTAGCCTTATCGAATCGAAGAATATAATAGTTCCTAGGAAATCAAACAAGCATATCTACGACATCCATGGTTTATTTTAGAATTTTTAAAAACGGCCAAAATGGGGGTTAAGTGAATTTTCTTGTTAATTTACGGATTTTACTCGTTTTTGACCCTTTTTCTTTCAATGAAAAGGTCATAAAGTGGCCTAGCCTTATCGAATCGAAGCATGTAATAGTTCCTAGGAAATCTAACAAGCATATCTACGACATCCATGGTTTATTTTAGAATTTTTTAAAAAGGCCAAAATGGGGGTTAAGTGAATTTCCTTGTTAATATACGGATTTTACTCATTTTTGACCCTTTTTCTTTCACTAAAAAGGTCATAAAGTGGCCTAGCCTTATCGAATCGAAGCATGTAATAGTTCCTATGAAATCTAACAAGCATATATTCGAATTCCAAGGTTGATTTTATCATTTTCGAAAATGGACAAAATGAGGGTTAAGTGAATTTCCTTGTTAATTTACGGATTTTACTCGTTTTTGACCTTTTTTAATTCACTAAAAAGGTCATAAAGTGGCATGGCCTTATCGAATCGAAGCATGTAATAGTTCCTATGAAATCTAACAAGCATATATTCGAATTCCAAGGTTGATTTTATCATTTTCAAAAATGGACAAAATGAGGGTTAAGTGAATTTCCTTGTTAATTTACGGATTTTACTCGTTTTTGACCCTTTTTCTTTCACTGAAAAGGTCATAAAGTGGCCTAGCCTTATCGAATCGAAGAATATAATAGTTCCTAGGAAATCAAACAAGCATATCTACGACATCCATGGTTTATTTTAGAATTTTTAAAAACGGCCAAAATGGGGGTTAAGTGAATTTTCTTGTTAATTTACGGATTTTACTCGTTTTTGACCCTTTTTCATTCACTGAAAAGGTCATAAAGTGGCCTAGCCTTATCGAATCGAAACATGTAATAGTTCCTAGGAAATCTAACAAGCATATCTACGACATCCATGGTTTATTTTAGAATTTTTTAAAAAGGCCAAAATGCGGGTTAAGTGAATTTCCTTGTTAATATAAGGATTTTACTCATTTTTGACCCTTTTTCTTTCACTAAAAAGGTCATAAAGTGGCCTAGCCTTATCGAATCGAAGCATGTAATAGTTCCTATGAAATCTAACAAGCATATATTCGAATTCCAAGGTTGATTTTATCATTTTTGAAAATGGATAAAATGAGGGTTAAGTGAATTTCCTTGTTAATTTACGGATTTTACTCGTTTTTGACCCTTTTTCTTTCACTAAAAAGGTCATAAAGTGGCCTAGCCTTATCGAATCGAAGCATGTAATAGTTCCTAGGAAATCTAGAAAGCATATCTACGACATCCATGGTTTATTTTAGAATTTTTAAAAACGGCCAAAATGGGGGTTAATTGAATTTCCTTCTTAATTTACGGATTTTACCCGTTTTTGACCATTTTTCTTTCACTAAAAAGGTCATAAAGTGGCCTAGCATTATCGAATCGAAGCATGTAATAGTTCCTAGGAAATCTAACAAGCATATCTACGACATCCATGGTTTATTTTAGAATTTTTAAAAACGGCCAAAATGGGGGTTAAGTGAATTTTCTTGTTAATTTACGGATTTTACTCGTTTTTGACCCTTTTTCATTCACTGAAAAGGTCATAAAGTGGCCTAGCCTTATCGAATCGAAACATGTAATAGTTCCTAGGAAATCTAACAAGCATATCTACGACATCCATGGTTTATTTTAGAATTTTTTAAAAAGGCCAAAATGCGGGTTAAGTGAATTTCCTTGTTAATATAAGGATTTTACTCATTTTTGACCCTTTTTCTTTCACTAAAAAGGTCATAAAGTGGCCTAGCCTTATCGAATCGAAGCATGTAATAGTTCCTATGAAATCTAACAAGCATATATTCGAATTCCAAGGTTGATTTTATCATTTTTGAAAATGGATAAAATGAGGGTTAAGTGAATTTCCTTGTTAATTTACGGATTTTACTCGTTTTTGACCCTTTTTCTTTCACTAAAAAGGTCATAAAGTGGCCTAGCCTTATCGAATCGAAGCATGTAATAGTTCCTAGGAAATCTAGAAAGCATATCTACGACATCCATGGTTTATTTTAGAATTTTTAAAAACGGCCAAAATGGGGGTTAATTGAATTTCCTTCTTAATTTACGGATTTTACCCGTTTTTGACCATTTTTCTTTCACTAAAAAGGTCATAAAGTGGCCTAGCATTATCGAATCGAAGCATGTAATAGTTCCTAGGAAATCTAACAAGCATATCTACGACATCCATGGTTTATTTCAGAATTTTTTAAAAAGGCCAAAATGGGGGTTAAGTGAATTTCCTTGTTAATTTATGGATTTTACTCGTTTTTGACCTTTTTCTTTCACTAAAAAGGTCATAAAGTGGCCTAGCCTTATCGAATCAAAGCATGTAATAGTTCCTATGAAATCTAACAAGCATATATTCGAATTCCAAGGTTGATTTTATCATTTTCAAAAATGGACAAAATGAGGGTTAAGTGAATTTCCTTGTTAATTTACGGATTTTACTCGTTTTTGACCCTTTTTCTTTCACTGAAAAGGTCATAAAATGGCCTAGCCATATCGAATCGAAGCATGTAATAGTTCCTAGGAAATCTAACAAGCATATCTACGACATCCATGGTTTATTTTAGAATTTTTAAAAACGGCCAAAATGGGGGTTAAGTGAATTTCCTTGTTAATTTACGGATTTTACTCGTTTTTGACCCTTTTTCTTTCACTGAAAAGGTCATAAAGTGGCCTAGCCTTATCGAATCGAAGCATGTAATAGTTCCTAGGAAATCTAACAAGCATATCTACGACATCCATGGTTTATTTTAGAATTTTTTAAAAAGGCCAAAATGGGGGTTAAGTGAATTTCCTTGTTAATATACGGATTTTACTCATTTTTGACCCTTTTTCTTTCACTAAAAAGGTCATAAAGTGGCCTAGCCTTATCGAATCGAAGCATGTAATAGTTCCTATGAAATCTAACAAGCATATATTCGAATTCCAAGGTTGATTTTATCATTTTCGAAAATGGACAAAATGAGGGTTAAGTGAATTTCCTTGTTAATTTACGGATTTTACTCGTTTTTGACCCTTTTTAATTCACTAAAAAGGTCATAAAGTGGCATAGCCTTATCGAATCGAAGCATGTAATAGTTCCTATGAAATCTAACAAGCATATATTCGAATTCCAAGGTTGATTTTATCATTTTCAAAAATGGACAAAATGAGGGTTAAGTGAATTTCCTTGTTAATTTACGGATTTTACTCGTTTTTGACCCTTTTTCTTTCACTGAAAAGGTCATAAAGTGGCCTAGCCTTATCGAATCGAAGAATGTAATAGTTCCTAGGAAATCAAACAAGCATATCTACGACATCCATGGTTTATTTTAGAATTTTTAAAAACGGCCAAAATGGGGGTTAAGTGAATTTTCTTGTTAATTTACGGATTTTACTCGTTTTTGACCCTTTTTCATTCACTGAAAAGGTCATAAAGTGGCCTAGCCTTATCGAATCGAAACATGTAATAGTTCCTAGGAAATCTAACAAGCATATCTACGACATCCATGGTTTATTTTAGAATTTTTTAAAAAGGCCAAAATGCGGGTTAAGTGAATTTCCTTGTTAATATAAGGATTTTACTCATTTTTGACCCTTTTTCTTTCACTAAAAAGGTCATAAAGTGGCCTAGCCTTATCGAATCGAAGCATGTAATAGTTCCTATGAAATCTAACAAGCATATATTCGAATTCCAAGGTTGATTTTATCATTTTTGAAAATGGATAAAATGAGGGTTAAGTGAATTTCCTTGTTAATTTACGGATTTTACTCGTTTTTGACCCTTTTTCTTTCACTAAAAAGGTCATAAAGTGGCCTAGCCTTATCGAATCGAAGCATGTAATAGTTCCTAGGAAATCTAGAAAGCATATCTACGACATCCATGGTTTATTTCAGAATTTTTTAAAAAGGCCAAAATGGGGGTTAAGTGAATTTCCTTGTTAATTTATGGATTTTACTCGTTTTTGACCTTTTTCTTTCACTAAAAAGGTCATAAAGTGGCCTAGCCTTATCGAATCAAAGCATGTAATAGTTCCTATGAAATCTAACAAGCATATATTCGAATTCCAAGGTTGATTTTATCATTTTCAAAAATGGACAAAATGAGGGTTAAGTGAATTTCCTTGTTAATTTACGGATTTTACTCGTTTTTGACCCTTTTTCTTTCACTGAAAAGGTCATAAAGTGGCCTAGCCTTATCGAATCGAAGCATGTAATAGTTCCTAGGAAATCAAACAAGCATATCTACGACATCCATGGTTTATTTCAGAATTTTTTAAAAAGGCCAAAATGGGGGTTAAGTGAATTTCCTTGTTAATTTATGGATTTTACTCGTTTTTGACCTTTTTCTTTCACTAAAAAGGTCATAAAGTGGCCTAGCCTTATCGAATCAAAGCATGTAATAGTTCCTATGAAATCTAACAAGCATATATTCGAATTCCAAGGTTGATTTTATCATTTTCAAAAATGGACAAAATGAGGGTTAAGTGAATTTCCTTGTTAATTTACGGATTTTACTCGTTTTTGACCCTTTTTCTTTCACTAAAAAGGTCATAAAGTGGCCTAGCCTTATCGAATCGAAGCATGTAATAGTTCCTAGGAAATCTAGCAAGCATATCTACGACATCCATGGTTTATTTTAGAATTTTTAAAAACGGCCAAAATGGGGGTTAAGTGAATTTCCTTGTTAATTTACGGATTTTACTCGTTTTTGACCCTTTTTCTTTCACTGAAAAGGTCATAAAATGGCCTAGCCATATCGAATCGAAGCATGTAATAGTTCCTAGGAAATCTAACAAGCATATCTACGACATCCATGGTTTATTTTAGAATTTTTAAAAACGGCCAAAATGGGGGTTAAGTGAATTTTCTTGTTAATTTACGGATTTTACTCGTTTTTGACCCTTTTTCTTTCACTGAAAAGGTCATAAAGTGGCCTAGCCTTATCGAATCGAAGCATGTAATAGTTCCTAGGAAATCTAACAAGCATATCTACGACATGCATGGTTTATTTTAGAATTTTTTAAAAAGGCCAAAATGGGGGTTAAGTGAATTTCCTTGTTAATATACGGATTTTACTCATTTTTGACCCTTTTTCTTTCACTAAAAAGGTCATAAAGTGGCCTAGCCTTATCGAATCGAAGCATGTAATAGTTCCTATGAAATCTAACAAGCATATATTCGAATTCCAAGGTTGATTTTATCATTTTCGAAAATGGACAAAATGAGGGTTAAGTGAATTTCCTTGTTAATTTACGGATTTTACTCGTTTTTGACCTTTTTTAATTCACTAAAAAGGTTATAAAGTGGCATAGCCTTATCGAATCGAAGCATGTAATAGTTCCTATGAAATCTAACAAGCATATATTCGAATTCCAAGGTTGATTTTATCATTTTCAAAAATGGACAAAATGAGGGTTAAGTGAATTTCCTTGTTAATTTACGGATTTTACTCGTTTTTGACCCTTTTTCTTTCACTGAAAAGGTCATAAAGTGGCCTAGCCTTATCGAATCGAAGAATGTAATAGTTCCTAGGAAATCAAACAAGCATATCTACGACATCCATGGTTTATTTTAGAATTTTTAAAAACGGCCAAAATGGGGGTTAAGTGAATTTTCTTGTTAATTTACGGATTTTACTCGTTTTTGACCCTTTTTCTTTCACTGAAAAGGTCATAAAGTGGCCTAGCCTTATCGAATCGAAGAATGTAATAGTTCCTAGGAAATCAAACAAGCATATCTACGACATCCATGGTTTATTTTAGAATTTTTTAAAAAGGCCAAAATGCGGGTTAAGTGAATTTCCTTGTTAATATAAGGATTTTACTCATTTTTGACCCTTTTTCTTTCACTAAAAAGGTCATAAAGTGGCCTAGCCTTATCGAATCGAAGCATGTAGTAGTTCCTATGAAATCTAACAAGCATATATTCGAATTCCAAGGTTGATTTTATCATTTTTGAAAATGGATAAAATGAGGGTTAAGTGAATTTCCTTGTTAATTTACGGATTTTACTCGTTTTTGACCCTTTTTCTTTCACTAAAAAGGTCATAAAGTGGCCTAGCCTTATCGAATCGAAGCATGTAATAGTTCCTAGGAAATCTAGAAAGCATATCTACGACATCCATGGTTTATTTTAGAATTTTTAAAAACGGCCAAAATGGGGGTTAATTGAATTTCCTTCTTAATTTACGGATTTTACCCGTTTTTGACCATTTTTCTTTCACTAAAAAGGTCATAAAGTGGCCTAGCATTATCGAATCGAAGCATGTAATAGTTCCTAGGAAATCTAACAAGCATATCTACGACATCCATGGTTTATTTCAGAATTTTTTAAAAAGGCCAAAATGGGGGTTAAGTGAATTTCCTTGTTAATTTATGGATTTTACTCGTTTTTGACCTTTTTCTTTCACTAAAAAGGTCATAAAGTGGCCTAGCCTTATCGAATCAAAGCATGTAATAGTTCCTATGAAATCTAACAAGCATATATTCGAATTCCAAGGTTGATTTTATCATTTTCAAAAATGGACAAAATGAGGGTTAAGTGAATTTCCTTGTTAATTTACGGATTTTACTCGTTTTTGACCCTTTTTCTTTCACTGAAAAGGTCATAAAGTGGCCTAGCCTTATCGAATCGAAGCATGTAATAGTTCCTAGGAAATCAAACAAGCATATCTACGACATCCATGGTTTATTTTAGAATTTTTAAAAACGGCCAAAATGGGGGTTAAGTGAATTTTCTTGTTAATTTACGGATTTTACTCGTTTTTGACCCTTTTTCATTCACTGAAAAGGTCATAAATTGGCCTAGCCTTATCGAATCGAAACATGTAATAGTTCCTAGGAAATCTAACAAGCATATCTACGACATCCATGATTTATTTTAGAATTTTTTAAAAAGGCCAAAATGCGGGTTAAGTGAATTTCCTTGTTAATATAAGGATTTTACTCATTTTTGACCCTTTTTCTTTCACTAAAAAGGTCATAAAGTGGCCTAGCCTTATCGAATCGAAGCATGTAATAGTTCCTATGAAATCTAACAAGCATATATTCGAATTCCAAGGTTGATTTTATCATTTTTGAGAATGGATAAAATGAGGGTTAAGTGAATTTCCTTGTTAATTTACGGATTTTACTCGTTTTTGACCCTTTTTCTTTCACTAAAAAGGTCATAAAGTGGCCTGGCCTTATCGAATCGAAGCATGTAATAGTTCCTAGGAAATCTAGCTAGCATATCTACGACATCCATGGTTTATTTTAGAATTTTTAAAAACGGCCAAAATGGGGGTTAAGTGAATTTCCTTGTTAATTTACGGATTTTACTCGTTTTTGACCCTTTTTCTTTCACTGAAAAGGTCATAAAATGGCCTAGCCATATCGAATCGAAGCATGTAATAGTTCCTAGGAAATCTAACAAGCATATCTACGACATCCATGGTTTATTTTAGAATTTTTAAACACGGCCAAAATGGGGGTTAAGTGAATTTCCTTGTTAATTTACGGATTTTACTCGTTTTTGACCCTTTTTCTTTCACTGAAAAGGTCATAAAGTGGCCTAGCCTTATCGAATCGAAGCATGTAATAGTTCCTAGGAAATCTAACAAGCATATCTACGACATCCATGGTTTATTTTAGAATTTTTTAAAAAGGCCAAAATGGGGGTTAAGTGAATTTCCTTGTTAATATACGGATTTTACTCATTTTTGACCCTTTTTCTTTCACTAAAAAGGTCATAAAGTGGCCTAGCCTTATCGAATCGAAGCATGTAATAGTTCCTATGAAATCTAACAAGCATATATTCGAATTCCAAGGTTGATTTTATCATTTTCGAAAATGGACAAAATGAGGGTTAAGTGAATTTCCTTGTTAATTTACGGATTTTACTCGTTTTTGACCTTTTTTAATTCACTAAAAAGGTCATAAAGTGGCCTAGCCTTATCGAATCGAAGCATGTAATAGTTCCTATGAAATCTAACAAGCATATATTCGAATTCCAAGGTTGATTTTATCATTTTCAAAAATGGACAAAATGAGGGTTAAGTGAATTTTCTTGTTAATTTACGGATTTTACTCGTTTTTGACCCTTTTTCATTCACTGAAAAGGTCATAAATTGGCCTAGCCTTATCGAATCGAAACATGTAATAGTTCCTAGGAAATCTAACAAGCATATCTACGACATCCATGATTTATTTTAGAATTTTTTAAAAAGGCCAAAATGCGGGTTAAGTGAATTTCCTTGTTAATATAAGGATTTTACTCATTTTTGACCCTTTTTCTTTCACTAAAAAGGTCATAAAGTGGCCTAGCCTTATCGAATCGAAGCATGTAATAGTTCCTATGAAATCTAACAAGCATATATTCGAATTCCAAGGTTGATTTTATCATTTTTGAGAATGGATAAAATGAGGGTTAAGTGAATTTCCTTGTTAATTTACGGATTTTACTCGTTTTTGACCCTTTTTCTTTCACTAAAAAGGTCATAAAGTGGCCTGGCCTTATCGAATCGAAGCATGTAATAGTTCCTAGGAAATCTAGCAAGCATATCTACGACATCCATGGTTTATTTTAGAATTTTTAAAAACGGCCAAAATGGGGGTTAAGTGAATTTCCTTGTTAATTTACGGATTTTACTCGTTTTTGACCCTTTTTCTTTCACTGAAAAGGTCATAAAATGGCCTAGCCATATCGAATCGAAGCATGTAATAGTTCCTAGGAAATCTAACAAGCATATCTACGACATCCATGGTTTATTTTAGAATTTTTAAACACGGCCAAAATGGGGGTTAAGTGAATTTCCTTGTTAATTTACGGATTTTACTCGTTTTTGACCCTTTTTCTTTCACTGAAAAGGTCATAAAGTGGCCTAGCCTTATCGAATCGAAGCATGTAATAGTTCCTAGGAAATCTAACAAGCATATCTACGACATCCATGGTTTATTTTAGAATTTTTTAAAAAGGCCAAAATGGGGGTTAAGTGAATTTCCTTGTTAATATACGGATTTTACTCATTTTTGACCCTTTTTCTTTCACTAAAAAGGTCATAAAGTGGCCTAGCCTTATCGAATCGAAGCATGTAATAGTTCCTATGAAATCTAACAAGCATATATTCGAATTCCAAGGTTGATTTTATCATTTTCGAAAATGGACAAAATGAGGGTTAAGTGAATTTCCTTGTTAATTTACGGATTTTACTCGTTTTTGACCTTTTTTAATTCACTAAAAAGGTCATAAAGTGGCCTAGCCTTATCGAATCGAAGCATGTAATAGTTCCTATGAAATCTAACAAGCATATATTCGAATTCCAAGGTTGATTTTATCATTTTCAAAAATGGACAAAATGAGGGTTAAGTGAATTTCCTTGTTAATTTACGGATTTTACTCGTTTTTGACCCTTTTTCTTTCACTGAAAAGGTCATAAAGTGGCCTAGCCTTATCGAATCGAAGAATGTAATAGTTCCTAGGAAATCAAACAAGCATATCTACGACATCCATGGTTTATTTTAGAATTTTTAAAAACGGCCAAAATGGGGGTTAAGTGAATTTTCTTGTTAATTTACGGATTTTACTCGTTTTTGACCCTTTTTCATTCACTGAAAAGGTCATAAAGTGGCCTAGCCTTATCGAATCGAAACATGTAATAGTTCCTAGGAAATCTAACAAGCATATCTACGACATCCATGGTTTATTTTAGAATTTTTTAAAAAGGCCAAAATGCGGGTTAAGTGAATTTCCTTGTTAATATAAGGATTTTACTCATTTTTGACCCTTTTTCTTTCACTAAAAAGGTCATAAAGTGGCCTAGCCTTATCGAATCGAAGCATGTAATAGTTCCTATGAAATCTAACAAGCATATATTCGAATTCCAAGGTTGATTTTATCATTTTTGAAAATGGATAAAATGAGGGTTAAGTGAATTTCCTTGTTAATTTACGGATTTTACTCGTTTTTGACCCTTTTTCTTTCACTAAAAAGGTCATAAAGTGGCCTAGCCTTATCGAATCGAAGCATGTAATAGTTCCTAGGAAATCTAGAAAGCATATCTACGACATCCATGGTTTATTTTAGAATTTTTAAAAACGGCCAAAATGGGGGTTAATTGAATTTCCTTCTTAATTTACGGATTTTACCCGTTTTTGACCATTTTTCTTTCACTAAAAAGGTCATAAAGTGGCCTAGCATTATCGAATCGAAGCATGTAATAGTTCCTAGGAAATCTAACAAACATATCTACGACATCCATGGTTTATTTCAGAATTTTTTAAAAAGGCCAAAATGGGGGTTAAGTGAATTTCCTTGTTAATTTATGGATTTTACTCGTTTTTGACCTTTTTCTTTCACTAAAAAGGTCATAAAGTGGCCTAGCCTTATCGAATCAAAGCATGTAATAGTTCCTATGAAATCTAACAAGCATATATTCGAATTCCAAGGTTGATTTTATCATTTTCAAAAATGGACAAAATGAGGGTTAAGTGAATTTCCTTGTTAATTTACGGATTTTACTCGTTTTTGACCCTTTTTCTTTCACTGAAAAGGTCATAAAGTGGCCTAGCCTTATCGAATCGAAGCATGTAATAGTTCCTAGGAAATCAAACAAGCATATCTACGACATCCATGGTTTATTTTAGAATTTTTAAAAACGGCCAAAATGGGGGTTAAGTGAATTTTCTTGTTAATTTACGGATTTTACTCGTTTTTGACCCTTTTTCATTCACTGAAAAGGTCATAAATTGGCCTAGCCTTATCGAATCGAAACATGTAATAGTTCCTAGGAAATCTAACAAGCATATCTACGACATCCATGATTTATTTTAGAATTTTTTAAAAAGGCCAAAATGCGGGTTAAGTGAATTTCCTTGTTAATATAAGGATTTTACTCATTTTTGACCCTTTTTCTTTCACTAAAAAGGTCATAAAGTGGCCTAGCCTTATCGAATCGAAGCATGTAATAGTTCCTATGAAATCTAACAAGCATATATTCGAATTCCAAGGTTGATTTTATCATTTTTGAGAATGGATAAAATGAGGGTTAAGTGAATTTCCTTGTTAATTTACGGATTTTACTCGTTTTTGACCCTTTTTCTTTCACTAAAAAGGTCATAAAGTGGCCTAGCCTTATCGAATCGAAGCATGTAATAGTTCCTAGGAAATCTAGCAAGCATATCTACGACATCCATGGTTTATTTTAGAATTTTTAAAAACGGCCAAAATGGGGGTTAAGTGAATTTCCTTGTTAATTTACGGATTTTACTCGTTTTTGACCCTTTTTCTTTCACTGAAAAGGTCATAAAATGGCCTAGCCATATCGAATCGAAGCATGTAATAGTTCCTAGGAAATCTAACAAGCATATCTACGACATCCATGGTTTATTTTAGAATTTTTAAACACGGCCAAAATGGGGGTTAAGTGAATTTCCTTGTTAATTTACGGATTTTACTCGTTTTTGACCCTTTTTCTTTCACTGAAAAGGTCATAAAGTGGCCTAGCCTTATCGAATCGAAGCATGTAATAGTTCCTAGGAAATCTAACAAGCATATCTACGACATCCATGGTTTATTTTAGAATTTTTTAAAAAGGCCAAAATGGGGGTTAAGTGAATTTCCTTGTTAATATACGGATTTTACTCATTTTTGACCCTTTTTCTTTCACTAAAAAGGTCATAAAGTGGCCTAGCCTTATCGAATCGAAGCATGTAATAGTTCCTATGAAATCTAACAAGCATATATTCGAATTCCAAGGTTGATTTTATCATTTTCGAAAATGGACAAAATGAGGGTTAAGTGAATTTCCTTGTTAATTTACGGATTTTACTCGTTTTTGACCTTTTTTAATTCACTAAAAAGGTCATAAAGTGGCCTAGCCTTATCGAATCGAAGCATGTAATAGTTCCTATGAAATCTAACAAGCATATATTCGAATTCCAAGGTTGATTTTATCATTTTCAAAAATGGACAAAATGAGGGTTAAGTGAATTTCCTTGTTAATTTACGGATTTTACTCGTTTTTGACCCTTTTTCTTTCACTGAAAAGGTCATAAAGTGGCCTAGCCTTATCGAATCGAAGAATGTAATAGTTCCTAGGAAATCCAACAAGCATATCTACGACATCCATGGTTTATTTTAGAATTTTTAAAAACGGCCAAAATGGGGGTTAAGTGAATTTTCTTGTTAATTTACGGATTTTACTCGTTTTTGACCCTTTTTCATTCACTGAAAAGGTCATAAAGTGGCCTAGCCTTATCGAATCGAAACATGTAATAGTTCCTAGGAAATCTAACAAGCATATCTACGACATCCATGGTTTATTTTAGAATTTTTTAAAAAGGCCAAAATGCGGGTTAAGTGAATTTCCTTGTTAATATAAGGATTTTACTCATTTTTGACCCTTTTTCTTTCACTAAAAAGGTCATAAAGTGGCCTAGCCTTATCGAATCGAAGCATGTAATAGTTCCTATGAAATCTAACAAGCATATATTCGAATTCCAAGGTTGATTTTATCATTTTTGAAAATGGATAAAATGAGGGTTAAGTGAATTTCCTTGTTAATTTACGGATTTTACTCGTTTTTGACCCTTTTTCTTTCACTAAAAAGGTCATAAAGTGGCCTAGCCTTATCGAATCGAAGCATGTAATAGTTCCTAGGAAATCTAGCAAGCATATCTACGACATCCATGGTTTATTTTAGAATTTTTAAAAACGGCCAAAATGGGGGTTAAGTGAATTTCCTTGTTAATTTACAGATTTTACTCATTTTTGACCCTTTTTCTTTCACTGAAAAGGTCAAAAAATGGCCTAGCCATATCGAATCGAAGCATGTAATAGTTCCTAGGAAATCTAACAAGCATATCTACGACATCCATGGTTTATTTTAGAATTTTTAAAAACGGCCAAAATGGGGGTTAAGTGAATTTTCTTGTTAATTTACGGATTTTACTCGTTTTTGACCCTTTTTCTTTCACTGAAAAGGTCATAAAGTGGCCTAGCCTTACCGAATCGAAGCATGTAATAGTTCCTAGGAAATCTAACAAGCATATCTACGACATCCATGGTTTATTTTAGAATTTTTTAAAAAGGCCAAAATGCGGGTTAAGTGAATTTCCTTGTTAATATAAGGATTTTACTCATTTTTGACCCCTTTTCTTTCACTAAAAAGGTCATAAAGTGGCCTAGCCTTATCGAATCGAAGCATGTAATAGTTCCTATGAAATCTAACAAGCATATATTCGAATTCCAAGGTTGATTTTATCATTTTTGAAAATGGATAAAATGAGGGTTAAGTGAATTTCCTTGTTAATTTACGGATTTTACTCGTTTTTGACCATTTTTCTTTAACTAAAAAGGTCATAAAGTGGCCTAGCCTTATCGAATCGAAGCATGTAATAGTTCCTAGGAAATCTAACAAGCATATCTACGACATCCATGGTTTATTTTAGAATTTTTAAACACGGCCAAAATGGGGGTTAAGTGAATTTCCTTGTTAATTTACGGATTTTACTCGTTTTTGACCCTTTTTCTTTCACTGAAAAGGTCATAAAGTGGCCTAGCCTTATCGAATCGAAGCATGTAATAGTTCCTAGGAAATCTAACAAGCATATCTACGACATCCATGGTTTATTTTAGAATTTTTTAAAAAGGCCAAAATGGGGGTTAAGTGAATTTCCTTGTTAATATACGGATTTTACTCATTTTTGACCCTTTTTCTTTCACTAAAAAGGTCATAAAGTGGCCTAGCCTTATCGAATCGAAGCATGTAATAGTTCCTATGAAATCTAACAAGCATATATTCGAATTCCAAGGTTGATTTTATCATTTTCGAAAATGGACAAAATGAGGGTTAAGTGAATTTCCTTGTTAATTTACGGATTTTACTCGTTTTTGACCTTTTTTAATTCACTAAAAAGGTCATAAAGTGGCCTAGCCTTATCGAATCGAAGCATGTAATAGTTCCTATGAAATCTAACAAGCATATATTCGAATTCCAAGGTTGATTTTATCATTTTCAAAAATGGACAAAATGAGGGTTAAGTGAATTTCCTTGTTAATTTACGGATTTTACTCGTTTTTGACCCTTTTTCTTTCACTGAAAAGGTCATAAAGTGGCCTAGCCTTATCGAATCGAAGAATGTAATAGTTCCTAGGAAATCCAACAAGCATATCTACGACATCCATGGTTTATTTTAGAATTTTTAAAAACGGCCAAAATGGGGGTTAAGTGAATTTTCTTGTTAATTTACGGATTTTACTCGTTTTTGACCCTTTTTCATTCACTGAAAAGGTCATAAAGTGGCCTAGCCTTATCGAATCGAAACATGTAATAGTTCCTAGGAAATCTAACAAGCATATCTACGACATCCATGGTTTATTTTAGAATTTTTTAAAAAGGCCAAAATGCGGGTTAAGTGAATTTCCTTGTTAATATAAGGATTTTACTCATTTTTGACCCTTTTTCTTTCACTAAAAAGGTCATAAAGTGGCCTAGCCTTATCGAATCGAAGCATGTAATAGTTCCTATGAAATCTAACAAGCATATATTCGAATTCCAAGGTTGATTTTATCATTTTTGAAAATGGATAAAATGAGGGTTAAGTGAATTTCCTTGTTAATTTACGGATTTTACTCGTTTTTGACCCTTTTTCTTTCACTAAAAAGGTCATAAAGTGGCCTAGCCTTATCGAATCGAAGCATGTAATAGTTCCTAGGAAATCTAGCAAGCATATCTACGACATCCATGGTTTATTTTAGAATTTTTAAAAACGGCCAAAATGGGGGTTAAGTGAATTTCCTTGTTAATTTACAGATTTTACTCATTTTTGACCCTTTTTCTTTCACTGAAAAGGTCAAAAAATGGCCTAGCCATATCGAATCGAAGCATGTAATAGTTCCTAGGAAATCTAACAAGCATATCTACGACATCCATGGTTTATTTTAGAATTTTTAAAAACGGCCAAAATGGGGGTTAAGTGAATTTTCTTGTTAATTTACGGATTTTACTCGTTTTTGACCCTTTTTCTTTCACTGAAAAGGTCATAAAGTGGCCTAGCCTTACCGAATCGAAGCATGTAATAGTTCCTAGGAAATCTAACAAGCATATCTACGACATCCATGGTTTATTTTAGAATTTTTTAAAAAGGCCAAAATGCGGGTTAAGTGAATTTCCTTGTTAATATAAGGATTTTACTCATTTTTGACCCCTTTTCTTTCACTAAAAAGGTCATAAAGTGGCCTAGCCTTATCGAATCGAAGCATGTAATAGTTCCTATGAAATCTAACAAGCATATATTCGAATTCCAAGGTTGATTTTATCATTTTTGAAAATGGATAAAATGAGGGTTAAGTGAATTTCCTTGTTAATTTACGGATTTTACTCGTTTTTGACCCTTTTTCTTTCACTAAAAAGGTCATAAAGTGGCCTAGCCTTATCGAATCGAAGCATGTAATAGTTCCTAGGAAATCTAGAAAGCATATCTACGACATCCATGGTTTATTTTAGAATTTTTAAAAACGGCCAAAATGGGGGTTAAGTGAATTTTCTTGTTAATTTACGGATTTTACTCGTTTTTGACCCTTTTTCTTTCACTGAAAAGGTCATAAAGTGGCCTAGCCTTATCGAATCGAAGCATGTAATAGTTCCTAGGAAATCTAACAAGCATATCTACGACATCCATGGTTTATTTTAGAATTTTTTAAAAAGGCCAAAATGGGGGTTAAGTGAATTTCCTTGTTAATATACGGATTTTACTCATTTTTGACCCTTTTTCTTTCACTAAAAAGGTCATAAAGTGGCCTAGCCATATCGAATCGAAGCATGTAATAGTTCCTATGAAATCTAACAAGCATATATTCGAATTCCAAGGTTGATTTTATCATTTTCAAAAATGGACAAAATGAGGGTTAAGTGAATTTCCTTGTTAATTTACGGATTTTACTCGTTTTTGACCCTTTTTCTTTCACTGAAAAGGTCATAAAGTGGCCTAGCCTTATCGAATCGAAGCATGTAATAGTTCCTAGGAAATCAAACAAGCATATCTACGACATTCATGGTTTATTTTAGAATTTTTAAAAACGGCCAAAATGGGGGTTAAGTGAATTTTCTTGTTAATTTACGGATTTTACTCGTTTTTGACCCTTTTTCATTCACTGAAAAGGTCATAAAGTGGCCTAGCCTTATCGAATCGAAACATGTAATAGTTCCTAGGAAATCTAACAAGCATATCTACGACATCCATGGTTTATTTTAGAATTTTTTAAAAAGGCCAAAATGCGGGTTAAGTGAATTTCCTTGTTAATATAAGAATTTTACTCATTTTTAACCCTTTTTCTTTCACTAAAAAGGTCATAAAGTGGCCTAGCCTTATCGAATCGAAGCATGTAATAGTTCCTATGAAATCTAACAAGCATATATTCGAATTCCAAGGTTGATTTTATCATTTTTGAAAATGGATAAAATGAGGGTTAAGTGAATTTCGTTGTTAATTTACGGATTTTACTCGTTTTTGACCCTTTTTCTTTCACTGAAAAGGTCATAAAGTGGCCTAGCCTTATCGAATCGAAGCATGTAATAGTTCCTAGGAAATCTAACAAGCATATCTACGACATCCATGGTTTATTTTAGAATTTTTTAAAAAGGCCAAAATGGGGGTTAAGTGAATTTCCTTGTTAATATACGGATTTTACTCATTTTTGACCCTTTTTCTTTCACTAAAAAGGTCATAAAGTGGCCTAGCCATATCGAATCGAAGCATGTAATAGTTCCTATGAAATCTAACAAGCATATATTCGAATTCCAAGGTTGATTTTATCATTTTCAAAAATGGACAAAATGAGGGTTAAGTGAATTTCCTTGTTAATTTACGGATTTTACTCGTTTTTGACCCTTTTTCTTTCACTGAAAAGGTCATAAAGTGGCCTAGCCTTATCGAATCGAAGCATGTAATAGTTCCTAGGAAATCAAACAAGCATATCTACGACATTCATGGTTTATTTTAGAATTTTTAAAAACGGCCAAAATGGGGGTTAAGTGAATTTTCTTGTTAATTTACGGATTTTACTCGTTTTTGACCCTTTTTCATTCACTGAAAAGGTCATAAAGTGGCCTAGCCTTATCGAATCGAAACATGTAATAGTTCCTAGGAAATCTAACAAGCATATCTACGACATCCATGGTTTATTTTAGAATTTTTTAAAAAGGCAAAAATGCGGGTTAAGTGAATTTCCTTGTTAATATAAGAATTTTACTCATTTTTAACCCTTTTTCTTTCACTAAAAAGGTCATAAAGTGGCCTAGCCTTATCGAATCGAAGCATGTAATAGTTCCTATGAAATCTAACAAGCATATATTCGAATTCCAAGGTTGATTTTATCATTTTTGAAAATGGATAAAATGAGGGTTAAGTGAATTTCCTTGTTAATTTACGGATTTTACTCGTTTTTAACCCTTTTTCTTTCACTAAAAAGGTCATAAAGTGGCCTAGCCTTATCGAATCGAAGCATGTAATAGTTCCTAGGAAATCTAGCAAGCATATCTACGACATCCATGGTTTATTTTAGAATTTTTAAAAACGGCCAAAATGGGGGTTAAGTGAATTTCCTTGTTAACTTACGGATTTTACTCGTTTTTGACCCTTTTTCTTTCACTGAAAAGGTCATAAAATGGCCTAGCCATATCGAATTGAAGCATGGAATAGTTCCTAGGAAATCTAACAAGCATATCTACGACATCCATGGTTTATTTTAGAATTTTTTAAAAAGGCCAAAATGCGGGTTAAGTGAATTTCCTTGTTAATATAAGGATTTTACTCATTTTTGACCCTTTTTCTTTCACTAAAAAGGTCATAAAGTGGCCTAGCCTTATCGAATCGAAGCATGTAATAGTTCCTATGAAATCTAACAAGCACATATTCGAATTCCAAGGTTGATTTTATCATTTTTGAAAACGGATAAAATGAGGGTTAAGTGAATTTCCTTGTTAATTTACGGATTTTACTCGTTTTTGACCCTTTTTCTTTCACTAAAAAGGTCATAAAGTGGCCTAGCCTTATCGAATCGAAGCATGTAATAGTTCCTAGGAAATCTAGAAAGCATATCTACGACATCCATGGTTTATTTTAGAATTTTTAAAAACGGCCAAAATGGGGGTTAAGAGAATTTTCTTGTTAATTTACGGATTTTACTCGTTTTTGACCCTTTTTCTTTCACTGAAAAGGTCATAAAGTGGCCTAGCCTTATCGAATCGAAGCATGTAATAGTTCCTAGGAAATCTAACAAGCATATCTACGACATCCATGGTTTATTTTAGAATTTTTTAAAAAGGCCAAAATGCGGGTTAAGTGAATTTCCTTGTTAATATAAGGATTTTACTCATTTTTGACCCTTTTTCTTTCACTAAAAAGGTCATAAAGTGGCCTAGCCTTATCGAATCGAAGCATGTAATAGTTCCTATGAAATCTAACAAGCATATATTCGAATTCCAAGGTTGATTTTATCATTTTTGAAAATGGATAAAATGAGGGTTAAGTGAATTTCCTTGTTAATTTACGGATTTTACTCGTTTTTGACCCTTTTTCTTTCACTAAAAAGGTCATAAAGTGGCCTAGCCTTATCGAATCGAAGCATGTAATAGTTCCTAGGAAATCTAGAAAGCATATCTACGACATCCATGGTTTATTTTAGAATTTTTAAAAACGGCCAAAATGGGGGTTAAGTGAATTTTCTTGTTAATTTACGGATTTTACTCGTTTTTGACCCTTTTTCTTTCACTGAAAAGGTCATAAAGTGGCCTAGCCTTATCGAATCGAAGCATGTAATAGTTCCTAGGAAATCTAACAAGCATATCTACGACATCCATGGTTTATTTTAGAATTTTTTAAAAAGGCCAAAATGGGGGTTAAGTGAATTTCCTTGTTAATATACGGATTTTACTCATTTTTGACCCTTTTTCTTTCACTAAAAAGGTCATAAAGTGGCCTAGCCTTATCGAATCGAAGCATGTAATAGTTCCTATGAAATCTAACAAGCATATATTCGAATTCCAAGGTTGATTTTATCATTTTCAAAAATGGACAAAATGAGGGTTAAGTGAATTTCCTTGTTAATTTACGGATTTTACTCGTTTTTGACCCTTTTTCTTTCACAGAAAAGGTCATAAAGTGGCCTAGCCTTATCGAATCGAAGCATGTAATAGTTCCTAGGAAATCAAACAAGCATATCTACGACATTCATGTTTTATTTTAGAATTTTTAAAAACGGCCAAAATGGGGGTTAAGTGAATTTTCTTGTTAATTTACGGATTTTACTCGTTTTTGACCCTTTTTCATTCACTGAAAAGGTCATAAAGTGGCCTAGCCTTATCGAATCGAAACATGTAATAGTTCCTAGGAAATCTAACAAGCATATCTACGACATCCATGGTTTATTTTAGAATTTTTTAAAAAGGCCAAAATGCGGGTTAAGTGAATTTCCTTGTTAATATAAGGATTTTACTCATTTTTAACCCTTTTTCTTTCACTAAAAAGGTCATAAAGTGGCCTAGCCTTATCGAATCGAAGCATGTAATAGTTCCTATGAAATCTAACAAGCATATATTCGAATTCCAAGGTTGATTTTATCATTTTTGAAAAAGGATAAAATGAGGGTTAAGTGAATTTCCTTGTTAATTTACGGATTTTACTCGTTTTTGACCCTTTTTCTTTCACTGAAAAGGTCATAAAGTGGCCTAGCCTTATCGAATCGAAGCATGTAATAGTTCCTAGGAAAACAAACAAGCATATCTACGACATTCATGGTTTATTTTAGAATTTTTAAAAACGGCCAAAATGGGGGTTAAGTGAATTTTCTTGTTAATTTACGGATTTTACTCGTTTTTGACCCTTTTTCATTCACTGAAAAGGTCATAAAGTGGCCTAGCCTTATCGAATCGAAACATGTAATAGTTCCTAGGAAATCTAACAAGCATATCTACGACATCCATGGTTTATTTTAGAATTTTTTAAAAAGGCCAAAATGCGGGTTAAGTGAATTTCCTTGTTAATATAAGGATTTTACTCATTTTTAACCCTTTTTCTTTCACTAAAAAGGTCATAAAGTGGCCTAGCCTTATCGAATCGAATCATGTAATAGTTCCTATGAAATCTAACAAGCATATATTCGAATTCCAAGGTTGATTTTATCATTTTTGAAAATGGATAAAATGAGGGTTAAGTGAATTTCCTTGTTAATTTACGGATTTTACTCGTTTTTGACCCTTTTTCTTTCACTAAAAAGGTCATAAAGTGGCCTAGCCTTATCGAATCGAAGCATGTAATAGTTCCTAGGAAATCTAGAAAGCATATCTACGACATCCATGGTTTATTTTAGAATTTTTAAAAACGGCCAAAATGGGGGTTAAGTGAATTTTCTTGTTAATTTACGGATTTTACTCGTTTTTGACCCTTTTTCTTTCACTGAAAAGGTCATAAAGTGGCCTAGCCTTATCGAATCGAAGCATGTAATAGTTCCTAGGAAATCTAACAAGCATATCTACGACATCCATGGTTTATTTTAGAATTTTTTAAAAAGGCCAAAATGGGGGTTAAGTGAATTTCCTTGTTAATATACGGATTTTACTCATTTTTGACCCTTTTTCTTTCACTAAAAAGGTCATAAAGTGGCCTAGCCTTATCGAATCGAAGCATGTAATAGTTCCTATGAAATCTAACAAGCATATATTCGAATTCCAAGGTTGATTTTATCATTTTCAAAAATGGACAAAATGAGGGTTAAGTGAATTTCCTTGTTAATTTACGGATTTTACTCGTTTTTGACCCTTTTTCTTTCACAGAAAAGGTCATAAAGTGGCCTAGCCTTATCGAATCGAAGCATGTAATAGTTCCTAGGAAATCAAACAAGCATATCTACGACATTCATGTTTTATTTTAGAATTTTTAAAAACGGCCAAAATGGGGGTTAAGTGAATTTTCTTGTTAATTTACGGATTTTACTCGTTTTTGACCCTTTTTCTTTCACTGAAAAGGTCATAAAGTGGCCTAGCCTTATCGAATCGAAGCATGTAATAGTTCCTAGGAAATCTAACAAGCATATCTACGACATCCATGGTTTATTTTAGAATTTTTTAAAAAGGCCAAAATGGGGGTTAAGTGAATTTCCTTGTTAATATACGGATTTTACTCATTTTTGACCCTTTTTCTTTCACTAAAAAGGTCATAAAGTGGCCTAGCCTTATCGAATCGAAGCATGTAATAGTTCCTATGAAATCTAACAAGCATATATTCGAATTCCAAGGTTGATTTTATCATTTTCAAAAATGGACAAAATGAGGGTTAAGTGAATTTCCTTGTTAATTTACGGATTTTACTCGTTTTTGACCCTTTTTCTTTCACAGAAAAGGTCATAAAGTGGCCTAGCCTTATCGAATCGAAACATGTAATAGTTCCTAGGAAATCTAACAAGCATATCTACGACATCCATGGTTTATTTTAGAATTTTTTAAAAAGGCAAAAATGCGGGTTAAGTGAATTTCCTTGTTAATATAAGAATTTTACTCATTTTTAACCCTTTTTCTTTCACTAAAAAGGTCATAAAGTGGCCTAGCCTTATCGAATCGAAGCATGTAATAGTTCCTATGAAATCTAACAAGCATATATTCGAATTCCAAGGTTGATTTTATCATTTTTGAAAATGGATAAAATGAGGGTTAAGTGAATTTCCTTGTTAATTTACGGATTTTACTCGTTTTTAACCCTTTTTCTTTCACTAAAAAGGTCATAAAGTGGCCTAGCCTTATCGAATCGAAGCATGTAATAGTTCCTAGGAAATCTAGCAAGCATATCTACGACATCCATGGTTTATTTTAGAATTTTTAAAAACGGCCAAAATGGGGGTTAAGTGAATTTCCTTGTTAACTTACGGATTTTACTCGTTTTTGACCCTTTTTCTTTCACTGAAAAGGTCATAAAATGGCCTAGCCATATCGAATTGAAGCATGGAATAGTTCCTAGGAAATCTAACAAGCATATCTACGACATCCATGGTTTATTTTAGAATTTTTTAAAAAGGCCAAAATGCGGGTTAAGTGAATTTCCTTGTTAATATAAGGATTTTACTCATTTTTGACCCTTTTTCTTTCACTAAAAAGGTCATAAAGTGGCCTAGCCTTATCGAATCGAAGCATGTAATAGTTCCTATGAAATCTAACAAGCATATATTCGAATTCCAAGGTTGATTTTATCATTTTTGAAAACGGATAAAATGAGGGTTAAGTGAATTTCCTTGTTAATTTACGGATTTTACTCGTTTTTGACCCTTTTTCTTTCACTAAAAAGGTCATAAAGTGGCCTAGCCTTATCGAATCGAAGCATGTAATAGTTCCTAGGAAATCTAGAAAGCATATCTACGACATCCATGGTTTATTTTAGAATTTTTAAAAACGGCCAAAATGGGGGTTAAGAGAATTTTCTTGTTAATTTACGGATTTTACTCGTTTTTGACCCTTTTTCTTTCACTGAAAAGGTCATAAAGTGGCCTAGCCTTATCGAATCGAAGCATGTAATAGTTCCTAGGAAATCTAACAAGCATATCTACGACATCCATGGTTTATTTTAGAATTTTTTAAAAAGGCCAAAATGCGGGTTAAGTGAATTTCCTTGTTAATATAAGGATTTTACTCATTTTTGACCCTTTTTCTTTCACTAAAAAGGTCATAAAGTGGCCTAGCCTTATCGAATCGAAGCATGTAATAGTTCCTATGAAATCTAACAAGCATATATTCGAATTCCAAGGTTGATTTTATCATTTTTGAAAATGGATAAAATGAGGGTTAAGTGAATTTCCTTGTTAATTTACGGATTTTACTCGTTTTTGACCCTTTTTCTTTCACTAAAAAGGTCATAAAGTGGCCTAGCCTTATCGAATCGAAGCATGTAATAGTTCCTAGGAAATCTAGAAAGCATATCTACGACATCCATGGTTTATTTTAGAATTTTTAAAAACGGCCAAAATGGGGGTTAAGTGAATTTTCTTGTTAATTTACGGATTTTACTCGTTTTTGACCCTTTTTCTTTCACTGAAAAGGTCATAAAGTGGCCTAGCCTTATCGAATCGAAGCATGTAATAGTTCCTAGGAAATCTAACAAGCATATCTACGACATCCATGGTTTATTTTAGAATTTTTTAAAAAGGCCAAAATGGGGGTTAAGTGAATTTCCTTGTTAATATACGGATTTTACTCATTTTTGACCCTTTTTCTTTCACTAAAAAGGTCATAAAGTGGCCTAGCCTTATCGAATCGAAGCATGTAATAGTTCCTATGAAATCTAACAAGCATATATTCGAATTCCAAGGTTGATTTTATCATTTTCAAAAATGGACAAAATGAGGGTTAAGTGAATTTCCTTGTTAATTTACGGATTTTACTCGTTTTTGACCCTTTTTCTTTCACAGAAAAGGTCATAAAGTGGCCTAGCCTTATCGAATCGAAGCATGTAATAGTTCCTAGGAAATCAAACAAGCATATCTACGACATTCATGTTTTATTTTAGAATTTTTAAAAACGGCCAAAATGGGGGTTAAGTGAATTTTCTTGTTAATTTACGGATTTTACTCGTTTTTGACCCTTTTTCATTCACTGAAAAGGTCATAAAGTGGCCTAGCCTTATCGAATCGAAACATGTAATAGTTCCTAGGAAATCTAACAAGCATATCTACGACATCCATGGTTTATTTTAGAATTTTTTAAAAAGGCCAAAATGCGGGTTAAGTGAATTTCCTTGTTAATATAAGGATTTTACTCATTTTTAACCCTTTTTCTTTCACTAAAAAGGTCATAAAGTGGCCTAGCCTTATCGAATCGAAGCATGTAATAGTTCCTATGAAATCTAACAAGCATATATTCGAATTCCAAGGTTGATTTTATCATTTTTGAAAAAGGATAAAATGAGGGTTAAGTGAATTTCCTTGTTAATTTACGGATTTTACTCGTTTTTGACCCTTTTTCTTTCACTGAAAAGGTCATAAAGTGGCCTAGCCTTATCGAATCGAAGCATGTAATAGTTCCTAGGAAAACAAACAAGCATATCTACGACATTCATGGTTTATTTTAGAATTTTTAAAAACGGCCAAAATGGGGGTTAAGTGAATTTTCTTGTTAATTTACGGATTTTACTCGTTTTTGACCCTTTTTCATTCACTGAAAAGGTCATAAAGTGGCCTAGCCTTATCGAATCGAAACATGTAATAGTTCCTAGGAAATCTAACAAGCATATCTACGACATCCATGGTTTATTTTAGAATTTTTTAAAAAGGCCAAAATGCGGGTTAAGTGAATTTCCTTGTTAATATAAGGATTTTACTCATTTTTAACCCTTTTTCTTTCACTAAAAAGGTCATAAAGTGGCCTAGCCTTATCGAATCGAATCATGTAATAGTTCCTATGAAATCTAACAAGCATATATTCGAATTCCAAGGTTGATTTTATCATTTTTGAAAATGGATAAAATGAGGGTTAAGTGAATTTCCTTGTTAATTTACGGATTTTACTCGTTTTTGACCCTTTTTCTTTCACTAAAAAGGTCATAAAGTGGCCTAGCCTTATCGAATCGAAGCATGTAATAGTTCCTAGGAAATCTAGAAAGCATATCTACGACATCCATGGTTTATTTTAGAATTTTTAAAAACGGCCAAAATGGGGGTTAAGTGAATTTTCTTGTTAATTTACGGATTTTACTCGTTTTTGACCCTTTTTCTTTCACTGAAAAGGTCATAAAGTGGCCTAGCCTTATCGAATCGAAGCATGTAATAGTTCCTAGGAAATCTAACAAGCATATCTACGACATCCATGGTTTATTTTAGAATTTTTTAAAAAGGCCAAAATGGGGGTTAAGTGAATTTCCTTGTTAATATACGGATTTTACTCATTTTTGACCCTTTTTCTTTCACTAAAAAGGTCATAAAGTGGCCTAGCCTTATCGAATCGAAGCATGTAATAGTTCCTATGAAATCTAACAAGCATATATTCGAATTCCAAGGTTGATTTTATCATTTTCAAAAATGGACAAAATGAGGGTTAAGTGAATTTCCTTGTTAATTTACGGATTTTACTCGTTTTTGACCCTTTTTCTTTCACAGAAAAGGTCATAAAGTGGCCTAGCCTTATCGAATCGAAGCATGTAATAGTTCCTAGGAAATCAAACAAGCATATCTACGACATTCATGTTTTATTTTAGAATTTTTAAAAACGGCCAAAATGGGGGTTAAGTGAATTTTCTTGTTAATTAACGGATTTTACTCGTTTTTGACCCTTTTTCATTCACTGAAAAGGTCATAAAGTGGCCTAGCCTTATCGAATCGAAACATGTAATAGTTCCTAGGAAATCTAACAAGCATATCTACGACATCCATGGTTTATTTTAGAATTTTTTAAAAAGGCCAAAATGCGGGTTAAGTGAATTTCCTTGTTAATATAAGGATTTTACTCATTTTTAACCCTTTTTCTTTCACTAAAAAGGTCATAAAGTGGCCTAGCCTTATCGAATCGAAGCATGTAATAGTTCCTATGAAATCTAACAAGCATATATTCGAATTCCAAGGTTGATTTTATCATTTTTGAAAAAGGATAAAATGAGGGTTAAGTGAATTTCCTTGTTAATTTACGGATTTTACTCGTTTTTGACCCTTTTTCTTTCACTGAAAAGGTCATAAAGTGGCCTAGCCTTATCGAATCGAAGCATGTAATAGTTCCTAGGAAAACAAACAAGCATATCTACGACATTCATGGTTTATTTTAGAATTTTTAAAAACGGCCAAAATGGGGGTTAAGTGAATTTTCTTGTTAATTTACGGATTTTACTCGTTTTTGACCCTTTTTCTATCACTAAAAAGGTCATAAAGTGGCCTAGCCTTATCGAATCGAAGCATGTAATAGTTCCTAGGAAATCTAGAAAGCATATCTACGACATCCATAGTTTATTTTAGAATTTTTAAAAACGGCCAAAATGGGGGTTAAGTGAATTTTCTTGTTAATTTACGGATTTTACTCGTTTTTGACCCTTTTTCTTTCACTGAAAAAGTCATAAAGTGGCCTAGCCTTATCGAATCGAAGCATGTAATAGTTCCTAGGAAATCTAACAAGCATATCTACGACATCCATGGTTTATTTTAGAATTTTTTAAAAAGGCCAAAATGGGGGTTAAGTGAATTTCCTTGTTAATATACGGATTTTACTCATTTTTGACCCTTTTTCTTTCACTAAAAAGGTCATAAAGTGGCCTAGCCTTATCGAATCGAAGCATGTAATAGTTCCTATGAAATCTAACAAGCATATATTCGAATTCCAAGGTTGATTTTATCATTTTCAAAAATGGACAAAATGAGGGTTAAGTGAATTTCCTTGTTAATTTACGGATTTTACTCGTTTTTGACCCTTTTTCTTTCACAGAAAAGGTCATAAAGTGGCCTAGCCTTATCGAATCGAAGCATGTAATAGTTCCTAGGAAATCAAACAAGCATATCTACGACATTCATGTTTTATTTTAGAATTTTTAAAAACGGCCAAAATGGGGGTTAAGTGAATTTTCTTGTTAATTTACGGATTTTACTCGTTTTTGACCCTTTTTCATTCACTGAAAAGGTCATAAAGTGGCCTAGCCTTATCGAATCGAAACATGTAATAGTTCCTAGGAAATCTAACAAGCATATCTACGACATCCATGGTTTATTTTAGAATTTTTTAAAAAGGCCAAAATGCGGGTTAAGTGAATTTCCTTGTTAATATAAGGATTTTACTCATTTTTAACCCTTTTTCTTTCACTAAAAAGGTCATAAAGTGGCCTAGCCTTATCGAATCGAAGCATGTAATAGTTCCTATGAAATCTAACAAGCATATATTCGAATTCCAAGGTTGATTTTATCATTTTTGAAAAAGGATAAAATGAGGGTTAAGTGAATTTCCTTGTTAATTTACGGATTTTACTCGTTTTTGACCCTTTTTCTTTCACTGAAAAGGTCATAAAGTGGCCTAGCCTTATCGAATCGAAGCATGTAATAGTTCCTAGGAAAACAAACAAGCATATCTACGACATTCATGGTTTATTTTAGAATTTTTAAAAACGGCCAAAATGGGGG
Source organism: Medicago sativa (assembly GCF_051527215.1). Classification (NCBI taxonomy): domain Eukaryota; kingdom Viridiplantae; phylum Streptophyta; class Magnoliopsida; order Fabales; family Fabaceae; genus Medicago; species Medicago sativa. The sequence goes on along the minus strand of NC_140749.1, from coordinate 25,868,445 downwards.
TTAAGTGAATTTTCTTGTTAATTTACGGATTTTACTCGTTTTTGACCCTTTTTCATTCACTGAAAAGGTCATAAAGTGGCCTAGCCTTATCGAATCGAAACATGTAATAGTTCCTAGGAAATCTAACAAGCATATCTACGACATCCATGGTTTATTTTAGAATTTTTTAAAAAGGCCAAAATGCGGGTTAAGTGAATTTCCTTGTTAATATAAGGATTTTACTCATTTTTAACCCTTTTTCTTTCACTAAAAAGGTCATAAAGTGGCCTAGCCTTATCGAATCGAAGCATGTAATAGTTCCTATGAAATCTAACAAGCATATATTCGAATTCCAAGGTTGATTTTATCATTTTTGAAAATGGATAAAATGAGGGTTAAGTGAATTTCCTTGTTAATTTACGGATTTTACTCGTTTTTGACCCTTTTTCTTTCACTAAAAAGGTCATAAAGTGGCCTAGCCTTATCGAATCGAAGCATGTAATAGTTCCTAGGAAATCTAGAAAGCATATCTACGACATCCATGGTTTATTTTAGAATTTTTAAAAACGGCCAAAATGGGGGTTAAGTGAATTTTCTTGTTAATTTACGGATTTTACTCGTTTTTGACCCTTTTTCTTTCACTGAAAAGGTCATAAAGTGGCCTAGCCTTATCGAATCGAAGCATGTAATAGTTCCTAGGAAATCTAACAAGCATATCTACGACATCCATGGTTTATTTTAGAATTTTTTAAAAAGGCCAAAATGGGGGTTAAGTGAATTTCCTTGTTAATATACGGATTTTACTCATTTTTGACCCTTTTTCTTTCACTAAAAAGGTCATAAAGTGGCCTAGCCTTATCGAATCGAAGCATGTAATAGTTCCTATGAAATCTAACAAGCATATATTCAAATTCCAAGGTTGATTTTATCATTTTCAAAAATGGACAAAATGAGGGTTAAGTGAATTTCCTTGTTAATTTACGGATTTTACTCGTTTTTGACCCTTTTTCTTTCACAGAAAAGGTCATAAAGTGGCCTAGCCTTATCGAATCGAAGCATGTAATAGTTCCTAGGAAATCAAACAAGCATATCTACGACATTCATGTTTTATTTTAGAATTTTTAAAAACGGCCAAAATGGGGATTAAGTGAATTTTCTTGTTAATTTACGGATTTTACTCGTTTTTGACCCTTTTTCATTCACTGAAAAGGTCATAAAGTGGCCTAGCCTTATCGAATCGAAACATGTAATAGTTCCTAGGAAATCTAACAAGCATATCTACGACATCCATGGTTTATTTTAGAATTTTTTAAAAAGGCCAAAATGCGGGTTAAGTGAATTTCCTTGTTAATATAAGGATTTTACTCATTTTTAACCCTTTTTCTTTCATTAAAAAGGTCATAAAGTGGCCTAGCCTTATCGAATCGAAGCATGTAATAGTTCCTATGAAATCTAACAAGCATATATTCGAATTCCAAGGTTGATTTTATCATTTTTGAAAAAGGATAAAATGAGGGTTAAGTGAATTTCCTTGTTAATTTACGGATTTTACTCGTTTTTGACCCTTTTTCTTTCACTGAAAAGGTCATAAAGTGGCCTAGCCTTATCGAATCGAAGCATGTAATAGTTCCTAGGAAAACAAACAAGCATATCTACGACATTCATGGTTTATTTTAGAATTTTTAAAAACGGCCAAAATGGGGGTTAAGTGAATTTTCTTGTTAATTTACGGATTTTACTCGTTTTTGACCCTTTTTCATTCACTGAAAAGGTCATAAAGTGGCCTAGCCTTATCGAATCGAAACATGTAATAGTTCCTAGGAAATCTAACAAGCATATCTACGACATCCATGGTTTATTTTAGAATTTTTTAAAAAGGCCAAAATGCGGGTTAAGTGAATTTCCTTGTTAATATAAGGATTTTACTCATTTTTAACCCTTTTTCTTTCACTAAAAAGGTCATAAAGTGGCCTAGCCTTATCGAATCGAAGCATGTAATAGTTCCTATGAAATCTAACAAGCATATATTCGAATTCCAAGGTTGATTTTATCATTTTTGAAAATGGATAAAATGAGGGTTAAGTGAATTTCCTTGTTAATTTACGGATTTTACTCGTTTTTGACCCTTTTTCTTTCACTAAAAAGGTCATAAAGTGGCCTAGCCTTATCGAATCGAAACATGTAATAGTTCCTAGGAAATCTAACAAGCATATCTACGACATCCATGGTTTATTTTAGAATTTTTTAAAAAGGCCAAAATGCGGGTTAAGTGAATTTCCTTGTTAATATAAGGATTTTACTCATTTTTAACCCTTTTTCTTTCACTAAAAAGGTCATAAAGTGGCCTAGCCTTTTCGAATCGAAGCATGTAATAGTTCCTATGAAATCTAACAAGCATATATTCGAATTCCAAGGTTGATTTTATCATTTTTGAAAATGGATAAAATGAGGGTTAAGTGAATTTCCTTGTTAATTTACGGATTTTACTCGTTTTTGACCCTTTTTCTTTCACTAAAAAGGTCATAAAGTGGCCTAGCCTTATCGAATCGAAGCATGTAATAGTTCCTAGGAAATCTAGAAAGCATATCTACGACATCCATGGTTTATTTTAGAATTTTTAAAAACGGCCAAAATGGGGGTTAAGTGAATTTTCTTGTTAATTTACGGATTTTACTCGTTTTTGACCCTTTTTCTTTCACTGAAAAGGTCATAAAGTGGCCTAGCCTTATCGAATCGAAGCATGTAATAGTTCCTAGGAAATCTAACAAGCATATCTACGACATCCATGGTTTATTTTAGAATTTTTTAAAAAGGCCAAAATGGGGGTTAAGTGAATTTCCTTGTTAATATACGGATTTTACTCATTTTTGACCCTTTTTCTTTCACTAAAAAGGTCATAAAGTGGCCTAGCCTTATCGAATCGAAGCATGTAATAGTTCCTATGAAATCTAACAAGCATATATTCGAATTCCAAGGTTGATTTTATCATTTTCAAAAATGGACAAAATGAGGGTTAAGTGAATTTCCTTGTTAATTTACGGATTTTACTCGTTTTTGACCCTTTTTCTTTCACAGAAAAGGTCATAAAGTGGCCTAGCCTTATCGAATCGAAGCATGTAATAGTTCCTAGGAAATCAAACAAGCATATCTACGACATTCATGTTTTATTTTAGAATTTTTAAAAACGGCCAAAATGGGGGTTAAGTGAATTTTCTTGTTAATTTACGGATTTTACTCGTTTTTGACCCTTTTTCATTCACTGAAAAGGTCATAAAGTGGCCTAGCCTTATCGAATCGAAACATGTAATAGTTCCTAGGAAATCTAACAAGCATATCTACGACATCCATGGTTTATTTTAGAATTTTTTAAAAAGGCCAAAATGCGGGTTAAGTGAATTTCCTTGTTAATATAAGGATTTTACTCATTTTTAACCCTTTTTCTTTCACTAAAAAGGTCATAAAGTGGCCTAGCCTTATCGAATCGAAGCATGTAATAGTTCCTATGAAATCTAACAAGCATATATTCGAATTCCAAGGTTGATTTTATCATTTTTGAAAAAGGATAAAATGAGGGTTAAGTGAATTTCCTTGTTAATTTACGGATTTTACTCGTTTTTGACCCTTTTTCTTTCACTGAAAAGGTCATAAAGTGGCCTAGCCTTATCGAATCGAAGCATGTAATAGTTCCTAGGAAAACAAACAAGCATATCTACGACATTCATGGTTTATTTTAGAATTTTTAAAAACGGCCAAAATGGGGGTTAAGTGAATTTTCTTGTTAATTTACGGATTTTACTCGTTTTTGACCCTTTTTCATTCACTGAAAAGGTCATAAAGTGGCCTAGCCTTATCGAATCGAAACATGTAATAGTTCCTAGGAAATCTAACAAGCATATCTACGACATCCATGGTTTATTTTAGAATTTTTTAAAAAGGCCAAAATGCGGGTTAAGTGAATTTCCTTGTTAATATAAGGATTTTACTCATTTTTAACCCTTTTTCTTTCACTAAAAAGGTCATAAAGTGGCCTAGCCTTATCGAATCGAAGCATGTAATAGTTCCTATGAAATCTAACAAGCATATATTCGAATTCCAAGGTTGATTTTATCATTTTTGAAAAAGGATAAAATGAGGGTTAAGTGAATTTCCTTGTTAATTTACGGATTTTACTCGTTTTTGACCCTTTTTCTTTCACTGAAAAGGTCATAAAGTGGCCTAGCCTTATCGAATCGAAGCATGTAATAGTTCCTAGGAAAACAAACAAGCATATCTACGACATTCATGGTTTATTTTAGAATTTTTAAAAACGGCCAAAATGGGGGTTAAGTGAATTTTCTTGTTAATTTACGGATTTTACTCGTTTTTGACCCTTTTTCATTCACTGAAAAGGTCATAAAGTGGCCTAGCCTTATCGAATCGAAACATGTAATAGTTCCTAGGAAATCTAACAAGCATATCTACGACATCCATGGTTTATTTTAGAATTTTTTAAAAAGGCCAAAATGCGGGTTAAGTGAATTTCCTTGTTAATATAAGGATTTTACTCATTTTTAACCCTTTTTCTTTCACTAAAAAGGTCATAAAGTGGCCTAGCCTTATCGAATCGAAGCATGTAATAGTTCCTATGAAATCTAACAAGCATATATTCGAATTCCAAGGTTGATTTTATCATTTTTGAAAAAGGATAAAATGAGGGTTAAGTGAATTTCCTTGTTAATTTACGGATTTTACTCGTTTTTGACCCTTTTTCTTTCACTGAAAAGGTCATAAAGTGGCCTAGCCTTATCGAATCGAAGCATGTAATAGTTCCTAGGAAAACAAACAAGCATATCTACGACATTCATGGTTTATTTTAGAATTTTTAAAAACGGCCAAAATGGGGGTTAAGTGAATTTTCTTGTTAATTTACGGATTTTACTCGTTTTTGACCCTTTTTCATTCACTGAAAAGGTCATAAAGTGGCCTAGCCTTATCGAATCGAAACATGTAATAGTTCCTAGGAAATCTAACAAGCATATCTACGACATCCATGGTTTATTTTAGAATTTTTTAAAAAGGCCAAAATGCGGGTTAAGTGAATTTCCTTGTTAATATAAGGATTTTACTCATTTTTAACCATTTTTCTTTCACTAAAAAGGTCATAAAGTGGCCTAGCCTTATCGAATCGAAGCATGTAATAGTTCCTAGGAAATCTAACAAGCATATCTACGACATCCATGGTTTATTTTAGAATTTTTTAAAAAGGCCAAAATGCGGGTTAAGTGAATTTCCTTGTTAATATAAGGATTTTACTCATTTTTGACCCTTTTTCTTTCACTAAAAAGGTCATAAAGTGGCCTAGCCTTATCGAATCGAAGCATGTAATAGTTCCTATGAAATCTAACAAGCATATATTCGAATTCCAAGGTTGATTTTATCATTTTTGAAAATGGATAAAATGAGGGTTAAGTGAATTTCCTTGTTAATTTACGGATTTTACTCGTTTTTGACCCTTTTTCTTTCACTAAAAAGGTCATAAAGTGGCCTAGCCTTATCGAATCGAAGCATGTAATAGTTCCTAGGAAATCTAGCAAGCATATCTACGACATCCATGGTTTATTTTAGAATTTTTAAAAACGGCCAAAATGGGGGTTAAGTGAATTTCCTTGTTAATTTACGGATTTTACTCGTTTTTGACCCTTTTTCTTTCACTGAAAAGGTCATAAAATGGCCTAGCCATATCGAATCGAAGCATGTAATAGTTCCTAGGAAATCTAACAAGCATATCTACGACATCCATGGTTTATTTTAGAATTTTTAAAAACGGCCAAAATGGGGGTTAAGTGAATTTTCTTGTTAATTTACGGATTTTACTCGTTTTTGACCCTTTTTCTTTCACTGAAAAGGTCATAAAGTGGCCTAGCCTTACCGAATCGAAGCATGTAATAGTTCCTAGGAAATCTAACAAGCATATCTACGACATCCATGGTTTATTTTAGAATTTTTTAAAAAGGCCAAAATGCGGGTTAAGTGAATTTCCTTGTTAATATAAGGATTTTACTCATTTTTGACCCTTTTTCTTTCACTAAAAAGGTCATAAAGTGGCTTAGCCTTATCGGATCGAAGCATGTAATAGTTCCTATGAAATCTAACAAGCATATATTCGAATTCCAAGGTTGATTTTATCATTTTTGAAAATGGATAAAATGAGGGTTAAGTGAATTTCCTTGTTAATTTACGGATTTTACTCGTTTTTGACCCTTTTTCTTTCACTAAAAAGGTCATAAAGTGGCCTAGCCTTATCGAATCGAAGCATGTAATAGTTCCTAGGAAATCTAGAAAGCATATCTACGACATCCATGGTTTATTTTAGAATTTTTAAAAACGGCCAAAATGGGGGTTAAGTGAATTTTCTTGTTAATTTACGGATTTTACTCGTTTTTGACCCTTTTTCTTTCACTGAAAAGGTCATAAAGTGGCCTAGCCTTATCGAATCAAAGCATGTAATAGTTCCTAGGAAATCTAACAAGCATATCTACGACATCCATGGTTTATTTTAGAATTTTTTAAAAAGGCCAAAATGGGGGTTAAGTGAATTTCCTTGTTAATATACGGATTTTACTCATTTTTGACCCTTTTTCTTTCACTAAAAAGGTCATAAAGTGGCCTAGCCTTATCGAATCGAAGCATGTAATAGTTCCTATGAAATCTAACAAGCATATATTCGAATTCCAAGGTTGATTTTATCATTTTCAAAAATGGACAAAATGAGGGTTAAGTGAATTTCCTTGTTAATTTACGGATTTTACTCGTTTTTGACCCTTTTTCTTTCACTGAAAAGGTCATAAAGTGGCCTAGCCTTACCGAATCGAAGCATGTAATAGTTCCTAGGAAATCTAACAAGCATATCTACGACATCCATGGTTTATTTTAGAATTTTTTAAAAAGGCCAAAATGCGGGTTAAGTGAATTTCCTTGTTAATATAAGGATTTTACTCATTTTTAACCCTTTTTCTTTCACTAAAAAGGTCATAAAGTGGCCTAGCCTTATCGAATCGAAGCATGTAATAGTTCCTATGAAATCTAACAAGCATATATTCGAATTCCAAGGTTGATTTTATCATTTTTGAAAAAGGATAAAATGAGGGTTAAGTGAATTTCCTTGTTAATTTACGGATTTTACTCGTTTTTGACCCTTTTTCTTTCACTGAAAAGGTCATAAAGTGGCCTAGCCTTATCGAATCGAAGCATGTAATAGTTCCTAGGAAAACAAACAAGCATATCTACGACATTCATGGTTTATTTTAGAATTTTTAAAAACGGCCAAAATGGGGGTTAAGTGAATTTTCTTGTTAATTTACGGATTTTACTCGTTTTTGACCCTTTTTCATTCACTGAAAAGGTCATAAAGTGGCCTAGCCTTATCGAATCGAAACATGTAATAGTTTCTAGGAAATCTAACAAGCATATCTACGACATCCATGATTTATTTTAGAATTTTTTAAAAAGGCCAAAATGCGGGTTAAGTGAATTTCCTTGTTAATATAAGGATTTTACTCATTTTTAACCCTTTTTCTTTCACTAAAAAGGTCATAAAGTGGCCTAGCCTTATCGAATCGAAGCATGTAATAGTTCCTATGAAATCTAACAAGCATATATTCGAATTCCAAGGTTGATTTTATCATTTTTGAAAATGGATAAAATGAGGGTTAAGTGAATTTCCTTGTTAATTTACGGATTTTACTCGTTTTTGACCCTTTTTCTTTCACTAAAAAGGTCATAAAGTGGCCTAGCCTTATCGAATCGAAGCATGTAATAGTTCCTAGGAAATCTAGAAAGCATATCTACGACATCCATGGTTTATTTTAGAATTTTTAAAAACGGCCAAAATGGGGGTTAAGTGAATTTTCTTGTTAATTTACGGATTTTACTCGTTTTTGACCCTTTTTCTTTCACTGAAAAGGTCATAAAGTGGCCTAGCCTTATCGAATCGAAGCATGTAATAGTTCCTAGGAAATCTAACAAGCATATCTACGACATCCATGGTTTATTTTAGATTTTTTTAAAAAGGCCAAAATGGGGGTTAAGTGAATTTCCTTGTTAATACGGATTTTACTCATTTTTGACCCTTTTTCTTTCACTAAAAAGGTCATAAAGTGGCCTAGCCTTATCGAATCGAAGCATGTAATAGTTCCTATGAAATCTAACAAGCATATATTCGAATTCCAAGGTTGATTTTATCATTTTCAAAAATGGACAAAATGAGGGTTAAGTGAATTTCCTTGTTAATTTACGGATTTTACTCGTTTTTGACCCTTTTTCTTTCACAGAAAAGGTCATAAAGTGGCCTAGCCTTATCGAATCGAAGCATGTAATAGTTCCTAGGAAATCAAACAAGCATATCTACGACATTCATGTTTTATTTTAGAATTTTTAAAAACGGCCAAAATGGGGGTTAAGTGAATTTTCTTGTTAATTTACGGATTTTACTCGTTTTTGACCCTTTTTCATTCACTGAAAAGGTCATAAAGTGGCCTAGCCTTATCGAATCGAAACATGTAATAGTTCCTAGGAAATCTAACAAGCATATCTACGACATCCATGGTTTATTTTAGAATTTTTTTAAAAGGCCAAAATGCGGGTTAAGTGAATTTCCTTGTTAATATAAGGATTTTACTCATTTTTAACCCTTTTTCTTTCACTAAAAAGGTCATAAAGTGGCCTAGCTTTATCGAATCGAAGCATGTAATAGTTCCTAGGAAATCTAACAAGCATATCTACGACATCCATGGTTTATTTTAGAATTTTTTAAAAAGGCCAAAATGCGGGTTAAGTGAATTTCCTTGTTAATATAAGGATTTTACTCATTTTTGACCCTTTTTCTTTCACTAAAAAGGTCATAAAGTGGCCTAGCCTTATCGAATCGAAGCATGTAATAGTTCCTATGAAATCTAACAAGCATATATTCGAATTCCAAGGTTGATTTTATCATTTTTGAAAATGGATAAAATGAGGGTTAAGTGAATTTCCTTGTTAATTTACGGATTTTACTCGTTTTTGACCCTTTTTCTTTCACTAAAAAGGTCATAAAGTGGCCTAGCCTTATCGAATCGAAGCATGTAATAGTTCCTAGGAAATCTAGCAAGCATATCTACGACATCCATGGTTTATTTTAGAATTTTTAAAAACGGCCAAAATGGGGGTTAAGTGAATTTCCTTGTTAATTTACGGATTTTACTCGTTTTTGACCCTTTTTCTTTCACTGAAAAGGTCATAAAATGGCCTAGCCATATCGAATCGAAGCATGTAATAGTTCCTAGGAAATCTAACAAGCATATCTACGACATCCATGGTTTATTTTAGAATTTTTAAAAACGGCCAAAATGGGGGTTAAGTGAATTTTCTTGTTAATTTACGGATTTTACTCGTTTTTGACCCTTTTTCTTTCACTGAAAAGGTCATAAAGTGGCCTAGCCTTACCGAATCGAAGCATGTAATAGTTCCTAGGAAATCTAACAAGCATATCTACGACATCCATGGTTTATTTTAGAATTTTTTAAAAAGGCCAAAATGCGGGTTAAGTGAATTTCCTTGTTAATATAAGGATTTTACTCATTTTTGACCCTTTTTCTTTCACTAAAAAGGTCATAAAGTGGCCTAGCCTTATCGAATCGAAGCATGTAATAGTTCCTATGAAATCTAACAAGCATATATTCGAATTCCAAGGTTGATTTTATCATTTTTGAAAATGGATAAAATGAGGGTTAAGTGAATTTCCTTGTTAATTTACGGATTTTACTCGTTTTTGACCCTTTTTCTTTCACTAAAAAGGTCATAAAGTGGCCTAGCCTTATCGAATCGAAGCATGTAATAGTTCCTAGGAAATCTAGAAAGCATATCTACGACATCCATGGTTTATTTTAGAATTTTTAAAAACGGCCAAAATGGGGGTTAAGTGAATTTTCTTGTTAATTTACGGATTTTACTCGTTTTTGACCCTTTTTCTTTCACTGAAAAGGTCATAAAGTGGCCTAGCCTTATCGAATCGAAGCATGTAATAGTTCCTAGGAAATCTAACAAGCATATCTACGACATCCATGGTTTATTTTAGAATTTTTTAAAAAGGCCAAAATGGGGGTTAAGTGAATTTCCTTGTTAATATACGGATTTTACTCATTTTTGACCCTTTTTCTTTCACTAAAAAGGTCATAAAGTGGCCTAGCCTTATCGAATCGAAGCATGTAATAGTTCCTATGAAATCTAACAAGCATATATTCGAATTCCAAGGTTGATTTTATCATTTTCAAAAATGGACAAAATGAGGGTTAAGTGAATTTCCTTGTTAATTTACGGATTTTACTCGTTTTTGACCCTTTTTCTTTCACAGAAAAGGTCATAAAGTGGCCTAGCCTTATCGAATCGAAGCATGTAATAGTTCCTAGGAAATCAAACAAGCATATCTACGACATTCATGGTTTATTTTAGAATTTTTAAAAACGGCCAAAATGGGGGTTAAGTGAATTTTCTTGTTAATTTACGGATTTTACTCGTTTTTGACCCTTTTTCATTCACTGAAAAGGTCATAAAGTGGCCTAGCCTTATCGAATCGAAACATGTAATAGTTCCTAGGAAATCTAACAAGCATATCTACGACATCCATGGTTTATTTTAGAATTTTTTAAAAAGGCCAAAATGCGGGTTAAGTGAATTTCCTTGTTAATATAAGGATTTTACTCATTTTTAACCCTTTTTCTTTCACTAAAAAGGTCATAAAGTGGCCTAGCCTTATCGAATCGAAGCATGTAATAGTTCCTATGAAATCTAACAAGCATATATTCGAATTCCAAGGTTGATTTTATCATTTTTGAAAATGGATAAAATGAGGGTTAAGTGAATTTCCTTGTTAATTTACGGATTTTACTCGTTTTTGACCCTTTTTCTTTCACTAAAAAGGTCATAAAGTGGCCTAGCCTTATCGAATCGAAGCATGTAATAGTTCCTAGGAAATCTAGCAAGCATATCTACGACATCCATGGTTTATTTTAGAATTGTTAAAAACGGCCAAAATGGGGGTTAAGTGAATTTCCTTGTTAATTTACGGATTTTACTCGTTTTTGACCCTTTTTCTTTCACTGAAAAGGTCATAAAATGGCCTAGCCATATCGAATCGAAGCATGTAATAGTTCCTAGGAAATCTAACAAGCATATCTACGACATCCATGGTTTATTTTAGAATTTTTAAAAACGGCCAAAATGGGGGTTAAGTGAATTTTCTTGTTAATTTACGGATTTTACTCATTTTTGACCCTTTTTCTTTCACTAAAAAGGTCATAAAGTGGCCTAGCCTTATCGAATCGAAGCATGTAATAGTTCCTATGAAATCTAACAAGCATATATTCGAATTCCAAGGTTGATTTTATCATTTTCGAAAATGGACAAAATGAGGGTTAAGTGAATTTCCTTGTTAATTTACGGATTTTACTCGTTTTTGACCTTTTTTAGTTCACTAAAAAGGTCATAAAGTGGCCTAGCCTTATCGAATCGAAGCATGTAATAGTTCCTAGGAAATCTATCAAGCATATCTACGACATCCATGGTTTATTTTAGAATTTTTAAAAACGGCCAAAATGGGGGTTAATTGAATTTCCTTGTTAATTTGCGGATTTTACTCGTTTTTGACCATTTTTCTTTCACTAAAAAGGTCATAAAGTGGCCTAGCCATATTGAATCGAAGCATGTAATAGTTCCTAGGAAATCTAACAAGCATATCTACGTTATCCATGGTTTATTTTAGAATTTTTATAAACGGCCAAAATGGGGGTTAAGTGAATTTTCTTGTTAAGTTACGGATTTTACTCGTTTTTGACCCTTTTTCTTTCACTGAAAAGGTCATAAAGTGGCCTAGCCTTATCGAATCGAAGCATGTAATAGTTCCTAGGAAATCTAACAAGCATATCTACGACATCCATGGTTTATTTTAGAATTTTTTAAAAAGGCCAAAATGGGGGTTAAGTGAATTTCCTTGTTAATATACGGATTTTACTCATTTTTGACCCTTTTTCTTTCACTAAAAAGGTCATAAAGTGGCCTAGCCTTATCGAATCGAAGCATGTAATAGTTCCTAGGAAATCTAACAAGCATATCTACGACATCCATGGTTTATTTTAGAATTTTTTAAAAAGGCCAAAATGGGGGTTAAGTGAATTTCCTTGTTAATATACGGATTTTACTCATTTTTGACCCTTTTTCTTTCACTAAAAAGGTCATAAAGTGGCCTAGCCTTATCGAATCGAAGCATGTAATAGTTCCTATGAAATCTAACAAGCATATATTCGAATTCCAAGGTTGATTTTATCATTTTCAAAAATGGACAAAATGAGGGTTAAGTGAATTTCCTTGTTAACTTACGGATTTTACTCGTTTTTGACCCTTTTTCTTTCACAGAAAAGGTCATAAAGTGGCCTAGCCTTATCGAATCGAAGCATGTAATAGTTCCTAGGAAATCAAACAAGCATATCTACGACATTCATGGTTTATTTTAGAATTTTTAAAAACGGCCAAAATGGGGGTTAAGTGAATTTTCTTGTTAATTTACGGATTTTACTCGTTTTTGACCCTTTTTCATTCACTGAAAAGGTCATAAAGTGGCCTAGCCTTATCGAATCGAAACATGTAATAGTTCCTAGGAAATCTAACAAGCATATCTACGACATCCATGGTTTATTTTAGAATTTTTTAAAAAGGCCAAAATGCGGGTTAAGTGAATTTCCTTGTTAATATAAGGATTTTACTCATTTTTAACCCTTTTTCTTTCACTAAAAAGGTCATAAAGTGGCCTAGCCTTATCGAATCGAAGCATGTAATAGTTCCTATGAAATCTAACAAGCATATATTCGAATTCCAAGGTTGATTTTATCATTTTTGAAAATGGATAAAATGAGGGTTAAGTGAATTTCCTTGTTAATTTACGGATTTTACTCGTTTTTGACCCTTTTTCTTTCACTAAAAAGGTCATAAAGTGGCCTAGCCTTATCGAATCGAAGCATGTAATAGTTCCTAGGAAATCTAGCAAGCATATCTACGACATCCATGGTTTATTTTAGAATTTTTAAAAACGGCCAAAATGGGGGTTAAGTGAATTTCCTTGTTAATTTACGGATTTTACTCGTTTTTGACCCTTTTTCTTTCACTGAAAAGGTCATAAAATGGCCTAGCCATATCGAATCGAAGCATGTAATAGTTCCTAGGAAATCTAACAAGCATATCTACGACATCCATGGTTTATTTTAGAATTTTTAAAAACGGCCAAAATGGGGGTTAAGTGAATTTTCTTGTTAATTTACGGATTTTACTCATTTTTGACCCTTTTTCTTTCACTAAAAAGGTCATAAAGTGGCCTAGCCTTATCGAATCGAAGCATGTAATAGTTCCTATGAAATCTAACAAGCATATATTCGAATTCCAAGGTTGATTTTATCATTTTCGAAAATGGACAAAATGAGGGTTAAGTGAATTTCCTTGTTAATTTACGGATTTTACTCGTTTTTGACCTTTTTTAGTTCACTAAAAAGGTCATAAAGTGGCCTAGCCTTATCGAATCGAAGCATGTAATAGTTCCTAGGAAATCTATCAAGCATATCTACGACATCCATGGTTTATTTTAGAATTTTTAAAAACGGCCAAAATGGGGGTTAATTGAATTTCCTTGTTAATTTGCGGATTTTACTCGTTTTTGACCATTTTTCTTTCACTAAAAAGGTCATAAAGTGGCCTAGCCATATTGAATCGAAGCATGTAATAGTTCCTAGGAAATCTAACAAGCATATCTACGTTATCCATGGTTTATTTTAGAATTTTTATAAACGGCCAAAATGGGGGTTAAGTGAATTTTCTTGTTAAGTTACGGATTTTACTCGTTTTTGACCCTTTTTCTTTCACTGAAAAGGTCATAAAGTGGCCTAGCCTTATCGAATCGAAGCATGTAATAGTTCCTAGGAAATCTAACAAGCATATCTACGACATCCATGGTTTATTTTAGAATTTTTTAAAAAGGCCAAAATGGGGGTTAAGTGAATTTCCTTGTTAATATACGGATTTTACTCATTTTTGACCCTTTTTCTTTCACTAAAAAGGTCATAAAGTGGCCTAGCCTTATCGAATCGAAGCATGTAATAGTTCCTATGAAATCTAACAAGCATATATTCGAATTCCAAGGTTGATTTTATCATTTTCGAAAATGGACAAAATGAGGGTTAAGTGAATTTCCTTGTTAATTTACGGATTTTACTCGTTTTTGACCTTTTTTAATTCACTAAAAAGGTCATAAAGTGGCCTAGCCTTATCGAATCGAAGCATGTAATAGTTCCTAGGAAATCTATCAAGCATATCTACGACATCCATGGTTTATTTTAGAATTTTTAAAAACGGCCAAAATGGGGGTTAATTGAATTTCCTTGTTAATTTGCGGATTTTACTCGTTTTTGACCATTTTTCTTTCACTAAAAAGGTCATAAAGTGGCCTAGCCATATCGAATCGAAGCATGTAATAGTTCCTAGGAAATCTAACAAGCATATCTACGTTATCCATGGTTTATTTTAGAATTTTTAAAAACGGCCAAAATGGGGGTTAAGTGAATTTTCTTGTTAATTTACGGATTTTACTCATTTTTGACCCTTTTTCTTTCACTAAAAAGGTCATAAAGTGGCCTAGCCTTATCGAATCGAAGCATGTAATAGTTCCTAGGAAATCTAACAAGCATATCTACGACATCCATGGTTTATTTTAGAATTTTTTAAAAAGGCCAAAATGGGGGTTAAGTGAATTTCCTTGTTAATATACGGATTTTACTCATTTTTGACCCTTTTTCTTTCACTAAAAAGGTCATAAAGTGGCCTAGCCTTATCGAATCGAAGCATGTAATAGTTCCTATGAAATCTAACAAGCATATATTCGAATTCCAAGGTTGATTTTATCATTTTCAAAAATGGACAAAATGAGGGTTAAGTGAATTTCCTTGTTAACTTACGGATTTTACTCGTTTTTGACCCTTTTTCTTTCACAGAAAAGGTCATAAAGTGGCCTAGCCTTATCGAATCGAAGCATGTAATAGTTCCTAGGAAATCAAACAAGCATATCTACGACATTCATGGTTTATTTTAGAATTTTTAAAAACGGCCAAAATGGGGGTTAAGTGAATTTTCTTGTTAATTTACGGATTTTACTCGTTTTTGACCCTTTTTCATTCACTGAAAAGGTCATAAAGTGGCCTAGCCTTATCGAATCGAAACATGTAATAGTTCCTAGGAAATCTAACAAGCATATCTACGACATCCATGGTTTATTTTAGAATTTTTTAAAAAGGCCAAAATGCGGGTTAAGTGAATTTCCTTGTTAATATAAGGATTTTACTCATTTTTAACCCTTTTTCTTTCACTAAAAAGGTCATAAAGTGGCCTAGCCTTATCGAATCGAAGCATGTAATAGTTCCTATGAAATCTAACAAGCATATATTCGAATTCCAAGGTTGATTTTATCATTTTTGAAAATGGATAAAATGAGGGTTAAGTGAATTTCCTTGTTAATTTACGGATTTTACTCGTTTTTGACCCTTTTTCTTTCACTAAAAAGGTCATAAAGTGGCCTAGCCTTATCGAATCGAAGCATGTAATAGTTCCTAGGAAATCTAGCAAGCATATCTACGACATCCATGGTTTATTTTAGAATTTTTAAAAACGGCCAAAATGGGGGTTAAGTGAATTTCCTTGTTAATTTACGGATTTTACTCGTTTTTGACCCTTTTTCTTTCACTGAAAAGGTCATAAAATGGCCTAGCCATATCGAATCGAAGCATGTAATAGTTCCTAGGAAATCTAACAAGCATATCTACGACATCCATGGTTTATTTTAGAATTTTTAAAAACGGCCAAAATGGGGGTTAAGTGAATTTTCTTGTTAATTTACGGATTTTACTCATTTTTGACCCTTTTTCTTTCACTAAAAAGGTCATAAAGTGGCCTAGCCTTATCGAATCGAAGCATGTAATAGTTCCTATGAAATCTAACAAGCATATATTCGAATTCCAAGGTTGATTTTATCATTTTCGAAAATGGACAAAATGAGGGTTAAGTGAATTTCCTTGTTAATTTACGGATTTTACTCGTTTTTGACCTTTTTTAGTTCACTAAAAAGGTCATAAAGTGGCCTAGCCTTATCGAATCGAAGCATGTAATAGTTCCTAGGAAATCTATCAAGCATATCTACGACATCCATGGTTTATTTTAGAATTTTTAAAAACGGCCAAAATGGGGGTTAATTGAATTTCCTTGTTAATTTGCGGATTTTACTCGTTTTTGACCATTTTTCTTTCACTAAAAAGGTCATAAAGTGGCCTAGCCATATTGAATCGAAGCATGTAATAGTTCCTAGGAAATCTAACAAGCATATCTACGTTATCCATGGTTTATTTTAGAATTTTTATAAACGGCCAAAATGGGGGTTAAGTGAATTTTCTTGTTAAGTTACGGATTTTACTCGTTTTTGACCCTTTTTCTTTCACTGAAAAGGTCATAAAGTGGCCTAGCCTTATCGAATCGAAGCATGTAATAGTTCCTAGGAAATCTAACAAGCATATCTACGACATCCATGGTTTATTTTAGAATTTTTTAAAAAGGCCAAAATGGGGGTTAAGTGAATTTCCTTGTTAATATACGGATTTTACTCATTTTTGACCCTTTTTCTTTCACTAAAAAGGTCATAAAGTGGCCTAGCCTTATCGAATCGAAGCATGTAATAGTTCCTATGAAATCTAACAAGCATATATTCGAATTCCAAGGTTGATTTTATCATTTTCGAAAATGGACAAAATGAGGGTTAAGTGAATTTCCTTGTTAATTTACGGATTTTACTCGTTTTTGACCTTTTTTAATTCACTAAAAAGGTCATAAAGTGGCCTAGCCTTATCGAATCGAAGCATGTAATAGTTCCTAGGAAATCTATCAAGCATATCTACGACATCCATGGTTTATTTTAGAATTTTTAAAAACGGCCAAAATGGGGGTTAATTGAATTTCCTTGTTAATTTGCGGATTTTACTCGTTTTTGACCATTTTTCTTTCACTAAAAAGGTCATAAAGTGGCCTAGCCATATCGAATCGAAGCATGTAATAGTTCCTAGGAAATCTAACAAGCATATCTACGTTATCCATGGTTTATTTTAGAATTTTTAAAAACGGCCAAAATGGGGGTTAAGTGAATTTTCTTGTTAATTTACGGATTTTACTCATTTTTGACCCTTTTTCTTTCACTAAAAAGGTCATAAAGTGGCCTAGCCTTATCGAATCGAAGCATGTAATAGTTCCTAGGAAATCTAACAAGCATATCTACGACATCCATGGTTTATTTTAGAATTTTTTAAAAAGGCCAAAATGGGGGTTAAGTGAATTTCCTTGTTAATATACGGATTTTACTCATTTTTGACCCTTTTTCTTTCACTAAAAAGGTCATAAAGTGGCCTAGCCTTATCGAATCGAAGCATGTAATAGTTCATATGAAATCTAACAAGCATATATTCGAATTCCAAGGTTGATTTTATCATTTTCAAAAATGGACAAAATGAGGGTTAAGTGAATTTCCTTGTTAATTTACGGATTTTACTCGTTTTTGACCCTTTTTCTTTCACAGAAAAGGTCATAAAGTGGCCTAGCCTTATCGAATCGAAGCATGTAATAGTTCCTAGGAAATCAAACAAGCATATCTACGACATTCATGGTTTATTTTAGAATTTTTAAAAACGGCCAAAATGGGGGTTAAGTGAATTTTCTTGTTAATTTACGGATTTTACTCGTTTTTGACCCTTTTTCATTCACTGAAAAGGTCATAAAGTGGCCTAGCCTTATCGAATCGAAACATGTAATAGTTCCTAGGAAATCTAACAAGCATATCTACGACATCCATGGTTTATTTTAGAATTTTTTAAAAAGGCCAAAATGCGGGTTAAGTGAATTTCCTTGTTAATATAAGGATTTTACTCATTTTTAACCCTTTTTCTTTCACTAAAAAGGTCATAAAGTGGCCTAGCCTTATCGAATCGAAGCATGTAATAGTTCCTATGAAATCTAACAAGCATATATTCGAATTCCAAGGTTGATTTTATCATTTTTGAAAATGGATAAAATGAGGGTTAAGTGAATTTCCTTGTTAATTTACGGATTTTACTCGTTTTTGACCCTTTTTCTTTCACTAAAAAGGTCATAAAGTGGCCTAGCCTTATCGAATCGAAGCATGTAATAGTTCCTAGGAAATCTAGCAAGCATATCTACGACATCCATGGTTTATTTTAGAATTTTTAAAAACGGCCAAAATGGGGGTTAAGTGAATTTCCTTGTTAATTTACGGATTTTACTCGTTTTTGACCCTTTTTCTTTCACTGAAAAGGTCATAAAATGGCCTAGCCATATCGAATCGAAGCATGTAATAGTTCCTAGGAAATCTAACAAGCATATCTACGACATCCATGGTTTATTTTAGAATTTTTAAAAACGGCCAAAATGGGGGTTAAGTGAATTTTCTTGTTAATTTACGGATTTTACTCATTTTTGACCCTTTTTCTTTCACTAAAAAGGTCATAAAGTGGCCTAGCCTTATCGAATCGAAGCATGTAATAGTTCCTATGAAATCTAACAAGCATATATTCGAATTCCAAGGTTGATTTTATCATTTTCGAAAATGGACAAAATGAGGGTTAAGTGAATTTCCTTGTTAATTTACGGATTTTACTCGTTTTTGACATTTTTTAATTCACTAAAAAGGTCATAAAGTGGCCTAGCCTTATCGAATCGAAGCATGTAATAGTTCCTAGGAAATCTATCAAGCATATCTACGACATCCATGGTTTATTTTAGAATTTTTAAAAACGGCCAAAATGGGGGTTAATTGAATTTCCTTGTTAATTTGCGGATTTTACTCGTTTTTGACCATTTTTCTTTCACTAAAAAGGTCATAAAGTGGCCTAGCCATATCGAATCGAAGCATGTAATAGTTCCTAGGAAATCTAACAAGCATATCTACGTTATCCATGGTTTATTTTAGAATTTTTATAAACGGCCAAAATGGGGGTTAAGTGAATTTTCTTGTTAAGTTACGGATTTTACTCGTTTTTGACCCTTTTTCTTTCACTGAAAAGGTCATAAAGTGGCCTAGCCTTATCAAATCGAAGCATGTAATAGTTCCTAGGAAATCTAACAAGCATATCTACGACATCCATGGTTTATTTTAGAATTTTTTAAAAAGGCCAAAATGGGGGTTAAGTGAATTTCCTTGTTAATATACGGATTTTACTCATTTTTGACCCTTTTTCTTTCACTAAAAAGGTCATAAAGTGGCCTAGCCTTATCGAATCGAAGCATGTAATAGTTCCTATGAAATCTAAC
Organism: Medicago sativa; assembly: GCF_051527215.1. Lineage (NCBI taxonomy): Eukaryota > Viridiplantae > Streptophyta > Magnoliopsida > Fabales > Fabaceae > Medicago > Medicago sativa. The sequence continues at coordinate 25,849,059 of NC_140749.1, read as the reverse complement.
AAGCATATATTCGAATTCCAAGGTTGATTTTATCATTTTCGAAAATGGACAAAATGAGGGTTAAGTGAATTTCCTTGTTAATTTACGGATTTTACTCGTTTTTGACCTTTTTTAATTCACTAAAAAGGTCATAAAGTGGCCTAGCCTTATCGAATCGAAGCATGTAATAGTTCCTAGGAAATCTATCAAGCATATCTACGACATCCATGGTTTATTTTAGAATTTTTAAAAACGGCCAAAATGGGGGTTAATTGAATTTCCTTGTTAATTTGCGGATTTTACTCGTTTTTGACCATTTTTCTTTCACTAAAAAGGTCATAAAGTGGCCTAGCCATATCGAATCGAAGCATGTAATAGTTCCTAGGAAATCTAACAAGCATATCTACGTTATCCATGGTTTATTTTAGAATTTTTATAAACGGCCAAAATGGGGGTTAAGTGAATTTTCTTGTTAAGTTACGGATTTTACTCGTTTTTGACCCTTTTTCTTTCACTGAAAAGGTCATAAAGTGGCCTAGCCTTATCGAATCGAAGCATGTAATAGTTCCTAGGAAATCTAACAAGCATATCTACGACATCCATGGTTTATTTTAGAATTTTTTAAAAAGGCCAAAATGGGGGTTAAGTGAATTTCCTTGTTAATATACGGATTTTACTCATTTTTGACCCTTTTTCTTTCACTAAAAAGGTCATAAAGTGGCCTAGCCTTATCGAATCGAAGCATGTAATAGTTCCTATGAAATCTAACAAGCATATATTCGAATTCCAAGGTTGATTTTATCATTTTCGAAAATGGACAAAATGAGGGTTAAGTGAATTTCCTTGTTAATTTACGGATTTTACTCGTTTTTGACCTTTTTTAATTCACTAAAAAGGTCATAAAGTGGCCTAGCCTTATCGAATCGAAGCATGTAATAGTTCCTAGGAAATCTATCAAGCATATCTACGACATCCATGGTTTATTTTAGAATTTTTAAAAACGGCCAAAATGGGGGTTAATTGAATTTCCTTGTTAATTTGCGGATTTTACTCGTTTTTGACCATTTTTCTTTCACTAAAAAGGTCATAAAGTGGCCTAGCCATATCGAATCGAAGCATGTAATAGTTCCTAGGAAATCTAACAAGCATATCTACGTTATCCATGGTTTATTTTAGAATTTTTAAAAACGGCCAAAATGGGGGTTAAGTGAATTTTCTTGTTAATTTACGGATTTTACTCGTTTTTGACCCTTTTTCTTTCACTGAAAAGGTCATAAAGTGGCCTAGCCTTATCGAATCGAAGCATGTAATAGTTCCTAGGAAATCTAACAAGCATATCTACGACATCCATGGTTTATTTTAGAATTTTTTAAAAAGGCCAAAATGGGGGTTAAGTGAATTTCCTTGTTAATATACGGATTTTACTCATTTTTGACCCTTTTTCTTTCACTAAAAAGGTCATAAAGTGGCCTAGCCTTATCGAATCGAAGCATGTAATAGTTCCTAGGAAATCTAACAAGCATATCTACGACATCCATGGTTTATTTTAGAATTTTTTAAAAAGGCCAAAATGGGGGTTAAGTGAATTTCCTTGTTAATATACGGATTTTACTCATTTTTGACCCTTTTTCTTTCACTAAAAAGGTCATAAAGTGGCCTAGCCTTATCGAATCGAAGCATGTAATAGTTCCTATGAAATCTAACAAGCATATATTCGAATTCCAAGGTTGATTTTATCATTTTCAAAAATGGACAAAATGAGGGTTAAGTGAATTTCCTTGTTAATTTACGGATTTTACTCGTTTTTGACCCTTTTTCTTTCACAGAAAAGGTCATAAAGTGGCCTAGCCTTATCGAATCGAAGCATGTAATAGTTCCTAGGAAATCAAACAAGCATATCTACGACATTCATGGTTTATTTTAGAATTTTTAAAAACGGCCAAAATGGGGGTTAAGTGAATTTTCTTGTTAATTTACGGATTTTACTCGTTTTTGACCCTTTTTCATTCACTGAAAAGGTCATAAAGTGGCCTAGCCTTATCGAATCGAAACATGTAATAGTTCCTAGGAAATCTAACAAGCATATCTACGACATCCATGGTTTATTTTAGAATTTTTTAAAAAGGCCAAAATGCGGGTTAAGTGAATTTCCTTGTTAATATAAGGATTTTACTCATTTTTAACCCTTTTTCTTTCACTAAAAAGGTCATAAAGTGGCCTAGCCTTATCGAATCGAAGCATGTAATAGTTCCTATGAAATCTAACAAGCATATATTCGAATTCCAAGGTTGATTTTATCATTTTTGAAAATGGATAAAATGAGGGTTAAGTGAATTTCCTTGTTAATTTACGGATTTTACTCGTTTTTGACCCTTTTTCTTTCACTAAAAAGGTCATAAAGTGGCCTAGCCTTATCGAATCGAAGCATGTAATAGTTCCTAGGAAATCTAGCAAGCATATCTACGACATCCATGGTTTATTTTAGAATTTTTAAAAACGGCCAAAATGGGGGTTAAGTGAATTTCCTTGTTAATTTACGGATTTTACTCGTTTTTGACCCTTTTTCTTTCACTGAAAAGGTCATAAAATGGCCTAGCCATATCGAATCGAAGCATGTAATAGTTCCTAGGAAATCTAACAAGCATATCTACGACATCCATGGTTTATTTTAGAATTTTTAAAAACGGCCAAAATGGGGGTTAAGTGAATTTTCTTGTTAATTTACGGATTTTACTCATTTTTGACCCTTTTTAATTCACTAAAAAGGTCATAAAGTGGCCTAGCCATATCGAATCGAAGCATGTAATAGTTCCTAGGAAATCTAACAAGCATATCTACGTTATCCATTTTTTATTTTAGAATTTTTATAAACGGCCAAAATGGGGGTTAAGTGAATTTTCTTGTTAAGTTACGGATTTTACTCGTTTTTGACCCTTTTTCTTTCACTGAAAAGGTCATAAAGTGGCCTAGCCTTATCGAATCGAAGCATGTAATAGTTCCTAGGAAATCTAACAAGCATATCTACGACATCCATGGTTTATTTTAGAATTTTTTAAAAAGGCCAAAATGGGGGTTAAGTGAATTTCCTTGTTAATATACGGATTTTACTCATTTTTGACCCTTTTTCTTTCACTAAAAAGGTCATAAAGTGGCCTAGCCTTATCGAATCGAAGCATGTAATAGTTCCTATGAAATCTAACAAGCATATATTCGAATTCCAAGGTTGATTTTATCATTTTCGAAAATGGACAAAATGAGGGTTAAGTGAATTTCCTTGTTAATTTACGGATTTTACTCGTTTTTGACCTTTTTTAATTCACTAAAAAGGTCATAAAGTGGCCTAGCCTTATCGAATCGAAGCATGTAATAGTTCCTAGGAAATCTATCAAGCATATCTACGACATCCATGGTTTATTTTAGAATTTTTAAAAACGGCCAAAATGGGGGGTTAATTGAATTTCCTTGTTAATTTACGGATTTTACTCGTTTTTGACCATTTTTCTTTCACTAAAAAGGTCATAAAGTGGCCTAGCCTTATCGAATCGAAGCATGTAATAGTTCCTATAAAATCTAACAAGCATATATTCGACTTCCAAGGTTGATTTTATCATTTTCAAACACGGACAAAATGAGGGTTAAGTGAATTTCCTTGTTAATTTACGGATTTTACTCGTTTTTGACCCTTATTCTTTCACTAAAACGGTCATAAAGTCGCCTAGCCTTATCGAATCGAAGCATGTAATAGTTCCTAGGAAATCTAACAAGCATATCTACGACATCCATGGTTTATTTCAGAATTTTTTAAAAAGGCCAAAATGGGGGTTAAGTGAATTTCCTTGTTAATTTATGGATTTTACTCGTTTTTGACCTTTTTCTTTCACTAAAAAGGTCATAAAGTGACCTAGCCTTATCGAATCGAAGCATGTAATAGTTCCTATGAAATCTAACAAGCATATATTCGAATTCCGTGGTTGATTTTATCATTTTCGCAAATGGACAAAATGAGGGTTAAGTGAATTTCCTTGTTAATTTACGGATTTTACTCGTTTTTGAACCTTTTTCTTTCACTAAAAAAGTCATAAAGTGGCCTAGCCTTATCGAATCGAAGCATGTAATAGTTCCTAGGAAATCTAACAAGCATATCTACGACATCCATGGTTTATTTTAGAATTTTTAAAAACGGCCAAAATGGGGGTTATGTGAATTTTCTTGTTAATTTACGGATTTTACTCGTTTTTGACCCTTTTCTTTCACTGAAACGGTCATAAAGTGGCCTAGCCTTATCGAATCGAAGCATGTAATAGTTCCTAGGAAATCTAACAAGCATATCTACGACATCCATGGTTTATTTTAGAATTTTTTGAAAAGGCCAAAATGGGGGTCAAGTGAATTTCCTTGTTAATATACTGATTTAACTCATTTTTGACCCTTTTTCTTTCACTAAAAAGGTCATAAAGTGGTCAAGCCTTATCGAATCGAAGCATGTAATAGTTCCTATGAAATCTAACAAGCATATATTCGAATTCCAAGGTTGATTTTATCATTTTCGAAAATGGATAAAATGAGGGTTAAGTGAATTTCCTTGTTAATTTACGGATTTTACTCGTTTTTGACCCTTTTTATTTCACTGAAAAGGTCATAAAGTGGCCTAGCCTTATCGAATCGAAGCATGTAATAGTTCCTAGGAAATCTAACAAGCATATCTACGACATCCATGGTTTATTTTAGAATTTTTTAAAAAGGCCAAAATGAGGGTTAAGTGAATTTCCTTGTTAATTTACGGATTTTACTCGTTTTTTACCCTTTTTCTTTCACTAAAACGGTCATAAAGTCGCCTAGCCTTATCGAATCGAAGCATGTAATAGTTCCTAGGAAATCTAACAAGCATATCTACGACATCCATGGTTTATTTGAGAATTTTTTAAAAAGGCCAAAATGGGGGTTAAGTGAATTTCCTTGTTAATTTATGGATTTTACTCGTTTTTGACCTTTTTCTTTCACTAAAAAGGTCATAAAGTGGCATAGCCTTATCGAATCGAAGCATGTAATAGTTCCTATGAAATCTAACAAGCATATATTCGAATTCCAAGGTTGTTTTTATCATTTTCAAAAATGGACAAAATGAGGGTTAAGTGAATTTTCTTGTTAATTTACGGATTTTACTCGTTTTTGACCCTTTTTCTTTCACTAAAAAAGTCATAAAGTGGCCTAGCCTTATCGAATCGAAGCATGTAATAGTTCCTAGGAAATCTAACAAGCATATCTACGACATCCATGGTTTATTTTAGAATTTTTTAAAAAGGCCAAAATGGGGGTTAAGTGAATTTTCTTGTTAATTTACGGATTTTACTCGTTTTTGACCCTTTTTCTTTCACTGAAAAGGTCATAAAGTGGCCTAGCCTTATCGAATCGAAGCATGTAATAGTTCCTAGGAAATCTAACAAGCATATCTACGACATCCATGGTTTATTTCAGAATTTTTTAAAAAGGCCAAAATGGGGGTTAAGTGAATTTCCTTGTTAATTTATGGATTTTACTCATTTTTGACCTTTTTCTTTCACTAAAAAGGTCATAAAGTGGCCAAGCCTTATCGAATCGAAGCATGTAATAGTTCCTATGAAATCTAACAAGCATATATTCGAATTCCAAGGTTGATTTTATCATTTTCGAAAATGGATAAAATGAGGGTTAAGTGAATTTCCTTGTTAATTTACGGATTTTACTCGTTTTTGACCCTTTTTCTTTCACTAAAAAGGTCATAAAGTTGCCTAGCCTTATCGAATCGAAGCATGTAATAGTTCCTAGGAAATCTAGCAAGCATATCTACGACATCCATGGTTTATTTTAGAATTTTTAAAAATGGCCAAAATGGGGGTTAAGTGAATTTCCTTGTTAATTTACGGATTTTACTCGTTTTTGACCCTTTTTCTTTCACTGAAAAGGTCATAAAATGGCCTAGCCATATCGAATCGAAGCATGTAATAGTTCCTAGGAAATCTAATATGCATATCTACGACATCCATGGTTTATTTAAGAATTTTTAAAAATGGCCAAAATGGGGGTTAAGTGAATTTTCTTGTTAATTTACGGATTTTACTCGTTTTTGACCCTTTTTATTTCACTGAAAAGGTCATAAAGTGGCCTAGCCTTATCGAATCAAAGCATGTAATAGTTCCTAGGAAATCTAACAAGCATATCTACGACATCCATGGTTTATTTTAGAATTTTTTAAAAAGGCCAAAATGGGGGTTAAGTGAATTTCCTTGTTAATATACGGATTTTACTCATTTTTGACCCTTTTTCTTTCACTAAAAAGGTCATAAAGTGGCCTAGCCCTATCGAATCGAAGCATGTAATAGTTCCTATGAAATCTAACAAGCATATATTCGAATTCCAAGGTTGATTTTATCATTTTCGAAAATGGACAAAATGAGGGTTAAGTGAATTTCCTTGTTAATTTACGGATTTTACTCGTTTTTGACCTTTTTTAATTCACTAAAAAGGTCATAAAGTGGCCTAGCCTTATCGAATCGAAGCATGTAATAGTTCCTAGGAAATCTATCAAGCATATCTACGACATCCATGGTTTATTTTAGAATTTTTAAAAACGGCCAAAATGGGGGTTAATTGAATTTCCTTGTTAATTTACGGATTTTACTCGTTTTTGACCATTTTTCTTTCACTGAAAAGGTCATAAAGTGGCCTAGCCTTATCGAATCGAAGCATGTAATAGTTCCTAGGAAATCTAACAAGCATATCTACGACATCCATGGTTTATTTTAGAATTTTTGAAAAAGGCCAAAATGGGGGTTAAGTGAATTTCCTTGTTAATATACGGATTTTACTCATTTTTGACCATTTTTCTTTCACTAAAAAGGTCATAATGTGGCCTAGCCTTATCGAATCGAAGCGTGTAATAGTTCCTATGAAATCTAATAAGCATATATTCGACTTCCAAGGTTGATTTTATCATTTTCAAACACGGACAAAATGAGGGTTAAGTGAATTTCCTTATTAATTTACGGATTTTACTCGTTTTTTACCCTTTTTCTTTCACTAAAACGGTCATAAAGTCGCCTAGCCTTATCGAATCGAAGCATGTAATAGTTCCTAGGAAATCTAACAAGCATATCTACGACATCCATGGTTTATTTCAGAATTTTTTAAAAAGGCCAAAATGGGGGTTAAGTGAATTTCCTTGTTAATTTATGGATTTTACTCGTTTTTGACCTTTTTCTTTCACTAAAAAGGTCATAAAGTGGCATAGCCTTATCGAATCGAAGCATGTAATAGTTCCTATGAAATCTAACAAGCATATATTCGAATTCCAAGGTTGATTTTATCATTTTCAAAAATGGACAAAATGAGGGTTAAGTGAATTTCCTTGTTAATTCACGGATTTTACTCGTTTTTGACCCTTTTTCTTTCACTAAAAAAGTCATAAAGTGGCCTAGCCTTATCGAATCGAAGCATGTAATAGTTCCTAGGAAATCTAACAAGCATATCTACGACATCCATGGTTTATTTCAGAATTTTTTAAAAAGGCCAAAATGGGGGTTAAGTGAATTTCTTTGTTAATTTATGGATTTTACTCGTTTTTGACCTTTTTCTTTCACTAAAAAGGTCATAAAGTGGCCAAGCCTTATCGAATCGAAGCATGTAATAGTTCCTATGAAATCTAACAAGCATATATTCGAATTCCAAGGTTGATTTTATCATTTTCGAAAATGGATAAAATGAGGGTTAAGTGAATTTCCTTGTTAATTTACGGATTTTACTCGTTTTTGACCTTTTTTAATTCACTAAAAAGGTCATAAAGTGGCCTAGCCTTATCGAATCGAAGCATGTAATAGTTCCTAGGAAATCTATCAAGCATATCTACGACATCCATGGTTTATTTTAGAATTTTTAAAAACGGCCAAAATGGGGGTTAATTGAATTTCCTTGTTAATTTACGGATTTTACTCGTTTTTGACCATTTTTCTTTCACTGAAAAGGTCATAAAGTGGCCTAGCCTTATCGAATCGAAGCATGTAATAGTTCCTAGGAAATCTAACAAGCATATCTACGACATCCATGGTTTATTTTAGAATTTTTGAAAAAGGCCAAAATGGGGGTTAAGTGAATTTCCTTGTTAATATACGGATTTTACTCATTTTTGACCATTTTTCTTTCACTAAAAAGGTCATAAAGTGGCCTAGCCTTATCGAATCGAAGCGTGTAATAGTTCCTATGAAATCTAATAAGCATATATTCGACTTCCAAGGTTGATTTTATCATTTTCAAACACGGACAAAATGAGGGTTAAGTGAATTTCCTTATTAATTTACGGATTTTACTCGTTTTTTACCCTTTTTCTTTCACTAAAACGGTCATAAAGTCGCCTAGCCTTATCGAATCGAAGCATGTAATAGTTCCTAGGAAATCTAACAAGCATATCTACGACATCCATGGTTTATTTCAGAATTTTTTAAAAAGGCCAAAATGGGGGTTAAGTGAATTTCCTTGTTAATTTATGGATTTTACTCGTTTTTGACCTTTTTCTTTCACTAAAAAGGTCATAAAGTGGCATAGCCTTATCGAATCGAAGCATGTAATAGTTCCTATGAAATCTAACAAGCATATATTCGAATTCCAAGGTTGATTTTATCATTTTCAAAAATGGACAAAATGAGGGTTAAGTGAATTTCCTTGTTAATTCACGGATTTTACTCGTTTTTGACCCTTTTTCTTTCACTAAAAAAGTCATAAAGTGGCCTAGCCTTATCGAATCGAAGCATGTAATAGTTCCTAGGAAATCTAACAAGCATATCTACGACATCCATGGTTTATTTCAGAATTTTTTAAAAAGGCCAAAATGGGGGTTAAGTGAATTTCTTTGTTAATTTATGGATTTTACTCGTTTTTGACCTTTTTCTTTCACTAAAAAGGTCATAAAGTGGCCAAGCCTTATCGAATCGAAGCATGTAATAGTTCCTATGAAATCTAACAAGCATATATTCGAATTCCAAGGTTGATTTTATCATTTTCGAAAATGGATAAAATGAGGGTTAAGTGAATTTCCTTGTTAATTTACGGATTTTACTCGTTTTTGACCCTTTTTCTTTCACTAAAAAGGTCATAAAGTTGCCTAGCCTTATCGAATCGAAGCATGTAATAGTTCCTAGGAAATCTAGCAAGCATATCTACGACATCCATGGTTTATTTTAGAATTTTTTAAAAAGGCCAAAATGGGGGTTAAGTGAATTTTCTTGTTAATTTACGGATTTTACTCGTTTTTGACCCTTTTTCTTTCACTGAAAAGGTCATAAAGTGGCCTAGCCTTATCGAATCGAAGCATGTAATAGTTCCTAGGAAATCTGACAAGCATATCTATGACATCCATGGTTTATTTTAGAATTTTTTAAAAAGGCCAAAATGGGGGTTAAGTGAATTTCCTTGTTAATATACGGATTTTACTCATTTTTGACCCTTTTTCTTTCACTAAAAAGGTCATAAAGTGGCCTAGCCCTATCGAATCGAAGCATGTAATAGTTCCTATGAAATATAACAAGCATATATTCGAATTCCAAGGTTGATTTTATCATTTTCGAAAATGGACAAAATGAGGGTTAAGTGAATTTCCTTGTTAATTTACGGATTTTACTCGTTTTTGACCTTTTTTAATTCACTAAAAAGGTCATAAAGTGGCCTAGCCTTATCGAATCGAAGCATGTAATAGTTCCTAGGAAATCTATCAAGCATATCTACGACATCCATGGTTTATTTTAGAATTTTTAAAAACGGCCAAAATGGGGGTTAATTGAATTTCCTTGTTAATTTACGGATTTTACTCGTTTTTGACCATTTTTCTTTCACTAAAAAGGTCATAAAGTGGCCTAGCCTTATCGAATCGAAGCATGTAATAGTTCCTAGGAAATCTAACAAGCATATCTACGACATCCATGGTTTATTTTAGAATTTTTTAAAAAGGCCAAAATGGGGGTTAAGTGAATTTCCTTGTTAATATACGGATTTTACTCATTTTAGACCATTTTTCTTTCACTAAAAAGGTCATAAAGTGGCCTAGCCTTATCGAATCGAAGCGTGTAATAGTTCCTATGAAATCTAACAAGCATATATTCGACTTCCAAGGTTGATTTTATCATTTTCAAACACGGACAAAATGAGGGTTAAGTGAATTTCCTTGTTAATTTACGGATTTTACTCGTTTTTTACCATTTTTCTTTCACTAAAACGGTCATAAAGTCGCCTAGCCTTATCGAATCGAAGCATGTAATAGTTCCTAGGAAATCTAACAAGCATATCTACGACATCCATGGTTTATTTCAGAATTTTTTAAAAAGGCCAAAATGGGGGTTAAGTGAATTTCCTTGTTAATTTATGGATTTTACTCGTTTTTGACCTTTTTCTTTCACTAAAAAGGTCATAAAGTGGCATAGCCTTATCGAATCGAAGCATGTAATAGTTCCTATGAAATCTAACAAGCATATATTCGAATTCCAAGGTTGATTTTATCATTTTCAAAAATGGACAAAATGAGGGTTAAGTGAATTTCCTTGTTAATTTACGGATTTTACTCGTTTTTGACCCTTTTTCTTTCACTAAAAAAGTCATAAAGTGGCCTAGCCTTATCGAATCGAAGCGTGTAATAGTTCCTAGGAAATCTAACAAGCATATCTACGACATCCATGGTTTATTTCAGAATTTTTTAAAAAGGCCAAAATGGGGGTTAAGTGAATTTCTTTGTTAATTTATGGATTTTACTCGTTTTTGACCTTTTTCTTTCACTAAAAAGGTCATAAAGTGGCCAAGCCTTATCGAATCGAAGCATGTAATAGTTCCTATGAAATCTAACAAGCATATATTCGAATTCCAAGGTTGATTTTATCATTTTCGAAAATGGATAAAATGAGGGTTAAGTGAATTTCCTTGTTAATTTACGGATTTTACTCGTTTTTGACCCTTTTTCTTTCACTAAAAAGGTCATAAAGTTGCCTAGCCTTATCGAATCGAAGCATGTAATAGTTCCTAGGAAATCTAGCAAGCATATCTACGACATCCATGGTTTATTTTAGAATTTTTAAAAATGGCCAAAATGGGGGTTAAGTGAATTTCCTTGTTAATTTACGGATTTTACTCGTTTTTGACCCTTTTTCTTTCACTGAAAAGGTCATAAAATGGCCTAGCCATATCGAATCGAAGCATGTAATAGTTCCTAGGAAATCTAACAAGCATATCTACGACATCCATGGTTTATTTAAGAATTTTTAAAAACGGCCAAAATGGGGGTTAATTGAATTTCCTTGTTAATTTACGGATTTTACTCGTTTTTGACCATTTTTCTTTCACTAAAAAGGTCATAAAGTGGCCTAGCCTTATCGAATCGAAGCATGTAATAGTTCCTAGGAAATCTAACAAGCATATCTACGACATCCATGGTTTATTTTAGAATTTTTTAAAAAGGCCAAAATGGGGGTTAAGTGAATTTCCTTGTTAATATACGGATTTTACTCATTTTAGACCATTTTTCTTTCACTAAAAAGGTCATAAAGTGGCCTAGCCTTATCGAATCGAAGCGTGTAATAGTTCCTATGAAATCTAACAAGCATATATTCGACTTCCAAGGTTGATTTTATCATTTTCAAACACGGACAAAATGAGGGTTAAGTGAATTTCCTTGTTAATTTACGGATTTTACTCGTTTTTTACCCTTTTTCTTTCACTAAAACGGTCATAAAGTCGCCTAGCCTTATCGAATCGAAGCATGTAATAGTTCCTAGGAAATCTAACAAGCATATCTACGACATCCATGGTTTATTTCAGAATTTTTTAAAAAGGCCAAAATGGGGGTTAAGTGAATTTCCTTGTTAATTTATGGATTTTACTCGTTTTTGACCTTTTTCTTTCACTAAAAAGGTCATAAAGTGGCCAAACCTTATCGAATCGAAGCATGTAATAGTTCCTATGAAATCTAACAAGCATATATTCGAATTCCAAGGTTGATTTTATCATTTTCAAAAATGGACAAAATGAGGGTTAAGTGAATTTCCTTGTTAATTTACGGATTTTACTCGTTTTTGACCCTTTTTCTTTCACTAAAAAAGTCATAAAGTGGCCTATCCTTATCGAATCGAAGCGTGTAATAGTTCCTAGGAAATCTAACAAGCATATCTACGACATCCATGGTTTATTTCAGAATTTTTTAAAAAGGCCAAAATGGGCGTTAAGTGAATTTCTTTGTTAATTTATGGATTTTACTCGTTTTTGACCTTTTTCTTTCACTAAAAAGGTCATAAAGTGGCCAAGCCTTATCGAATCGAAGCATGTAATAGTTCCTATGAAATCTAACAAGCATATATTCGAATTCCAAGGTTGATTTTATCATTTTCGAAAATGGATAAAATGAGGGTTAAGTGAATTTCCTTGTTAATTTACGGATTTTACTCGTTTTTGACCCTTTTTCTTTCACTAAAAAGGTCATAAAGTTGCCTAGCCTTATCGAATCGAAGCATGTAATAGTTCCTAGGAAATCTAGCAAGCATATCTACGACATCCATGGTTTATTTTAGAATTTTTAAAAATGGCCAAAATGGGGGTTAAGTGAATTTCCTTGTTAATTTACGGATTTTACTCGTTTTTGACCCTTTTTCTTTCACTGAAAAGGTCATAAAATGGCCTAGCCATATCGAATCGAAGCATGTAATAGTTCCTAGGAAATCTAACAAGCATATCTACGACATCCATGGTTTATTTAAGAATTTTTAAAAACGGCCAAAATGGGGGTTAAGTGAATTTTCTTGTTAATTTACGGATTTTACTCGTTTTTGACCCTTTTTATTTCACTGAAAAGGTAATAAAGTGGCCTAGCCTTATCGAATCGAAGCATGTAATAGTTCCTAGGAAATCTAACAAGCATATCTACGACATCCATGGTTTATTTTAGAATTTTTTAAAAAGGCCAAAATGGGGGTTAAGTGAATTTTCTTGTTAATTTACGGATTTTACTCGTTTTTGACCCTTTTTCTTTCACTGAAAAGGTCATAAAATGGCCTAGCCATATCGAATCGAAGCATGTAATAGTTCCTAGGAAATCTAACAAGCATATCTACGACATCCATGGTTTATTTTAGAATTTTTTAAAAAGGCCAAAATGGGGGTTAAGTGAATTTTCTTGTTAATTTACGGATTTTACTCATTTTTGACCCTTTTTCTTTCACTAAAAAGGTCATAAAGTGGCCTAGCCTTATCGAATCGAAGCATGTAATAGTTCCTATGAAATCTAACAAGCATATATTCGAATTCCAAGGTTGATTTTATCATTTTTGAAAATGGATAAAATGAGGGTTAAGTGAATTTCCTTGTTAATTTACGGATTTTACTCGTTTTTGACCCTTTTTCTTTCACTAAAAAGGTCATAAAGTGGCCTAGCCTTATCGAATCGAAGCATGTAATAGTTCCTAGGAAATCTGGCAAGCATATCTACGACATCCATGGTTTATTTTAGAATTTTTAAAAACGGCCAAAATGGGGGTTAAGTGAATTTCCTTGTTAATTTATGGATTTTACTCGTTTTTGACCTTTTTCTTTCACTAAAAAGGTCATAAAGTGGCATAGCCTTATCGAATCGAAGCATGTAATAGTTCCTATGAAATCTAACAAGCATATATTCGAATTCCAAGGTTGATTTATCATTTTCAAAAATGGACAAAATGAGGGTTAAGTGAATTTCCTTGTTAATTTACGGATTTTACTCGTTTTTGACCCTTTTTCTTTCACTAAAAAAGTCATAAAGTGGCCTAGCCTTATCGAATCGAAGCGTGTAATAGTTCCTAGGAAATCTAACAAGCATATCTACGACATCCATGGTTTATTTCAGAATTTTTTAAAAAGGCCAAAATGGGCGTTAAGTGAATTTCTTTGTTAATTTATGGATTTTACTCGTTTTTGACCTTTTTCTTTCACTAAAAAGGTCATAAAGTGGCCAAGCCTTATCGAATCGAAGCATGTAATAGTTCCTATGAAATCTAACAAGCATATATTCGAATTCCAAGGTTGATTTTATCATTTTCGAAAATGGATAAAATGAGGGTTAAGTGAATTTCCTTGTTAATTTACGGATTTTACTCGTTTTTGACCCTTTTTCTATCACTAAAAAGGTCATAAAGTTGCCTAGCCTTATCGAATCGAAGCATGTAATAGTTCCTAGGAAATCTAGCAAGCATATCTACGACATCCATGGTTTATTTTAGAATTTTTAAAAATGGCCAAAATGGGGGTTAAGTGAATTTCCTTGTTAATTTACGGATTTTACTCGTTTTTGACCCTTTTTCTTTCACTGAAAAGGTCATAAAATGGCCTAGCCATATCGAATCGAAGCATGTAATAGTTCCTAGGAAATCTAACAAGCATATCTACGACATCCATGGTTTATTTAAGAATTTTTAAAAACGGCCAAAATGGGGGTTAAGTGAATTTTCTTGTTAATTTACGGATTTTACTCGTTTTTGACCCTTTTTATTTCACTGAAAAGGTCATAAAGTGGCCTAGCCTTATCGAATCGAAGCATGTAATAGTTCCTAGGAAATCTAACAAGCATATCTACGACATCCATGGTTTATTTTAGAATTTTTTAAAAAGGCCAAAATGGGGGTTAAGTGAATTTTCTTGTTAATTTACGGATTTTACTCGTTTTTCACCCTTTTTCTTTCACTGAAAAGGTCATAAAGTGGCCTAGCCTTATCGAATCGAAGCATGTAATAGTTCCTAGGAAATCTAACAAGCATATCTACGACATCCATGGTTTATTTTAGAATTTTTTAAAAAGGCCAAAATGGGGGTTAAGTGAATTTCCTTGTTAATATACGGATTTTACTGATTTTACTCATTTTTGACCCTTTTTCTTTCACTAAAAAGGTCATAAAGTGGCCTAGCCTTATCGAATCGAAGCATGTAATACTTCCTAAGAAATCTAACAAGCATATCTACGACATCCATGGTTTATTTTAGAATTTTTTAAAAAGGCCAAAATGGGGGTTAAGTGAATTTCCTTGTTAATATACTGATTTTACTCATTTTTGACCCTTTTTCTTTCACTAAAAAGGTCATAAAGTGGCCTAGCCTTATCGAATCGAAGCATGTAATAGTTCCTATGAAATCTAACAAGCATATATTCAAATTCCAAGGTTGATTTTATCATTTTCGAAAATGGATAAAATGAGGGTTAAGTGAATTTCCTTGTTAATTTACGGATTTTACTCGTTTTTGACCCTTTTTCTTTCACTAAAAAGGTCATAAAGTTGCCTAGCCTTATCGAATCGAAGCATGTAATAGTTCCTAGGAAATCTAGCAAGCATATCTACGACATCCATGGTTTATTTTAGAATTTTTAAAAATGGCCAAAATGGGGGTTAAGTGAATTTCCTTGTTAATTTACGGATTTTACTCGTTTTTGACCCTTTTTCTTTCACTGAAAAGGTCATAAAATGGCCTAGCCATATCGAATCGAAGCATGTAATAGTTCCTTGGAAATCTAACAAGCATATCTACGACATCCATGGTTTATTTAAGAATTTTTAAAAACGGCCAAAATGGGGGTTAAGTGAATTTTCTTGTTAATTTACGGATTTTACTCGTTTTTGACCCTTTTTATTTCACTGAAAAGGTCATAAAGTGGCCTAGCCTTATCGAATCGAAGCATGTAATAGTTCCTAGGAAATCTAACAAGCATATCTACGACATCCATGGTTTATTTTAGAATTTTTTAAAAAGGCCAAAATGGGGGTTAAGTGAATTTTCTTGTTAATTTACGGATTTTACTCGTTTTTGACCCTTTTTCTTTCACTGAAAAGGTCATAAAGTGGCCTAGCCTTATCGAATCGAAGCATGTAATAGTTCCTAGGAAATCTAA
Source organism: Medicago sativa (assembly GCF_051527215.1). Classification (NCBI taxonomy): domain Eukaryota; kingdom Viridiplantae; phylum Streptophyta; class Magnoliopsida; order Fabales; family Fabaceae; genus Medicago; species Medicago sativa. The sequence continues at coordinate 25,833,170 of NC_140749.1, read as the reverse complement.
CAAGCATATCTACGACATCCATGGTTTATTTTAGAATTTTTTAAAAAGGCCAAAATGGGGGTTAAGTGAATTTCCTTGTTAATATACGGATTTTACTCATTTTTGACCCTTTTTCTTTCACTAAAAAGGTCATAAAGTGGCCTAGCCTTATCGAATCGAAACATGTAATAGTTCCTAAGAAATCTAACAAGCATATCTACGACATCCATGGTTTATTTTAGAATTTTTTAAAAAGGCCAAAATGGGGGTTAAGTGAATTTCCTTGTTAATATACGGATTTTACTCATTTTTGACCCTTTTTCTTTCACTAAAAAGGTCATAAAGTGGCCTAGCCTTATCGAATCGAAGCATGTAATAGTTCCTATGAAATCTAACAAGCATATATTCGAATTCCAAGGTTGATTTTATCATTTTCGAAAATGGACAAAATGAGGGTTAAGTGAATTTCCTTGTTAATTTACGGATTTTACTCGTTTTTGACCTTTTTTAATTCACTAAAAAGGTCATAAAGTGGCCTAGCCTTATCGAATCGAAGCATGTAATAGTTCCTAGGAAATCTATCAAGCATATCTACGACATCCATGGTTTATTTAAGAATTTTAAAAAACGGCCAAAATGGGGGTTAATTGAATTTCCCTGTTAATTTACGGATTTTACTCGTTTTTGACCATTTTTCTTTCACTAAAAAGGTCATAAAGTGGCCTAGCCTTATCGAATCGAAGCATGTAATAGTTCCTAGGAAATCTAACAAGCATATCTACGACATCCATGGTTTATTTTAGAATTTTTTGAAAAGGCCAAAATGGGGGTTAAGTGAATTTCCTTGTTAATATACTGATTTTACTCATTTTTGACCCTTTTTCTTTCACTAAAAAGGTCATAAAGTGGCCAAGCCTTATCGAATCAAAGCATGTAATAGTTCCTATGAAATCTAACAAGCATATATTCGAATTCCAAGGTTGATTTTATCATTTTCGAAAATGGACAAAATGAGGGTTAAGTGAATTTCCTTGTTAATTTACGGATTTTACTCGTTTTTGACCTTTTTTAATTCACTAAAAAGGTCATAAAGTGGCCTAGCCTTATCGAATCGAAGCATGTAATAGTTCCTAGGAAATCTAACAAGCATATCTACGACATCCATGGTTTATTTAAGAATTTTTAAAAACGGCCAAAATGGGGGTTAATTGAATTTCCTTGTTAATTTACGGATTTTACTCGTTTTTGACCCTTTTTATTTCACTGAAAAGGTCATTAAGTGGCCTAGCCTTATCGAATCGAAGCATGTAATAGTTCCTAGGAAATCTAACAAGCATATCTACGACATCCATGGTTTATTTTAGAATTTTTTAAAAAGGCCAAAATGGGGGTTAAGTGAATTTCCTTGTTAATATACGGATTTTACTCATTTTAGACCATTTTTCTTTCACTAAAAAGGTCATAAAGTGGCCTAGCCTTATCGAATCGAAGCGTGTAATAGTTCCTATGAAATCTAACAAGCATATATTCGACTTCCAAGGTTGATTTTATCATTTTCAAACACGGACAAAATGAGGGTTAAGTGAATTTCCTTGTTAATTTACGGATTTTACTCGTTTTTTACCCTTTTTCTTTCACTAAAACGGTCATAAAGTCGCCTAGCCTTATCGAATCGAAGCATGTAATAGTTCCTAGGAAATCTAACAAGCATATCTACGACATCCATGGTTTATTTCAGAATTTTTTAAAAAGGCCAAAATGGGGGTTAAGTGAATTTCCTTGTTAATTTATGGATTTTACTCGTTTTTGACCTTTTTCTTTCACTAAAAAGGTCATAAAGTGGCATAGCCTTATCGAATCGAAGCATGTAATAGTTCCTATGAAATCTAACAAGCATATATTCGAATTCCAAGGTTGATTTTATCATTTTCAAAAATGGACAAAATGAGGGTTAAGTGAATTTCCTTGTTAATTTACGGATTTTACTCGTTTTTGACCCTTTTTCTTTCACTAAAAAAGTCATAAAGTGGCCTAGCCTTATCGAATCGAAGCGTGTAATAGTTCCTAGGAAATCTAACAAGCATATCTACGACATCCATGGTTTATTTCAGAATTTTTTAAAAAGGCCAAAATGGGCGTTAAGTGAATTTCTTTGTTAATTTATGGATTTTACTCGTTTTTGACCTTTTTCTTTCACTAAAAAGGTCATAAAGTGGCCAAGCCTTATCGAATCGAAACATGTAATAGTTCCTATGAAATCTAACAAGCATATATTCGAATTCCAAGGTTGATTTTATCATTTTCGAAAATGGATAAAATGAGGGTTAAGTGAATTTCCTTGTTAATTTACGGATTTTACTCGTTTTTGACCCTTTTTCTTTCACTAAAAAGGTCATAAAGTTGCCTAGCCTTATCGAATCGAAGCATGTAATAGTTCCTAGGAAATCTAGCAAGCATATCTACGACATCCATGGTTTATTTTAGAATTTTTAAAAATGGCCAAAATGGGGGTTAAGTGAATTTCCTTGTTAATTTACGGATTTTACTCGTTTTTGACCCTTTTTCTTTCACTGAAAAGGTCATAAAATGGCCTAGCCATATCGAATCGAAGCATGTAATAGTTCCTAGGAAATCTAACAAGCATATCTACGACATCCATGGTTTATTTAAGAATTTTTAAAAACGGCCAAAATGGGGGTTAAGTGAATTTTCTTGTTAATTTACGGATTTTACTCGTTTTTGACCCTTTTTATTTCACTGAAAAGGTAATAAAGTGGCCTAGCCTTATCGAATCGAAGCATGTAATAGTTCCTAGGAAATCTAACAAGCATATCTACGACATCCATGGTTTATTTTAGAATTTTTTAAAAAGGCCAAAATGGGGGTTAAGTGAATTTTCTTGTTAATTTACGGATTTTACTCGTTTTTGACCCTTTTTCTTTCACTGAAAAGGTCATAAAGTGGCCTAGCCTTATCGAATCGAAGCATGTAATACTTCCTAAGAAATCTAACAAGCATATCTACGACATCCATGGTTTATTTTAGAATTTTTTAAAAAGGCCAAAATGGGGGTTAAGTGAATTTCCTTGTTAATATACGGATTTTACTCATTTTTTAAAAAGCATATCTACGACATCCATGGTTTATTTTAGAATTTTTTAAAAAGGCCAAAATGGGGGTTAAGTGAATTTCCTTGTTAATATACGGATTTTACTCATTTTTGACCCTTTTTCTTTCACTAAAAAGGTCATAAAGTGGCCTAGCCTTATCGAATCGAAGCATGTAATAGTTCCTATGAAATCTAACAAGCATATATTCGAATTCCAAGGTTGATTTTATCATTTTTGAAAATGGATAAAATGAGGGTTAAGTGAATTTCCTTGTTAATTTACGGATTTTACTCGTTTTTGACCCTTTTTCTTTCACTAAAAAGGTCATAAAGTGGCCTAGCCTTATCGAATCGAAGCATGTAATAGTTCCTAGGAAATCTAGCAAGCATATCTACGACATCCATGGTTTATTTTAGAATTTTTAAAAACGGCCAAAATGGGGGTTAAGTGAATTTCCTTGTTAATTTATGGATTTTACTCGTTTTTGACCTTTTTCTTTCACTAAAAAGGTCATAAAGTGGCATAGCCTTATCGAATCGAAGCATGTAATAGTTCCTATGAAATCTAACAAGCATATATTCGAATTCCAAGGTTGATTTTATCATTTTCAAAAATGGACAAAATGAGGGTTAAGTGAATTTCCTTGTTAATTTACGGATTTTACTCGTTTTTGACCCTTTTTCTTTCACTAAAAAAGTCATAAAGTGGCCTAGCCTTATCGAATCGAAGCGTGTAATAGTTCCTAGGAAATCTAACAAGCATATCTACGACATCCATGGTTTATTTCAGAATTTTTTAAAAAGGCCAAAATGGGCGTTAAGTGAATTTCTTTGTTAATTTATGGATTTTACTCGTTTTTGACCTTTTTCTTTCACTAAAAAGGTCATAAAGTGGCCAAGCCTTATCGAATCGAAGCATGTAATAGTTCCTATGAAATCTAACAAGCATATATTCGAATTCCAAGGTTGATTTTATCATTTTCGAAAATGGATAAAATGAGGGTTAAGTGAATTTCCTTGTTAATTTACGGATTTTACTCGTTTTTGACCCTTTTTCTTTCACTAAAAAGGTCATAAAGTTGCCTAGCCTTATCGAATCGAAGCATGTAATAGTTCCTAGGAAATCTAGCAAGCATATCTACGACATCCATGGTTTATTTTAGAATTTTTAAAAATGGCCAAAATGGGGGTTAAGTGAATTTCCTTGTTAATTTACGGATTTTACTCGTTTTTGACCCTTTTTCTTTCACTGAAAAGGTCATAAAATGGCCTAGCCATATCGAATCGAAGCATGTAATAGTTCCTAGGAAATCTAACAAGCATATCTACGACATCCATGGTTTATTTAAGAATTTTTAAAAACGGCCAAAATGGGGGTTAAGTGAATTTTCTTGTTAATTTACGGATTTTACTCGTTTTTGACCCTTTTTATTTCACTGAAAAGGTCATAAAGTGGCCTAGCCTTATCGAATCGAAGCATGTAATAGTTCCTAGGAAATCTAACAAGCATATCTACGACATCCATGGTTTATTTTAGAATTTTTTAAAAAGGCCAAAATGGGGGTTAAGTGAATTTTCTTGTTAATTTACGGATTTTACTCGTTTTTGACCCTTTTTCTTTCACTGAAAAGGTCATAAAGTGGCCTAGCCTTATCGAATCGAAGCATGTAATAGTTCCTAGGAAATCTAACAAGCATATCTACGACATCCATGGTTTATTTTAGAATTTTTTAAAAAGGCCAAAATGGGGGTTAAGTGAATTTCCTTGTTAATATACGGATTTTACTCATTTTTGACCCTTTTTCTTTCACTAAAAAGGTCATAAAGTGGCCTAGCCTTATCGAATCGAAGCATGTAATACTTCCTAAGAAATCTAACAAGCATATCTACGACATCCATGGTTTATTTTAGAATTTTTTAAAAAGGCCAAAATGGGGGTTAAGTGAATTTCCTTGTTAATATACTGATTTTACTCATTTTTGACCCTTTTTCTTTCACTAAAAAGGTCATAAAGTGGCCTAGCCTTATCGAATCGAAGCATGTAATAGTTCCTATGAAATCTAACAAGCATATATTCAAATTCCAAGGTTGATTTTATCATTTTTGAAAATGGATAAAATGAGGGTTAAGTGAATTTCCTTGTTAATTTACGGATTTTACTCGTTTTTGACCCTTTTTCTTTCACTAAAAATGTCATAAAGTTGCCTAGCCTTATCGAATCGAAGCATGTAATAGTTCCTAGGAAATCTAGCAAGCATATCTACGACATCCATGGTTTATTTTAGAATTTTTAAAAATGGCCAAAATGGGGGTTAAGTGAATTTCCTTGTTAATTTACGGATTTTACTCGTTTTTGACCCTTTTTCTTTCACTGAAAAGGTCATAAAATGGCCTAGCCATATCGAATCGAAGCATGTAATAGTTCCTTGGAAATCTAACAAGCATATCTACGACATCCATGGTTTATTTAAGAATTTTTAAAAACGGCCAAAATGGGGGTTAAGTGAATTTTCTTGTTAATTTACGGATTTTACTCGTTTTTGACCCTTTTTATTTCACTGAAAAGGTCATAAAGTGGCCTAGCCTTATCGAATCGAAGCATGTAATAGTTCCTAGGAAATCTAACAAGCATATCTACGACATCCATGGTTTATTTTAGAATTTTTTAAAAAGGCCAAAATGGGGGTTAAGTGAATTTTCTTGTTAATTTACGGATTTTACTCGTTTTTGACCCTTTTTCTTTCACTGAAAAGGTCATAAAGTGGCCTAGCCTTATCGAATCGAAGCATGTAATAGTTCCTAGGAAATCTAACAAGCATATCTACGACATCCATGGTTTATTTTAGAATTTTTTAAAAAGGCCAAAATGGGGGTTAAGTGAATTTCCTTGTTAATATACGGATTTTACTCATTTTTGACCCTTTTTCTTTCACTAAAAAGGTCATAAAGTGGCCTAGCCTTATCGAATCGAAACATGTAATAGTTCCTAAGAAATCTAACAAGCATATCTACGACATCCATGGTTTATTTTAGAATTTTTTAAAAAGGCCAAAATGGGGGTTAAGTGAATTTCCTTGTTAATATACGGATTTTACTCATTTTTGACCCTTTTTCTTTCACTAAAAAGGTCATAAAGTGGCCTAGCCTTATCGAATCGAAGCATGTAATAGTTCCTATGAAATCTAACAAGCATATATTCGAATTCCAAGGTTGATTTTATCATTTTCGAAAATGGACAAAATGAGGGTTAAGTGAATTTCCTTGTTAATTTACGGATTTTACTCGTTTTTGACCTTTTTTAATTCACTAAAAAGGTCATAAAGTGGCCTAGCCTTATCGAATCGAAGCATGTAATAGTTCCTAGGAAATCTATCAAGCATATCTACGACATCCATGGTTTATTTAAGAATTTTTAAAAACGGCCAAAATGGGGGTTAATTGAATTTCCTTGTTAATTTACGGATTTTACTCGTTTTTGACCATTTTTCTTTCACTAAAAAGGTCATAAAGTGGCCTAGCCTTATCGAATCGAAGCATGTAATAGTTCCTAGGAAATCTAACAAGCATATCTACGACATCCATGGTTTATTTTAGAATTTTTTGAAAAGGCCAAAATGGGGGTTAAGTGAATTTCCTTGTTAATATACTGATTTTACTCATTTTTGACCCTTTTTCTTTCACTAAAAAGGTCATAAAGTGGCCAAGCCTTATCGAATCAAAGCATGTAATAGTTCCTATGAAATCTAACAAGCATATATTCGAATTCCAAGGTTGATTTTATCATTTTCGAAAATGGACAAAATGAGGGTTAAGTGAATTTCCTTGTTAATTTACGGATTTTACTCGTTTTTGACCTTTTTTAATTCACTAAAAAGGTCATAAAGTGGCTTAGCCTTATCGAATCGAAGCATGTAATAGTTCCTAGGAAATCTAGCAAGCATATCTACGACATCCATGGTTTATTTTAGAATTTTTAAAAATGGCCAAAATGGGGGTTAAGTGAATTTCCTTGTTAATTTACGGATTTTACTCGTTTTTGACCCTTTTTCTTTCACTGAAAAGGTCATAAAATGGCCTAGCCATATCGAATCGAAGCATGTAATAGTTCCTAGGAAATCTAACAAGCATATCTACGACATCCATGGTTTATTTAAGAATTTTTAAAAACGGCCAAAATGGGGGTTAAGTGAATTTTCTTGTTAATTTACGGATTTTACTCGTTTTTGACCCTTTTTATTTCACTGAAAAGGTCATAAAGTGGCCTAGCCTTATCGAATCGAAGCATGTAATAGTTCCTAGGAAATCTAACAAGCATATCTACGACATCCATGGTTTATTTTAGAATTTTTTAAAAAGGCCAAAATGGGGGTTAAGTGAATTTTCTTGTTAATTTACGGATTTTACTCGTTTTCGACCCTTTTTCTTTCACTGAAAAGGTCATAAAGTGGCCTAGCCTTATCGAATCGAAGCATGTAATAGTTCCTAGGAAATCTAACAAGCATATCTACGACATCCATGGTTTATTTTAGAATTTTTTAAAAAGGCCAAAATGGGGGTTAAGTGAATTTCCTTGTTAATATACGGATTTTACTCATTTTTGACCCTTTTTCTTTCACTAAAAAGGTCATAAAGTGGCCTAGCCTTATCGAATCGAAGCATGTAATACTTCCTATGAAATCTAACAAGCATATCTACGACATCCATGGTTTATTTTAGAATTTTTTAAAAAGGCCAAAATGGGGGTTAAGTGAATTTCCTTGTTAATATACTGATTTTACTCATTTTTGACCCTTTTTCTTTCACTAAAAAGGTCATAAAGTGGCCTAGCCTTATCGAATCGAAGCATGTAATAGTTCCTATGAAATCTAACAAGCATATATTCAAATTCCAAGGTTGATTTTATCATTTTCGAAAATGGATAAAATGAGGGTTAAGTGAATTTCCTTGTTAATTTACGAATTTTACTCGTTTTTGACCCTTTTTCTTTCACTAAAAAGGTCATAAAGTTGCCTAGCCTTATCGAATCGAAGCATGTAATAGTTCCTAGGAAATCTAGCAAGCATATCTACGACATCCATGGTTTATTTTAGAATTTTTAAAAATGGCCAAAATGGGGGTTAAGTGAATTTCCTTGTTAATTTACGGATTTTACTCGTTTTTGACCCTTTTTCTTTCACTGAAAAGGTCATAAAATGGCCTAGCCATATCGAATCGAAGCATGTAATAGTTCCTTGGAAATCTAACAAGCATATCTACGACATCCATGGTTTATTTAAGAATTTTTAAAAACGGCCAAAATGGGGGTTAAGTGAATTTTCTTGTTAATTTACGGATTTTACTCGTTTTTGACCCTTTTTATTTCACTGAAAAGGTCATAAAGTGGCCTAGCCTTATCGAATCGAAGCATGTAATAGTTCCTAGGAAATCTAACAAGCATATCTACGACATCCATGGTTTATTTTAGAATTTTTTAAAAAGGCCAAAATGGGGGTTAAGTGAATTTTCTTGTTAATATACGGATTTTACTCGTTTTTGACCCTTTTTCTTTCACTGAAAAGGTCATAAAGTGGCCTAGCCTTATCGAATCGAAGCATGTAATAGTTCCTAGGAAATCTAACAAGCATATCTACGACATCCATGGTTTATTTTAGAATTTTTTAAAAAGGCCAAAATGGGGGTTAAGTGAATTTCCTTGTTAATATACGGATTTTACTCATTTTTGACCCTTTTTCTTTCACTAAAAAGGTCATAAAGTGGCCTAGCCTTATCGAATCGAAACATGTAATAGTTCCTAAGAAATCTAACAAGCATATCTACGACATCCATTGGTTTATTTTAGAATTTTTTAAAAAGGCCAAAATGGGGGTTAAGTGAATTTCCTTGTTAATATACGGATTTTACTCATTTTTGACCCTTTTTCGTTCACTAAAAAGGTCATAAAGTGGCCTAGCCTTATCGAATCGAAGCATGTAATAGTTCCTATGAAATCTAACAAGCATATATTCGAATTCCAAGGTTGATTTTATCATTTTCGAAAATGGACAAAATGAGGGTTAAGTGAATTTCCTTGTTAATTTACGGATTTTACTCGTTTTTGACCTTTTTTAATTCACTAAAAAGGTCATAAAGTGGCCTAGCCTTATCGAATCGAAGCATGTAATAGTTCCTAGGAAATCTATCAAGCATATCTACGACATCCATGGTTTATTTAAGAATTTTTAAAAACGGCCAAAATGGGGGTTAATTGAATTTCCTTGTTAATTTACGGATTTTACTCGTTTTTGACCATTTTTCTTTCACTAAAAAGGTCATAAAGTGGCCTAGCCTTATCGAATCGAAGCATGTAATAGTTCCTAGGAAATCTAACAAGCATATCTACGACATCCATGGTTTATTTTAGAATTTTTTAAAAAGGCCAAAATGGGGGTTAAGTGAATTTCCTTGTTAATATACTGATTTTACTCATTTTTGACCCTTTTTCTTTCACTAAAAAGGTCATAAAGTGGCCAAGCCTTATCGAATCAAAGCATGTAATAGTTCCTATGAAATCTAACAAGCATATATTCGAATTCCAAGGTTGATTTTATCATTTTCGAAAATGGACAAAATGAGGGTTAAGTGAATTTCCTTGTTAATTTACGGATTTTACTCGTTTTTGACCTTTTTTAATTCACTAAAAAGGTCATAAAGTGGCCTAGCCTTATCGAATCGAAGCATGTAATAGTTCCTAGGAAATCTATCAAGCATATCTACGACATCCATGGTTTATTTTAGAATTTTTAAAAACGGCCAAAATGGGGGTTAATTGAATTTCCTTGTTAATTTACGGATTTTACTCGTTTTTGACCATTTTTCTTTCACTAAAAAGGTCATAAAGTGGCCTAGCCTTATCGAATCGAAGCATGTAATAGTTCCTAGGAAATCTAACAAGCATATCTACGACATCCATGGTTTATTTTAGAATTTTTTAAAAAGGCCAAAATGGGGGTTAAGTGAATTTCCTTGTTAATATACGGATTTTACTCATTTTTGACCATTTTTCTTTCACTAAAAAGGTCATAAAGTGGCCTAGCCTTATCGAATCGAAGCGTGTAATAGTTCCTATGAAATCTAACAAGCATATATTCGACTTCCAAGGTTGATTTTATCATTTTCAAACACGGACAAAATGAGGGTTAAGTGAATTTCCTTGTTAATTTACGGATTTTACTCGTTTTTTTACCCTTTTTCTTTCACTAAAACGGTCATAAAGTCGCCTAGCCTTATCGAATCGAAGCATGTAATAGTTCCTAGGAAATCTAACAAGCATATCTACGACATCCATGGTTTATTTCAGAATTTTTTAAAAAGGCCAAAATGGGGGTTAAGTGAATTTCCTTGTTAATTTATGGATTTTACTCGTTTTTGACCTTTTTCTTTCACTAAAAAGGTCATAAAGTGGCATAGCCTTATCGAATCGAAGCATGTAATAGTTCCTATGAAATCTAACAAGCATATATTCGAATTCCAAGGTTGATTTTATCATTTTCGAAAATGGACAAAATGAGGGTTAAGTGAATTTCCTTGTTAATTTACGGATTTTACTCGTTTTTGACCTTTTTTAATTCACTAAAAAGGTCATAAAGTGGCCTAGCCTTATCGAATCGAAGCATGTAATAGTTCCTAGGAAATCTATCAAGCATATCTACGACATCCATGGTTTATTTAAGAATTTTTAAAAACGGCCAAAATGGTGGTTAATTGAATTTCCTTGTTAATTTACGGATTTTACTCGTTTTTGACCATTTTTCTTTCACTAAAAAGGTCATAAAGTGGCCTAGCCTTATCGAATCGAAGCATGTAATAGTTCCTAGGAAATCTAACAAGCATATCTACGACATCCATGGTTTATTTTAGAATTTTTTAAAAAGGCCAAAATGGGGGTTAAGTGAATTTCCTTGTTAATATACTGATTTTACTCATTTTTGACCCTTTTTCTTTCACTAAAAAGGTCATAAAGTGGCCAAGCCTTATCGAATCAAAGCATGTAATAGTTCCTATGAAATCTAACAAGCATATATTCGAATTCCAAGGTTGATTTTATCATTTTCGAAAATGGACAAAATGAGGGTTAAGTGAATTTCCTTGTTAATTTACGGATTTTACTCGTTTTTGACCTTTTTTAATTCACTAAAAAGGTCATAAAGTGGCCTAGCCTTATCGAATCGAAGCATGTAATAGTTCCTAGGAAATCTATCAAGCATATCTACGACATCCATGGTTTATTTTAGAATTTTTAAAAACGGCCAAAATGGGGGTTAATTGAATTTCCTTGTTAATTTACGGATTTTACTCGTTTTTGACCATTTTTCTTTCACTAAAAAGGTCATAAAGTGGCCTAGCCTTATCGAATCGAAGCATGTAATAGTTCCTAGGAAATCTAACAAGCATATCTACGACATCCATGGTTTATTTTAGAATTTTTTAAAAAGGCCAAAATGGGGGTTAAGTGAATTTCCTTGTTAATATACGGATTTTACTCATTTTTGACCATTTTTCTTTCACTAAAAAGGTCATAAAGTGGCCTAGCCTTATCGAATCGAAGCGTGTAATAGTTCCTATGAAATCTAACAAGCATATATTCGACTTCCAAGGTTGATTTTATCATTTTCAAACACGGACAAAATGAGGGTTAAGTGAATTTCCTTGTTAATTTACGGATTTTACTCGTTTTTTTACCCTTTTTCTTTCACTAAAACGGTCATAAAGTCGCCTAGCCTTATCGAATCGAAGCATGTAATAGTTCCTAGGAAATCTAACAAGCATATCTACGACATCCATGGTTTATTTCAGAATTTTTTAAAAAGGCCAAAATGGGGGTTAAGTGAATTTCCTTGTTAATTTATGGATTTTACTCGTTTTTGACCTTTTTCTTTCACTAAAAAGGTCATAAAGTGGCATAGCCTTATCGAATCGAAGCATGTAATAGTTCCTATGAAATCTAACAAGCATATATTCGAATTCCAAGGTTGATTTTATCATTTTCGAAAATGGACAAAATGAGGGTTAAGTGAATTTCCTTGTTAATTTACGGATTTTACTCGTTTTTGACCTTTTTTAATTCACTAAAAAGGTCATAAAGTGGCCTAGCCTTATCGAATCGAAGCATGTAATAGTTCCTAGGAAATCTATCAAGCATATCTACGACATCCATGGTTTATTTAAGAATTTTTAAAAACGGCCAAAATGGTGGTTAATTGAATTTCCTTGTTAATTTACGGATTTTACTCGTTTTTGACCATTTTTCTTTCACTAAAAAGGTCATAAAGTGGCCTAGCCTTATCGAATCGAAGCATGTAATAGTTCCTAGGAAATCTAACAAGCATATCTACGACATCCATGGTTTATTTTAGAATTTTTTAAAAAGGCCAAAATGGGGGTTAAGTGAATTTCCTTGTTAATATACTGATTTTACTCATTTTTGACCCTTTTTCTTTCACTAAAAAGGTCATAAAGTGGCCAAGCCTTATCGAATCAAAGCATGTAATAGTTCCTATGAAATCTAACAAGCATATATTCGAATTCCAAGGTTGATTTTATCATTTTCGAAAATGGACAAAATGAGGGTTAAGTGAATTTCCTTGTTAATTTACGGATTTTACTCGTTTTTGACCTTTTTTAATTCACTAAAAAGGTCATAAAGTGGCCTAGCCTTATCGAATCGAAGCATGTAATAGTTCCTAGGAAATCTATCAAGCATATCTACGACATCCATGGTTTATTTTAGAATTTTTAAAAACGGCCAAAATGGGGGTTAATTGAATTTCCTTGTTAATTTACGGATTTTACTCGTTTTTGACCATTTTTCTTTCACTAAAAAGGTCATAAAGTGGCCTAGCCTTATCGAATCGAAGCATGTAATAGTTCCTAGGAAATCTATCAAGCATATCTACGACATCCATGGTTTATTTTAGAATTTTTAAAAACGGCCAAAATGGGGGTTAATTGAATTTCCTTGTTAATTTACGGATTTTACTCGTTTTTGACCATTTTTCTTTCACTAAAAAGGTCATAAAGTGGCCTAGCCTTATCGAATCGAAGCATGTAATAGTTCCTAGGAAATCTAACAAGCATATCTACGACATCCATGGTTTATTTTAGAATTTTTTAAAAAGGCCAAAATGGGGGTTAAGTGAATTTCCTTGTTAATATACGGATTTTACTCATTTTTGACCATTTTTCTTTCACTAAAAAGGTCATAAAGTGGCCTAGCCTTATCGAATCGAAGCGTGTAATAGTTCCTATGAAATCTAACAAGAATATATTCGACTTCCAAGGTTGATTTTATCATTTTCAAACACGGACAAAATGAGGGTTAAGTGAATTTCCTTGTTAATTTACGGATTTTACTCGTTTTTTTACCCTTTTTCTTTCACTAAAATGGTCATAAAGTCGCCTAGCCTTATCGAATCGAAGCATGTAATAGTTCCTAGGAAATCTAACAAGCATATCTACGACATCCATGGTTTATTTCAGAATTTTTTAAAAAGGCCAAAATGGGGGTTAAGTGAATTTCCTTGTTAATTTATGGATTTTACTCGTTTTTGACCTTTTTCTTTCACTAAAAAGGTCATAAAGTGGCATAGCCTTATCGAATCGAAGCATGTAATAGTTCCTATGAAATCTAACAAGCATATATTCGAATTCCAAGGTTGATTTTATCATTTTCAAAAATGGACAAAATGAGGGTTAAGTGAATTTCCTTGTTAATTTACGGATTTTACTCGTTTTTGACCCTTTTTCTTTCACTAAAAAAGTCATAAAGTGGCCTAGCCTTATCGAATCGAAGCATGTAATAGTTCCTAGGAAATCTAACAAGCATATCTACGACATCCATGGTTTATTTCAGAATTTTTTAAAAAGGCCAAAATGGGGGTTAAGTGAATTTCTTTGTTAATTTATGGATTTTACTCGTTTTTGACCTTTTTCTTTCACTAAAAAGGTCATAAAGTGGCCAAGCCTTATCGAATCGAAGCATGTAATAGTTCCTAGGAAATCTAACAAGCATATCTACGACATCCATGGTTTATTTTAGAATTTTTTAAAAAGGCCAAAATGGGGGTTAAGTGAATTTTCTTGTTAATTTACGGATTTTACTCGTTTTTGACCCTTTTTCTTTCACTGAAAAGGTCATAAAGTGGCCTAGCCTTATCGAATCGAAGCATGTAATAGTTCCTAGGAAATCTAACAAGCATATCTACGACATCCATGGTTTATTTTAGAATTTTTTAAAAAGGCCAAAATGGGGGTTAAGTGAATTTCCTTGTTAATATACGGATTTTACTCATTTTTGACCCTTTTTCTTTCACTAAAAAGGTCATAAAGTGGCCTAGCCTTATCGAATCGAAGCATGTAATAGTTCCTAAGAAATCTAACAAGCATATCTACGACATCCATGGTTTATTTTAGAATTTTTTAAAAAGGCCAAAATGGGGGTTAAGTGAATTTCCTTGTTAATATACGGATTTTACTCATTTTTGACCCTTTTTCTTTCACTAAAAAGGTCATAAAGTGGCCTAGCCTTATCGAATCGAAGCATGTAATAGTTCCTATTAAATCTAACAAGCATATATTCGAATTCCAAGGTTGATTTTATCATTTTCGAAAATGGACAAAATGAGGGTTAAGTGAATTTCCTTGTTAATTTACGGATTTTACTCGTTTTTGACCTTTTTTAATTCACTAAAAAGGTCATAAAGTGGCCTAGCCTTATCGAATCGAAGCATGTAATAGTTCCTAGGAAATCTATCAAGCATATCTATGACATCCATGGTTTATTTAAGAATTTTTAAAAACGGCCAAAATGGGTGTTAATTGAATTTCCTTGTTAATTTACGGATTTTACACGTTTTTGACCATTTTTCTTTCACTAAAAAGGTCATAAAGTGGCCTAGCCTTATCGAATCGAAGCATGTAATAGTTCCTAGGAAATCTAACAAGCATATCTACGACATCCATGGTTTATTTTAGAATTTTTTGAAAAGGCCAAAATGGGGGTTAAGTGAATTTCCTTGTTAATATACTGATTTTACTCATTTTTGACTCTTTTTCTTTCACTAAAAAGGTCATAAAGTGGCCAAGCCTTATCGAATCAAAGCATGTAATAGTTCCTATGAAATCTAACAAGCATATATTCGAATTCCAAGGTTGATTTTATCATTTTCGAAAATGGACAAAATGAGGGTTAAGTGAATTTCCTTGTTAATTTACGGATTTTACTCGTTTTTGACCTTTTTTAATTCACTAAAAAGATCATAAAGTGGCCTAGCCTTATCGAATCGAAGCATGTAATAGTTCCTAGGAAATCTATCAAGCATATCTACGACATCCATGGTTTATTTTAGAATTTTTAAAAACGGCCAAAATGGGGGTTAATTGAATTTCCTTGTTAATTTACGGATTTTACTCGTTTTTGACCATTTTTCTTTCACTAAAAAGGTCATAAAGTGGCCTAGCCTTATCGAATCGAAGCATGTAATAGTTCCTAGGAAATCTAACAAGCATATCTACGACATCCATGGTTTATTTTAGAATTTTTTGAAAAGGCCAAAATGGGGGTTAAGTGAATTTCCTTGTTAATATACTGAGTTTACTCATTTTTGACCCTTTTTCTTTCACTAAAAAGGTCATAAAGTGGCCAAGCCTTATCGAATCAAAGCATGTAATAGTTCCTATGAAATCTAACAAGCATATATTCGAATTCCAAGGTTGATTTTATCATTTTCGAAAATGGACAAAATGAGGGTTAAGTGAATTTCCTTGTTAATTTACGGATTTTACTCGTTTTTGACCTTTTTTAATTCACTAAAAAGGTCATAAAGTGGCCTAGCCTTATCGAATCGAAGCATGTAATAGTTCCTAGGAAATCTATCAAGCATATCTACAACATCCATGGTTTATTTTAGAATTTTTAAAAACGGCCAAAATGGGGGTTAATTGAATTTCCTTGTTAATTTACGGATTTTACTCGTTTTTGACCATTTTTCTTTCACTAAAAAGGTCATAAAGTGGCCTAGCCTTATCGAATCGAAGCATGTAATAGTTCCTAGGAAATCTAACAAGCATATCTACGACATCCATGGTTTATTTTAGAATTTTTTAAAAAGGCCAAAATGGGGGTTAAGTGAATTTCCTTGTTAATATACGGATTTTACTCGTTTTTGACCATTTTTCTTTCACTAAAAAGGTCATAAAGTGGCCTAGCCTTATCGAATCGAAGCGTGTAATAGTTCCTATGAAATCTAACAAGCATATATTCGACTTCCAAGGTTGATTTTATCATTTTCAAACACGGACAAAATGAGGGTTAAGTGAATTTCCTTGTTAATTTACGGATTTTACTCGTTTTTTTACCCTTTTTCTTTCACTAAAACGGTCATAAAGTCGCCTAGCCTTATCGAATCGAAGCATGTAATAGTTCCTAGGAAATCTAACAAGCATATCTACGACATCCATGGTTTATTTCAGAATTTTTTAAAAAGGCCAAAATGGGGGTTAAGTGAATTTCCTTGTTAATTTATGGATTTTACTCGTTTTTGACCTTTTTCTTTCACTAAAAAGGTCATAAAGTGGCATAGCCTTATCGAATCGAAGCATGTAATAGTTCCTATGAAATCTAACAAGCATATATTCGAATTCCAAGGTTGATTTTATCATTTTCAAAAATGGACAAAATGAGGGTTAAGTGAATTTCCTTGTTAATTTACGGATTTTACTCGTTTTTGACCCTTTTTCTTTCACTAAAAAAGTCATAAAGTGGCCTAGCCTTATCGAATCGAAGCATGTAATAGTTCCTAGGAAATCTAACAAGCATATCTACGACATCCATGGTTTATTTCAGAATTTTTTAAAAAGGCCAAAATGGGGGTTAAGTGAATTTCTTTGTTAATTTATGGATTTTACTCGTTTTTGACCTTTTTCTTTCACTAAAAAGGTCATAAAGTGGCCAAGCCTTATCGAATCGAAGCATGTAATAGTTCCTAGGAAATCTAACAAGCATATCTACGACATCCATGGTTTATTTTAGAATTTTTTAAAAAGGCCAAAATGGGGGTTAAGTGAATTTTCTTGTTAATTTACGGATTTTACTCGTTTTTGACCCTTTTTCTTTCACTGAAAAGGTCATAAAGTGGCCTAGCCTTATCGAATCGAAGCATGTAATAGTTCCTAGGAAATCTAACAAGCATATCTACGACATCCATGGTTTATTTTAGAATTTTTTAAAAAGGCCAAAATGGGGGTTAAGTGAATTCCCTTGTTAATATACGGATTTTACTCATTTTTGACCCTTTTTCTTTCACTAAAAAGGTCATAAAGTGGCCTAGCCTTATCGAATCGAAGCATGTAATAGTTCCTATGAAATCTAACAAGCATATATTCGAATTCCAAGGTTGATTTTATCATTTTCGAAAATGGACAAAATGAGGGTTAAGTGAATTTCCTTGTTAATTTACGGATTTTACTCGTTTTTGACCTTTTTTAATTCACTAAAAAGGTCATAAAGTGGCCTAGCCTTATCGAATCGAAGCATGTAATAGTTCCTAGGAAATCTATCAAGCATATCTACGACATCCATGGTTTATTTAAGAATTTTTAAAAACGGCCAAAATGGGTGTTAATTGAATTTCCTTGTTAATTTACGGATTTTACTCGTTTTTGACCATTTTTCTTTCACTAAAAAGGTCATAAAGTGGCCTAGCCTTATCGAATCGAAGCATGTAATAGTTCCTAGGAAATCTAACAAGCATATCTACGACATCCATGGTTTATTTTAGAATTTTTTGAAAAGGCCAAAATGGGGGTTAAGTGAATTTCCTTGTTAATATACTGATTTTACTCATTTTTGACCCTTTTTCTTTCACTAAAAAGGTCATAAAGTGGCCAAGCCTTATCGAATCAAAGCATGTAATAGTTCCTATGAAATCTAACAAGCATATATTCGAATTCCAAGGTTGATTTTATCATTTTCGAAAATGGACAAAATGAGGGTTAAGTGAATTTCCTTGTTAATTTACGGATTTTACTCGTTTTTGACCTTTTTTAATTCACTAAAAAGGTCATAAAGTGGCCTAGCCTTATCGAATCGAAGCATGTAATAGTTCCTAGGAAATCTATCAAGCATATCTACGACATCCATGGTTTATTTTAGAATTTTTAAAAACGGCCAAAATGGGGGTTAATTGAATTTCCTTGTTAATTTACGGATTTTACGCGTTTTTTACCATTTTTCTTTCACTAAAAAGGTCATAAAGTGGCCTAGCCTTATCGAATCGAAGCATGTAATAGTTCCTAGGAAATCTAACAAGCATATCTACGACATCCATGGTTTATTTTAGAATTTTTTAAAAAGGCCAAAATGGGGGTTAAGTGAATTTCCTTGTTAATATACGGATTTTACTCATTTTTGACCATTTTTCTTTCACTAAAAAGGTCATAAAGTGGCCTAGCCTTATCGAATCGAAGCGTGTAATAGTTCCTATGAAATCTAACAAGCATATATTCGACTTCCAAGGTTGATTTTATCATTTTCAAACACGGACAAAATGAGGGTTAAGTGAATTTCCTTGTTAATTTACGGATTTTACTCGTTTTTTACCCTTTTTCTTTCACTAAAACGGTCATAAAGTCGCCTAGCCTTATCGAATCGAAGCATGTAATAGTTCCTAGGAAATCTAACAAGCATATCTACGACATCCATGGTTTATTTCAGAATTTTTTAAAAAGGCCAAAATGGGGGTTAAGTGAATTTCCTTGTTAATTTATGGATTTTACTCGTTTTTGACCTTTTTCTTTCACTAAAAAGGTCATAAAGTGGCATAGCCTTATCGAATCGAAGCATGTAATAGTTCCTATGAAATCTAACAAGCATATATTCGAATTCCAAGGTTGATTTTATCATTTCAAAAATGGACAAAATGAGGGTTAAGTGAATTTCCTTGTTAATTTACGGATTTTACTCGTTTTTGACCCTTTTTCTTTCACTAAAAAGGTCATAAAGTGGCCTAGCCTTATCGAATCGAAGCATGTAATAGTTCCTAGGAAATCTAACAAGCATATCTACGACATCCATGGTTTATTTTAGAATTTTTTAAAAAGGCCAAAATGGGGGTTAAGTGAATTTCCTTGTTAATATACGGATTTTACTCATTTTTGACCCTTTTTCTTTCACTAAAAAGGTCATAAAGTGGCCTAGCCTTATCGAATCGAAGCATGTAATAGTTCCTAAGAAATCTAACAAGCATATCTACGACATCCATGGTTTATTTTAGAATTTTTTAAAAAGGCCAAAATGGGGGTTAAGTGAATTTCCTTGTTAATATACGGATTTTACTCATTTTTGACCATTTTTCTTTCACTAAAAAGGTCATAAAGTGGCCTAGCCTTATCGAATCGAAGCGTGTAATAGTTCCTATGAAATCTAACAAGCATATATTCGACTTCCAAGGTTGATTTTATCATTTTCAAACACGGACAAAATGAGGGTTAAGTGAATTTCCTTGTTAATTTACGGATTTTACTCGTTTTTTACCCTTTTTCTTTCACTAAAACGGTCATAAAGTCGCCTAGCCTTATCGAATCGAAGCATGTAATAGTTCCTAGGAAATCTAACAAGCATATCTACGACATCCATGGTTTATTTCAGAATTTTTTAAAAAGGCCAAAATGGGGGTTAAGTGAATTTCCTTGTTAATTTATGGATTTTACTCGTTTTTGACCTTTTTCTTTCACTAAAAAGGTCATAAAGTGGCATAGCCTTATCGAATCGAAGCATGTAATAGTTCCTATGAAATCTAACAAGCATATATTCGAATTCCAAGGTTGATTTTATCATTTTCAAAAATGGACAAAATGAGGGTTAAGTGAATTTCCTTGTTAATTTACGGATTTTACTCGTTTTTGACCCTTTTTCTTTCACTAAAAAGGTCATAAAGTGGCCTAGCCTTATCGAATCGAAGCATGTAATAGTTCCTAGGAAATCTAACAAGCATATCTACGACATCCATGGTTTATTTTAGAATTTTTTAAAAAGGCCAAAATGGGGGTTAAGTGAATTTCCTTGTTAATATACGGATTTTACTCATTTTTGACCCTTTTTCTTTCACTAAAAAGGTCATAAAGTGGCCTAGCCTTATCGAATCGAAGCATGTAATAGTTCCTAAGAAATCTAACAAGCATATCTACGACATCCATGGTTTATTTTAGAATTTTTTAAAAAGGCCAAAATGGGGGTTAAGTGAATTTCCTTGTTAATATACGGATTTTACTCATTTTTGACCCTTTTTCTTTCACTAAAAAGGTCATAAAGTGGCCTAGCCTTATCGAATCGAAGCATGTAATAGTTCCTATGAAATCTAACAAGCATATATTCGAATTCCAAGGTTGATTTTATCATTTTCGAAAATGGACAAAATGAGGGTTAAGTGAATTTCCTTGTTAATTTACGGATTTTACTCGTTTTTGACCTTTTTTAATTCACTAAAAAGGTCATAAAGTGGCCTAGCCTTATCGAATCGAAGCATGTAATAGTTCCTAGGAAATCTATCAAGCATATCTACGACATCCATGGTTTATTTAAGAATTTTTAAAAACGGCCAAAATGGGTGTTAATTGAATTTCCTTGTTAATTTACGGATTTTACTCGTTTTTGACCATTTTTCTTTCACTAAAAAGGTCATAAAGTGGCCTAGCCTTATCGAATCGAAGCATGTAATAGTTCCTAGGAAATCTAACAAGCATATCTACGACATCCATGGTTTATTTTAGAATTTTTTAAAAAGGCCAAAATGGGGGTTAAGTGAATTTCCTTGTTAATATACGGATTTTACTCATTTTTGACCATTTTTCTTTCACTAAAAAGGTCATAAAGTGGCCTAGCCTTATCGAATCGAAGCGTGTAATAGTTCCTATGAAATCTAACAAGCATATATTCGACTTCCAAGGTTGATTTTATCATTTTCAAACACGGACAAAATGAGGGTTAAGTGAATTTCCTTGTTAATTTACGGATTTTACTCGTTTTTTACCCTTTTTCTTTCACTAAAACGGTCATAAAGTCGCCTAGCCTTATCGAATCGAAGCATGCAATAGTTCCTAGGAAATCTAACAAGCATATCTACGACATCCATGGTTTATTTCAGAATTTTTTAAAAAGGCCAAAATGGGGGTTAAGTGAATTTCCTTGTTAATTTATGGATTTTACTCGTTTTTGACCTTTTTCTTTCACTAAAAAGGTCATAAAGTGGCATAGCCTTATCGAATCGAAGCATGTAATAGTTCCTATGAAATCTAACAAGCATATATTCGAATTCCAAGGTTGATTTTATCATTTTCAAAAATGGACAAAATGAGGGTTAAGTGAATTTCCTTGTTAATTTATGGATTTTACTCGTTTTTGACCCTTTTTCTTTCACTAAAAAGGTCATAAAGTGGCCTAGCCTTATCGAATCGAAGCATGTAATAGTTCCTAGGAAATCTAACAAGCATATCTACGACATCCATGGTTTATTTTAGAATTTTTTGAAAAGGCCAAAATGGGGGTTAAGTGAATTTCCTTGTTAATTTACTGATTTTAGTCATTTTTGACCCTTTTTCTTTCACTAAAAAGGTCATAAAGTGGCCAAGCCTTATCGAATCAAAGCATGTAATAGTTCTTATGAAATCTAACAAGCATATATTCGAATTCCAAGGTTGATTTTATCATTTTCGAAAATGGACAAAATGAGGGTTAAGTGAATTTCCTTGTTAATTTACGGATTTTACTCGTTTTTGACCTTTTTTAATTCACTAAAAACGTCATAAAGTGGCCTAGCCTTATCGAATCGAAGCATGTAATAGTTCCTAGGAAATCTATCAAGCATATCTACGACATCCATGGTTTATTTTAGAATTTTTAAAAACGGCCAAAATGGGGGTTAATTGAATTTCCTTGTTAATTTACGGATTTTACTCGTTTTTGACCATTTTTCTTTCACTAAAAAGGTCATAAAGTGGCCTAGCCTTATCGAATCGAAGCATGTAATAGTTCCTAGGAAATCTAACAAGCATATCTACGACATCCATGGTTTATTTTAGAATTTTTTTAAAAAGGCCAAAATGGGGGTTAAGTGAATTTCCTTGTTAATATACGGATTTTACTCATTTTTGACCATTTTTCTTTCACTAAAAAGGTCATAAAGTGGCCTAGCCTTATCGAATCGAAGCGTGTAATAGTTCCTATGAAATCTAACAAGCATATATTCGACTTCCAAGGTTGATTTTATCATTTTCAAACACGGACAAAATGAGGGTTAAGTGAATTTCCTTGTTAATTTACGGATTTTACTCGTTTTTTACCCTTTTTCTTTCACTAAAACGGTCATAAAGTCGCCTAGCCTTATCGAATCGAAGCATGTAGTAGTTCCTAGGAAATCTAACAAGCATATCTACGACATCCATGGTTTATTTCAGAATTTTTTAAAAAGGCCAAAATGGGGGTTAAGTGAATTTCCTTGTTAATTTATGGATTTTACTCGTTTTTGACCTTTTTCTTTCACTAAAAAGGTCATAAAGTGGCATAGCCTTATCGAATCGAAGCATGTAATAGTTCCTATGAAATCTAACAAGCATATATTCGAATTCCAAGGTTGATTTTATCATTTTCAAAAATGGACAAAATGAGGGTTAAGTGAAATTCCTTGTTAATTTACGGATTTTACTCGTTTTTGACCCTTTTTCTTTCACTAAAAAAGTCATAAAGTGGCCTAGCCTTATCGAATCGAAGCATGTAATAGTTCCTAGGAAATCTAACAAGCATATCTACGACATCCATGGTTTATTTCAGAATTTTTTAAAAAGGCCAAAATGGGGGTTAAGTGAATTTCCTTGTTAATTTATGGATTTTACTCGTTTTTGACCTTTTTCTTTCACTAAAAAGGTCATAAAGTGGCCAAGCCTTATCGAATCGAAGCATGTAATAGTTCCTAGGAAATCTAACAAGCATATCTACGACATCCATGGTTTATTTTAGAATTTTTTAAAAAGGCCAAAATGGGGGTTAAGTGAATTTTCTTGTTAATTTACGGATTTTACTAGTTTTTGACCCTTTTTCTTTCACTGAAAAGGTCATAAAGTGGCCTAGCCTTATCGAATCGAAGCATGTAATAGTTCCTAGGAAATCTAACAAGCATATCTACGACATCCATGGTTTATTTTAGAATTTTTTAAAAAGGCCAAAATGGGGGTTAAGTGAATTTCCTTGTTAATATACGGATTTTACTCATTTTTGACCCTTTTTCTTTCACTAAAAAGGTCATAAAGTGGCCTAGCCTTATCGAATCGAAGCATGTAATAGTTCCTAAGAAATCTAACAAGCATATCTACGACATCCATGGTTTATTTTAGAATTTTTTAAAAAGGCCAAAATGGGGGTTAAGTGAATTTCCTTGTTAATATACGGATTTTACTCATTTTTGACCCTTTTTCTTTCACTAAAAAGGTCATAAAGTGGCCTAGCCTTATCGAATCGAAGCATGTAATAGTTCCTATGAAATCTAACAAGCATATATTCGAATTCCAAGGTTGATTTTATCATTTTCGAAAATGGACAAAATGAGGGTTAAGTGAATTTCCTTGTTAATTTACGGATTTTACTCGTTTTTGACCTTTTTTAATTCACTAAAAAGGTCATAAAGTGGCCTAGCCTTATCGAATCGAAGCATGTAATAGTTCCTAGGAAATCTATCAAGCATATCTACGACATCCATGGTTTATTTAAGAATTTTTAAAAACGGCCAAAATGGGGGTTAATTGAATTTCCTTGTTAATTTACGGATTTTACTCGTTTTTGACCATTTTTCTTTCACTAAAAAGGTCATAAAGTGGCCTAGCCTTATCGAATCGAAGCATGTAATAGTTCCTAGGAAATCTAACAAGCATATCTACGACATCCATGGTTTATTTTAGAATTTTTTGAAAAGGCCAAAATGGGGGTTAAGTGAATTTCCTTGTTAATATACTGATTTTACTCATTTTTGACCCTTTTTCTTTCACTAAAAAGGTCATAAAGTGGCCAAGCCTTATCGAATCAAAGCATGTAATAGTTCCTATGAAATCTAACAAGCATATATTCGAATTCCAAGGTTGATTTTATCATTTTCGAAAATGGACAAAATGAGGGTTAAGTGAATTTCCTTGTTAATTTACGGATTTTACTCGTTTTTGACCTTTTTTAATTCACTAAAAAGGTCATAAAGTGGCCTAGCCTTATCGAATCGAAGCATGTAATAGTTCCTAGGAAATCTATCAAGCATATCTACGACATCCATGGTTTATTTTAGAATTTTTAAAAACGGCCAAAATGGGGGTTAATTGAATTTCCTTGTTAATTTACGGATTTTACTCGTTTTTGACCATTTTTCTTTCACTAAAAAGGTCATAAAGTGGCCTAGCCTTATCGAATCGAAGCATGTAATAGTTCCTAGGAAATCTAACAAGCATATCTACGACATCCATGGTTTATTTTAGAATTTTTTAAAAAGGTCAAAATGGGGGTTAAGTGAATTTCCTTGTTAATATACGGATTTTACTCATTTTTGACCATTTTTCTTTCACTAAAAAGGTCATAAAGTGGCCTAGCCTTATCGAATCGAAGCATGTAATAGTTCCTAGGAAATCTAACAAGCATATCTACGACATCCATGGTTTATTTTAGAATTTTTTAAAAAGGCCAAAATGGGGGTTAAGTGAATTTCCTTGTTAATATACGGATTTTACTCATTTTTGACCCTTTTTCTTTCACTAAAAAGGTCATAAAGTGGCCTAGCCTTATCGAATCGAAGCATGTAATAGTTCCTAAGAAATCTAACAAGCATATCTACGATATCCATGGTTTATTTTAGAATTTTTTAAAAAGGCCAAAATGGGGGTTAAGTGAATTTCCTTGTTAATATACGGATTTTACTCATTTTTGACCCTTTTTCTTTCACTAAAAAGGACATAAAGTGGCCTAGCCTTATCGAATCGAAGCATGTAATAGTTCCTATGAAATCTAACAAGCATATATTCGAATTCCAAGGTTGATTTTATCATTTTCGAAAATGGACAAAATGAGGGTTAAGTGAATTTCCTTGTTAATTTACGGATTTTACTCGTTTTTGACCTTTTTTAATTTACTAAAAAGGTCATAAAGTGGCCTAGCCTTATCGAATCGAAGCATGTAATAGTTCCTAGGAAATCTATCAAGCATATCTACGACATCCATGGTTTATTTAAGAATTTTTAAAAACGGCCAAAATGGGGGTTAATTGAATTTCCTTGTTAATTTACGGATTTTACTCGTTTTTGACCATTTTTCTTTCACTAAAAAGGTCATAAAGTGGCCTAGCCTTATCGAATCGAAGCATGTAATAGTTCCTAGGAAATCTAACAAGCATATCTACGACATCCATGGTTTATTTTAGAATTTTTTGAAAAGGCCAAAATGGGGGTTAAGTGAATTTCCTTGTTAATATACTGATTTTACTCATTTTTGACCCTTTTTCTTTCACTAAAAAGGTCATAAAGTGGCCAAGCCTTATCGAATCAAAGCATGTAATAGTTCCTATGAAATCTAACAAGCATATATTCGAATTCCAAGGTTGATTTTATCATTTTCGAAAATGGACAAAATGAGGGTTAAGTGAATTTCCTTGTTAATTTACGGATTTTACTCGTTTTTGACCTTTTTTAATTCACTAAAAAGGTCATAAAGTGGCCTAGCCTTATCGAATCGAAGCATGTAATAGTTCCTAGGAAATCTATCAAGCATATCTACGACATCCATGGTTTATTTTAGAATTTTTAAAAACGGCCAAAATGGGGGTTAATTGAATTTCCTTGTTAATTTACGGATTTTACTCGTTTTTGACCATTTTTCTTTCACTAAAAAGGTCATAAAGTGGCCTAGCCTTATCGAATCGAAGCATGTAATAGTTCCTAGGAAATCTAACAAGCATATCTACGACATCCATGGTTTATTTTAGAATTTTTTAAAAAGGTCAAAATGGGGGTTAAGTGAATTTCCTTGTTAATATACGGATTTTACTCATTTTTGACCATTTTTCTTTCACTAAAAAGGTCATAAAGTGGCCTAGCCTTATCGAATCGAAGCATGTAATAGTTCCTAGGAAATCTAACAAGCATATCTACGACATCCATGGTTTATTTTAGAATTTTTTAAAAAGGCCAAAATGGGGGTTAAGTGAATTTCCTTGTTAATATACGGATTTTACTCATTTTTGACCCTTTTTCTTTCACTAAAAAGGTCATAAAGTGGCCTAGCCTTATCGAATCGAAGCATGTAATAGTTCCTAAGAAATCTAACAAGCATATCTACGATATCCATGGTTTATTTTAGAATTTTTTAAAAAGGCCAAAATGGGGGTTAAGTGAATTTCCTTGTTAATATACGGATTTTACTCATTTTTGACCCTTTTTCTTTCACTAAAAAGGACATAAAGTGGCCTAGCCTTATCGAATCGAAGCATGTAATAGTTCCTATGAAATCTAACAAGCATATATTCGAATTCCAAGGTTGATTTTATCATTTTCGAAAATGGACAAAATGAGGGTTAAGTGAATTTCCTTGTTAATTTACGGATTTTACTCGTTTTTGACCTTTTTTAATTTACTAAAAAGGTCATAAAGTGGCCTAGCCTTATCGAATCGAAGCATGTAATAGTTCCTAGGAAATCTATCAAGCATATCTACGACATCCATGGTTTATTTAAGAATTTTTAAAAACGGCCAAAATGGGGGTTAATTGAATTTCCTTGTTAATTTACGGATTTTACTCGTTTTTGACCATTTTTCTTTCACTAAAAAGGTCATAAAGTGGCCTAGCCTTATCGAATCGAAGCATGTAATAGTTCCTAGGAAATCTAACAAGCATATCTACGACATCCATGGTTTATTTTAGAATTTTTTGAAAAGGCCAAAATGGGGGTTAAGTGAATTTCCTTGTTAATATACTGATTTTACTCATTTTTGACCCTTTTTCTTTCACTAAAAAGGTCATAAAGTGGCCAAGCCTTATCGAATCAAAGCATGTAATAGTTCCTATGAAATCTAACAAGCATATATTCGAATTCCAAGGTTGATTTTATCATTTTCGAAAATGGACAAAATGAGGGTTAAGTGAATTTCCTTGTTAATTTACGGATTTTACTCGTTTTTGACCTTTTTTAATTCACTAAAAAGGTCATAAAGTGGCCTAGCCTTATCGAATCGAAGCATGTAATAGTTCCTAGGAAATCTATCAAGCATATCTACGACATCCATGGTTTATTTTAAAATTTTTAAAAACGGCCAAAATGGGGGTTAATTGAATTTCCTTGTTAATTTACGGATTTTACTCGTTTTTGACCATTTTTCTTTCACTAAAAAGGTCATAAAGTGGCCTAGCCTTATCGAATCGAAGCATGTAATAGTTCCTAGGAAATCTAACAAGCATATCTACGACATCCATGGTTTATTTTAGAATTTTTTAAAAAGGTCAAAATGGGGGTTAAGTGAATTTCCTTGTTAATATACGGATTTTACTCATTTTTGACCATTTTTCTTTCACTAAAAAGGTCATAAAGTGGCCTAGCCTTATCGAATCGAAGCGTGTAATAGTTCCTATGAAATCTAACAAGCATATATTCGACTTCCAAGGTTGATTTTATCATTTTCAAACACGGACAAAATGAGGGTTAAGTGAATTTCCTTGTTAATTTACGGATTTTACTCGTTTTTTACCCTTTTTCTTTCACTAAAACGGTCATAAAGTCGCCTAGCCTTATCGAATCGAAGCATGTAATAGTTCCTAGGAAATCTAACAAGCATATCTACGACATCCATGGTTTATTTCAGAATTTTTTAAAAAGGCCAAATTGGGGGTTAAGTGAATTTCCTTGTTAATTTATGGATTTTACTCGTTTTTGACCTTTTTCTTTCACTAAAAAGGTCATAAAGTGGCATAGCCTTATCGAATCGAAGCATGTAATAGTTCCTATGAAATCTAACAAGCATATATTCGAATTCCAAGGTTGATTTTATCATTTTCAAAAATGGACAAAATGAGGGTTAAGTGAATTTCCTTGTTAATTTACGGATTTTACTCGTTTTTGACCCTTTTTCTTTCACTAAAAAAGTCATAAAGTGGCCTAGCCTTATCGAATCGAAGCATGTAATAGTTCCTAGGAAATCTAACAAGCATATCTACGACATCCATGGTTTATTTCAGAATTTTTTAAAAAGGCCAAAATGGGGGTTAAGTGAATTTCTTTGTTAATTTATGGATTTTACTCGTTTTTGACCTTTTTCTTTCACTAAAAAGGTCATAAAGTGGCCAAGCCTTATCGAATCGAAGCATGTAATAGTTCCTAGGAAATCTTACAAGCATATCTACGACATCCATGGTTTATTTTAGAATTTTTTAAAAAGGCCAAAATGGGGGTTAAGTGAATTTTCTTGTTAATTTACGGATTTTACTCGTTTTTGACCCTTTTTCTTTCACTGAAAAGGTCATAAAGTAGCCTAGCCTTATCGAATCGAAGCATGTAATAGTTCCTAGGAAATCTAACAAGCATATCTACGACATCCATGGTTTATTTTAGAATTTTTTAAAAAGGCCAAAATGGGGGTTAAGTGAATTTCCTTGTTAATATACGGATTTTACTCATTTTTGACCCTTTTTCTTTCACTAAAAAGGTCATAAAGTGGCCTAGCCTTATCGAATCGAAACATGTAATAGTTCCTAAGAAATCTAACAAGCATATCTACGACATCCATGGTTTATTTTAGAATTTTTTAAAAAGGCCAAAATGGGGGTTAAGTGAATTTCCTTGTTAATATACGGATTTTACTCATTTTTGACCCTTTTTCTTTCACTAAAAAGGTCATAAAGTGGCCTAGCCTTATCGAATCGAAGCATGTAATAGTTCCTATGAAATCTAACAAGCATATATTCGAATTCCAAGGTTGATTTTATCATTTTCGAAAATGGATAAAATGAGGGTTAAGTGAATTTCCTTGTTAATTTACGGATTTTACTCGTTTTTGACCCTTTTTCTTTCACTAAAAAGGTCATAAAGTTGCCTAGCCTTATCGAATCGAAGCATGTAATAGTTCCTAGGAAATCTAGCAAGCATATCTACGACATCCATGGTTTATTTTAGAATTTTTAAAAATGGCCAAAATGGGGGTTAAGTGAATTTCCTTGTTAATTTACGGATTTTACTCGTTTTTGACCCTTTTTCTTTCACTGAAAAGGTCATAAAATGGCCTAGCCATATCGAATCGAAGCATGTAATAGTTCCTAGGAAATCTAACAAGCATATCTACGACATCCATGGTTTATTTAAGAATTTTTAAAAACGGCCAAAATGGGGGTTAAGTGAATTTTCTTGTTAATTTACGGATTTTACTCGTTTTTGACCCTTTTTATTTCACTGAAAAGGTTATAAAGTGGCCTAGCCTTATCGAATCGAAGCATGTAATAGTTCCTAGGAAATCTAACAAGCATATCTACGACATCCATGGTTTATTTTAGAATTTTTTAAAAAGGCCAAAATGGGGGTTAAGTGAATTTTCTTGTTAATTTACGGATTTTACTCGTTTTTGACCCTTTTTCTTTCACTGAAAAGGTCATAAAGTGGCCTAGCCTTATCGAATCGAAGCATGTAATAGTTCCTAGGAAATCTAACAAGCATATCTACGACATCCATGGTTTATTTTAGAATTTTTTAAAAAGGCCAAAATGGGGGTTAAGTGAATTTCCTTGTTAATATACGGATTTTACTCATTTTTGACCCTTTTTCTTTCACTAAAAAGGTCATAAAGTGGCCTAGCCTTATCGAATCGAAGCATGTAATAGTTCCTAAGAAATCTAACAAGCATATCTACGACATCCATGGTTTATTTTAGAATTTTTTAAAAAGGCCAAAATGGGGGTTAAGTGAATTTCCTTGTTAATATACGGATTTTACTCATTTTTGACCCTTTTTCTTTCACTAAAAAGGTCATAAAGTGGCCTAGCCTTATCGAATCGAAGCATGTAATAGTTCCTATGAAATCTAACAAGCATATATTCGAATTCCAAGGTTGATTTTATCATTTTCGAAAATGGACAAAATGAGGGTTAAGTGAATTTCCTTGTTAATTTACGGATTTTACTCGTTTTTGACCTTTTTTAATTCACTAAAAAGGTCATAAAGTGGCCTAGCCTTATCGAATCGAAGCATGTAATAGTTCCTAGGAAATCTATCAAGCATATCTACGACATCCATGGTTTATTTAAGAATTTTTAAAAACGGCCAAAATGGGGGTTAATTGAATTTCCTTGTTAATTTACGGATTTTACTCGTTTTTGACCATTTTTCTTTCACTAAAAAGGTCATAAAGTGGCCTAGCCTTATCGAATCGAAGCATGTAATAGTTCCTAGGAAATCTAACAAGCATATCTACGACATCCATGGTTTATTTTAGAATTTTTTGAAAAGGCCAAAATGGGGGTTAAGTGAATTTCCTTGTTAATATACTGATTTTACTCATTTTTGACCCTTTTTCTTTCACTAAAAAGGTCATAAAGTGGCCAAGCCTTATCGAATCAAAGCATGTAATAGTTCCTATGAAATCTAACAAGCATATATTCGAATTCCAAGGTTGATTTTATCATTTTCGAAAATGGACAAAATGAGGGTTAAGTGAATTTCCTTGTTAATTTACGGATTTTACTCGTTTTTGACCTTTTTTAATTCACTAAAAAGGTCATAAAGTGGCCTAGCCTTATCGAATCGAAGCATGTAATAGTTCCTAGGAAATCTATCAAGCATATCTACGACATCCATGGTTTATTTTAGAATTTTTAAAAACGGCCAAAATGGGGGTTAATTGAATTTCCTTGTTAATTTACGGATTTTACTCGTTTTTGACCATTTTTCTTTCACTAAAAAGGTCATAAAGTGGCCTAGCCTTATCGAATCGAAGCATGTAATAGTTCCTAGGAAATCTAACAAGCATATCTACGACATCCATGGTTTATTTTAGAATTTTTTAAAAAGGCCAAAATGGGGGTTAAGTGAATTTCCTTGTTAATATACGGATTTTACTCATTTTTGACCATTTTTCTTTCACTAAAAAGGTCATAAAGTGGCCTAGCCTTATCGAATCGAAGCGTGTAATAGTTCCTATGAAATCTAACAAGCATATATTCGACTTCCAAGGTTGATTTTATCATTTTCAAACACGGACAAAATGAGGGTTAAGTGAATTTCCTTGTTAATTTACGGATTTTACTCGTTTTTTACCCTTTTTCTTTCACTAAAACGGTCATAAAGTCGCCTAGCCTTATCGAATCAAAGCATGTAATAGTTCCTAGGAAATCTAACAAGCATATCTACGACATCCATGGTTTATTTCAGAATTTTTTAAAAAGGGCAAAATGGGGGTTAAGTGAATTTCCTTGTTAATTTATGGATTTTACTCGTTTTTGACCTTTTTCTTTCACTAAAAAGGTCATAAAGTGGCATAGCCTTATCAAATCGAAGCATGTAATAGTTCCTATGAAATCTAACAAGCATATATTCGAATTCCAAGGTTGATTTTATCATTTTCAAAAATGGACAAAATGAGGGTTAAGTGAATTTCCTTGTTAATTTACGGATTTTACTCGTTTTTGACCCTTTTTCTTTCACTAAAAAAGTCATAAAGTGGCCTAGCCTTATCGAATCGAAGCATGTAATAGTTCCTAGGAAATCTAACAAGCATATCTACGACATCCATGGTTTATTTCAGAATTTTTTAAAAAGGCCAAAATGGGGGTTAAGTGAATTTCTTTGTTAATTTATGGATTTTACTCGTTTTTGACCTTTTTCTTTCACTAAAAAGGTCATAAAGTGGCCAAGCCTTATCGAATCGAAGCATGTAATAGTTCCTATGAAATCTAACAAGCATATATTCGAATTCCAAGGTTGATTTTATCATTTTCGACAATGGATAAAATGAGGGTTAAGTGAATTTCCTTGTTAATTTACGGATTTTACTCGTTTTTGACCCTTTTTCTTTCACTAAAAAGGTCATAAAGTTGCCTAGCCTTATCGAATCGAAGCATGTAATAGTTCCTAGGAAATCTAGCAAGCATATCTACGACATCCATGGTTTATTTTAGAATTTTTAAAAATGGCCAAAATGGGGGTTAAGTGAATTTCCTTGTTAATTTACGGATTTTACTCGTTTTTGACCCTTTTTATTTCACTGAAAAGGTCATAAAATGGCCTAGCCATATCGAATCAAAGCATGTAATAGTTCCTAGGAAATCTAACAAGCATATCTACGACATCCATGGTTTATTTAAGAATTTTTAAAAACGGCCAAAATGGGGGTTAAGTGAATTTTCTTGTTAATTTACGGATTTTACTCGTTTTTGACCCTTTTTATTTCACTGAAAAGGTCATAAAGTGGCCTAGCCTTATCGAATCGAAACATGTAATAGTTCCTAGGAAATCTAACAAGCATATCTACGACATCCATGGTTTATTTTAGAATTTTTTAAAAAGGCCAAAATGGGGGTTAAGTGAATTTTCTTGTTAATTTACGGATTTTACTCGTTTTTGACCCTTTTTCTTTCACTGAAAAGGTCATAAAGTGGCCTAGCCTTATCGAATCGAAGCATGTAATAGTTCCTAGGAAATCTAACAAGCATATCTACGACATCCATGGTTTATTTTAGAATTTTTTAAAAAGGCCAAAATGGGGGTTAAGTGAATTTCCTTGTTAATATACGGATTTTACTCATTTTTGACCCTTTTTCTTTCACTAAAAAGGTCATAAAGTGGCCTAGCCTTATCGAATCGAAGCATGTAATAGTTCCTAAGAAATCTAACAAGCATATCTACGACATCCATGGTTTATTTTAGAATTTTTTAAAAAGGCCAAAATGGGGGTTAAGTGAATTTCCTTGTTAATATACGGATTTTACTCATTTTTGACCCTTTTTCTTTCGCTAAAAAGGTCATAAAGTGGCCTAGCCTTATCGAATCGAAGCATGTAATAGTTCCTATGAAATCTAACAAGCATATATTCGAATTCCAAGGTTGATTTTATCATTTTCGAAAATGGACAAAATGAGGGTTAAGTGAATTTCCTTGTTAATTTACGGATTTTACTCGTTTTTGACCTTTTTTAATTCACTAAAAAGGTCATAAAGTGGCCTAGCCTTATCGAATCGAAGCATGTAATAGTTCCTAGGAAATCTATCAAGCATATCTACGACATCCATGGTTTATTTAAGAATTTTTAAAAACGGCCAAAATGGGGGTTAATTGAATTTCCTTGTTAATTTACGGATTTTACTCGTTTTTGACCATTTTTCTTTCACTAAAAAGGTCATAAAGTGGCCTAGCCTTATCGAATCGAAGCATGTAATAGTTCCTAGGAAATCTAACAAGCATATCTACGACATCCATGGTTTATTTTAGAATTTTTTGAAAAGGCCAAAATGGGGGTCAAGTGAATTTCCTTGTTAATATACTGATTTTACTCATTTTTGACCCTTTTTCTTTCACTAAAAAGGTCATAAAGTGGCCAAGCCTTATCGAATCGAAGCATGTAATAGTTCCTATGAAATCTAACAAGCATATATTCGAATTCCAAGGTTGATTTTATCATTTTCGAAAATGGATAAAATGAGGGTTAAGTGAATTTCCTTGTTAATTTACGGATTTTACTCGTTTTTGACCCTTTTTATTTCACTGAAAAGGTCATTAAGTGGCCTAGCCTTATCGAATCGAAGCATGTAATAGTTCCTAGGAAATCTAACAAGCATATCTACGACATCCATGGTTTATTTTAGAATTTTTTAAAAAGGCCAAAATGAGGGTTAAGTGAATTTCCTTGTTAATATACGGATTTTACTCGTTTTTTACCCTTTTTCTTTCACTAAAACGGTCATAAAGTCGCCTAGCCTTATCGAATCGAAGCATGTAATAGTTCCTAGGAAATCTAACAAGCATATCTACGACATCCATGGTTTATTTCAGAATTTTTTAAAGAGGCCAAAATGGGGGTTAAGTGAATTTCCTTGTTAATTTATGGATTTTACTCGTTTTTGACCTTTTTCTTTCACTAAAAAGGTCATAAAGTGGCATAGCCTTATCGAATCGAAGCATGTAATAGTTCCTATGAAATCTAACAAGCATATATTCGAATTCCAAGGTTGATTTTATCATTTTCAAAAATGGACAAAATGAGGGTTAAGTGAATTTCCTTGTTAATTTACGGATTTTACTCGTTTTTGACCCTTTTTCTTTCACTAAAAAAGTCATAAAGTGGCCTAGCCTTATCGAATCGAAGCATGTAATAGTTCCTAGGAAATCTAACAAGCATATCTACGACATCCATGGTTTATTTTAGAATTTTTTAAAAAGTCCAAAATGAGGGTTAAGTGAATTTCCTTGTTAATTTACGGATTTTACTCGTTTTTTACCCTTTTTCTTTCACTAAAACGGTCATAAAGTCGCCTAGCCTTATCGAATCGAAGCATGTAATAGTTCCTAGGAAATCTAACAAGCATATCTACGACATCCATGGTTTATTTCAGAATTTTTTAAAAAGGCCAAAATGGGGGTTAAGTGAATTTCCTTGTTAATTTATGGATTTTACTCGTTTTTGACCTTTTTCTTTCACTAAAAAGGTCATAAAGTGGCATAGCCTTATCGAATCGAAGCATGTAATAGTTCCTATGAAATCTAACAAGCATATATTCGAATTCCAAGGTTGATTTTATCATTTTCAAAAATGGACAAAATGAGGGTTAAGTGAATTTCCTTGTTAATTTACGGATTTTACTCGTTTTTGACCCTTTTTCTTTCACTAAAAAGGTCATAAAGTGGCCTAGCCTTATCGAATCGAAGCATGTAATAGTTCCTAGGAAATCTAACAAGCATATCTACGACATCCATGGTTTATTTTAGAATTTTTTAAAAAGGCCAAAATGGGGGTTAAGTGAATTTTCTTGTTAATTTACGGATTTTACTCGTTTTTGACCCTTTTTCTTTCACTGAAAAGGTCATAAAGTGGCCTAGCCTTATCGAATCGAAGCATGTAATAGTTCCTAGGAAATCTAACAAGCATATCTACGACATCCATGGTTTATTTTAGAATTTTTTAAAAAGGCCAAAATGGGGGTTAAGTGAATTTCCTTGTTAATATACGGATTTTACTCATTTTTGACCCTTTTTCTTTCACTAAAAAGGTCATAAAGTGGCCTAGCCTTATCGAATCGAAGCATGTAATAGTTCCTATGAAATCTAACAAGCATATATTCGAATTCCAAGGTTGATTTTATCATTTTCGAAAATGGACAAAATGAGGGTTAAGTGAATTTCCTTGTTAATTTACGGATTTTACTCGTTTTTGACCTTTTTTAATTCACTAAAAAGGTCATAAAGTGGCCTAGCCTTATCGAATCGAAGCATGTAATAGTTCCTAGGAAATCTATCAAGCATATCTACGACATCCATGGTTTATTTTAGAATTTTTTAAAACGGCCAAAATGGGGGTTAATTGAATTTCCTTGTTAATTTACGGATTTTACTCGTTTTTGATCATTTTTCTTTCACTAAAAAGGTCATAAAGTGGCCTAGCCTTATCGAATCGAAGCATGTAATAGTTCCTAGGAAATCTAACAAGCATATCTACGACATCCATGGTTTATTTTAGAATTTTTTAAAAAGGCCAAAATGGGGGTTAAGTGAATTTTCTTGTTAATTTACGGATTTTACTCGTTTTTTACCCTTTTTCTTTCACTGAAAAGGTCATAAAGAGGCCTAGCCTTATCGAATCGAAGCATGTAATAGTTCCTATGAAATCTAACAAGCATATATTCGAATTCCAAGGTTGATTTTATCATTTTCGAAAATGGATAAAATGAGGGTTAAGTGAATTTCCTTGTTAATTTACGGATTTTACTCGTTTTTGACCCTTTTTCTTTCACTAAAAAGGTCATAAAGTTGCCTAGCCTTATCGAATCGAAGCATGTAATAGTTCCTAGGAAATCTAGCAAGCATATCTACGACATCCATGGTTTATTTTAGAATTTTTAAAAATGGCCAAAATGGGGGTTAAGTGAATTTCCTTGTTAATATACGGATTTTACTCATTTTTGACCCTTTTTCTTTCGCTAAAAAGGTCATAAAGTGGCCTAGCCTTATCGAATCGAAGCATGTAATAGTTCCTATGAAATCTAACAAGCATATATTCGAATTCCAAGGTTGATTTTATCATTTTCGAAAATGGACAAAATGAGGGTTAAGTGAATTTCCTTGTTAATTTACGGATTTTACTCGTTTTTGACCTTTTTTAATTCACTAAAAAGGTCATAAAGTGGCCTAGCCTTATCGAATCGAAGCATGTAATAGTTCCTAGGAAATCTATCAAGCATATCTACGACATCCATGGTTTATTTAAGAATTTTTAAAAACGGCCAAAATGGGGGTTAATTGAATTTCCTTGTTAATTTACGGATTTTACTCGTTTTTGACCATTTTTCTTTCTCTAAAAAGGTCATAAAGTGGCCTAGCCTTATCGAATCGAAGCATGTAATAGTTCCTAGGAAATCTAACAAGCATATCTACGACATCCATGGTTTATTTTAGAATTTTTTGAAAAGGCCAAAATGGGGGTCAAGTGAATTTCCTTGTTAATATACTGATTTTACTCATTTTTGACCCTTTTTCTTTCACTAAAAAGGTCATAAAGTGGCCAAGCCTTATCGAATCGAAGCATGTAATAGTTCCTAGGAAATCTAACAAGCATATCTACGACATCCATGGTTTATTTCAGAATTTTTTAAAGAGGCCAAAATGGGGGTTAAGTGAATTTCCTTGTTAATTTATGGATTTTACTCGTTTTTGACCTTTTTCTTTCACTAAAAAGGTCATAAAGTGGCATAGCCTTATCGAATCGAAGCATGTAATAGTTCCTATGAAATCTAACAAGCATATATTCGAATTCCAAGGTTGATTTTATCATTTTCAAAAATGGACAAAATGAGGGTTAAGTGAATTTCCTTGTTAATTTACGGATTTTACTCGTTTTTGACCCTTTTTCTTTCACTAAAAAAGTCATAAAGTGGCCTAGCCTTATCGAATCGAAGCATGTAATAGTTCCTAGGAAATCTAACAAGCATATCTACGACATCCATGGTTTATTTTAGAATTTTTTAAAAAGTCCAAAATGAGGGTTAAGTGAATTTCCTTGTTAATTTACGGATTTTACTCGTTTTTTACCCTTTTTCTTTCACTAAAACGGTCATAAAGTCGCCTAGCCTTATCGAATCGAAGCATGTAATAGTTCCTAGGAAATCTAACAAGCATATCTACGACATCCATGGTTTATTTCAGAATTTTTTAAAAAGGCCAAAATGGGGGTTAAGTGAATTTCCTTGTTAATTTATGGATTTTACTCGTTTTTGACCTTTTTCTTTCACTAAAAAGGTCATAAAGTGGCATAGCCTTATCGAATCGAAGCATGTAATAGTTCCTATGAAATCTAACAAGCATATATTCGAATTCCAAGGTTGATTTTATCATTTTCAAAAATGGACAAAATGAGGGTTAAGTGAATTTCCTTGTTAATTTACGGATTTTACTCGTTTTTGACCCTTTTTCTTTCACTAAAAAGGTCATAAAGTGGCCTAGCCTTATCGAATCGAAGCATGTAATAGTTCCTAGGAAATCTAACAAGCATATCTACGACATCCATGGTTTATTTTAGAATTTTTTAAAA
This sequence comes from Medicago sativa, assembly GCF_051527215.1. NCBI lineage: Eukaryota > Viridiplantae > Streptophyta > Magnoliopsida > Fabales > Fabaceae > Medicago > Medicago sativa. The sequence continues at coordinate 25,795,261 of NC_140749.1, read as the reverse complement.
AGGCCAAAATGGGGGTTAAGTGAATTTTCTTGTTAATTTACGGATTTTACTCGTTTTTGACCCTTTTTCTTTCACTGAAAAGGTCATAAAGTGGCCTAGCCTTATCGAATCGAAGCATGTAATAGTTCCTAGGAAATCTAACAAGCATATCTACGACATCCATGGTTTATTTTAGAATTTTTTAAAAAGGCCAAAATGGGGGTTAAGTGAATTTCCTTGTTAATATACGGATTTTACTCATTTTTGACCCTTTTTCTTTCACTAAAAAGGTCATAAAGTGGCCTAGCCTTATCGAATCGAAGCATGTAATAGTTCCTATGTAATCTAACAAGCATATATTCGAATTCCAAGGTTGATTTTATCATTTTCGAAAATGGACAAAATGAGGGTTAAGTGAATTTCCTTGTTAATTTACGGATTTTACTCGTTTTTGACCTTTTTTAATTCACTAAAAAGGTCATAAAGTGGCCTAGCCTTATCGAATCGAAGCATGTAATAGTTCCTAGGAAATCTATCTAGCATATCTACGACATCCATGGTTTATTTTAGAATTTTTTAAAACGGCCAAAATGGGGGTTAATTGAATTTCCTTGTTAATTTACGGATTTTACTCGTTTTTGATCATTTTTCTTTCACTAAAAAGGTCATAAAGTGGCCTAGCCTTATCGAATCGAAGCATGTAATAGTTCCTAGGAAATCTAACAAGCATATCTACGACATCCATGGTTTATTTTAGAATTTTTTAAAAAGGCCAAAATGGGGGTTAAGTGAATTTTCTTGTTAATTTACGGATTTTACTCGTTTTTGACCCTTTTTCTTTCACTGAAAAGGTCATAAAGTGGCCTAGCCTTATCGAATCGAAGCATGTAATAGTTCCTATGAAATCTAACAAGCATATCTACGACATCCATGGTTTATTTAAGAATTTTTAAAAACGGCCAAAATGGGGGTTAATTGAATTTCCTTGTTAATTTACGGATTTTACTCGTTTTTGACCATTTTTCTTTCACTAAAAAGGTCATAAAGTGGCCTAGCCTTATCGAATCGAAGCATGTAATAGTTCCTAGGAAATCTAACAAGCATATCTACGACATCCATGGTTTATTTTAGAATTTTTTGAAAAGGCCAAAATGGGGGTCAAGTGAATTTCCTTGTTAATATACTGATTTTACTCATTTTTGACCCTTTTTCTTTCACTAAAAAGGTCATAAAGTGGCATAGCCTTATCGAATCGAAGCATGTAATAGTTCCTATGAAATCTAACAAGCATATATTCGAATTCCAAGGTTGATTTTATCATTTTCAAAAATGGACAAAATGAGGGTTAAGTGAATTTCCTTGTTAATTTACGGATTTTACTCGTTTTTGACCCTTTTTCTTTCACTAAAAAGGTCATAAAGTGGCCTAGCCTTATCGAATCGAAGCATGTAATAGTTCCTAGGAAATCTAACAAGCATATCTACGACATCCATGGTTTATTTTAGAATTTTTTAAAAAGGCCAAAATGGGGGTTAAGTGAATTTTCTTGTTAATTTACGGATTTTACTCGTTTTTGACCCTTTTTCTTTCACTGAAAAGGTCATAAAGTGGCCTAGCCTTATCGAATCGAAGCATGTAATAGTTCCTAGGAAATCTAACAAGCATATCTACGACATCCATGGTTTATTTTAGAATTTTTTAAAAAGGCCAAAATGGGGGTTAAGTGAATTTCCTTGTTAATATACGGATTTTACTCATTTTTGACCCTTTTTCTTTCACTAAAAAGGTCATAAAGTGGCCTAGCCTTATCGAATCGAAGCATGTAATAGTTCCTATGAAATCTAACAAGCATATATTCGAATTCCAAGGTTGATTTTATCATTTTCGAAAATGGACAAAATGAGGGTTAAGTGAATTTCCTTGTTAATTTACGGATTTTACTCGTTTTTGACCTTTTTTAATTCACTAAAAAGGTCATAAAGTGGCCTAGCCTTATCGAATCGAAGCATGTAATAGTTCCTAGGAAATCTATCTAGCATATCTACGACATCCATGGTTTATTTTAGAATTTTTTAAAACGGCCAAAATGGGGGTTAATTGAATTTCCTTGTTAATTTACGGATTTTACTCGTTTTTGATCATTTTTCTTTCACTAAAAAGGTCATAAAGTGGCCTAGCCTTATCGAATCGAAGCATGTAATAGTTCCTAGGAAATCTAACAAGCATATCTACGACATCCATGGTTTATTTTAGAATTTTTTAAAAAGGCCAAAATGGGGGTTAAGTGAATTTTCTTGTTAATTTACGGATTTTACTCGTTTTTGACCCTTTTTCTTTCACTGAAAAGGTCATAAAGTGGCCTAGCCTTATCGAATCGAAGCATGTAATAGTTCCTATGAAATCTAACAAGCATATCTACGACATCCATGGTTTATTTAAGAATTTTTAAAAACGGCCAAAATGGGGGTTAATTGAATTTCCTTGTTAATTTACGGATTTTACTCGTTTTTGACCATTTTTCTTTCACTAAAAAGGTCATAAAGTGGCCTAGCCTTATCGAATCGAAGCATGTAATAGTTCCTAGGAAATCTAACAAGCATATCTACGACATCCATGGTTTATTTTAGAATTTTTTGAAAAGGCCAAAATGGGGGTCAAGTGAATTTCCTTGTTAATATACTGATTTTACTCATTTTTGACCCTTTTTCTTTCACTAAAAAGGTCATAAAGTGGCCAAGCCTTATCGAATCGAAGCATGTAATAGTTCCTAGGAAATCTAACAAGCATATCTACGACATCCATGGTTTATTTCAGAATTTTTTAAAGAGGCCAAAATGGGGGTTAAGTGAATTTCCTTGTTAATTTATGGATTTTACTCGTTTTTGACCTTTTTCTTTCACTAAAAAGGTCATAAAGTGGCATAGCCTTATCGAATCGAAGCATGTAATAGTTCCTATGAAATCTAACAAGCATATATTCGAATTCCAAGGTTGATTTTATCATTTTCAAAAATGGACAAAATGAGGGTTAAGTGAATTTCCTTGTTAATTTACGGATTTTACTCGTTTTTGACCCTTTTTCTTTCACTAAAAAAGTCATAAAGTGGCCTAGCCTTATCGAATCGAAGCATGTAATAGTTCCTAGGAAATCTAACAAGCATATCTACGACATCCATGGTTTATTTTAGAATTTTTTAAAAAGTCCAAAATGAGGGTTAAGTGAATTTCCTTGTTAATTTACGGATTTTACTCGTTTTTTACCCTTTTTCTTTCACTAAAACGGTCATAAAGTCGCCTAGCCTTATCGAATCGAAGCATGTAATAGTTCCTAGGAAATCTAACAAGCATATCTACGACATCCATGGTTTATTTCAGAATTTTTTAAAAAGGCCAAAATGGGGGTTAAGTGAATTTCCTTGTTAATTTATGGATTTTACTCGTTTTTGACCTTTTTCTTTCACTAAAAAGGTCATAAAGTGGCATAGCCTTATCGAATCGAAGCATGTAATAGTTCCTATGAAATCTAACAAGCATATATTCGAATTCCAAGGTTGATTTTATCATTTTCAAAAATGGACAAAATGAGGGTTAAGTGAATTTCGTTGTTAATTTACGGATTTTACTCGTTTTTGACCCTTTTTCTTTCACTAAAAAGGTCATAAAGTGGCCTAGCCTTATCGAATCGAAGCATGTAATAGTTCCTAGGAAATCTAACAAGCATATCTACGACATCCATGGTTTATTTTAGAATTTTTTAAAAAGGCCAAAATGGGGGTTAAGTGAATTTTCTTGTTAATTTACGGATTTTACTCGTTTTTGACCCTTTTTCTTTCACTGAAAAGGTCATAAAGTGGCCTAGCCTTATCGAATCGAAGCATGTAATAGTTCCTAGGAAATCTAACAAGCATATCTACGACATCCATGGTTTATTTTAGAATTTTTTAAAAAGGCCAAAATGGGGGTTAAGTGAATTTCCTTGTTAATATACGGATTTTACTCATTTTTGACCCTTTTTCTTTCACTAAAAAGGTCATAAAGTGGCCTAGCCTTATCGAATCGAAGCATGTAATAGTTCCTATGAAATCTAACAAGCATATATTCGAATTCCAAGGTTGATTTTATCATTTTCGAAAATGGACAAAATGAGGGTTAAGTGAATTTCCTTGTTAATTTACGGATTTTACTCGTTTTTGACCTTTTTTAATTCACTAAAAAGGTCATAAAGTGGCCTAGCCTTATCGAATCGAAGCATGTAATAGTTCCTAGGAAATCTATCTAGCATATCTACGACATCCATGGTTTATTTTAGAATTTTTTAAAACGGCCAAAATGGGGGTTAATTGAATTTCCTTGTTAATTTACGGATTTTACTCGTTTTTGATCATTTTTCTTTCACTAAAAAGGTCATAAAGTGGCCTAGCCTTATCGAATCGAAGCATGTAATAGTTCCTAGGAAATCTAACAAGCATATCTACGACATCCATGGTTTATTTTAGAATTTTTTAAAAAGGCCAAAATGGGGGTTAAGTGAATTTTCTTGTTAATTTACGGATTTTACTCGTTTTTGACCCTTTTTCTTTCACTGAAAAGGTCATAAAGTGGCCTAGCCTTATCGAATCGAAGCATGTAATAGTTCCTATGAAATCTAACAAGCATATATTCGAATTCCAAGGTTGATTTTATCATTTTCGAAAATGGATAAAATGAGGGTTAAGTGAATTTCCTTGTTAATTTACGGATTTTACTCGTTTTTGACCCTTTTTCTTTCACTAAAAAGGTCATAAAGTTGCCTAGCCTTATCGAATCGAAGCATGTAATAGTTCCTAGGAAATCTAGCAAGCATATCTACGACATCCATGGTTTATTTTAGAATTTTTAAAAATGGCCAAAATGGGGGTTAAGTGAATTTCCTTGTTAATATACAGATTTTACTCATTTTTGACCCTTTTTCTTTCGCTAAAAAGGTCATAAAGTGGCCTAGCCTTATCGAATCGAAGCATGTAATAGTTCCTATGAAATCTAACAAGCATATATTCGAATTCCAAGGTTGATTTTATCATTTTCGAAAATGGACAAAATGAGGGTTAAGTGAATTTCCTTGTTAATTTACGGATTTTACTCGTTTTTGACCTTTTTTAATTCACTAAAAAGGTCATAAAGTGGCCTAGCCTTATCGAATCGAAGCATGTAATAGTTCCTAGGAAATCTATCAAGCATATCTACGACATCCATGGTTTATTTAAGAATTTTTAAAAACGGCCAAAATGGGGGTTAATTGAATTTCCTTGTTAATTTACGGATTTTACTCGTTTTTGACCATTTTTCTTTCACTAAAAAGGTCATAAAGTGGCCTAGCCTTATCGAATCGAAGCATGTAATAGTTCCTAGGAAATCTAACAAGCATATCTACGACATCCATGGTTTATTTTAGAATTTTTTAAAAAGGCCAAAATGGGGGTTAAGTGAATTTCCTTGTTAATATACGGATTTTACTCATTTTTGACCCTTTTTCTTTCACTAAAAAGGTCATAAAGTGGCCTAGCCTTATCGAATCGAAGCATGTAATAGTTCCTATGAAATCTAACAAGCATATATTCGAATTCCAAGGTTGATTTTATCATTTTCGAAAATGGACAAAATGAGGGTTAAGTGAATTTCCTTGTTAATTTACGGATTTTACTCGTTTTTGACCTTTTTTAATTCACTAAAAAGGTCATAAAGTGGCCTAGCCTTATCGAATCGAAGCATGTAATAGTTCCTAGGAAATCTATCTAGCATATCTACGACATCCATGGTTTATTTTAGAATTTTTTAAAACGGCCAAAATGGGGGTTAATTGAATTTCCTTGTTAATTTACGGATTTTACTCGTTTTTGATCATTTTTCTTTCACTAAAAAGGTCATAAAGTGGCCTAGCCTTATCGAATCGAAGCATGTAATAGTTCCTAGGAAATCTAACAAGCATATCTACGACATCCATGGTTTATTTTAGAATTTTTTAAAAAGGCCAAAATGGGGGTTAAGTGAATTTTCTTGTTAATTTACGGATTTTACTCGTTTTTGACCCTTTTTCTTTCACTGAAAAGGTCATAAAGTGGCCTAGCCTTATCGAATCGAAGCATGTAATAGTTCCTATGAAATCTAACAAGCATATATTCGAATTCCAAGGTTGATTTTATCATTTTCGAAAATGGATAAAATGAGGGTTAAGTGAATTTCCTTGTTAATTTACGGATTTTACTCGTTTTTGACCCTTTTTCTTTCACTAAAAAGGTCATAAAGTTGCCTAGCCTTATCGAATCGAAGCATGTAATAGTTCCTAGGAAATCTAGCAAGCATATCTACGACATCCATGGTTTATTTTAGAATTTTTAAAAATGGCCAAAATGGGGGTTAAGTGAATTTCCTTGTTAATATACGGATTTTACTCATTTTTGACCCTTTTTCTTTCGCTAAAAAGGTCATAAAGTGGCCTAGCCTTATCGAATCGAAGCATGTAATAGTTCCTATGAAATCTAACAAGCATATATTCGAATTCCAAGGTTGATTTTATCATTTTCGAAAATGGACAAAATGAGGGTTAAGTGAATTTCCTTGTTAATTTACGGATTTTACTCGTTTTTGACCTTTTTTAATTCACTAAAAAGGTCATAAAGTGGCCTAGCCTTATCGAATCGAAGCATGTAATAGTTCCTAGGAAATCTATCAAGCATATCTACGACATCCATGGTTTATTTAAGAATTTTTAAAAACGGCCAAAATGGGGGTTAATTGAATTTCCTTGTTAATTTACGGATTTTACTCGTTTTTGACCATTTTTCTTTCACTAAAAAGGTCATAAAGTGGCCTAGCCTTATCGAATCGAAGCATGTAATAGTTCCTAGGAAATCTAACAAGCATATCTACGACATCCATGGTTTATTTTAGAATTTTTTGAAAAGGCCAAAATGGGGGTCAAGTGAATTTCCTTGTTAATATACTGATTTTACTCATTTTTGACCCTTTTTCTTTCACTAAAAAGGTCATAAAGTGGCCAAGCCTTATCGAATCGAAGCATGTAATAGTTCCTATGAAATCTAACAAGCATATATTCGAATTCCAAGGTTGATTTTATCATTTTCGAAAATGGATAAAATGAGGGTTAAGTGAATTTCCTTGTTAATTTACGGATTTTACTCGTTTTTGACCCTTTTTATTTCACTGAAAAGGTCATTAAGTGGCCTAGCCTTATCGAATCGAAGCATGTAATAGTTCCTAGGAAATCTAACAAGCATATCTACGACATCCATGGTTTATTTTAGAATTTTTTAAAAAGGCCAAAATGGGGGTTAAGTGAATTTTCTTGTTAATTTACGGATTTTACTCGTTTTTGACCCTTTTTCTTTCACTGAAAAGGTCATAAAGTGGCCTAGCCTTATCGAATCGAAGCATGTAATAGTTCCTAGGAAATCTAACAAGCATATCTACGACATCCATGGTTTATTTTAGAATTTTTTAAAAAGGCCAAAATGGGGGTTAAGTGAATTTCCTTGTTAATATACGGATTTTACTCATTTTTGACCCTTTTTCTTTCACTAAAAAGGTCATAAAGTGGCCTAGCCTTATCGAATCGAAGCATGTAATAGTTCCTATGAAATCTAACAAGCATATATTCGAATTCCAAGGTTGATTTTATCATTTTCGAAAATGGACAAAATGAGGGTTAAGTGAATTTCCTTGTTAATTTACGGATTTTACTCGTTTTTGACCTTTTTTAATTCACTAAAAAGGTCATAAAGTGGCCTAGCCTTATCGAATCGAAGCATGTAATAGTTCCTAGGAAATCTATCTAGCATATCTACGACATCCATGGTTTATTTTAGAATTTTTTAAAACGGCCAAAATGGGGGTTAATTGAATTTCCTTGTTAATTTACGGATTTTACTCGTTTTTGATCATTTTTCTTTCACTAAAAAGGTCATAAAGTGGCCTAGCCTTATCGAATCGAAGCATGTAATAGTTCCTAGGAAATCTAACAAGCATATCTACGACATCCATGGTTTATTTTAGAATTTTTTAAAAAGGCCAAAATGGGGGTTAAGTGAATTTTCTTGTTAATTTACGGATTTTACTCGTTTTTGACCCTTTTTCTTTCACTGAAAAGGTCATAAAGTGGCCTAGCCTTATCGAATCGAAGCATGTAATAGTTCCTATGAAATCTAACAAGCATATATTCGAATTCCAAGGTTGATTTTATCATTTTCGAAAATGGATAAAATGAGGGTTAAGTGAATTTCCTTGTTAATTTACGGATTTTACTCGTTTTTGACCCTTTTTCTTTCACTAAAAAGGTCATAAAGTTGCCTAGCCTTATCGAATCGAAGCATGTAATAGTTCCTAGGAAATCTAGCAAGCATATCTACGACATCCATGGTTTATTTTAGAATTTTTAAAAATGGCCAAAATGGGGGTTAAGTGAATTTCCTTGTTAATATACAGATTTTACTCATTTTTGACCCTTTTTCTTTCGCTAAAAAGGTCATAAAGTGGCCTAGCCTTATCGAATCGAAGCATGTAATAGTTCCTATGAAATCTAACAAGCATATATTCGAATTCCAAGGTTGATTTTATCATTTTCGAAAATGGACAAAATGAGGGTTAAGTGAATTTCCTTGTTAATTTACGGATTTTACTCGTTTTTGACCTTTTTTAATTCACTAAAAAGGTCATAAAGTGGCCTAGCCTTATCGAATCGAAGCATGTAATAGTTCCTAGGAAATCTATCAAGCATATCTACGACATCCATGGTTTATTTAAGAATTTTTAAAAACGGCCAAAATGGGGGTTAATTGAATTTCCTTGTTAATTTACGGATTTTACTCGTTTTTGACCATTTTTCTTTCACTAAAAAGGTCATAAAGTGGCCTAGCCTTATCGAATCGAAGCATGTAATAGTTCCTAGGAAATCTAACAAGCATATCTACGACATCCATGGTTTATTTTAGAATTTTTTAAAAAGGCCAAAATGGGGGTTAAGTGAATTTCCTTGTTAATATACGGATTTTACTCATTTTTGACCCTTTTTCTTTCACTAAAAAGGTCATAAAGTGGCCTAGCCTTATCGAATCGAAGCATGTAATAGTTCCTATGAAATCTAACAAGCATATATTCGAATTCCAAGGTTGATTTTATCATTTTCGAAAATGGACAAAATGAGGGTTAAGTGAATTTCCTTGTTAATTTACGGATTTTACTCGTTTTTGACCTTTTTTAATTCACTAAAAAGGTCATAAAGTGGCCTAGCCTTATCGAATCGAAGCATGTAATAGTTCCTAGGAAATCTATCTAGCATATCTACGACATCCATGGTTTATTTTAGAATTTTTTAAAACGGCCAAAATGGGGGTTAATTGAATTTCCTTGTTAATTTACGGATTTTACTCGTTTTTGATCATTTTTCTTTCACTAAAAAGGTCATAAAGTGGCCTAGCCTTATCGAATCGAAGCATGTAATAGTTCCTAGGAAATCTAACAAGCATATCTACGACATCCATGGTTTATTTTAGAATTTTTTAAAAAGGCCAAAATGGGGGTTAAGTGAATTTTCTTGTTAATTTACGGATTTTACTCGTTTTTGACCCTTTTTCTTTCACTGAAAAGGTCATAAAGTGGCCTAGCCTTATCGAATCGAAGCATGTAATAGTTCCTATGAAATCTAACAAGCATATATTCGAATTCCAAGGTTGATTTTATCATTTTCGAAAATGGATAAAATGAGGGTTAAGTGAATTTCCTTGTTAATTTACGGATTTTACTCGTTTTTGACCCTTTTTCTTTCACTAAAAAGGTCATAAAGTTGCCTAGCCTTATCGAATCGAAGCATGTAATAGTTCCTAGGAAATCTAGCAAGCATATCTACGACATCCATGGTTTATTTTAGAATTTTTAAAAATGGCCAAAATGGGGGTTAAGTGAATTTCCTTGTTAATATACGGATTTTACTCATTTTTGACCCTTTTTCTTTCGCTAAAAAGGTCATAAAGTGGCCTAGCCTTATCGAATCGAAGCATGTAATAGTTCCTATGAAATCTAACAAGCATATATTCGAATTCCAAGGTTGATTTTATCATTTTCGAAAATGGACAAAATGAGGGTTAAGTGAATTTCCTTGTTAATTTACGGATTTTACTCGTTTTTGACCTTTTTTAATTCACTAAAAAGGTCATAAAGTGGCCTAGCCTTATCGAATCGAAGCATGTAATAGTTCCTAGGAAATCTATCAAGCATATCTACGACATCCATGGTTTATTTAAGAATTTTTAAAAACGGCCAAAATGGGGGTTAATTGAATTTCCTTGTTAATTTACGGATTTTACTCGTTTTTGACCATTTTTCTTTCACTAAAAAGGTCATAAAGTGGCCTAGCCTTATCGAATCGAAGCATGTAATAGTTCCTAGGAAATCTAACAAGCATATCTACGACATCCATGGTTTATTTTAGAATTTTTTGAAAAGGCCAAAATGGGGGTCAAGTGAATTTCCTTGTTAATATACTGATTTTACTCATTTTTGACCCTTTTTCTTTCACTAAAAAGGTCATAAAGTGGCCAAGCCTTATCGAATCGAAGCATGTAATAGTTCCTATGAAATCTAACAAGCATATATTCGAATTCCAAGGTTGATTTTATCATTTTCGAAAATGGATAAAATGAGGGTTAAGTGAATTTCGTTGTTAATTTACGGATTTTACTCGTTTTTGACCCTTTTTATTTCACTGAAAAGGTCATTAAGTGGCCTAGCCTTATCGAATCGAAGCATGTAATAGTTCCTAGGAAATCTAACAAGCATATCTACGACATCCATGGTTTATTTTAGAATTTTTTAAAAAGGCCAAAATGAGGGTTAAGTGAATTTCCTTGTTAATATACGGATTTTACTCGTTTTTTACCCTTTTTCTTTCACTAAAACGGTCATAAAGTCGCCTAGCCTTATCGAATCGAAGCATGTAATAGTTCCTAGGAAATCTAACAAGCATATCTACGACATCCATGGTTTATTTCAGAATTTTTTAAAGAGGCCAAAATGGGGGTTAAGTGAATTTCCTTGTTAATTTATGGATTTTACTCGTTTTTGACCTTTTTCTTTCACTAAAAAGGTCATAAAGTGGCATAGCCTTATCGAATCGAAGCATGTAATAGTTCCTATGAAATCTAACAAGCATATATTCGAATTCCAAGGTTGATTTTATCATTTTCAAAAATGGACAAAATGAGGGTTAAGTGAATTTCCTTGTTAATTTACGGATTTTACTCGTTTTTGACCCTTTTTCTTTCACTAAAAAAGTCATAAAGTGGCCTAGCCTTATCGAATCGAAGCATGTAATAGTTCCTAGGAAATCTAACAAGCATATCTACGACATCCATGGTTTATTTTAGAATTTTTTAAAAAGTCCAAAATGAGGGTTAAGTGAATTTCCTTGTTAATTTACGGATTTTACTCGTTTTTTACCCTTTTTCTTTCACTAAAACGGTCATAAAGTCGCCTAGCCTTATCGAATCGAAGCATGTAATAGTTCCTAGGAAATCTAACAAGCATATCTACGACATCCATGGTTTATTTCAGAATTTTTTAAAAAGGCCAAAATGGGGGTTAAGTGAATTTCCTTGTTAATTTATGGATTTTACTCGTTTTTGACCTTTTTCTTTCACTAAAAAGGTCATAAAGTGGCATAGCCTTATCGAATCGAAGCATGTAATAGTTCCTATGAAATCTAACAAGCATATATTCGAATTCCAAGGTTGATTTTATCATTTTCAAAAATGGACAAAATGAGGGTTAAGTGAATTTCCTTGTTAATTTACGGATTTTACTCGTTTTTGACCCTTTTTCTTTCACTAAAAAGGTCATAAAGTGGCCTAGCCTTATCGAATCGAAGCATGTAATACTTCCTAGGAAATCTAACAAGCATATCTACGACATCCATGGTTTATTTTAGAATTTTTTAAAAAGGCCAAAATGGGGGTTAAGTGAATTTTCTTGTTAATTTACGGATTTTACTCGTTTTTGACCCTTTTTCTTTCACTGAAAAGGTCATAAAGTGGCCTAGCCTTATCGAATCGAAGCATGTAATAGTTCCTAGGAAATCTAACAAGCATATCTACGACATCCATGGTTTATTTTAGAATTTTTTAAAAAGGCCAAAATGGGGGTTAAGTGAATTTCCTTGTTAATATACGGATTTTACTCATTTTTGACCCTTTTTCTTTCACTAAAAAGGTCATAAAGTGGCCTAGCCTTATCGAATCGAAGCATGTAATAGTTCCTATGAAATCTAACAAGCATATATTCGAATTCCAAGGTTGATTTTATCATTTTCGAAAATGGACAAAATGAGGGTTAAGTGAATTTCCTTGTTAATTTACGGATTTTACTCGTTTTTGACCTTTTTTAATTCACTAAAAAGGTCATAAAGTGGCCTAGCCTTATCGAATCGAAGCATGTAATAGTTCCTAGGAAATCTATCAAGCATATCTACGACATCCATGGTTTATTTTAGAATTTTTTAAAACGGCCAAAATGGGGGTTAATTGAATTTCCTTGTTAATTTACGGATTTTACTCGTTTTTGATCATTTTTCTTTCACTAAAAAGGTCATAAAGTGGCCTAGCCTTATCGAATCAAAGCATGTAATAGTTCCTAGGAAATCTAACAAGCATATCTACGACATCCATGGTTTATTTTAGAATTTTTTAAAAAGGCCAAAATGGGGGTTAAGTGAATTTTCTTGTTAATTTACGGATTTTACTCGTTTTTGACCCTTTTTCTTTCACTGAAAAGGTCATAAAGTGGCCTAGCCTTATCGAATCGAAGCATGTAATAGTTCCTATGAAATCTAACAAGCATATATTCGAATTCCAAGGTTGATTTTATCATTTTCGAAAATGGATAAAATGAGGGTTAAGTGAATTTCCTTGTTAATTTACGGATTTTACTCGTTTTTGACCCTTTTTCTTTCACTAAAAAGGTCATAAAGTTGCCTAGCCTTATCGAATCGAAGCATGTAATAGTTCCTAGGAAATCTAGCAAGCATATCTACGACGTCCATGGTTTATTTTAGAATTTTTAAAAATGGCCAAAATGGGGGTTAAGTGAATTTCCTTGTTAATTTACGGATTTTACTCGTTTTTGACCCTTTTTATTTCACTGAAAAGGTCATAAAATGGCCTAGCCATATCGAATCAAAGCATGTAATAGTTCCTAGGAAATCTAACAAGCATATCTACGACATCCATGGTTTATTTAAGAATTTTTAAAAACGGCCAAAATGGGGGTTAAGTGAATTTTCTTGTTAATTTACGGATTTTACTCGTTTTTGACCCTTTTTATTTCACTGAAAAGGTCATAAAGTGGCCTAACCTTATCGAATCGAAACATGTAATAGTTCCTAGGAAATCTAACAAGCATATCTACGACATCCATGGTTTATTTTAGAATTTTTTAAAAAGGCCAAAATGGGGGTTAAGTGAATTTTCTTGTTAATTTACGGATTTTACTCGTTTTTGACCCTTTTTCTTTCACTGAAAAGGTCATAAAGTGGCCTAGCCTTATCGAATCGAAGCATGTAATTGTTCCTAGGAAATCTAACAAGCATATCTACGACATCCATGGTTTATTTTAGAATTTTTTAAAAAGGCCAAAATGGGGGTTAAGTGAATTTCCTTGTTAATATACGGATTTTACTCATTTTTGACCCTTTTTCTTTCACTAAAAAGGTCATAAAGTGGCCTAGCCTTATCGAATCGAAGCATGTAATAGTTCCTAAGAAATCTAACAAGCATATCTACGACATCCATGGTTTATTTTAGAATTTTTTAAAAAGGCCAAAATGGGGGTTAAGTGAATTTCCTTGTTAATATACGGATTTTACTCATTTTTGACCCTTTTTCTTTCACTAAAAAGGTCATAAAGTGGCCTAGCCTTATCGAATCGAAGCATGTAATAGTTCCTATGACATCTAACAAGCATATATTCGAATTCCAAGGTTGATTTTATCATTTTCGAAAATGGACAAAATGAGGGTTAAGTGAATTTCCTTGTTAATTTACGGATTTTACTCGTTTTTGACCTTTTTTAATTCACTAAAAAGGTCATAAAGTGGCCTAGCCTTATCGAATCGAAGCATGTAATAGTTCCTAGGAAATCTATCAAGCATATCTACGACATCCATGGTTTATTTAAGAATTTTTAAAAACGGCCAAAATGGGGGTTAATTGAATTTCCTTGTTAATTTACGGATTTTACTCGTTTTTGACCATTTTTCTTTCACTAAAAAGGTCATAAAGTGGCCTAGCCTTATCGAATCGAAGCATGTAATAGTTCCTAGGAAATCTAACAAGCATATCTACGACATCCATGGTTTATTTTAGAATTTTTTGAAAAGGCCAAAATGGGGGTCAAGTGAATTTCCTTGTTAATATACTGATTTTACTCATTTTTGACCCTTTTTCTTTCACTAAAAAGGTCATAAAGTGGCCAAGCCTTATCGAATCGAAGCATGTAATAGTTCCTATGAAATCTAACAAGCATATATTCGAATTCCAAGGTTGATTTTATCATTTTCGAAAATGGATAAAATGAGGGTTAAGTGAATTTCCTTGTTAATTTACGGATTTTACTCGTTTTTGACCCTTTTTATTTCACTGAAAAGGTCATTAAGTGGCCTAGCCTTATCGAATCGAAGCATGTAATAGTTCCTAGGAAATCTAACAAGCATATCTACGACATCCATGGTTTATTTTAGAATTTTTTAAAAAGGCCAAAATGAGGGTTAAGTGAATTTCCTTGTTAATATACGGATTTTACTCGTTTTTTACCCTTTTTCTTTCACTAAAACGGTCATAAAGTCGCCTAGCCTTATCGAATCGAAGCATGTAATAGTTCCTAGGAAATCTAACAAGCATATCTACGACATCCATGGTTTATTTCAGAATTTTTTAAAGAGGCCAAAATGGGGGTTAAGTGAATTTCCTTGTTAATTTATGGATTTTACTCGTTTTTGACCTTTTTCTTTCACTAAAAAGGTCATAAAGTGGCATAGCCTTATCGAATCGAAGCATGTAATAGTTCCTATGAAATCTAACAAGCATATATTCGAATTCCAAGGTTGATTTTATCATTTTCAAAAATGGACAAAATGAGGGTTAAGTGAATTTCCTTGTTAATTTACGGATTTTACTCGTTTTTGACCCTTTTTCTTTCACTAAAAAAGTCATAAAGTGGCCTAGCCTTATCGAATCGAAGCATGTAATAGTTCCTACGAAATCTAACAAGCATATCTACGACATCCATGGTTTATTTTAGAATTTTTTAAAAAGTCCAAAATGAGGGTTAAGTGAATTTCCTTGTTAATTTACGGATTTTACTCGTTTTTTACCCTTTTTCTTTCACTAAAACGGTCATAAAGTCGCCTAGCCTTATCGAATCGAAGCATGTAATAGTTCCTAGGAAATCTAACAAGCATATCTACGACATCCATGGTTTATTTCAGAATTTTTTAAAAAGGCCAAAATGGGGGTTAAGTGAATTTCCTTGTTAATTTATGGATTTTACTCGTTTTTGACCTTTTTCTTTCACTAAAAAGGTCATAAAGTGGCATAGCCTTATCGAATCGAAGCATGTAATAGGTCCTATGAAATCTAACAAGCATATATTCGAATTCCAAGGTTGATTTTATCATTTTCAAAAATGGACAAAATGAGGGTTAAGTGAATTTCCTTGTTAATTTACGGATTTTACTCGTTTTTGACCCTTTTTCTTTCACTAAAAAGGTCATAAAGTGGCCTAGCCTTATCGAATCGAAGCATGTAATAGTTCCTAGGAAATCTAACAAGCATATCTACGACATCCATGGTTTATTTTAGAATTTTTTAAAAAGGCCAAAATGGGGGTTAAGTGAATTTTCTTGTTAATTTACGGATTTTACTCGTTTTTGACCCTTTTTCTTTCACTGAAAAGGTCATAAAGTGGTCTAGCCTTATCGAATCGAAGCATGTAATAGTTCCTAGGAAATCTAACAAGCATATCTACGACATCCATGGTTTATTTTAGAATTTTTTAAAAAGGCCAAAATGGGGGTTAAGTGAATTTCCTTGTTAATATACGGATTTTACTCATTTTTGACCCTTTTTCTTTCACTAAAAAGGTCATAAAGCGGCCTAGCCTTATCGAATCGAAGCATGTAATAGTTCCTATGAAATCTAACAAGCATATATTCGAATTCCAAGGTTGATTTTATCATTTTCGAAAATGGACAAAATGAGGGATAAGTGAATTTCCTTGTTAATTTACGGATTTTACTCGTTTTTGACCTTTTTTAATTCACTAAAAAGGTCATAAAGTGGCCTAGCCTTATCGAATCGAAGCATGTAATAGTTCCTAGGAAATCTATCAAGCATATCTACGACATCCATGGTTTATTTTAGAATTTTTTAAAACGGCCAAAATGGGGGTTAATTGAATTTCCTTGTTAATTTACGGATTTTACTCGTTTTTGATCATTTTTCTTTCACTAAAAAGGTCATAAAGTGGCCTAGCCTTATCGAATCGAAGCATGTAATAGTTCCTAGGAAATCTAACAAGCATATCTACGACATCCATGGTTTATTTTAGAATTTTTTAAAAAGGCCAAAATGGGGGTTAAGTGAATTTTCTTGTTAATTTACGGATTTTACTCGTTTTTGACCCTTTTTCTTTCACTGAAAAGGTCATAAAGTGGCCTAGCCTTATCGAATCGAAGCATGTAATAGTTCCTAGGAAATCTAACAAGCATATCTACGACATCCATGGTTTATTTTAGAATTTTTTAAAAAGGCCAAAATGGGGGTTAAGTGAATTTCCTTGTTAATATACGGATTTTACTCATTTTTGACCCTTTTTCTTTCACTAAAAAGGTCATAAAGTGGCCTAGCCTTATCGAATCGAAGCATGTAATAGTTCCTATGAAATCTAACAAGCATATATTCGAATTCCAAGGTTGATTTTATCATTTTCGAAAATGGACAAAATGAGGGTTAAGTGAATTTCCTTGTTAATTTACGGATTTTACTCGTTTTTGACCTTTTTTAATTCACTAAAAAGGTCATAAAGTGGCCTAGCCTTATCGAATCGAAGCATGTAATAGTTCCTAGGAAATCTATCAAGCATATCTACGACATCCATGGTTTATTTTAGAATTTTTAAAAACGGCCAAAATGGGGGTTAATTGAATTTCCTTGTTAATTTACGGATTTTACTCGTTTTTGACCATTTTTCTTTCACTAAAAAGGTCATAAAGTGGCCTAGCCTTATCGAATCGAAGCATGTAATAGTTCCTAGGAAATCTAACAAGCATATCTACGACATCCATGGTTTATTTTAGAATTTTTTAAAAAGGCCAAAATGGGGGTTAAGTGAATTTCCTTGTTAATATACGGATTTTACTCATTTTTGACCATTTTTCTTTCACTAAAAAGGTCATAAAGTGGCCTAGCCTTATCGAATCGAAGCGTGTAATAGTTCCTATGAAATCTAACAAGCATATATTCGACTTCCAAGGTTGATTTTATCATTTTCAAACACGGACAAAATGAGGGTTAAGTGAATTTCCTTGTTAATTTACGGATTTTACTCGTTTTTGACCCTTTTTCTTTCACTAAAACGGTCATAAAGTCGCCTAGCCTTATCGAATCGAAGCATGTAATAGTTCCTAGGAAATCTAACAAGCATATCTACGACATCCATGGTTTATTTCAGAATTTTTTAAAAAGGCCAAAATGGGGGTTAAGTGAATTTCCTTGTTAATTTATGGATTTTACTCGTTTTTGACCTTTTTCTTTCACTAAAAAGGTCATAAAGTGGCATAGCCTTATCGAATCGAAGCATGTAATAGTTCCTATGAAATCTAACAAGCATATATTCGAATTCCAAGGTTGATTTTATCATTTTCAAAAATGGACAAAATGAGGGTTAAGTGAATTTCCTTGTTAATTTACGGATTTTACTCGTTTTTGACCCTTTTTCTTTCACTAAAATGGTCATAAAGTGGCCTAGCCTTATCGAATCGAAGCATGTAATAGTTCCTAGGAAATCTAACAAGCATATCTACGACATCCATGGTTTATTTTAGAATTTTTTAAAAAGGCCAAAATGGGGGTTAAGTGAATTTTCTTGTTAATTTACGGATTTTACTCGTTTTTGACCCTTTTTCTTTCACTGAAAAGGTCATAAAGTGGCCTAGCCTTATCGAATCGAAGCATGTAATAGTTCCTAGGAAATCTAACAAGCATATCTACGACATCCATGGTTTATTTTAGAATTTTTTAAAAAGGCCAAAATGGGGGTTAAGTGAATTTCCTTGTTAATATACGGATTTTACTCATTTTTGACCCTTTTTCTTTCACTAAAAAGGTCATAAAGTGGCCTAGCCTTATCGAATCGAAGCATGTAATAGTTCCTATGAAATCTAACAAGCATATATTCGAATTCCAAGGTTGATTTTATCATTTTCGAAAATGGACAAAATGAGGGTTAAGTGAATTTCCTTGTTAATTTACGGATTTTACTCGTTTTTGACCTTTTTTAATTCACTAAAAAGGTCATAAAGTGGCCTAGCCTTATCGAATCGAAGCATGTAATAGTTCCTAGGAAATCTATCAAGCATATCTACGACATCCATGGTTTATTTTAGAATTTTTAAAAACGGCCAAAATGGGGGTTAATTGAATTTCCTTGTTAATTTACGGATTTTACTCGTTTTTGACCATTTTTCTTTCACTAAAAAGGTCATAAAGTGGCCTAGCCTTATCGAATCGAAGCATGTAATAGTTCCTAGGAAATCTAACAAGCATATCTACGACATCCATGGTTTATTTTAGAATTTTTTAAAAAGGCCAAAATGGGGGTTAAGTGAATTTCCTTGTTAATATACGGATTTTACTCATTTTTGACCATTTTTCTTTCACTAAAAAGGTCATAAAGTGGCCTAGCCTTATCGAATCGAAGCGTGTAATAGTTCCTATGAAATCTAACAAGCATATATTCGACTTCCAAGGTTGATTTTATCATTTTCAAACACGGACAAAATGAGGGTTAAGTGAATTTCCTTGTTAATTTACGGATTTTACTCGTTTTTGACCCTTTTTCTTTCACTAAAACGGTCATAAAGTCGCCTAGCCTTATCGAATCGAAGCATGTAATAGTTCCTAGGAAATCTAACAAGCATATCTACGACATCCATGGTTTATTTCAGAATTTTTTAAAAAGGCCAAAATGGGGGTTAAGTGAATTTCCTTGTTAATTTATGGATTTTACTCGTTTTTGACCTTTTTCTTTCACTAAAAAGGTCATAAAGTGGCATAGCCTTATCGAATCGAAGCATGTAATAGTTCCTATGAAATCTAACAAGCATATATTCGAATTCCAAGGTTGATTTTATCATTTTCAAAAATGGACAAAATGAGGGTTAAGTGAATTTCCTTGTTAATTTACGGATTTTACTCGTTTTTGACCCTTTTTCTTTCACTAAAATGGTCATAAAGTGGCCTAGCCTTATCGAATCGAAGCATGTAATAGTTCCTAGGAAATCTAACAAGCATATCTACGACATCCATGGTTTATTTTAGAATTTTTTAAAAAGGCCAAAATGGGGGTTAAGTGAATTTTCTTGTTAATTTACGGATTTTACTCGTTTTTGACCCTTTTTCTTTCACTGAAAAGGTCATAAAGTGGCCTAGCCTTATCGAATCGAAGCATGTAATAGTTCCTAGGAAATCTAACAAGCATATCTACGACATCCATGGTTTATTTTAGAATTTTTTAAAAAGGCCAAAATGGGGGTTAAGTGAATTTCCTTGTTAATATACGGATTTTACTCATTTTTGACCCTTTTTCTTTCACTAAAAAGGTCATAAAGTGGCCTAGCCTTATCGAATCGAAGCATGTAATAGTTCCTAAGAAATCTAACAAGCATATCTACGACATCCATGGTTTATTTTAGAATTTTTTAAAAAGGCCAAAATGGGGGTTAAGTGAATTTCCTTGTTAATATACGGATTTTACTCATTTTTGACCCTTTTTCTTTCACTAAAAAGGTCATAAAGTGGCCTAGCCTTATCGAATCGAAGCATGTAATAGTTCCTAAGAAATCTAACAAGCATATCTACGACATCCATGGTTTATTTTAGAATTTTTTAAAAAGGCCAAAATGGGGGTTAAGTGAATTTCCTTGTTAATATACGGATTTTACTCATTTTTGACCCTTTTTCTTTCACTAAAAAGGTCATAAAGTGGCCTAGCCTTATCGAATCGAAGCATGTAATAGTTCCTATGAAATCTAACAAGCATATATTCGAATTCCAAGGTTGATTTTATCATTTTCGAAAATGGACAA
Organism: Medicago sativa; assembly: GCF_051527215.1. Taxonomy (NCBI): domain Eukaryota; kingdom Viridiplantae; phylum Streptophyta; class Magnoliopsida; order Fabales; family Fabaceae; genus Medicago; species Medicago sativa. The sequence goes on along the minus strand of NC_140749.1, from coordinate 25,774,879 downwards.
AATGAGGGTTAAGTGAATTTCCTTGTTAATTTTCGGATTTTACTCGTTTTTGACCTTTTTTAATTCACTAAAAAGGTCATAAAGTGGCCTAGCCTTATCGAATCGAAGCATGTAATAGTTCCTAGGAAATCTATCAAGCATATCTACGACATCCATGGTTTATTTTAGAATTTTTTAAAACGGCCAAAATGGGGGTTAATTGAATTTCCTTGTTAATTTACGGATTTTACTCGTTTTTGATCATTTTTCTTTCACTAAAAAGGTCATAAAGTGGCCTAGCCTTATCGAATCGAAGCATGTAATAGTTCCTATGAAATCTAACAAGCATATATTCGAATTCCAAGGTTGATTTTATTATTTTCGAAAATGGACAAAATGAGGGTTAAGTGAATTTCCTTGTTAATTTACGGATTTTACTCGTTTTTGACCTTTTTTAATTCACTAAAAAGGTCATAAAGTGGCCTAGCCTTATCGAATCGAAGCATGTAATAGTTCCTAGGAAATCTATCAAGCATATCTACGACATCCATGGTTTATTTTAGAATTTTTAAAAACGGCCAAAATGGGGGTTAATTGAATTTCCTTGTTAATTTACGGATTTTACTCGTTTTTGACCATTTTTCTTTCACTAAAAAGGTCATAAAGTGGCCTAGCCTTATCGAATCGAAGCATGTAATAGTTCCTAGGAAATCTAACAAGCATATCTACGACATCCATGGTTTATTTTAGAATTTTTTAAAAAGGCCAAAATGGGGGTTAAGTGAATTTCCTTGTTAATATACGGATTTTACTCATTTTTGACCATTTTTCTTTCACTAAAAAGGTCATAAAGTGGCCTAGCCTTATCGAATCGAAGCGTGTAATAGTTCCTATGAAATCTAACAAGCAATATTCGACTTCCAAGGTTGATTTTATCATTTTCAAACACGGACAAAATGAGGGTTAAGTGAATTTCCTTGTTAATTTTCGGATTTTACTCGTTTTTGACCCTTTTTCTTTCACTAAAAAGGTCATAAAGTGGCCTAGCCTTATCGAATCGAAGCATGTAATAGTTCCTAAGAAATCTAACAAGCATATCTACGACATCCATGGTTTATTTTAGAATTTTTTAAAAAGGCCAAAATGGGGGTTAAGTGAATTTCCTTGTTAATATACGGATTTTACTCATTTTTGACCCTTTTTCTTTCACTAAAAAGGTCATAAAGTGGCCTAGCCTTATCGAATCGAAGCATGTAATAGTTCCTAAGAAATCTAACAAGCATATCTACGACATCCATGGTTTATTTTAGAATTTTTTAAAAAGGCCAAAATGGGGGTTAAGTGAATTTCCTTGTTAATATACGGATTTTACTCATTTTTGACCCTTTTTCTTTCACTAAAAAGGTCATAAAGTGGCCTAGCCTTATCGAATCGAAGCATGTAATAGTTCCTATGAAATCTAACAAGCATATATTCGAATTCCAAGGTTGATTTTATCATTTTCGAAAATGGACAAAATGAGGGTTAAGTGAATTTCCTTGTTAATTTTCGGATTTTACTCGTTTTTGACCTTTTTTAATTCACTAAAAAGGTCATAAAGTGGCCTAGCCTTATCGAATCGAAGCATGTAATAGTTCCTAGGAAATCTAACAAGCATATCTACGACATCCATGGTTTATTTTAGAATTTTTTAAAAAGGCCAAAATGGGGGTTAAGTGAATTTCCTTGTTAATATACGGATTTTACTCATTTTTGACCCTTTTTCTTTCACTAAAAAGGTCATAAAGTGGCCTAGCCTTATCGAATCGAAGCATGTAATAGTTCCTATGAAATCTAACAAGCATATATTCGAATTCCAAGGTTGATTTTATCATTTTCGAAAATGGACAAAATGAGGGTTAAGTGAATTTCCTTGTTAATTTACGGATTTTACTCGTTTTTGACCTTTTTTAATTCACTAAAAAGGTCATAAAGTGGCCTAGCCTTATCGAATCGAAGCATGTAATAGTTCCTAGGAAATCTATCAAGCATATCTACGACATCCATGGTTTATTTTAGAATTTTTAAAAACGGCCAAAATGGGGGTTAATTGAATTTCCTTGTTAATTTACGGATTTTACTCGTTTTTGACCATTTTTCTTTCACTAAAAAGGTCATAAAGTGGCCTAGCCTTATCGAATCGAAGCATGTAATAGTTCCTAGGAAATCTAACAAGCATATCTACGACATCCATGGTTTATTTTAGAATTTTTTAAAAAGGCCAAAATGGGGGTTAAGTGAATTTCCTTGTTAATATACGGATTTTACTCATTTTTGACCATTTTTCTTTCACTAAAAAGGTCATAAAGTGGCCTAGCCTTATCGAATCGAAGCGTGTAATAGTTCCTATGAAATCTAACAAGCATATATTCGACTTCCAAGGTTGATTTTATCATTTTCAAACACGGACAAAATGAGGGTTAAGTGAATTTCCTAGTTAATTTACGGATTTTACTCGTTTTTGACCCTTTTTCTTTCACTAAAACGGTCATAAAGTCGCCTAGCCTTATCGAATCGAAGCATGTAATAGTTCCTAGGAAATCTAACAAGCATATCTACGACATCCATGGTTTATTTCAGAGTTTTTTAAAAAGGCCAAAATGGGGGTTAAGTGAATTTCCTTGTTAATTTATGGATTTTACTCGTTTTTGACCTTTTTCTTTCACTAAAAAGGTCATAAAGTGGCATAGCCTTATCGAATCGAAGCATGTAATAGTTCCTATGAAATCTAACAAACATATATTCGAATTCCAAGGTTGATTTTATCATTTTCAAAAATGGACAAAATGAGGGTTAAGTGAATTTCCTTGTTAATTTACGGATTTTACTCGTTTTTGACCCTTTTTCTTTCACAAAAAAGGTCATAAAGTGGCCTAGCCTTATCGAATCGAAGCATGTAAAAGTTCCTAGGAAATCTAACAAGCATATCTACGACATCCATGGTTTATTTTAGAATTTTTTAAAAAGGCCAAAATGGGGGTTAAGTGAATTTCCTTGTTAATATACGGATTTTACTCATTTTTGACCCTTTTTCTTTCACTAAAAAGGTCATAAAGTGGCCTAGCCTTATCGAATCGAAGCATGTAATAGTTCCTATGAAATCTAACAAGCATATATTCGAATTCCAAGGTTGATTTTATCATTTTCGAAAATGGACAAAATGAGGGTTAAGTGAATTTCCTTGTTAATTTACGGATTTTACTCGTTTTTGACCTTTTTTAATTCACTAAAAAGGTCATAAAGTGGCCTAGCCTTATCGAATCGAAGCATGTAATAGTTCCTAGGAAATCTATCAAGCATATCTACGACATCCATGGTTTATTTTAGAATTTTTTAAAACGGCCAAAATGGGGGTTAATTGAATTTCCTTGTTAATTTACGGATTTTACTCGTTTTTGATCATTTTTCTTTCACTAAAAAGGTCATAAAGTGGCCTAGCCTTATCGAATCGAAGCATGTAATAGTTCCTAGGAAATCTAACAAGCATATCTACGACATCCATGGTTTATTTTAGAATTTTTTAAAAAGGCCAAAATGGGGGTTAAGTGAATTTTCTTGTTAATTTACGGATTTTACTCGTTTTTGACCCTTTTTCTTTCACTGAAAAGGTCATAAAGTGGCCTAGCCTTATCGAATCGAAGCATGTAATAGTTCCTAGGAAATCTAACAAGCATATCTACGACATCCATGGTTTATTTTAGAATTTTTTAAAAAGGCCAAAATGGGGGTTAAGTGAATTTCCTTGTTAATATACGGATTTTACTCATTTTTGACCCTTTTTCTTTCACTAAAAAGGTCATAAAGTGGCCTAGTCTTATCGAATCGAAGCATGTAATAGTTCCTATGAAATCTAACAAGCATATATTCGAATTCCAAGGTTGATTTTATCATTTTCGAAAATGGACAAAATGAGGGTTAAGTGAATTTCCTTGTTAATTTACGGATTTTACTCGTTTTTGACCTTTTTTAATTCACTAAAAAGGTCATAAAGTGGCCTAGCCTTATCGAATCGAAGCATGTAATAGTTCCTAGGAAATCTATCAAGCATATCTACGACATCCATGGTTTATTTTAGAATTTTTAAAAACGGCCAAAATGGGGGTTATGTTAATTTTCTTGTTAATTTACGGATTTTACTCGTTTTTGACCCTTTTTCTTTCACTGAAAAGGTCATAAAGTTGCCTAGCCTTATCGAATCGAAGCATGTAATAGTTCCTAGGAAATCTAACAAGCATATCTACGACATCCGTGGTTTATTTTAGAATTTTTTGAAAAGGCCAAAATGGGGGTCAAGTGAATTTCCTTGTTAATATACTGATTTTACTCATTTTTGACCCTTTTTCTTTCACTAAAAAGGTCATAAAGTGGCCAAGCCTTATCGAATCGAAGCATGTAATAGTTCCTATGAAATCTAACAAGCATATATTCGAATTCAAAGGTTGATTTTATCATTTTCGAAAATGGATAAAATGAGGGTTAAGTGAATTTCCTTGTTAATTTACGGATTTTACTCGTTTTTGACCCTTTTTCTTTCACTAAAAAGGTCATAAAGTTGCCTAGCCTTATCGAATCGAAGCATGTAATAGTTCCTAGGAAATCTAGCAAGCATATCTACGACATCCATGGTTTATTTTAGAATTTTTAAAAATGGCCAAAATGGGGGTTAAGTGAATTTCCTTGTTAATTTACGGATTTTACTCGTTTTTGACCCTTTTTCTTTCACTGAAAAGGTCATAAAGTGGCCTAGCCTTATCGAATCGAAGCATGTAATAGTTCCTAGGAAATCTAACAAGCATATCTACGACATCCATGGTTTATTTTAGAATTTTTTAAAAAGGCCAAAATGGGGGTTAAGTGAATTTTCTTGTTAATTTACGGATTTTACTCGTTTTTGACCCTTTTTCTTTCACTGAAAAGGTCATAAAGTGGCCTAGCCTTATCGAATCGAAGCATGTAATAGTTCCTAGGAAATCTAACAAGCATATCTACCACATCCATGGTTTATTTTAGAATTTTTTAAAAAGGCCAAAATGGGGGTTAAGTGAATTTCCTTGTTAATATACGGATTTTACTCATTTTTGACCCTTTTTCTTTCACTAAAAAGGTCATAAAGTGGCCTAGCCTTATCGAATCGAAGCATGTAATAGTTCCTAAGAAATCTAACAAGCATATCTACGACATCCATGGTTTATTTTAGAATTTTTTAAAAAGGCCAAAATGGGGGTTAAGTGAATTTCCTTGTTAATATACGGATTTTACTCATTTTTGACCCTTTTTCTTTCACTAAAAAGGTCATAAAGTGGCCTAGCCTTATCGAATCGAAGCATGTAATAGTTCCTATGAAATCTAACAAGCATATATTCGAATTCCAAGGTTGATTTTATCATTTTCGAAAATGGACAAAATGAGGGTTAAGTGAATTTCCTTGTTAATTTACGGATTTTACTCGTTTTTGACCTTTTTTAATTCACTAAAAAGGTCATAAAGTGGCCTAGCCTTATCGAATCGAAGCATGTAATAGTTCCTAGGAAATCTATCAAGCATATCTACGACATCCATGGTTTATTTAAGAATTTTTAAAAACGGCCAAAATGGGGGTTAATTGAATTTCCTTGTTAATTTACGGATTTTACTCGTTTTTGACCATTTTTCTTTCACTAAAAAGGTCATAAAGTGGCCTAGCCTTATCGAATCGAAGCATGTAATAGTTCCTAGGAAATCTAACAAGCATATCTACGACATCCATGGTTTATTTTAGAATTTTTTGAAAAGGCCAAAATGGGGGTTAAGTGAATTTCCTTGTTAATATACTGATTTTACTCATTTTTGACCCTTTTTCTTTCACTAAAAAGGTCATAAAGTGGCCAAGCCTTATCGAATCAAAGCATGTAATAGTTCCTATGAAATCTAACAAGCATATATTCGAATTCCAAGGTTGATTTTATCATTTTCGAAAATGGACAAAATGAGGGTTAAGTGAATTTCCTTGTTAATTTACGGATTTTACTCGTTTTTGACCTTTTTTAATTCACTAAAAAGCTCATAAAGTGGCCTAGCCTTATCGAATCGAAGCATGTAATAGTTCCTAGGAAATCTATCAAGCATATCTACGACATCCATGGTTTATTTTAGAATTTTTAAAAACGGCCAAAATGGGGGTTAATTGAATTTCCTTGTTAATTTACGGATTTTACTCGTTTTTGACCATTTTTCTTTCACTAAAAAGGTCATAAAGTGGCCTAGCCTTATCGAATCGAAGCATGTAATAGTTCCTAGGAAATCTAACAAGCATATCTACGACATCCATGGTTTATTTTAGAATTTTTTAAAAAGGCCAAAATGGGGGTTAAGTGAATTTCCTTGTTAATATACGGATTTTACTCATTTTTGACCATTTTTCTTTCACTAAAAAGGTCATAAAGTGGCCTAGCCTTATCGAATCGAAGCGTGTAATAGTTCCTATGAAATCTAACAAGCATATATTCGACTTCCAAGGTTGATTTTATCATTTTCAAACACGGACAAAATGAGGGTTAAGTGAATTTCCTTGTTAATTTACGGATTTTACTCGTTTTTGACCCTTTTTCTTTCACTAAAAAGGTCATAAAGTTGCCTAGCCTTATCGAATCGAAGCATGTAATAGTTCCTAGGAAATCTAGCAAGCATATCTACGACATCCATGGTTTATTTTAGAATTTTTAAAAATGGCCAAAATGGGGGTTAATTGAATTTCCTTGTTAATTTACGGATTTTACTCGTTTTTGACCATTTTTCTTTCACTAAAAAGGTCATAAAGTGGCCTAGCCTTATCGAATCGAAGCATGTAATAGTTCCTAGGAAATCTAACAAGCATATCTACGACATCCATGGTTTATTTTAGAATTTTTTGAAAAGGCCAAAATGGGGGTCAAGTGAATTTCCTTGTTAATATACTGATTTTACTCATTTTTGACCCTTTTTCTTTCACTAAAAAGGTCATAAAGTGGCCAAGCCTTATCGAATCGAAGCATGTAATAGTTCCTATGAAATCTAACAAGCATATATTCGAATTCCAAGGTTGATTTTATCATTTTCGAAAATGGATAAAATGAGGGTTAAGTGAATTTCCTTGTTAATTTACGGATTTTACTCGTTTTTGACCCTTTTTATTTCACTGAAAAGGTCATTAAGTGGCCTAGCCTTATCGAATCGAAGCATGTAATAGTTCCTAGGAAATCTAACAAGCATATCTACGACATCCATGGTTTATTTTAGAATTTTTTAAAAAGGCCAAAATGAGGGTTAAGTGAATTTCCTTGTTAATTTACGGATTTTACTCGTTTTTTACCCTTTTTCTTTCACTAAAACAGTCATAAAGTCGCCTAGCCTTATCGAATCGAAGCATGTAATAGTTCCTAGGAAATCTAACAAGCATATCTACGACATCCATGGTTTATTTCAGAATTTTTTAAAAAGGCCAAAATAGGGGTTAAGTGAATTTCCTTGTTAATTTATGGATTTTACTCGTTTTTGACCTTTTTCTTTCACTAAAAAGGTCATAAAGTGGCATAGCCTTTTCGAATCGAAGCATGTAATGGTTCCTATGAAATCTAACAAGCATATATTCGAATTCCAAGGTTGATTTTATCATTTTCAAAAATGGACAAAATGAGGGTTAAGTGAATTTCCTTGTTAATTTACGGATTTTACTCGTTTTTGACCCTTTTTCTTTCACTAAAAAAGTCATAAAGTGGCCTAGCCTTATCGAATCGAAGCATGTAATAGTTCCTATGAAATCTAACAAGCATATATTCAAATTCCAAGGTTGATTTTATCATTTTCGAAAATGGACAAAATGAGGGTTAAGTGAATTTCCTTGTTAATTTACGGATTTTACTCGTTTTTGACCCTTTTTATTTCACTGAAAAGGTCATTAAGTGGCCTAGCCTTATAGAATCGAAGCATGTAATAGTTCCTAGGAAATCTAACAAGCATATCTACGACATCCATGGTTTATTTTAGAATTTTTTAAAAAGGCCAAAATGAGGGTTAAGTGAATTTCCTTGTTAATTTACGGATTTTACTCGTTTTTTACCCTTTTTCTTTCACTAAAACGGTCATAAAGTCGCCTAGCCTTATCGAATCGAAGCATGTAATAGTTCCTAGGAAATCTAACAAGCATATCTACGACATCCATGGTTTATTTCAGAATTTTTTAAAAAGGCCAAAATGGGGGTTAAGTGAATTTCCTTGTTAATTTATGGATTTTACTCGTTTTTGACCTTTTTCTTTCACTAAAAAGGTCATAAAGTGGCATAGCCTTATCGAATCGAAGCATGTAATAGTTCCTATGAAATCTAACAAGCATATATTCGAATTCCAAGGTTGATTTTATCATTTTCAAAAATGGACAAAATGAGGGTTAAGTGAATTTCCTTGTTAATTTACGGATTTTACTCGTTTTTGACCCTTTTTCTTTCACTAAAAAGGTCATAAAGTTGCCTAGCCTTATCGAATCGAAGCATGTAATAGTTCCTAGGAAATCTAGCAAGCATATCTACGACATCCATGGTTTATTTTAGAATTTTTAAAAATGGCCAAAATGGGGGTTAAGTGAATTTCCTTGTTAATTTACGGATTTTACTCGTTTTTGACCCTTTTTCTTTCACTGAAAAGGTCATAAAGTGGCCTAGCCTTATCGAATCGAAGCATGTAATAGTTCCTAGGAAATCTAACAAGCATATCTACGACATCCATGGTTTATTTTAGAATTTTTTAAAAAGGCCAAAATGGGGGTTAAGTGAATTTTCTTGTTAATTTACGGATTTTACTCGTTTTTGACCCTTTTTCTTTCACTGAAAAGGTCATAAAGTGGCCTAGCCTTATCGAATCGAAGCATGTAATAGTTCCTAGGAAATCTAACAAGCATATCTACGACATCCATGGTTTATTTTAGAATTTTTTAAAAAGGCCAAAATGGGGGTTAAGTGAATTTCCTTGTTAATATACGGATTTTACTCATTTTTGACCCTTTTTCTTTCACTAAAAAGGTCATAAAGTGGCCTAGCCTTATCGAATCGAAGCATGTAATAGTTCCTAAGAAATCTAACAAGCATATCTACGACATCCATGGTTTATTTTAGAATTTTTTAAAAAGGCCAAAATGGGGGTTAAGTGAATTTCCTTGTTAATATACGGATTTTACTCATTTTTGACCCTTTTTCTTTCACTAAAAAGGTCATAAAGTGGCCTAGCCTTATCGAATCGAAGCATGTAATAGTTCCTATGAAATCTAACAAGCATATATTCGAATTCCAAGGTTGATTTTATCATTTTCGAAAATGGACAAAATGAGGGTTAAGTGAATTTCCTTGTTAATTTACGGATTTTACTCGTTTTTGACCTTTTTTAATTCACTAAAAAGGTCATAAAGTGGCCTAGCCTTATCGAATCGAAGCATGTAATAGTTCCTAGGAAATCTATCAAGCATATCTACGACATCCATGGTTTATTTAAGAATTTTTAAAAACGGCCAAAATGGGGGTTAATTGAATTTCCTTGTTAATTTACGGATTTTACTCGTTTTTGACCATTTTTCTTTCACTAAAAAGGTCATAAAGTGGCCTAGCCTTATCGAATCGAAGCATGTAATAGTTCCTAGGAAATCTAACAAGCATATCTACGACATCCATGGTTTATTTTAGAATTTTTTGAAAAGGCCAAAATGGGGGTTAAGTGAATTTCCTTGTTAATATACTGATTTTACTCATTTTTGACCCTTTTTCTTTCACTAAAAAGGTCATAAAGTGGCCAAGCCTTATCGAATCAAAGCATGTAATAGTTCCTATGAAATCTAACAAGCATATATTCGAATTCCAAGGTTGATTTTATCATTTTCGAAAATGGACAAAATGAGGGTTAAGTGAATTTCCTTGTTAATTTACGGATTTTACTCGTTTTTGACCTTTTTTAATTCACTAAAAAGCTCATAAAGTGGCCTAGCCTTATCGAATCGAAGCATGTAATAGTTCCTAGGAAATCTATCAAGCATATCTACGACATCCATGGTTTATTTTAGAATTTTTAAAAACGGCCAAAATGGGGGTTAATTGAATTTCCTTGTTAATTTACGGATTTTACTCGTTTTTGACCATTTTTCTTTCACTAAAAAGGTCATAAAGTGGCCTAGCCTTATCGAATCGAAGCATGTAATAGTTCCTAGGAAATCTAACAAGCATATCTACGACATCCATGGTTTATTTTAGAATTTTTTAAAAAGGCCAAAATGGGGGTTAAGTGAATTTCCTTGTTAATATACGGATTTTACTCATTTTTGACCATTTTTCTTTCACTAAAAAGGTCATAAAGTGGCCTAGCCTTATCGAATCGAAGCGTGTAATAGTTCCTATGAAATCTAACAAGCATATATTCGACTTCCAAGGTTGATTTTATCATTTTCAAACACGGACAAAATGAGGGTTAAGTGAATTTCCTTGTTAATTTACGGATTTTACTCGTTTTTGACCCTTTTTCTTTCACTAAAAAGGTCATAAAGTTGCCTAGCCTTATCGAATCGAAGCATGTAATAGTTCCTAGGAAATCTAGCAAGCATATCTACGACATCCATGGTTTATTTTAGAATTTTTAAAAATGGCCAAAATGGGGGTTAATTGAATTTCCTTGTTAATTTACGGATTTTACTCGTTTTTGACCATTTTTCTTTCACTAAAAAGGTCATAAAGTGGCCTAGCCTTATCGAATCGAAGCATGTAATAGTTCCTAGGAAATCTAACAAGCATATCTACGACATCCATGGTTTATTTTAGAATTTTTTGAAAAGGCCAAAATGGGGGTCAAGTGAATTTCCTTGTTAATATACTGATTTTACTCATTTTTGACCCTTTTTCTTTCACTAAAAAGGTCATAAAGTGGCCAAGCCTTATCGAATCGAAGCATGTAATAGTTCCTAGGAAATCTAACAAGCATATCTACGACATCCATGGTTTATTTTAGAATTTTTTAAAAAGGCCAAAATGGGGGTTAAGTGAATTTTCTTGTTAATTTACGGATTTTACTCGTTTTTGACCCTTTTTCTTTCACTGAAAAGGTCATAAAGTGGCCTAGCCTTATCGAATCGAAGCATGTAATAGTTCCTAGGAAATCTAACAAGCATATCTACGACATCCATGGTTTATTTTAGAATTTTTTAAAAAGGCCAAAATGGGGGTTAAGTGAATTTCCTTGTTAATATACGGATTTTACTCATTTTTGACCCTTTTTCTTTCACTAAAAAGGTCATAAAGTGGCCTAGCCTTATCGAATCGAAGCATGTAATAGTTCCTAAGAAATCTAACAAGCATATCTACGACATCCATGGTTTATTTTAGAATTTTTTAAAAAGGCCAAAATGGGGGTTAAGTGAATTTCCTTGTTAATATACGGATTTTACTCATTTTTGACCCTTTTTCTTTCACTAAAAAGGTCATAAAGTGGCCTAGCCTTATCGAATCGAAGCATGTAATAGTTCCTATGAAATCTAACAAGCATATATTCGAATTCCAAGGTTGATTTTATCATTTTCGAAAATGGACAAAATGAGGGTTAAGTGAATTTCCTTGTTAATTTACGGATTTTACTCGTTTTTGACCTTTTTTAATTCACTAAAAAGGTCATAAAGTGGCCTAGCCTTATCGAATCGAAGCATGTAATAGTTCCTAGGAAATCTATCAAGCATATCTACGACATACATGGTTTATTTAAGAATTTTTAAAAACGGCCAAAATGGGGGTTAATTGAATTTCCTTGTTAATTTACGGATTTTACTCGTTTTTGACCATTTTTCTTTCACTAAAAAGGTCATAAAGTGGCCTAGCCTTATCGAATCGAAGCATGTAATAGTTCCTAGGAAATCTAACAAGCATATCTACGACATCCATGGTTTATTTTAGAATTTTTTGAAAAGGCCAAAATGGGGGTTAAGTGAATTTCCTTGTTAATATACTGATTTTACTCATTTTTGACCCTTTTTCTTTCACTAAAAAGGTCATAAAGTGGCCAAGCCTTATCGAATCAAAGCATGTAATAGTTCCTATGAAATCTAACAAGCATATATTCGAATTCCAAGGTTGATTTTATCATTTTCGAAAATGGACAAAATGAGGGTTAAGTGAATTTCCTTGTTAATTTACGGATTTTACTCGTTTTTGACCTTTTTTAATTCACTAAAAAGCTCATAAAGTGGCCTAGCCTTATCGAATCGAAGCATGTAATAGTTCCTAGGAAATCTATCAAGCATATCTACGACATCCATGGTTTATTTTAGAATTTTTAAAAACGGCCAAAATGGGGGTTAATTGAATTTCCTTGTTAATTTACGGATTTTACTCGTTTTTGACCATTTTTCTTTCACTAAAAAGGTCATAAAGTGGCCTAGCCTTATCGAATCGAAGCATGTAATAGTTCCTAGGAAATCTAACAAGCATATCTACGACATCCATGGTTTATTTTAGAATTTTTTAAAAAGGCCAAAATGGGGGTTAAGTGAATTTCCTTGTTAATATACGGATTTTACTCATTTTTGACCATTTTTCTTTCACTAAAAAGGTCATAAAGTGGCCTAGCCTTATCGAATCGAAGCGTGTAATAGTTCCTATGAAATCTAACAAGCATATATTCGACTTCCAAGGTTGATTTTATCATTTTCAAACACGGACAAAATGAGGGTTAAGTGAATTTCCTTGTTAATTTACGGATTTTACTCGTTTTTGACCCTTTTTCTTTCACTAAAAAGGTCATAAAGTTGCCTAGCCTTATCGAATCGAAGCATGTAATAGTTCCTAGGAAATCTAGCAAGCATATCTACGACATCCATGGTTTATTTTAGAATTTTTAAAAATGGCCAAAATGGGGGTTAATTGAATTTCCTTGTTAATTTACGGATTTTACTCGTTTTTGACCATTTTTCTTTCACTAAAAAGGTCATAAAGTGGCCTAGCCTTATCGAATCGAAGCATGTAATAGTTCCTAGGAAATCTAACAAGCATATCTACGACATCCATGGTTTATTTTAGAATTTTTTGAAAAGGCCAAAATGGGGGTCAAGTGAATTTCCTTGTTAATATACTGATTTTACTCATTTTTGACCCTTTTTCTTTCACTAAAAAGGTCATAAAGTGGCCAAGCCTTATCGAATCGAAGCATGTAATAGTTCCTATGAAATCTAACAAGCATATATTCGAATTCCAAGGTTGATTTTATCATTTTCGAAAATGGATAAAATGAGGGTTAAGTGAATTTCCTTGTTAATTTACGGATTTTACTCGTTTTTGACCCTTTTTATTTCACTGAAAAGGTCATTAAGTGGCCTAGCCTTATCGAATCGAAGCATGTAATAGTTCCTAGGAAATCTAACAAGCATATCTACGACATCCATGGTTTATTTTAGAATTTTTTAAAAAGGCCAAAATGAGGGTTAAGTGAATTTCCTTGTTAATTTACGGATTTTACTCGTTTTTTACCCTTTTTCTTTCACTAAAACAGTCATAAAGTCGCCTAGCCTTATCGAATCGAAGCATGTAATAGTTCCTAGGAAATCTAACAAGCATATCTACGACATCCATGGTTTATTTCAGAATTTTTTAAAAAGGCCAAAATAGGGGTTAAGTGAATTTCCTTGTTAATTTATGGATTTTACTCGTTTTTGACCTTTTTCTTTCACTAAAAAGGTCATAAAGTGGCATAGCCTTTTCGAATCGAAGCATGTAATGGTTCCTATGAAATCTAACAAGCATATATTCGAATTCCAAGGTTGATTTTATCATTTTCAAAAATGGACAAAATGAGGGTTAAGTGAATTTCCTTGTTAATTTACGGATTTTACTCGTTTTTGACCCTTTTTCTTTCACTAAAAAAGTCATAAAGTGGCCTAGCCTTATCGAATCGAAGCATGTAATAGTTCCTATGAAATCTAACAAGCATATATTCAAATTCCAAGGTTGATTTTATCATTTTCGAAAATGGACAAAATGAGGGTTAAGTGAATTTCCTTGTTAATTTACGGATTTTACTCGTTTTTGACCCTTTTTATTTCACTGAAAAGGTCATTAAGTGGCCTAGCCTTATAGAATCGAAGCATGTAATAGTTCCTAGGAAATCTAACAAGCATATCTACGACATCCATGGTTTATTTTAGAATTTTTTAAAAAGGCCAAAATGAGGGTTAAGTGAATTTCCTTGTTAATTTACGGATTTTACTCGTTTTTTACCCTTTTTCTTTCACTAAAACGGTCATAAAGTCGCCTAGCCTTATCGAATCGAAGCATGTAATAGTTCCTAGGAAATCTAACAAGCATATCTACGACATCCATGGTTTATTTCAGAATTTTTTAAAAAGGCCAAAATGGGGGTTAAGTGAATTTCCTTGTTAATTTATGGATTTTACTCGTTTTTGACCTTTTTCTTTCACTAAAAAGGTCATAAAGTGGCATAGCCTTATCGAATCGAAGCATGTAATAGTTCCTATGAAATCTAACAAGCATATATTCGAATTCCAAGGTTGATTTTATCATTTTCAAAAATGGACAAAATGAGGGTTAAGTGAATTTCCTTGTTAATTTACGGATTTTACTCGTTTTTGACCCTTTTTCTTTCACTAAAAAAGTCATAAAGTGGCCTAGCCTTATCGAATCGAAGCATGTAATAGTTCCTAGGAAATCTAACAAGCATATCTACGACATCCATGGTTTATTTTAGAATTTTTTAAAAAGTCCAAAATGAGGGTTAAGTGAATTTCCTTGTTAATTTACGGATTTTACTCGTTTTTTACCCTTTTTCTTTCACTAAAACGGTCATAAAGTCGCCTAGCCTTATCGAATCGAAGCATGTAATAGTTCCTAGGAAATCTAACAAGCATATCTACGACATCCATGGTTTATTTCAGAATTTTTTAAAAAGGCCAAAATGGGGGTTAAGTGAATTTCCTTGTTAATTTATGGATTTTACTCGTTTTTGACCTTTTTCTTTCACTAAAAAGGTCATAAAGTGGCATAGCCTTATCGAATCGAAGCATGTAATAGTTCCTATGAAATCTAACAAGCATATATTCGAATTCCAAGGTTGATTTTATCATTTTCAAAAATGGACAAAATGAGGGTTAAGTGAATTTCCTTGTTAATTTACGGATTTTACTCGTTTTTGACCCTTTTTCTTTCACTAAAAAGGTCATAAAGTGGCCTAGCCTTATCGAATCGAAGCATGTAATAGTTCCTAGGAAATCTAACAAGCATATCTACGACATCCATGGTTTATTTTAGAATTTTTTAAAAAGGCCAAAATGGGGGTTAAGTGAATTTTCTTGTTAATTTACGGATTTTACTCGTTTTTGACCCTTTTTCTTTCACTGAAAAGGTCATAAAGTGGCCTAGCCTTATCGAATCGAAGCATGTAATAGTTCCTAGGAAATCTAACAAGCATATCTACGACATCCATGGTTTATTTTAGAATTTTTTAAAAAGGCCAAAATGGGGGTTAAGTGAATTTCCTTGTTAATATACGGATTTTACTCATTTTTGACCCTTTTTCTTTCACTAAAAAGGTCATAAAGTGGCCTAGCCTTATCGAATCGAAGCATGTAATAGTTCCTATGAAATCTAACAAGCATATATTCGAATTCCAAGGTTGATTTTATCATTTTCGAAAATGGACAAAATGAGGGTTAAGTGAATTTCTTTGTTAATTTACGGATTTTACTCGTTTTTGACCCTTTTTATTTCACTGAAAAGGTCATTAAGTGGCCTAGCCTTATCGAATCGAAGCATGTAATAGTTCCTAGGAAATCTAACAAGCATATATACGACATCCATGGTTTATTTTAGAATTTTTTAAAAAGGCCAAAATGAGGGTTAAGTGAATTTCCTTGTTAATTTACGGATTTTACTCGTTTTTTACCCTTTTTCTTTCACTAAAACGGTCATAAAGTCGCCTAGCCTTATCGAATCGAAGCATGTAATAGTTCCTAGGAAATCTAACAAGCATATCTACGACATCCATGGTTTATTTCAGAATTTTTTAAAAAGGCCAAAATGGGGGTTAAGTGAATTTCCTTGTTAATTTATGGATTTTACTCGTTTTTGACCTTTTTCTTTCACTAAAAAGGTCATAAAGTGGCATAGCCTTATCGAATCGAAGCATGTAATAGTTCCTATGAAATCTAACAAGCATATATTCGAATTCCAAGGTTGATTTTATCATTTTCAAAAATGGACAAAATGAGGGTTAAGTGAATTTCCTTGTTAATTTACGGATTTTACTCGTTTTTGACCCTTTTTCTTTCACTAAAAAAGTCATAAAGTGGCCTAGCCTTATCGAATCGAAGCATGTAATAGTTCCTAGGAAATCTAACAAGCATATCTACGACATCCATGGTTTATTTTAGAATTTTTTAAAAAGTCCAAAATGAGGGTTAAGTGAATTTCCTTGTTAATTTACGGATTTTACTCGTTTTTTACCCTTTTTCTTTCACTAAAACGGTCATAAAGTCGCCTAGCCTTATCGAATCGAAGCATGTAATAGTTCCTAGGAAATCTAACAAGCATATCTACGACATCCATGGTTTATTTCAGAATTTTTTAAAAAGGCCAAAATGGGGGTTAAGTGAATTTCCTTGTTAATTTATGGATTTTACTCGTTTTTGACCTTTTTCTTTCACTAAAAAGGTCATAAAGTGGCATAGCCTTATCGAATCGAAGCATGTAATAGTTCCTATGAAATCTAACAAGCATATATTCGAATTCCAAGGTTGATTTTATCATTTTCAAAAATGGACAAAATGAGGGTTAAGTGAATTTCCTTGTTAATTTACGGATTTTACTCGTTTTTGACCCTTTTTCTTTCACTAAAAAGGTCATAAAGTGGCCTAGCCTTATCGAATCGAAGCATGTAATAGTTCCTAGGAAATCTAACAAGCATATCTACGACATCCATGGTTTATTTTAGAATTTTTTAAAAAGGCCAAAATGGGGGTTAAGTGAATTTTCTTGTTAATTTACGGATTTTACTCGTTTTTGACCCTTTTTCTTTCACTGAAAAGGTCATAAAGTGGCCTAGCCTTATCGAATCGAAGCATGTAATAGTTCCTAGGAAATCTAACAAGCATATCTACGACATCCATGGTTTATTTTAGAATTTTTTAAAAAGGCCAAAATGGGGGTTAAGTGAATTTCCTTGTTAATATACGGATTTTACTCATTTTTGACCCTTTTTCTTTCACTAAAAAGGTCATAAAGTGGCCTAGCCTTATCGAATCGAAGCATGTAATAGTTCCTATGAAATCTAACAAGCATATATTCGAATTCCAAGGTTGATTTTATCATTTTCGAAAATGGACAAAATGAGGGTTAAGTGAATTTCTTTGTTAATTTACGGATTTTACTCGTTTTTGACCCTTTTTATTTCACTGAAAAGGTCATTAAGTGGCCTAGCCTTATCGAATCGAAGCATGTAATAGTTCCTAGGAAATCTAACAAGCATATATACGACATCCATGGTTTATTTTAGAATTTTTTAAAAAGGCCAAAATGAGGGTTAAGTGAATTTCCTTGTTAATTTACGGATTTTACTCGTTTTTTACCCTTTTTCTTTCACTAAAACGGTCATAAAGTCGCCTAGCCTTATCGAATCGAAGCATGTAATAGTTCCTAGGAAATCTAACAAGCATATCTACGACATCCATGGTTTATTTCAGAATTTTTTAAAAAGGCCAAAATGGGGGTTAAGTGAATTTCCTTGTTAATTTATGGATTTTACTCGTTTTTGACCTTTTTCTTTCACTAAAAAGGTCATAAAGTGGCATAGCCTTATCGAATCGAAGCATGTAATAGTTCCTATGAAATCTAACAAGCATATATTCGAATTCCAAGGTTGATTTTATCATTTTCAAAAATGGACAAAATGAGGGTTAAGTGAATTTCCTTGTTAATTTACGGATTTTACTCGTTTTTGACCCTTTTTCTTTCACTAAAAAGGTCATAAAGTGGCCTAGCCTTATCGAATCGAAGCATGTAATAGTTCCTAGGAAATCTAACAAGCATATCTACGACATCCATGGTTTATTTTAGAATTTTTTAAAAAGGCCAAAATGGGGGTTAAGTGAATTTTCTTGTTAATTTACGGATTTTACTCGTTTTTGACCCTTTTTCTTTCACTGAAAAGGTCATAAAGTGGCCTAGCCTTATCGAATCGAAGCATGTAATAGTTCCTAGGAAATCTAACAAGCATATCTACGACATCCATGGTTTATTTTAGAATTTTTTAAAAAGGCCAAAATGGGGGTTAAGTGAATTTCCTTGTTAATATACGGATTTTACTCATTTTTGACCCTTTTTCTTTCACTAAAAAGGTCATAAAGTGGCCTAGCCTTATCGAATCGAAGCATGTAATAGTTCCTATGAAATCTAACAAGCATATATTCGAATTCCAAGGTTGATTTTATCATTTTCGAAAATGGACAAAATGAGGGTTAAGTGAATTTCTTTGTTAATTTACGGATTTTACTCGTTTTTGACCCTTTTTATTTCACTGAAAAGGTCATTAAGTGGCCTAGCCTTATCGAATCGAAGCATGTAATAGTTCCTAGGAAATCTAACAAGCATATATACGACATCCATGGTTTATTTTAGAATTTTTTAAAAAGGCCAAAATGAGGGTCAAGTGAATTTCCTTGTTAATTTACGGATTTTACTCGTTTTTTACCCTTTTTCTTTCACTAAAACGGTCATAAAGTCGCCTAGCCTTATCGAATCGAAGCATGTAATAGTTCCTAGGAAATCTAACAAGCATATCTACGACATCCATGGTTTATTTCAGAATTTTTTAAAAAGGCCAAAATGGGGGTTAAGTGAATTTCCTTGTTAATTTATGGATTTTACTCGTTTTTGACCTTTTTCTTTCACTAAAAAGGTCATAAAGTGGCATAGCCTTATCGAATCGAAGCATGTAATAGTTCCTATGAAATCTAACAAGCATATATTCGAATTCCAAGGTTGATTTTATCATTTTCAAAAATGGACAAAATGAGGGTTAAGTGAATTTCCTTGTTAATTTACGGATTTTACTCGTTTTTGACCCTTTTTCTTTCACTAAAAAAGTCATAAAGTGGCCTAGCCTTATCGAATCGAAGCATGTAATAGTTCCTAGGAAATCTAACAAGCATATCTACGACATCCATGGTTTATTTTAGAATTTTTTAAAAAGTCCAAAATGAGGGTTAAGTGAATTTCCTTGTTAATTTACGGATTTTACTCGTTTTTTACCCTTTTTCTTTCACTAAAACGGTCATAAAGTCGCCTAGCCTTATCGAATCGAAGCATGTAATAGTTCCTAGGAAATCTAACAAGCATATCTACGACATCCATGGTTTATTTCAGAATTTTTTAAAAAGGCCAAAATGGGGGTTAAGTGAATTTCCTTGTTAATTTATGGACTTTACTCGTTTTTGACCTTTTTCTTTCACTAAAAAGGTCATAAAGTGGCATAGCCTTATCGAATCGAAGCATGTAATAGTTCCTATGAAATCTAACAAGCATATATTCGAATTCCAAGGTTGATTTTATCATTTTCAAAAATGGACAAAATGAGGGTTAAGTGAATTTCCTTGTTAATTTACGGATTTTACTCGTTTTTGACCCTTTTTCTTTCACTAAAAAGGTCATAAAGTGGCCTAGCCTTATCGAATCGAAGCATGTAAAAGTTCCTAGGAAATCTAACAAGCATATCTACGACATCCATGGTTTATTTTAGAATTTTTTAAAAAGGCCAAAATGGGGGTTAAGTGAATTTTCTTGTTAATTTACGGATTTTACTCGTTTTTGACCCTTTTTCTTTCACTGAAAAGGTCATAAAGTGGCCTAGCCTTATCGAATCGAAGCATGTAATAGTTCCTAGGAAATCTAACAAGCATATCTACGACATCCATGGTTTATTTTAGAATTTTTTAAAAAGGCCAAAATGGGGGTTAAGTGAATTTCCTTGTTAATATACGGATTTTACTCATTTTTGACCCTTTTTCTTTCACTAAAAAGGTCATAAAGTGGCCTAGCCTTATCGAATCGAAGCATGTAATAGTTCCTATGAAATCTAACAAGCATATATTCGAATTCCAAGGTTGATTTTATCATTTTCGAAAATGGACAAAATGAGGGTTAAGTGAATTTCTTTGTTAATTTACGGATTTTACTCGTTTTTGACCCTTTTTATTTCACTGAAAAGGTCATTAAGTGGCCTAGCCTTATCGAATCGAAGCATGTAATAGTTCCTAGGAAATCTAACAAGCATATATACGACATCCATGGTTTATTTTAGAATTTTTTTAAAAGGCCAAAATGAGGGTCAAGTGAATTTCCTTGTTAATTTACGGATTTTACTCGTTTTTTACCCTTTTTCTTTCACTAAAACGGTCATAAAGTCGCCTAGCCTTATCGAATCGAAGCATGTAATAGTTCCTAGGAAATCTAACAAGCATATCTACGACATCCATGGTTTATTTCAGAATTTTTTAAAAAGGCCAAAATGGGGGTTAAGTGAATTTCCTTGTTAATTTATGGATTTTACTCGTTTTTGACCTTTTTCTTTCACTAAAAAGGTCATAAAGTGGCATAGCCTTATCGAATCGAAGCATGTAATAGTTCCTATGAAATCTAACAAGCATATATTCGAATTCCAAGGTTGATTTTATCATTTTCAAAAATGGACAAAATGAGGGTTAAGTGAATTTCCTTGTTAATTTACGGATTTTACTCGTTTTTGACCCTTTTTCTTTCACTAAAAAAGTCATAAAGTGGCCTAGCCTTATCGAATCGAAGCATGTAATAGTTCCTAGGAAATCTAACAAGCATATCTACGACATCCATGGTTTATTTTAGAATTTTTTAAAAAGTCCAAAATGAGGGTTAAGTGAATTTCCTTGTTAATTTACGGATTTTACTCGTTTTTTACCCTTTTTCTTTCACTAAAACGGTCATAAAGTCGCCTAGCCTTATCGAATCGAAGCATGTAATAGTTCCTAGGAAATCTAACAAGCATATCTACGACATCCATGGTTTATTTCAGAATTTTTTAAAAAGGCCAAAATGGGGGTTAAGTGAATTTCCTTGTTAATTTATGGATTTTACTCGTTTTTGACCTTTTTCTTTCACTAAAAAGGTCATAAAGTGGCATAGCCTTATCGAATCGAAGCATGTAATAGTTCCTATGAAATCTAACAAGCATATATTCGAATTCCAAGGTTGATTTTATCATTTTCAAAAATGGACAAAATGAGGGTTAAGTGAATTTCCTTGTTAATTTACGGATTTTACTCGTTTTTGACCCTTTTTCTTTCACTAAAAAGGTCATAAAGTGGCCTAGCCTTATCGAATCGAAGCATGTAATAGTTCCTAGGAAATCTAACAAGCATATCTACGACATCCATGGTTTATTTTAGAATTTTTTAAAAAGGCCAAAATGGGGGTTAAGTGAATTTTCTTGTTAATTTACGGATTTTACTCGTTTTTGACCCTTTTTCTTTCACTGAAAAGGTCATAAAGTGGCCTAGCCTTATCGAATCGAAGCATGTAATAGTTCCTAGGAAATCTAACAAGCATATCTACGACATCCATGGTTTATTTTAGAATTTTTTAAAAAGGCCAAAATGGGGGTTAAGTGAATTTCCTTGTTAATATACGGATTTTACTCATTTTTGACCCTTTTTCTTTCACTAAAAAGGTCATAAAGTGGCCTAGCCTTATCGAATCGAAGCATGTAATAGTTCCTATGAAATCTAACAAGCATATATTCGAATTCCAAGGTTGATTTTATCATTTTCGAAAATGGACAAAATGAGGGTTAAGTGAATTTCTTTGTTAATTTACGGATTTTACTCGTTTTTGACCCTTTTTATTTCACTGAAAAGGTCATTAAGTGGCCTAGCCTTATCGAATCGAAGCATGTAATAGTTCCTAGGAAATCTAACAAGCATATATACGACATCCATGGTTTATTTTAGAATTTTTTAAAAAGGCCAAAATGAGGGTCAAGTGAATTTCCTTGTTAATTTACGGATTTTACTCGTTTTTTACCCTTTTTCTTTCACTAAAACGGTCATAAAGTCGCCTAGCCTTATCGAATCGAAGCATGTAATAGTTCCTAGGAAATCTAACAAGCATATCTACGACATCCATGGTTTATTTTAGAATTTTTTAAAAAGGCCAAAATGGGGGTTAAGTGAATTTCCTTGTTAATATACGGATTTTACTCATTTTTGACCCTTTTTCTTTCACTAAAAAGGTCATAAAGTGGCCTAGCCTTATCGAATCGAAGCATGTAATAGTTCCTATGAAATCTAACAAGCATATATTCGAATTCCAAGGTTGATTTTATCATTTTCGAAAATGGACAAAATGAGGGTTAAGTGAATTTCTTTGTTAATTTACGGATTTTACTCGTTTTTGACCCTTTTTATTTCACTGAAAAGGTCATTAAGTGGCCTAGCCTTATCGAATCGAAGCATGTAATAGTTCCTAGGAAATCTAACAAGCATATATACGACATCCATGGTTTATTTTAGAATTTTTTAAAAAGGCCAAAATGAGGGTCAAGTGAATTTCCTTGTTAATTTACGGATTTTACTCGTTTTTTACCCTTTTTCTTTCACTAAAACGGTCATAAAGTCGCCTAGCCTTATCGAATCGAAGCATGTAATAGTTCCTAGGAAATCTAACAAGCATATCTACGACATCCATGGTTTATTTCAGAATTTTTTAAAAAGGCCAAAATGGGGGTTAAGTGAATTTCCTTGTTAATTTATGGATTTTACTCGTTTTTGACCTTTTTCTTTCACTAAAAAGGTCATAAAGTGGCATAGCCTTATCGAATCGAAGCATGTAATAGTTCCTATGAAATCTAACAAGCATATATTCGAATTCCAAGGTTGATTTTATCATTTTCAAAAATGGACAAAATGAGGGTTAAGTGAATTTCCTTGTTAATTTACGGATTTTACTCGTTTTTGACCCTTTTTCTTTCACTAAAAAAGTCATAAAGTGGCCTAGCCTTATCGAATCGAAGCATGTAATAGTTCCTAGGAAATCTAACAAGCATATCTACGACATCCATGGTTTATTTTAGAATTTTTTAAAAAGTCCAAAATGAGGGTTAAGTGAATTTCCTTGTTAATTTACGGATTTTACTCGTTTTTTACCCTTTTTCTTTCACTAAAACGGTCATAAAGTCGCCTAGCCTTATCGAATCGAAGCATGTAATAGTTCCTAGGAAATCTAACAAGCATATCTACGACATCCATGGTTTATTTCAGAATTTTTTAAAAAGGCCAAAATGGGGGTTAAGTGAATTTCCTTGTTAATTTATGGATTTTACTCGTTTTTGACCTTTTTCTTTCACTAAAAAGGTCATAAAGTGGCATAGCCTTATCGAATCGAAGCATGTAATAGTTCCTATGAAATCTAACAAGCATATATTCGAATTCCAAGGTTGATTTTATCATTTTCAAAAATGGACAAAATGAGGGTTAAGTGAATTTCCTTGTTAATTTACGGATTTTACTCGTTTTTGACCCTTTTTCTTTCACTAAAAAGGTCATAAAGTGGCCTAGCCTTATCGAATCGAAGCATGTAATAGTTCCTAGGAAATCTAACAAGCATATCTACGACATCCATGGTTTATTTTAGAATTTTTTAAAAAGGCCAAAATGGGGGTTAAGTGAATTTTCTTGTTAATTTACGGATTTTACTCGTTTTTGACCCTTTTTCTTTCACTGAAAAGGTCATAAAGTGGCCTAGCCTTATCGAATCGAAGCATGTAATAGTTCCTAGGAAATCTAACAAGCATATCTACGACATCCATGGTTTATTTTAGAATTTTTTAAAAAGGCCAAAATGGGGGTTAAGTGAATTTCCTTGTTAATATACGGATTTTACTCATTTTTGACCCTTTTTCTTTCACTAAAAAGGTCATAAAGTGGCCTAGCCTTATCGAATCGAAGCATGTAATAGTTCCTATGAAATCTAACAAGCATATATTCGAATTCCAAGGTTGATTTTATCATTTTCGAAAATGGACAAAATGAGGGTTAAGTGAATTTCTTTGTTAATTTACGGATTTTACTCGTTTTTGACCCTTTTTATTTCACTGAAAAGGTCATTAAGTGGCCTAGCCTTATCGAATCGAAGCATGTAATAGTTCCTAGGAAATCTAACAAGCATATATACGACATCCATGGTTTATTTTAGAATTTTTTAAAAAGGCCAAAATGAGGGTCAAGTGAATTTCCTTGTTAATTTACGGATTTTACTCGTTTTTTACCCTTTTTCTTTCACTAAAACGGTCATAAAGTCGCCTAGCCTTATCGAATCGAAGCATGTAATAGTTCCTAGGAAATCTAACAAGCATATCTACGACATCCATGGTTTATTTTAGAATTTTTTAAAAAGGCCAAAATGGGGGTTAAGTGAATTTCCTTGTTAATATACGGATTTTACTCATTTTTGACCCTTTTTCTTTCACTAAAAAGGTCATAAAGTGGCCTAGCCTTATCGAATCGAAGCATGTAATAGTTCCTATGAAATCTAACAAGCATATATTCGAATTCCAAGGTTGATTTTATCATTTTCGAAAATGGACAAAATGAGGGTTAAGTGAATTTCTTTGTTAATTTACGGATTTTACTCGTTTTTGACCCTTTTTATTTCACTGAAAAGGTCATTAAGTGGCCTAGCCTTATCGAATCGAAGCATGTAATAGTTCCTAGGAAATCTAACAAGCATATATACGACATCCATGGTTTATTTTAGAATTTTTTAAAAAGGCCAAAATGAGGGTCAAGTGAATTTCCTTGTTAATTTACGGATTTTACTCGTTTTTTACCCTTTTTCTTTCACTAAAACGGTCATAAAGTCGCCTAGCCTTATCGAATCGAAGCATGTAATAGTTCCTAGGAAATCTAACAAGCATATCTACGACATCCATGGTTTATTTCAGAATTTTTTAAAAAGGCCAAAATGGGGGTTAAGTGAATTTCCTTGTTAATTTATGGATTTTACTCGTTTTTGACCTTTTTCTTTCACTAAAAAGGTCATAAAGTGGCATAGCCTTATCGAATCGAAGCATGTAATAGTTCCTATGAAATCTAACAAGCATATATTCGAATTCCAAGGTTGATTTTATCATTTTCAAAAATGGACAAAATGAGGGTTAAGTGAATTTCCTTGTTAATTTACGGATTTTACTCGTTTTTGACCCTTTTTCTTTCACTAAAAAAGTCATAAAGTGGCCTAGCCTTATCGAATCGAAGCATGTAATAGTTCCTAGGAAATCTAACAAGCATATCTACGACATCCATGGTTTATTTTAGAATTTTTTAAAAAGTCCAAAATGAGGGTTAAGTGAATTTCCTTGTTAATTTACGGATTTTACTCGTTTTTTACCCTTTTTCTTTCACTAAAACGGTCATAAAGTCGCCTAGCCTTATCGAATCGAAGCATGTAATAGTTCCTAGGAAATCTAACAAGCATATCTACGACATCCATGGTTTATTTCAGAATTTTTTAAAAAGGCCAAAATGGGGGTTAAGTGAATTTCCTTGTTAATTTATGGATTTTACTCGTTTTTGACCTTTTTCTTTCACTAAAAAGGTCATAAAGTGGCATAGCCTTATCGAATCGAAGCATGTAATAGTTCCTATGAAATCTAACAAGCATATATTCGAATTCCAAGGTTGATTTTATCATTTTCAAAAATGGACAAAATGAGGGTTAAGTGAATTTCCTTGTTAATTTACGGATTTTACTCGTTTTTGACCCTTTTTCTTTCACTAAAAAGGTCATAAAGTGGCCTAGCCTTATCGAATCGAAGCATGTAATAGTTCCTAGGAAATCTAACAAGCATATCTACGACATCCATGGTTTATTTTAGAATTTTTTAAAAAGGCCAAAATGGGGGTTAAGTGAATTTTCTTGTTAATTTACGGATTTTACTCGTTTTTGACCCTTTTTCTTTCACTGAAAAGGTCATAAAGTGGCCTAGCCTTATCGAATCGAAGCATGTAATAGTTCCTAGGAAATCTAACAAGCATATCTACGACATCCATGGTTTATTTCAGAATTTTTTAAAAAGGCCAAAATGGGGGTTAAGTGAATTTCCTTGTTAATTTATGGATTTTACTCGTTTTTGACCTTTTTCTTTCACTAAAAAGGTCATAAAGTGGCATAGCCTTATCGAATCGAAGCATGTAATAGTTCCTATGAAATCTAACAAGCATATATTCGAATTCCAAGGTTGATTTTATCATTTTCAAAAATGGACAAAATGAGGGTTAAGTGAATTTCCTTGTTAATTTACGGATTTTACTCGTTTTTGACCCTTTTTCTTTCACTAAAAAGGTCATAAAGTGGCCTAGCCTTATCGAATCGAAGCATGTAATAGTTCCTAGGAAATCTAACAAGCATATCTACGACATCCATGGTTTATTTTAGAATTTTTTAAAAAGGCCAAAATGGGGGTTAAGTGAATTTTCTTGTTAATTTACGGATTTTACTCGTTTTTGACCCTTTTTCTTTCACTGAAAAGGTCATAAAGTGGCCTAGCCTTATCGAATCGAAGCATGTAATAGTTCCTAGGAAATCTAACAAGCATATCTACGACATCCATGGTTTATTTTAGAATTTTTTAAAAAGGCCAAAATGGGGGTTAAGTGAATTTCCTTGTTAATATACGGATTTTACTCATTTTTGACCCTTTTTCTTTCACTAAAAAGGTCATAAAGTGGCCTAGCCTTATCGAATCGAAGCATGTAATAGTTCCTATGAAATCTAACAAGCATATATTCGAATTCCAAGGTTGATTTTATCATTTTCGAAAATGGACAAAATGAGGGTTAAGTGAATTTCTTTGTTAATTTACGGATTTTACTCGTTTTTGACCCTTTTTATTTCACTGAAAAGGTCATTAAGTGGCCTAGCCTTATCGAATCGAAGCATGTAATAGTTCCTAGGAAATCTAACAAGCATATATACGACATCCATGGTTTATTTTAGAATTTTTTAAAAAGGCCAAAATGAGGGTCAAGTGAATTTCCTTGTTAATTTACGGATTTTACTCGTTTTTTACCCTTTTTCTTTCACTAAAACGGTCATAAAGTCGCCTAGCCTTATCGAATCGAAGCATGTAATAGTTCCTAGGAAATCTAACAAGCATATCTACGACATCCATGGTTTATTTTAGAATTTTTTAAAAAGGCCAAAATGGGGGTTAAGTGAATTTCCTTGTTAATATACGGATTTTACTCATTTTTGACCCTTTTTCTTTCACTAAAAAGGTCATAAAGTGGCCTAGCCTTATCGAATCGAAGCATGTAATAGTTCCTATGAAATCTAACAAGCATATATTCGAATTCCAAGGTTGATTTTATCATTTTCGAAAATGGACAAAATGAGGGTTAAGTGAATTTCTTTGTTAATTTACGGATTTTACTCGTTTTTGACCCTTTTTATTTCACTGAAAAGGTCATTAAGTGGCCTAGCCTTATCGAATCGAAGCATGTAATAGTTCCTAGGAAATCTAACAAGCATATATACGACATCCATGGTTTATTTTAGAATTTTTTAAAAAGGCCAAAATGAGGGTCAAGTGAATTTCCTTGTTAATTTACGGATTTTACTCGTTTTTTACCCTTTTTCTTTCACTAAAACGGTCATAAAGTCGCCTAGCCTTATCGAATCGAAGCATGTAATAGTTCCTAGGAAATCTAACAAGCATATCTACGACATCCATGGTTTATTTCAGAATTTTTTAAAAAGGCCAAAATGGGGGTTAAGTGAATTTCCTTGTTAATTTATGGATTTTACTCGTTTTTGACCTTTTTCTTTCACTAAAAAGGTCATAAAGTGGCATAGCCTTATCGAATCGAAGCATGTAATAGTTCCTATGAAATCTAACAAGCATATATTCGAATTCCAAGGTTGATTTTATCATTTTCAAAAATGGACAAAATGAGGGTTAAGTGAATTTCCTTGTTAATTTACGGATTTTACTCGTTTTTGACCCTTTTTCTTTCACTAAAAAAGTCATAAAGTGGCCTAGCCTTATCGAATCGAAGCATGTAATAGTTCCTAGGAAATCTAACAAGCATATCTACGACATCCATGGTTTATTTTAGAATTTTTTAAAAAGTCCAAAATGAGGGTTAAGTGAATTTCCTTGTTAATTTACGGATTTTACTCGTTTTTTACCCTTTTTCTTTCACTAAAACGGTCATAAAGTCGCCTAGCCTTATCGAATCGAAGCATGTAATAGTTCCTAGGAAATCTAACAAGCATATCTACGACATCCATGGTTTATTTCAGAATTTTTTAAAAAGGCCAAAATGGGGGTTAAGTGAATTTCCTTGTTAATTTATGGATTTTACTCGTTTTTGACCTTTTTCTTTCACTAAAAAGGTCATAAAGTGGCATAGCCTTATCGAATCGAAGCATGTAATAGTTCCTATGAAATCTAACAAGCATATATTCGAATTCCAAGGTTGATTTTATCATTTTCAAAAATGGACAAAATGAGGGTTAAGTGAATTTCCTTGTTAATTTACGGATTTTACTCGTTTTTGACCCTTTTTCTTTCACTAAAAAGGTCATAAAGTGGCCTAGCCTTATCGAATCGAAGCATGTAATAGTTCCTAGGAAATCTAACAAGCATATCTACGACATCCATGGTTTATTTTAGAATTTTTTAAAAAGGCCAAAATGGGGGTTAAGTGAATTTTCTTGTTAATTTACGGATTTTACTCGTTTTTGACCCTTTTTCTTTCACTGAAAAGGTCATAAAGTGGCCTAGCCTTATCGAATCGAAGCATGTAATAGTTCCTAGGAAATCTAACAAGCATATCTACGACATCCATGGTTTATTTTAGAATTTTTTAAAAAGGCCAAAATGGGGGTTAAGTGAATTTCCTTGTTAATATACGGATTTTACTCATTTTTGACCCTTTTTATTTCACTAAAAAGGTCATAAAGTGGCCTAGCCTTATCGAATCGAAGCATGTAATAGTTCCTATGAAATCTAACAAGCATATATTCGAATTCCAAGGTTGATTTTATCATTTTCGAAAATGGACAAAATGAGGGTTAAGTGAATTTCTTTGTTAATTTACGGATTTTACTCGTTTTTGACCCTTTTTATTTCACTGAAAAGGTCATTAAGTGGCCTAGCCTTATCGAATCGAAGCATGTAATAGTTCCTAGGAAATCTAACAAGCATATATACGACATCCATGGTTTATTTTAGAATTTTTTAAAAAGGCCAAAATGAGGGTCAAGTGAATTTCCTTGTTAATTTACGGATTTTACTCGTTTTTTACCCTTTTTCTTTCACTAAAACGGTCATAAAGTCGCCTAGCCTTATCGAATCGAAGCATGTAATAGTTCCTAGGAAATCTAACAAGCATATCTACGACATCCATGGTTTATTTCAGAATTTTTTAAAAAGGCCAAAATGGGGGTTAAGTGAATTTCCTTGTTAATTTATGGATTTTACTCGTTTTTGACCTTTTTCTTTCACTAAAAAGGTCATAAAGTGGCATAGCCTTATCGAATCGAAGCATGTAATAGTTCCTATGAAATCTAACAAGCATATATTCGAATTCCAAGGTTGATTTTATCATTTTCAAAAATGGACAAAATGAGGGTTAAGTGAATTTCCTTGTTAATTTACGGATTTTACTCGTTTTTGACCCTTTTTCTTTCACTAAAAAAGTCATAAAGTGGCCTAGCCTTATCGAATCGAAGCATGTAATAGTTCCTAGGAAATCTAACAAGCATATCTACGACATCCATGGTTTATTTTAGAATTTTTTAAAAAGTCCAAAATGAGGGTTAAGTGAATTTCCTTGTTAATTTACGGATTTTACTCGTTTTTTACCCTTTTTCTTTCACTAAAACGGTCATAAAGTCGCCTAGCCTTATCGAATCGAAGCATGTAATAGTTCCTAGGAAATCTAACAAGCATATCTACGACATCCATGGTTTATTTCAGAATTTTTTAAAAAGGCCAAAATGGGGGTTAAGTGAATTTCCTTGTTAATTTATGGATTTTACTCATTTTTGACCTTTTTCTTTCACTAAAAAGGTCATAAAGTGGCATAGCCTTATCGAATCGAAGCATGTAATAGTTCCTATGAAATCTAACAAGCATATATTCGAATTCCAAGGTTGATTTTATCATTTTCAAAAATGGACAAAATGAGGGTTAAGTGAATTTCCTTGTTAATTTACGGATTTTACTCGTTTTTGACCCTTTTTCTTTCACTAAAAAGGTCATAAAGTGGCCTAGCCTTATCGAATCGAAGCATGTAATAGTTCCTAGGAAATCTAACAAGCATATCTACGACATCCATGGTTTATTTTAGAATTTTTTAAAAAGGCCAAAATGGGGGTTAAGTGAATTTTCTTGTTAATTTACGGATTTTACTCGTTTTTGACCCTTTTTCTTTCACTGAAAAGGTCATAAAGTGGCCTAGCCTTATCGAATCGAAGCATGTAATAGTTCCTATGAAATCTAACAAGCATATATTCGAATTCCAAGGTTGATTTTATCATTTTCGAAAATGGACAAAATGAGGGTTAAGTGAATTTCCTTGTTAATTTACGGATTTTACTCGTTTTTGACCTTTTTTAATTCACTAAAAAGGTCATAAAGTGGCCTAGCCTTATCGAATCGAAGCATGTAATAGTTCCTAGGTAATCTAACAAGCATATCTACGACATCCATGGTTTATTTTAGAATTTTTTAAAAAGGCCAAAATGGGGGTTAAGTGAATTTCCTTGTTAATATACGGATTTTACTCATTTTTGACCATTTTTCTTTCACTAAAAAGGTCATAAAGTGGCCTAGCCTTATCGAATCGAAGCGTGTAATAGTTCCTATGAAATCTAACAAGCATATATTCGACTTCCAAGGTTGATTTTATCATTTTCAAACACGGAAAAAATGAGGGTTAAGTGAATTTCCTTGTTAATTTACGGATTTTACTCGTTTTTGACCCTTTTTCTTTCACTAAAACGGTCATAAAGTCGCCTAGCCTTATCGAATCGAAGCATGTAATAGTTCCTAGGAAATTTAACAAGCATATCTACGACATCCATGGTTTATTTCAGAATTTTTTAAAAAGGCCAAAATGGGGGTTAAGTGAATTTCCTTGTTAATTTATGGATTTTACTCGTTTTTGACCTTTTTCTTTCACTAAAAAGGTCATAAAGTGGCATAGCCTTATCGAATCGAATCATGTAATAGTTCCTATGAAATCTAACAAGCATATATTCGAATTCCAAGGTTGATTTTATCATTTTCAAAAATGGACAAAATGAGGGTTAAGTGAATTTTCTTGTTAATTTACGGATTTTACTCGTTTTTGACCCTTTTTCTTTCACTGAAAAGGTCATAAAGTGGCCTAGCCTTATCGAATCGAAGCATGTAATAGTTCCTAGGAAATCTAACAAGCATATCTACGACATCCATGGTTTATTTTAGAATTTTTTAAAAAGGCCAAAATGGGGGTTAAGTGAATTTCCTTGTTAATATACGGATTTTACTCATTTTTGACCCTTTTTCTTTCACTAAAAAGGTCATAAAGTGGCATAGCCTTATCGAATCGAATCATGTAATAGTTCCTATGAAATCTAACAAGCATATATTCGAATTCCAAGGTTGATTTTATCATTTTCAAAAATGGACAAAATGAGGGTTAAGTGAATTTCCTTGTTAATTTACGGATTTTACTCGTTTTTGACCCTTTTTCTTTCACTAAAAAGGTCATAAAGTGGCCTAGCCTTATCGAATCGAAGCATGTAATAGTTCCTAGGAAATCTAACAAGCATATCTACGACATCCATGGTTTATTTTAGAATTTTTTAAAAAGGCCAAAATGGGGGTTAAGTGAATTTTCTTGTTAATTTACGGATTTTACTCGTTTTTGACCCTTTTTCTTTCACTGAAAAGGTCATAAAGTGGCCTAGCCTTATCGAATCGAAGCATGTAATAGTTCCTAGGAAATCTAACAAGCATATCTACGACATCCATGGTTTATTTTAGAATTTTTTTAAAAAGGCCAAAATGGGGGTTAAGTGAATTTCCTTGTTAATATACGGATTTTACTCATTTTTGACCCTTTTTCTTTCACTAAAAAGGTCATAAAGTGGCCTAGCCTTATCGAATCGAAGCATGTAATAGTTCCTATGAAATCTAACAAGCATATATTCGAATTCCAAGGTTGATTTTATCATTTTCGAAAATGGACAAAATGAGGGTTAAGTGAATTTCCTTGTTAATTTACGGATTTTACTCGTTTTTGACCTTTTTTAATTCACTAAAAAGGTCATAAAGTGGCCTAGCCTTATCGAATCGAAGCATGTAATAGTTCCTAGGTAATCTAACAAGCATATCTACGACATCCATGGTTTATTTTAGAATTTTTTAAAAAGGCCAAAATGGGGGTTAAGTGAATTTCCTTGTTAATATACGGATTTTACTCATTTTTGACCATTTTTCTTTCACTAAAAAGGTCATAAAGTGGCCTAGCCTTATCGAATCGAAGCGTGTAATAGTTCCTATGAAATCTAACAAGCATATATTCGACTTCCAAGGTTGATTTTATCATTTTCAAACACGGACAAAATGAGGGTTAAGTGAATTTCCTTGTTAATTTACGGATTTTACTCGTTTTTGACCCTTTTTCTTTCACTAAAACGGTCATAAAGTCGCCTAGCCTTATCGAATCGAAGCATGTAATAGTTCCTAGGAAATCTAACAAGCATATCTACGACATCCATGGTTTATTTCAGAATTTTTTAAAAAGGCCAAAATGGGGGTTAAGTGAATTTCCTTGTTAATTTATGGATTTTACTCGTTTTTGACCTTTTTCTTTCACTAAAAAGGTCATAAAGTGGCATAGCCTTATCGAATCGAATCATGTAATAGTTCCTATGAAATCTAACAAGCATATATTCGAATTCCAAGGTTGATTTTATCATTTTCAAAAATGGACAAAATGAGGGTTAAGTGAATTTTCTTGTTAATTTACGGATTTTACTCGTTTTTGACCCTTTTTCTTTCACTGAAAAGGTCATAAAGTGGCCTAGCCTTATCGAATCGAAGCATGTAATAGTTCCTAGGAAATCTAACAAGCATATCTACGACATCCATGGTTTATTTTAGAATTTTTTAAAAAGGCCAAAATGGGGGTTAAGTGAATTTCCTTGTTAATATACGGATTTTACTCATTTTTGACCCTTTTTCTTTCACTAAAAAGGTCATAAAGTGGCATAGCCTTATCGAATCGAATCATGTAATAGTTCCTATGAAATCTAACAAGCATATATTCGAATTCCAAGGTTGATTTTATCATTTTCAAAAATGGACAAAATGAGGGTTAAGTGAATTTCCTTGTTAATTTACGGATTTTACTCGTTTTTGACCCTTTTTCTTTCACTAAAAAGGTCATAAAGTGGCCTAGCCTTATCGAATCGAAGCATGTAATAGTTCCTAGGAAATCTAACAAGCATATCTACGACATCCATGGTTTATTTTAGAATTTTTTAAAAAGGCCAAAATGGGGGTTAAGTGAATTTTCTTGTTAATTTACGGATTTTACTCGTTTTTGACCCTTTTTCTTTCACTGAAAAGGTCATAAAGTGGCCTAGCCTTATCGAATCGAAGCATGTAATAGTTCCTAGGAAATCTAACAAGCATATCTACGACATCCATGGTTTATTTTAGAATTTTTTAAAAAGGCCAAAATGGGGGTTAAGTGAATTTCCTTGTTAATATACGGATTTTACTCATCTTTGACCCTTTTTCTTTCACTAAAAAGGTCATAAAGTGGCCTAGCCTTATCGAATCGAAGCATGTAATAGTTCCTATGAAATCTAACAAGCATATATTCGAATTCCAAGGTTGATTTTATCATTTTCGAAAATGGACAAAATGAGGGTTAAGTGAATTTCCTTGTTAATTTACGGATTTTACTCGTTTTTGACCTTTTTTAATTCACTAAAAAGGTCATAAAGTGGCCTAGCCTTATCGAATCGAAGCATGTAATAGTTCCTAGGTAATCTAACAAGCATATCTACGACATCCATGGTTTATTTTAGAATTTTTTAAAAAGGCCAAAATGGGGGTTAAGTGAATTTCCTTGTTAATATACGGATTTTACTCATTTTTGACCATTTTTCTTTCACTAAAAAGGTCATAAAGTGGCCTAGCCTTATCGAATCGAAGCGTGTAATAGTTCCTATGAAATCTAACAAGCATATATTCGACTTCCAAGGTTGATTTTATCATTTTCAAAAATGGACAAAATGAGGGTTAAGTGAATTTTCTTGTTAATTTACGGATTTTACTCGTTTTTTACCCTTTTTCTTTAACTGAAAAGGTCATAAAGTGGCCTAGCCTTATCGAATCGAAGCATGTAATAGTTCCTAGGAAATCTAACAAGCATATCTACGACATCCATGGTTTATTTTAGAATTTTTTAAAAAGGCCAAAATGGGGGTTAAGTGAATTTCCTTGTTAATATACGGATTTTACTCATTTTTGACCTTTTTCTTTCACTAAAAAGGTCATAAAGTGGCATAGCCTTATCGAATCGAATCATGTAATAGTTCCTATGAAATCTAACAAGCATATATTCGAATTCCAAGGTTGATTTTATCATTTTCAAAAATGGACAAAATGAGGGTTAAGTGAATTTCCTTGTTAATTTACGGATTTTACTCGTTTTTGACCCTTTTTCTTTCACTGAAAAGGTCATAAAGTGGCCTAGCCTTATCGAATCGAAGCATGTAATAGTTCCTAGGAAATCTAACAAGCATATCTACGACATCCATGGTTTATTTTAGAATTTTTTAAAAAGGCCAAAATGGGGGTTAAGTGAATTTTCTTGTTAATTTACGGATTTTACTCGTTTTTGACCCTTTTTCTTTCACTGAAAAGGTCATAAAGTGGCCTAGCCTTATCGAATCGAAGCATGTAATAGTTCCTAGGAAATCTAACACGCATATCTACGACATCCATGGTTTATTTTAGAATTTTTTTAAAAAGGCCAAAATGGGGGTTAAGTGAATTTCCTTGTTAATATACGGATTTTACTCATTTTTGACCCTTTTTCTTTCACTAAAAAGGTCATAAAGTGGCCTAGCCTTATCGAATCGAAGCATGTAATAGTTCCTATGAAATCTAACAAGCATATATTCGAATTCCAAGGTTGATTTTATCATTTTCGAAAATGGACAAAATGAGGGTTAAGTGAATTTCCTTGTTAATTTACGGATTTTACTCGTTTTTGACCTTTTTTAATTCACTAAAAAGGTCATAAAGTGGCCTAGCCTTATCGAATCGAAGCATGTAATAGTTCCTAGGTAATCTAACAAGCATATCTACGACATCCATGGTTTATTTTAGAATTTTTTAAAAAGGCCAAAATGGGGGTTAAGTGAATTTCCTTGTTAATATACGGATTTTACTCATTTTTGACCATTTTTCTTTCACTAAAAAGGTCATAAAGTGGCCTAGCCTTATCGAATCGAAGCGTGTAATAGTTCCTATGAAATCTAACAAGCATATATTCGACTTCCAAGGTTGATTTTATCATTTTCAAACACGGACAAAATGAGGGTTAAGTGAATTTCCTTGTTAATTTACGGATTTTACTCGTTTTTGACCCTTTTTCTTTCACTAAAACGGTCATAAAGTCGCCTAGCCTTATCGAATCGAAGCATGTAATAGTTCCTAGGAAATCTAACAAGCATATCTACGACATCCATGGTTTATTTCAGAATTTTTTAAAAAGGCCAAAATGGGGGTTAAGTGAATTTCCTTGTTAATTTATGGATTTTACTCGTTTTTGACCTTTTTCGTTCACTAAAAAGGTCATAAGGTGGCATAGCCTTATCGAATCGAATCATGTAATAGTTCCTATGAAATCTAACAAGCATATATTCGAATTCCAAGGTTGATTTTATCATTTTCAAAAATGGACAAAATGAGGGTTAAGTGAATTTTCTTGTTAATTTACGGATTTTACTCGTTTTTGACCCTTTTTCTTTCACTGAAAAGGTCATAAAGTGGCCTAGCCTTATCGAATCGAAGCATGTAATAGTTCCTAGGAAATCTAACAAGCATATCTACGACATCCATGGTTTATTTTAGAATTTTTTAAAAAGGCCAAAATGGGGGTTAAGTGAATTTCCTTGTTAATATACGGATTTTACTCATTTTTGACCCTTTTTCTTTCACTAAAAAGGTCATAAAGTGGCATAGCCTTATCGAATCGAATCATGTAATAGTTCCTATGAAATCTAACAAGCATATATTCGAATTCCAAGGTTGATTTTATCATTTTCAAAAATGGACAAAATGAGGGTTAAGTGAATTTCCTTGTTAATTTACGGATTTTACTCGTTTTTGACCCTTTTTCTTTCACTAAAAAGGTCATAAAGTGGCCTAGCCTTATCGAATCGAAGCATGTAATAGTTCCTAGGAAATCTAACAAGCATATCTACGACATCCATGGTTTATTTTAGAATTTTTTAAAAAGGCCAAAATGGGGGTTAAGTGAATTTTCTTGTTAATTTACGGATTTTACTCGTTTTTGACCCTTTTTCTTTCACTGAAAAGGTCATAAAGTGGCCTAGCCTTATCGAATCGAAGCATGTAATAGTTCCTAGGAAATCTAACAAGCATATCTACGACATCCATGGTTTATTTTAGAATTTTTTAAAAAGGCCAAAATGGGGGTTAAGTGAATTTCCTTGTTAATATACGGATTTTACTCATCTTTGACCCTTTTTCTTTCACTAAAAAGGTCATAAAGTGGCCTAGCCTTATCGAATCGAAGCATGTAATAGTTCCTATGAAATCTAACAAGCATATATTCGAATTCCAAGGTTGATTTTATCATTTTCGAAAATGGACAAAATGAGGGTTAAGTGAATTTCCTTGTTAATTTACGGATTTTACTCGTTTTTGACCTTTTTTAATTCACTAAAAAGGTCATAAAGTGGCCTAGCCTTATCGAATCGAAGCATGTAATAGTTCCTAGGTAATCTAACAAGCATATCTACGACATCCATGGTTTATTTTAGAATTTTTTAAAAAGGCCAAAATGGGGGTTAAGTGAATTTCCTTGTTAATATACGGATTTTACTCATTTTTGACCATTTTTCTTTCACTAAAAAGGTCATAAAGTGGCCTAGCCTTATCGAATCGAAGCGTGTAATAGTTCCTATGAAATCTAACAAGCATATATTCGACTTCCAAGGTTGATTTTATCATTTTCAAACACGGACAAAATGAGGGTTAAGTGAATTTCCTTGTTAATTTACGGATTTTACTCGTTTTTGACCCTTTTTCTTTCACTAAAACGGTCATAAAGTCGCCTAGCCTTATCGAATCGAAGCATGTAATAGTTCCTAGGAAATCTAACAAGCATATCTACGACATCCATGGTTTATTTCAGAATTTTTTAAAAAGGCCAAAATGGGGGTTAAGTGAATTTCCTTGTTAATTTATGGATTTTACTCGTTTTTGACCTTTTTCTTTCACTAAAAAGGTCATAAAGTGGCATAGCCTTATCGAATCGAATCATGTAATAGTTCCTATGAAATCTAACAAGCATATATTCGAATTCCAAGGTTGATTTTATCATTTTCAAAAATGGACAAAATGAGGGTTAAGTGAATTTTCTTGTTAATTTACGGATTTTACTCGTTTTTGACCCTTTTTCTTTCACTGAAAAGGTCATAAAGTGGCCTAGCCTTATCGAATCGAAGCATGTAATAGTTCCTAGGAAATCTAACAAGCATATCTACGACATCCATGGTTTATTTTAGAATTTTTTAAAAAGGCCAAAATGGGGGTTAAGTGAATTTCCTTGTTAATATACGGATTTTACTCATTTTTGACCCTTTTTCTTTCACTAAAAAGGTCATAAAGTGGCATAGCCTTATCGAATCGAATCATGTAATAGTTCCTATGAAATCTAACAAGCATATATTCGAATTCCAAGGTTGATTTTATCATTTTCAAAAATGGACAAAATGAGGGTTAAGTGAATTTCCTTGTTAATTTACGGATTTTACTCGTTTTTGACCCTTTTTCTTTCACTAAAAAGGTCATAAAGTGGCCTAGCCTTATCGAATCGAAGCATGTAATAGTTCCTAGGAAATCTAACAAGCATATCTACGACATCCATGGTTTATTTTAGAATTTTTTAAAAAGGCCAAAATGGGGGTTAAGTGAATTTTCTTGTTAATTTACGGATTTTACTCGTTTTTGACCCTTTTTCTTTCACTGAAAAGGTCATAAAGTGGCCTAGCCTTATCGAATCGAAGCATGTAATAGTTCCTAGGAAATCTAACAAGCATATCTACGACATCCATGGTTTATTTTAGAATTTTTTAAAAAGGCCAAAATGGGGGTTAAGTGAATTTCCTTGTTAATATACGGATTTTACTCATCTTTGACCCTTTTTCTTTCACTAAAAAGGTCATAAAGTGGCCTAGCCTTATCGAATCGAAGCATGTAATAGTTCCTATGAAATCTAACAAGCATATATTCGAATTCCAAGGTTGATTTTATCATTTTCGAAAATGGACAAAATGAGGGTTAAGTGAATTTCCTTGTTAATTTACGGATTTTACTCGTTTTTGACCTTTTTTAATTCACTAAAAAGGTCATAAAGTGGCCTAGCCTTATCGAATCGAAGCATGTAATAGTTCCTAGGTAATCTAACAAGCATATCTACGACATCCATGGTTTATTTTAGAATTTTTTAAAAAGGCCAAAATGGGGGTTAAGTGAATTTCCTTGTTAATATACGGATTTTACTCATTTTTGACCATTTTTCTTTCACTAAAAAGGTCATAAAGTGGCCTAGCCTTATCGAATCGAAGCGTGTAATAGTTCCTATGAAATCTAACAAGCATATATTCGACTTCCAAGGTTGATTTTATCATTTTCAAACACGGACAAAATGAGGGTTAAGTGAATTTCCTTGTTAATTTACGGATTTTACTCGTTTTTGACCCTTTTTCTTTCACTAAAACGGTCATAAAGTCGCCTAGCCTTATCGAATCGAAGCATGTAATAGTTCCTAGGAAATCTAACAAGCATATCTACGACATCCATGGTTTATTTCAGAATTTTTTAAAAAGGCCAAAATGGGGGTTAAGTGAATTTCCTTGTTAATTTATGGATTTTACTCGTTTTTGACCTTTTTCTTTCACTAAAAAGGTCATAAAGTGGCATAGCCTTATCGAATCGAATCATGTAATAGTTCCTATGAAATCTAACAAGCATATATTCGAATTCCAAGGTTGATTTTATCATTTTCAAAAATGGACAAAATGAGGGTTAAGTGAATTTTCTTGTTAATTTACGGATTTTACTCGTTTTTGACCCTTTTTCTTTCACTGAAAAGGTCATAAAGTGGCCTAGCCTTATCGAATCGAAGCATGTAATAGTTCCTAGGAAATCTAACAAGCATATCTACGACATCCATGGTTTATTTTAGAATTTTTTAAAAAGGCCAAAATGGGGGTTAAGTGAATTTCCTTGTTAATATACGGATTTTACTCATTTTTGACCCTTTTTCTTTCACTAAAAAGGTCATAAAGTGGCCTAGCCTTATCGAATCGAAGCATGTAATAGTTCCTAAGAAATCTAACAAGCATATCTACGACATCCATGGTTTATTTTAGAATTTTTTAAAAAGGCCAAAATGGGGGTTAAGTGAATTTCCTTGTTAATATACGGATTTTCCTCATTTTTGACCCTTTTTCTTTCACTAAAAAGGTCATAAAGTGGCCTAGCCTTATCGAATCGAAGCATGTAATAGTTCCTATGAAATCTAACAAGCATATATTCGAATTCCAAGGTTGATTTTATCATTTTCGAAAATGGACAAAATGAGGGTTAAGTGAATTTCCTTGTTAATTTACGGATTTTACTCGTTTTTGACCT
Organism: Medicago sativa; assembly: GCF_051527215.1. Classification (NCBI taxonomy): domain Eukaryota; kingdom Viridiplantae; phylum Streptophyta; class Magnoliopsida; order Fabales; family Fabaceae; genus Medicago; species Medicago sativa. Next base: position 25,734,832 of record NC_140749.1, on the reverse strand, counting down.
TTTTTAATTCACTAAAAAGGTCATAAAGTGGCCTAGCCTTATCGAATCGAAGCATGTAATAGTTCCTAGGAAATCTATCAAGCATATCTACGACATCCATGGTTTATTTAAGAATTTTTAAAAACGGCCAAAATGGGGGTTAATTGAATTTCCTTGTTAATTTACGGATTTTACTCGTTTTTGACCATTTTTCTTTCACTAAAAAGGTCATAAAGTGGCCTAGCCTTATCGAATCGAAGCATGTAATAGTTCCTAAGAAATCTAACAAGCATATCTACGACATCCATGGTTTATTTTAGAATTTTTTGAAAAGGCCAAAATGGGGGTCAAGTGAATTTCCTTGTTAATATACTGATTTTACTCATTTTTGACCCTTTTTCTTTCACTAAAAAGGTCATAAAGTGGCCAAGCCTTATCGAATCGAAGCATGTAATAGTTCCTATGAAATCTAACAAGCATATATTCGAATTCCAAGGTTGATTTTATCATTTTCGAAAATGGATAAAATGAGGGTTAAGTGAATTTCCTTGTTAATTTACGGATTTTACTCGTTTTTGACCCTTTTTATTTCACTGAAAAGGTCATTAAGTGGCCTAGCCTTATCGAATCGAAGCATGTAATAGTTCCTAGGAAATCTAACAAGCATATCTACGACATCCATGGTTTATTTTAGAATTTTTTAAAAAGGCCAAAATGGGGGTTAAGTGAATTTCCTTGTTAATATACGGATTTTACTCATCTTTGACCCTTTTTCTTTCACTAAAAAGGTCATAAAGTGGCCTAGCCTTATCGAATCGAAGCATGTAATAGTTCCTATGAAATCTAACAAGCATATATTCGAATTCCAAGGTTGATTTTATCATTTTCGAAAATGGACAAAATGAGGGTTAAGTGAATTTCCTTGTTAATTTACGGATTTTACTCGTTTTTGACCTTTTTTAATTCACTAAAAAGGTCATAAAGTGGCCTAGCCTTATCGAATCGAAGCATGTAATAGTTCCTAGGTAATCTAACAAGCATATCTACGACATCCATGGTTTATTTTAGAATTTTTTAAAAAGGCCAAAATGGGGGTTAAGTGAATTTCCTTGTTAATATACGGATTTTACTCATTTTTGACCATTTTTCTTTCACTAAAAAGGTCATAAAGTGGCCTAGCCTTATCGAATCGAAGCGTGTAATAGTTCCTATGAAATCTAACAAGCATATATTCGACTTCCAAGGTTGATTTTATCATTTTCAAACACGGACAAAATGAGGGTTAAGTGAATTTCCTTGTTAATTTACGGATTTTACTCGTTTTTGACCCTTTTTCTTTCACTAAAACGGTCATAAAGTCGCCTAGCCTTATCGAATCGAAGCATGTAATAGTTCCTAGGAAATCTAACAAGCATATCTACGACATCCATGGTTTATTTCAGAATTTTTTAAAAAGGCCAAAATGGGGGTTAAGTGAATTTCCTTGTTAATTTATGGATTTTACTCGTTTTTGACCTTTTTCTTTCACTAAAAAGGTCATAAAGTGGCATAGCCTTATCGAATCGAATCATGTAATAGTTCCTATGAAATCTAACAAGCATATATTCGAATTCCAAGGTTGATTTTATCATTTTCAAAAATGGACAAAATGAGGGTTAAGTGAATTTTCTTGTTAATTTACGGATTTTACTCGTTTTTGACCCTTTTTCTTTCACTGAAAAGGTCATAAAGTGGCCTAGCCTTATCGAATCGAAGCATGTAATAGTTCCTAGGAAATCTAACAAGCATATCTACGACATCCATGGTTTATTTTAGAATTTTTTAAAAAGGCCAAAATGGGGGTTAAGTGAATTTCCTTGTTAATATACGGATTTTACTCATTTTTGACCCTTTTTCTTTCACTAAAAAGGTCATAAAGTGGCCTAGCCTTATCGAATCGAAGCATGTAATAGTTCCTAAGAAATCTAACAAGCATATCTACGACATCCATGGTTTATTTTAGAATTTTTTAAAAAGGCCAAAATGGGGGTTAAGTGAATTTCCTTGTTAATATACGGATTTTCCTCATTTTTGACCCTTTTTCTTTCACTAAAAAGGTCATAAAGTGGCCTAGCCTTATCGAATCGAAGCATGTAATAGTTCCTATGAAATCTAACAAGCATATATTCGAATTCCAAGGTTGATTTTATCATTTTCGAAAATGGACAAAATGAGGGTTAAGTGAATTTCCTTGTTAATTTACGGATTTTACTCGTTTTTGACCTTTTTTAATTCACTAAAAAGGTCATAAAGTGGCCTAGCCTTATCGAATCGAAGCATGTAATAGTTCCTAGGAAATCTATCAAGCATATCTACGACATCCATGGTTTATTTAAGAATTTTTAAAAACGGCCAAAATGGGGGTTAATTGAATTTCCTTGTTAATTTACGGATTTTACTCGTTTTTGACCATTTTTCTTTCACTAAAAAGGTCATAAAGTGGCCTAGCCTTATCGAATCGAAGCATGTAATAGTTCCTAAGAAATCTAACAAGCATATCTACGACATCCATGGTTTATTTTAGAATTTTTTGAAAAGGCCAAAATGGGGGTCAAGTGAATTTCCTTGTTAATATACTGATTTTACTCATTTTTGACCCTTTTTCTTTCACTAAAAAGGTCATAAAGTGGCCAAGCCTTATCGAATCGAAGCATGTAATAGTTCCTATGAAATCTAACAAGCATATATTCGAATTCCAAGGTTGATTTTATCATTTTCGAAAATGGATAAAATGAGGGTTAAGTGAATTTCCTTGTTAATTTACGGATTTTACTCGTTTTTGACCCTTTTTATTTCACTGAAAAGGTCATTAAGTGGCCTAGCCTTATCGAATCGAAGCATGTAATAGTTCCTAGGAAATCTAACAAGCATATCTACGACATCCATGGTTTATTTTAGAATTTTTTAAAAAGGCCAAAATGGGGGTTAAGTGAATTTCCTTGTTAATATACGGATTTTACTCATCTTTGACCCTTTTTCTTTCACTAAAAAGGTCATAAAGTGGCCTAGCCTTATCGAATCGAAGCATGTAATAGTTCCTATGAAATCTAACAAGCATATATTCGAATTCCAAGGTTGATTTTATCATTTTCGAAAATGGACAAAATGAGGGTTAAGTGAATTTCCTTGTTAATTTACGGATTTTACTCGTTTTTGACCTTTTTTAATTCACTAAAAAGGTCATAAAGTGGCCTAGCCTTATCGAATCGAAGCATGTAATAGTTCCTAGGTAATCTAACAAGCATATCTACGACATCCATGGTTTATTTTAGAATTTTTTAAAAAGGCCAAAATGGGGGTTAAGTGAATTTCCTTGTTAATATACGGATTTTACTCATTTTTGACCATTTTTCTTTCACTAAAAAGGTCATAAAGTGGCCTAGCCTTATCGAATCGAAGCGTGTAATAGTTCCTATGAAATCTAACAAGCATATATTCGACTTCCAAGGTTGATTTTATCATTTTCAAACACGGACAAAATGAGGGTTAAGTGAATTTCCTTGTTAATTTACGGATTTTACTCGTTTTTGACCCTTTTTCTTTCACTAAAACGGTCATAAAGTCGCCTAGCCTTATCGAATCGAAGCATGTAATAGTTCCTAGGAAATCTAACAAGCATATCTACGACATCCATGGTTTATTTCAGAATTTTTTAAAAAGGCCAAAATGGGGGTTAAGTGAATTTCCTTGTTAATTTATGGATTTTACTCGTTTTTGACCTTTTTCTTTCACTAAAAAGGTCATAAAGTGGCATAGCCTTATCGAATCGAATCATGTAATAGTTCCTATGAAATCTAACAAGCATATATTCGAATTCCAAGGTTGATTTTATCATTTTCAAAAATGGACAAAATGAGGGTTAAGTGAATTTTCTTGTTAATTTACGGATTTTACTCGTTTTTGACCCTTTTTCTTTCACTGAAAAGGTCATAAAGTGGCCTAGCCTTATCGAATCGAAGCATGTAATAGTTCCTAGGAAATCTAACAAGCATATCTACGACATCCATGGTTTATTTTAGAATTTTTTAAAAAGGCCAAAATGGGGGTTAAGTGAATTTCCTTGTTAATATACGGATTTTACTCATCTTTGACCCTTTTTCTTTCACTAAAAAGGTCATAAAGTGGCCTAGCCTTATCGAATCGAAGCATGTAATAGTTCCTATGAAATCTAACAAGCATATATTCGAATTCCAAGGTTGATTTTATCATTTTCGAAAATGGACAAAATGAGGGTTAAGTGAATTTCCTTGTTAATTTACGGATTTTACTCGTTTTTGACCTTTTTTAATTCACTAAAAAGGTCATAAAGTGGCCTAGCCTTATCGAATCGAAGCATGTAATAGTTCCTAGGTAATCTAACAAGCATATCTACGACATCCATGGTTTATTTTAGAATTTTTTAAAAAGGCCAAAATGGGGGTTAAGTGAATTTCCTTGTTAATATACGGATTTTACTCATTTTTGACCATTTTTCTTTCACTAAAAAGGTCATAAAGTGGCCTAGCCTTATCGAATCGAAGCGTGTAATAGTTCCTATGAAATCTAACAAGCATATATTCGACTTCCAAGGTTGATTTTATCATTTTCAAACACGGACAAAATGAGGGTTAAGTGAATTTCCTTGTTAATTTACGGATTTTACTCGTTTTTGACCCTTTTTCTTTCACTAAAACGGTCATAAAGTCGCCTAGCCTTATCGAATCGAAGCATGTAATAGTTCCTAGGAAATCTAACAAGCATATCTACGACATCCATGGTTTATTTCAGAATTTTTTAAAAAGGCCAAAATGGGGGTTAAGTGAATTTCCTTGTTAATTTATGGATTTTACTCGTTTTTGACCTTTTTCTTTCACTAAAAAGGTCATAAAGTGGCATAGCCTTATCGAATCGAATCATGTAATAGTTCCTATGAAATCTAACAAGCATATATTCGAATTCCAAGGTTGATTTTATCATTTTCAAAAATGGACAAAATGAGGGTTAAGTGAATTTTCTTGTTAATTTACGGATTTTACTCGTTTTTGACCCTTTTTCTTTCACTGAAAAGGTCATAAAGTGGCCTAGCCTTATCGAATCGAAGCATGTAATAGTTCCTAGGAAATCTAACAAGCATATCTACGACATCCATGGTTTATTTTAGAATTTTTTAAAAAGGCCAAAATGGGGGTTAAGTGAATTTCCTTGTTAATATACGGATTTTACTCATTTTTGACCCTTTTTCTTTCACTAAAAAGGTCATAAAGTGGCCTAGCCTTATCGAATCGAAGCATGTAATAGTTCCTAAGAAATCTAACAAGCATATCTACGACATCCATGGTTTATTTTAGAATTTTTTAAAAAGGCCAAAATGGGGGTTAAGTGAATTTCCTTGTTAATATACGGATTTTCCTCATTTTTGACCCTTTTTCTTTCACTAAAAAGGTCATAAAGTGGCCTAGCCTTATCGAATCGAAGCATGTAATAGTTCCTATGAAATCTAACAAGCATATATTCGAATTCCAAGGTTGATTTTATCATTTTCGAAAATGGACAAAATGAGGGTTAAGTGAATTTCCTTGTTAATTTACGGATTTTACTCGTTTTTGACCGTTTTTAATTCACTAAAAAGGTCATAAAGTGGCCTAGCCTTATCGAATCGAAGCATGTAATAGTTCCTAGGAAATCTATCAAGCATATCTACGACATCCATGGTTTATTTAAGAATTTTTAAAAACGGCCAAAATGGGGGTTAATTGAATTTCCTTGTTAATTTACGGATTTTACTCGTTTTTGACCATTTTTCTTTCACTAAAAAGGTCATAAAGTGGCCTAGCCTTATCGAATCGAAGCATGTAATAGTTCCTAAGAAATCTAACAAGCATATCTACGACATCCATGGTTTATTTTAGAATTTTTTGAAAAGGCCAAAATGGGGGTCAAGTGAATTTCCTTGTTAATATACTGATTTTACTCATTTTTGACCCTTTTTCTTTCACTAAAAAGGTCATAAAGTGGCCAAGCCTTATCGAATCGAAGCATGTAATAGTTCCTATGAAATCTAACAAGCATATATTCGAATTCCAAGGTTGATTTTATCATTTTCGAAAATGGATAAAATGAGGGTTAAGTGAATTTCCTTGTTAATTTACGGATTTTACTCGTTTTTGACCCTTTTTATTTCACTGAAAAGGTCATTAAGTGGCCTAGCCTTATCGAATCGAAGCATGTAATAGTTCCTAGGAAATCTAACAAGCATATCTACGACATCCATGGTTTATTTTAGAATTTTTTAAAAAGGCCAAAATGGGGGTTAAGTGAATTTCCTTGTTAATATACGGATTTTACTCATCTTTGACCCTTTTTCTTTCACTAAAAAGGTCATAAAGTGGCCTAGCCTTATCGAATCGAAGCATGTAATAGTTCCTATGAAATCTAACAAGCATATATTCGAATTCCAAGGTTGATTTTATCATTTTCGAAAATGGACAAAATGAGGGTTAAGTGAATTTCCTTGTTAATTTACGGATTTTACTCGTTTTTGACCTTTTTTAATTCACTAAAAAGGTCATAAAGTGGCCTAGCCTTATCGAATCGAAGCATGTAATAGTTCCTAGGTAATCTAACAAGCATATCTACGACATCCATGGTTTATTTTAGAATTTTTTAAAAAGGCCAAAATGGGGGTTAAGTGAATTTCCTTGTTAATATACGGATTTTACTCATTTTTGACCATTTTTCTTTCACTAAAAAGGTCATAAAGTGGCCTAGCCTTATCGAATCGAAGCGTGTAATAGTTCCTATGAAATCTAACAAGCATATATTCGACTTCCAAGGTTGATTTTATCATTTTCAAACACGGACAAAATGAGGGTTAAGTGAATTTCCTTGTTAATTTACGGATTTTACTCGTTTTTGACCCTTTTTCTTTCACTAAAACGGTCATAAAGTCGCCTAGCCTTATCGAATCGAAGCATGTAATAGTTCCTAGGAAATCTAACAAGCATATCTACGACATCCATGGTTTATTTCAGAATTTTTTAAAAAGGCCAAAATGGGGGTTAAGTGAATTTCCTTGTTAATTTATGGATTTTACTCGTTTTTGACCTTTTTCTTTCACTAAAAAGGTCATAAAGTGGCATAGCCTTATCGAATCGAATCATGTAATAGTTCCTATGAAATCTAACAAGCATATATTCGAATTCCAAGGTTGATTTTATCATTTTCAAAAATGGACAAAATGAGGGTTAAGTGAATTTTCTTGTTAATTTACGGATTTTACTCGTTTTTGACCCTTTTTCTTTCACTGAAAAGGTCATAAAGTGGCCTAGCCTTATCGAATCGAAGCATGTAATAGTTCCTAGGAAATCTAACAAGCATATCTACGACATCCATGGTTTATTTTAGAATTTTTTAAAAAGGCCAAAATGGGGGTTAAGTGAATTTCCTTGTTAATATACGGATTTTACTCATTTTTGACCCTTTTTCTTTCACTAAAAAGGTCATAAAGTGGCCTAGCCTTATCGAATCGAAGCATGTAATAGTTCCTAAGAAATCTAACAAGCATATCTACGACATCCATGGTTTATTTTAGAATTTTTTAAAAAGGCCAAAATGGGGGTTAAGTGAATTTCCTTGTTAATATACGGATTTTCCTCATTTTTGACCCTTTTTCTTTCACTAAAAAGGTCATAAAGTGGCCTAGCCTTATCGAATCGAAGCATGTAATAGTTCCTATGAAATCTAACAAGCATATATTCGAATTCCAAGGTTGATTTTATCATTTTCGAAAATGGACAAAATGAGGGTTAAGTGAATTTCCTTGTTAATTTACGGATTTTACTCGTTTTTGACCTTTTTTAATTCACTAAAAAGGTCATAAAGTGGCCTAGCCTTATCGAATCGAAGCATGTAATAGTTCCTAGGAAATCTATCAAGCATATCTACGACATCCATGGTTTATTTAAGAATTTTTAAAAACGGCCAAAATGGGGGTTAATTGAATTTCCTTGTTAATTTACGGATTTTACTCGTTTTTGACCATTTTTCTTTCACTAAAAAGGTCATAAAGTGGCCTAGCCTTATCGAATCGAAGCATGTAATAGTTCCTAAGAAATCTAACAAGCATATCTACGACATCCATGGTTTATTTTAGAATTTTTTGAAAAGGCCAAAATGGGGGTCAAGTGAATTTCCTTGTTAATATACTGATTTTACTCATTTTTGACCCTTTTTCTTTCACTAAAAAGGTCATAAAGTGGCCAAGCCTTATCGAATCGAAGCATGTAATAGTTCCTATGAAATCTAACAAGCATATATTCGAATTCCAAGGTTGATTTTATCATTTTCGAAAATGGATAAAATGAGGGTTAAGTGAATTTCCTTGTTAATTTACGGATTTTACTCGTTTTTGACCCTTTTTATTTCACTGAAAAGGTCATTAAGTGGCCTAGCCTTATCGAATCGAAGCATGTAATAGTTCCTAGGAAATCTAACAAGCATATCTACGACATCCATGGTTTATTTTAGAATTTTTTAAAAAGGCCAAAATGGGGGTTAAGTGAATTTCCTTGTTAATATACGGATTTTACTCATCTTTGACCCTTTTTCTTTCACTAAAAAGGTCATAAAGTGGCCTAGCCTTATCGAATCGAAGCATGTAATAGTTCCTATGAAATCTAACAAGCATATATTCGAATTCCAAGGTTGATTTTATCATTTTCGAAAATGGACAAAATGAGGGTTAAGTGAATTTCCTTGTTAATTTACGGATTTTACTCGTTTTTGACCTTTTTTAATTCACTAAAAAGGTCATAAAGTGGCCTAGCCTTATCGAATCGAAGCATGTAATAGTTCCTAGGTAATCTAACAAGCATATCTACGACATCCATGGTTTATTTTAGAATTTTTTAAAAAGGCCAAAATGGGGGTTAAGTGAATTTCCTTGTTAATATACGGATTTTACTCATTTTTGACCATTTTTCTTTCACTAAAAAGGTCATAAAGTGGCCTAGCCTTATCGAATCGAAGCGTGTAATAGTTCCTATGAAATCTAACAAGCATATATTCGACTTCCAAGGTTGATTTTATCATTTTCAAACACGGACAAAATGAGGGTTAAGTGAATTTCCTTGTTAATTTACGGATTTTACTCGTTTTTGACCCTTTTTCTTTCACTAAAACGGTCATAAAGTCGCCTAGCCTTATCGAATCGAAGCATGTAATAGTTCCTAGGAAATCTAACAAGCATATCTACGACATCCATGGTTTATTTCAGAATTTTTTAAAAAGGCCAAAATGGGGGTTAAGTGAATTTCCTTGTTAATTTATGGATTTTACTCGTTTTTGACCTTTTTCTTTCACTAAAAAGGTCATAAAGTGGCATAGCCTTATCGAATCGAATCATGTAATAGTTCCTATGAAATCTAACAAGCATATATTCGAATTCCAAGGTTGATTTTATCATTTTCAAAAATGGACAAAATGAGGGTTAAGTGAATTTTCTTGTTAATTTACGGATTTTACTCGTTTTTGACCCTTTTTCTTTCACTGAAAAGGTCATAAAGTGGCCTAGCCTTATCGAATCGAAGCATGTAATAGTTCCTAGGAAATCTAACAAGCATATCTACGACATCCATGGTTTATTTTAGAATTTTTTAAAAAGGCCAAAATGGGGGTTAAGTGAATTTCCTTGTTAATATACGGATTTTACTCATTTTTGACCCTTTTTCTTTCACTAAAAAGGTCATAAAGTGGCCTAGCCTTATCGAATCGAAGCATGTAATAGTTCCTAAGAAATCTAACAAGCATATCTACGACATCCATGGTTTATTTTAGAATTTTTTAAAAAGGCCAAAATGGGGGTTAAGTGAATTTCCTTGTTAATATACGGATTTTCCTCATTTTTGACCCTTTTTCTTTCACTAAAAAGGTCATAAAGTGGCCTAGCCTTATCGAATCGAAGCATGTAATAGTTCCTATGAAATCTAACAAGCATATATTCGAATTCCAAGGTTGATTTTATCATTTTCGAAAATGGATAAAATGAGGGTTAAGTGAATTTCCTTGTTAATTTACGGATTTTACTCGTTTTTGACCCTTTTTATTTCACTGAAAAGGTCATTAAGTGGCCTAGCCTTATCGAATCGAAGCATGTAATAGTTCCTAGGAAATCTAACAAGCATATCTACGACATCCATGGTTTATTTTAGAATTTTTTAAAAAGGCCAAAATGGGGGTTAAGTGAATTTCCTTGTTAATATACGGATTTTACTCATCTTTGACCCTTTTTCTTTCACTAAAAAGGTCATAAAGTGGCCTAGCCTTATCGAATCGAAGCATGTAATAGTTCCTATGAAATCTAACAAGCATATATTCGAATTCCAAGGTTGATTTTATCATTTTCGAAAATGGACAAAATGAGGGTTAAGTGAATTTCCTTGTTAATTTACGGATTTTACTCGTTTTTGACCTTTTTTAATTCACTAAAAAGGTCATAAAGTGGCCTAGCCTTATCGAATCGAAGCATGTAATAGTTCCTAGGTAATCTAACAAGCATATCTACGACATCCATGGTTTATTTTAGAATTTTTTAAAAAGGCCAAAATGGGGGTTAAGTGAATTTCCTTGTTAATATACGGATTTTACTCATTTTTGACCATTTTTCTTTCACTAAAAAGGTCATAAAGTGGCCTAGCCTTATCGAATCGAAGCGTGTAATAGTTCCTATGAAATCTAACAAGCATATATTCGACTTCCAAGGTTGATTTTATCATTTTCAAACACGGACAAAATGAGGGTTAAGTGAATTTCCTTGTTAATTTACGGATTTTACTCGTTTTTGACCCTTTTTCTTTCACTAAAACGGTCATAAAGTCGCCTAGCCTTATCGAATCGAAGCATGTAATAGTTCCTAGGAAATCTAACAAGCATATCTACGACATCCATGGTTTATTTCAGAATTTTTTAAAAAGGCCAAAATGGGGGTTAAGTGAATTTCCTTGTTAATTTATGGATTTTACTCGTTTTTGACCTTTTTCTTTCACTAAAAAGGTCATAAAGTGGCATAGCCTTATCGAATCGAATCATGTAATAGTTCCTATGAAATCTAACAAGCATATATTCGAATTCCAAGGTTGATTTTATCATTTTCAAAAATGGACAAAATGAGGGTTAAGTGAATTTTCTTGTTAATTTACGGATTTTACTCGTTTTTGACCCTTTTTCTTTCACTGAAAAGGTCATAAAGTGGCCTAGCCTTATCGAATCGAAGCATGTAATAGTTCCTAGGAAATCTAACAAGCATATCTACGACATCCATGGTTTATTTTAGAATTTTTTAAAAAGGCCAAAATGGGGGTTAAGTGAATTTCCTTGTTAATATACGGATTTTACTCATTTTTGACCCTTTTTCTTTCACTAAAAAGGTCATAAAGTGGCCTAGCCTTATCGAATCGAAGCATGTAATAGTTCCTAAGAAATCTAACAAGCATATCTACGACATCCATGGTTTATTTTAGAATTTTTTAAAAAGGCCAAAATGGGGGTTAAGTGAATTTCCTTGTTAATATACGGATTTTCCTCATTTTTGACCCTTTTTCTTTCACTAAAAAGGTCATAAAGTGGCCTAGCCTTATCGAATCGAAGCATGTAATAGTTCCTATGAAATCTAACAAGCATATATTCGAATTCCAAGGTTGATTTTATCATTTTCGAAAATGGACAAAATGAGGGTTAAGTGAATTTCCTTGTTAATTTACGGATTTTACTCGTTTTTGACCTTTTTTAATTCACTAAAAAGGTCATAAAGTGGCCTAGCCTTATCGAATCGAAGCATGTAATAGTTCCTAGGAAATCTATCAAGCATATCTACGACATCCATGGTTTATTTAAGAATTTTTAAAAACGGCCAAAATGGGGGTTAATTGAATTTCCTTGTTAATTTACGGATTTTACTCGTTTTTGACCATTTTTCTTTCACTAAAAAGGTCATAAAGTGGCCTAGCCTTATCGAATCGAAGCATGTAATAGTTCCTAAGAAATCTAACAAGCATATCTACGACATCCATGGTTTATTTTAGAATTTTTTGAAAAGGCCAAAATGGGGGTCAAGTGAATTTCCTTGTTAATATACTGATTTTACTCATTTTTGACCCTTTTTCTTTCACTAAAAAGGTCATAAAGTGGCCAAGCCTTATCGAATCGAAGCATGTAATAGTTCCTATGAAATCTAACAAGCATATATTCAAATTCCAAGGTTGATTTTATCATTTTCGAAAATGGATAAAATGAGGGTTAAGTGAATTTCCTTGTTAATTTACGGATTTTACTCGTTTTTGACCCTTTTTATTTCACTGAAAAGGTCATTAAGTGGCCTAGCCTTATCGAATCGAAGCATGTAATAGTTCCTAGGAAATCTAACAAGCATATCTACGACATCCATGGTTTATTTTAGAATTTTTTAAAAAGGCCAAAATGGGGGTTAAGTGAATTTCCTTGTTAATATACGGATTTTACTCATCTTTGACCCCTTTTCTTTCACTAAAAAGGTCATAAAGTGGCCTAGCCTTATCGAATCGAAGCATGTAATAGTTCCTATGAAATCTAACAAGCATATATTCGAATTCCAAGGTTGATTTTATCATTTTCGAAAATGGACAAAATGAGGGTTAAGTGAATTTCCTTGTTAATTTACGGATTTTACTCGTTTTTGACCTTTTTTAATTCACTAAAAAGGTCATAAAGTGGCCTAGCCTTATCGAATCGAAGCATGTAATAGTTCCTAGGTAATCTAACAAGCATATCTACGACATCCATGGTTTATTTTAGAATTTTTTAAAAAGGCCAAAATGGGGGTTAAGTGAATTTCCTTGTTAATATACGGATTTTACTCATTTTTGACCATTTTTCTTTCACTAAAAAGGTCATAAAGTGGCCTAGCCTTATCGAATCGAAGCGTGTAATAGTTCCTATGAAATCTAACAAGCATATATTCGACTTCCAAGGTTGATTTTATCATTTTCAAACACGGACAAAATGAGGGTTAAGTGAATTTCCTTGTTAATTTACGGATTTTACTCGTTTTTGACCCTTTTTCTTTCACTAAAACGGTCATAAAGTCGCCTAGCCTTATCGAATCGAAGCATGTAATAGTTCCTAGGAAATCTAACAAGCATATCTACGACATCCATGGTTTATTTCAGAATTTTTTAAAAAGGCCAAAATGGGGGTTAAGTGAATTTCCTTGTTAATTTATGGATTTTACTCGTTTTTGACCTTTTTCTTTCACTAAAAAGGTCATAAAGTGGCATAGCCTTATCGAATCGAATCATGTAATAGTTCCTATGAAATCTAACAAGCATATATTCGAATTCCAAGGTTGATTTTATCATTTTCAAAAATGGACAAAATGAGGGTTAAGTGAATTTTCTTGTTAATTTACGGATTTTACTCGTTTTTGACCCTTTTTCTTTCACTGAAAAGGTCATAAAGTGGCCTAGCCTTATCGAATCGAAGCATGTAATAGTTCCTAGGAAATCTAACAAGCATATCTACGACATCCATGGTTTATTTTAGAATTTTTTAAAAAGGCCAAAATGGGGGTTAAGTGAATTTCCTTGTTAATATACGGATTTTACTCATCTTTGACCCTTTTTCTTTCACTAAAAAGGTCATAAAGTGGCCTAGCCTTATCGAATCGAAGCATGTAATAGTTCCTATGAAATCTAACAAGCATATATTCGAATTCCAAGGTTGATTTTATCATTTTCGAAAATGGACAAAATGAGGGTTAAGTGAATTTCCTTGTTAATTTACGGATTTTACTCGTTTTTGACCTTTTTTAATTCACTAAAAAGGTCATAAAGTGGCCTAGCCTTATCGAATCGAAGCATGTAATAGTTCCTAGGTAATCTAACAAGCATATCTACGACATCCATGGTTTATTTTAGAATTTTTTAAAAAGGCCAAAATGGGGGTTAAGTGAATTTCCTTGTTAATATACGGATTTTACTCATTTTTGACCATTTTTCTTTCACTAAAAAGGTCATAAAGTGGCCTAGCCTTATCGAATCGAAGCATGTAATAGTTCCTAAGAAATCTAACAAGCATATCTACGACATCCATGGTTTATTTTAGAATTTTTTGAAAAGGCCAAAATGGGGGTCAAGTGAATTTCCTTGTTAATATACTGATTTTACTCATTTTTGACCCTTTTTCTTTCACTAAAAAGGTCATAAAGTGGCCAAGCCTTATCGAATCGAAGCATGTAATAGTTCCTATGAAATCTAACAAGCATATATTCAAATTCCAAGGTTGATTTTATCATTTTCGAAAATGGATAAAATGAGGGTTAAGTGAATTTCCTTGTTAATTTACGGATTTTACTCGTTTTTGACCCTTTTTATTTCACTGAAAAGGTCATTAAGTGGCCTAGCCTTATCGAATCGAAGCATGTAATAGTTCCTAGGAAATCTAACAAGCATATCTACGACATCCATGGTTTATTTTAGAATTTTTTAAAAAGGCCAAAATGGGGGTTAAGTGAATTTCCTTGTTAATATACGGATTTTACTCATCTTTGACCCCTTTTCTTTCACTAAAAAGGTCATAAAGTGGCCTAGCCTTATCGAATCGAAGCATGTAATAGTTCCTATGAAATCTAACAAGCATATATTCGAATTCCAAGGTTGATTTTATCATTTTCGAAAATGGACAAAATGAGGGTTAAGTGAATTTCCTTGTTAATTTACGGATTTTACTCGTTTTTGACCTTTTTTAATTCACTAAAAAGGTCATAAAGTGGCCTAGCCTTATCGAATCGAAGCATGTAATAGTTCCTAGGTAATCTAACAAGCATATCTACGACATCCATGGTTTATTTTAGAATTTTTTAAAAAGGCCAAAATGGGGGTTAAGTGAATTTCCTTGTTAATATACGGATTTTACTCATTTTTGACCATTTTTCTTTCACTAAAAAGGTCATAAAGTGGCCTAGCCTTATCGAATCGAAGCGTGTAATAGTTCCTATGAAATCTAACAAGCATATATTCGACTTCCAAGGTTGATTTTATCATTTTCAAACACGGACAAAATGAGGGTTAAGTGAATTTCCTTGTTAATTTACGGATTTTACTCGTTTTTGACCCTTTTTCTTTCACTAAAACGGTCATAAAGTCGCCTAGCCTTATCGAATCGAAGCATGTAATAGTTCCTAGGAAATCTAACAAGCATATCTACGACATCCATGGTTTATTTCAGAATTTTTTAAAAAGGCCAAAATGGGGGTTAAGTGAATTTCCTTGTTAATTTATGGATTTTACTCGTTTTTGACCTTTTTCTTTCACTAAAAAGGTCATAAAGTGGCATAGCCTTATCGAATCGAATCATGTAATAGTTCCTATGAAATCTAACAAGCATATATTCGAATTCCAAGGTTGATTTTATCATTTTCAAAAATGGACAAAATGAGGGTTAAGTGAATTTTCTTGTTAATTTACGGATTTTACTCGTTTTTGACCCTTTTTCTTTCACTGAAAAGGTCATAAAGTGGCCTAGCCTTATCGAATCGAAGCATGTAATAGTTCCTAGGAAATCTAACAAGCATATCTACGACATCCATGGTTTATTTTAGAATTTTTTAAAAAGGCCAAAATGGGGGTTAAGTGAATTTCCTTGTTAATATACGGATTTTACTCATCTTTGACCCTTTTTCTTTCACTAAAAAGGTCATAAAGTGGCCTAGCCTTATCGAATCGAAGCATGTAATAGTTCCTATGAAATCTAACAAGCATATATTCGAATTCCAAGGTTGATTTTATCATTTTCGAAAATGGACAAAATGAGGGTTAAGTGAATTTCCTTGTTAATTTACGGATTTTACTCGTTTTTGACCTTTTTTAATTCACTAAAAAGGTCATAAAGTGGCCTAGCCTTATCGAATCGAAGCATGTAATAGTTCCTAGGTAATCTAACAAGCATATCTACGACATCCATGGTTTATTTTAGAATTTTTTAAAAAGGCCAAAATGGGGGTTAAGTGAATTTCCTTGTTAATATACGGATTTTACTCATTTTTGACCATTTTTCTTTCACTAAAAAGGTCATAAAGTGGCCTAGCCTTATCGAATCGAAGCGTGTAATAGTTCCTATGAAATCTAACAAGCATATATTCGACTTCCAAGGTTGATTTTATCATTTTCAAACACGGACAAAATGAGGGTTAAGTGAATTTCCTTGTTAATTTACGGATTTTACTCGTTTTTGACCCTTTTTCTTTCACTAAAACGGTCATAAAGTCGCCTAGCCTTATCGAATCGAAGCATGTAATAGTTCCTAGGAAATCTAACAAGCATATCTACGACATCCATGGTTTATTTCAGAATTTTTTAAAAAGGCCAAAATGGGGGTTAAGTGAATTTCCTTGTTAATTTATGGATTTTACTCGTTTTTGACCTTTTTCTTTCACTAAAAAGGTCATAAAGTGGCATAGCCTTATCGAATCGAATCATGTAATAGTTCCTATGAAATCTAACAAGCATATATTCGAATTCCAAGGTTGATTTTATCATTTTCAAAAATGGACAAAATGAGGGTTAAGTGAATTTTCTTGTTAATTTACGGATTTTACTCGTTTTTGACCCTTTTTCTTTCACTGAAAAGGTCATAAAGTGGCCTAGCCTTATCGAATCGAAGCATGTAATAGTTCCTAGGAAATCTAACAAGCATATCTACGACATCCATGGTTTATTTTAGAATTTTTTAAAAAGGCCAAAATGGGGGTTAAGTGAATTTCCTTGTTAATATACGGATTTTACTCATTTTTGACCCTTTTTTTTCACTAAAAAGGTCATAAAGTGGCCTAGCCTTATCGAATCGAAGCATGTAATAGTTCCTAAGAAATCTAACAAGCATATCTACGACATCCATGGTTTATTTTAGAATTTTTTAAAAAGGCCAAAATGGGGGTTAAGTGAATTTCCTTGTTAATATACGGATTTTCCTCATTTTTGACCCTTTTTCTTTCACTAAAAAGGTCATAAAGTGGCCTAGCCTTATCGAATCGAAGCATGTAATAGTTCCTATGAAATCTAACAAGCATATATTCGAATTCCAAGGTTGATTTTATCATTTTCGAAAATGGACAAAATGAGGGTTAAGTGAATTTCCTTGTTAATTTACGGATTTTACTCGTTTTTGACCTTTTTTAATTCACTAAAAAGGTCATAAAGTGGCCTAGCCTTATCGAATCGAAGCATGTAATAGTTCCTAGGAAATCTATCAAGCATATCTACGACATCCATGGTTTATTTAAGAATTTTTAAAAACGGCCAAAATGGGGGTTAATTGAATTTCCTTGTTAATTTACGGATTTTACTCGTTTTTGACCATTTTTCTTTCACTAAAAAGGTCATAAAGTGGCCTAGCCTTATCGAATCGAAGCATGTAATAGTTCCTAAGAAATCTAACAAGCATATCTACGACATCCATGGTTTATTTTAGAATTTTTTGAAAAGGCCAAAATGGGGGTCAAGTGAATTTCCTTGTTAATATACTGATTTTACTCATTTTTGACCCTTTTTCTTTCACTAAAAAGGTCATAAAGTGGCCAAGCCTTATCGAATCGAAGCATGTAATAGTTCCTATGAAATCTAACAAGCATATATTCGAATTCCAAGGTTGATTTTATCATTTTCGAAAATGGATAAAATGAGGGTTAAGTGAATTTCCTTGTTAATTTACGGATTTTACTCGTTTTTGACCCTTTTTATTTCACTGAAAAGGTCATTAAGTGGCCTAGCCTTATCGAATCGAAGCATGTAATAGTTCCTAGGAAATCTAACAAGCATATCTACGACATCCATGGTTTATTTTAGAATTTTTTAAAAAGGCCCAAATGGGGGTTAAGTGAATTTCCTTGTTAATATACAGATTTTACTCATTTTTGACCCTTTTTCTTTCACTAAAAAGGTCATAAAGTGGCCTAGCCTTATCGAATCGAAGCATGTAATAGTTCCTATGAAATCTAACAAGCATATATTCGAATTCCAAGGTTGATTTTATCATTTTCGAAAATGGACAAAATGAGGGTTAAGTGAATTTCCTTGTTAATTTACGGATTTTACTCGTTTTTGACCTTTTTTAATTCACTAAAAAGGTCATAAAGTGGCCTAGCCTTATCGAATCGAAGCATGTAATAGTTCCTAGGTAATCTAACAAGCATATCTACGACATCCATGGTTTATTTTAGAATTTTTTAAAAAGGCCAAAATGGGGGTTAAGTGAATTTCCTTGTTAATATACGGATTTTACTCATTTTTGACCATTTTTCTTTCACTAAAAAGGTCATAAAGTGGCCTAGCCTTATCGAATCGAAGCGTGTAATAGTTCCTATGAAATCTAACAAGCATATATTCGACTTCCAAGGTTGATTTTATCATTTTCAAACACGGACAAAATGAGGGTTAAGTGAATTTCCTTGTTAATTTACGGATTTTACTTGTTTTTGACCCTTTTTCTTTCACTAAAACGGTCATAAAGTCGCCTAGCCTTATCGAATCGAAGCATGTAATAGTTCCTAGGAAATCTAACAAGCATATCTACGACATCCATGGTTTATTTCAGAATTTTTTAAAAAGGCCAAAATGGGGGTTAAGTGAATTTCCTTGTTAATTTATGGATTTTACTCGTTTTTGACCTTTTTCTTTCACTAAAAAGGTCATAAAGTGGCATAGCCTTATCGAATCGAATCATGTAATAGTTCCTATGAAATCTAACAAGCATATATTCGAATTCCAAGGTTGATTTTATCATTTTCAAAAATGGACAAAATGAGGGTTAAGTGAATTTCCTTGTTAATTTACGGATTTTACTCGTTTTTGACCTTTTTTAATTCACTAAAAAGGTCATAAAGTGGCCTAGCCTTATCGAATCGAAGCATGTAATAGTTCCTAGGAAATCTATCAAGCATATCTACGACATCCATGGTTTATTTAAGAATTTTTAAAAACGGCCAAAATGGGGGTTAATTGAATTTCCTTGTTAATTTACGGATTTTACTCGTTTTTGACCATTTTTCTTTCACTAAAAAGGTCATAAAGTGGCCTAGCCTTATCGAATCGAAGCATGTAATAGTTCCTAAGAAATCTAACAAGCATATCTACGACATCCATGGTTTATTTTAGAATTTTTTGAAAAGGCCAAAATGGGGGTCAAGTGAATTTCCTTGTTAATATACTGATTTTACTCATTTTTGACCCTTTTTCTTTCACTAAAAAGGTCATAAAGTGGCCAAGCCTTATCGAATCGAAGCATGTAATAGTTCCTATGAAATCTAACAAGCATATATTCGAATTCCAAGGTTGATTTTATCATTTTCGAAAATGGATAAAATGAGGGTTAAGTGAATTTCCTTGTTAATTTACGGATTTTACTCGTTTTTGACCCTTTTTATTTCACTGAAAAGGTCATTAAGTGGCCTAGCCTTATCGAATCGAAGCATGTAATAGTTCCTAGGAAATCTAACAAGCATATCTACGACATCCATGGTTTATTTTAGAATTTTTTAAAAAGGCCCAAATGGGGGTTAAGTGAATTTCCTTGTTAATATACGGATTTTACTCATTTTTGACCCTTTTTCTTTCACTAAAAAGGTCATAAAGTGGCCTAGCCTTATCGAATCGAAGCATGTAATAGTTCCTATGAAATCTAACAAGCATATATTCGAATTCCAAGGTTGATTTTATCATTTTCGAAAATGGACAAAATGAGGGTTAAGTGAATTTCCTTGTTAATTTACGGATTTTACTCGTTTTTGACCTTTTTTAATTCACTAAAAAGGTCATAAAGTGGCCTAGCCTTATCGAATCGAAGCATGTAATAGTTCCTAGGTAATCTAACAAGCATATCTACGACATCCATGGTTTATTTTAGAATTTTTTAAAAAGGCCAAAATGGGGGTTAAGTGAATTTCCTTGTTAATATACGGATTTTACTCATTTTTGACCATTTTTCTTTCACTAAAAAGGTCATAAAGTGGCCTAGCCTTATCGAATCGAAGCGTGTAATAGTTCCTATGAAATCTAACAAGCATATATTCGACTTCCAAGGTTGATTTTATCATTTTCAAACACGGACAAAATGAGGGTTAAGTGAATTTCCTTGTTAATTTACGGATTTTACTCGTTTTTGACCCTTTTTCTTTCACTAAAACGGTCATAAAGTCGCCTAGCCTTATCGAATCGAAGCATGTAATAGTTCCTAGGAAATCTAACAAGCATATCTACGACATCCATGGTTTATTTCAGAATTTTTTAAAAAGGCCAAAATGGGGGTTAAGTGAATTTCCTTGTTAATTTATGGATTTTACTCGTTTTTGACCTTTTTCTTTCACTAAAAAGGTCATAAAGTGGCATAGCCTTATCGAATCGAATCATGTAATAGTTCCTATGAAATCTAACAAGCATATATTCGAATTCCAAGGTTGATTTTATCATTTTCAAAAATGGACAAAATGAGGGTTAAGTGAATTTTCTTGTTAATTTACGGATTTTACTCGTTTTTGACCCTTTTTCTTTCACTGAAAAGGTCATAAAGTGGCCTAGCCTTATCGAATCGAAGCATGTAATAGTTCCTAGGAAATCTAACAAGCATATCTACGACATCCATGGTTTATTTTAGAATTTTTTAAAAAGGCCAAAATGGGGGTTAAGTGAATTTCCTTGTTAATATACGGATTTTACTCATTTTTGACCCTTTTTCTTTCACTAAAAAGGTCATAAAGTGGCATAGCCTTATCGAATCGAATCATGTAATAGTTCCTATGAAATCTAACAAGCATATATTCGAATTCCAAGGTTGATTTTATCATTTTCAAAAATGGACAAAATGAGGGTTAAGTGAATTTCCTTGTTAATTTACGGATTTTACTCGTTTTTGACCCTTTTTCTTTCACTAAAAAGGTCATAAAGTGGCCTAGCCTTATCGAATCGAAGCATGTAATAGTTCCTAGGAAATCTAACAAGCATATCTACGACATCCATGGTTTATTTTAGAATTTTTTAAAAAGGCCAAAATGGGGGTTAAGTGAATTTTCTTGTTAATTTACGGATTTTACTCGTTTTTGACCCTTTTTCTTTCACTGAAAAGGTCATAAAGTGGCCTAGCCTTATCGAATCGAAGCATGTAATAGTTCCTAGGAAATCTAACAAGCATATCTACGACATCCATGGTTTATTTTAGAATTTTTTAAAAAGGCCAAAATGGGGGTTAAGTGAATTTCCTTGTTAATATACGGATTTTACTCATCTTTGACCCTTTTTCTTTCACTAAAAAGGTCATAAAGTGGCCTAGCCTTATCGAATCGAAGCATGTAATAGTTCCTATGAAATCTAACAAGCATATATTCGAATTCCAAGGTTGATTTTATCATTTTCGAAAATGGACAAAATGAGGGTTAAGTGAATTTCCTTGTTAATTTACGGATTTTACTCGTTTTTGACCTTTTTTAATTCACTAAAAAGGTCATAAAGTGGCCTAGCCTTATCGAATCGAAGCATGTAATAGTTCCTAGGTAATCTAACAAGCATATCTACGACATCCATGGTTTATTTTAGAATTTTTTAAAAAGGCCAAAATGGGGGTTAAGTGAATTTCCTTGTTAATTTATGGATTTTACTCGTTTTTGACCTTTTTCTTTCACTAAAAAGGTCATAAAGTGGCATAGCCTTATCGAATCGAATCATGTAATAGTTCCTATGAAATCTAACAAGCATATATTCGAATTCCAAGGTTGATTTTATCATTTTCAAAAATGGACAAAATGAGGGTTAAGTGAATTTTCTTGTTAATTTACGGATTTTACTCGTTTTTGACCCTTTTTCTTTCACTGAAAAGGTCATAAAGTGGCCTAGCCTTATCGAATCGAAGCATGTAATAGTTCCTAGGAAATCTAACAAGCATATCTACGACATCCATGGTTTATTTTAGAATTTTTTAAAAAGGCCAAAATGGGGGTTAAGTGAATTTCCTTGTTAATATACGGATTTTACTCATTTTTGACCCTTTTTCTTTCACTAAAAAGGTCATAAAGTGGCATAGCCTTATCGAATCGAATCATGTAATAGTTCCTATGAAATCTAACAAGCATATATTCGAATTCCAAGGTTGATTTTATCATTTTCAAAAATGGACAAAATGAGGGTTAAGTGAATTTCCTTGTTAATTTACGGATTTTACTCGTTTTTGACCCTTTTTCTTTCACTAAAAAGGTCATAAAGTGGCCTAGCCTTATCGAATCGAAGCATGTAATAGTTCCTAGGAAATCTAACAAGCATATCTACAACATCCATGGTTTATTTTAGAATTTTTTAAAAAGGCCAAAATGGGGGTTAAGTGAATTTTCTTGTTAATTTACGGATTTTACTCGTTTTTGACCCTTTTTCTTTCACTGAAAAGGTCATAAAGTGGCCTAGCCTTATCGAATCGAAGCATGTAATAGTTCCTAGGAAATCTAACAAGCATATCTACGACATCCATGGTTTATTTTAGAATTTTTTAAAAAGGCCAAAATGGGGGTTAAGTGAATTTCCTTGTTAATATACGGATTTTACTCATCTTTGACCCTTTTTCTTTCACTAAAAAGGTCATAAAGTGGCCTAGCCTTATCGAATCGAAGCATGTAATAGTTCCTATGAAATCTAACAAGCATATATTCGAATTCCAAGGTTGATTTTATCATTTTCGAAAATGGACAAAATGAGGGTTAAGTGAATTTCCTTGTTAATTTACGGATTTTACTCGTTTTTGACCTTTTTTAATTCACTAAAAAGGTCATAAAGTGGCCTAGCCTTATCGAATCGAAGCATGTAATAGTTCCTAGGTAATCTAACAAGCATATCTACGACATCCATGGTTTATTTTAGAATTTTTTAAAAAGGCCAAAATGGGGGTTAAGTGAATTTCCTTGTTAATATACGGATTTTACTCATTTTTGACCATTTTTCTTTCACTAAAAAGGTCATAAAGTGGCCTAGCCTTATCGAATCGAAGCGTGTAATAGTTCCTATGAAATCTAACAAGCATATAT
This sequence comes from Medicago sativa, assembly GCF_051527215.1. Taxonomy (NCBI): domain Eukaryota; kingdom Viridiplantae; phylum Streptophyta; class Magnoliopsida; order Fabales; family Fabaceae; genus Medicago; species Medicago sativa. Next base: position 25,711,755 of record NC_140749.1, on the reverse strand, counting down.
TCGACTTCCAAGGTTGATTTTATCATTTTCAAACACGGACAAAATGAGGGTTAAGTGAATTTCCTTGTTAATTTACGGATTTTACTCGTTTTTGACCCTTTTTCTTTCACTAAAACGGTCATAAAGTCGCCTAGCCTTATCGAATCGAAGCATGTAATAGTTCCTAGGAAATCTAACAAGCATATCTACGACATCCATGGTTTATTTCAGAATTTTTTAAAAAGGCCAAAATGGGGGTTAAGTGAATTTCCTTGTTAATTTATGGATTTTACTCGTTTTTGACCTTTTTCTTTCACTAAAAAGGTCATAAAGTGGCATAGCCTTATCGAATCGAATCATGTAATAGTTCCTATGAAATCTAACAAGCATATATTCGAATTCCAAGGTTGATTTTATCATTTTCAAAAATGGACAAAATGAGGGTTAAGTGAATTTTCTTGTTAATTTACGGATTTTACTCGTTTTTGACCCTTTTTCTTTCACTGAAAAGGTCATAAAGTGGCCTAGCCTTATCGAATCGAAGCATGTAATAGTTCCTAGGAAATCTAACAAGCATATCTACGACATCCATGGTTTATTTTAGAATTTTTTAAAAAGGCCAAAATGGGGGTTAAGTGAATTTCCTTGTTAATATACGGATTTTACTCATTTTTGACCCTTTTTCTTTCACTAAAAAGGTCATAAAGTGGCCTAGCCTTATCGAATCAAAGCATGTAATAGTTCCTAAGAAATCTAACAAGCATATCTACGACATCCATGGTTTATTTTAGAATTTTTTAAAAAGGCCAAAATGGGGGTTAAGTGAATTTCCTTGTTAATATACGGATTTTCCTCATTTTTGACCCTTTTTCTTTCACTAAAAAGGTCATAAAGTGGCCTAGCCTTATCGAATCGAAGCATGTAATAGTTCCTATGAAATCTAACAAGCATATATTCGAATTCCAAGGTTGATTTTATCATTTTCGAAAATGGACAAAATGAGGGTTAAGTGAATTTCCTTGTTAATTTACGGATTTTACTCGTTTTTGACCTTTTTTAATTCACTAAAAAGGTCATAAAGTGGCCTAGCCTTATCGAATCGAAGCATGTAATAGTTCCTAGGAAATCTATCAAGCATATCTACGACATCCATGGTTTATTTAAGAATTTTTAAAAACGGCCAAAATGGGGGTTAATTGAATTTCCTTGTTAATTTACGGATTTTACTCGTTTTTGACCATTTTTCTTTCACTAAAAAGGTCATAAAGTGGCCTAGCCTTATCGAATCGAAGCATGTAATAGTTCCTAAGAAATCTAACAAGCATATCTACGACATCCATGGTTTATTTTAGAATTTTTTGAAAAGGCCAAAATGGGGGTCAAGTGAATTTCCTTGTTAATATACTGATTTTACTCATTTTTGACCCTTTTTCTTTCACTAAAAAGGTCATAAAGTGGCCAAGCCTTATCGAATCGAAGCATGTAATAGTTCCTATGAAATCTAACAAGCATATATTCGAATTCCAAGGTTGATTTTATCATTTTCGAAAATGGATAAAATGAGGGTTAAGTGAATTTCCTTGTTAATTTACGGATTTTACTCGTTTTTGACCCTTTTTATTTCACTGAAAAGGTCATTAAGTGGCCTAGCCTTATCGAATTGAAGCATGTAATAGTTCCTAGGAAATCTAACAAGCATATCTACGACATCCATGGTTTATTTTAGAATTTTTTAAAAAGGCCAAAATGAGGGTTAAGTGAATTTCCTTGTTAATTTACGGATTTTACTCGTTTTTTACCCTTTTTCTTTCACTAAAACGGTCATAAAGTCGCCTAGCCTTATCGAATCGAAGCATGTAATAGTTCCTAGGAAATCTAACAAGCATATCTACGACATCCATGGTTTATTTCAGAATTTTTTAAAAAGGCCAAAATGGGGGTTAAGTGAATTTCCTTGTTAATTTATGGATTTTACTCGTTTTTGACCTTTTTCTTTCACTAAAAAGGTCATAAAGTGGCATAGCCTTATCGAATCGAAGCATGTAATAGTTCCTATGAAATCTAACAAGCATATATTCGAATTCCAAGGTTGATTTTATCATTTTCAAAAATGGACAAAATGAGGGTTAAGTGAATTTCCTTGTTAATTTACGGATTTTACTCGTTTTTGACCCTTTTTCTTTCACTAAAAAAGTCATAAAGTGGCCTAGCCTTATCGAATCGAAGCATGTAATAGTTCCTAGGAAATCTAACAAGCATATCTACGACATCCATGGTTTATTTTAGAATTTTTTAAAAAGTCCAAAATGAGGGTTAAGTGAATTTCCTTGTTAATTTACGGATTTTACTCGTTTTTTACCCTTTTTCTTTCACTAAAACGGTCATAAAGTCGCCTAGCCTTATCGAATCGAAGCATGTAATAGTTCCTAGGAAATCTAACAAGCATATCTACGACATCCATGGTTTATTTCAGAATTTTTTAAAAAGGCCAAAATGGGGGTTAAGTGAATTTCCTTGTTAATTTATGGATTTTACTCGTTTTTGACCCTTTTTCTTTCACTAAAAAGGTCATAAAGTGGCATAGCCTTATCGAATCGAAGCATGTAATAGTTCCTATGAAATCTAACAAGCATATATTCAAATTCCAAGGTTGATTTTATCATTTTCAAAAATGGACAAAATGAGGGTTAAGTGAATTTCCTTGTTAATTTACGGATTTTACTCGTTTTTGACCCTTTTTCTTTCACTAAAAAGGTCATAAAGTGGCCTAGCCTTATCGAATCGAAGCATGTAATAGTTCCTAGGAAATCTAACAAGCATATCTACGACATCCATGGTTTATTTTAGAATTTTTTAAAAAGGCCAAAATGGGGGTTAAGTGAATTTCCTTGTTAATATACGGATTTTACTCATTTTTGACCATTTTTCTTTCACTAAAAAGGTCATAAAGTGGCCTAGCCTTATCGAATCGAAGCGTGTAATAGTTCCTATGAAATCTAACAAGCATATATTCGACTTCCAAGGTTGATTTTATCATTTTCAAACACGGACAAAATGAGGGTTAAGTGAATTTCCTTGTTAATTTACGGATTTTACTCGTTTTTGACCCTTTTTCTTTCACTAAAACGGTCATAAAGTCGCCTAGCCTTATCGAATCGAAGCATGTAATAGTTCCTAGGAAATCTAACAAGCATATCTACGACATCCATGGTTTATTTCAGAATTTTTTAAAAAGGCCAAAATGGGGGTTAAGTGAATTTCCTTGTTAATTTATGGATTTTACTCGTTTTTGACCTTTTTCTTTCACTAAAAAGGTCATAAAGTGGCATAGCCTTATCGAATCGAATCATGTAATAGTTCCTATGAAATCTAACAAGCATATATTCGAATTCCAAGGTTGATTTTATCATTTTCAAAAATGGACAAAATGAGGGTTAAGTGAATTTTCTTGTTAATTTACGGATTTTACTCGTTTTTGACCCTTTTTCTTTCACTGAAAAGGTCATAAAGTGGCCTAGCCTTATCGAATCGAAGCATGTAATAGTTCCTAGGAAATCTAACAAGCATATCTACGACATCCATGGTTTATTTTAGAATTTTTTAAAAAGGCCAAAATGGGGGTTAAGTGAATTTCCTTGTTAATATACGGATTTTACTCATTTTTGACCCTTTTTCTTTCACTAAAAAGGTCATAAAGTGGCCTAGCCTTATCGAATCGAAGCATGTAATAGTTCCTAAGAAATCTAACAAGCATATCTACGACATCCATGGTTTATTTTAGAATTTTTTAAAAAGGCCAAAATGGGGGTTAAGTGAATTTCCTTGTTAATATACGGATTTTCCTCATTTTTGACCCTTTTTCTTTCACTAAAAAGGTCATAAAGTGGCCTAGCCTTATCGAATCGAAGCATGTAATAGTTCCTATGAAATCTAACAAGCATATATTCGAATTCCAAGGTTGATTTTATCATTTTCGAAAATGGACAAAATGAGGGTTAAGTGAATTTCCTTGTTAATTTACGGATTTTACTCGTTTTTGACCTTTTTTAATTCACTAAAAAGGTCATAAAGTGGCCTAGCCTTATCGAATCGAAGCATGTAATAGTTCCTAGGAAATCTATCAAGCATATCTACGACATCCATGGTTTATTTCAGAATTTTTTAAAAAGGCCAAAATGGGGGTTAAGTGAATTTCCTTGTTAATTTATGGATTTTACTCGTTTTTGACCTTTTTCTTTCACTAAAAAGGTCATAAAGTGGCATAGCCTTATCGAATCGAATCATGTAATAGTTCCTATGAAATCTAACAAGCATATATTCGAATTCCAAGGTTGATTTTATCATTTTCAAAAATGGACAAAATGAGGGTTAAGTGAATTTTCTTGTTAATTTACGGATTTTACTCGTTTTTGACCCTTTTTCTTTCACTGAAAAGGTCATAAAGTGGCCTAGCCTTATCGAATCGAAGCATGTAATAGTTCCTAGGAAATCTAACAAGCATATCTACGACATCCATGGTTTATTTTAGAATTTTTTAAAAAGGCCAAAATGGGGGTTAAGTGAATTTCCTTGTTAATATACGGATTTTACTCATTTTTGACCCTTTTTCTTTCACTAAAAGGTCATAAAGTGGCCTAGCCTTATCGAATCGAAGCATGTAATAGTTCCTAAGAAATCTAACAAGCATATCTACGACATCCATGGTTTATTTTAGAATTTTTTAAAAAGGCCAAAATGGGGGTTAAGTGAATTTCCTTGTTAATATACGGATTTTCCTCATTTTTGACCCTTTTTCTTTCACTAAAAAGGTCATAAAGTGGCCTAGCCTTATCGAATCGAAGCATGTAATAGTTCCTATGAAATCTAACAAGCATATATTCGAATTCCAAGGTTGATTTTATCATTTTCGAAAATGGACAAAATGAGGGTTAAGTGAATTTCCTTGTTAATTTACGGATTTTACTCGTTTTTGACCTTTTTTAATTCACTAAAAAGGTCATAAAGTGGCCTAGCCTTATCGAATCGAAGCATGTAATAGTTCCCAGGAAATCTATCAAGCATATCTACGACATCCATGGTTTATTTAAGAATTTTTAAAAACGGCCAAAATGGGGGTTAATTGAATTTCCTTGTTAATTTACGGATTTTACTCGTTTTTGACCATTTTTCTTTCACTAAAAAGGTCATAAAGTGGCCTAGCCTTATCGAATCGAAGCATGTAATAGTTCCTAAGAAATCTAACAAGCATATCTACGACATCCATGGTTTATTTTAGAATTTTTTGAAAAGGCCAAAATGGGGGTCAAGTGAATTTCCTTGTTAATATACTGATTTTACTCATTTTTGACCCTTTTTCTTTCACTAAAAAGGTCATAAAGTGGCCAAGCCTTATCGAATCGAAGCATGTAATAGTTCCTATGAAATCTAACAAGCATATATTCGAATTCCAAGGTTGATTTTATCATTTTCGAAAATGGATAAAATGAGGGTTAAGTGAATTTCCTTGTTAATTTACGGATTTTACTCGTTTTTGACCCTTTTTATTTCACTGAAAAGGTCATTAAGTGGCCTAGCCTTATCGAATCGAAGCATGTAATAGTTCCTAGGAAATCTAACAAGCATATCTACGACATCCATGGTTTATTTTAGAATTTTTTAAAAAGGCCAAAATGAGGGTTAAGTGAATTTCCTTGTTAATTTACGGATTTTACTCGTTTTTTACCCTTTTTCTTTCACTAAAACGGTCATAAAGTCGCCTAGCCTTATCGAATCGAAGCATGTAATAGTTCCTAGGAAATCTAACAAGCATATCTACGACATCCATGGTTTATTTCAGAATTTTTTAAAAAGGCCAAAATGGGGGTTAAGTGAATTTCCTTGTTAATTTATGGATTTTACTCGTTTTTGACCTTTTTCTTTCACTAAAAAGGTCATAAAGTGGCATAGCCTTATCGAATCGAAGCATGTAATAGTTCCTATGAAATCTAACAAGCATATATTCGAATTCCAAGGTTGATTTTATCATTTTCAAAAATGGACAAAATGAGGGTTAAGTGAATTTCCTTGTTAATTTACGGATTTTACTCGTTTTTGACCCTTTTTCTTTCACTAAAAAAGTCATAAAGTGGCCTAGCCTTATCGAATCGAAGCATGTAATAGTTCCTAGGAAATCTAACAAGCATATCTACGACATCCATGGTTTATTTTAGAATTTTTTAAAAAGTCCAAAATGAGGGTTAAGTGAATTTCCTTGTTAATTTACGGATTTTACTCGTTTTTTACCCTTTTTCTTTCACTAAAACGGTCATAAAGTCGCCTAGCCTTATCGAATCGAAGCATGTAATAGTTCCTAGGAAATCTAACAAGCATATCTACGACATCCATGGTTTATTTCAGAATTTTTTAAAAAGGCCAAAATGGGGGTTAAGTGAATTTCCTTGTTAATTTATGGATTTTACTCGTTTTTGACCTTTTTCTTTCACTAAAAAGGTCATAAAGTGGCATAGCCTTATCGAATCGAAGCATGTAATAGTTCCTATGAAATCTAACAAGCATATATTCGAATTCCAAGGTTGATTTTATCATTTTCAAAAATGGACAAAATGAGGGTTAAGTGAATTTCCTTCTTAATTTACGGATTTTACTCGTTTTTGACCCTTTTTCTTTCACTAAAAAGGTCATAAAGTGGCCTAGCCTTATCGAATCGAAGCATGTAATAGTTCCTAGGAAATCTAACAAGCATATCTACGACATCCATGGTTTATTTTAGAATTTTTTAAAAAGGCCAAAATGGGGGTTAAGTGAATTTCCTTGTTAATATACGGATTTTACTCATTTTTGACCCTTTTTCTTTCACTGAAAAGGTCATAAAGTGGCCTAGCCTTATCGAATCGAAGCATGTAATAGTTCCTAGGAAATCTAACAAGCATATCTACGACATCCATGGTTTATTTTAGAATTTTTTAAAAAGGCCAAAATGGGGGTTAAGTGAATTTCCTTGTTAATATACGGATTTTACTCATTTTTGACCCTTTTTCTTTCACTAAAAAGGTCATAAAGTGGCCTAGCCTTATCGAATCGAAGCATGTAATAGTTCCTATGAAATCTAACAAGCATATATTCGAATTCCAAGGTTGATTTTATCATTTTCGAAAATGGACAAAATGAGGGTTAAGTGAATTTCCTTGTTAATTTACGGATTTTACTCGTTTTTGACCTTTTTTAATTCACTAAAAAGGTCATAAAGTGGCCTAGCCTTATCGAATCGAAGCATGTAATAGTTCCTTGGAAATCTAACAAGCATATCTACGACATCCATGGTTTATTTCAGAATTTTTTAAAAAGGCCAAAATGGGGGTTAAGTGAATTTCCTTGTTAATTTATGGATTTTACTCGTTTTTGACCTTTTTCTTTCACTAAAAAGGCCATAAAGTGGCATAGCCTTATCGAATCGAAGCATGTAATAGTTCCTATGAAATCTAACAAGCATATATTCGAATTCCAAGGTTGATTTTATCATTTTCAAAAATGGACAAAATGAGGGTTAAGTGAATTTCCTTGTTAATTTACGGATTTTACTCGTTTTTGACCCTTTTTCTTTCACTAAAAAGGTCATAAAGTGGCCTAGCCTTATCGAATCGAAGCATGTAATAGTTCCTAGGAAATCTAACAAGCATATCTACGACATCCATGGTTTATTTTAGAATTTTTTAAAAAGGCCAAAATGGGGGTTAAGTGAATTTTCTTGTTAATTTACGGATTTTACTCGTTTTTGACCCTTTTTCTTTCACTGAAAAGGTCATAAAGTGGCCTAGCCTTATCGAATCGAAGCATGTAATAGTTCCTAGGAAATCTAACAAGCATATCTACGACATCCATGGTTTATTTTAGAATTTTTTAAAAAGGCCAAAATGGGGGTTAAGTGAATTTCCTTGTTAATATACGGATTTTACTCATTTTTGACCATTTTTCTTTCACTAAAAAGGTCATAAAGTGGCCTAGCCTTATCGAATCGAAGCGTGTAATAGTTCCTATGAAATCTAACAAGCATATATTCGACTTCCAAGGTTGATTTTATCATTTTCAAACACGGACAAAATGAGGGTTAAGTGAATTTCCTTGTTAATTTACGGATTTTACTCGTTTTTGACCCTTTTTCTTTCACTAAAACGGTCATAAAGTCGCCTAGCCTTATCGAATCGAAGCATGTAATAGTTCCTAGGAAATCTAACAAGCATATCTACGACATCCATGGTTTATTTCAGAATTTTTTAAAAAGGCCAAAATGGGGGTTAAGTGAATTTCCTTGTTAATTTATGGATTTTACTCGTTTTTGACCTTTTTCTTTCACTAAAAAGGTCATAAAGTGGCATAGCCTTATCGAATCGAAGCATGTAATAGTTCCTATGAAATCTAACAAGCATATATTCGAATTCCAAGGTTGATTTTATCATTTTCAAAAATGGACAAAATGAGGGTTAAGTAAATTTCCTTGTTAATTTACGGATTTTACTCGTTTTTGACCCTTTTTCTTTCACTAAAAAAGTCATAAAGTGGCCTAGCCTTATCGAATCGAAGCATGTAATAGTTCCTAGGAAATCTAACAAGCATATCTACGACATCCATGGTTTATTTTAGAATTTTTAAAAACGGCCAAAATGGGGGTTATGTGAATTTTCTTGTTAATTTACGGATTTTACTCGTTTTTGACCCTTTTTCTTTCACTGAAAAGGTCATAAAGTTGCCTAGCCTTATCGAATCGAAGCATGTAATAGTTCCTAGGAAATCTAACAAGCATATCTACGACATCCATGGTTTATTTTAGAATTTTTTGAAAAGGCCAAAATGGGGGTTAAGTGAATTTCCTTGTTAATATACTGATTTTACTCATTTTTGACCCTTTTTCTTTCACTAAAACGGTCATAAAGTCGCCTAGCCTTATCGAATCGAAGCATGTAATAGTTCCTAGGAAATCTAACAAGCATATCTACGACATCCATGGTTTATTTCAGAATTTTTTAAAAAGGCCAAAATGGGGGTTAAGTGAATTTCCTTGTTAATTTATGGATTTTACTCGTTTTTGACCTTTTTCTTTCACTAAAAAGGTCATAAAGTGGCATAGCCTTATCGAATCGAAGCATGTAATAGTTCCTATGAAATCTAACAAGCATATATTCGAATTCCAAGGTTGATTTTATCATTTTCAAAAATGGACAAAATGAGGGTTAAGTGAATTTCCTTGTTAATTTACGGATTTTACTCGTTTTTGACCCTTTTTCTTTCACTAAAAAGGTCATAAAGTGGCCTAGCCTTATCGAATCGAAGCATGTAATAGTTCCTAGGAAATCTAACAAGCATATCTACGACATCCATGGTTTATTTTAGAATTTTTTAAAAAGGCCAAAATGGGGGTTAAGTGAATTTTCTTGTTAATTTACGGATTTTACTCGTTTTTGACCCTTTTTCTTTCACTGAAAAGGTCATAAAGTGGCCTAGCCTTATCGAATCGAAGCATGTAATAGTTCCTAGGAAATCTAACAAGCATATCTACGACATCCATGGTTTATTTTAGAATTTTTTAAAAAGGCCAAAATGGGGGTTAAGTGAATTTCCTTGTTAATATACGGATTTTACTCATTTTTGACCCTTTTTCTTTCACTAAAAAGGTCATAAAGTGGCCTAGCCTTATCGAATCGAAGCATGTAATAGTTCCTATGAAATCTAACAAGCATATATTCGAATTCCAAGGTTGATTTTATCATTTTCGAAAATGGACAAAATGAGGGTTAAGTGAATTTCCTTGTTAATTTACGGATTTTACTCGTTTTTGACCTTTTTTAATTCACTAAAAAGGTCATAAAGTGGTCTAGCCTTATCGAATCGAAGCATGTAATAGTTCCTAGGAAATCTATCAAGCATATCTACGACATCCATGGTTTATTTTAGAATTTTTAAAAACGGCCAAAATGGGGGTCAATTGAATTTCCTTGTTAATTTACGGATTTTACTCGTTTTTGACCATTTTTCTTTCACTAAAAAGGTCATAAAGTGGCCTAGCCTTATCGAATCGAAGCATGTAATAGTTCCTAGGAAATCAAACAAGCATATCTACGACATCCATGGTTTATTTTAGAATTTTTTAAAAAGGCCAAAATGGGGGTTAAGTGAATTTCCTTGTTAATATACGGATTTTACTCATTTTTGACCATTTTTCTTTCACTAAAAAGGTCATAAAGTGGCCTAGCCTTATCGAATCGAAGCGTGTAATAGTTCCTATGAAATCTAACAAGCATATATTCGACTTCCAAGGTTGATTTTATCATTTTCAAACACGGACAAAATGAGGGTTAAGTGAATTTCCTTGTTAATTTACGGATTTTACTCGTTTTTGACCCTTTTTCTTTCACTAAAACGGTCATAAAGTCGCCTAGCCTTATCGAATCGAAGCATGTAATAGTTCCTAGGAAATCTAACAAGCATATCTACGACATCCATGGTTTATTTCAGAATTTTTTAAAGAGGCCAAAATGGGGGTTAAGTGAATTTCCTTGTTAATTTATGGATTTTACTCGTTTTTGTCCTTTTTCTTTCACTAAAAAGGTCATAAAGTGGCATAGCCTTATCGAATCGAAGCATGTAATAGTTCCTATGAAATCCAACAAGCATATATTCGAATTCCAAGGTTGATTTTATCATTTTCAAAAATGGACAAAATGAGGGTTAAGTGAATTTCCTTGTTAATTTACGGATTTTACTCGTTTTTGACCCTTTTTCTTTCACTAAAAAAGTCATAAAGTGGCCTAGCCTTATCGAATCGAAGCATGTAATAGTTCCTAGGAAATCTAACAAGCATATCTACGACATCCATGGTTTATTTTAGAATTTTTAAAAACGGCCAAAATGGGGGTTATGTGAATTTTCTTGTTAATTTACGGATTTTACTCGTTTTTGACCCTTTTTCTTTCACTGAAAAGGTCATAAAGTTGCCTAGCCTTATCGAATCGAAGCATGTAATAGTTCCTAGGAAATCTAACAAGCATATCTACGACATCCATGGTTTATTTTAGAATTTTTTGAAAAGGCCAAAATGGGGGTTAAGTGAATTTCCTTGTTAATATACTGATTTTACTCATTTTTGACCCTTTTTCTTTCACTAAAAAGGTCATAAAGTGGCCAAGCCTTATCTAATCGAAGCATGTAATAGTTCCTATGAAATCTAACAAGCATATATTTGAATTCCAAGGTTGATTTTATCTTTTTCGAAAATGGATAAAATGAGGGTTAAGTGATTTTCCTTGTTAATTTACGGATTTTACTCGTTTTTGACCCTTTTTCTTTCACTAAAAAGGTCATAAAGTTGCCTAGCCTTATCGAATCGAAGCATGTAATAGTTCCTAGGAAATATAGCAAGCATATCTACGACATCCATGGTTTATTTTAGAATTTTTAAAAATGGCCAAAATGGGGGTTAAGTGAATTTCCTTGTTAATTTACGGATTTTACTCGTTTTTGACCCTTTTTCTTTCACTGAAAAGGTCATAAAATGGCCTAGCCATATCGAATCGAAGCATGTAATAGTTCCTAGGAAATCTAACAAGCATATCTACGACATCCATGGTTTATTTAAGAATTTTTAAAAACGGCCAAAATGGGGGTTAAGTGAATTTTCTTGTTCATTTACGGATTTTACTCGTTTTTGACCCATTTTTATTTCACTGAAAAGGTCATAAAGTGGCCTAGCCTTATCGAATCGAAGCATGTAATAGTTCCTAGGAAATCTAACAAGCATATCTACGACATCCATGGTTTATTTTAGAATTTTTTAAAAAGGCCAAAATGGGGGTTAAGTGAATTTTCTTGTTAATTTACGGATTTTACTCGTTTTTGACCCTTTTTCTTTCACTGAAAAGGTCATAAAGTGGCCTAGCCTTATCGAATCGAAGCATGTAATATTTCCTAGGAAATCTAACAAGCATATCTACGACATCCATGGTTTATTTTAGAATTTTTTAAAAAGGCCAAAATGGGGGTTAAGTGAATTTCCTTGTTAATATACGGATTTTACTCATTTTTGACCCTTTTTCTTTCACTAAAAAGGTCATAAAGTGGCCTAGCCTTATCGAATCGAAGCATGTAATAGTTCCTATGAAATCTAACAAGCATATATTCGAATTCCAAGGTTGATTTTATCATTTTCGAAAATGGACAAAATGAGGGTTAAGTGAATTTCCTTGTTAATTTACGGATTTTACTCGTTTTTGACCTTTTTTAATTCACTAAAAAGGTCATAAAGTGGCCTAGCCTTATCGAATCGAAGCATGTAATAGTTCCTAGGAAATCTATCAAGCATATCTACGACATCCATGGTTTATTTTAGAATTTTTAAAAACGGCCAAAATGGGGGTTAATTGAATTTCCTTGTTAATTTACGGATTTTACTCGTTTTTGACCATTTTTCTTTCACTAAAAAGGTCATAAAGTGGCCTAGCCTTATCGAATCGAAGCATGTAATAGTTCATAGGAAATCTAACAAGCATATCTACGACATCCATGGTTTATTTTAGAATTTTTTAAAAAGGCCAAAATTGGGGTTAAGTGAATTTCCTTGTTAATATACGGATTTTACTCATTTTTGACCATTTTTCTTTCACTAAAAAGGTCATAAAGTGGCCTAGCCTTATCGAATCGAAGCGTGTAATAGTTCCTATGAAATCTAACAAGCATATATTCGACTTCCAAGGTTGATTTTATCATTTTCAAACACGGACAAAATGAGGGTTAAGTGAATTTCCTTGTTAATTTACGGATTTTACTCGTTTTTGACCCTTTTTCTTTCACTAAAACGGTCATAAAGTCGCCTAGCCTTATCGAATCGAAGCATGTAATAGTTCCTAGGAAATCTAACAAGCATATCTACGACATCCATGGTTTATTTCAGAATTTTTTAAAAAGGCCAAAATGGGGGTTAAGTGAATTTCCTTGTTAATTTATGGATTTTACTCGTTTTTGACCTTTTTCTTTCACTAAAAAAGTCATAAAGTGGCATAGCCTTATCGAATCGAAGCATGTAATAGTTCCTATGAAATCTAACAAGCATATATTCGAATTCCAAGGTTGATTTTATCATTTTCAAAAATGGACAAAATGAGGGTTAAGTGAATTTCCTTGTTAATTTACGGATTTTACTCGTTTTTGACCCTTTTTCTTTCACTAAAAAAGTCATAAAGTGGCCTAGCCTTATCGAATCGAAGCATGTAATAGTTCCAAGGAAATCTAACAAGCATATCTACGACATCCATGGTTTATTTTAGAATTTTTAAAAACGGCCAAAATGGGGGTTATGTGAATTTTCTTGTTAATTTACGGATTTTACTCGTTTTTGACCCTTTTTCTTTCACTGAAAAGGTCATAAAGTTGCCTAGCCTTATCGAATCGAAGCATGTAATAGTTCCTAGGAAATCTAACAAGCATATCTACGACATCCATGGTTTATTTTAGAATTTTTTGAAAAGGCCAAAATGGGGGTTAAGTGAATTTCCTTGTTAATATACGGATTTTACTCATTTTTGACCCTTTTTCTTTCACTAAAAAGGTCATAAAGTGGCCTAGCCTTATCGAATCGAAGCATGTAATAGTTCCTAAGAAATCTAACAAGCATATCTACGACATCCATGGTTTATTTTAGAATTTTTTAAAAAGGCCAAAATGGGGGTTATGTGAATTTTCTTGTTAATTTACGGATTTTACTCGTTTTTGACCCTTTTTCTTTCACTGAAAAGGTCATAAAGTGGCCTAGCCTTATCGAATCGAAGCATGTAATAGTTCCTAGGAAATCTAACAAGCATATCTACGACATCCATGGTTTATTTTAGAATTTTTTAAAAAGGCCAAAATGGGGGTTAAGTGAATTTCCTTGTTAATATACGGATTTTACTCATTTTTGACCCTTTTTCTTTCACTAAAAAGGTCATAAAGTGGCCTAGCCTTATCGAATCGAAGCATGTAATAGTTCCTATGAAATCTAACAAGCATATATTCGAATTCCAAGGTTGATTTTATCATTTTCGAAAATGGATAAAATGAGGGTTAAGTGAATTTCCTTGTTAATTTACGGATTTTACTCGTTTTTGACCCTTTTTCTTTCACTAAAAAGGTCATAAAGTGGCCTAGCCTTATCGAATCGAAGCATGTAATAGTTCCTATGAAATCTAACATGCATATATTCGAATTCCAAGGTTGATTTTATCATTTTCAAAAATGGACAAAATGAGGGTTAAGTGAATTTCCTTGTTAATTTACGGATTTTACTCGTTTTTGACCCTTTTTCTTTCACTAAAAAAGTCATAAAGTGGCCTAGCCTTATCGAATCGAAGCATGTAATAGTTCCTAAGAAATCTAACAAGCATATCTACGACATCCATGGTTTATTTTAGAATTTTTAAAAACGGCCAAAATGGGGGTTATGTGAATTTTCTTGTTAATTTACGGATTTTACTCGTTTTTGACCCTTTTTCTTTCACTGAAAAGGTCATAAAGTGGCCTAGCCTTATCGAATCGAAGCATGTAATAGTTCCTAGGAAATCTAACAAGCATATCTACGACATCCATGGTTTATTTTAGAATTTTTTAAAAAGGCCAAAATGGGGGTTAAGTGAATTTCCTTGTTAATATACGGATTTTACTCATTTTTGACCCTTTTTCTTTCACTAAAAAGGTCATAAAGTGGCCTAGCCTTATCGAATCGAAGCATGTAATAGTTCCTATGAAATCTAACAAGCATATATTCGAATTCCAAGGTTGATTTTATCATTTTCGAAAATGGATAAAATGAGGGTTAAGTGAATTTCCTTGTTAATTTACGGATTTTACTCGTTTTTGACCCTTTTTCTTTCACTAAAAAGGTCATAAAGTGGCCTAGCCTTATCGAATCGAAGCATGTAATAGTTCCAAGGAAATCTAGCAAGCATATCTACGACATCCATGGTTTATTTTAGAATTTTTAAAAATGGCCAAAATGGGGGTTAAGTGAATTTCCTTGTTAATTTACGGATTTTACTCGTTTTTGACCCTTTTTCTTTCACTGAAAAGGTCATAAAATGGCCTAGCCATATCGAATCGAAGCATGTAATAGTTCCTAGGAAATCTAACAAGCATATCTACGACATCCATGGTTTATTTAAGAATTTTTAAAAACGGCCAAAATGGGGGTTAATTGAATTTTCTTGTTAATTTACGGATTTTACTCGTTTTTGACCCTTTTTATTTCCCTGAAAAGGTCATAAAGTGGCCTAGCCTTATCGGATCGAAGCATGTAACAGTTCCTAGGAAATCTAACAAGCATATCTACGACATCCATGGTTTATTTTAGAATTTTTTTAAAAAGGCCAAAATGGGGGTTAAGTGAATTTCCTTGTTAATATACGGATTTTACTCATTTTTGACCCTTTTTCTTTCACTAAAAAGGTCATAAAGTGGCCTAGCCTTATCGAATCGAAGCATGTAATAGTTCCTATGAAATCTAACAAGCATATATTCGAATTCCAAGGTCGATTTTATCATTTTCGAAAATGGACAAAATGTGGGTTAAGCGAATTTCCTTGTTAATTTACGGATTTTACTCGTTTTTGACCTTTTTTAATTCACTAAAAAGGTCATAAAGTGGCCTAGCCTTATCGAATCGAAGCATGTAATAGTTCCTAGGAAATCTATCAAGCATATCTACGACATCCATGGTTTATTTTAGAATTTTTAAAAACGGCCAAAATGGGGGTTAATTGAATTTCCTTGTTAATTTACGGATTTTACTCGTTTTTGACCATTTTTCTTTCACTAAAAAGGTCATAAAGTGGCCTAGCCTTATCAAATCGAAGCATGTAATAGTTCCTAGGAAATCTAACAAGCATATCTACGACATCCATGGTTTATTTTAGAATTTTTTAAAAAGGCCAAAATGGGGGTTAAGTGAATTTCCTTGTTAATATACGGATTTTACTCATTTTTGACCATTTTTCTTTCACTAAAAAGGTCATAAAGTGGCCTAGCCTTATCGAATCGAAGCGTGTAATAGTTCCTATGAAATCTAACAAGCATATATTCGACTTCCAAGGTTGATTTTATCATTTTCAAACACGGAAAAAATGAGGGTTAAGTGAATTTCCTTGTTAATTTACGGATTTTACTCGTTTTTGACCCTTTTTCTTTCACTAAAAAGGTCATAAAGTGGCCTAGCCTTATCGAATCGAAGCATGTAATAGTTCCTAGGAAATCTAACAAGCATATCTACGACATCCATGGTTTATTTTAGAATTTTTTAAAAAGGCCAAAATGGGGGTTAAGTGAATTTCCTTGTAAATATACGGATTTTACTCATTTTTGACCATTTTTCTTTCACTAAAAAGGTCATAAAGTGGCCTAGCCTTATCGAATCGAAGCGTGTAATAGTTCCTATGAAATCTAACAAGCATATATTCGACTTCCAAGGTTGATTTTATAATTTTCAAACACGGATAAAATGAGGGTTAAGTGAATTTCCTTGTTAATTTACGGATTTTACTCGTTTTTGACCCTTTTTCTTTCACTAAAACGGTCATAAAGTCGCCTAGCCATATCGAATCGAAGCATGTAATAGTTCCTAGGAAATCTAACAAGCATATCTACGACATCCATGGTTTATTTCAGAATTTTTTAAAAAGGCCAAAATGGGGGTTAAGTGAATTTCCTTGTTAATTTATGGATTTTACTCATTTTTGACCTTTTTCTTTCACTAAAAAGGTCATAAAGTGGCCTAGCCTTATCAAATCGAAGCATGTAATAGTTCCTATGAAATCTAACAATCATATATTCGAATTCCAAGGTTTATTTTAGAATTTTTTAAAAAGGCCAAAATGGGGGTTAAGTGAATTTCCTTGTTAATATACGGATTTTACTCGTTTTTGACCCTTTTTCTTTCACTAAAAAGGTCATAAAGTGGCCTAGCCTTATCGAATAGAAGCATGTAATAGTTCCTAGGAAATCTAGCAAGCATATCTACGACATCCATGGTTTATTTTAGAATTTTTAAAAATGGCCAAAATGGGGGTTAAGTGAATTTCCTTGTTAATTTACGGATTTTACTCGTTTTTAACCTTTTTTAATTCACTAAAAAGGTCATAAAGTGGCCTAGCCTTATCGAATCGAAGCATGTAATAGTTCCTAGGAAATCTATCAAGCATATCTACGACATCCATGGTTTATTTTAGAATTTTTAAAAACGGCCAAAATGGGGGTTAATTGAATTTCCTTGTTAATTTACAGATTTTACTCGTTTTTGACCATTTTTCTTTCACTAAAAAGGTCATAAAGTGGCCTAGCCTTATCAAATCGAAGCATGTAATAGTTCCTAGAAAATCTAACAAGCATATCTACGACATCCATGGTTTATTTTAGAATTTTTTAAAAAGGCCAAAATGGGGGTTAAGTGAATTTCCTTGTAAATATACGGATTTTACTCATTTTTGACCATTTTTCTTTCACTAAAAAGGTCATAAAGTGGCCTAGCCTTATCGAATCGAAGCATGTAATAGTTCCTAGGAAATCTAACAAGCATATCTACGACATCCATGGTTTATTTTAGAATTTTTTAAAAAGGCCAAAATGGGGGTTAAGTGAATTTCCTTGTAAATATACGGATTTTACTCATTTTTGACCATTTTTCTTTCACTAAAAAGGTCATAAAGTGGCCTAGCCTTATCGAATCGAAGCGTGTAATAGTTCCTATGAAATCTAACAAGCATATATTCGACTTCCAAGGTTGATTTTATAATTTTCAAACATGGATAAAATGAGGGTTAAGTGAATTTCCTTGTTAATTTACGGATTTTACTCGTTTTTGACCCTTTTTCTTTCACTAAAAAGGTCATAAAGTGGCCTAGCCTTATCGAATCGAAGCATGTAATAGTTCCAAGGAAATCTAGCAAGCATATCTACGACATCCATGGTTTATTTTAGAATTTTTAAAAATGGCCAAAATGGGGGTTAAGTGAATTTCCTTGTTAATTTACGGATTTTACTCGTTTTTGACCCTTTTTCTTTCACTGAAAAGGTCATAAAATGGCCTAGCCATATCGAATCGAAGCATGTAATAGTTCCTAGGAAATCTAACAAGCATATCTACGACATCCATGGTTTATTTAAGAATTTTTAAAAACGGCCAAAATGGGGGTTAATTGAATTTTCTTGTTAATTTACGGATTTTACTCGTTTTTGACCCTTTTTATTTCCCTGAAAAGGTCATAAAGTGGCCTAGCCTTATCGGATCGAAGCATGTAACAGTTCCTAGGAAATCTAACAAGCATATCTACGACATCCATGGTTTATTTTAGAATTTTTTTAAAAAGGCCAAAATGGGGGTTAAGTGAATTTCCTTGTTAATATACGGATTTTACTCATTTTTGACCCTTTTTCTTTCACTAAAAAGGTCATAAAATGGCCTAGCCTTATCGAATCGAAGCATGTAATAGTTCCTATGAAATCTAACAAGCATATATTCGAATTCCAAGGTCGATTTTATCATTTTCGAAAATGGACAAAATGTGGGTTAAGCGAATTTCCTTGTTAATTTACGGATTTTACTCGTTTTTGACCTTTTTTAATTCACTAAAAAGGTCATAAAGTGGCCTAGCCTTATCGAATCGAAGCATGTAATAGTTCCTAGGAAATCTATCAAGCATATCTACGACATCCATGGTTTATTTTAGAATTTTTAAAAACGGCCAAAATGGGGGTTAATTGAATTTCCTTGTTAATTTACGGATTTTACTCGTTTTTGACCATTTTTCTTTCACTAAAAAGGTCATAAAGTGGCCTAGCCTTATCAAATCGAAGCATGTAATAGTTCCTAGGAAATCTAACAAGCATATCTACGACATCCATGGTTTATTTTAGAATTTTTTAAAAAGGCCAAAATGGGGGTTAAGTGAATTTCCTTGTTAATATACGGATTTTACTCATTTTTGACCATTTTTCTTTCACTAAAAAGGTCATAAAGTGGCCTAGCCTTATCGAATCGAAGCGTGTAATAGTTCCTATGAAATCTAACAAGCATATATTCGACTTCCAAGGTTGATTTTATCATTTTCAAACACGGAAAAAATGAGGGTTAAGTGAATTTCCTTGTTAATTTACGGATTTTACTCGTTTTTGACCCTTTTTCTTTCACTAAAAAGGTCATAAAGTGGCCTAGCCTTATCGAATCGAAGCATGTAATAGTTCCTAGGAAATCTAACAAGCATATCTACGACATCCATGGTTTATTTTAGAATTTTTTAAAAAGGCCAAAATGGGGGTTAAGTGAATTTCCTTGTAAATATACGGATTTTACTCATTTTTGACCATTTTTCTTTCACTAAAAAGGTCATAAAGTGGCCTAGCCTTATCGAATCGAAGCGTGTAATAGTTCCTATGAAATCTAACAAGCATATATTCGACTTCCAAGGTTGATTTTATAATTTTCAAACACGGATAAAATGAGGGTTAAGTGAATTTCCTTGTTAATTTACGGATTTTACTCGTTTTTGACCCTTTTTCTTTCACTAAAACGGTCATAAAGTCGCCTAGCCATATCGAATCGAAGCATGTAATAGTTCCTAGGAAATCTAACAAGCATATCTACGACATCCATGGTTTATTTCAGAATTTTTTAAAAAGGCCAAAATGGGGGTTAAGTGAATTTCCTTGTTAATTTATGGATTTTACTCATTTTTGACCTTTTTCTTTCACTAAAAAGGTCATAAAGTGGCCTAGCCTTATCAAATCGAAGCATGTAATAGTTCCTATGAAATCTAACAATCATATATTCGAATTCCAAGGTTTATTTTAGAATTTTTTAAAAAGGCCAAAATGGGGGTTAAGTGAATTTCCTTGTTAATATACGGATTTTACTCGTTTTTGACCCTTTTTCTTTCACTAAAAAGGTCATAAAGTGGCCTAGCCTTATCGAATAGAAGCATGTAATAGTTCCTAGGAAATCTAGCAAGCATATCTACGACATCCATGGTTTATTTTAGAATTTTTAAAAATGGCCAAAATGGGGGTTAAGTGAATTTCCTTGTTAATTTACGGATTTTACTCGTTTTTAACCTTTTTTAATTCACTAAAAAGGTCATAAAGTGGCCTAGCCTTATCGAATCGAAGCATGTAATAGTTCCTAGGAAATCTATCAAGCATATCTACGACATCCATGGTTTATTTTAGAATTTTTAAAAACGGCCAAAATGGGGGTTAATTGAATTTCCTTGTTAATTTACAGATTTTACTCGTTTTTGACCATTTTTCTTTCACTAAAAAGGTCATAAAGTGGCCTAGCCTTATCAAATCGAAGCATGTAATAGTTCCTAGGAAATCTAACAAGCATATCTACGACATCCATGGTTTATTTTAGAATTTTTTAAAAAGGCCAAAATGGGGGTTAAGTGAATTTCCTTGTAAATATACGGATTTTACTCATTTTTGACCATTTTTCTTTCACTAAAAAGGTCATAAAGTGGCCTAGCCTTATCGAATCGAAGCATGTAATAGTTCCAAGGAAATCTAGCAAGCATATCTACGACATCCATGGTTTATTTTAGAATTTTTAAAAATGGCCAAAATGGGGGTTAAGTGAATTTCCTTGTTAATTTACGGATTTTACTCGTTTTTGACCCTTTTTCTTTCACTGAAAAGGTCATAAAATGGCCTAGCCATATCGAATCGAAGCATGTAATAGTTCCTAGGAAATCTAACAAGCATATCTACGACATCCATGGTTTATTTAAGAATTTTTAAAAACGGCCAAAATGGGGGTTAATTGAATTTTCTTGTTAATTTACGGATTTTACTCGTTTTTGACCCTTTTTATTTCCCTGAAAAGGTCATAAAGTGGCCTAGCCTTATCGGATCGAAGCATGTAACAGTTCCTAGGAAATCTAACAAGCATATCTACGACATCCATGGTTTATTTTAGAATTTTTTTAAAAAGGCCAAAATGGGGGTTAAGTGAATTTCCTTGTTAATATACGGATTTTACTCATTTTTGACCCTTTTTCTTTCACTAAAAAGGTCATAAAATGGCCTAGCCTTATCGAATCGAAGCATGTAATAGTTCCTATGAAATCTAACAAGCATATATTCGAATTCCAAGGTCGATTTTATCATTTTCGAAAATGGACAAAATGTGGGTTAAGCGAATTTCCTTGTTAATTTACGGATTTTACTCGTTTTTGACCTTTTTTAATTCACTAAAAAGGTCATAAAGTGGCCTAGCCTTATCGAATCGAAGCATGTAATAGTTCCTAGGAAATCTATCAAGCATATCTACGACATCCATGGTTTATTTTAGAATTTTTAAAAACGGCCAAAATGGGGGTTAATTGAATTTCCTTGTTAATTTACGGATTTTACTCGTTTTTGACCATTTTTCTTTCACTAAAAAGGTCATAAAGTGGCCTAGCCTTATCAAATCGAAGCATGTAATAGTTCCTAGGAAATCTAACAAGCATATCTACGACATCCATGGTTTATTTTAGAATTTTTTAAAAAGGCCAAAATGGGGGTTAAGTGAATTTCCTTGTTAATATACGGATTTTACTCATTTTTGACCATTTTTCTTTCACTAAAAAGGTCATAAAGTGGCCTAGCCTTATCGAATCGAAGCGTGTAATAGTTCCTATGAAATCTAACAAGCATATATTCGACTTCCAAGGTTGATTTTATCATTTTCAAACACGGAAAAAATGAGGGTTAAGTGAATTTCCTTGTTAATTTACGGATTTTACTCGTTTTTGACCCTTTTTCTTTCACTAAAAAGGTCATAAAGTGGCCTAGCCTTATCGAATCGAAGCATGTAATAGTTCCTAGGAAATCTAACAAGCATATCTACGACATCCATGGTTTATTTTAGAATTTTTTAAAAAGGCCAAAATGGGGGTTAAGTGAATTTCCTTGTAAATATACGGATTTTACTCATTTTTGACCATTTTTCTTTCACTAAAAAGGTCATAAAGTGGCCTAGCCTTATCGAATCGAAGCGTGTAATAGTTCCTATGAAATCTAACAAGCATATATTCGACTTCCAAGGTTGATTTTATAATTTTCAAACACGGATAAAATGAGGGTTAAGTGAATTTCCTTGTTAATTTACGGATTTTACTCGTTTTTGACCCTTTTTCTTTCACTAAAACGGTCATAAAGTCGCCTAGCCATATCGAATCGAAGCATGTAATAGTTCCTAGGAAATCTAACAAGCATATCTACGACATCCATGGTTTATTTCAGAATTTTTTAAAAAGGCCAAAATGGGGGTTAAGTGAATTTCCTTGTTAATTTATGGATTTTACTCATTTTTGACCTTTTTCTTTCACTAAAAAGGTCATAAAGTGGCCTAGCCTTATCAAATCGAAGCATGTAATAGTTCCTATGAAATCTAACAATCATATATTCGAATTCCAAGGTTTATTTTAGAATTTTTTAAAAAGGCCAAAATGGGGGTTAAGTGAATTTCCTTGTTAATATACGGATTTTACTCGTTTTTGACCCTTTTTCTTTCACTAAAAAGGTCATAAAGTGGCCTAGCCTTATCGAATAGAAGCATGTAATAGTTCCTAGGAAATCTAGCAAGCATATCTACGACATCCATGGTTTATTTTAGAATTTTTAAAAATGGCCAAAATGGGGGTTAAGTGAATTTCCTTGTTAATTTACGGATTTTACTCGTTTTTAACCTTTTTTAATTCACTAAAAAGGTCATAAAGTGGCCTAGCCTTATCGAATCGAAGCATGTAATAGTTCCTAGGAAATCTATCAAGCATATCTACGACATCCATGGTTTATTTTAGAATTTTTAAAAACGGCCAAAATGGGGGTTAATTGAATTTCCTTGTTAATTTACAGATTTTACTCGTTTTTGACCATTTTTCTTTCACTAAAAAGGTCATAAAGTGGCCTAGCCTTATCAAATCGAAGCATGTAATAGTTCCTAGGAAATCTAACAAGCATATCTACGACATCCATGGTTTATTTTAGAATTTTTTAAAAAGGCCAAAATGGGGGTTAAGTGAATTTCCTTGTAAATATACGGATTTTACTCATTTTTGACCATTTTTCTTTCACTAAAAAGGTCATAAAGTGGCCTAGCCTTATCGAATCGAAGCATGTAATAGTTCCTAGGAAATCTAACAAGCATATCTACGACATCCATGGTTTATTTTAGAATTTTTTAAAAAGGCCAAAATGGGGGTTAAGTGAATTTCCTTGTAAATATACGGATTTTACTCATTTTTGACCATTTTTCTTTCACTAAAAAGGTCATAAAGTGGCCTAGCCTTATCGAATCGAAGCGTGTAATAGTTCCTATGAAATCTAACAAGCATATATTCGACTTCCAAGGTTGATTTTATAATTTTCAAACACGGATAAAATGAGGGTTAAGTGAATTTCCTTGTTAATTTACGGATTTTACTCGTTTTTGACCCTTTTTCTTTCACTAAAACGGTCATAAAGTCGCCTAGCCATATCGAATCGAAGCATGTAATAGTTCCTAGGAAATCTAACAAGCATATCTACGACATCCATGGTTTATTTCAGAATTTTTTAAAAAGGCCAAAATGGGGGTTAAGTGAATTTCCTTGTTAATTTATGGATTTTACTCATTTTTGACCTTTTTCTTTCACTAAAAAGGTCATAAAGTGGCCTAGCCTTATCAAATCGAAGCATGTAATAGTTCCTATGAAATCTAACAATCATATATTCGAATTCCAAGGTTTATTTTAGAATTTTTTAAAAAGGCCAAAATGGGGGTTAAGTGAATTTCCTTGTTAATATACGGATTTTACTCGTTTTTGACCCTTTTTCTTTCACTAAAAAGGTCATAAAGTGGCCTAGCCTTATCGAATCGAAGCATGTAATAGTTCCTAGGAAATCTAGCAAGCATATCTACGACATCCATGGTTTATTTTAGAATTTTTAAAAATGGCCAAAATGGGGGTTAAGTGAATTTCCTTGTTAATTTACGGATTTTACTCGTTTTTGACCCTTTTTCTTTCACTGAAAAGGTCATAAAATGGCCTAGCCATATCGAATCGAAGCATGTAATAGTTCCTAGGAAATCTAACAAGCATATCTACGACATCCATGGTTTATTTCAGAATTTTTTAAAAAGGCCAAAATGGGGGTTAAGTGAATTTCCTTGTTAATTTATGGATTTTACTCATTTTTGACCTTTTTCTTTCACTAAAAAGGTCATAAAGTGGCCTAGCCTTATCGAATCGAAGCATGTAATAGTTCCTAGGAAATCTAACAAGCATATCTACGACATCCATGGTTTATTTTAGAATTTTTAAAAATGGCCAAAATGGGGGTTAAGTGAATTTCCTTGTTAATATACGGATTTTACTCGTTTTTGACCATTTTTCTTTCACTAAAAAGGTCATAAAGTGGCCTAGCCTTATCGAATCGAAGCATGTAATAGTTCCTAGGAAATCTAACAAGCATATCTACGACATCCATGGTTTATTTTAGAATTTTTTAAGAAGGCCAAAATGGGGGTTAAGTGAATTTCCTTGTTAATATACGGATTTTACTCATTTTTGACCATTTTTCTTTCACTAAAAAGGTCATAAAGTGGCCTAGCCTTATCGAATCGAAGCGTGTAATAGTTCCTATGAAATCTAACAAGCATATATTCGACTTCCAAGGTTGATTTTATCATTTTCAAACACGGACAAAATGAGGGTTAAGTGAATTTCCTTGTTAATTTACGGATTTTACTCGTTTTTGACCCTTTTTCTTTCACTAAAACGGTCATAAAGTCGCCTAGCCTTATCGAATCGAAGCATGTAATAGTTCCTAGGAAATCTAACAAGCATATCTACGACATCCATGGTTTATTTCAGAATTTTTTAAAAAGGCCAAAATGGGGGTTAAGTGAATTTCCTTGTTAATTTATGGATTTTACTCGTTTTTGACCTTTTTCTTTCACTAAAAAGGTCATAAAGTGGCATAGCCTTATCGAATCGAAGCATGTAATAGTTCCTATGAAATCTAACATGCATATATTCGAATTCCAAGGTTGATTTTATCATTTTCAAAAATGGACAAAATGAGGGTTAAGTGAATTTCCTTGTTAATTTACGGATTTTACTCGTTTTTGACCCTTTTTCTTTCACTAAAAAAGTCATAACGTGGCCTAGCCTTATCGAATCGAAGCATGTAATAGTTCCTAAGAAATCTAACAAGCATATCTACGACATCCATGGTTTATTTTAGAATTTTTTAAAAAGGCCAAAATGGGGGTTAAGTGAATTTCCTTGTTAATATACGGATTTTACTCATTTTTGACCCTTTTTCTTTCACTAAAAAGGTCATAAAGTGGCCTAGCCTTATCGAATCGAAGCATGTAATAGTTCCTATGAAATCTAACAAGCATATATTCGAATTCCAAGGTCGATTTTATCATTTTCGAAAATGGATAAAATGAGGGTTAAGTGAATTTCCTTGTTAATTTACGGATTTTACTCGTTTTTGACCCTTTTTCTTTCACTAAAAAGGTCATAAAGTGGCCTAGCCTTATCGAATCGAAGCATGTAATAGTTCCAAGGAAATCTAGCAAGCATATCTACGACATCCATGGTTTATTTTAGAATTTTTAAAAATGGCCAAAATGGGGGTTAAGTGAATTTCCTTGTTAATTTACGGATTTTACTCGTTTTTGACCCTTTTTCTTTCACTGAAAAGGTCATAAAATGGCCTAGCCATATCGAATCGAAGCATGTAATAGTTCCTAGGAAATCTAACAAGCATATCTACGACATCCATGGTTTATTTAAGAATTTTTAAAAACGGCCAAAATGGGGGTTAAGTGAATTTTCTTGTTAATTTACGGATTTTACTCGTTTTTGACCCTTTTTATTTCCCTGAAAAGGTCATAAAGTGGCCTAGCCTTATCGGATCGAAGCATGTAACAGTTCCTAGGAAATCTAACAAGCATATCTACGACATCCATGGTTTATTTTAGAATTTTTTTAAAAAGGCCAAAATGGGGGTTAAGTGAATTTCCTTGTTAATATACGGATTTTACTCATTTTTGACCCTTTTTCTTTCACTAAAAAGGTCATAAAGTGGCCTAGCCTTATCGAATCGAAGCATGTAATAGTTCCTATGAAATCTAACAAGCATATATTCGAATTCCAAGGTCGATTTTATCATTTTCGAAAATGGACAAAATGTGGGTTAAGCGAATTTCCTTGTTAATTTACGGATTTTACTCGTTTTTGACCTTTTTTAATTCACTAAAAAGGTCATAAAGTGGCCTAGCCTTATCGAATCGAAGCATGTAATAGTTCCTAGGAAATCTATCAAGCATATCTACGACATCCATGGTTTATTTTAGAATTTTTAAAAACGGCCAAAATGGGGGTTAAGTGAATTTCCTTGTTAATATACGGATTTTACTCATTTTTGACCATTTTTCTTTCACTAAAAAGGTCATAAAGTGGCCTAGCCTTATCGAATCGAAGCGTGTAATAGTTCCTATGAAATCTAACAAGCATATATTCGACTTCCAAGGTTGATTTTATCATTTTCAAACACGGAAAAAATGAGGGTTAAGTGAATTTCCTTGTTAATTTACGGATTTTACTCGTTTTTGACCCTTTTTCTTTCACTAAAAAGGTCATAAAGTGGCCTAGCCTTATCGAATCGAAGCATGTAATAGTTCCTAGGAAATCTAACAAGCATATCTACGACATCCATGGTTTATTTTAGAATTTTTTAAAAAGGCCAAAATGGGGGTTAAGTGAATTTCCTTGTAAATATACGGATTTTACTCATTTTTGACCATTTTTCTTTCACTAAAAAGGTCATAAAGTGGCCTAGCCTTATCGAATCGAAGCGTGTAATAGTTCCTATGAAATCTAACAAGCATATATTCGACTTCCAAGGTTGATTTTATAATTTTCAAACACGGATAAAATGAGGGTTAAGTGAATTTCCTTGTTAATTTACGGATTTTACTCGTTTTTGACCCTTTTTCTTTCACTAAAACGGTCATAAAGTCGCCTAGCCATATCGAATCGAAGCATGTAATAGTTCCTAGGAAATCTAACAAGCATATCTACGATATCCATGGTTTATTTCAGAATTTTTTAAAAAGGCCAAAATGGGGGTTAAGTGAATTTCCTTGTTAATTTATGGATTTTACTCATTTTTGACCTTTTTCTTTCACTAAAAAGGTCATAAAGTGGCCTAGCCTTATCAAATCGAAGCATGTAATAGTTCCTATGAAATCTAACAATCATATATTCGAATTCCAAGGTTTATTTTAGAATTTTTTAAAAAGGCCAAAATGGGGGTTAAGTGAATTTCCTTGTTAATATACGGATTTTACTCGTTTTTGACCCTTTTTCTTTCACTAAAAAGGTCATAAAGTGGCCTAGCCTTATCGAATAGAAGCATGTAATAGTTCCTAGGAAATCTAGCAAGCATATCTACGACATCCATGGTTTATTTTAGAATTTTTAAAAATGGCCAAAATGGGGGTTAAGTGAATTTCCTTGTTAATTTACGGATTTTACTCGTTTTTGACCCTTTTTCTTTCACTGAAAAGGTCATAAAATGGCCTAGCCATATCGAATCGAAGCATGTAATAGTTCCTAGGAAATCTAACAAGCATATCTACGAAATCCATGGTTTATTTAAGAATTTTTAAAAACGGCCAAAATGGGGGTTAAGTGAATTTCCTTGTTAATATACGGATTTTACTCGTTTTTGACCCTTTTTCTTTCACTAAAAAGGTCATAAAGTGGCCTAGCCTTATCGAATCGAAGCATGTAATAGTTCCTATGAAATCTAACAAGCATATATTCGAATTCCAAGGTTGATTTTATCATTTTCGAAAATGGACAAAATGAGGGTTAAGCGAATTTCCTTGTTAATTTACGGATTTTACTCGTTTTTAACCTTTTTTAATTCACTAAAAAGGTCATAAAGTGGCCTAGCCTTATCGAATCGAAGCATGTAATAGTTCCTAGGAAATCTATCAAGCATATCTACGACATCCATGGTTTATTTTAGAATTTTTAAAAACGGCCAAAATGGGGGTTAATTGAATTTCCTTGTTAATTTACAGATTTTACTCGTTTTTGACCATTTTTCTTTCACTAAAAAGGTCATAAAGTGGCCTAGCCTTATCAAATCGAAGCATGTAATAGTTCCTAGGAAATCTAACAAGCATATCTACGACATCCATGGTTTATTTTAGAATTTTTTAAAAAGGCCAAAATGGGGGTTAAGTGAATTTCCTTGTAAATATACGGATTTTACTCATTTTTGACCATTTTTCTTTCACTAAAAAGGTCATAAAGTGGCCTAGCCTTATCGAATCGAAGCATGTAATAGTTCCTAGGAAATCTAACAAGCATATCTACGACATCCATGGTTTATTTTAGAATTTTTTAAAAAGGCCAAAATGGGGGTTAAGTGAATTTCCTTGTAAATATACGGATTTTACTCATTTTTGACCATTTTTCTTTCACTAAAAAGGTCATAAAGTGGCCTAGCCTTATCGAATCGAAGCGTGTAATAGTTCCTATGAAATCTAACAAGCATATATTCGACTTCCAAGGTTGATTTTATAATTTTCAAACACGGATAAAATGAGGGTTAAGTGAATTTCCTTGTTAATTTACGGATTTTACTCGTTTTTGACCCTTTTTCTTTCACTAAAACGGTCATAAAGTCGCCTAGCCATATCGAATCGAAGCATGTAATAGTTCCTAGGAAATCTAACAAGCATATCTACGACATCCATGGTTTATTTCAGAATTTTTTAAAAAGGCCAAAATGGGGGTTAAGTGAATTTCCTTGTTAATTTATGGATTTTACTCATTTTTGACCTTTTTCTTTCACTAAAAAGGTCATAAAGTGGCCTAGCCTTATCAAATCGAAGCATGTAATAGTTCCTATGAAATCTAACAATCATATATTCGAATTCCAAGGTTTATTTTAGAATTTTTTAAAAAGGCCAAAATGGGGGTTAAGTGAATTTCCTTGTTAATATACGGATTTTACTCGTTTTTGACCCTTTTTCTTTCACTAAAAAGGTCATAAAGTGGCCTAGCCTTATCGAATCGAAGCATGTAATAGTTCCTAGGAAATCTAGCAAGCATATCTACGACATCCATGGTTTATTTTAGAATTTTTAAAAATGGCCAAAATGGGGGTTAAGTGAATTTCCTTGTTAATTTACGGATTTTACTCGTTTTTGACCCTTTTTCTTTCACTGAAAAGGTCATAAAATGGCCTAGCCATATCGAATCGAAGCATGTAATAGTTCCTAGGAAATCTAACAAGCATATCTACGAAATCCATGGTTTATTTAAGAATTTTTAAAAACGGCCAAAATGGGGGTTAAGTGAATTTTCTTGTTAATTTACGGATTTTACTCATTTTTGACCCTTTTTCTTTCACTAAAAAGGTCATAAAGTGGCCTAGCCTTATCGAATCGAAGCATGTAATAGTTCCTATGAAATCTAACAAGCATATATTCGAATTCCAAGGTTGATTTTATCATTTTCGAAAATGGACAAAATGAGGGTTAAGCGAATTTCCTTGTTAATTTACGGATTTTACTCGTTTTTAACCTTTTTTAATTCACTAAAAAGGTCATAAAGTGGCCTAGCCTTATCGAATCGAAGCATGTAATAGTTCCTAGGAAATCTATCAAGCATATCTACGACATCCATGGTTTATTTTAGAATTTTTAAAAACGGCCAAAATGGGGGTTAATTGAATTTCCTTGTTAATTTACAGATTTTACTCGTTTTTGACCATTTTTCTTTCACTAAAAAGGTCATAAAGTGGCCTAGCCTTATCAAATCGAAGCATGTAATAGTTCCTAGGAAATCTAACAAGCATATCTACGACATCCATGGTTTATTTTAGAATTTTTTAAAAAGGCCAAAATGGGGGTTAAGTGAATTTCCTTGTTAATATACGGATTTTACTCATTTTTGACCATTTTTCTTTCACTAAAAAGGTCATAAAGTGGCCTAGCCTTATCGAATCGAAGCGTGTAATAGTTCCTATGAAATCTAACAAGCATATGTTCGACTTCCAAGGTTGATTTTATCAATTTCAAACACGGAAAAAATGAGGGTTAAGTGAATTTCCTTGTTAATTTACGGATTTTACTCGTTTTTGACCCTTTTTCTTTCACTAAAACGGTCATAAAGTCGCCTAGCCTTGTCGAATCGAGGCATGTAATAGTTCCTAGGAAATCTAACAAGCATATCTACGACATCCATGGTTTATTTCAGAATTTTTTAAAAAGGCCAAAATGGGGGTTAAGTGAATTTCCTTGTTAATTTATGGATTTTACTCGTTTTTGACCTTTTTCTTTCACTAAAAAGGTCATAAAGTGGCCTAGCCTTATCGAATCGAAGCATGTAATAGTTCCTATGAAATCTAACAAGCATATATTCGAATTCCAAGGTCGATTTTATCATTTTCGAAAATGGACAAAATGAGGGTTAAGCGAATTTCCTTGTTAATTTACGGATTTTACTCGTTTTTGACCTTTTTTAATTCACTAAAAAGGTCATAAAGTGGCCTAGCCTTATCGAATCGAAGCATGTAATAGTTCCTAGGAAATCTATCAAGCATATCTACGACATC
The DNA here is from genome assembly GCF_051527215.1 of Medicago sativa. NCBI lineage: Eukaryota > Viridiplantae > Streptophyta > Magnoliopsida > Fabales > Fabaceae > Medicago > Medicago sativa. Next base: position 25,681,095 of record NC_140749.1, on the reverse strand, counting down.
CATGGTTTATTTTAGAATTTTTTTAAAAAGGCCAAAATGGGGGTTAAGTGAATTTCCTTGTTAATATACGGATTTTACTCATTTTTGACCCTTTTTCTTTCACTAAAAAGGTCATAAAGTGGCCTAGCCTTATCGAATCGAAGCGTGTAATAGTTCCTATGAAATCTAACAAGCATATATTCGAATTCCAAGGTCGATTTTATCATTTTTGAAAATGGACAAAATGAGGGTTAAGCGAATTTCCTTGTTAATTTACGGATTTTACTCGTTTTTGACCTTTTTTAATTCACTAAAAAGGTCATAAAGTGGCCTAGCCTTATCGAATCGAAGCATGTAATAGTTCCTAGGAAATCTATCAAGCATATCTACGACATCCATGATTTATTTTAGAATTTTTAAAAACGGCCAAAATGGGGGTTAATTGAATTTCCTTGTTAATTTACGGATTTTACTCATTTTTGACCATTTTTCTTTCACTAAAAAGGTCATAAAGTGGCCTAGCCTTATCGAATCGAAGCGTGTAATAGTTCCTATGAAATCTAACAAGCATATATTCGACTTCCAAGGTTGATTTTATCATTTTCAAACACGGAAAAAATGAGGGTTAAGTGAATTTCCTTGTTAATTTACGGTTTTTACTCGTTTTTGACCATTTTTCTTTCACTAAAAAGGTCATAAAGTGGCCTAGCCTTAGCAAATCGAAGCATGTAATAGTTCCTAGGAAATCTAACAAGCATATCTACGACATCCATGGTTTATTTTAGAATTTTTTAAAAAGGCCAAAATGGGGGTTAAGTGAATTTCCTTGTTAATATACGGATTTTACTCATTTTTGACCATTTTTCTTTCACTAAAAAGGTCATAAAGTGGCCTAGCCTTATCGAATCGAAGCGTGTAATAGTTCCTATGAAATCTAACAAGCATATATTCGACTTCCAAGGTTGATTTTATCATTTTCAAACACGGAAAAAATGAGGGTTAAGTGAATTTCCTTGTTAATTTACGGTTTTTACTCGTTTTTGACCCTTTTTCTTTCACTAAAAAGGTCATAAAGTGGCCTAGCCTTATCGAATCGAAGCATGTAATAGTTCCTAGGAAATCTAACAAGCATATCTACGACATCCATGGTTTATTTTAGAATTTTTTAAAAAGGCCAAAATGGGGGTTAAGTGAATTTCCTTGTTAATATACGGATTTTACTCATTTTTGACCATTTTTCTTTCACTAAAAAGGTCATAAAGTGGCCTAGCCTTATCGAATCGAAGCGTGTAATAGTTCCTATGAAATTTAACAAGCATATATTCGACTTCCAAGGTTGATTTTATAATTTTCAAACACGGATAAAATGAGGGTTAAGTGAATTTCCTTGTTAATTTACGGATTTTACTCGTTTTTGACCCTTTTTCTTTCACTAAAACGGTCATAAAGTCGCCTAGCCATATCGAATCGAAGCATGTAATAGTTCCTAGGAAATCTAACAAGCATATCTACGACATCCATGGTTTATTTCAGAATTTTTTAAAAAGGCCAAAATGGGGGTTAAGTGAATTTCCTTGTTAATTTATGGATTTTACTCGTTTTTGACCTTTTTCTTTCACTAAAAAGGTCATAAAGTGGCCTAGCCTTATCAAATCGAAGCATGTAATAGTTCCTATGAAATCTAGCAAGCATATATTCGAATTCCAACGTTTATTTTAGAATTTTTTAAAAAGGCCAAAATGGGGGTTAAGTGAATTTCCTTGTTAATATACGGATTTTACTCGTTTTTGACCCTTTTTCTTTCACTAAAAAGGTCATAAAGTGGCCTAGCCTTATCGAATCGAAGCATGTAATAGTTCCTAGGAAATCTAGCAAGCATATCTACGACATCCATGGTTTATTTTAGAATTTTTAAAAATGGCCAAAATGGGGGTTAAGTGAATTTCCTTGTTAATTTACGGATTTTACTCGTTTTTGACCCTTTTTCTTTCACTGAAAAGGTCATAAAATGGCCTAGCCATATCGAATCGAAGCATGTAATAGTTCCTAGGAAATCTAACAAGCATATCTACGAAATCCATGGTTTATTTAAGAATTTTTAAAAACGGCCAAAATGGGGGTTAAGTGAATTTCCTTGTTAATATAAGGATTTTACTCGTTTTTGACCCTTTTTCTTTCACTAAAAAGGTCATAAAGTGGCCTAGCCTTATCGAATCGAAGCATGTAATAGTTCCTATGAAATCTAACAAGCATATATTCGAATTCCAAGGTTGATTTTATCATTTTCAAACACGGAAAAAATGAGGGTTAAGTGAATTTCCTTGTTAATTTACGGTTTTTACTCGTTTTTGACCCTTTTTCTTTCACTGAAAAGGTCATAAAGTGGCCTAGCCTTATCGAATCGAAGCATGTAATAGTTCCTAGGAAATCTAACAAGCATATCTACGACATCCATGGTTTATTTTAGAATTTTTTAAAAAGGCCAAAATGGGGGTTAAGTGAATTTCCTTGTTAATATACGGATTTTACTCATTTTTGACCATTTTTCTTTCACTAAAAAGGTCATAAAGTGGCCTAGCCTTATCGAATCGAAGCGTGTAATAGTTCCTATGAAATTTAACAAGCATATATTCGACTACCAAGGTTGATTTTATAATTTTCAAACACGGATAAAATGAGGGTTAAGTGAATTTCCTTGTTAATTTACGGATTTTACTCGTTTTTGACCCTTTTTCTTTCACTAAAACGGTCATAAAGTCGCCTAGCCATATCGAATCGAAGCATGTAATAGTTCCTAGGAAATCTAACAAGCATATCTACGACATCCATGGTTTATTTCAGAATTTTTTAAAAAGGCCAAAATGGGGGTTAAGTGAATTTCCTTGTTAATTTATGGATTTTACTCGTTTTTGACCTTTTTCTTTCACTAAAAAGGTCATAAAGTGGCCTAGCCTTATCAAATCGAAGCATGTAATAGTTCCTATGAAATCTAGCAAGCATATATTCAAATTCCAACGTTTATTTTAGAATTTTTTAAAAAGGCCAAAATGGGGGTTAAGTGAATTTCCTTGTTAATATACGGATTTTACTCGTTTTTGACCCTTTTTCTTTCACTAAAAAGGTCATAAAGTGGCCTAGCCTTATCGAATCGAAGCATGTAATAGTTCCTAGGAAATCTAGCAAGCATATCTACGACATCCATGGTTTATTTTAGAATTTTTAAAAATGGCCAAAATGGGGGTTAAGCGAATTTCCTTGTTAATTTACGGATTTTACTCGTTTTTGACCTTTTTTAATTCACTAAAAAGGTCATAAAGTGGCCTAGCCTTATCGAATCGAAGCATGTAATAGTTCCTAGGAAATCTATCAAGCATATCTACGACATCCATGGTTTATTTTAGAATTTTTAAAAACGGCCAAAATGGGGGTTAATTGAATTTCCTTGTTAATTTACAGATTTTACTCGTTTTTGACCATTTTTCTTTCACTAAAAAGGTCATAAAGTGGCCTAGCCTTATCAAATCGAAGCATGTAATAGTTCCTAGGAAATCTAACAAGCATATCTACGACATCCATGGTTTATTTTAGAATTTTTTAAAAAGGCCAAAATGGGGGTTAAGTGAATTTCCTTGTTAATATACGGATTTTACTCATTTTTGACCATTTTTCTTTCACTAAAAAGGTCATAAAGTGGCCTAGCCTTATCGAATCGAAGCGTGTAATAGTTCCTATGAAATCTAACAAGCATATGTTCGACTTCCAAGGTTGATTTTATCATTTTCAAACACGGAAAAAATGAGGGTTAAGTGAATTTCCTTGTTAATTTACGGATTTTACTCGTTTTTGACCCTTTTTCTTTCACTAAAACGGTCATAAAGTCGCCTAGCCTTATCGAATCGAAGCATGTAATAGTTCCTAGGAAATCTAACAAGCATATCTACGACATCCATTGTTTATTTTAGAATTTTTTAAAAAGGCCAAAATGGGGGTTAAGTGAATTTCCTTGTTAATATACGGATTTTACTCATTTTTGACCATTTTTCTTTCACTAAAAAGGTCATAAAGTGTCCTAGCCTTATCGAATCGAAGCGTGTAATAGTTCCTATGAAATCTAACAAGCATATGTTCGACTTCCAAGGTTGATTTTATCATTTTCAAACACGGAAAAAATGAGGGTTAAGTGAATTTCTTGTTAATTTACGGATTTTACTCGTTTTTGACCCTTTTTCTTTCACTAAAACGGTCATAAAGTCGCCTAGCCTTATCGAATCGAAGCATGTAATAGTTCCTAGGAAATCTAACAAGCATATCTACGACATCCATTGTTTATTTTAGAATTTTTTAAAAAGGACAAAATGGGGGTTAAGTGAATTTCCTTGTTAATATACGGATTTTACTCATTTTTGACCATTTTTCTTTCACTAAAAAGGTCATAAAGTGGCCTAGCCTTATCGAATCGAAGCGTGTAATAGTTCCTATGAAATTTAACAAGCATATATTCGACTTCCAAGGTTGATTTTATAATTTTCAAACACGGATAAAATGAGGGTTAAGTGAATTTCCTTGTTAATTTACGGATTTTACTCGTTTTTGACCCTTTTTCTTTCACTAAAACGGTCATAAAGTGGCCTAGCCTTATCGAATCGAAGCATCTAATAGTTCCTAGGAAATCTAACAAGCATATCTACGACATCCATTGTTTATTTTAGAATTTTTTAAAAAGGCCAAAATGGGGGTTAAGTGAATTTCCTTGTTAATATACGGATTTTACTCATTTTTGACCATTTTTCTTTCACTAAAAAGGTCATAAAGTGGCCTAGCCTTATCAAATCGAAGCATGTAATAGTTCCTAGGAAATCTAACAAGCATATCTACGACATCCATGGTTTATTTTAGAATTTTTTAAAAAGGCCAAAATGGGGGTTAAGTGAATTTCCTTGTTAATATACGGATTTTACTCATTTTTGACCATTTTTCTTTCACTAAAAAGGTCATAAAGTGGCCTAGCCTTATCGAATCGAAGCGTGTAATAGTTCCTATGAAATCTAACAAGCATATGTTCGACTTCCAAGGTTGATTTTATCATTTTCAAACACGGAAAAAATGAGGGTTAAGTGAATTTCCTTGTTAATTTACGGATTTTACTCGTTTTTGACCCTTTTTCTTTCACTAAAACGGTCATAAAGTCGCCTAGCCTTATCGAATCGAAGCATGTAATAGTTCCTAGGAAATCTAACAAGCATATCTACGACATCCATTGTTTATTTTAGAATTTTTTAAAAAGGCCAAAATGGGGGTTAAGTGAATTTCCTTGTTAATATACGGATTTTACTCATTTTTGACCATTTTTCTTTCACTAAAAAGGTCATAAAGTGTCCTAGCCTTATCGAATCGAAGCGTGTAATAGTTCCTATGAATTCTAACAAGCATATGTTCGACTTCCAAGGTTGATTTTATCATTTTCAAACACGGAAAAAATGAGGGTTAAGTGAATTTCCTTGTTAATTTACGGATTTTACTCGTTTTTGACCCTTTTTCTTTCACTAAAACGGTCATAAAGTCGCCTAGCCTTATCGAATCGAAGCATGTAATAGTTCCTAGGAAATCTAACAAGCATATCTACGACATCCATTGTCTATTTTAGAATTTTTTAAAAAGGACAAAATGGGGGTTAAGTGAATTTCCTTGTTAATATACGGATTTTACTCATTTTTGACCATTTTTCTTTCACTAAAAAGGTCATAAAGTGGCCTAGCCTTATCGAATCGAAGCGTGTAATAGTTCCTATGAAATTTAACAAGCATATATTCGACTTCCAAGGTTGATTTTATAATTTTCAAACACGGATAAAATGAGGGTTAAGTGAATTTCCTTGTTAATTTACGGATTTTACTCGTTTTTGACCCTTTTTCTTTCACTAAAACGGTCATAAAGTGGCCTAGCCTTATCGAATCGAAGCATCTAATAGTTCCTAGGAAATCTAACAAGCATATCTACGACATCCATTGTTTATTTTAGAATTTTTTAAAAAGGCCAAAATGGGGGTTAAGTGAATTTCCTTGTTAATATACGGATTTTACTCATTTTTGACCATTTTTCTTTCACTAAAAAGGTCATAAAGTGGCCTAGCCTTATCAAATCGAAGCATGTAATAGTTCCTAGGAAATCTAACAAGCATATCTACGACATCCATGGTTTATTTTAGAATTTTTTAAAAAGGCCAAAATGGGGGTTAAGTGAATTTCCTTGTTAATATACGGATTTTACTCATTTTTGACCATTTTTCTTTCACTAAAAAGGTCATAAAGTGGCCTAGCCTTATCGAATCGAAGCGTGTAATAGTTCCTATGAAATCTAACAAGCATATGTTCGACTTCCAAGGTTGATTTTATCATTTTCAAACACGGAAAAAATGAGGGTTAAGTGAATTTCCTTGTTAATTTACGGATTTTACTCGTTTTTGACCCTTTTTCTTTCACTAAAACGGTCATAAAGTCGCCTAGCCTTATCGAATCGAAGCATGTAATAGTTCCTAGGAAATCTAACAAGCATATCTACGACATCCATTGTTTATTTTAGAATTTTTTAAAAAGGCCAAAATGGGGGTTAAGTGAATTTCCTTGTTAATATACGGATTTCACTCATTTTTGACCATTTTTCTTTCACTAAAAAGGTCATAAAGTGTCCTAGCCTTATCGAATCGAAGCGTGTAATAGTTCCTATGAAATCTAACAAGCATATGTTCGACTTCCAAGGTTGATTTTATCATTTTCAAACACGGAAAAAATGAGGGTTAAGTGAATTTCCTTGTTAATTTACGGATTTTACTCGTTTTTGACCCTTTTTCTTTCACTAAAACGGTCATAAAGTCGCCTAGCCTTATCGAATCGAAGCATGTAATAGTTCCTAGGAAATCTAACAAGCATATCTACGACATCCATTGTCTATTTTAGAATTTTTTAAAAAGGACAAAATGGGGGTTAAGTGAATTTCCTTGTTAATATACGGATTTTACTCATTTTTGACCATTTTTCTTTCACTAAAAAGGTCATAAAGTGGCCTAGCCTTATCGAATCGAAGCGTGTAATAGTTCCTATGAAATTTAACAAGCATATATTCGACTTCCAAGGTTGATTTTATAATTTTCAAACACGGATAAAATGAGGGTTAAGTGAATTTCCTTGTTAATTTACGGATTTTACTCGTTTTTGACCCTTTTTCTTTCACTAAAACGGTCATAAAGTGGCCTAGCCTTATCGAATCGAAGCATCTAATAGTTCCTAGGAAATCTAACAAGCATATCTACGACATCCATTGTTTATTTTAGAATTTTTTAAAAAGGCCAAAATGGGGGTTAAGTGAATTTCCTTGTTAATATACGGATTTTACTCATTTTTGACCATTTTTCTTTCACTAAAAAGGTCATAAAGTGGCCTAGCCTTATCAAATCGAAGCATGTAATAGTTCCTAGGAAATCTAACAAGCATATCTACGACATCCATGGTTTATTTTAGAATTTTTTAAAAAGGCCAAAATGGGGGTTAAGTGAATTTCCTTGTTAATATACGGATTTTACTCATTTTTGACCATTTTTCTTTCACTAAAAAGGTCATAAAGTGGCCTAGCCTTATCGAATCGAAGCGTGTAATAGTTCCTATGAAATCTAACAAGCATATGTTCGACTTCCAAGGTTGATTTTATCATTTTCAAACACGGAAAAAATGAGGGTTAAGTGAATTTCCTTGTTAATTTACGGATTTTACTCGTTTTTGACCCTTTTTCTTTCACTAAAACGGTCATAAAGTCGCCTAGCCTTATCGAATCGAAGCATGTAATAGTTCCTAGGAAATCTAACAAGCATATCTACGACATCCATTGTTTATTTTAGAATTTTTTAAAAAGGCCAAAATGGGGGTTAAGTGAATTTCCTTGTTAATATACGGATTTTACTCATTTTTGACCATTTTTCTTTCACTAAAAAGGTCATAAAGTGTCCTAGCCTTATCGAATCGAAGCGTGTAATAGTTCCTATGAAATCTAACAAGCATATGTTCGACTTCCAAGGTTGATTTTATCATTTTCAAACACGGAAAAAATGAGGGTTAAGTGAATTTCCTTGTTAATTTACGGATTTTACTCGTTTTTGACCCTTTTTCTTTCACTAAAACGGTCATAAAGTCGCCTAGCCTTATCGAATCGAAGCATGTAATAGTTCCTAGGAAATCTAACAAGCATATCTACGACATCCATTGTCTATTTTAGAATTTTTTAAAAAGGACAAAATGGGGGTTAAGTGAATTTCCTTGTTAATATACGGATTTTACTCATTTTTGACCATTTTTCTTTCACTAAAAAGGTCATAAAGTGGCCTAGCCTTATCGAATCGAAGCGTGTAATAGTTCCTATGAAATTTAACAAGCATATATTCGACTTCCAAGGTTGATTTTATAATTTTCAAACACGGATAAAATGAGGGTTAAGTGAATTTCCTTGTTAATTTACGGATTTTACTCGTTTTTGACCCTTTTTCTTTCACTAAAACGGTCATAAAGTGGCCTAGCCTTATCGAATCGAAGCATCTAATAGTTCCTAGGAAATCTAACAAGCATATCTACGACATCCATTGTTTATTTTAGAATTTTTTAAAAAGGCCAAAATGGGGGTTAAGTGAATTTCCTTGTTAATATACGGATTTTACTCATTTTTGACCATTTTTCTTTCACTAAAAAGGTCATAAAGTGGCCTAGCCTTATCAAATCGAAGCATGTAATAGTTCCTAGGAAATCTAACAAGCATATCTACGACATCCATGGTTTATTTTAGAATTTTTTAAAAAGGCGAAAATGGGGGTTAAGTGAATTTCCTTGTTAATATACGGATTTTACTCATTTTTGACCATTTTTCTTTCACTAAAAAGGTCATAAAGTGGCCTAGCCTTATCGAATCGAAGCGTGTAATAGTTCCTATGAAATCTAACAAGCATATGTTCGACTTCCAAGGTTGATTTTATCATTTTCAAACACGGAAAAAATGAGGGTTAAGTGAATTTCCTTGTTAATTTACGGATTTTACTCGTTTTTGACCCTTTTTCTTTCACTAAAATGGTCATAAAGTCGCCTAGCCTTATCGAATCGAAGCATGTAATAGTTCCTAGGAAATCTAACAAGCATATCTACGACATCCATTGTCTATTTTAGAATTTTTTAAAAAGGACAAAATGGGGGTTAAGTGAATTTCCTTGTTAATATACGGATTTTACTCATTTTTGACCATTTTTCTTTCACTAAAAAGGTCATAAAGTGGCCTAGCCTTATCGAATCGAAGCGTGTAATAGTTCCTATGAAATTTAACAAGCATATATTCGACTTCCAAGGTTGATTTTATAATTTTCAAACACGGATAAAATGAGGGTTAAGTGAATTTCCTTGTTAATTTACGGATTTTACTCGTTTTTGACCCTTTTTCTTTCACTAAAACGGTCATAAAGTGGCCTAGCCTTATCGAATCGAAGCATCTAATAGTTCCTAGGAAATCTAACAAGCATATCTACGACATCCATTGTTTATTTTAGAATTTTTTAAAAAGGCCAAAATGGGGGTTAAGTGAATTTCCTTGTTAATATACGGATTTTACTCATTTTTGACCATTTTTCTTTCACTAAAAAGGTCATAAAGTGGCCTAGCCTTATCAAATCGAAGCATGTAATAGTTCCTATGAAATCTAACAAGCATATATTCGAATTCCAAGGTTTATTTTAGAATTTTTTTGAAAAGGCCAAAATGGGGGTTAAGTGAATTTCCTTGTTAATATACGGATTTTACTCGTTTTTGACCCTTTTTCTTTCACTAAAAAGGTCATAAAGTGGCCTAGCCTTATCGAATCGAAGCATGTAATAGTTCCTAGGAAATCTAGCAAGCATATCTACGACATCCATGGTTTATTTTAGAATTTTTAAAAATGGCCAAAATGGGGGTTAAGTGAATTTCCTTGTTAATTTACGGATTTTACTCGTTTTTGACCCTTTTTCTTTCACTGAAAAGGTCATAAAATGGCCTAGCCATATCGAATCGAAGCATGTAATAGTTCCTAGGAAATCTAACAAGCATATCTACGACATCCATGGTTTATTTAAGAATTTTTAAAAACGGCCAAAATGGGGGTTAAGCGAATTTTCTTGTTAATTTACGGATTTTACTTGTTTTTGACCCTTTTTATTTCACTGAAAAGGTCATAAAGTGGCCTAGCCTTATCGAATCGAAGCATGTAATAGTTCCTAGGAAATCTAACAAGCATATCTACGACATCCATAGTTTATTTTAGAATTTTTTAAAAAGGCCAAAATGGGGGTTAAGTGAATTTCCTTGTTAATATACGAATTTTACTCATTTTTGACCCTTTTTCTTTCACTAAAAAGGTCATAAAGTGGCCTAGCCTTATCGAATCGAAGCATGTAATAGTTCCTATGAAATCTAACAAGCATATATTCGAATTCCAAGGTTGATTTTATCATTTTCGAAAATGGACAAAATGAGGGTTAAGCGAATTTCCTTGTTAATTTACGGATTTTACTCGTTTTTGACCTTTTTTAATTCACTAAAAAGGTCATAAAGTAGCCTAGCCTTATCGAATCGAAGCATGTAATAGTTCCTAGGAAATCTATCAAGCATATCTACGACATCCATGGTTTATTTTAGAATTTTTAAAAACGGCCAAAATGGGGGTTAATTGAATTTCCTTGTTAATTTACAGATTTTACTCGTTTTTGACCATTTTTCTTTCACTAAAAAGGTCATAAAGTGGCCTAGCCTTATCAAATCGAAGCATGTAATAGTTCCTAGGAAATCTAACAAGCATATCTACGACATCCATGGTTTATTTTAGAATTTTTTAAAAAGGCCAAAATGGGGGTTAAGTGAATTTCCTTGTTAATATACGGATTTTACTCATTTTTGACCATTTTTCTTTCACTAAAAAGGTCATAAAGTGGCCTAGCCTTATCGAATCGAAGCGTGTAATAGTTCCTATGAAATTTAACAAGCATATATTCGACTTCCAAGGTTGATTTTATAATTTTCAAACACGGATAAAATGAGGGTTAAGTGAATTTCCTTGTTAATTTACGGATTTTACTCGTTTTTGACCCTTTTTCTTTCACTAAAACGGTCATAAAGTGGCCTAGCCTTATCGAATCGAAGCATCTAATAGTTCCTAGGAAATCTAACAAGCATATCTACGACATCCATTGTTTATTTTAGAATTTTTTAAAAAGGCCAAAATGGGGGTTAAGTGAATTTCCTTGTTAATATACGGATTTTACTCATTTTTGACCATTTTTCTTTCACTAAAAAGGTCATAAAGTGGCCTAGCCTTATCAAATCGAAGCATGTAATAGTTCCTATGAAATCTAACAAGCATATATTCGAATTCCAAGGTTTATTTTAGAATTTTTTTGAAAAGGCCAAAATGGGGGTTAAGTGAATTTCCTTGTTAATATACGGATTTTACTCGTTTTTGACCCTTTTTCTTTCACTAAAAAGGTCATAAAGTGGCCTAGCCTTATCGAATCGAAGCATGTAATAGTTCCTATGAAATCTAACAAGCATATATTCGAATTCCAAGGTTGATTTTATCATTTTCGAAAATGGACAAAATGAGGGTTAAGCGAATTTCCTTGTTAATTTACGGATTTTACTCGTTTTTGACCTTTTTTAATTCACTAAAAAGGTCATAAAGTAGCCTAGCCTTATCGAATCGAAGCATGTAATAGTTCCTAGGAAATCTATCAAGCATATCTACGACATCCATGGTTTATTTTAGAATTTTTAAAAACGGCCAAAATGGGGGTTAATTGAATTTCCTTGTTAATTTACAGATTTTACTCGTTTTTGACCATTTTTCTTTCACTAAAAAGGTCATAAAGTGGCCTAGCCTTATCAAATCGAAGCATGTAATAGTTCCTAGGAAATCTAACAAGCATATCTACGACATCCATGGTTTATTTTAGAATTTTTTAAAAAGGCCAAAATGGGGGTTATGTGAATTTCCTTGTTAATATACGGATTTTACTCATTTTTGACCATTTTTCTTTCACTAAAAAGGTCATAAAGTGGCCTAGCCTTATCGAATCGAAGCGTGTAATAGTTCCTATGAAATTTAACAAGCATATATTCGACTTCCAAGGTTGATTTTATAATTTTCAAACACGGATAAAATGAGGGTTAAGTGAATTTCCTTGTTAATTTACGGATTTTACTCGTTTTTGACCCTTTTTCTTTCACTAAAACGGTCATAAAGTGGCCTAGCCTTATCGAATCGAAGCATCTAATAGTTCCTAGGAAATCTAACAAGCATATCTACGACATCCATTGTTTATTTCAGAATTTTTTAAAAAGGCCAAAATGGGGGTTAAGTGAATTTCCTTGTTAATTTATGGATTTTACTCGTTTTTGACCTTTTTCTTTCACTAAAAAGGTCATAAAGTGGCCTAGCCTTATCGAATCGAAGCATGTAATAGTTCCTATGAAATCTAACAAGCATATATTCGAATTCCAAGGTTGATTTTATCATTTTCGAAAATGGATAAAATGAGGGTTAAGTGAATTTCCTTGTTAATTTACGGATTTTACTCGTTTTTGACCCTTTTTCTTTCACTAAAAAGGTCATAAAGTGGCCTAGCCTTATCGAATCGAAGCATGTAATAGTTCCTAGGAAATCTAACAAGCATATCTACGACATCCATGGTTTATTTTAGAATTTTTAAAAACGGCCAAATTGGGGGTTAATTGAATTTCCTTGTTAATTTACGGATTTTACTCGTTTTTGACCCTTTTTCTTTCACTAAAAAGGTCATAAAGTGGCCTAGCCTTATCGAATCGAAGCATCTAATAGTTCCTAGGAAATCTAGCAAGCATATCTACGACATCCATGGTTTATTTTAGAATTTTTAAAAACGGCCAAAATGGGGGTTAAGTGAATTTCCTTGTTAATTTACGGATTTTACTCGTTTTTGACCATTTTTCTTTCACTGAAAAGGTCATAAAATGCGCTAGCCATATCGAATCGAAGCATGTAATAGTTCCTAGGAAATCTAACAAGCATATCTACGACATCCATGGTTTATTTTAGAATTTTTAAAAACGGCCAAAATGGGGGTTAAGTGAATTTTCTTGTTAATTTACGGATTTTACTCGTTTTTGACCCTTTTTCTTTCACTAAAAAGGTCATAAAGTGGCCTAGCCTTATCGAATCGAAGCATGTAATAGTTCCTAGGAAATCTAACAAGCATATCTACGACATCCATAGTTTATTTTAGAATTTTTTAAAAAGGCCAAAATGGGGGTTAAGTGAATTTCCTTGTTAATATACGAATTTTACTCATTTTTGACCCTTTTTCTTTCACTAAAAAGGTCATAAAGTGGCCTAGCCTTATCGAATCGAAGCATGTAATAGTTCCTATGAAATCTAACAAGCATATATTCGAATTCCAAGGTTGATTTTATCATTTTCGAAAATGGACAAAATGAGGGTTAAGCGAATTTCCTTGTTAATTTACGGATTTTACTCGTTTTTGACCTTTTTTAATTCACTAAAAAGGTCATAAAGTAGCCTAGCCTTATCGAATCGAAGCATGTAATAGTTCCTAGGAAATCTATCAAGCATATCTACGACATCCATGGTTTATTTTAGAATTTTTAAAAACGGCCAAAATGGGGGTTAATTGAATTTCCTTGTTAATTTACAGATTTTACTCGTTTTTGACCATTTTTCTTTCACTAAAAAGGTCATAAAGTGGCCTAGCCTTATCAAATCGAAGCATGTAATAGTTCCTAGGAAATCTAACAAGCATATCTACGACATCCATGGTTTATTTTAGAATTTTTTAAAAAGGCCAAAATGGGGGTTATGTGAATTTCCTTGTTAATATACGGATTTTACTCATTTTTGACCATTTTTCTTTCACTAAAAAGGTCATAAAGTGGCCTAGCCTTATCGAATCGAAGCGTGTAATAGTTCCTATGAAATCTAACAAGCATATGTTCGACTTCCAAGGTTGATTTTATCATTTTCAAACACGGAAAAAATGAGGGTTAAGTGAATTTCCTTGTTAATTTACGGATTTTACTCGTTTTTGACCCTTTTTCATTCACTAAAACGGTCATAAAGTCGCCTAGCCTTATCGAATCGAAGCATGTAATAGTTCCTAGGAAATCTAACAAGCATATCTACGACATCCATGGTTTATTTCAGAATTTTTTAAAAAGGCCAAAATGGGGGTTAAGTGAATTTCCTTGTTAATTTATGGATTTTACTCGTTTTTGACCTTTTTCTTTCACTAAAAAGGTCATAAAGTGGCCTAGCCTTATCGAATCGAAGCATGTAATAGTTCCTATGAAATCTAACAAGCATATATTCGAATTCCAAGGTTGATTTTATCATTTTCGAAAATGGATAAAATGAGGGTTAAGTGAATTTCCTTGTTAATTTACGGATTTTACTCGTTTTTGACCCTTTTTCTTTCACTAAAAAGGTCATAAAGTGGCCTAGCCTTATCGAATCGAAGCATGTAATAGTTCCTAGGAAATCTAACAAGCATATCTACGACATCCATGGTTTATTTTAGAATTTTTAAAAACGGCCAAATTGGGGGTTAATTGAATTTCCTTGTTAATTTACGGATTTTACTCGTTTTTGACCCTTTTTCTTTCACTAAAAAGGTCATAAAGTGGCCTAGCCTTATCGAATCGAAGCATCTAATAGTTCCTAGGAAATCTAGCAAGCATATCTACGACATCCATGGTTTATTTTAGAATTTTTAAAAACGGCCAAAATGGGGGTTAAGTGAATTTCCTTGTTAATTTACGGATTTTACTCGTTTTTGACCATTTTTCTTTCACTGAAAAGGTCATAAAATGCGCTAGCCATATCGAATCGAAGCATGTAATAGTTCCTAGGAAATCTAACAAGCATATCTACGACATCCATGGTTTATTTTAGAATTTTTAAAAACGGCCAAAATGGGGGTTAAGTGAATTTTCTTGTTAATTTACGGATTTTACTCGTTTTTGACCCTTTTTCTTTCACTAAAAAGGTCATAAAGTGGCCTAGCCTTATCGAATCGAAGCATGTAATAGTTCCTAGGAAATCTAACAAGCATATCTACGACATCCATCGTTTATTTTAGAATTTTTTAAAAAGGCCAAAATGGGGGTTAAGTGAATTTCCTTGTTAATATACGGATTTTACTCATTTTTGACCCTTTTTCTTTCACTAAAAAGGTCATAAAGTGGCCTAGCCTTATCGAATCGAAGCATGTAATAGTTCCTATGAAATCTAACAAGCATATATTCGAATTCCAAGGTTGATTTTATCATTTTCGAAAATGGATAAAATGAGGGTTAAGTGAATTTCCTTGTTAATTTACGGATTTTACTCGTTTTTGACCCTTTTTCTTTCACTAAAAAGGTCATAAAGTGGCCTAGCCTTATCGAATCGAAGCATGTAATAGTTCCTAGGAAATCTAACAAGCATATCTACGACATCCACGGTTTATTTTAGAATTTTTAAAAACGGCCAAAATGGGGGTTAATTGAATTTCCTTGTTAATTTACGGATTTTACTCGTTTTTGACCCTTTTTCTTTCACTAAAAAGGTCATAAAGTGGCCTAGCCTTATCGAATCGAAGCATCTAATAGTTCCTAGGAAATCTAGCAAGCATATCTACGGCATCCATGGTTTATTTTAGAATTTTTAAAAACGGCCAAAATGGGGGTTAAGTGAATTTCCTTGTTAATATACGGATTTTACTCATTTTTGACCCTTTTTCTTTCACTAAAAAGGTCATAAAGTGGCCTAGCCTTATCGAATCGAAGCATGTAATAGTTCCTAGGAAATCTAACAAGCATATCTACGACATCCATGGTTTATTTTAGAATTTTTAAAAACGGCCAAAATGGGGGTTAATTGAATTTCCTTGTTAATTTACGGATTTTACTCGTTTTTGACCCTTTTTCTTTCACTAAAAAGGTCATAAAGTGGCCTAGCCTTATCGAATCGAAGCATGTAATAGTTCCTAGGAAATCTAACAAGCATATCTACGACATCCATGGTTTATTTTAGAATTTTTAAAAACGGCCAAAATGGGGGTTAATTGAATTTCCTTGTTAATATACGGATTTTACTCATTTTTGACCCTTTTTCTTTCACTAAAAAGGTCATAAAGTGGCCTAGCCTTATCGAATCGAAGCATGTAATAGTTCCTATGAAATCTAACAAGCATATATTCGAATTCCAAGGTTGATTTTATCATTTTCGAAAATGGATAAAATGAGGGTTAAGTGAATTTCCTTGTTAATTTACGGATTTTACTCGTTTTTGACCCTTTTTCTTTCACTAAAAAGGTCATAAAGTGGCCTAGCCTTATCGAATCGAAGCATCTAATAGTTCCTAGGAAATCTAGCAAGCATATCTACGACATCCATGGTTTATTTTAGTATTTTTAAAAACGGCCAAAATGGGGGTTAAGTGAATTTCCTTGTTAATTTACGGATTTTACTCGTTTTTGACCATTTTTCTTTCACTGAAAAGGTCATAAAATGCGCTAGCCATATCGAATCGAAGCATGTAATAGTTCCTAGGAAATCTAACAAGCATATCTACGACATCCATGGTTTATTTTAGAATTTTTAAAAACGGCCAAAATGGGGGTTAAGTGAATTTTCTTGTTAATTTACGGATTTTACTCGTTTTTGACCCTTTTTCTTTCACTGAAAAGGTCATAAAGTGGCCTAGCCTTATCGAATCGAAGCATGTAATAGTTCCTAGGAAATCTAACAAGCATATCTACGACATCCATGGTTTATTTTAGAATTTTTAAAATCGGCCAAAATGGGGGTTAATTGAATTTCCTTGTTAATATACGGATTTTACTCATTTTTGACCCTTTTTCTTTCACTAAAAAGGTCATAAAGTGGCCTAGACTTATCGAATCGAAGCATGTAATAGTTCCTATGAAATCTAACAAGCATATATTCGAATTCCAAGGTTGATTTTATCATTTTCGAAAATGGATAAAATGAGGGTTAAGTGAATTTCCTTGTTAATTTACGGATTTTACTCGTTTTTGACCCTTTTTCTTTCACTAAAAAGGTCATAAAGTGGCCTAGCCTTATCGAATCGAAGCATGTAATAGTTCCTAGGAAATCTAACAAGCATATCTACGACATCCATGGTTTATTTTAGAATTTTTAAAAACGGCCAAATTGGGGGTTAATTGAATTTCCTTGTTAATTTACGGATTTTACTCGTTTTTGACCCTTTTTCTTTCACTAAAAAGGTCATAAAGTGGCCTAGCCTTATCGAATCGAAGCATCTAATAGTTCCTAGGAAATCTAGCAAGCATATCTACGACATCCATGGTTTATTTTAGAATTTTTAAAAACGGCCAAAATGGGGGTTAAGTGAATTTCCTTGTTAATTTACGGATTTTACTCGTTTTTGACCATTTTTCTTTCACTGAAAAGGTCATAAAATGCGCTAGCCATATCGAATCGAAGCATGTAATAGTTCCTAGGAAATCTAACAAGCATATCTACGACATCCATGGTTTATTTTAGAATTTTTAAAAACGGCCAAAATGGGGGTTAAGTGAATTTTCTTGTTAATTTACGGATTTTACTCGTTTTTGACCCTTTTTCTTTCACTAAAAAGGTCATAAAGTGGCCTAGCCTTATCGAATCGAAGCATGTAATAGTTCCTAGGAAATCTAACAAGCATATCTACGACATCCATCGTTTATTTTAGAATTTTTTAAAAAGGCCAAAATGGGGGTTAAGTGAATTTCCTTGTTAATATACGGATTTTACTCATTTTTGACCCTTTTTCTTTCACTAAAAAGGTCATAAAGTGGCCTAGCCTTATCGAATCGAAGCATGTAATAGTTCCTATGAAATCTAACAAGCATATATTCGAATTCCAAGGTTGATTTTATCATTTTCGAAAATGGATAAAATGAGGGTTAAGTGAATTTCCTTGTTAATTTACGGATTTTACTCGTTTTTGACCCTTTTTCTTTCACTAAAAAGGTCATAAAGTGGCCTAGCCTTATCGAATCGAAGCATGTAATAGTTCCTAGGAAATCTAACAAGCATATCTACGACATCCACGGTTTATTTTAGAATTTTTAAAAACGGCCAAAATGGGGGTTAATTGAATTTCCTTGTTAATTTACGGATTTTACTCGTTTTTGACCCTTTTTCTTTCACTAAAAAGGTCATAAAGTGGCCTAGCCTTATCGAATCGAAGCATCTAATAGTTCCTAGGAAATCTAGCAAGCATATCTACGGCATCCATGGTTTATTTTAGAATTTTTAAAAACGGCCAAAATGGGGGTTAAGTGAATTTCCTTGTTAATATACGGATTTTACTCATTTTTGACCCTTTTTCTTTCACTAAAAAGGTCATAAAGTGGCCTAGCCTTATCGAATCGAAGCATGTAATAGTTCCTAGGAAATCTAACAAGCATATCTACGACATCCATGGTTTATTTTAGAATTTTTAAAAACGGCCAAAATGGGGGTTAATTGAATTTCCTTGTTAATTTACGGATTTTACTCGTTTTTGACCCTTTTTCTTTCACTAAAAAGGTCATAAAGTGGCCTAGCCTTATCGAATCGAAGCATGTAATAGTTCCTAGGAAATCTAACAAGCATATCTACGACATCCATGGTTTATTTTAGAATTTTTAAAAACGGCCAAAATGGGGGTTAATTGAATTTCCTTGTTAATATACGGATTTTACTCATTTTTGACCCTTTTTCTTTCACTAAAAAGGTCATAAAGTGGCCTAGCCTTATCGAATCGAAGCATGTAATAGTTCCTATGAAATCTAACAAGCATATATTCGAATTCCAAGGTTGATTTTATCATTTTCGAAAATGGATAAAATGAGGGTTAAGTGAATTTCCTTGTTAATTTACGGATTTTACTCGTTTTTGACCCTTTTTCTTTCACTAAAAAGGTCATAAAGTGGCCTAGCCTTATCGAATCGAAGCATCTAATAGTTCCTAGGAAATCTAGCAAGCATATCTACGACATCCATGGTTTATTTTAGTATTTTTAAAAACGGCCAAAATGGGGGTTAAGTGAATTTCCTTGTTAATTTACGGATTTTACTCGTTTTTGACCATTTTTCTTTCACTGAAAAGGTCATAAAATGCGCTAGCCATATCGAATCGAAGCATGTAATAGTTCCTAGGAAATCTAACAAGCATATCTACGACATCCATGGTTTATTTTAGAATTTTTAAAAACGGCCAAAATGGGGGTTAAGTGAATTTTCTTGTTAATTTACGGATTTTACTCGTTTTTGACCCTTTTTCTTTCACTGAAAAGGTCATAAAGTGGCCTAGCCTTATCGAATCGAAGCATGTAATAGTTCCTAGGAAATCTAACAAGCATATCTACGACATCCATGGTTTATTTTAGAATTTTTAAAATCGGCCAAAATGGGGGTTAATTGAATTTCCTTGTTAATATACGGATTTTACTCATTTTTGACCCTTTTTCTTTCACTAAAAAGGTCATAAAGTGGCCTAGACTTATCGAATCGAAGCATGTAATAGTTCCTATGAAATCTAACAAGCATATATTCGAATTCCAAGGTTGATTTTATCATTTTCGAAAATGGATAAAATGAGGGTTAAGTGAATTTCCTTGTTAATTTACGGATTTTACTCGTTTTTGACCCTTTTTCTTTCACTAAAAAGGTCATAAAGTGGCCTAGCCTTATCGAATCGAAGCATGTAATAGTTCCTAGGAAATCTAACAAGCATATCTACGACATCCATGGTTTATTTTAGAATTTTTAAAAACGGCCAAAATGGGGGTTAATTGAATTTCCTTGTTAATTTACGGATTTTACTCGTTTTTGACCCTTTTTCTTTCTCTAAAAAGGTCATAAAGTGGCCTAGCCTTATCGAATCGAAGCATCTAATAGTTCCTAGGAAATCTAGCAAGCATATCTACGACATCCATGGTTTATTTTAGAATTTTTAAAAACGGCCAAAATGGGGGTTAAGTGAATTTCCTTGTTAATGTACGAATTTTACTCGTTTTTGACCCTTTTTCTTTCACTGAAAAAGTCATAAAATGGCCTAGCCATATCGAATCGAAGCATGTAGTAGTTCGTAGGAAATCTAACAAGCATATCTATGACATCCATGGTTTATTTTAGAATTTTTAAAAACGGCCAAAATGGGGGTTAAGTGAATTTCCTTGTTAATATACGGATTTTACTCATTTTTGACCCTTTTTCTTTCACTAAAAAGGTCATAAAGTGGCCTAGCCTTATCGAATCGAAGCATGTAATAGTTCCTAGGAAATCTAACAAGCATATCTACGACATCCATGGTTTATTTTAGAATTTTTAAAAACGGCCAAAATGGGGGTTAATTGAATTTCCTTGTTAATTTACGGATTTTACTCGTTTTTGACCCTTTTTCTTTCACTAAAAAGGTCATAAAGTGGCCTAGCCTTATCGAATCGAAGCATGTAATAGTTCCTAGGAAATCTAACAAGCATATCTACGACATCCATGGTTTATTTTAGAATTTTTAAAAACGGCCAAAATGGGGGTTAATTGAATTTCCTTGTTAATATACGGATTTTACTCATTTTTGACCCTTTTTCTTTCACTAAAAAGGTCATAAAGTGGCCTAGCCTTATCGAATCGAAGCATGTAATAGTTCCTATGAAATCTAACAAGCATATATTCGAATTCCAAGGTTGATTTTATCATTTTCGAAAATGGATAAAATGAGGGTTAAGTGAATTTCCTTGTTAATTTACGGATTTTACTCGTTTTTGACCCTTTTTCTTTCACTAAAAAGGTCATAAAGTGGCCTAGCCTTATCGAATCGAAGCATCTAATAGTTCCTAGGAAATCTAGCAAGCATATCTACGACATCCATGGTTTATTTTAGAATTTTTAAAAACGGCCAAAATGGGGGTTAAGTGAATTTCCTTGTTAATTTACGGATTTTACTCGTTTTTGACCATTTTTCTTTCACTGAAAAGGTCATAAAATGCGCTAGCCATATCGAATCGAAGCATGTAATAGTTCCTAGGAAATCTAACAAGCATATCTACGACATCCATGGTTTATTTTAGAATTTTTAAAAACGGCCAAAATGGGGGTTAAGTGAATTTTCTTGTTAATTTACGGATTTTACTCGTTTTTGACCCTTTTTCTTTCACTGAAAAGGTCATAAAGTGGCCTAGCCTTATCGAATCGAAGCATGTAATAGTTCCTAGGAAATCTAACAAGCATATCTACGACATCCATGGTTTATTTTAGAATTTTTAAAATCGGCCAAAATGGGGGTTAATTGAATTTCCTTGTTAATATACGGATTTTACTCATTTTTGACCCTTTTTCTTTCACTAAAAAGGTCATAAAGTGGCCTAGCCTTATCGAATCGAAGCATGTAATAGTTCCTATGAAATCTAACAAGCATATATTCGAATTCCAAGGTTGATTTTATCATTTTCGAAAATGGATAAAATGAGGGTTAAGTGAATTTCCTTGTTAATTTACGGATTTTACTCGTTTTTGACCCTTTTTCTTTCACTAAAAAGGTCATAAAGTGGCCTAGCCTTATCGAATCGAAGCATGTAATAGTTCCTAGGAAATCTAACAAGCATATCTACGACATCCATGGTTTATTTTAGAATTTTTAAAAACGGCCAAAATGGGGGTTAATTGAATTTCCTTGTTAATTTACGGATTTTACTCGTTTTTGACCCTTTTTCTTTCACTAAAAAGGTCATAAAGTGGCCTAGCCTTATCGAATCGAAGCATCTAATAGTTCCTAGGAAATCTAGCAAGCATATCTACGACATCCATGGTTTATTTTAGAATTTTTAAAAACGGCCAAAATGGGGGTTAAGTGAATTTCCTTGTTAATGTACGAATTTTACTCGTTTTTGACCCTTTTTCTTTCACTGAAAAAGTCATAAAATGGCCTAGCCATATCGAATCGAAGCATGTAGTAGTTCGTAGGAAATCTAACAAGCATATCTACGACATCCATGGTTTATTTTAGAATTTTTAAAAACGGCCAAAATGGGGGTTAAGTGAATTTCCTTGTTAATATACGGATTTTACTCATTTTTGACCCTTTTTCTTTCACTAAAAAGGTCATAAAGTGGCCTAGCCTTATCGAATCGAAGCATGTAATAGTTCCTATGAAATCTAACAAGCATATATTCGAATTCCAAGGTTGATTTTATCATTTTCGAAAATGGATAAAATGAGGGTTAAGTGAATTTCCTTGTTAATTTACGGATTTTACTCGTTTTGACCCTTTTTCTTTCACTAAAAAGGTCATAAAGTGGCCTAGCCTTATCGAATCGAAGCATGTAATAGTTCCTAGGAAATCTAACAAGCATATCTACGACATCCATGGTTTATTTTAGAATTTTTAAAAACGGCCAAAATGCGGGTTAATTGAATTTCCTTGTTAATTTACGGATTTGACTCGTTTTTGACCCTTTTTCTTTCACTAAAAAGGTCATAAAGTGGCCTAGCCTTATCGAATCGAAGCATCTAATAGTTCCTAGGAAATGTAGCAAGCATATCTACGACATCCATGGTTTATTTTAGAATTTTTAAAAACGGCCAAAATGGGGGTTAAGTGAATTTCCTTGTTAATTTACGGATTTTACTCGTTTTTGACCATTTTTCTTTCACTGAAAAGGTCATAAAATGGCCTAGCCATATCGAATCGAAGCATGTAATAGTTCCTAGGAAATCTAACAAGCATATCTACGACATCCATGGTTTATTTTAGAATTTTTAAAAACGGCCAAAATGGGGGTTAAGTGAATTTTCTTGTTAATTTACGGATTTTACTCGTTTTTGACCCTTTTTCTTTCACTGAAAAGGTCATAAAGTGGCCTAGCCTTATCGAATCGAAGCATGTAATAGTTCCTAGGAAATCTAACAAGCATATCTACGACATCCATGGTTTATTTTAGAATTTTTTAAAAAGGCCAAAATGGGGGTTAAGTGAATTTCCTTGTTAATATACGGATTTTACTCATTTTTGACCCTTTTTCTTTCACTAAAAAGGTCATAAAGTGGCCTAGCCTTATCGAATCGAAGCATGTAATAGTTCCTATGAAATCTAACAAGCATATATTCGAATTCCAAGGTTGATTTTATCATTTTCGAAAATGGATAAAATGAGGGTTAAGTGAATTTCCTTGTTAATTTACGGATTTTACTCGTTTTGACCCTTTTTCTTTCACTAAAAAGGTCATAAAGTGGCCTAGCCTTATCGAATCGAAGCATGTAATAGTTCCTAGGAAATCTAACAAGCATATCTACGACATCCATGGTTTATTTTAGAATTTTTAAAAACGGCCAAAATGCGGGTTAATTGAATTTCCTTGTTAATTTACGGATTTTACTCGTTTTTGACCCTTTTTCTTTCACTAAAAAGGTCATAAAGTGGCCTAGCCTTATCGAATCGAAGCATCTAATAGTTCCTAGGAAATGTAGCAAGCATATCTACGACATCCATGGTTTATTTTAGAATTTTTAAAAACGGCCAAAATGGGGGTTAAGTGAATTTCCTTGTTAATTTACGGATTTTACTCGTTTTTGACCATTTTTCTTTCACTGAAAAGGTCATAAAATGGCCTAGCCATATCGAATCGAAGCATGTAATAGTTCCTAGGAAATCTAACAAGCATATCTACGACATCCATGGTTTATTTTAGAATTTTTAAAAACGGCCAAAATGGGGGTTAAGTGAATTTTCTTGTTAATTTACGGATTTTACTCGTTTTTGACCCTTTTTCTTTCACTGAAAAGGTCATAAAGTGGCCTAGCCTTATCGAATCGAAGCATGTAATAGTTCCTAGGAAATCTAACAAGCATATCTACGACATCCATGGTTTATTTTAGAATTTTTTAAAAAGGCCAAAATGGGGGTTAAGTGAATTTCCTTGTTAATATACGGATTTTACTCATTTTTGACCCTTTTTCTTTCACTAAAAAGGTCATAAAGTGGCCTAGCCTTATCGAATCGAAGCATGTAATAGTTCCTATGAAATCTAACAAGCATATATTCGAATTCCAAGGTTGATTTTATCATTTTCGAAAATGGATAAAATGAGGGTTAAGTGAATTTCCTTGTTAATTTACGGATTTTACTCGTTTTTGACCCTTTTTCTTTCACTAAAAAGGTCATAAAGTGGCCTAGCTTTATCGAATCGAAGCATGTAATAGTTCCTAGGAAATCTAACAAGCATATCTACGACATCCATGGTTTATTTTAGAATTTTGAAAAACGGCCAAAATGGGGGTTAATTGAATTTCCTTGTTAATTTACGGATTTTACTCGTTTTTGACCCTTTTTCTTTCACTAAAAAGGTCATAAAGTGGCCTAGCCTTATCGAATCGAAGCATCTAATAGTTCCTAGGAAATCTAGCAAGCATATCTACGACATCCATGGTTTATTTTAGAATTTTTAAAAACAGCCAAAATGGGGGTTAAGTGAATTTCCTTGTTAATGTACGGATTTTACTCGTTTTTGACCCTTTTTCTTTCACTGAAAAGGTCATAAAATGGCCTAGCCATATCGAATCGAAGCATGTAATAGTTCGTAGGAAATCTAACAAGCATATCTACGACATCCATGGTTTATTTTAGAATTTTTAAAAACGGCCAAAATGGGGGTTAAGTGAATTTCCTTGTTAATATACGGATTTTACTCATTTTTGACCCTTTTTCTTTCACTAAAAAGGTCATAAAGTGACCTAGCCTTATCGAATGGAAGCATGTAATAGTTCCTAGGAAATCTAACAAGCATATCTACGATATCCATGGTTTATTTTAGAATTTTTTAAAAAGGCCAAAATGAGGGTTAAGTGAATTTCCTTGTTAATATACGGATTTTACTCATTTTTGACCCTTTTTCTTTCACTAAAAAGGTCATAAAGTGGTCTAGCCTTATCGAATCGAAGCATGTAATAGTTCCTATGAAATCTAACAAGCATATATTCGAATTCCAAGGTTGATTTTATCATTTTCGAAAATGGATAAAATGAGGGTTAAGTGAATTTCCTTGTTAATTTACGGATTTTACTCGTTTTTGACCCTTTTTCTTTCACTAAAAAGGTCATAAAGTGGCCTAGCTTTATCGAATCGAAGCATGTAATAGTTCCTAGGAAATCTAACAAGCATATCTACGACATCCATGGTTTATTTTAGAATTTTTAAAAACGGCCAAAATGGGGGTTAATTGAATTTCCTTGTTAATTTACGGATTTTACTCGTTTTTGACCCTTTTTCTTTCACTAAAAAGGTCATAAAGTGGCCTAGCCTTATCGAATCGAAGCATCTAATAGTTCCTAGGAAATCTAGCAAGCATATCTACGACATCCATGGTTTATTTTAGAATTTTTAAAAACAGCCAAAATGGGGGTTAAGTGAATTTCCTTGTTAATGTACGGATTTTACTCGTTTTTGACCCTTTTTCTTTCACTGAAAAGGTCATAAAATGGCCTAGCCATATCGAATCGAAGCATGTAATAGTTCGTAGGAAATCTAACAAGCATATCTACGACATCCATGGTTTATTTTAGAATTTTTAAAAACGGCCAAAATGGGGGTTAAGTGAATTTCCTTGTTAATATACGGATTTTACTCATTTTTGACCCTTTTTCTTTCACTAAAAAGGTCATAAAGTGACCTAGCCTTATCGAATCGAAGCATGTAATAGTTCCTAGGAAATCTAACAAGCATATCTACGATATCCATGGTTTATTTTAGAATTTTTTAAAAAGGCCAAAATGAGGGTTAAGTGAATTTCCTTGTTAATATACGGATTTTACTCATTTTTGACCCTTTTTCTTTCACTAAAAAGGTCATAAAGTGGCCTAGCCTTATCGAATCGAAGCATGTAATAGTTCCTATGAAATCTAACAAGCATATATTCGAATTCCAAGGTTGATTTTATCATTTTTCGAAAATGGATAAAATGAGGGTTAAGTGAATTTCCTTGTTAATTTACGGATTTTACTCGTTTTTGACCCTTTTTCTTTCACTAAAAAGGTCATAAAGTGGCTAGCCTTATCGAATCGAAGCATGTAATAGTTCCTAGGAAATCTAACAAGCATATCTATGACATCCATGGTTTATTTTAGAATTTTTAAAAACGGCCAAAATGGGGGTTAATTGAATTTCCTTGTTAATTTACGGATTTTACTCGTTTTTGACCCTTTTTCTTTCACTAAAAAGGTCATAAAGTGGCCTAGCCTTATCGAATCGAAGCATCTAATAGTTCCTAGGAAATCTAGCAAGCATATCTACGACATCCATGGTTTATTTTAAAATTTTTAAAAACGGCCAAAATGGGGGTTAAGTGAATTTCCTTGTTAATATACGGATTTTACTCATTTTTGACCCTTTTTCTTTCACTAAAAAGGTCATAAAGTGGCCTAGCCTTATCGAATCGAAGCATGTAATAGTTCCTATGAAATCTAACAAGGATATATTCGAATTCCAAGGTTGATTTTATCATTTTCGAAAATGGATAAAATGAGGGTTAAGTGAATTTCCTTGTTAATTTACGGATTTTACTCGTTTTTGACCCTTTTTCTTTCACTAAAAAGGTCATAAAGTGGCCTAGCCTTATCGAATCGAAGCATGTAATAGTTCCTAGGAAATCTAACAAGCATATCTACGACATCCATGGTTTATTTTAGAATTTTTAAAAACGGCCAAAATGGGGGTTAATTGAATTTCCTTGTTAATTTACGGATTTTACTCGTTTTTGACCCTTTTTCTTTCACTAAAAAGGTCATAAAGTGGCCTAGCCTTATCGAATCGAAGCATCTAATAGTTCCTAGGAAATGTAGCAAGCATATCTACGACATCCATGGTTTATTTTAGAATTTTTAAAAACGGCCAAAATGGGGGTTAAGTGAATTTCCTTGTTAATTTACGGATTTTACTCGTTTTTGACCATTTTTCTTTCACTTAAAAGGTCATAAAATGGCCTAGCCATATCGAATCGAAACATGTAATAGTTCCTAGGCAATCTAACAAGCATATCTACGACATCCATGGTTTATTTTAGAATTTTTAAAAACGGCCAAAATGGGGGTTAAGTGAATTTTCTTGTTAATTTACGGATTTTAATCGTTTTTGACCCTTTTTCTTTCACTGAAAAGGTCATAAAGTGGCCTAGCCTTATCGAATCGAAGCATGTAATAGTTCCTAGGAAATCTAACAAGCATATCTACGACATCCACGGTTTATTTTAGAATGTTTTAAAAAGGCCAAAATGGGGGTTAAGTGAATTTCCTTGTTAATATACGGATTTTACTCCTTTTTGACCCTTTTTCTTTCACTAAAAAGGTCATAAAGTGGCCTAGCCTTATCGAATCGAAGCATGTAATAGTTCCTATGAAATCTAACAAGCATATATTCGAATTCCAAGGTTGATTTTATCATTTTCGAAAATGGATAAAGTGAGGGTTAAGTGAATTTCCTTGTTAATTTACGGATTTTACTCGTTTTTGACCCTTTTTCTTTCACTAAAAAGGTCATAAAGTGGCCTAGCCTTATCGAATCGAAGCATGTAATAGTTCCTAGGAAATCTAACAAGCATATCTACGACATCCATGGTTTATTTTAGAATTTTTAAAAACGGCCAAAATGCGGGTTAATTGAATTTCCTTGTTAATTTACGGATTTTACTCGTTTTTGACCCTTTTTCTTTCACTAAAAAGGTCATAAAGTGGCCTAGCCTTATCGAATCGAAGCATCTAATAGTTCCTAGGAAATGTAGCAAGCATATCTACGACATCCATGGTTTATTTTAGAATTTTTAAAAACGGCCAAAATGGGGGTTAAGTGAATTTCCTTGTTAATTTACGGATTTTACTCGTTTTTGACCATTTTTCTTTCACTGAAAAGGTCATAAAATGGCCTAGCCATATCGAATCGAAGCATGTAATAGTTCCTAGGAAATCTAACAAGCATATCTACGACATCCATGGTTTATTTTAGAATTTTTAAAAACGGCCAAAATGGGGGTTAAGTGAATTTTCTTGTTAATTTACGGATTTTACTCGTTTTTGACCCTTTTTCTTTCACTGAAAAGGTCATAAAGTGGCCTAGCCTTATCGAATCGAAGCATGTAATAGTTCCTAGGAAATCTAACAAGCATATCTACGACATCCATGGTTTATTTTAGAATTTTTTAAAAAGGCCAAAATGGGGGTTAAGTGAATTTCCTTGTTAATATACGGATTTTACTCATTTTTGACCCTTTTTCTTTCACTGAAAAGGTCATAAAGTGGCCTAGCCTTATCGAATCGAAGCATGTAATAGTTTCTAGGAAATCTAACAAGCATATCTACGACATCCATGGTTTATTTTAGAATTTTTAAAAACGGCCAAAATGGGGGTTATGTGAATTTTCTTGTTAATTTACGGATTTTACTCGTTTTTGACCCTTTTTCTTTCACTGAAAAGGTCATAAAGTGGCCTAGCCTTATCGAATCGAAGCATGTAATAGTTCCTAGGAAATCTAACAAGCATATCTACGACATCCATGGTTTATTTTAGAATTTTTTAAAAAGGCCAAAATGGGGGTTAAGTGAATTTCCTTGTTAATATACGGATTTTACTCATTTTTGACCCTTTTTCTTTCACTAAAAAGGTCATAAAGTGGCCTAGCCTTATCGAATCGAAGCATGTAATAGTTCCTATGAAATCTAACAAGCATATATTCGAATTCCAAGGTTGATTTTATCATTTTCGAAAATGGATAAAATGAGGGTTAAGTGAATTTCCTTGTTAATTTACGGATTTTACTCGTTTTTGACCCTTTTTCTTTCACTAAAAAGGTCATAAAGTGGCCTAGCCTTATCGAATCGAAGCATGTAATAGTTCCTAGGAAATCTAACAAGCATATCTACGACATCCATGGTTTATTTTAGAATTTTCAAAAACGGCCAAAATGGGGGTTAATTGAATTTCCTTGTTAATTTACGGATTTTACTCGTTTTTGACCTTTTTTCTTTCACTAAAAAGGTCATAAAGTGGCCTAGCCTTATCGAATCGAAGCATCTAATAGTTCCTAGGAAATCTAGCAAGCATATCTACGACATCCATGGTTTATTTTAGAATTTTTAAAAACGGCCAAAATGGGGGTTAAGTGAATTTCCTTGTTAATGTACGGATTTTACTCGTTTTTGACCCTTTTTCTTTCACTGAAAAGGTCATAAAATGGCCTAGCCATATCGAATCGAAGCATGTAATAGTTCGTAGGAAATCTAACAAGCATATCTAAGACATCCATGGTTTATTTTAGAATTTTTAAAAACGGCCAAAATGGGGGTTAAGTGAATTTCCTTGTTAATATACGGATTTTACTCATTTTTGACCCTTTTTCTTTCACTAAAAAGGTCATAAAGTGGCCTAGCCTTATCGAATCGAAGCATGTAATAGTTCCTATGAAATCTAAGAAGCATATATTCGAATACCAAGGTTGATTTTATCATTTTCGAAAATGGATAAAATGAGGGTTAAGTGAATTTCCTTGTTAATTTACGGATTTTACTCGTTTTTGACCCTTTTTCTTTCACTAAAAAGGTCATAAAGTGGCCTAGCCTTATCGAATCGAAGCATGTAATAGTTCCTAGGAAATCTAACAAGCATATCTACGACATCCATGGTTTATTTTAGAATTTTTAAAAACGGCCAAAATGGGGGTTAATTGAATTTCCTTGTTAATTTACGGATTTTACTCGTTTTTGACCCTTTTTCTTTCACTAAAAAGGTCATAAAGTGGCCTAGCCTTATCGAATCGAAGCATCTAATAGTTCCTAGGAAATGTAGCAAGCATATCTACGACATCCATGGTTTATTTTAGAACTTTTAAAAACGGCCAAAATGGGGGTTAAGTGAATTTCCTTGTTAATTTACGGATTTTACTCGTTTTTGACCATTTTTCTTTCACTTAAAAGGTCATAAAATGGCCTAGCCATATCGAATCGAAGCATGTAATAGTTCCTAGGAAATCTAACAAGCATATCTACGACATCCATGGTTTATTTTAGAATTTTTAAAAACGGCCAAAATGGGGGTTAAGTGAATTTTCTTGTTAATTTACGGATTTTACTCGTTTTTGACCCTTTTTCTTTCACTGAAAAGGTCATAAAGTGGCCTAGCCTTATCGAATCGAAGCATGTAATAGTTCCTAGGAAATCTAACAAGCATATCTACGACATCCATGGTTTATTTTAGAATTTTTTAAAAAGGCCAAAATGGGGGTTAAGTGAATTTCCTTGTTAATATACGGATTTTACTCCTTTTTGACCCTTTTTCTTTCACTAAAAAGGTCATAAAGTGGCCTAGCCTTATCGAATCGAAGCATGTAATAGTTCCTATGAAATCTAACAAGCATATATTCAAATTCCAAGGTTGATTTTATCATTTTCGAAAATGGATAAAATGAGGGTTAAGTGAATTTCCTTGTTAATTTACGGATTTTACTCGTTTTTGACCCTTTTTCTTTCACTAAAAAGGTCATAAAGTGGCCTAGCCTTATCGAATCGAAGCATGTAATAGTTCCTAGGAAATCTAACAAGCATATCTACGACATCCATGGTTTATTTTAGAATTTTAAAAAACGGCCAAAATGGGGGTTAATTGAATTTCCTTGTTAATTTACGGATTTTACTCGTTTTTAACCCTTTTTCTTTCACTAAAAAGGTCATAAAGTGGCCTAGCCTTATCGAATCGAAGCATCTAATAGTTCCTAGGAAATCTAGCAAGCATATCTACGACATCCATGGTTTATTTTAGAATTTTAAAAACGGCCAAAATGGGGGTTAAGTGAATTTCCTTTTTAATTTACGGATTTTACTCGTTTTTGACCATTTTTCTTTCACTGAAAAGGTCATAAAATGGCCTAGCCATATCGAATCGAAGCATGTAATAGTTCCTAGGAAATCTAACAAGCATATCTACGACATCCATGGTTTATTTTAGAATTTTTAAAAACGGCCAAAATGGGGGTTAAGTGAATTTTCTTGTTAATTTACGGATTTTACTCGTTTTTGACCCTTTATCTTTCACTGAAAAGGTCATAAAGTGGCCTAGCCTTATCGAATCGAAGCATGTAATAGTTCCTATGAAA
Source organism: Medicago sativa (assembly GCF_051527215.1). NCBI lineage: Eukaryota > Viridiplantae > Streptophyta > Magnoliopsida > Fabales > Fabaceae > Medicago > Medicago sativa. The sequence continues at coordinate 25,649,895 of NC_140749.1, read as the reverse complement.
TCTAACAAGCATATATTCGAATTCCAAGGTTGATTTTATCATTTTCGAAAATGGATAAAATGAGGGTTAAGTGAATTTCCTTGTTAATTTACGGATTTTACTCGTTTTTGACCCTTTTTCTTTCACTAAAAAGGTCATAAAGTGGCCTAGCCTTATCGAATCGAAGCATGTAATAGTTCCTAGGAAATCTAACAAGCATATCTACGACATCCATGGTTTATTTTAGAATTTTTAAAAACGGCCAAAATGGGGGTTAATTGAATTTCCTTGTTAATTTACGGATTTTACTCGTTTTTGACCCTTTTTCTTTCACTAAAAAGGTCATAAAGTGGCCTAGCCTTATCGAATCGAAGCATCTAATAGTTCCTAGGAAATGTAGCAAGCATATCTACGACATCCATGGTTTATTTTAGAATTTTTAAAAACGGCCAAAATGGGGGTTAAGTGAATTTCCTTGTTAATTTACGGATTTTACTCGTTTTTGACCATTTTTCTTTCACTTAAAAGGTCATAAAATGGCCTAGCCATATCGAATCGAAACATGTAATAGTTCCTAGGAAATCTAACAAGCATATCTACGACATCAATGGTTTATTTTAGAATTTTTAAAAACGGCCAAAATGGGGGTTAAGTGAATTTTCTTGTTAATTTACGGATTTTACTCGTTTTTGACCCTTTTTCTTTCACTGAAAAGGTCATAAAGTGGCCTAGCCTTATCGAATCGAAGCATGTAATAGTTCCTAGGAAATCTAACAAGCATATCTACGACATCCACGGTTTATTTTAGAATTTTTTAAAAAGGCCAAAATGGGGGTTAAGTGAATTTCCTTGTTAATATACGGATTTTACTCCTTTTTGACCCTTTTTCTTTCACTAAAAAGGTCATAAAGTGGCCTAGCCTTATCGAATCGAAGCATGTAATAGTTCCTATGAAATCTAACAAGCATATATTCGAATTCCAAGGTTGATTTTATCATTTTCGAAAATGGATAAAGTGAGGGTTAAGTGAATTTCCTTGTTAATTTACGGATTTTACTCGTTTTTGACCCTTTTTCTTTCACTAAAAAGGTCATAAAGTGGCCTAGCCTTATCGAATCGAAGCATGTAATAGTTCCTATGAAATCTAACAAGCATATCTACGACATCCATGGTTTATTTTAGAATTTTTAAAAACGGCCAAAATGCGGGTTAATTGAATTTCCTTGTTAATTTACGGATTTTACTCGTTTTTGACCCTTTTTCTTTCACTGAAAAGGTCATAAAGTGGCCTAGCCTTATCGAATCGAAGCATGTAATAGTTCCTAGGAAATCTAACAAGCATATCTACGACATCCATGGTTTATTTTAGAATTTTTTAAAAAGGCCAAAATGGGGGTTAAGTGAATTTCCTTGTTAATATACGGATTTTACTCCTTTTTGACCCTTTTTCTTTCACTAAAAAGGTCATAAAGTGGCCTAGCCTTATCGAATCGAAGCATGTAATAGTTCCTATGAAATCTAACAAGCATATATTCAAATTCCAAGGTTGATTTTATCATTTTCGAAAATGGATAAAATGAGGGTTAAGTGAATTTCCTTGTTAATTTACGGATTTTACTCGTTTTTGACCCTTTTTCTTTCACTAAAAAGGTCATAAAGTGGCCTAGCCTTATCGAATCGAAGCATGTAATAGTTCCTAGGAAATCTAACAAGCATATCTACGACATCCATGGTTTATTTTAGAATTTTTAAAAACGGCCAAAATGGGGGTTAATTGAATTTCCTTGTTAATTTACGGATTTTACTCGTTTTTAACCCTTTTTCTTTCACTAAAAAGGTCATAAAGTGGCCTAGCCTTATCGAATCGAAGCATCTAATAGTTCATAGGAAATCTAGCAAGCATATCTACGACATCCATGGTTTATTTTAGAATTTTAAAAACGGCCAAAATGGGGGTTAAGTGAATTTCCTTTTTAATTTACTGATTTTACTCGTTTTTGACCATTTTTCTTTCACTTAAAAGGTCATAAAATGGCCTAGCCATATCGAATCGAAGCATGTAATAGTTCCTAGGAAATCTAACAAGCATATCTACGACATCCATGGTTTATTTTAGAATTTTTAAAAACGGCCAAAATGGGGGTTAAGTGAATTTTCTTGTTAATTTACGGATTTTACTCGTTTTTGACCCTTTATCTTTCACTGAAAAGGTCATAAAGTGGCCTAGCCTTATCGAATCGAAGCATGTAATAGTTCCTATGAAATCTAACAAGCATATATTCGAATTCCAAGGTTGATTTTATCATTTTCGAAAATGGATAAAATGAGGGTTAAGTGAATTTTCTTGTTAATTTACGGATTTTACTCGTTTTTGACCCTTTTTCTTTCACTAAAAAGGTCATAAAGTGGCCTAGCCTTATCGAATCGAAGCATGTAATAGTTCCTAAGAAATCTAACAAGCATATCTACGACATCCATGGTTTATTTTAGAATTTTTAAAAACGGCCAAAATGGGGGTTAATTGAATTTCCTTGTTAATTTACGGATTTTACTCGTTTTTAACCCTTTTTCTTTCACTAAAAAGGTCATAAAGTGGCCTAGCCTTATCGAATCGAAGCATCTAATAGTTCCTAGGAAATCTAGCAAGCATATCTACGACATCCATGGTTTATTTTAGAATTTTAAAAACGGCCAAAATGGGGGTTAAGTGAATTTCCTTTTTAATTTACTGATTTTACTCGTTTTTGACCATTTTTCTTTCACTTAAAAGGTCATAAAATGGCCTAGCCATATCGAATCGAAGCATGTAATAGTTCCTAGGAAATCTAACAAGCATATCTACGACATCCATGGTTTATTTTAGAATTTTTAAAAACGGCCAAAATGGGGGTTAAGTGAATTTTCTTGTTAATTTACGGATTTTACTCGTTTTTGACCCTTTATCTTTCACTGAAAAGGTCATAAAGTGGCCTAGCCTTATCGAATCGAAGCATGTAATAGTTCCTATGAAATCTAACAAGCATATATTCGAATTCCAAGGTTGATTTTATCATTTTCGAAAATGGATAAAATGAGGGTTAAGTGAATTTTCTTGTTAATTTACGGATTTTACTCGTTTTTGACCCTTTTTCTTTCACTAAAAAGGTCATAAAGTGGCCTAGCCTTATCGAATCGAAGCATGTAATAATTCCTAGGAAATCTAACAAGCATATCTACGACATCCATGGTTTATTTTAGAATTTTTAAAAACGGCCAAAATGGGGGTTAATTGAATTTCCTTGTTAATTTACGGATTTTACTCGTTTTTGACCCTTTTTCTTTCACTGAAAAGGTCATAAAGTGGCCTAGCCTTATCGAATCGAAGCATGTAATAGTTCCTATGAAATCTAACAAGCATATATTCGAATTCCAAGGTTGATTTTATCATTTTCGAAAATGGATAAAATGAGGGTTAAGTGAATTTTCTTGTTAATTTACGGATTTTACTCGTTTTTGACCCTTTTTCTTTCACTAAAAAGGTCATAAAGTGGCCTAGCCTTATCGAATCGAAGCATGTAATAATTCCTAGGAAATCTAACAAGCATATCTACGACATCCATGGTTTATTTTAGAATTTTTAAAAACGGCCAAAATGGGGGTTAATTGAATTTCCTTGTTAATTTACGGATTTTACTCGTTTTTGACCCTTTTTCTTTCACTGAAAAGGTCATAAAGTGGCCTAGCCTTATCGAATCGAAGCATGTAATAGTTCCTAGGAAATCCAACAAGCATATCTACGACATCCATGGTTTATTTTAGAATTTTTTAAAAAGGCCAAAATGGGGGTTAAGTGAATTTCCTTGTTAATATACAGATTTTACTCATTTTTGACCCTTTTTCTTTCACTAAAAAGGTCATAAAGTGGCCTAGCCTTATCGAATCGAAGCATGTAATAGTTCCTATGAAATCTAACAAGCATATATTCGAATTCCAAGGTTGATTTTATCATTTTCGAAAATGGATAAAATGAGGGTTAAGTGAATTTCCTTGTTAATTTACGGATTTTACTCGTTTTTGACCCTTTTTCTTTCACTAAAAAGGTCATAAAGTGGCCTAGCCTTATCGAATCGAAGCATGTAATAATTCCTAGGAAATCTAACAAGCATATCTACGACATCCATGGTTTATTTTAGAATTTTTAAAAACGGCCAAAATGGGGGTTAATTGAATTTCCTTGTTAATTTACGGATTTTAATCGTTTTTGACCCTTTTTCTTTCACTAAAAAGGTCATAAAGTGGCCTAGCCTTATCGAATCGAAGCATCTAATAGTTCCTAGGAAATGTAGCAAGCATATCTAAGACATCCATGGTTTATTTTAGAATTTTTAAAAACGGCCAAAATGGGGGTTAAGTGAATTTCCTTGTTAATTTACGGATTTTACTCGTTTTTGACCATTTTTCTTTCACTGAAAAGGTCATAAAATGGCCTAGCCATATCGAATCGAAGCATGTAATAGTTCCTAGGAAATCTAACAAGCATATCTACGACATCCATGGTTTATTTTAGAATTTTTAAAAACGGCCAAAATGGGGGTTAAGTGAATTTTCTTGTTAATTTACGGATTTTACTCGTTTTTGACCCTTTTTCTTTCACTAAAAAGGTCATAAAGTGGCCTAGCCTTATCGAATCGAAGCATGTAATAGTTCCTAAGAAATCTAACAAGCATATCTACGACATCCATGGTTTATTTTAGAATTTTTAAAAACGGCCAAAATGGGGGTTAATTGAATTTCCTTGTTAATTTACGGATTTTACTCGTTTTTGACCCTTTTTCTTTCACTGAAAAGGTCATAAAGTGGCCTAGCCTTATCGAATCGAAGCATGTAATAGTTCCTAGGAAATCTAACAAGCATATCTACGACATCCATGGTTTATTTTAGAATTTTTTAAAAAGGCCAAAATGGGGGTTAAGTGAATTTCCTTGTTAATATACGGATTTTACTCATTTTTGACCCTTTTTCTTTCACTAAAAAGGTCATCAAGTGGCCTAGCCTTATCGAATCGAAGCATGTAATAGTTCCTATGAAATCTAACAAGAATATATTCGAATTCCAAGGTTGATTTTATCATTTTCGAAAATGGATAAAATGAGGGTTAAGTGAATTTTCTTGTTAATTTACGGATTTTACTCGTTTTTGACCCTTTTTCTTTCACTAAAAAGGTCATAAAGTGGCCTAGCCTTATCGAATCGAAGCATGTAATAGTTCCTAAGAAATCTAACAAGCATATCTACGACATCCATGGTTTATTTTAGAATTTTTAAAAACGGCCAAAAAGGGGGTTAATTGAATTTCCTTGTTAATTTACGGATTTTACTCGTTTTTGACCCTTTTTCTTTCACTGAAAAGGTCATAAAGTGGCCTAGCCTTATCGAATCGAAGCATGTAATAGTTCCAAGGAAATCTAACAAGCATATCTACGACATCCATGGTTTATTTTAGAATTTTTTAAAAAGGCCAAAATGGGGGTTAAGTGAATTTCCTTGTTAATATACTGATTTTACTCATTTTTGACCCTTTTTCTTTCACTAAAAAGGTCATAAAGTGGCCTAGCCTTATCGAATCGAAGCATGTAATAGTTTCTAGGAAATCTAACAAGCATATCTACAACATCCATGGTTTATTTTAGAATTTTTAAAAACGGCCAAAATGGGGGTTAAGTGAATTTTCTTGTTAATTTACGGATTTTACTCGTTTTTGACCCTTTTTCTTTCACTGAAAAGGTCATAAAGTGGCCTAGCCTTATCGAATCGAAGCATGTAATAGTTCCTAGGAAATCTAACAAGCATATCTACGACATCCATGGTTTATTTTAGAATTTTTTAAAAAGGGCAAAATGGGGGTTAAGTGAATTTCCTTGTTAATATACGGATTTTACTCATTTTTGACCCTTTTTCTTTCACTAAAAAGGTCATAAAGTGGCTTAGCCTTATCGAATCGAAACATGTAATAGTTCCTATGAAATCTAACAAGCATATATTCGAATTCCAAGGTTGATTTTATCATTTTCGAAAATGGATAAAATGAGGGTTAAGTGAATTTCCTTGTTAATTTACGGATTTTACTCGTTTTTGACCCTTTTTCTTTCACTAAAAAGGTCATAAAGTGGCCTAGCCTTATCGAATCGAAGCATGTAATAATTCCTAGGAAATCTAACAAGCATATCTACGACATCCATGGTTTATTTTAGAATTTTTAAAAACGGCCAAAATGGGGGTTAATTGAATTTCCTTGTTAATTTACGGATTTTAATAGTTTTTGAACCTTTTTCTTTCACTAAAAAGGTCATAAAGTGGCCTAGCCTTATCGAATCGAAGCATGTAATAATTCCTAGGAAATCTAACAAGCATATCTACGACATCCATGGTTTATTTTAGAATTTTTAAAAACGGCCAAAATGGGGGTTAATTGAATTTCCTTGTTAATTTACGGATTTTAATCGTTTTTGACCCTTTTTCTTTCACTAAAAAGGTCATAAAGTGGCCTAGCCTTATCGAATCGAAGCATCTAATAGTTCCTAGGAAATGTAGCAAGCATATCTACGACATCCATGGTTTATTTTAGAATTTTTAAAAACGGCCAAAATGGGGGTTAAGTGAATTTCCTTGTTAATTTACGGATTTTACTCGTTTTTGACCATTTTTCTTTCACTGAAAAGGTCATAAAATGGCCTAGCCATATCGAATCGAAGCATGTAATAGTTCCTAGGAAATCTAACAAGCATATCTACGACATCCATGGTTTATTTTAGAATTTTTAAAAACGGCCAAAATGGGGGTTAAGTGAATTTTCTTGTTAATTTACGGATTTTACTCGTTTTTGACCCTTTTTCTTTCAGTGAAAAGGTCATAAAGTGGCCTAGCCTTATCGAATCGAAGCATGTAATAGTTCCTAGGAAATCTAACAAGCATATCTACGACATCCATGGTTTATTTTAGAATTTTTTAAAAAGGCCAAAATGGGGGTTAAGTGAATTTCCTTGTTAATATACGGATTTTACTCATTTTTGACCCTTTTTCTTTCACTAAAAAGGTCATCAAGTGGCCTAGCCTTATCGAATCGAAGCATGTAATAGTTCCTATGAAATCTAACAAGAATATATTCGAATTCCAAGGTTGATTTTATCATTTTCGAAAATGGATAAAATGAGGGTTAAGTGAATTTTCTTGTTAATTTACGGATTTTACTCGTTTTTGACCCTTTTTCTTTCACTAAAAAGGTCATAAAGTGGCCTAGCCTTATCGAATCGAAGCATGTAATAGTTCCTAAGAAATCTAACAAGCATATCTACGACATCCATGGTTTATTTTAGAATTTTTAAAAACGGCCAAAATGGGGGTTAATTGAATTTCCTTGTTAATTTACGGATTTTACTCGTTTTTGACCCTTTTTCTTTCACTGAAAAGGTCATAAAGTGGCCTAGCCTTATCGAATCGAAGCATGTAATAGTTCCAAGGAAATCTAACAAGCATATCTACGACATCCATGGTTTATTTTAGAATTTTTTAAAAAGGCCAAAATGGGGGTTAAGTGAATTTCCTTGTTAATATACTGATTTTACTCATTTTTGACCCTTTTTCTTTCACTAAAAAGGTCATAAAGTGGCCTAGCCTTATCGAATCGAAGCATGTAATAGTTTCTAGGAAATCTAACAAGCATATCTACAACATCCATGGTTTATTTTAGAATTTTTAAAAACGGCCAAAATGGGGGTTAAGTGAATTTTCTTGTTAATTTACGGATTTTACTCGTTTTTGACCCTTTTTCTTTCACTGAAAAGGTCATAAAGTGGCCTAGCCTTATCGAATCGAAGCATGTAATAGTTCCTAGGAAATCTAACAAGCATATCTACGACATCCATGGTTTATTTTAGAATTTTTTAAAAAGGGCAAAATGGGGGTTAAGTGAATTTCCTTGTTAATATACGGATTTTACTCATTTTTGACCCTTTTTCTTTCACTAAAAAGATCATAAAGTGGCCTAGCCTTATCGAATCGAAACATGTAATAGTTCCTATGAAATCTAACAAGCATATATTCGAATTCCAAGGTTGATTTTATCATTTTCGAAAATGGATAAAATGAGGGTTAAGTGAATTTCCTTGTTAATTTACGGATTTTACTCGTTTTTGACCCTTTTTCTTTCACTAAAAAGGTCATAAAGTGGCCTAGCCTTATCGAATCGAAGCATGTAATAATTCCTAGGAAATCTAACAAGCATATCTACGACATCCATGGTTTATTTTAGAATTTTTAAAAACGGCCAAAATGGGGGTTAATTGAATTTCCTTGTTAATTTACGGATTTTAATAGTTTTTGAACCTTTTTCTTTCACTAAAAAGGTCATAAAGTGGCCTAGCCTTATCGAATCGAAGCATGTAATAATTCCTAGGAAATCTAACAAGCATATCTACGACATCCATGGTTTATTTTAGAATTTTTAAAAACGGCCAAAATGGGGGTTAATTGAATTTCCTTGTTAATTTACGGATTTTAATCGTTTTTGACCCTTTTTCTTTCACTAAAAAGGTCATAAAGTGGTCTAGCCTTATCGAATCGAAGCATCTAATAGTTCCTAGGAAATGTAGCAAGCATATCTACGACATCCATGGTTTATTTTAGAATTTTTAAAAACGGCCAAAATGGGGGTTAAGTGAATTTCCTTGTTAATTTACGGATTTTACTCGTTTTTGACCATTTTTCTTTCACTGAAAAGGTCATAAAATGGCCTAGCCATATCGAATCGAAGCATGTAATAGTTCCTAGGAAATCTAACAAGCATATCTACGACATCCATGGTTTATTTTAGAATTTTTAAAAACGGCCAAAATGGGGGTTAAGTGAATTTTCTTGTTAATTTACGGATTTTACTCGTTTTTGACCCTTTTTCTTTCACTGAAAAGGTCATAAAGTGGCCTAGCCTTATCGAATCGAAGCATGTAATAGTTCCTAGGAAATCTAACAAGCATATCTACGACATCCATGGTTTATTTTAGAATTTTTTAAAAAGGCCAAAATGGGGGTTAAGTGATTTTCCTTGTTAATATACGGATTTTACTCATTTTTGACCCTTTTTCTTTCACTAAAAAGGTCATCAAGTGGCCTAGCCTTATCGAATCGAAGCATGTAATAGTTCCTATGAAATCTAACAAGAATATATTCGAATTCCAAGGTTGATTTTATCATTTTCGAAAATGGATAAAATGAGGGTTAAGTGAATTTTCTTGTTAATTTACGGATTTTACTCGTTTTTGACCCTTTTTCTTTCACTAAAAAGGTCATAAAGTGGCCTAGCCTTATCGAATCGAAGCATGTAATAGTTCCTAAGAAATCTAACAAGCATATCTACGACATCCATGGTTTATTTTAGAATTTTTAAAAACGGCCAAAATGGGGGTTAATTGAATTTCCTTGTTAATTTACGGATTTTACTCGTTTTTGACCCTTTTTCTTTCACTGAAAAGGTCATAAAGTGGCCTAGCCTTATCGAATCGAAGCATGTAATAGTTCCAAGGAAATCTAACAAGCATATCTACGACATCCATGGTTTATTTTAGAATTTTTTAAAAAGGCCAAAATGGGGGTTAAGTGAATTTCCTTGTTAATATACTGATTTTACTCATTTTTGACCCTTTTTCTTTCACTAAAAAGGTCATAAAGTGGCCTAGCCTTATCGAATCGAAGCATGTAATAGTTTCTAGGAAATCTAACAAGCATATCTACAACATCCATGGTTTATTTTAGAATTTTTAAAAACGGCCAAAATGGGGGTTAAGTGAATTTTCTTGTTAATTTACGGATTTTACTCGTTTTTGACCCTTTTTCTTTCACTGAAAAGGTCATAAAGTGGCCTAGCCTTATCGAATCGAAGCATGTAATAGTTCCTAGGAAATCTAACAAGCATATCTACGACATCCATGGTTTATTTTAGAATTTTTTAAAAAGGCCAAAATGGGGGTTAAGTGAATTTCCTTGTTAATATACGGATTTTACTCATTTTTGACCCTTTTTCTTTCACTAAAAAGGTCATCAAGTGGCCTAGCCTTATCGAATCGAAGCATGTAATAGTTCCTATGAAATCTAACAAGAATATATTCGAATTCCAAGGTTGATTTTATCATTTTCGAAAATGGATAAAATGAGGGTTAAGTGAATTTTCTTGTTAATTTACGGATTTTACTCGTTTTTGACCCTTTTTCTTTCACTAAAAAGGTCATAAAGTGGCCTAGCCTTATCGAATCGAAGCATGTAATAGTTCCTAAGAAATCTAACAAGCATATCTACGACATCCATGGTTTATTTTAGAATTTTTAAAAACGGCCAAAATGGGGGTTAATTGAATTTCCTTGTTAATTTACGGATTTTACTCGTTTTTGACCCTTTTTCTTTCACTGAAAAGGTCATAAAGTGGCCTAGCCTTATCGAATCGAAGCATGTAATAGTTCCAAGGAAATCTAACAAGCATATCTACGACATCCATGGTTTATTTTAGAATTTTTTAAAAAGGCCAAAATGGGGGTTAAGTGAATTTCCTTGTTAATATACTGATTTTACTCATTTTTGACCCTTTTTCTTTCACTAAAAAGGTCATAAAGTGGCCTAGCCTTATCGAATCGAAGCATGTAATAGTTTCTAGGAAATCTAACAAGCATATCTACAACATCCATGGTTTATTTTAGAATTTTTAAAAACGGCCAAAATGGGGGTTAAGTGAATTTTCTTGTTAATTTACGGATTTTACTCGTTTTTGACCCTTTTTCTTTCACTAAAAAGGTCATAAAGTGGCCTAGCCTTATCGAATCGAAGCATGTAATAGTTCCTAGGAAATCTAACAAGCATATCTACGACATCCATGGTTTATTTTAGAATTTTTTAAAAAGGGCAAAATGGGGGTTAAGTGAATTTCCTTGTTAATATACGGATTTTACTCATTTTTGACCCTTTTTCTTTCACTAAAAAGGTCATAAAGTGGCCTAGCCTTATCGAATCGAAACATGTAATAGTTCCTATGAAATCTAACAAGCATATATTCGAATTCCAAGCTTGATTTTATCATTTTCGAAAATAGATAAAATGAGGGTTAAGTGAATTTCCTTGTTAATTTACGGATTTTACTCGTTTTTGACCCTTTTTCTTTCACTAAAAAGGTCATAAAGTGGCCTAGCCTTATCGAATCGAAGCATGTAATAATTCCTAGGAAATCTAACAAGCATATCTACGACATCCATGGTTTATTTTAGAATTTTTAAAAACGGCCAAAATGGGGGTTAATTGAATTTCCTTGTTAATTTACGGATTTTAATAGTTTTTGAACCTTTTTCTTTCACTAAAAAGGTCATAAAGTGGCCTAGCCTTATCGAATCGAAGCATGTAATAATTCCTAGGAAATCTAACAAGCATATCTACGACATCCATGGTTTATTTTAGAATTTTTAAAAACGGCCAAAATGGGGGTTAATTGAATTTCCTTGTTAATTTACGGATTTTAATCGTTTTTGACCCTTTTTCTTTCACTAAAAAGGTCATAAAGTGGCCTAGCCTTATCGAATCGAAGCATCTAATAGTTCCTAGGAAATGTAGCAAGCATATCTACGACATCCATGGTTTATTTTAGAATTTTTAAAAACGGCCAAAATGGGGGTTAAGTGAATTTCCTTGTTAATTTACGGATTTTACTCGTTTTTGACCATTTTTCTTTCACTGAAAAGGTCATAAAATGGCCTAGCCATATCGAATCGAAGCATGTAATAGTTCCTAGGAAATCTAACAAGCATATCTACGACATCCATGGTTTATTTTAGAATTTTTAAAAACGGCCAAAATGGGGGTTAAGTGAATTTTCTTGTTAATTTACGGATTTTACTCGTTTTTGACCCTTTTTCTTTCACTGAAAAGGTCATAAAGTGGCCTAGCCTTATCGAATCGAAGCATGTAATAGTTCCTAGGAAATCTAACAAGCATATCTACGACATCCATGGTTTATTTTAGAATTTTTTAAAAAGGCCAAAATGGGGGTTAAGTGAATTTCCTTGTTAATATACGGATTTTACTCATTTTTGACCCTTTTTCTTTCACTAAAAAGGTCATCAAGTGGCCTAGCCTTATCGAATCGAAGCATGTAATAGTTCCTATGAAATCTAACAAGAATATATTCGAATTCCAAGGTTGATTTTATCATTTTCGAAAATGGATAAAATGAGGGTTAAGTGAATTTTCTTGTTAATGTACGGATTTTACTCGTTTTTGACCCTTTTTCTTTCACTAAAAAGGTCATAAAGTGGCCTAGCCTTATCGAATCGAAGCATGTAATAGTTCCTAAGAAATCTAACAAGCATATCTACGACATCCATGGTTTATTTTAGAATTTTTAAAAACGGCCAAAATGGGGGTTAATTGAATTTCCTTGTTAATTTACGGATTTTACTCGTTTTTGACCCTTTTTCTTTCACTGAAAAGGTCATAAAGTGGCCTAGCCTTATCGAATCGAAGCATGTAATAGTTCCAAGGAAATCTAACAAGCATATCTACGACATCCATGGTTTATTTTAGAATTTTTTAAAATGGCCAAAATGGGGGTTAAGTGAATTTCCTTGTTAATATACTGATTTTACTCATTTTTGACCCTTTTTCTTTCACAAAAAAGGTCATAAAGTGGCCTAGCCTTATCGAATCGAAGCATGTAATAGTTTCTAGGAAATCTAACAAGCATATCTACAACATCCATGGTTTATTTTAGAATTTTTAACAACGGCCAAAATGGGGGTTAAGTGAATTTTCTTGTTAATTTACGGATTTTACTCGTTTTTGACCCTTTTTCTTTCACTGAAAAGGTCATAAAGTGGCCTAGCCTTATCGAATCGAAGCATGTAATAGTTCCTAGGAAATCTAACAAGCATATCTACGACATCCATGGTTTATTTTAGAATTTTTTAAAAAGGGCAAAATGGGGGTTAAGTGAATTTCCTTGTTAATATACGGATTTTACTCATTTTTGACCCTTTTTCTTTCACTAAAAAGGTCATAAAGTGGCCTAGCCTTATCGAATCGAAACATTTAATAGTTCCTATGAAATCTAACAAGCATATATTCGAATTCCAAGGTTGATTTTATCATTTTCGAAAATGGATAAAATGAGGGTTAAGTGAATTTCCTTGTTAATTTACGGATTTTACTCGTTTTTGACCCTTTTTCTTTCACTAAAAAGGTCATAAAGTGGCCTAGCCTTATCGAATCGAAGCATGTAATAATTCCTAGGAAATCTAACAAGCATATCTACGACATCCATGGTTTATTTTAGAATTTTTAAAAACGGCCAAAATGGGGGTTAATTGAATTTCCTTGTTAATTTACGGATTTTAATCGTTTTTGACCCTTTTTCTTTCACTAAAAAGGTCATAAAGTGGCCTAGCCTTATCGAATCGAAGCATCTAATAGTTCCTAGGAAATCTAGCAAGCATATCTACGACATCCATGGTTTATTTTAGAATTTTTAAAAACGGCCAAAATGGGGGTTAAGTGAATTTCCTTGTTAATTTACGGATTTTACTCGTTTTTGACCATTTTTCTTTCACTGAAAAGGTCATAAAATGGCCTAGCCATATCGAATCGAAGCATGTAATAGTTCCTAGGAAATCTAACAAGCATATCTACGACATCCATGGTTTATTTTAGAATTTTTAAAAACGGCCAAAATGGGGGTTAAGTGAATTTTCTTGTTAATTTACGGATTTTACTCGTTTTTGACCCTTTTTCTTTCACTGAAAAGGTCATAAAGTGGCCTAGCCTTATCGAATCGAAGCATGTAATAGTTCCTAAGAAATCTAACAAGCATATCTACGACATCCATGGTTTATTTTAGAATTTTTAAAAACGGCCAAAATGGGGGTTAATTGAATTTCCTTGTTAATTTACGGATTTTACTCGTTTTTGACCCTTTTTCTTTCACTGAAAAGGTCATAAAGTGGCCTAGCCTTATCGAATCGAAGCATGTAATAGTTCCAAGGAAATCTAACAAGCATATCTACGACATCCATGGTTTATTTTAGAATTTTTTAAAAAGGCCAAAATGGGGGTTAAGTGAATTTCCTTGTTAATATACTGATTTTACTCATTTTTGACCCTTTTTCTTTCACTAAAAAGGTCATAAAGTGGCCTAGCCTTATCGAATCGAAACATGTAATAGTTCCTATGAAATCTAACAAGCATATATTCGAATTCCAAGGTTGATTTTATCATTTTCGAAAATGGATAAAATGAGGGTTAAGTGAATTTCCTTGTTAATTTACGGATTTTACTCGTTTTTGACCCTTTTTCTTTCACTAAAAAGGTCATAAAGTGGCCTAGCCTTATCGAATCGAAGCATGTAATAGTTCCTAGGAAATCTAACAAGCATATCTACGACATCCATGGTTTATTTTAGAATTTTTAAAAACGGCCAAAATGGGGGTTAATTGAATTTCCTTGTTAATTTACGGATTTTACTCGTTTTTGACCCTTTTTCTTTCAATAAAAAGGTCATAAAGTGGCCTAGCCTTATCGAATCGAAGCATCTAATAGTTCCTCGGAAATCTAACAAGCATATCTACGACATCCATGGTTTATTTTAGAATTTTTTAAAAAGGCCAAAATGGGGGTTAAGTGAATTTCCTTGTTAATATACGGATTTTACTCATTTTTGACCCTTTTTCTTTCACTAAAAAGGTCATAAAGTGGCCTAGCCTTATCGAATCGAAGCATGTAATAGATCCTAAGAAATCTAACAAGCATATCTACGACATCCATGGTTTATTTTAGAATTTTTAAAAACGGCCAAAATGGGGGTTAATTGAATTTCCTTGTTAATTTACGGATTTTACTCGTTTTTGACCCTTTTTCTTTCACTGAAAAGGTCATAAAGTGGCCTAGCCTTATCGAATCGAAGCATGTAATAGTTCCAAGGAAATCTAACAAGCATATCTACGACATCCATGGTTTATTTTAGAATTTTTTAAAAAGGCCAAAATGGGGGTTAAGTGAATTTCCTTGTTAATATACTGATTTTACTCATTTTTGACCCTTTTTCTTTCACTAAAAAGGTCATAAAGTGGCCTAGCCTTATCGAATCGAAGCATGTAATAGTTTCTAGGAAATCTAACAAGCATATCTACAACATCCATGGTTTATTTTAGAATTTTTAAAAACGGCCAAAATGGGGGTTAAGTGAATTTTCTTGTTAATTTACGGATTTTACTCGTTTTTGACCCTTTTTCTTTCACTGAAAAGGTCATAAAGTGGCCTAGCCTTATCGAATCGAAGCATGTAATAGTTCCTAAGAAATCTAACAAGCATATCTACGACATCCATGGTTTATTTTAGAATTTTTAAAAACGGCCAAAATGGGGGTTAATTGAATTTCCTTGTTAATTTACGGATTTTACTCGTTTTTGACCCTTTTTCTTTCACAGAAAAGGTCATAAAGTGGCCTAGCCTTATCGAATCGAAGCATGTAATAGTTCCAAGGAAATCTAACAAGCATATCTACGACATCCATGGTTTATTTTAGAATTTTTTAAAAAGGCCAAAATGGGGGTTAAGTGAATTTCCTTGTTAATATACTGATTTTACTCATTTTTGACCCTTTTTCTTTCACTAAAAAGGTCATAAAGTGGCCTAGCCTTATCGAATCGAAACATGTAATAGTTCCTATGAAATCTAACAAGCATATATTCGAATTCCAAGGTTGATTTTATCATTTTCGAAAATGGATAAAATGAGGGTTAAGTGAATTTCCTTGTTAATTTACGGATTTTACTCGTTTTTGACCCTTTTTCTTTCACTAAAAAGGTCATAAAGTGGCCTAGCCTTATCGAATCGAAGCATGTAATAGTTCCTAGGAAATCTAACAAGCATATCTACGACATCCATGGTTTATTTTAGAATTTTTAAAAACGGCCAAAATGGGGGTTAATTGAATTTCCTTGTTAATTTACGGATTTTACTCGTTTTTGACCCTTTTTCTTTCAATAAAAAGGTCATAAAGTGGCCTAGCCTTATCGAATCGAAGCATCTAATAGTTCCTCGGAAATCTAACAAGCATATCTACGACATCCATGGTTTATTTTAGAATTTTTTAAAAAGGCCAAAATGGGGGTTAAGTGAATTTCCTTGTTAATATACGGATTTTACTCATTTTTGACCCTTTTTCTTTCACTAAAAAGGTCATAAAGTGGCCTAGCCTTATCGAATCGAAGCATGTAATAGATCCTAAGAAATCTAACAAGCATATCTACGACATCCATGGTTTATTTTAGAATTTTTAAAAACGGCCAAAATGGGGGTTAATTGAATTTCCTTGTTAATTTACGGATTTTACTCGTTTTTGACCCTTTTTCTTTCACTGAAAAGGTCATAAAGTGGCCTAGCCTTATCGAATCGAAGCATGTAATAGTTCCAAGGAAATCTAACAAGCATATCTACGACATCCATGGTTTATTTTAGAATTTTTTAAAAAGGCCAAAATGGGGGTTAAGTGAATTTCCTTGTTAATATACTGATTTTACTCATTTTTGACCCTTTTTCTTTCACTAAAAAGGTCATAAAGTGGCCTAGCCTTATCGAATCGAAGCATGTAATAGTTTCTAGGAAATCTAACAAGCATATCTACAACATCCATGGTTTATTTTAGAATTTTTAAAAACGGCCAAAATGGGGGTTAAGTGAATTTTCTTGTTAATTTACGGATTTTACTCGTTTTTGACCCTTTTTCTTTCACTGAAAAGGTCATAAAGTGGCCTAGCCTTATCGAATCGAAACATGTAATAGTTCCTAGGAAATCTAACAAGCATATCTACGACATCCATGGTTTATTTTAGAATTTTTTAAAAAGGGCAAAATGGGGGTTAAGTGAATTTCCTTGTTAATATACGGATTTTACTCATTTTTGACCCTTTTTCTTTCACTAAAAAGGTCATAAAGTGGCCGAGCCTTATCGAATCGAAACATGTAATAGTTCCTATGAAATCTAACAAGCATATATTCGAATTCCAAGGTTGATTTTATCATTTTCGAAAATGGATAAAATGAGGGTTAAGTGAATTTCCTTGTTAATTTACGGATTTTACTCGTTTTTGACCCTTTTTCTTTCACTAAAAAGGTCATAAAGTGGCCTAGCCTTATCGAATCGAAGCATGTAATAATTCCTAGGAAATCTAACAAGCATATCTACGACATCCATGGTTTATTTTAGAATTTTTAAAAACGGCCAAAATGGGGGTTAATTGAATTTCCTTGTTAATATACGGATTTTACTCATTTTTGACCCTTTTTCTTTCACTAAAAAGGTCATAAAGTGGCCTAGCCTTATCGAATCGAAGCATGTAATAGTTCCTAAGAAATCTAACAAGCATATCTACGACATCCATGGTTTATTTTAGAATTTTTAAAAACGGCCAAAATGGGGGTTAATTGAATTTCCTTGTTAATTTACGGATTTTACTCGTTTTTGACCCTTTTTCTTTCACTAAAAAGGTCATAAAGTGGCCTAGCCTTATCGAATCGAAGCATGTAATAGTTCCTAAGAAATCTAACAAGCATATCTACGACATCCATGGTTTATTTTAGAATTTTTAAAAACGGCCAAAATGGGGGTTAATTGAATTTCCTTGTTAATTTACGGATTTTACTCGTTTTTGACCCTTTTTCTTTCACTGAAAAGGTCATAAAGTGGCCTAGCCTTATCGAATCGAAGCATGTAATAGTTCCAAGGAAATCTAACAAGCATATCTACGACATCCATGGTTTATTTTAGAATTTTTTAAAAAGGCCAAAATGGGGGTTAAGTGAATTTCCTTGTTAATATACTGATTTTACTCATTTTTGACCCTTTTTCTTTCACTAAAAAGGTCATAAAGTGGCCTAGCCTTATCGAATCGAAGCATGTAATAGTTTCTAGGAAATCTAACAAGCATATCTACAACATCCATGGTTTATTTTAGAATTTTTAAAAACGGCCAAAATGGGGGTTAAGTGAATTTTCTTGTTAATTTACGGATTTTACTCGTTTTTGACCCTTTTTCTTTCACTGAAAAGGTCATAAAGTGGCCTAGCCTTATCGAATCGAAGCATGTAATAGTTCCTAGGAAATCTAACAAGCATATCTACGACATCCATGGTTTATTTTAGAATTTTTTAAAAAGGGCAAAATGGGGGTTAAGTGAATTTCCTTGTTAATATACGGATTTTACTCATTTTTGACCCTTTTTCTTTCACTAAAAAGGTCATAAAGTGGCCTAGCCTTATCGAATCGAAACATGTAATAGTTCCTATGAAATCTAACAAGCATATATTCGAATTCCAAGGTTGATTTTATCATTTTCGAAAATGGATAAAATGAGGGTTAAGTGAATTTCCTTGTTAATTTACGGATTTTACTCGTTTTTGACCCTTTTTCTTTCACTAAAAAGGTCATAAAGTGGCCTAGCCTTATCGAATCGAAGCATGTAATAATTCCTAGGAAATCTAACAAGCATATCTACGACATCCATGGTTTATTTTAGAATTTTTAAAATCGGCCAAAATGGGGGTTAATTGAATTTCCTTGTTAATTTACAGATTTTAATCGTTTTTGACCCTTTTTCTTTCACTAAAAAGGTCATAAAGTGGCCTAGCCTTATCGAATCGAAGCATCTAATAGTTCCTAGGAAATCTAGCAAGCATATCTACGACATCCATGGTTTATTTTAGAATTTTTAAAAACGGCCAAAATGGGGGTTAAGTGAATTTCCTTGTTAATATACGGATTTTACTCATTTTTGACCCTTTTTCTTTCACTAAAAAGGTCATAAAGTGGCCTAGCCTTATCGAATCGAAACATGTAATAGTTCCTATGAAATCTAACAAGCATATATTCAAATTCCAAGGTTGATTTTATCATTTTCGAAAATGGATAAAATGAGGGTTAAGTGAATTTCCTTGTTAATTTACGGATTTTACTCGTTTTTGACCCTTTTTCTTTCACTAAAAAGGTCATAAAGTGGCCTAGCCTTATCGAATCGAAGCATGTAATAATTCCTAGGAAATCTAACAAGCATATCTACGACATCCATGGTTTATTTTAGAATTTTTAAAAACGGCCAAAATGGGGGTTAATTGAATTTCCTTGTTAATTTACGGATTTTAATCGTTTTTGACCCTTTTTCTTTCACTAAAAAGGTCATAAAGTGGCCTAGCCTTATCGAATCGAAGCATCTAATAGTTCCTAGGAAATCTAGCAAGCATATCTACGACATCCATGGTTTATTTTAGAATTTTTAAAAACGGCCAAAATGGGGGTTAAGTGAATTTCCTTGTTAATTTACGGATTTTACTCGTTTTTGACCATTTTTCTTTCACTGAAAAGGTCATAAAATGGCCTAGCCATATCGAATCGAAGCATGTAATAGTTCCTAGGAAATCTAACAAGCATATCTACGACATCCATGGTTTATTTTAGAATTTTTAAAAACGGCCAAAATGGGGGTTAAGTGAATTTTCTTGTTAATTTACGGATTTTACTCGTTTTTGACCCTTTTTCTTTCACTGAAAAGGTCATAAAGTGGCCTAGCCTTATCGAATCGAAACATGTAATAGTTCCTAGGAAATCTAACAAGCATATCTACGACATCCATGGTTTATTTTAGAATTTTTTAAAAAGGCCAAAATGGGGGTTAAGTGAATTTCCTTGTTAATATACGGATTTTACTCATTTTTGACCCTTTTTCTTTCACTAAAAAGGTCATCAAGTGGCCTAGCCTTATCGAATCGAAGCATGTAATAGTTCCTATGAAATCTTACAAGAATATATTCGAATTCCAAGGTTGATTTTATCATTTTCGAAAATGGATAAAATGAGGGTTAAGTGAATTTTCTTGTTAATTTACGGATTTTACTCGTTTTTGACCCTTTTTCTTTCACTAAAAAGGTCATAAAGTGGCCTAGCCTTATCGAATCGAAGCATGTAATAGTTCCTAAGAAATCTAACAAGCATATCTACGACATCCATGGTTTATTTTAGAATTTTTAAAAACGGCCAAAATGGGGGTTAATTGAATTTCCTTGTTAATTTACGGATTTTACTCGTTTTTGACCCTTTTTCTTTCACTGAAAAGGTCATAAAGTGGCCTAGCCTTATCGAATCGAAGCATGTAATAGTTCCAAGGAAATCTAACAAGCATATCTACGACATCCATGGTTTATTTTAGAATTTTTTAAAAAGGCCAAAATGGGGGTTAAGTGAATTTCCTTGTTAATATACTGATTTTACTCATTTTTGACCCTTTTTCTTTCACTAAAAAGGTCATAAAGTGGCCTAGCCTTATCGAATCGAAGCATGTAATAGTCTCTAGGAAATCTAACAAGCATATCTACAACATCCATGGTTTATTTTAGAATTTTTAAAAACGGCCAAAATGGGGGTTAAGTGAATTTTCTTGTTAATTTACGGATTTTACTCGTTTTTGACCCTTTTTCTTTCACTGAAAAGGTCATAAAGTGGCCTAGCCTTATCGAATCGAAGCATGTAATAGTTCCTAGGAAATCTAACAAGCATATCTACGACATCCATGGTTTATTTTAGAATTTTTTAAAAAGGGCAAAATGGGGGTTAAGTGAATTTCCTTGTTAATATACGGATTTTACTCATTTTTGACCCTTTTTCTTTCACTAAAAAGGTCATAAATTGGCCTAGCCTTATCGAATCGAAACATGTAATAGTTCCTATGAAATCTAACAAGCATATATTCGAATTCCAGGGTTGATTTTATCATTTTCGAAAATGGATAAAATGAGGGTTAAGTGAATTTCCTTGTTAATTTACGGATTTTACTCGTTTTTGACGCTTTTTCTTTCACTAAAAAGGTCATAAAGTGGCCTAGCCTTATCGAATCGAAGCATCTAATTGTTCCTAGGAAATCTAACAAGCATATCTACGACATCCATGGTTTATTTTAGAATTTTTTAAAAAGGCCAAAATGGGGGTTAAGTGAATTTCCTTGTTAATATACGGATTTTACTCATTTTTGACCCTTTTTCTTTCACTAAAAAGGTCATAAAGTGGCCTAGCCTTATCGAATCAAAACATGTAATAGTTCCTATGAAATCTAACAAGCATATATTCGAATTCCAGGGTTGATTTTATCATTTTCGAAAATGGATAAAATGAGGGTTAAGTGAATTTCCTTGTTAATTTACGGATTTTACTCGTTTTTGACCCTTTTTCTTTCACTAAAAAGGTCATAAAGTGGCCTAGCCTTATCGAATCGAAGCATCTAATTGTTCCTAGGAAATCTAACAAGCATATCTACGACATCCATGGTTTATTTTAGAATTTTTTAAAAAGGCCAAAATGGGGGTTAAGGGAATTTCCTTGTTAATATACGGATTTTACTCATTTTTGACCCTTTTTCTTTCACTAAAAAGGTCATAAAGTGGCCTAGCCTTATCGAATCGAAGAATGTAATAGTTCCTAAGAAATCTAACAAGCATATCTACGACATCCATGGTTTATTTTAGAATTTTTAAAAACGGCCAAAATGGGGGTTCATTGAATTTCCTTGTTAATTTACGGATTTTACTCGTTTTTGACCCTTTTTCTTTCACTAAAAAGGTCATAAAGTGGCCTAGCCTTATCGAATCGAAGCATGTAATAGTTCCTAAGAAATCTAACAAGCATATCTACGACATCCATGGTTTATTTTAGAATTTTTAAAAACGGCCAAAATGGGGGTTAATTGAATTTCCTTGTTAATTTACGGATTTTATTCGTTTTTGACCCTTTTTCTTTCACTGAAAAGGTCATAAAGTGGCCTAGCCTTATCGAATCGAAGCATGTAATAGTTCCAAGGAAATCTAACAAGCATATCTACGACATCCATGGTTTATTTTAGAATTTTTTAAAAAGGCCAAAATGGGGGTTAAGTGAATTTCCTTGTTAATATACTGATTTTACTCATTTTTGACCCTTTTTCTTTCACTAAAAAGGTCATAAAGTGGCCTAGCCTTATCGAATCGAAGCATGTAATAGTTTCTAGGAAATCTAACAAGCATATCTACAACATCCATGGTTTATTTTAGAATTTTTAAAAACGGCCAAAATGGGGGTTAAGTGAATTTTCTTGTTAATTTACGGATTTTACTCGTTTTTGACCCTTTTTCTTTCACTGAAAAGGTCATAAAGTGGCCTAGCCTTATCGAATCGAAGCATGTAATAGTTCCTAGGAAATCTAACAAGCATATCTACGACATCCATGGTTTATTTTAGAATTTTTTAAAAAGGGCAAAATGGGGGTTAAGTGAATTTCCTTGTTAATATACGGATTTTACTCATTTTTGACCCTTTTTCTTTCACTAAAAAGGTCATAAAGTGGCCTAGCCTTATCGAATCGAAACATGTAGTAGTTCCTATGAAATCTAACAAGCATATATTCGAATTCCAAGGTTGATTTTATCATTTTCGAAAATGGATAAAATGAGGGTTAAGTGAATTTCCTTGTTAATTTACGGATTTTACGCGTTTTTGACCCTTTTTCTTTCACTAAAAAGGTCATAAAGTGGCCTAGCCTTATCGAATCGAAGCATGTAATAATTCCTAGGAAATCTAACAAGCATATCTACGATATCCATGGTTTATTTTAGAATTTTTAAAAACGGCCAAAATGGGGGTTAATTGAATTTCCTTGTTAATTTACGGATTTTAATCGTTTTTGACCCTTTTTCTTTCACTAAAAAGGTCATAAAGTGGCCTAGCCTTATCGAATCGAAGCATCTAATAGTTCCTAGGAAATCTAGCAAGCATATCTATGACATCCATGGTTTATTTTAGAATTTTTAAAAACGGCCAAAATGGGGGTTAAGTGAATTTCCTTGTTAATTTACGGATTTTACTCGTTTTTGACCATTTTTCTTTCACTGAAAAGGTCATAAAATGGCCTAGCCTTATCGAATCGAAGCATGTAATAGTTCCTAGGAAATCTAACAAGCATATCTACGACATCCAGGGTTTATTTTAGAGTTTTTAAAAACGGCCAAAATGGGGGTTAAGTGAATTTTCTTGTTAATTTACGGATTTTACTCGTTTTTGACCCTTTTTCTTTCACTAAAAAGGTCATAAAGTGGCCTAGCCTTATCGAATCGAAGCATCTAATAGTTCCTAGGAAATCTAGCAAGCATATCTACGACATCCATGGTTTATTTTAGAATTTTTAAAAACGGCCAAAATGGGGGTTAAGTGAATTTCCTTGTTAATTTACGGATTTTACTCGTTTTTGACCATTTTTCTTTCACTGAAAAGGTCATAAAATGGCCTAGCCATATCGAATCGAAGCATGTAATAGTTCCTAGGAAATCTAACAAGCATATCTACGACATCCATGGTTTATTTTAGAATTTTTAAAAACGGCCAAAATGGGGGTTAAGTGAATTTTCTTGTTAATTTACGGATTTTACTCGTTTTTGACCCTTTTTTTTTCACTGAAAAGGTCATAAAGTGGCCTAGCCTTATCGAATCGAAACATGTAATAGTTCCTAGGAAATCTAACAAGCATATCTACGACATCCATGGTTTATTTTAGAATTTTTTAAAAAGGCCAAAATGGGGGTTAAGTGAATTTCCTTGTTAATATACGGATTTTACTCATTTTTGACCCTTTTTCTTTCACTAAAAAGGTCATCAAGTGGCCTAGCCTTATCGAATCGAAGCATGTAATAGTTCCTAAGAAATCTAACAAGCATATCTACGACATCCATGGTTTATTTTAGAATTTTTAAAAACGGCCAAAATGGGGGTTAATTGAATTTCCTTGTTAATTTACGGATTTTATTCGTTTTTGACCCTTTTTCTTTCACTGAAAAGGTCATAAAGTGGCCTAGCCTTATCGAATCGAAGCATGTAATAGTTCCAAGGAAATCTAACAAGCATATCTACGACATCCATGGTTTATTTTAGAATTTTTTAAAAAGGCCAAAATGGGGGTTAAGTGAATTTCCTTGTTAATATACTGATTTTACTCATTTTTGACCCTTTTTCTTTCACTAAAAAGGTCATAAAGTGGCCTAGCCTTATCGAATCGAAGCATGTAATAGTTTCTAGGAAATCTAACAAGCATATCTACAACATCCATGGTTTATTTTAGAATTTTTAAAAACGGCCAAAATGGGGGTTAAGTGAATTTTCTTGTTAATTTACGGATTTTACTCGTTTTTGACCCTTTTTCTTTCACTGAAAAGGTCATAAAGTGGCCTAGCCTTATCGAATCGAAGCATGTAATAGTTCCTAGGAAATCTAACAAGCATATCTACGACATCCATGGTTTATTTTAGAATTTTTTAAAAAGGGCAAAATGGGGGTTAAGTGAATTTCCTTGTTAATATACGGATTTTACTCATTTTTGACCCTTTTTCTTTCACTAAAAAGGTCATAAAGTGGCCTAGCCTTATCGAATCGAAACATGTAATAGTTCCTA
Source organism: Medicago sativa (assembly GCF_051527215.1). NCBI lineage: Eukaryota > Viridiplantae > Streptophyta > Magnoliopsida > Fabales > Fabaceae > Medicago > Medicago sativa. The sequence goes on along the minus strand of NC_140749.1, from coordinate 25,625,405 downwards.
TGAAATCTAACAAGCATATATTCGAATTCCAAGGTTGATTTTATCATTTTCGAAAATGGATAAAATGAGGGTTAAGTGAATTTCCTTGTTAATTTACGGATTTTACTCGTTTTTGACCCTTTTTCTTTCACTAAAAAGGTCATAAAGTGGCCTAGCCTTATCGAATCGAAGCATGTAATAATTCCTAGGAAATCTAACAAGCATATCTACGACATCCATGGTTTATTTTAGAATTTTTAAAAACGGCCAAAATGGGGGTTAATTGAATTTCCTTGTTAATTTACGGATTTTAATCGTTTTTGACCCTTTTTCTTTCACTAAAAAGGTCATAAAGTGGCCTAGCCTTATCGAATCGAAGCATCTAATAGTTCCTAGGAAATCTAGCAAGCATATCTATGACATCCATGGTTTATTTTAGAATTTTTAAAAACGGCCAAAATGGGGGTTAAGTGAATTTCCTTGTTAATTTACGGATTTTACTCGTTTTTGACCATTTTTCTTTCACTGAAAAGGTCATAAAATGGCCTAGCCTTATCGAATCGAAGCATGTAATAGTTCCTAGGAAATCTAACAAGCATATCTACGACATCCATGGTTTATTTTAGAATTTTTAAAAACGGCCAAAATGGGGGTTAAGTGAATTTTCTTGTTAATTTACGGATTTTACTCGTTTTTGACCCTTTTTCTTTCACTAAAAAGGTCATAAAGTGGCCTAGCCTTATCGAATCGAAGCATCTAATAGTTCCTAGGAAATCTAGCAAGCATATCTACGACATCCATGGTTTATTTTAGAATTTTTAAAAACGGCCAAAATGGGGGTTAAGTGAATTTCCTTGTTAATTTACGGATTTTACTCGTTTTTGACCATTTTTCTTTCACTGAAAAGGTCATAAAATGGCCTAGCCATATCGAATCGAAGCATGTAATAGTTCCTAGGAAATCTAACAAGCATATCTACGACATCCATGGTTTATTTTAGAATTTTTAAAAACGGCCAAAATGGGGGTTAAGTGAATTTTCTTGTTAATTTACGGATTTTACTCGTTTTTGACCCTTTTTCTTTCACTGAAAAGGTCATAAAGTGGCCTAGCCTTATCGAATCGAAACATGTAATAGTTCCTAGGAAATCTAACAAGCATATCTACGACATCCATGGTTTATTTTAGAATTTTTTAAAAAGGCCAAAATGGGGGTTAAGTGAATTTCCTTGTTAATATACGGATTTTACTCATTTTTGACCCTTTTTCTTTCACTAAAAAGGTCATCAAGTTGCCTAGCCTTATCGAATCGAAGCATGTAATAGTTCCTATGAAATCTAACAAGAATATATTCGAATTCCAAGGTTGATTTTATCATTTTCGAAAATGGATAAAATGAGGGTTAAGTGAATTTTCTTGTTAATTTACGGATTTTACTCGTTTTTGACCCTTTTTCTTTCACTAAAAAGGTCATAAAGTGGCCTAGCCTTATCGAATCGAAGCATGTAATAGTTCCTAAGAAATCTAACAAGCATATCTACGACATCCATGGTTTATTTTAGAATTTTTAAAAACGGCCAAAATGGGGGTTAATTGAATTTCCTTGTTAATTTACGGATTTTACTCGTTTTTGACCCTTTTTCTTTCACTGAAAAGGTCATAAAGTGGCCTAGCCTTATCGAATCGAAGCATGTAATAGTTCCAAGGAAATCTAACAAGCATATCTACGACATCCATGGTTTATTTTAGAATTTTTTAAAAAGGCCAAAATGGGGGTTAAGTGAATTTCCTTGTTAATATACTGATTTTACTCATTTTTGACCCTTTTTCTTTCACTAAAAAGGTCATAAAGTGGCCTAGCCTTATCGAATCGAAGCATGTAATAGTCTCTAGGAAATCTAACAAGCATATCTACAACATCCATGGTTTATTTTAGAATTTTTAAAAACGGCCAAAATGGGGGTTAAGTGAATTTTCTTGTTAATTTACGGATTTTACTCGTTTTTGACCCTTTTTCTTTCACTGAAAAGGTCATAAAGTGGCCTAGCCTTATCGAATCGAAGCATGTAATAGTTCCTAGGAAATCTAACAAGCATATCTACGACATCCATGGTTTATTTTAGAATTTTTTAAAAAGGGCAAAATGGGGGTTAAGTGAATTTCCTTGTTAATATACGGATTTTACTCATTTTTGACCCTTTTTCTTTCACTAAAAAGGTCATAAAGTGGCCTAGCCTTATCGAATCGAAACATGTAATAGTTCCTATGAAAACTAACAAGCATATATTCGAATTCCAGGGTTGATTTTATCATTTTCGAAAATGGATAAAATGAGGGTTAAGTGAATTTCCTTGTTAATTTACGGATTTTACTCGTTTTTGACCCTTTTTCTTTCACTAAAAAGGTCATAAAGTGGCCTAGCCTTATCGAATCGAAGCATCTAATTGTTCCTAGGAAATCTAACAAGCATATCTACGACATCCGTGGTTTATTTTAGAATTTTTTAAAAAGGCCAAAATGGGGGTTAAGTGAATTTCCTTGTTAATATACGGATTTTACTCATTTTTGACCCTTTTTCTTTCACTAAAAAGGTCATAAAGTGGCCTAGCCTTATCGAATCGAAGAATGTAATAGTTCCTAAGAAATCTAACAAGCATATCTACGACATCCATGGTTTATTTTAGAATTTTTAAAAACGGCCAAAATGGGGGTTAATTGAATTTCCTTGTTAATTTACGGATTTTACTCGTTTTTGACCCTTTTTCTTTCACTAAAAAGGTCATAAAGTGGCCTAGCCTTATCGAATCGAAGCATGTAATAGTTCCTAAGAAATCTAACAAGCATATCTACGACATCCATGGTTTATTTTAGAATTTTTAAAAACGGCCAAAATGGGGGTTAATTGAATTTCCTTGTTAATTTACGGATTTTATTCGTTTTTGACCCTTTTTCTTTCACTGAAAAGGTCATAATGTAACAGCCCGTTTTTCGCTAGATTTATTCTATTATTTATTTATGTGTGTTCTATGTGCTCTTATGTGATTAATTGTCTCTGTGTGTATTTTTGGTTGGGATTCGTAGAGTTCGGTGTTAGAAGGGTATTTTAGTCATTTTGGGCTTAGGGGCATTTTGGTCATTTTGAGGGCAGTGGCAATTTTGTAATTTTGCAGAAAATTATTTTTAGTGCTTAGTGAGGGTTTTATTTTACTAAGTGCTAGAGGGTGTAGTAATTATTTTATTTACCGTTAAGTGACCGTTAGTGTTATATTTTACCGGTAAGTGAGTAGTGATATTTTGAGTGTTAGAATAGAAATGGGTTAGGCCCATTAAGGTTTAAGAAATAAGCCCACTTGAATAGAGCTAGTATATAAACTCTAGTGTTGGTGAGAATTAGGTTTACAAACATTTTTATTTCATTTCATTTGAGAAGAGAAGAGATAGAGGCTAGAGGGAAGAACAAGGGTTAGAGCTTGAAGAGGGGATTCATCATCTAGGAGCTAAATTGAAGCTTTGGTTAGAGATTCTTGGTGTTAGAGGTAAGAGGGTTAGGTTTCAACCATAATTCATCTCTTTTCCTTTTTACTCATTTTATGAAATTGATGAATTAAACCTAATTGATTGTAAATTCGTGTTCATGTTTTGATGCAATGTTTGGGTATGTAAATTAAATGTTAATTGAGTTGTTGATGATGAAATTACATGCTTAAGTTGTGGTTATATGTATACTTTGCATTTTTGCCCAAAAATGGTGATATGAGATGTTGTTGTGATGAATTGTTGGTGAATTCATGATGTTTAGCTGCTGTTGTTGTTGATAGATGTTGTTGTTGATGATTAAAACATTGGGTAATCATAATTGGAGAGTTTGATATGACCTTGTGTTGTTTTTGAATATTTGATGAAAAATGGGTCAAATGATGATTTTTGTTGTAAGAATGTTTTGATGCATGTTTTACATGATTTTGAGTGTCTTTTCATGTTTAGAAATGTTTAAACAAACTTTGGGATCAAATTTGAGCTTTGGGAAGTCAAAATTGGGGTTTTGGGGTGAAAAAGTGAGTTTTTCTCGTAACAGGACTGTCCCAACTCGCCACAGCGAGTGGGAGGCGAGTTGGAGGCGAGCAGGAGGTGCTTTCGGTGATGCTTACTCGCCTCGCGAGTAGATTTACTCGCCACGGCGAGCTGCACAGTGGCAGCATCCCCTGTTTCGCGTTCTTGCGTCTTTTTCCCTCGTTTCTGTTTTGAATTGGCTTTCGGTGTAAGCATGAAAGTTGTAGATAATTTTGTTAGCTTTCCAATGGCTTTGGTTTGACTTGAAAATGATTCTTGGTTTTTGAGTTATGAGGGAAATACTCCAAGGTGTTCTTGGTGAAATTTTACGAAAAATCCGCATAACTATTTCTAAATCGACCCAAACCCTTTGGATTGTTTCCAAACTTCAAACTTATGTTTTATGAGTTCAATTAAGGTGTTTAGTAGTATTTAAACTATGATGTGAGGGATTCAACTTGTTTTGCTTAGAAAATGGAAAAATTCTTGAAAAGTGTTTCGGTGAGACGAACCTTGTGATTTTTATGAATTCTTCGTATTTGGCCGATGAAATGTTTATGTATCCTCTACTGCACCTATAAGTGACTTGTGAGAATACATGGCATAGGCAGTTGAGCTTGTTTACTTGGTTTTGACTCAAAGTGTTCAATTAACTTAATGTTGTGATTTTGAGAGACGAACTTAACTAAAGATGACTTTTGAGAATCAATTGACTTGTGAATCCTTATGGATATTTGATATCACATATATGGAGATGATTGGTGGTGTATATTTGTGTGACAACTATATGTTGCTTGTGTTGTGGATGTTGTCGGCAATTGTATATATGTTATGTGGTGGTGAATTGTTGTTAATTGCATATATACAAGTTTTGGTGATGGTGAGGTGATTATTGTTTGTGTGAACATATGCATTTGTAGTTGGGTCATATGTTCATGCATACATGACTGATGGTGGTGGATTTTATATCCAATTGAGGTGATTACGATGTTTTTGTTGCATCGAAGGTGACGACCTTGAGGTGTTTGGTACCACATGCATCTAGATGAGTCTAGAGACATTGCATAAACTGTTGGTGGATTGAATTGCATTAAGATGTGTTTTGATGGTTGATTATTGCTAATTGTACTTGCGGATTGAATTGTTAATTGTTGATTGACAAGGTGAGGTTGTGATATGTGTATGATACACTTGTGGATATGAACTTGATATAATGATATTGAATGATCTTGGATTACTTATATGTTGTGAATATTGAGGAACTATGTATGAATTGTCATTCTTTATCCTTGATTATATCTTTCATCTTCAAAGTTCTTGTTAATCTTATATGGATTATGATGATGTAATGCTAACCCTCAGTGGTTTACCACCTACCTTTCCGTATGGACAGGTAGATGGAGTGCAGGATGCTTAGTTGTTGCGTATTGATGCCGAGGAGTGGATTTCCTCTTTTTCATGCAAGTGTCTAGATTAGGGCTCTGATCTAGGATAGTCATTGCATGTTGTTTATTTGACTTTGTATTTTGGAGTTGTTGAGATATTCTGTTATTTGAGATTTGGAGGATACAGTTGTATTTAGTTTGAAGATCCAGATATGTTTATGAATTATATGTTGTTCCGCTGCTATGTTGTGTAACATGATCTTTATGCATGTATGATTTGTGGTTTATTCGAAGACGTAGCATCTATTTCTAGAATATGTTAGTATATTCGCGCGTTTTACCGCTTATTAGAAATAGGGTGTTACACATAAAGTGGCCTAGCCTTATCGAATCGAAGCATGTAACAGTTCCAAGGAAATCTAACAAGCATATCTACGACATCCATGGTTTATTTTAGAATTTTTTAAAAAGGCCAAAATGGGGGTTAAGTGAATTTCCTTGTTAATATACTGATTTTACTCATTTTTGACCCTTTTTCTTTCACTAAAAAGGTCATAAAGTGGCCTAGCCTTATCGAATCGAAGCATGTAATAGTTTCTAGGAAATCTAACAAGCATATCTACAACATCCATGGTTTATTTTAGAATTTTTAAAAACGGCCAAAATGGGGGTTAAGTGAATTTTCTTGTTAATTTACGGATTTTACTCGTTTTTGACCCTTTTTCTTTCACTGAAAAGGTCATAAAGTGGCCTAGCCTTATCGAATCGAAGCATGTAATAGTTCCTAGGAAATCTAACAAGCATATCTACGACATCCATGGTTTATTTTAGAATTTTTTAAAAAGGGCAAAATGGGGGTTAAGTGAATTTCCTTGTTAATTTACGGATTTTACTCGTTTTTGACCCTTTTTCTTTCACTAAAAAGGTCATAAAGTGGCCTAGCCTTATCGAATCGAAGCATGTAATAGTTCCTAAGAAATCTAACAAGCATATCTACGACATCCATGGTTTATTTTAGAATTTTTAAAAACGGCCAAAATGGGGGTTAATTGAATTTCCTTGTTAATTTACGGATTTTATTCGTTTTTGACCCTTTTTCTTTCACTGAAAAGGTCATAATGTAACAGCCCGTTTTTCGCTAGATTTATTCTATTATTTATTTATGTGTGTTCTATGTGCTCTTATGTGATTAATTGTCTCTGTGTGTATTTTTGGTTGGGATTCGTAGAGTTCGGTGTTAGAAGGGTATTTTAGTCATTTTGGGCTTAGGGGCATTTTGGTCATTTTGAGGGCAGTGGCAATTTTGTAATTTTGCAGAAAATTATTTTTAGTGCTTAGTGAGGGTTTTATTTTACTAAGTGCTAGAGGGTGTAGTAATTATTTTATTTACCGTTAAGTGACCGTTAGTGTTATATTTTACCGGTAAGTGAGTAGTGATATTTTGAGTGTTAGAATAGAAATGGGTTAGGCCCATTAAGGTTTAAGAAATAAGCCCACTTGAATAGAGCTAGTATATAAACTCTAGTGTTGGTGAGAATTAGGTTTACAAACATTTTTATTTCATTTCATTTGAGAAGAGAAGAGATAGAGGCTAGAGGGAAGAACAAGGGTTAGAGCTTGAAGAGGGGATTCATCATCTAGGAGCTAAATTGAAGCTTTGGTTAGAGATTCTTGGTGTTAGAGGTAAGAGGGTTAGGTTTCAACCATAATTCATCTCTTTTCCTTTTTACTCATTTTATGAAATTGATGAATTAAACCTAATTGATTGTAAATTCGTGTTCATGTTTTGATGCAATGTTTGGGTATGTAAATTAAATGTTAATTGAGTTGTTGATGATGAAATTACATGCTTAAGTTGTGGTTATATGTATACTTTGCATTTTTGCCCAAAAATGGTGATATGAGATGTTGTTGTGATGAATTGTTGGTGAATTCATGATGTTTAGCTGCTGTTGTTGTTGATAGATGTTGTTGTTGATGATTAAAACATTGGGTAATCATAATTGGAGAGTTTGATATGACCTTGTGTTGTTTTTGAATATTTGATGAAAAATGGGTCAAATGATGATTTTTGTTGTAAGAATGTTTTGATGCATGTTTTACATGATTTTGAGTGTCTTTTCATGTTTAGAAATGTTTAAACAAACTTTGGGATCAAATTTGAGCTTTGGGAAGTCAAAATTGGGGTTTTGGGGTGAAAAAGTGAGTTTTTCTCGTAACAGGACTGTCCCAACTCGCCACAGCGAGTGGGAGGCGAGTTGGAGGCGAGCAGGAGGTGCTTTCGGTGATGCTTACTCGCCTCGCGAGTAGATTTACTCGCCACGGCGAGCTGCACAGTGGCAGCATCCCCTGTTTCGCGTTCTTGCGTCTTTTTCCCTCGTTTCTGTTTTGAATTGGCTTTCGGTGTAAGCATGAAAGTTGTAGATAATTTTGTTAGCTTTCCAATGGCTTTGGTTTGACTTGAAAATGATTCTTGGTTTTTGAGTTATGAGGGAAATACTCCAAGGTGTTCTTGGTGAAATTTTACGAAAAATCCGCATAACTATTTCTAAATCGACCCAAACCCTTTGGATTGTTTCCAAACTTCAAACTTATGTTTTATGAGTTCAATTAAGGTGTTTAGTAGTATTTAAACTATGATGTGAGGGATTCAACTTGTTTTGCTTAGAAAATGGAAAAATTCTTGAAAAGTGTTTCGGTGAGACGAACCTTGTGATTTTTATGAATTCTTCGTATTTGGCCGATGAAATGCTTATGTATCCTCTACTGCACCTATAAGTGACTTGTGAGAATACATGGCATAGGCAGTTGAGCTTGTTTACTTGGTTTTGACTCAAAGTGTTCAATTAACTTAATGTTGTGATTTTGAGAGACGAACTTAACTAAAGATGACTTTTGAGAATCAATTGACTTGTGAATCCTTATGGATATTTGATATCACATATATGGAGATGATTGGTGGTGTATATTTGTGTGACAACTATATGTTGCTTGTGTTGTGGATGTTGTCGGCAATTGTATATATGTTATGTGGTGGTGAATTGTTGTTAATTGCATATATACAAGTTTTGGTGATGGTGAGGTGATTATTGTTTGTGTGAACATATGCATTTGTAGTTGGGTCATATGTTCATGCATACATGACTGATGGTGGTGGATTTTATATCCAATTGAGGTGATTACGATGTTTTTGTTGCATCGAAGGTGACGACCTTGAGGTGTTTGGTACCACATGCATCTAGATGAGTCTAGAGACATTGCATAAACTGTTGGTGGATTGAATTGCATTAAGATGTGTTTTGATGGTTGATTATTGCTAATTGTACTTGCGGATTGAATTGTTAATTGTTGATTAACAAGGTGAGGTTGTGATATGTGTATGATACACTTGTGGATATGAACTTGATATAATGATATTGAATGATCTTGGATTACTTATATGTTGTGAATATTGAGGAACTATGTATGAATTGTCATTCTTTATCCTTGATTATATCTTTCATCTTCAAAGTTCTTGTTAATCTTATATGGATTATGATGATGTAATGCTAACCCTCAGTGGTTTACCACCTACCTTTCCGTATGGACGGGTAGATGGAGTGCAGGATGCTTAGTTGTTGCGTATTGATGCCGAGGAGTGGATTTCCTCTTTTTCATGCAAGTGTCTAGATTAGGGCTCTGATCTAGGATAGTCATTGCATGTTGTTTATTTGACTTTGTATTTTGGAGTTGTTGAGATATTCTGTTATTTGAGATTTGGAGGATACAGTTGTATTTAGTTTGAAGATCCAGATATGTTTATGAATTATATGTTGTTCCGCTGCTATGTTGTGTAACATGATCTTTATGCATGTATGATTTGTGGTTTATTCGAAGACGTAGCATCTATTTCTAGAATATGTTAGTATATTCGCGCGTTTTACCGCTTATTAGAAATAGGGTGTTACAAGTTGGTATCAGAGCCGTGGTCAGTCTTGTCTGGACTAATAGACTAGTAGATTAGTGTTTGTTGATTTACCCTGTTAGTATGCGAATGGTAATGAGTTACCTTCGATACTTGTTCTTGTGTTGTTGTGCTGTTGTTCTTATCTGTTGATTGGTTTGTGTAGAAGTAAGATGGCTGGTGGTAGAGATGATGGAGCGATTGCTCAGGCTTTGACTTCGATGGCTCAGGTGTTGGCTCAGGTTAATGAGCAGGCGGCGGTTGGTCATCGTGATCCTGGTGAGGCTGAGGAGCGGAGGTTGGATCGTTTCTTGCGAAATAGTCCGCCGACGTTCAAGGGTAGATATGACCCGGATGGAGCTCAGACATGGGTACAAGCCATGGAGAGGATCTTCCGTGCTATGGTGACTAGTGAGGACCAGAAGGTCAGGTTGGCTACTCATATGCTTGCTGAGGAGGCTGAGTACTGGTGGACTAATGCTAAGGGAAGGCTTGAGGCTGGTGGAGCTGTGACTTGGGCTAGGTTCAAGACTGAGTTTTTGAGGAAATACTTTCCTGAGGATTTGAGGACCAAGAAGGAAGTGGAATTCTTGAACTTGAAGCAAGAGAACTGTTCGGTGGCTGAGTATGCGGCGAAGTTTGAGGAGCTTTCGAGGTTTTGCCCGTACATCAATGCGGAGGATGCTGTGGTTTCCAAGTGTGTGAAGTTCGAGAGCGGCTTGAGGCCCGACATCTATCAGTATATGTGTATTCAGGAGATCCGTGATTTTGATACTTTGGTGCATAAGTGCCGTATGTTTGATGATGCTGGAAGGGCTAAGGTTAATCACTACAAGGCTCAGAATGAGAAGAAAGGAAAGGGGCATGGATTTGGGAAGCCGTACAACAAAGACAAAGGCAAGAAGAGAGAATCGGGTGGAGGCTCTAAGGTGAATGTTGCTGAGGTGAGGTGCTACAAGTGTGGCACATTGGGTCATTTTGCTAATGATTGCAAGAGTGGTGAGAAGTGCTACAAGTGTGGAGAAGCAGGTCACAAGGCTGCAGAGTGCAAGAAGGAGATCACTTGCTACAATTGTGGTGAGAAAGGGCATATCAGTACTAAGTGTACCCAGCCGAAGAAGGCGGCGGGGAAGGTGTTTGCATTGAATGCGGAAGAGGTGGAGAATCCTGATAATCTCATCCGAGGTATGTGTTTTATCAATAGTACTCCTTTGATTACAATTATTGATACTGGTGCTACTCATTCTTTTATCGCGGCAAGTTGTGTTGAGCGTTTGGGTTTGGTTGTGACTCCGTTGTCTCGAGGGATGGTTATCGATACCCCAGCTAGTGGTTCAGTGACTACTTCTTTAGTGTGTGCTAAGTGTCCTGTTAGTTTTGGTAATGTTGACTTTGAGTTGGATCTTGTGTGTCTTCCGTTGAAGCATATGGACGTAATTTTTGGTATGGATTGGATGTTGACTTTTGGTGTTAACATTAATTGTTTGACCAAGAGTGTAACGTTTTCTAAACCGGTAGCTGAAGAAGGTGGAAGGTTCTTAACCGTAGAGCAAGTGAAGAAGTCGTTGGATGGCGAAGCTTGTGTGTTCATGATGTTTGCTTCCTTGAAGGAGAGTAGTGAGAAAGGAGTTGGTGATTTGCCGGTAGTGCAAGAGTTTCCAGAAGTTTTTCCGGACGACATTACCGAGTTACCGCCGGAGAGGGAAGTTGAGTTTGCAATTGACTTGGTGCCTGGAACGAGTCCTATTTCGATTGCGCCTTATCGGATGTCTGCATCAGAATTGGGTGAGTTGAAGAAACAGTTGGAAGAGTTGCTCGAGAAACAGTTTATCAGGCCGAGTGTTTCTCCATGGGGAGCTCCTGTGTTGTTGGTTAAGAAGAAAGATGGAAGCATGAGGTTGTGTGTGGATTATCGGCAGTTGAACAAGGTGACAATCAAGAATCGGTATCCGCTTCCGAGAATTGATGACTTGATGGATCAATTGGTTGGTGCGAAAGTGTTCAGCAAGATTGATTTGAGATCAGGATATCATCAGATTAGAGTAAGGGCGGAAGATATATCCAAAACTGCGTTCAGAACGAGGTATGGACACTATGAGTATTCTGTGATGCCATTTGGAGTATCTAATGCGCCAGGTGTCTTCATGGAGTACATGAATAGAATATTTCATCCTTTTCTGGATCGTTTTGTGGTGGTGTTTATAGATGATATTTTGGTGTATTCTAAGTCCGAAGAAGAGCATGCCGAGCATTTGAGGATGGTGTTGGGAGTTTTGAAGGAGAATAAGTTGTTTGCTAAGTTGTCAAAGTGTGAGTTTTGGTTGCGGGAAGTGAGTTTCCTTGGTCATGTGATTTCTAAAGGTGGCATTGCGGTGGATCCGTCGAAGGTTGATGCAGTGTTGCAATGGGAATCACCTAAGTCTGTTTTTGAAGTTAGGAGCTTTCTTGGATTGGCAGGTTATTATCGGAGGTTCATTGAAGGATTCTCTAAGTTGGCGTTGCCATTGACGCAGTTGACTCGGAAAGGACAAGCTTATGTTTGGGATGCTAAGTGTGAGAAGAGTTTCCAAGAGTTGAAGAAGAGGTTGACATCGGCTCCGGTGTTGATTTTGCCGAATCCTAAGGAATCATTTGTTGTGTATTGTGATGCTTCTAAGATGGGTCTTGGTGGTGTGCTTATGCAGAATCGTCAGGTGGTGGCTTATGCTTCAAGGCAGTTGAAAGTGCATGAGAAGAATTATCCGACTCATGATTTGGAATTAGCGGCCGTTGTGTATGTATTGAAGATTTGGAGGCATTATCTGTATGGTTCTAAGTTTGAAGTGTTCAGTGATCACAAGAGTTTGAAGTACTTGTTTGACCAGAAGGAGTTGAATATGAGGCAGAGAAGATGGTTAGAGTATCTTAAGGATTTTGACTTCCAGTTGAGCTATCATCCTGGAAAGGCCAATGTTGTTGCTGATGCTTTGAGTAGAAAGTCGTTGCATATGTCTGCTTTGATGGTGAAGGAGTTGGAGTTGATTGAGCAATTTCGAGACTTGAGTTTGGTTAGTGAGTTGACGCCAGATGGTGTGAGGTTGGGAATGTTGAAGCTGACAAGTAATATTCTGGAGGAGATCAAGAATGGTCAGAAGGAAGATTTGGAACTTGTAGATCGAGTGGTGTTGGTTAATCAAGGCAAAGGTGGAGACTTTAGATTGGATGAGAACGGTGTTTTGATGTTTCGTGATCGTGTTTGTGTGCCAAGTGTACTTGAGCTTAAGAAGCAGATTTTGGAAGAAGGTCACAGAAGTAGCTTGAGTATTCATCCAGGAGCGACTAAGATGTATCAAGATTTGAAGAGGTTGTTTTGGTGGCCTGGAATGAAGAAGGATATTGCAGAGTTTGTGTATGCTTGTTTGGTGTGTCAGAAGTCTAAGATTGAACATCAGAAACCGTCAGGTTTGATGCAACCGTTGTTTGTGCCAGAGTGGAAGTGGGATAATATATCGATGGACTTTGTTGGGGCGTTGCCGAAGACTGTTAAGGGTTTTGACTCTATTGGGGTGATTGTTGATCGGTTAACGAAGTCGGCACATTTTGTTCCTATTAAGACCGGTATGACTGTGGCTAAGTTGGCTGAGGTCTACATTGAGCAGATTGTTAGATTGCACGGTGTTCCTTCTAGTATTGTGTCGGATCGGGATCCAAGGTTTACTTCTAAGTTTTGGGAGAGTTTGCAAGATGCTTTGGGAACTAAGTTGAGGTTGAGTTCTGCGTATCATCCCCAGACTGATGGTCAGACGGAGAGGACTATTCAGAGTTTGGAAGATTTGTTGAGAGCTTGTGTTTTAGAGCAAGGTGTCAGTTGGGTCGAATGTTTACCATTGATTGAGTTCACTTACAACAACAGTTTTCATTCTAGTATCGGGATGGCACCGTTTGAAGCTTTGTATGGTCGGAGGTGTAGAACTCCTTTGTGTTGGTATGAGTCAGGAGAGAGTGCTTTGTTAGGACCGGATGTTGTGCAAGAGACTACGGAAAAGGTTAAGATGATTCAAGAGAAGATGAAAGCGTCTCAGAGTAGACAGAAGAGTTATCATGATAAGAGGAGGAAGGATATTGAGTTTCAGGTTGGTGATCATGTGTTTTTGAGAGTGAATCCTGTAACCGGTGTTGGTCGTGCTTTGAAGTGTCGGAAGTTAACTCCTCATTTTGTTGGACCTTTTGAGATTGTTGAAAAGGTAGGGGTTGTAGCGTATCGGATTGCGTTACCGCCATCTTTGTCGAATCTTCATGATGTGTTTCATGTATCTCAGTTGAGGAAGTATGTGTATGATGCGTCTCATGTGATTCAAGTGGATGATTTGGAAGTAAGGGATAATTTGACCGTGGAGACATGGCCAGTTAGAATTGAGGATCGTGAAGTGAAGCGTCTGCGTGGCAAGGAGATCGTTTTGGTTAAAGTGATTTGGGTTGGACCGACGGGTGAGAGTGCCACTTGGGAATCGGAGAGTAGGATGAGGGTTGCGTATCCAGAGTTGTTTCCTTCAGGTAATTTTCGAGGGCGAAAATTCTTTTAGTGGGGGAGAGTTGTAACAGCCCGTTTTTCGCTAGATTTATTCTATTATTTATTTATGTGTGTTCTATGTGCTCTTATGTGATTAATTGTCTCTGTGTGTATTTTTGGTTGGGATTCGTAGAGTTCGGTGTTAGAAGGGTATTTTAGTCATTTTGGGCTTAGGGGCATTTTGGTCATTTTGAGGGCAGTGGCAATTTTGTAATTTTGCAGAAAATTATTTTTAGTGCTTAGTGAGGGTTTTATTTTACTAAGTGCTAGAGGGTGTAGTAATTATTTTATTTACCGTTAAGTGACCGTTAGTGTTATATTTTACCGGTAAGTGAGTAGTGATATTTTGAGTGTTAGAATAGAAATGGGTTAGGCCCATTAAGGTTTAAGAAATAAGCCCACTTGAATAGAGCTAGTATATAAACTCTAGTGTTGGTGAGAATTAGGTTTACAAACATTTTTATTTCATTTCATTTGAGAAGAGAAGAGATAGAGGCTAGAGGGAAGAACAAGGGTTAGAGCTTGAAGAGGGGATTCATCATCTAGGAGCTAAATTGAAGCTTTGGTTAGAGATTCTTGGTGTTAGAGGTAAGAGGGTTAGGTTTCAACCATAATTCATCTCTTTTCCTTTTTACTCATTTTATGAAATTGATGAATTAAACCTAATTGATTGTAAATTCGTGTTCATGTTTTGATGCAATGTTTGGGTATGTAAATTAAATGTTAATTGAGTTGTTGATGATGAAATTACATGCTTAAGTTGTGGTTATATGTATACTTTGCATTTTTGCCCAAAAATGGTGATATGAGATGTTGTTGTGATGAATTGTTGGTGAATTCATGATGTTTAGCTGCTGTTGTTGTTGATAGATGTTGTTGTTGATGATTAAAACATTGGGTAATCATAATTGGAGAGTTTGATATGACCTTGTGTTGTTTTTGAATATTTGATGAAAAATGGGTCAAATGATGATTTTTGTTGTAAGAATGTTTTGATGCATGTTTTACATGATTTTGAGTGTCTTTTCATGTTTAGAAATGTTTAAACAAACTTTGGGATCAAATTTGAGCTTTGGGAAGTCAAAATTGGGGTTTTGGGGTGAAAAAGTGAGTTTTTCTCGTAACAGGACTGTCCCAACTCGCCACAACGAGTGGGAGGCGAGTTGGAGGCGAGCAGGAGGTGCTTTCGGTGATGCTTACTCGCCTCGCGAGTAGATTTACTCGCCACGGCGAGCTGCACAGTGGCAGCATCCCCTGTTTCGCGTTCTTGCGTCTTTTTCCCTCGTTTCTGTTTTGAATTGGCTTTCGGTGTAAGCATGAAAGTTGTAGATAATTTTGTTAGCTTTCCAATGGCTTTGGTTTGACTTGAAAATGATTCTTGGTTTTTGAGTTATGAGGGAAATACTCCAAGGTGTTCTTGGTGAAATTTTACGAAAAATCCGCATAACTATTTCTAAATCGACCCAAACCCTTTGGATTGTTTCCAAACTTCAAACTTATGTTTTATGAGTTCAATTAAGGTGTTTAGTAGTATTTAAACTATGATGTGAGGGATTCAACTTGTTTTGCTTAGAAAATGGAAAAATTCTTGAAAAGTGTTTCGGTGAGACGAACCTTGTGATTTTTATGAATTCTTCGTATTTGGCCGATGAAATGCTTATGTATCCTCTACTGCACCTATAAGTGACTTGTGAGAATACATGGCATAGGCAGTTGAGCTTGTTTACTTGGTTTTGACTCAAAGTGTTCAATTAACTTAATGTTGTGATTTTGAGAGACGAACTTAACTAAAGATGACTTTTGAGAATCAATTGACTTGTGAATCCTTATGGATATTTGATATCACATATATGGAGATGATTGGTGGTGTATATTTGTGTGACAACTATATGTTGCTTGTGTTGTGGATGTTGTCGGCAATTGTATATATGTTATGTGGTGGTGAATTGTTGTTAATTGCATATATACAAGTTTTGGTGATGGTGAGGTGATTATTGTTTGTGTGAACATATGCATTTGTAGTTGGGTCATATGTTCATGCATACATGACTGATGGTGGTGGATTTTATATCCAATTGAGGTGATTACGATGTTTTTGTTGCATCGAAGGTGACGACCTTGAGGTGTTTGGTACCACATGCATCTAGATGAGTCTAGAGACATTGCATAAACTGTTGGTGGATTGAATTGCATTAAGATGTGTTTTGATGGTTGATTATTGCTAATTGTACTTGCGGATTGAATTGTTAATTGTTGATTGACAAGGTGAGGTTGTGATATGTGTATGATACACTTGTGGATATGAACTTGATATAATGATATTGAATGATCTTGGATTACTTATATGTTGTGAATATTGAGGAACTATGTATGAATTGTCATTCTTTATCCTTGATTATATCTTTCATCTTCAAAGTTCTTGTTAATCTTATATGGATTATGATGATGTAATGCTAACCCTCAGTGGTTTACCACCTACCTTTCCGTATGGACGGGTAGATGGAGTGCAGGATGCTTAGTTGTTGCGTATTGATGCCGAGGAGTGGATTTCCTCTTTTTCATGCAAGTGTCTAGATTAGGGCTCTGATCTAGGATAGTCATTGCATGTTGTTTATTTGACTTTGTATTTTGGAGTTGTTGAGATATTCTGTTATTTGAGATTTGGAGGATACAGTTGTATTTAGTTTGAAGATCCAGATATGTTTATGAATTATATGTTGTTCCGCTGCTATGTTGTGTAACATGATCTTTATGCATGTATGATTTGTGGTTTATTCGAAGACGTAGCATCTATTTCTAGAATATGTTAGTATATTCGCGCGTTTTACCGCTTATTAGAAATAGGGTGTTACACATAAAGTGGCCTAGCCTTATCGAATCGAAGCATGTAACAGTTCCAAGGAAATCTAACAAGCATATCTACGACATCCATGGTTTATTTTAGAATTTTTTAAAAAGGCCAAAATGGGGGTTAAGTGAATTTCCTTGTTAATATACTGATTTTACTCATTTTTGACCCTTTTTCTTTCACTAAAAAGGTCATAAAGTGGCCTAGCCTTATCGAATCGAAGCATGTAATAGTTTCTAGGAAATCTAACAAGCATATCTACAACATCCATGGTTTATTTTAGAATTTTTAAAAACGGCCAAAATGGGGGTTAAGTGAATTTTCTTGTTAATTTACGGATTTTACTCGTTTTTGACCCTTTTTCTTTCACTGAAAAGGTCATAAAGTGGCCTAGCCTTATCGAATCGAAGCATGTAATAGTTCCTAGGAAATCTAACAAGCATATCTACGACATCCATGGTTTATTTTAGAATTTTTTAAAAACGGCAAAATGGGGGTTAAGTGAATTTCCTTGTTAATATACGGATTTTACTCATTTTTGACCCTTTTTCTTTCACTAAAAAGGTCATAAAGTGGCCTAGCCTTATCGAATCGAAACATGTAATAGTTCCTATGAAATCTAACAAGCATATATTCGAATTCCAAGGTTGATTTTATCATTTTCGAAAATGGATAAAATGAGGGTTAAGTGAATTTCCTTGTTAATTTACGGATTTTACTCGTTTTTGACCCTTTTTCTTTCACTAAAAAGGTCATAAAGTGGCCTAGCCTTATCGAATCGAAGCATGTAATAATTCCTAGGAAATCTAACAAGCATATCTACGACATCCATGGTTTATTTTAGAATTTTTAAAAACGGCCAAAATGGGGGTTAATTGAATTTCCTTGTTAATTTACGGATTTTAATCGTTTTTGACCCTTTTTCTTTCACTAAAAAGGTAATAAAGTGGCCTAGCCTTATCGAATCGAAGCATCTAATAGTTCCTAGGAAATCTAGCAAGCATATCTATGACATCCATGGTTTATTTTAGAATTTTTAAAAACGGCCAAAATGGGGGTTAAGTGAATTTCCTTGTTAATTTACGGATTTTACTCGTTTTTGACCATTTTTCTTTCACTGAAAAGGTCATAAAATGGCCTAGCCTTATCGAATCGAAGCATGTAATAGTTCCTAGGAAATCTAACAAGCATATCTACGACATCCATGGTTTATTTTAGAATTTTTAAAAACGGCCAAAATGGGGGTTAACTGAATTTCCTTGTTAATATACAGATTTTACTCATTTTTGACCCTTTTTCTTTCACTAAAAAGGTCATAAAGTGGCCTAGCCTTATCGAATCGAAGCATGTAATAGTTCCTATGAAATCTAACAAGCATATATTCGAATTCCAAGGTTGATTTGATCATTTTCGAAAATGGATAAAATGAGGGTTAAGTGAATTTCCTTGTTAATTTACGGATTTTACTCGTTTTTGACCCTTTTTCTTTCACTAAAAAGGTCATAAAGTGGCATAGCCTTATCGAATCGAAGCATGTAATAGTTCCAAGGAAATCTAACAAGCATATCTACGACATCCATGGTTTATTTTAGAATTTTTTAAAAAGGCCAAAATGGGGGTTAAGTGAATTTCCTTGTTAATATACTGATTTTACTCATTTTTGACCCTTTTTCTTTCACTAAAAAGGTCATAAAGTGGCCTAGCCTTATCGAATCGAAGCATGTAATAGTCTCTAGGAAATCTAACAAGCATATCTACAACATCCATGGTTTATTTTAGAATTTTTAAAAACGGCCAAAATGGGGGTTAAGTGAATTTTCTTGTTAATTTACGGATTTTACTCGTTTTTGACCCTTTTTCTTTCACTGAAAAGGTCATAAAGTGGCCTAGCCTTATCGAATCGAAGCATGTAATAGTTCCTAGGAAATCTAACAAGCATATCTACGACATCCATGGTTTATTTTAGAATTTTTTAAAAAGGGCAAAATGGGGGTTAAGTGAATTTCCTTGTTAATATACGGATTTTACTCATTTTTGACCCTTTTTCTTTCACTAATAAGGTCATAAAGTGGCCTAGCCTTATCGAATCGAAACATGTAATAGTTCCTATGAAATCTAACAAGCATATATTCGAATTCCAGGGTTGATTTTATCATTTTCGAAAATGGATAAAATGAGGGTTAAGTGAATTTCCTTGTTAATTTACGGATTTTACTCGTTTTTGACCCTTTTTCTTTCACTAAAAAGGTCATAAAGTGGCATAGCCTTATCGAATCGAAGCATGTAATAGTTCCAAGGAAATCTAACAAGCATATCTACGACATCCATGGTTTATTTTAGAATTTTTTAAAAAGGCCAAAATGGGGGTTAAGTGAATTTCCTTGTTAATATACTGATTTTACTCATTTTTGACCCTTTTTCTTTCACTAAAAAGGTCATA
Source organism: Medicago sativa (assembly GCF_051527215.1). NCBI lineage: Eukaryota > Viridiplantae > Streptophyta > Magnoliopsida > Fabales > Fabaceae > Medicago > Medicago sativa. The sequence goes on along the minus strand of NC_140749.1, from coordinate 25,606,212 downwards.
AAGTGGCCTAGCCTTATCGAATCGAAGCATGTAATAGTCTCTAGGAAATCTAACAAGCATATCTACAACATCCATGGTTTATTTTAGAATTTTTAAAAACGGCCAAAATGGGGGTTAAGTGAATTTTCTTGTTAATTTACGGATTTTACTCGTTTTTGACCCTTTTTCTTTCACTGAAAAGGTCATAAAGTGGCCTAGCCTTATCGAATCGAAGCATGTAATAGTTCCTAGGAAATCTAACAAGCATATCTACGACATCCATGGTTTATTTTAGAATTTTTTAAAAAGGGCAAAATGGGGGTTAAGTGAATTTCCTTGTTAATATACGGATTTTACTCATTTTTGACCCTTTTTCTTTCACTAAAAAGGTCATAAAGTGGCCTAGCCTTATCGAATCGAAACATGTAATAGTTCCTATGAAATCTAACAAGCATATATTCGAATTCCAGGGTTGATTTTATCATTTTCGAAAATGGATAAAATGAGGGTTAAGTGAATTTCCTTGTTAATTTACGGATTTTACTCGTTTTTGACCCTTTTTCTTTCACTAAAAAGGTCATAAAGTGGCCTAGCCTTATCGAATCGAAGCATCTAATTGTTCCTAGGAAATCTAACAAGCATATCTACGACATCCGTGGTTTATTTTAGAATTTTTTAAAAAGGCCAAAATGGGGGTTAAGTGAATTTCCTTGTTAATATACGGATTTTACTCATTTTTGACCCTTTTTCTTTCACTAAAAAGGTCATAAAGTGGCCTAGCCTTATCGAATCGAAGAATGTAATAGTTCCTAAGAAATCTAACAAGCATATCTACGACATCCATGGTTTATTTTAGAATTTTTAAAAACGGCCAAAATGGGGGTTAATTGAATTTCCTTGTTAATTTACGGATTTTACTCGTTTTTGACCCTTTTTCTTTCACTAAAAAGGTCATAAAGTGGCCTAGCCTTATCGAATCGAAGCATGTAATAGTTCCTAAGAAATCTAACAAGCATATCTACGACATCCATGGTTTATTTTAGAATTTTTAAAAACGGCCAAAATGGGGGTTAATTGAATTTCCTTGTTAATTTACGGATTTTATTCGTTTTTGACCCTTTTTCTTTCACTGAAAAGGTCACAAAGTGGCCTAGCCTTATCGAATCGAAGCATGTAATAGTTCCAAGGAAATCTAACAAGCATATCTACGACATCCATGGTTTATTTTAGAATTTTTTAAAAAGGCCAAAATGGGGGTTAAGTGAATTTCCTTGTTAATATACTGATTTTACTCATTTTTGACCCTTTTTCTTTCACTAAAAAGGTCATAAAGTGGCCTAGCCTTATCGAATCGAAGCATGTAATAGTTTCTAGGAAATCTAACAAGCATATCTACAACATCCATGGTTTATTTTAGAATTTTTAAAAACGGCCAAAATGGGGGTTAAGTGAATTTTCTTGTTAATTTACGGATTTTACTCGTTTTTGACCCTTTTTCTTTCACTGAAAAGGTCATAAAGTGGCCTAGCCTTATCGAATCGAAGCATGTAATAGTTCCTAGGAAATCTAACAAGCATATCTACGACATCCATGGTTTATTTTAGAATTTTTTAAAAAGGGCAAAATGGGGGTTAAGTGAATTTCCTTGTTAATATACGGATTTTACTCATTTTTGACCCTTTTTCTTTCACTAAAAAGGTCATAAAGTGGCCTAGCCTTATCGAATCGAAACATGTAATAGTTCCTATGAAATCTAACAAGCATATATTCGAATTCCAAGGTTGATTTTATCATTTTCGAAAATGGATAAAATGAGGGTTAAGTGAATTTCCTTGTTAATTTACGGATTTTACTCGTTTTTGACCCTTTTTCTTTCACTAAAAAGGTCATAAAGTGGCCTAGCCTTATCGAATCGAAGCATGTAATAATTCCTAGGAAATCTAACAAGCATATCTACGACATCCATGGTTTATTTTAGAATTTTTAAAAACGGCCAAAATGGGGGTTAATTGAATTTCCTTGTTAATTTACGGATTTTAATCGTTTTTGACCCTTTTTCTTTCACTAAAAAGGTAATAAAGTGGCCTAGCCTTATCGAATCGAAGCATCTAATAGTTCCTAGGAAATCTAGCAAGCATATCTATGACATCCATGGTTTATTTTAGAATTTTTAAAAACGGCCAAAATGGGGGTTAAGTGAATTTCCTTGTTAATTTACGGATTTTACTCGTTTTTGACCATTTTTCTTTCACTAAAAAGGTCATAAAGTGGCCTAGCCTTATCGAATCGAAGCATGTAATAGTTCCTAGGAAATCTAACAAGCATATCTACGACATCCATGGTTTATTTTAGAATTTTTTAAAAAGGCCAAAATGGGGGTTAAGTGAATTTCCTTGTTAATATACTGATTTTACTCATTTTTGACCCTTTTTCTTTCACTAAAAAGGTCATAAAGTGGCCTAGCCTTATCGAATCGAAGCATGTAATAGTCTCTAGGAAATCTAACAAGCATATCTACAACATCCATGGTTTATTTTAGAATTTTTAAAAACAGCCAAAATGGGGGTTAAGTGAATTTTCTTGTTAATTTACGGATTTTACTCGTTTTTGACCCTTTTTCTTTCACTGAAAAGGTCATAAAGTGGCCTAGCCTTATCGAATCGAAGCATGTAATAGTTCCTAGGAAATCTAACAAGCATATCTACGACATCCATGGTTTATTTTAGAATTTTTTAAAAAGGGCAAAATGGGGGTTAAGTGAATTTCCTTGTTAATATACGGATTTTACTCATTTTTGACCCTTTTTCTTTCACTAAAAAGGTCATAAAGTGGCCTAGCCTTATCGAATCGAAACATGTAATAGTTCCTATGAAATCTAACAAGCATATATTCGAATTCCAGGGTTGATTTTATCATTTTCGAAAATGGATAAAATGAGGGTTAAGTGAATTTCCTTGTTAATTTACGGATTTTACTCGTTTTTGACCCTTTTTCTTTCACTAAAAAGGTCATAAAGTGGCCTAGCCTTATCGAATCGAAGCATCTAATTGTTCCTAGGAAATCTAACAAGCATATCTACGACATCCGTGGTTTATTTTAGAATTTTTTAAAAAGGCCAAAATGGGGGTTAAGTGAATTTCCTTGTTAATATACGGATTTTACTCATTTTTGACCCTTTTTCTTTCACTAAAAAGGTCATAAAGTGGCCTAGCCTTATCGAATCGAAGAATGTAATAGTTCCTAAGAAATCTAACAAGCATATCTACGACATCCATGGTTTATTTTAGAATTTTTAAAAACGGCCAAAATGGGGGTTAATTGAATTTCCTTGTTAATTTACGGATTTTACTCGTTTTTGACCCTTTTTCTTTCACTAAAAAGGTCATAAAGTGGCCTAGCCTTATCGAATCGAAGCATGTAATAGTTCCTAAGAAATCTAACAAGCATATCTACGACATCCATGGTTTATTTTAGAATTTTTAAAAACGGCCAAAATGGGGGTTAATTGAATTTCCTTGTTAATTTACGGATTTTATTCGTTTTTGACCCTTTTTCTTTCACTGAAAAGGTCATAAAGTGGCCTAGCCTTATCGAATCGAAGCATGTAATAGTTCCAAGGAAATCTAACAAGCATATCTACGACATCCATGGTTTATTTTAGAATTTTTTAAAAAGGCCAAAATGGGGGTTAAGTGAATTTCCTTGTTAATATACTGATTTTACTCATTTTTGACCCTTTTTCTTTCACTAAAAAGGTCATAAAGTGGCCTAGCCTTATCGAATCGAAGCATGTAATAGTTTCTAGGAAATCTAACAAGCATATCTACAGCATCCATGGTTTATTTTAGAATTTTTAAAAACGGCCAAAATGGGGGTTAAGTGAATTTTCTTGTTAATTTACGGATTTTACTCGTTTTTGACCCTTTTTCTTTCACTGAAAAGGTCATAAAGTGGCCTAGCCTTATCGAATCGAAGCATGTAATAGTTCCTAGGAAATCTAACAAGCATATCTACGACATCCATGGTTTATTTTAGAATTTTTTAAAAAGGGCAAAATGGGGGTTAAGTGAATTTCCTTGTTAATATACGGATTTTACTCATTTTTGACCCTTTTTCTTTCACTAAAAAGGTCATAAAGTGGCCTAGCCTTATCGAATCGAAACATGTAATAGTTCCTATGAAATCTAACAAGCATATATTCGAATTCCAAGGTTGATTTTATCATTTTCGAAAATGGATAAAATGAGGGTTAAGTGAATTTCCTTGTTAATTTACGGATTTTACTCGTTTTTGACCCTTTTTCTTTCACTAAAAAGGTCATAAAGTGGCCTAGCCTTATCGAATCGAAGCATGTAATAATTCCTAGGAAATCTAACAAGCATATCTACGACATCCATGGTTTATTTTAGAATTTTTAAAAACGGCCAAAATGGGGGTTAATTGAATTTCCTTGTTAATTTACGGATTTTAATCGTTTTTGACCCTTTTTCTTTCACTAAAAAGGTAATAAAGTGGCCTAGCCTTATCGAATCGAAGCATCTAATAGTTCCTAGGAAATCTAGCAAGCATATCTATGACATCCATGGTTTATTTTAGAATTTTTAAAAACGGCCAAAATGGGGGTTAAGTGAATTTCCTTGTTAATTTACGGATTTTACTCGTTTTTGACCATTTTTCTTTCACTAAAAAGGTCATAAAGTGGCCTAGCCTTATCGAATCGAAGCATGTAATAGTTCCTAGGAAATCTAACAAGCATATCTACGACATCCATGGTTTATTTTAGAATTTTTTAAAAAGGCCAAAATGGGGGTTAAGTGAATTTCCTTGTTAATATACTGATTTTACTCATTTTTGACCCTTTTTCTTTCACTAAAAAGGTCATAAAGTGGCCTAGCCTTATCGAATCGAAGCATGTAATAGTCTCTAGGAAATCTAACAAGCATATCTACAACATCCATGGTTTATTTTAGAATTTTTAAAAACAGCCAAAATGGGGGTTAAGTGAATTTTCTTGTTAATTTACGGATTTTACTCGTTTTTGACCCTTTTTCTTTCACTGAAAAGGTCATAAAGTGGCCTAGCCTTATCGAATCGAAGCATGTAATAGTTCCTAGGAAATCTAACAAGCATATCTACGACATCCATGGTTTATTTTAGAATTTTTTAAAAAGGGCAAAATGGGGGTTAAGTGAATTTCCTTGTTAATATACGGATTTTACTCATTTTTGACCCTTTTTCTTTCACTAAAAAGGTCATAAAGTGGCCTAGCCTTATCGAATCGAAACATGTAATAGTTCCTATGAAATCTAACAAGCATATATTCGAATTCCAGGGTTGATTTTATCATTTTCGAAAATGGATAAAATGAGGGTTAAGTGAATTTCCTTGTTAATTTACGGATTTTACTCGTTTTTGACCCTTTTTCTTTCACTAAAAAGGTCATAAAGTGGCCTAGCCTTATCGAATCGAAGCATCTAATTGTTCCTAGGAAATCTAACAAGCATATCTACGACATCCGTGGTTTATTTTAGAATTTTTTAAAAAGGCCAAAATGGGGGTTAAGTGAATTTCCTTGTTAATATACGGATTTTACTCATTTTTGACCCTTTTTCTTTCACTAAAAAGGTCATAAAGTGGCCTAGCCTTATCGAATCGAAGAATGTAATAGTTCCTAAGAAATCTAACAAGCATATCTACGACATCCATGGTTTATTTTAGAATTTTTAAAAACGGCCAAAATGGGGGTTAATTGAATTTCCTTGTTAATTTACGGATTTTACTCGTTTTTGACCCTTTTTCTTTCACTAAAAAGGTCATAAAGTGGCCTAGCCTTATCGAATCGAAGCATGTAATAGTTCCTAAGAAATCTAACAAGCATATCTACGACATCCATGGTTTATTTTAGAATTTTTAAAAACGGCCAAAATGGGGGTTAATTGAATTTCCTTGTTAATTTACGGATTTTATTCGTTTTTGACCCTTTTTCTTTCACTGAAAAGGTCATAAAGTGGCCTAGCCTTATCGAATCGAAGCATGTAATAGTTCCAAGGAAATCTAACAAGCATATCTACGACATCCATGGTTTATTTTAGAATTTTTTAAAAAGGCCAAAATGGGGGTTAAGTGAATTTCCTTGTTAATATACTGATTTTACTCATTTTTGACCCTTTTTCTTTCACTAAAAAGGTCATAAAGTGGCCTAGCCTTATCGAATCGAAGCATGTAATAGTTTCTAGGAAATCTAACAAGCATATCTACAGCATCCATGGTTTATTTTAGAATTTTTAAAAACGGCCAAAATGGGGGTTAAGTGAATTTTCTTGTTAATTTACGGATTTTACTCGTTTTTGACCCTTTTTCTTTCACTGAAAAGGTCATAAAGTGGCCTAGCCTTATCGAATCGAAGCATGTAATAGTTCCTAGGAAATCTAACAAGCATATCTACGACATCCATGGTTTATTTTAGAATTTTTTAAAAAGGGCAAAATGGGGGTTAAGTGAATTTCCTTGTTAATATACGGATTTTACTCATTTTTGACCCTTTTTCTTTCACTAAAAAGGTCATAAAGTGGCCTAGCCTTATCGAATCGAAACATGTAATAGTTCCTATGAAATCTAACAAGCATATATTCAAATTCCAAGGTTGATTTTATCATTTTCGAAAATGGATAAAATGAGGGTTAAGTGAATTTCCTTGTTAATTTACGGATTTTACTCGTTTTTGACCCTTTTTCTTTCACTAAAAAGGTCATAAAGTGGCCTAGCCTTATCGAATCGAAGCATGTAATAATTCCTAGGAAATCTAACAAGCATATCTACGACATCCATGGTTTATTATAGAATTTTTAAAAACGGCCAAAATGGGGGTTAATTGAATTTCCTTGTTAATTTACGGATTTTAATCGTTTTTGACCCTTTTTCTTTCACTAAAAAGGTAATAAAGTGGCCTAGCCTTATCGAATCGAAGCATCTAATAGTTCCTAGGAAATCTAGCAAGCATATCTATGACATCCATGGTTTATTTTAGAATTTTTAAAAACGGCCAAAATGGGGGTTAAGTGAATTTCCTTGTTAATTTACGGATTTTACTCGTTTTTGACCATTTTTCTTTCACTGAAAAGGTCATAAAATGGCCTAGCCTTATCGAATCGAAGCATGTAATAGTTCCTAGGAAATCTAACAAGCATATCTACGACATCCATGGTTTATTTTAGAATTTTTAAAAACGGCCAAAATGGGGGTTAACTGAATTTCCTTGTTAATATACAGATTTTACTCATTTTTGACCCTTTTTCTTTCACTAAAAAGGTCATAAAGTGGCCTAGCCTTATCGAATCGAAGCATGTAATAGTTCCTATGAAATCTAACAAGCATATATTCGAATTCCAAGGTTGATTTGATCATTTTCGAAAATGGATAAAATGAGGGTTAAGTGAATTTCCTTGTTAATTTACAGATTTTACTCGTTTTTGACCCTTTTTCTTTCACTAAAAAGGTCATAAAGTGGCATAGCCTTATCGAATCGAAGCATGTAATAGTTCCAAGGAAATCTAACAAGCATATCTACGACATCCATGGTTTATTTTAGAATTTTTTAAAAAGGCCAAAATGGGGGTTAAGTGAATTTCCTTGTTAATATACTGATTTTACTCATTTTTGACCCTTTTTCTTTCACTAAAAAGGTCATAAAGTGGCCTAGCCTTATCGAATCGAAGCATGTAATAGTCTCTAGGAAATCTAACAAGCATATCTACAACATCCATGGTTTATTTTAGAATTTTTAAAAACGGCCAAAATGGGGGTTAAGTGAATTTTCTTGTTAATTTACGGATTTTACTCGTTTTTGACCCTTTTTCTTTCACTGAAAAGGTCATAAAGTGGCCTAGCCTTATCGAATCGAAGCATGTAATAGTTCCTAGGAAATCTAACAAGCATATCTACGACATCCATGGTTTATTTTAGAATTTTTTAAAAAGGGCAAAATGGGGGTTAAGTGAATTTCCTTGTTAATATACGGATTTTACTCATTTTTGACCCTTTTTCTTTCACTAAAAAGGTCATAAAGTGGCCTAGCCTTATCGAATCGAAACATGTAATAGTTCCTATGAAATCTAACAAGCATATATTCGAATTCCAAGGTTGATTTTATCATTTTCGAAAATGGATAAAATGAGGGTTAAGTGAATTTCCTTGTTAATTTACGGATTTTACTCGTTTTTGACCCTTTTTCTTTCACTAAAAAGGTCATAAAGTGGCCTAGCCTTATCGAATCGAAGCATGTAATAATTCCTAGGAAATCTAACAAGCATATCTACGACATCCATGGTTTATTTTAGAATTTTTAAAAACGGCCAAAATGGGGGTTAATTGAATTTCCTTGTTAATTTACGGATTTTAATCGTTTTTGACCCTTTTTCTTTCACTAAAAAGGTAATAAAGTGGCCTAGCCTTATCGAATCGAAGCATCTAATAGTTCCTAGGAAATCTAGCAAGCATATCTATGACATCCATGGTTTATTTTAGAATTTTTAAAAACGGCCAAAATGGGGGTTAAGTGAATTTCCTTGTTAATTTACGGATTTTACTCGTTTTTGACCATTTTTCTTTCACTGAAAAGGTCATAAAATGGCCTAGCCTTATCGAATCGAAGCATGTAATAGTTCCTAGGAAATCTAACAAGCATATCTACGACATCCATGGTTTATTTTAGAATTTTTAAAAACGGCCAAAATGGGGGTTAACTGAATTTCCTTGTTAATATACAGATTTTACTCATTTTTGACCCTTTTTCTTTCACTAAAAAGGTCATAAAGTGGCCTAGCCTTATCGAATCGAAGCATGTAATAGTTCCTATGAAATCTAACAAGCATATATTCGAATTCCAAGGTTGATTTGATCATTTTCGAAAATGGATAAAATGAGGGTTAAGTGAATTTCCTTGTTAATTTACGGATTTTACTCGTTTTTGACCCTTTTTCTTTCACTAAAAAGGTCATAAAGTGGCATAGCCTTATCGAATCGAAGCATGTAATAGTTCCAAGGAAATCTAACAAGCATATCTACGACATCCATGGTTTATTTTAGAATTTTTTAAAAAGGCCAAAATGGGGGTTAAGTGAATTTCCTTGTTAATATACTGATTTTACTCATTTTTGACCCTTTTTCTTTCACTAAAAAGGTCATAAAGTGGCCTAGCCTTATCGAATCGAAGCATGTAATAGTCTCTAGGAAATCTAACAAGCATATCTACAACATCCATGGTTTATTTTAGAATTTTTAAAAACGGCCAAAATGGGGGTTAAGTGAATTTTCTTGTTAATTTACGGATTTTACTCGTTTTTGACCCTTTTTCTTTCACTGAAAAGGTCATAAAGTGGCCTAGCCTTATCGAATCGAAGCATGTAATAGTTCCTAGGAAATCTAACAAGCATATCTACGACATCCATGGTTTATTTTAGAATTTTTTAAAAAGGGCAAAATGGGGGTTAAGTGAATTTCCTTGTTAATATACGGATTTTACTCATTTTTGACCCTTTTTCTTTCACTAAAAAGGTCATAAAGTGGCCTAGCCTTATCGAATCGAAACATGTAATAGTTCCTATGAAATCTAACAAGCATATATTCGAATTCCAGGGTTGATTTTATCATTTTCGAAAATGGATAAAATGAGGGTTAAGTGAATTTCCTTGTTAATTTACGGATTTTACTCGTTTTTGACCCTTTTTCTTTCACTAAAAAGGTCATAAAGTGGCCTAGCCTTATCGAATCGAAGCATCTAATTGTTCCTAGGAAATCTAACAAGCATATCTACGACATCCGTGGTTTATTTTAGAATTTTTTAAAAAGGCCAAAATGGGGGTTAAGTGAATTTCCTTGTTAATATACGGATTTTACTCATTTTTGACCCTTTTTCTTTCACTAAAAAGGTCATAAAGTGGCCTAGCCTTATCGAATCGAAGAATGTAATAGTTCCTAAGAAATCTAACAAGCATATCTACGACATCCATGGTTTATTTTAGAATTTTTAAAAACGGCCAAAATGGGGGTTAATTGAATTTCCTTGTTAATTTACGGATTTTACTCGTTTTTGACCCTTTTTCTTTCACTAAAAAGGTCATAAAGTGGCCTAGCCTTATCGAATCGAAGCATGTAATAGTTCCTAAGAAATCTAACAAGCATATCTACGACATCCATGGTTTATTTTAGAATTTTTAAAAACGGCCAAAATGGGGGTTAATTGAATTTCCTTGTTAATTTACGGATTTTATTCGTTTTTGACCCTTTTTCTTTCACTGAAAAGGTCATAAAGTGGCCTAGCCTTATCGAATCGAAGCATGTAATAGTTCCAAGGAAATCTAACAAGCATATCTACGACATCCATGGTTTATTTTAGAATTTTTTAAAAAGGCCAAAATGGGGGTTAAGTGAATTTCCTTGTTAATTTACGGATTTTAATCGTTTTTGACCCTTTTTCTTTCACTAAAAAGGTAATAAAGTGGCCTAGCCTTATAGAATCGAAGCATCTAATAGTTCCTAGGAAATCTAGCAAGCATATCTATGACATCCATGGTTTATTTTAGAATTTTTAAAAACGGCCAAAATGGGGGTTAAGTGAATTTTCTTGTTAATTTACGGATTTTACTCGTTTTTGACCCTTTTTCTTTCACTGAAAAGGTCATAAAGTGGCCTAGCCTTATCGAATCGAAGCATGTAATAGTTCCTAGGAAATCTAACAAGCATATCTACGACATCCATGGTTTATTTTAGAATTTTTAAAAACGGCCAAAATGGGGGTTAACTGAATTTCCTTGTTAATATACGGATTTTACTCATTTTTGACCCTTTTTCTTTCACTAAAAAGGTCATAAAGTGGCCTAGCCTTATCGAATCGAAGCATGTAATAGTTCCTATGAAATCTAACAAGCATATATTCGAATTCCAAGGTTGATTTGATCATTTTCGAAAATGGATAAAATGAGGGTTAAGTGAATTTCCTTGTTAATTTACGGATTTTACTCGTTTTTGACCCTTTTTCTTTCACTAAAAAGGTCATAAAGTGGCATAGCCTTATCGAATCGAAGCATGTAATAGTTCCAAGGAAATCTAACAAGCATATCTACGACATCCATGGTTTATTTTAGAATTTTTTAAAAAGGCCAAAATGGGGGTTAAGTGAATTTCCTTGTTAATATACTGATTTTACTCATTTTTGACCCTTTTTCTTTCACTAAAAAGGTCATAAAGTGGCCTAGCCTTATCGAATCGAAGCATGTAATAGTCTCTAGGAAATCTAACAAGCATATCTACAACATCCATGGTTTATTTTAGAATTTTTAAAAACGGCCAAAATGGGGGTTAAGTGAATTTTCTTGTTAATTTACGGATTTTACTCGTTTTTGACCCTTTTTCTTTCACTGAAAAGGTCATAAAGTGGCCTAGCCTTATCGAATCGAAGCATGTAATAGTTCCTAGGAAATCTAACAAGCATATCTACGACATCCATGGTTTATTTTAGAATTTTTTAAAAAGGGCAAAATGGGGGTTAAGTGAATTTCCTTGTTAATATACGGATTTTACTCATTTTTGACCCTTTTTCTTTCACTAAAAAGGTCATAAAGTGGCCTAGCCTTATCGAATCGAAACATGTAATAGTTCCTATGAAATCTAACAAGCATATATTCGAATTCCAGGGTTGATTTTATCATTTTCGAAAATGGATAAAATGAGGGTTAAGTGAATTTCCTTGTTAATTTACGGATTTTACTCGTTTTTGATCCTTTTTCTTTCACTAAAAAGGTCATAAAGTGGCCTAGCCTTATCGAATCGAAGCATCTAATTGTTCCTAGGAAATCTAACAAGCATATCTACGACATCCGTGGTTTATTTTAGAATTTTTTAAAAAGGCCAAAATGGGGGTTAAGTGAATTTCCTTGTTAATATACGGATTTTACTCATTTTTGACCCTTTTTCTTTCACTAAAAAGGTCATAAAGTGGCCTAGCCTTATCGAATCGAAGAATGTAATAGTTCCTAAGAAATCTAACAAGCATATCTACGACATCCATGGTTTATTTTAGAATTTTTAAAAACGGCCAAAATGGGGGTTAATTGAATTTCCTTGTTAATTTACGGATTTTACTCGTTTTTGACCCTTTTTCTTTCACTAAAAAGGTCATAAAGTGGCCTAGCCTTATCGAATCGAAGAATGTAATAGTTCCTAAGAAATCTAACAAGCATATCTACGACATCCATGGTTTATTTTAGAATTTTTAAAAACGGCCAAGATGGGGGTTAATTGAATTTCCTTGTTAATTTACGGATTTTACTCGTTTTTGACCCTTTTTCTTTCACTAAAAAGGTCATAAAGTGGCCTAGCCTTATCGAATCGAACATGTAATAGTTCCTAAGAAATCTAACAAGCATATCTACGACATCCATGGTTTATTTTAGAATTTTTTAAAAAGGCCAAAATGGGGGTTAAGTGAATTTCCTTGTTAATATACTGATTTTACTCATTTTTGACCCTTTTTCTTTCACTAAAAAGGTCATAAAGTGGCCTAGCCTTATCGAATCGAAGCATGTAATAGTTTCTAGGAAATCTAACAAGCATATCTACAACATCCATGGTTTATTTTAGAATTTTTAAAAACGGCCAAAATGGGGGTTAAGTGAATTTTCTTGTTAATTTACGGATTTTACTCGTTTTTGACCCTTTTTCTTTCACTGAAAAGGTCATAAAGTGGCCTAGCCTTATCGAATCGAAGCATGTAATAGTTCCTAGGAAATCTAACAAGCATATCTACGACATCCATGGTTTATTTTAGAATTTTTTAAAAAGGGCAAAATGGGGGTTAAGTGAATTTCCTTGTTAATATACGGATTTTACTCATTTTTGACCCTTTTTCTTTCACTAAAAAGGTCATAAAGTGGCCTAGCCTTATCGAATCGAAACATGTAATAGTTCCTATGAAATCTAACAAGCATATATTCGAATTCCAAGGTTGATTTTATCATTTTCGAAAATGGATAAAATGAGGGTTAAGTGAATTTCCTTGTTAATTTACGGATTTTACTCGTTTTTGACCCTTTTTCTTTCACTAAAAAGGTCATAAAGTGGCCTAGCCTTATCGAATCGAAGCATGTAATAATTCCTAGGAAATCTAACAAGCATATCTACGACATCCATGGTTTATTTTAGAATTTTTAAAAACGGCCAAAATGGGGGTTAATTGAATTTCCTTGTTAATTTACGGATTTTAATCGTTTTTGACCCTTTTTCTTTCACTAAAAAGGTCATAAAGTGGCCTAGCCTTATCGAATCGAAGCATCTAATAGTTCCTAGGAAATCTAGCAAGCATATCTATGACATCCATGGTTTATTTTAGAATTTTTAAAAACGGCCAAAATGGGGGTTAAGTGAATTTCCTTGTTAATTTACGGATTTTACTCGTTTTTGACCATTTTTCTTTCACTGAAAAGGTCATAAAATGGCCTAGCCTTATCGAATCGAAGCATGTAATAGTTCCTAGGAAATCTAACAAGCGTATCTACGACATCCATGGTTTATTTTAGAATTTTTAAAAACGGCCAAAATGGGGGTTAATTGAATTTTCTTGTTAATTTACGGATTTTACTCGTTTTTGACCCTTTTTCTTCCACTGAAAAGGTCATAAAGTGGCCTAGCCTTATCGAATCGAAGCATGTAATAGTTCCTAGGAAATCTAACAAGCATATCTACGACATCCATGGTTTATTTTAGAATTTTTTAAAAACGCCAAAATGGGGGTTAAGTGAATTTCCTTGTTAATATACGGATTTTACTCATTTTTGACCCTTTTTCTTTCACTAAAAAGGTCATCAAGTGGCCTAGCCTTATCGAATCGAAGCATGTAATAGTTCCTATGAAATCTAACAAGAATATATTCGAATTCCAAGGTTGATTTTATCATTTTCGAAAATGGATAAAATGAGGGTTAAGTGAATTTTCTTGTTAATTTACGGATTTTACTCGTTTTTGACCCTTTTTCTTTCACTAAAAAGGTCATAAAGTGGCCTAGCCTTATCGAATCGAAGCATGTAATAGTTCCTAAGAAATCTAACAAGCATATCTACGACATCCATGGTTTATTTTAGAATTTTTAAAAACGGCCAAAATGGGGGTTAAGTGAATTTTCTTGTTAATTTACGGATTTTACTCGTTTTTGACCCTTTTTCTTTCACTGAAAAGGTCATAAAGTGGCCTAGCCTTATCGAATCGAAGCATGTAATAGTTCCAAGGAAATCTAACAAGCATATCTACGACATCCATGGTTTATTTTAGAATTTTTTAAAAAGGCCAAAATGGGGGTTAAGTGAATTTCCTTGTTAATATACTGATTTTACTCATTTTTGACCCTTTTTCTTTCACTAAAAAGGTCATAAAGTGGCCTAGCCTTATCGAATCGAAGCATGTAATAGTTTCTAGGAAATCTAACAAGCATATCTACAACATCCATGGTTTATTTTAGAATTTTTAAAAACGGCCAAAATGGGGGTTAAGTGAATTTTCTTGTTAATTTACGGATTTTACTCGTTTTTGACCCTTTTTCTTTCACTGAAAAGGTCATAAAGTGGCCTAGCCTTATCGAATCGAAGCATGTAATAGTTCCTAGGAAATCTAACAAGCATATCTACGACATCCATGGTTTATTTTAGAATTTTTTAAAAAGGGCAAAATGGGGGTTAAGTGAATTTCCTTGTTAATATACGGATTTTACTCATTTTTGACCCTTTTTCTTTCACTAAAAAGGTCATAAAGTGGCCTAGCCTTATCGAATCGAAACATGTAATAGTTCCTATGAAATCTAACAAGCATATATTCGAATTCCAAGGTTGATTTTATCATTTTCGAAAATGGATAAAATGAGGGTTAAGTGAATTTCCTTGTTAATTTACGGATTTTACTCGTTTTTGACCCTTTTTCTTTCACTAAAAAGGTCATAAAGTGGCCTAGCCTTATCGAATCGAAGCATGTAATAATTCCTAGGAAATCTAACAAGCATATCTACGACATCCATGGTTTATTTTAGAATTTTTAAAAACGGCCAAAATGGGGGTTAATTGAATTTCCTTGTTAATTTACGGATTTTAATCGTTTTTGACCCTTTTTCTTTCACTAAAAAGGTCATAAAGTGGCCTAGCCTTATCGAATCGAAGCATCTAATAGTTCCTAGGAAATCTAGCAAGCATATCTATGACATCCATGGTTTATTTTAGAATTTTTAAAAACGGCCAAAATGGGGGTTAAGTGAATTTCCTTGTTAATTTACGGATTTTACTCGTTTTTGACCATTTTTCTTTCACTGAAAAGGTCATAAAATGGCCTAGCCTTATCGAATCGAAGCATGTAATAGTTCCTAGGAAATCTAACAAGCATATCTACGACATTCATGGTTTATTTTAGAATTTTTAAAAACGGCCAAATTGGGGGTTAAGTGAATTTTCTTGTTAATTTACGGATTTTACTCGTTTTTGACCCTTTTTCTTCCACTGAAAAGGTCATAAAGTGGCCTAGCCTTATCGAATCGAAGCATGTAATAGTTCCTAGGAAATCTAACAAGCATATCTACGACATCCATGGTTTATTTTAGAATTTTTTAAAAAGGCCAAAATGGGGGTTAAGTGAATTTCCTTGTTAATATACGGATTTTACTCATTTTTGACCCTTTTTCTTTCACTAAAAAGGTCATCAAGTGGCCTAGCCTTATCGAATCGAAGCATGTAATAGTTCCTATGAAATCTAACAAGAATATATTCGAATTCCAAGGTTGATTTTATCATTTTCGAAAATGGATAAAATGAGGGTTAAGTGAATTTTCTTGTTAATTTACGGATTTTACTCGTTTTTGACCCTTTTTCTTTCACTAAAAAGGTCATAAAGTGGCCTAGCCTTATCGAATCGAAGCATGTAATAGTTCCTAAGAAATCTAACAAGCATATCTACGACATCCATGGTTTATTTTAGAATTTTTAAAAACGGCCAAAATGGGGGTTAATTGAATTTTCTTGTTAATTTACGGATTTTACTCGTTTTTGACCCTTTTTCTTTCACTGAAAAGGTCATAAAGTGGCCTAGCCTTATCGAATCGAAGCATGTAATAGTTCCAAGGAAATCTAACAAGCATATCTACGACATCCATGGTTTATTTTAGAATTTTTTAAAAAGGCCAAAATGGGGGTTAAGTGAATTTCCTTGTTAATATACTGATTTTACTCATTTTTGACCCTTTTTCTTTCACTAAAAAGGTCATAAAGTGGCCTAGCCTTATCGAATCGAAGCATGTAATAGTTTCTAGGAAATCTAACAAGCAAATCTACAACATCCATGGTTTATTTTAGAATTTTTAAAAACGGCCAAAATGGGGGTTAAGTGAATTTTCTTGTTAATTTACGGATTTTACTCATTTTTGACCCTTTTTCTTTCACTGAAAAGGTCATAAAGTGGCCTAGCCTTATCGAATCGAAGCATGTAATAGTTCCTAGGAAATCTGACAAGCATATCTACGACATCCATGGTTTATTTTATAATTTTTTAAAAAGGCCAAAATGGGGGTTAAGTGAATTTCCTTGTTAATATACAGATTTTACTCATTTTTGACCCTTTTTCTTTCACTAAAAAGGTCATAAAGTGGCCTAGCCTTATCGAATCGAAGCATGTAATAGTTCCTATGAAATCTAACAAGCATATATTCGAATTCCAAGGTTGATTTGATCATTTTCGAAAATGGATAAAATGAGGGTTAAGTGAATTTCCTTGTTAATTTACGGATTTTACTCGTTTTTGACCCTTTTTCTTTCACTAAAAAGGTCATAAAGTGGCCTAGCCTTATCGAATCGAAGCATGTAATAGTTCCTAGGAAATCTAACAAGCATATCTACGACATCCATGGTTTATTTTAGAATTTTTTAAAAAGGCCAAAATGGGGGTTAACTGAATTTCCTTGTTAATATACAGATTTTACTCATTTTTGACCCTTTTTCTTTCACTAAAAAGGTCATAAAGTGGCCTAGCCTTATCGAATCGAAGCATGTAATAGTTCCTATGAAATCTAACAAGCATATATTCGAATTCCAAGGTTGATTTGATCATTTTCGAAAATGGATAAAATGAGGGTTAAGTGAATTTCCTTGTTAATTTACGGATTTTACTCGTTTTTGACCCTTTTTCTTTCACTAAAAAGGTCATAAAGTGGCCTAGCCTTATCGAATCGAAGCATGTAATAATTCCTAGGAAATCTAACAAGCATATCTACGACATCCATGGTTTATTTTAGAATTTTTAAAAACGGCCAAAATGGGGGTTAATTGAATTTCCTTGCTAATTTACGGATTTTAATCGTTTTTGACCCTTTTTCTTTCACTAAAAAGGTCATAAAGTGGCCTAGCCTTATCGAATCGAAGCATCTAATAGTTCCTAGGAAATCTAGCAAGCATATCTACGACATCCATGGTTTATTTTAGAATTTTTAAAAACGGCCAAAATGGGGGTTAAGTGAATTTCCTTGTTAATTTACGGATTTTACTCGTTTTGGACCATTTTTCTTTCACTGAAAAGGTCATAAAATGGCCTAGCCATATCGAATCGAAGCATGTAATAGTTCCTAGGAAATCTAACAAGCATATCTACGACATCCATGGTTTATTTTAGAATTTTTAAAAACGGCCAAAATGGGGGTTAAGTGAATTTTCTTGTTAATTTACGGATTTTACTCGTTTTTGACCCTTTTTCTTTCACTGAAAAGGTCAAAAAGTGGCCTAGCCTTATCGAATCGAAGCATGTAATAGTTCCTAGGAAATCTAACAAGCATATCTACGACATCCATGGTTTATTTTATAATTTTTTAAAAAGGCCAAAATGGGGGTTAAGTGAATTTCCTTGTTAATATACAGATTTTACTCATTTTTGACCCTTTTTCTTTCATTAAAAAGGTCATAAAGTGGCCTAGCCTTATCGAATCGAAGCATGTAATAGTTCCTATGAAATCTAACAAGCATATATTCGAATTCCAAGGTTGATTTGATCATTTTCAAAAATGGATAAAATGAGGGTTAAGTGAATTTCCTTGTTAATTTACGGATTTTACTCGTTTTTGACCTTTTTTCTTTCACTAAAAAGGTCATAAAGTGGCTTAGCCTTATCGAATCGAAGCATGTAATAGTTCCTAAGAAATCTAACAAGCATATCTACGACATCCATGGTTTATTTTAGAATTTTTAAAAACGGCCAAAATGGGGGTTAATTGAATTTCCTTGTTAATTTACGGATTTTACTCGTTTTTGACCCTTTTTCTTTCACTGAAAAGGTCAAAAAGTGGTCTAGCCTTATCGAATCGAAGCATGTAATAGTTCCTAGGAAATCTAACAAGCATATCTACGACATCCATGGTTTATTTTATAATTTTTTAAAAAGGCCAAAATGGGGGTTAAGTGAATTTCCTTGTTAATATACGGATTTTACTCATTTTTGACCCTTTTTCTTTCACTAAAAAGGTCATAAAGTGGCCTAGCCTTATCGAATCGAAGCATGTAATAGTTCCTAGGAAATCTAACAAGCATATCTACGACATCCATGGTTTATTTTAGAATTTTTTAAAAAGGCCAAAATGGGGGTTAACTGAATTTCCTTGTTAATATACAGATTTTACTCATTTTTGACCCTTTTTCTTTCACTAAAAAGGTCATAAAGTGGCCTAGCCTTATCGGATCGAAGCATGTAATAGTTCCTATGAAATCTAGCAAGCATATATTCGAATTCCAAGGTTGATTTGATCATTTTCGAAAATGGATAAAATGAGGGTTAAGTGAATTTCCTTGTTAATTTACGGATTTTACTCGTTTTTGACCCTTTTTCTTTCACTAAAAAGGTCATAAAGTAGCCTAGCCTTATCGAATCGAAGCATGTAATAATTCCTAGGAAATCTAACAAGCATATCTACGACATCCATGGTTTATTTTAGAATTTTTAAAAACGGCCAAAATGGGGGTTAATTGAATTTCCTTGCTAATTTACGGATTTTAATCGTTTTTGACCCTTTTTCTTTCACTAAAAAGGTCATAAAGTGGCCTAGCCTTATCGAATCGAAGCATCTAATAGTTCCTAGGAAATCTAGCAAGCATATCTACGACATCCATGGTTTATTTTAGAATTTCTAAAAACGGCCAAAATGGGGGTTAAGTGAATTTCCTTGTTAATTTACGGATTTTACTCGTTTTGGACCATTTTTCATTCACTGAAAAGGTCATAAAATGGCCTAGCCATATCGAATCGAAGCATGTAATAGTTCCTAGGAAATCTAACAAGCATATCTACGACATCCATGGTTTATTTTAGAATTTTTAAAAACGGCCAAAATGGGGGTTAAGTGAATTTTCTTGTTAATTTACGGATTTTACTCGTTTTTGACCCTTTTTCTTTCACTGAAAAGGTCAAAAAGTGGCCTAGCCTTATCGAATCGAAGCATGTAATAGTTCCTAGGAAATCTAACAAGCATATCTACGATATCCATGGTTTATTTTAGAATTTTTTAAAAAGGCCAAAATGGGGGTTAAGTGAATTTCCTTGTTAATATACTGATTTTACTCATTTTTGACCCTTTTTCTTTCACTAAAAAGGTCATAAAGTGGCCTAGCCTTATCGAATCGAAGCATGTAATAGTTTCTAGGAAATCTAACAAGCATATCTACAACATCCATGGTTTATTTTAGAATTTTTAAAAACGGCCAAAATGGGGGTTAAGTGAATTTTCTTGTTAATTTACGGATTTTACTCGTTTTTGACCCTTTTTCTTTCACTGAAAAGGTCATAAAGTGGCCTAGCCTTATCGAATCGAAGCATGTAATAGTTCCTAGGAAATCTAACAAGCATATCTACGACATCCATGGTTTATTTTAGAATTTTTTAAAAAGGGCAAAATGGGGGTTAAGTGAATTTCCTTGTTAATATACGGATTTTACTCATTTTTGACCCTTTTTCTTTCACTAAAAAGGTCATAAAGTGGCCTAGCCTTATCGAATCGAACCATGTAATAGTTCCTATGAAATCTAACAAGCATATATTCGAATTCCAAGGTTGATTTTATCATTTTCGAAAATGGATAAAATGAGGGTTAAGTGAATTTCCTTGTTAATTTACGGATTTTACTCGTTTTTGACCCTTTTTCTTTCACTAAAAAGGTCATAAAGTGGCCTAGCCTTATCGAATCGAAGCATGTAATAATTCCTAGGAAATCTAACAAGCATATCTACGACATCCATGGTTTATTTTAGAATTTTTAAAAACGGCCAAAATGGGGGTTAATTGAATTTCCTTGTTAATTTACGGATTTTAATCGTTTTTGACCCTTTTTCTTTCACTAAAAAGGTCATAAAGTGGCCTAGCCTTATCGAATCGAAGCATCTAATAGTTCCTAGGAAATCTAGCAAGCATATCTATGACATCCATGGTTTATTTTAGAATTTTTAAAAACGGCCAAAATGGGGGTTAAGTGAATTTCCTTGTTAATATACGGATTTTACTCATTTTTGACCCTTTTTCTTTCACTAAAAAGGTCATAAAGTGGCCTAGCCTTATCGAATCGAAGCATGTAATAGTTCCTAGGAAATCTAACAAGCATATCTACGACATCCATGGTTTATTTTAGAATTTTTTAAAAAGGCCAAAATGGGGGTTAACTGAATTTCCTTGTTAATATACAGATTTTACTCATTTTTGACCCTTTTTCTTTCACTAAAAAGGTCATAAAGTGGCCTAGCCTTATCGAATCGAAGCATGTAATAGTTCCTATGAAATCTAACAAGCATATATTCGAATTCCAAGGTTGATTTGATCATTTTCGAAAATGGATAAAATGAGGGTTAAGTGAATTTCCTTGTTAATTTACGGATTTTACTCGTTTTTGACCCTTTTTCTTTCACTAAAAAGGTCATAAAGTGGCCTAGCCTTATCGAATCGAAGCATGTAATAATTCCTAGGAAATCTAACAAGCATATCTACGACATCCATGGTTTATTTTAGAATTTTTAAAAACGGCCAAAATGGGGGTTAATTGAATTTCCTTGCTAATTTACAGATTTTAATCGTTTTTGACCCTTTTTCTTTCACTAAAAAGGTCATAAAGTGGCCTAGCCTTATCGAATCGAAGCATCTAATAGTTTCTAGGAAATCTAGCAAGCATATCTACGACATCCATGGTTTATTTTAGAATTTTTAAAAACGGCCAAAATGGGGGTTAAGTGAATTTCCTTGTTAATTTACGGATTTTACTCGTTTTGGACCATTTTTCATTCACTGAAAAGGTCATAAAATGGCCTAGCCATATCGAATCGAAGCATGTAATAGTTCCTAGGAAATCTAACAAGCATATCTACGACATCCATGGTTTATTTTAGAATTTTTAAAAACGGCCAAAATGGGGGTTAAGTGAATTTTCTTGTTAATTTACGGATTTTACTCGTTTTTGACCCTTTTTCTTTCACTGAAAAGGTCAAAAAGTGGCCTAGCCTTATCGAATCGAAGCATGTAATAGTTCCTAGGAAATCTAACAAGCATATCTACGACATCCATGGTTTATTTTAGAATTTTTTAAAATGGCCAAAATGGGGGTTAAGTGAATTTCCTTGTTAATATACTGATTTTACTCATTTTTGACCCTTTTTCTTTCACTAAAAAGGTCATAAAGTGGCCTAGCCTTATCGAATCGAAGCATGTAATAGTTTCTAGGAAATCTAACAAGCATATCTACAACATCCAAGGTTTATTTTAGAATTTTTAAAAACGGCCAAAATGGGGGTTAAGTGAATTTTCTTGTTAATTTACGGATTTTACTCGTTTTTGACCCTTTTTCTTTCACTGAAAAGGTCAAAAAGTGGCCTAGCCTTATCGAATCGAAGCATGTAATAGTTCCTAGGAAATCTAACAAGCATATCTACGACATCCATGGTTTATTTTAGAATTTTTTAAAAAGGCCAAAATGGGGGTTAAGTGAATTTCCTTGTTAATATACTGATTTTACTCATTTTTGACCCTTTTTCTTTCACTAAAAAGGTCATAAAGTGGCCTAGCCTTATCGAATCGAAGCATGTAATAGTTTCTAGGAAATCTAACAAGCATATCTACAACATCCATGGTTTATTTTAGAATTTTTAAAAACGGCCAAAATGGGGGTTAAGTGAATTTTCTTGTTAATTTACGGATTTTACTCGTTTTTGACCCTTTTTCTTTCACTGAAAAGGTCATAAAGTGGCCTAGCCTTATCGAATCGAAGCATGTAATAGTTCCTAGGAAATCTAACAAGCATATCTACGACATCCATGGTTTATTTTAGAATTTTTTAAAAAGGGCAAAATGGGGGTTAAGTGAATTTCCTTGTTAATATACGGATTTTACTCATTTTTGACCCTTTTTCTTTCACTAAAAAGGTCATAAAGTGGCCTAGCCTTATCGAATCGAACCATGTAATAGTTCCTATGAAATCTAACAAGCATATATTCGAATTCCAAGGTTGATTTTATCATTTTCGAAAATGGATAAAATGAGGGTTAAGTGAATTTCCTTGTTAATTTACGGATTTTACTCGTTTTTGACCCTTTTTCTTTCACTAAAAAGGTCATAAAGTGGCCTAGCCTTATCGAATCGAAGCATGTAATAATTCCTAGGAAATCTAACAAGCATATCTACGACATCCATGGTTTATTTTAGAATTTTTAAAAACGGCCAAAATGGGGGTTAATTGAATTTCCTTGTTAATTTACGGATTTTAATCGTTTTTGACCCTTTTTCTTTCACTAAAAAGGTCATAAAGTGGCCTAGCCTTATCGAATCGAAGCATCTAATAGTTCCTAGGAAATCTAGCAAGCATATCTATGACATCCATGGTTTATTTTAGAATTTTTAAAAACGGCCAAAATGGGGGTTAAGTGAATTTCCTTGTTAATATACGGATTTTACTCATTTTTGACCCTTTTTCTTTCACTAAAAAGGTCATAAAGTGGCCTAGCCTTATCGAATCGAAGCATGTAATAGTTCCTAGGAAATCTAACAAGCATATCTACGACATCCATTGTTTATTTTGGAATTTTTTAAAAAGGCCAAAATGGGGGTTAACTGAATTTCCTTGTTAATATACAGATTTTACTCATTTTTGACCCTTTTTCTTTCACTAAAAAGGTCATAAAGTGGCCTAGCCTTATCGAATCGAAGCATGTAATAGTTCCTATGAAATCTAACAAGCATATATTCGAATTCCAAGGTTGATTTGATCATTTTCGAAAATGGATAAAATGAGGGTTAAGTGAATTTCCTTGTTAATTTACGGATTTTACTCGTTTTTGACCCTTTTTCTTTCACTAAAAAGGTCATAAAGTGGCCTAGCCTTATCGAATCGAAGCATGTAATAATTCCTAGGAAATCTAACAAGCATATCTACGACATCCATGGTTTATTTTAGAATTTTTAAAAACGGCCAAAATGGGGGTTAATTGAATTTCCTTGCTAATTTACGGATTTTAATCGTTTTTGACCCTTTTTCTTTCACTAAAAAGGTCATAAAGTGGCCTAGCCTTATCGAATCGAAGCATCTAATAGTTCCTAGGAAATCTAGCAAGCATATCTACGACATCCATGGTTTATTTTAGAATTTTTAAAAACGGCCAAAATGGGGGTTAAGTGAATTTCCTTGTTAATTTACGGATTTTACTCGTTTTGGACCATTTTTCATTCACTGAAAAGGTCATAAAATGGCCTAGCCATATCGAATCGAAGCATGTAATAGTTCCTAGGAAATCTAACAAGCATATCTACGACATCCATGGTTTATTTTAGAATTTTTAAAAACGGCCAAAATGGGGGTTAAGTGAATTTTCTTGTTAATTTACGGATTTTACTCGTTTTTGACCCTTTTTCTTTCACTGAAAAGGTCAAAAAGTGGCCTAGCCTTATCGAATCGAAGCATGTAATAGTTCCTAGGAAATCTAACAAGCATATCTACGACATCCATGGTTTATTTTAGAATTTTTTAAAAAGGCCAAAATGGGGGTTAAGTGAATTTCCTTGTTAATATACTGATTTTACTCATTTTTGACCCTTTTTCTTTCACTAAAAAGGTCATAAAGTGGCCTAGCCTTATCGAATCGAAGCATGTAATAGTTTCTAGGAAATCTAACAAGCATATCTACAACATCCATGGTTTATTTTAGAATTTTTAAAAACGGCCAAAATGGGGGTTAAGTGAATTTTCTTGTTAATTTACGGATTTTACTCGTTTTTGACCCTTTTTCTTTCACTGAAAAGGTCATAAAGTGACCTAGCCTTATCGAATCGAAGCATGTAATAGTTCCTAGGTAATCTAACAAGCATATCTACGACATCCATGGTTTATTTTAGAATTTTTTAAAAAGGGCAAAATGGGGGTTAAGTGAATTTCCTTGTTAATATACGGATTTTACTCATTTTTGACCCTTTTTCTTTCACTAAAAAGGTCATAAAGTGGCCTAGCCTTATCGAATCGAACCATGTAATAGTTCCTATGAAATCTAACAAGCATATATTCGAATTCCAAGGTTGATTTTATCATTTTCGAAAATGGATAAAATGAGGGTTAAGTGAATTTCCTTGTTAATTTACGGATTTTACTCGTTTTTGACCCTTTTTCTTTCACTAAAAAGGTCATAAAGTGGCCTAGCCTTATCGAATCGAAGCATGTAATAATTCCTAGGAAATCTAACAAGCATATCTACGACATCCATGGTTTATTTTAGAATTTTTAAAAACGGCCAAAATGGGGGTTAATTGAATTTCCTTGTTAATTTACGGATTTTAATCGTTTTTGACCCTTTTTCTTTCACTAAAAAGGTCATAAAGTGGCCTAGCCTTATCGAATCGAAGCATCTAATAGTTCCTAGGAAATCTAGCAAGCATATCTATGACATCCATGGTTTATTTTAGAATTTTTAAAAACGGCCAAAATGGGGGTTAAGTGAATTTCCTTGTTAATTTACGGATTTTACTCGTTTTTGACCATTTTTCTTTCACTGAAAAGGTCATAAAATGGCCTAGCCTTATCGAATCGAAGCATGTAATAGTTCCTAGGAAATCTAACAAGCATATCTACGACATCCATGGTTTATTTTAGAATTTTTAAAAACGGTTTTCTTGTTAATTTACGGATTTTACTCGTTTTTGACCCTTTTTCTTTCACTGAAAAGGTCATAAAGTGGCCTAGCCTTATCGAATCGAAGCATGTAATAGTTCCTAGGAAATCTAACAAGCATATCTACGACATCCATGGTTTATTTTAGAATTTTTTAAAAAGGCCAAAATGGGGGTTAAGTGAATTTCCTTGTTAATATACGGATTTTACTCATTTTTGACCCTTTTTCTTTCACTAAAAAGGTCATCAAGTGGCCTAGCCTTATCGAATCGAAGCATGTAATAGTTCCTATGAAATCTAACAAGAATATATTCGAATTCCAAGGTTGATTTTATCATTTTCGAAAATGGATAAAATGAGGGTTAAGTGAATTTTCTTGTTAATTTACGGATTTTACTCGTTTTTGACCCTTTTTCTTTCACTAAAAAGGTCATAAAGTGGCCTAGCCTTATCGAATCGAAGCATGTAATAGTTCCTAAGAAATCTAACAAGCATATCTACGACATCCATGGTTTATTTTAGTATTTTTAAAAACGGCCAAAATGGGGGTTAATTGAATTTCCTTGTTAATTTACGGATTTTACTCGTTTTTGACCCTTTTTCTTTCACTGAAAAGGTCATAAAGTGGCCTAGCCTTATCGAATCGAAGCATGTAATAGTTCCAAGGAAATCTAACAAGCATATCTACGACATCCATGGTTTATTTTAGAATTTTTTAAAAAGGCCAAAATGGGGGTTAAGTGAATTTCCTTGTTAATATACTGATTTTACTCATTTTTGACCCTTTTTCTTTCACTAAAAAGGTCATAAAGTGGCCTAGCCATATCGAATCGAAGCATGTAATAGTTTCTAGGAAATCTAACAAGCATATCTACAACATCCATGGTTTATTTTAGAATTTTTAAAAACGGCCAAAATGGGGGTTAAGTGAATTTTCTTGTTAATTTACGGATTTTACTCATTTTTGACCCTTTTTCTTTCACTGAAAAGGTCATAAAGTGGCCTAGCCTTATCGAATCGAAGCATGTAATAGTTCCTAGGAAATCTAACAAGCATATCTACGACATCCATGGTTTATTTTATAATTTTTTAAAAAGGCCAAAATGGGGGTTAAGTGAATTTCCTTGTTAATATACAGATTTTACTCATTTTTTACCCTTTTTCTTTCACTAAAAAGGTCATAAAGTGGCCTAGCCTTATCGAATCGAAGCATGTAATAGTTCCTATGAAATCTAACAAGCATATATTCGAATTCCAAGGTTGATTTGATCATTTTCGAAAATGGATAAAATGAGGGTTAAGTGAATTTCCTTGTTAATTTACGGATTTTACTCGTTTTTGACCCTTTTTCTTTCACTAAAAAGGTCATAAAGTGGCCTAGCCTTATCGAATCGAAGCACGTAATAGTTCCTAGGAAATCTAACAAGCATATCTACGACATCCATGGTTTATTTTAGAATTTTTTAAAAAGGCCAAAATGGGGGTTAACTGAATTTCCTTGTTAATATACAGATTTTACTCATTTTTGACCCTTTTTCTTTCACTAAAAAGGTCATAAAGTGGCCTAGCCTTATCGAATCGAAGCATGTAATAGTTCCTATGAAATCTAACAAGCATATATTCGAATTCCAAGGTTGATTTGATCATTTTCGAAAATGGATAAAATGAGGGTTAAGTGAATTTCCTTGTTAATTTACGGATTTTACTCGTTTTTGACCCTTTTTCTTTCACTAAAAAGGTCATAAAGTGGCCTAGCCTTATCGAATCGAAGCATGTAATAATTCCTAGGAAATCTAACAAGCATATCTACGACATCCATGGTTTATTTTAGAATATTTAAAAACGGCCAAAATGGGGGTTAATTGAATTTCCTTGCTAATTTACGGATTTTAATCGTTTTTGACCCTTTTTCTTTCACTAAAAAGGTCATAAAGTGGCCTAGCCTTATCGAATCGAAGCATCTAATAGTTCCTAGGAAATCTAGCAAGCATATCTACGACATCCATGGTTTATTTTAGAATTTTTAAAAACGGCCAAAATGGGGGTTAAGTGAATTTCCTTGTTAATTTACGGATTTTACTCGTTTTGGACCATTTTTCATTCACTGAAAAGGTCATAAAATGGCCTAGCCATATCGAATCGAAGCATGTAATAGTTCCTAGGAAATCTAACAAGCATATCTACGACATCCATGGTTTATTTTAGAATTTTTAAAAACGGCCAAAATGGGGGTTAAGTGAATTTTCTTGTTAATTTACGGATTTTACTCGTTTTTGACCCTTTTTCTTTCACGGAAAAGGTCAAAAAGTGGCCTAGCCTTATCGAATCGAAGCATGTAATAGTTCCTAGGAAATCTAACAAGCATATCTACGACATCCATGGTTTATTTTATAATTTTTTAAAAAGGCCAAAATGGGGGTTAAGTGAATTTCCTTGTTAATATACAGATTTTACTCATTTTTGACCCTTTTTCTTTCACTAAAAAGGTCATAAAGTGGCCTAGCCTTATCGAATCGAAGCATGTAATAGTTCCTATGAAATCTAACAAGCATATATTCGAATTCCAAGGTTGATTTGATCATTTTCGAAAATGGATAAAATGAGGGTTAAGTCAATTTCCTTGTTAATTTACGGATTTTACTCGTTTTTGACCCTTTTTCTTTCACTAAAAAGGTCATAAAGTGGCTTAGCCTTATCGAATCGAAGCATGTAATAGTTCCTAAGAAATCTAACAAGCATATCTACGACATCCATGGTTTATTTTAGAATTTTTAAAAACGGCCAAAATGGGGGTTAATTGAATTTCCTTGCTAATTTACGGATTTTAATCGTTTTTGACCCTTTTTCTTTCACTAAAAAGGTCATAAAGTGGCCTAGCCTTATCGAATCGAAGCATCTAATAGTTCCTAGGAAATCTAGCAAGCATATCTACGACATCCATGGTTTATTTTAGAATTTTTAAAAACGGCCAAAATGGGGGTTAAGTGAATTTCCTTGTTAATTTACGGATTTTACTCGTTTTGGACCATTTTTCATTCACTGAAAAGGTCATAAAATGGCCTAGCCATATCGAATCGAAGCATGTAATAGTTCCTAGGAAATCTAACAAGCATATCTACGACATCCATGGTTTATTTTAGAATTTTTAAAAACGGCCAAAATGGGGGTTAAGTGAATTTTCTTGTTAATTTACGGATTTTACTCGTTTTTGACCCTTTTTCTTTCACTGAAAAGGTCAAAAAGTGGCCTAGCCTTATCGAATCGAAGCATGTAATAGTTCCTAGGAAATCTAACAAGCATATCTACGACATCCATGGTTTATTTTAGAATTTTTTAAAAAGGCCAAAATGGGGGTTAAGTGAATTTCCTTGTTAATATACTGATTTTACTCATTTTTGACCCTTTTTCTTTCACTAAAAAGGTCATAAAGTGGCCTAGCCTTATCGAATCGAAGCATGTAATAGTTTCTAGGAAATCTAACAAGCATATCTACAACATCCATGGTTTATTTTAGAATTTTTAAAAACGGCCAAAATGGGGGTTAAGTGAATTTTCTTGTTAATTTACGGATTTTACTCGTTTTTGACCCTTTTTCTTTCACTGAAAAGGTCATAAAGTGGCCTAGCCTTATCGAATCGAAGCATGTAATAGTTCCTAGGAAATCTAACAAGCATATCTACGACATCCATGGTTTATTTTAGAATTTTTTAAAAAGGGCAAAATGGGGGTTAAGTGAATTTCCTTGTTAATATACGGATTTTACTCATTTTTGACCCTTTTTCTTTCACTAAAAAGGTCATAAAGTGGCCTAGCCTTATCGAATCGAACCATGTAATAGTTCCTATGAAATCTAACAAGCATATATTCGAATTCCAAGGTTGATTTTATCATTTTCGAAAATGGATAAAATGAGGGTTAAGTGAATTTCCTTGTTAATTTACGGATTTTACTCGTTTTTGACCCTTTTTCTTTCACTAAAAAGGTCATAAAGTGGCCTAGCCTTATCGAATCGAAGCATGTAATAATTCCTAGGAAATCTAACAAGCATATCTACGACATCCATGGTTTATTTTAGAATTTTTAAAAACGGCCAAAATGGGGGTTAATTGAATTTCCTTGTTAATTTACGGATTTTAATCGTTTTTGACCCTTTTTCTTTCACTAAAAAGGTCATAAAGTGGCCTAGCCTTATCGAATCGAAGCATCTAATAGTTCCTAGGAAATCTAGCAAGCATATCTATGACATCCATGGTTTATTTTAGAATTTTTAAAAACGGCCAAAATGGGGGTTAAGTGAATTTCCTTGTTAATTTACGGATTTTACTCGTTTTTGACCATTTTTCTTTCACTGAAAAGGTCATAAAATGGCCTAGCCTTATCGAATCGAAGCATGTAATAGTTCCTAGGAAATCTAACAAGCATATCTACGACATCCATGGTTTATTTTAGAATTTTTAAAAACGGTTTTCTTGTTAATTTACGGATTTTACTCGTTTTTGACCCTTTTTCTTTCACTGAAAAGGTCATAAAGTGGCCTAGCCTTATCGAATCGAAGCATGTAATAGTTCCTAGGAAATCTAACAAGCATATCTACGACATCCATGGTTTATTTTAGAATTTTTTAAAAAGGCCAAAATGGGGGTTAAGTGAATTTCCTTGTTAATATACGGATTTTACTCATTTTTGACCCTTTTTCTTTCACTAAAAAGGTCATCAAGTGGCCTAGCCTTATCGAATCGAAGCATGTAATAGTTCCTATGAAATCTAACAAGAATATATTCGAATTCCAAGGTTGATTTTATCATTTTCGAAAATGGATAAAATGAGGGTTAAGTGAATTTTCTTGTTAATTTACGGATTTTACTCGTTTTTGACCCTTTTTCTTTCACTAAAAAGGTCATAAAGTGGCCTAGCCTTATCGAATCGAAGCATGTAATAGTTCCTAAGAAATCTAACAAGCATATCTACGACATCCATGGTTTATTTTAGTATTTTTAAAAACGGCCAAAATGGGGGTTAATTGAATTTCCTTGTTAATTTACGGATTTTACTCGTTTTTGACCCTTTTTCTTTCACTGAAAAGGTCATAAAGTGGCCTAGCCTTATCGAATCGAAGCATGTAATAGTTCCAAGGAAATCTAACAAGCATATCTACGACATCCATGGTTTATTTTAGAATTTTTTAAAAAGGCCAAAATGGGGGTTAAGTGAATTTCCTTGTTAATATACTGATTTTACTCATTTTTGACCCTTTTTCTTTCACTAAAAAGGTCATAAAGTGGCCTAGCCATATCGAATCGAAGCATGTAATAGTTTCTAGGAAATCTAACAAGCATATCTACAACATCCATGGTTTATTTTAGAATTTTTAAAAACGGCCAAAATGGGGGTTAAGTGAATTTTCTTGTTAATTTACGGATTTTACTCATTTTTGACCCTTTTTCTTTCACTGAAAAGGTCATAAAGTGGCCTAGCCTTATCGAATCGAAGCATGTAATAGTTCCTAGGAAATCTAACAAGCATATCTACGACATCCATGGTTTATTTTATAATTTTTTAAAAAGGCCAAAATGGGGGTTAAGTGAATTTCCTTGTTAATATACAGATTTTACTCATTTTTTACCCTTTTTCTTTCACTAAAAAGGTCATAAAGTGGCCTAGCCTTATCGAATCGAAGCATGTAATAGTTCCTATGAAATCTAACAAGCATATATTTGAATTCCAAGGTTGATTTGATCATTTTCGAAAATGGATAAAATGAGGGTTAAGTGAATTTCCTTGTTAATTTACGGATTTTACTCGTTTTTGACCCTTTTTCTTTCACTAAAAAGGTCATAAAGTGGCCTAGCCTTATCGAATCGAAGCACGTAATAGTTCCTAGGAAATCTAACAAGCATATCTACGACATCCATGGTTTATTTTAGAATTTTTTAAAAAGGCCAAAATGGGGGTTAACTGAATTTCCTTGTTAATATACAGATTTTACTCATTTTTGACCCTTTTTCTTTCACTAAAAAGGTCATAAAGTGGCCTAGCCTTATCGAATCGAAGCATGTAATAGTTCCTATGAAATCTAACAAGCATATATTCGAATTCCAAGGTTGATTTGATCATTTTCGAAAATGGATAAAATGAGGGTTAAGTGAATTTCCTTGTTAATTTACGGATTTTACTCGTTTTTGACCCTTTTTCTTTCACTAAAAAGGTCATAAAGTGGCCTAGCCTTATCGAATCGAAGCATGTAATAATTCCTAGGAAATCTAACAAGCATATCTACGACATCCATGGTTTATTTTAGAATATTTAAAAACGGCCAAAATGGGGGTTAATTGAATTTCCTTGCTAATTTACGGATTTTAATCGTTTTTGACCCTTTTTCTTTCACTAAAAAGGTCATAAAGTGGCCTAGCCTTATCGAATCGAAGCATCTAATAGTTCCTAGGAAATCTAGCAAGCATATCTACGACATCCATGGTTTATTTTAGAATTTTTAAAAACGGCCAAAATGGGGGTTAAGTGAATTTCCTTGTTAATTTACGGATTTTACTCGTTTTGGACCATTTTTCATTCACTGAAAAGGTCATAAAATGGCCTAGCCATATCGAATCGAAGCATGTAATAGTTCCTAGGAAATCTAACAAGCATATCTACGACATCCATGGTTTATTTTAGAATTTTTAAAAACGGCCAAAATGGGGGTTAAGTGAATTTTCTTGTTAATTTACGGATTTTACTCGTTTTTGACCCTTTTTCTTTCACGGAAAAGGTCAAAAAGTGGCCTAGCCTTATCGAATCGAAGCATGTAATAGTTCCTAGGAAATCTAACAAGCATATCTACGACATCCATGGTTTATTTTATAATTTTTTAAAAAGGCCAAAATGGGGGTTAAGTGAATTTCCTTGTTAATATACAGATTTTACTCATTTTTGACCCTTTTTCTTTCACTAAAAAGGTCATAAAGTGGCCTAGCCTTATCGAATCGAAGCATGTAATAGTTCCTATGAAATCTAACAAGCATATATTCGAATTCCAAGGTTGATTTGATCATTTTCGAAAATGGATAAAATGAGGGTTAAGTCAATTTCCTTGTTAATTTACGGATTTTACTCGTTTTTGACCCTTTTTCTTTCACTAAAAAGGTCATAAAGTGGCTTAGCCTTATCGAATCGAAGCATGTAATAGTTCCTAAGAAATCTAACAAGCATATCTACGACATCCATGGTTTATTTTAGAATTTTTAAAAACGGCCAAAATGGGGGTTAATTGAATTTCCTTGTTAATTTACGGATTTTACTCGTTTTTGACCCTTTTTCTTTCACTAAAAAGGTCATAAAGTGGCCTAGCCTTATCGAATCGAAGCATGTAATAGTTCCTAAGAAATCTAACAAGCATATCTACGACATCCATGGTTTATTTTAGTATTTTTAAAAACGGCCAAAATGGGGGTTAATTGAATTTCCTTGTTAATTTACGGATTTTACTCGTTTTTGACCCTTTTTCTTTCACTGAAAAGGTCATAAACTGGCCTAGCCTTATCGAATCGAAGCATGTAATAGTTCCAAGGAAATCTAACAAGCATATCTACGACATCCATGGTTTATTTTAGAATTTTTTAAAAAGGCCAAAATGGGGGTTAAGTGAATTTCCTTGTTAATATACTGATTTTACTCATTTTTGACCCTTTTTCTTTCACTAAAAAGGTCATAAAGTGGCCTAGCCTTATCGAATCGAAGCATGTAATAGTTTCTAGGAAATCTAACAAGCATATCTACAACATCCATGGTTTATTTTAGAATTTTTAAAAACGGCCAAAATGGGGGTTAAGTGAATTTTCTTGTTAATTTACGGATTTTACTCATTTTTGACCCTTTTTCTTTCACTGAAAAGGTCATAAAGTGGCCTAGCCTTATCGAATCGAAGCATGTAATAGTTCCTAGGAAATCTAACAAGCATATCTACGACATCCATGGTTTATTTTATAATTTTTTAAAAAGGCCAAAATGGGGGTTAAGTGAATTTCCTTGTTAATATACAGATTTTACTCATTTTTTACCCTTTTTCTTTCACTAAAAAGGTCATAAAGTGGCCTAGCCTTATCGAATCGAAGCATGTAATAGTTCCTATGAAATCTAACAAGCATATATTCGAATTCCAAGGTTGATTTGATCATTTTCGAAAATGGATAAAATGAGGGTTAAGTGAATTTCCTTGTTAATTTACGGATTTTACTCGTTTTTGACCCTTTTTCTTTCACTAAAAAGGTCATAAAGTGGCCTAGCCTTATCGAATCGAAGCACGTAATAGTTCCTAGGAAATCTAACAAGCATATCTACGACATCCATGGTTTATTTTAGAATTTTTTAAAAAGGCCAAAATGGGGGTTAACTGAATTTCCTTGTTAATATACAGATTTTACTCATTTTTGACCCTTTTTCTTTCACTAAAAAGGTCATAAAGTGGCCTAGCCTTATCGAATCGAAGCATGTAATAGTTCCTATGAAATCTAACAAGCATATATTCGAATTCCAAGGTTGATTTGATCATTTTCGAAAATGGATAAAATGAGGGTTAAGTGAATTTCCTTGTTAATTTACGGATTTTACTCGTTTTTGACCCTTTTTCTTTCACTAAAAAGGTCATAAAGTGGCCTAGCCTTATCGAATCGAAGCATGTAATAATTCCTAGGAAATCTAACAAGCATATCTACGACATCCATGGTTTATTTTAGAATATTTAAAAACGGCCAAAATGGGGGTTAATTGAATTTCCTTGCTAATTTACGGATTTTAATCGTTTTTGACCCTTTTTCTTTCACTAAAAAGGTCATAAAGTGGCCTAGCCTTATCGAATCGAAGCATCTAATAGTTCCTAGGAAATCTAGCAAGCATATCTACGACATCCATGGTTTATTTTAGAATTTTTAAAAACGGCCAAAATGGGGGTTAAGTGAATTTCCTTGTTAATTTACGGATTTTACTCGTTTTGGACCATTTTTCATTCACTGAAAAGGTCATAAAATGGCCTAGCCATATCGAATCGAAGCATGTAATAGTTCCTAGGAAATCTAACAAGCATATCTACGACATCCATGGTTTATTTTAGAATTTTTAAAAACGGCCAAAATGGGGGTTAAGTGAATTTTCTTGTTAATTTACGGATTTTACTCGTTTTTGACCCTTTTTCTTTCACGGAAAAGGTCAAAAAGTGGCCTAGCCTTATCGAATCGAAGCATGTAATAGTTCCTAGGAAATCTAACAAGCATATCTACGACATCCATGGTTTATTTTATAATTTTTTAAAAAGGCCAAAATGGGGGTTAAGTGAATTTCCTTGTTAATATACAGATTTTACTCATTTTTGACCCTTTTTCTTTCACTAAAAAGGTCATAAAGTGGCCTAGCCTTATCGAATCGAAGCATGTAATAGTTCCTATGAAATCTAACAAGCATATATTCGAATTCCAAGGTTGATTTGATCATTTTCGAAAATGGATAAAATGAGGGTTAAGTGAATTTCCTTGTTAATTTACGGATTTTACTCGTTTTTGACCCTTTTTCTTTCACTAAAAAGGTCATAAAGTGGCTTAGCCTTATCGAATCGAAGCATGTAATAGTTCCTAAGAAATCTAACAAGCATATCTACGACATCCATGGTTTATTTTAGAATTTTTAAAAACGGCCAAAATGGGGGTTAATTGAATTTCCTTGTTAATTTACGGATTTTACTCGTTTTTGACCCTTTTTCTTTCACTGAAAAGGTCAAAAAGTGGCCTAGCCTTATCGAATCGAAGCATGTAATAGTTCATAGGAAATCTAACAAGCATATCTACGACATCCATGGTTTATTTTATAATTTTTTAAAAAGGCCAAAATGGGGGTTAAGTGAATTTCCTTGTTAATATACGGATTTTACTCATTTTTGACCCTTTTTCTTTCACTAAAAAGGTCATAAAGTGGCCTAGCCTTATCGAATCGAAGCATGTAATAGTTCCTATGAAATCTAACAAGAATATATTCGAATTCCAAGGTTGATTTTATCATTTTCGAAAATGGATAAAATGAGGGTTAAGTGAATTTCCTTGTTAATTTACGGATTTTACTCGTTTTTGACCCTGTTTCTTTCACTAAAAAGGTCATAAAGTGGCCTAGCCTTATCGAATCGAAGCATGTAATAGTTCCTAGGAAATCTAACAAGCATATCTACGACATCCATGGTTTATTTTAGAATTTTTTAAAAAGGCCAAAATGGGGGTTAAGTGAATTTCCTTGTTAATATACAGATTTTACTCATTTTTGACCCTTTTTCTTTCACTAAAAACGTCATGAAGTGGCCTAGCCTTATCGAATCGAAGCATGTAATAGTTCCTATGAAATCTAACAAGCATATATTCGAATTCCAAGGTTGATTTGATCATTTTCGAAAATGGATAAAATGAGGGTTAAGTGAATTTCCTTGTTAATTTACGGATTTTACTCGTTTTTGACCCTTTTTCTTTCACTAAAAAGGTCATAAAGTGGCCTAGCCTTATCGAATCGAAGCATGTAATAGTTCCTAAGAAATCTAACAAGCATATCTACGACATCCATGGTTTATTTTAGAATTTTTAAAAACGGCCAAAATGGGGGTTAATTGAATTTCCTTGTTAATTTACGGATTTTACTCGTTTTTGACCCTTTTTGTTTCACTGAAAAGGTCATAAAGTGGCCTAGCCTTATCGAATCGAAGCATGTAATAGTTCCAAGGAAATCTAACAAGCATATCTACGACATCCATGGTTTATTTTAGAATTTTTTAAAAAGGCCAAAATGGGGGTTAAGTGAATTTCCTTGTTAATATACTGATTTTACTCATTTTTGACCCTTTTTCTTTCACTAAAAAGGTCATAAAGTGGCCTAGCCTTATCGAATCGAAGCATGTAATAGTTTCTAGGAAATCTAACAAGCATATCTACAACATCCATGGTTTATTTTAGAATTTTTAAAAACGGCCAAAATGGGGGTTAAGTGAATTTTCTTGTTAATTTACGGATTTTACTCGTTTTTGACGCTTTTTCTTTCACTGAAAAGGTCATAAAGTGGCCTAGCCTTATCGAATCGAAGCATGTAATAGTTCCTAGGAAATCTAACAAGCATATCTACGACATCCATGGTTTATTTTAGAATTTTTAAAAACGGCCAAAATGGGGGTTAAGTGAATTTTCTTGTTAATTTACGGATTTTACTCGTTTTTGACCCTTTTTCTTTCACTGAAAAGGTCAAAAAGTGGCCTAGCCTTATCGAATCGAAGCATGTAATAGTTCCTAGGAAATCTAACAAGCATATCTACGACATCCATGGTTTATTTTATAATTTTTTAAAAAGGCCAAAATGGGGGTTAAGTGAATTTCCTTGTTAATATACGGATTTTACTCATTTTTGACCCTTTTTCTTTCACTAAAAAGGTCATAAAGTGGCCTAGCCTTATCGAATCGAAGCATGTAATAGTTCCTATGAAATCTAACAAGAATATATTCGAATTCCAAGGTTGATTTTATCATTTTCGAAAATGGATAAAATGAGGGTTAAGTGAATTTCCTTGTTAATTTACGGATTTTACTCGTTTTTGACCCTTTTTCTTTCACTAAAAAGGTCATAAAGTGGCCTAGCCTTATCGAATCGAAGCGTGTAATAGTTCCTAGGAAATCTAACAAGCATATCTACGACATCCATGGTTTATTTTAGAATTTTTTAAAAAGGCCAAAATGGGGGTTAAGTGAATTTCCTTGTTAATATACAAATTTTACTCATTTTTGACCCTTTTTCTTTCACTAAAAAGGTCATAAAGTGGCCTAGCCTTATCGAATCGAAGCATGTAATAGTTCCTATGAAATCTAACAAGCATATATTCGAATTCCAAGGTTGATTTGATCATTTTCGAAAATGGATAAAATGAGGGTTAAGTGAATTTCCTTGTTAATTTACGGATTTTAGTCGTTTTTGACCCTTTTTCTTTCGCTAAAAAGGTCATAAAGTGGCCTAGCCTTATCGAATCGAAGCATGTAATAATTCCTAGGAAATCTAACAAGCATATCTACGACATCCATGGTTTATTTTAGAATTTTTAAAAACGGCCAAAATGGGGGTTAATTGAATTTCCTTGCTAATTTACGGATTTTAATCGTTTTTGACCCTTTTTCTTTCACTAAAAAGGTCATAAAGTGGCCTAGCCTTATCGAATCGAAGCATCTAATAGTTCCTAGGAAATCTAGCAAGCATATCTACGGCATCCATGGTTTATTTTAGAATTTTTAAAAACGGCCAAAATGGGGGTTAAGTGAATTTCCTTGTTAATTTACGGATTTTACTCGTTTTGGACCATTTTTCTTTCACTGAAAAGGTCATAAAATGGCCTAGCCATATCGAATCGAAGCATGTAATAGTTCCTAGGAAATCTAACAAGCATATCTACGACATCCATGGTTTATTTTAGAATTTTTAAAAACGACCAAAATGGGGGTTAAGTGAATTTTCTTGTTAATTTACGGATTTTACTCGTTTTTGACCCTTTTTCTTTCACTGAAAAGGTCAAAAAGCGGCCTAGCCTTATCGAATCGAAGCATGTAATAGTTCCTAGGAAATCTAACAAGAATATATTCGAATTCCAAGGTCGATTTTATCATTTTCGAAAATGGATAAAATGAGGGTTAAGTGAATTTTCTTGTTAATTTACGGATTTTACTCGTTTTTGACCCTTTTTCTTTCACTAAAAAGGTCATAAAGTGGCCTAGCCTTATCGAATCGAAGCATGTAATAGTTCCTAAGAAATCTAACAAGCATATCTACGACATCCATGGTTTATTTTAGAATTTTTAAAAACGGCCAAAATGGGGGTTAATTGAATTTCCTTGTTAATTTACGGATTTTACTCGTTTTTGACCCTTTTTCTTTCACTGAAAAGGTCATAAAGTGGCCTAGCCTTATCGAATCGAAGCATGTAATAGTTCCAAGGAAATCTAACAAGCATATCTACGACATCCATGGTTTATTTTAGAATTTTTTAAAAAGGCCAAAATGGGGGTTAAGTGAATTTCCTTGTTAATATACGGATTTTACTCATTTTTGACCCTTTTTCTTTCACTAAAAAGGTCATAAAGTGGCCTAGCCTTATCGAATCAAAACATGTAATAGTTCCTATGAAATCTAACAAGCATATATTCGAATTCCAAGGTTGATTTTATCATTTTCGAAAATGGATAAAATGAGGGTTAAGTGAATTTCCTTGTTAATTTACGGATTTTACTCGTTTTTGACCCTTTTTCTTTCACTGAAAAGGTCAAAAAGTGGCCTAGCCTTATCGAATCGAAGCATGTAATAGTTCCTAGGAAATCTAACAAGCATATCTACGACATCCATGGTTTATTTTATAATTTTTTAAAAAGGCCAAAATGGGGGTTAAGTGAATTTCCTTGTTAATATACGGATTTTACTCATTTTTGACCCTTTTTCTTTCACTAAAAAGGTCATAAAGTGGCCTAGCCTTATCGAATCGAAGCATGTAATAGTTCCTATGAAATCTAACAAGAATATATTCGAATTCCAAGGTTGATTTTATCATTTTCGAAAATGGATAAAATGAGGGTTAAGTGAATTTCCTTGTTAATTTACGGATTTTACTCGTTTTTGACCCTTTTTCTTTCACTAAAAAGGTCATAAAGTGGCCTAGCCTTATCGAATCGAAGCGTGTAATAGTTCCTAGGAAATCTAACAAGCATATCTACGACATCCATGGTTTATTTTAGAATTTTTTAAAAAGGCCAAAATGGGGGTTAAGTGAATTTCCTTGTTAATATACAGATTTTACTCATTTTTGACCCTTTTTCTTTCACTAAAAAGGTCATAAAGTGGCCTAGCCTTATCGAATCGAAGCATGTAAGAGTTCCTATGAAATCTAACAAGCATATATTCGAATTCCAAGGTTGATTTGATCATTTTCGAAAATGGATAAAATGAGGGTTAAGTGAATTTCCTTGTTAATTTACGGATTTTACTCGTTTTTGACCCTTTTCTTTCGCTAAAAAGGTCATAAAGTGGCCTAGCCTTATCGAATCGAAGCATGTAATAATTCCTAGGAAATCTAACAAGCATATCTACGACATCCATGGTTTATTTTAGAATTGTTAAAAACGGCCAAAATGGGGGTTAATTGAATTTCCTTGCTAATTTACGGATTTTAATCGTTTTTGACCCTTTTTCTTTCACTAAAAAGGTCATAAAGTGGCCTAGCCTTATCGAATCGAAGCATCTAATAGTTCCTAGGAAATCTAGCAAGCATATCTACGACATCCATGGTTTATTTTAGAATTTTTAAAAACGGCCAAAATGGGGGTTAAGTGAATTTCCTTGTTAATTTACGGATTTTACTCGTTTTGGACCATTTTTCTTTCACTGAAAAGGTCATAAAATGGCCTAGCCATATCGAATCGAAGCATGTAATAGTTCCTAGGAAATCTAACAAGCATATCTACGACATCCATGGTTTATTTTAGAATTTTTAAAAACGACCAAAATGGGGGTTAAGTGAATTTTCTTGTTAATTTACGGATTTTACTCGTTTTTGACCCTTTTTCTTTCACTGAAAAGGTCAAAAAGCGGCCTAGCCTTATCGAATCGAAGCATGTAATAGTTCCTAGGAAATATAACAAGCATATCTACGACATCCATGGTTTATTTTAAAATTTTTTAAAAAGGCCAAAATGGGGGTTAAGTGAATTTCCTTGTTAATATACGGATTTTACTCATTTTTGACCCTTTTTCTTTCACTAAAAAGGTCATAAAGTGGCCTAGCCTTATCGAATCGAAGCATGTAATAGTTCCTATGAAATCTAACAAGAATATATTCGAATTCCAAGGTTGATTTTATCATTTTCGAAAATGGATAAAATGAGGGTTAAGTGAATTTTCTTGTTGATTTACGGATTTTACTCGTTTTTGACCCTTTTTCTTTCACTAAAAAGGTCATAAAGTGGCCTAGCCTTATCGAATCGAAGCATGTAATAGTTCCTAAGAAATTTAACAAGCATATCTACGACATCCATGGTTTATTTTAGAATTTTTAAAAACGGCCAAAATGGGGGTTAATTGAATTTCCTTGTTAATTTACGGATTTTACTCGTTTTTGACCCTTTTTCTTTCACTGAAAAGGTCATAAAGTGGCCTAGCCTTATCGAATCGAAGCATGTAATAGTTCCTAGGAAATATAACAAGCATATCTACGACATCCATGGTTTATTTTAAAATTTTTTAAAAAGGCCAAAATGGGGGTTAAGTGAATTTCCTTGTTAATATACGGATTTTACTCATTTTTGACCCTTTTTCTTTCACTGAAAAGGTCATAAAGTGGCCTAGCCTTATCGAATCGAAGCATGTAATAGTTCCTAAGAAATCTAACAAGCATATCTACGACATCCATGGTTTATTTTAGAATTTTTAAAAACAGCTAAAATGGGGGTTAATTGAATTTCCTTGTTAATTTACGGATTTTACTCGTTTTTGACCCTTTTTCTTTCACTGAAAAGGTCATAAAGTGGCCTAGCCTTATCGAATCGAAGCATGTAATAGTTCCAAGGAAATCTAACAAGCATATCTACGACATCCATGGTTTATTTTAGAATTTTTTAAAAAGGCCAAAATGGGGGTTAAGTGAATTTCCTTGTTAATATACGGATTTTACTCATTTTTGACCCTTTTTCTTTCACTAAAAAGGTCATAAAGTGGCCTAGCCTTATCGAATCGAAGCATGTAATAGTTCCTATGAAATCTAACAAGAATATATTCGAATTCCAAGGTTGATTTTATCATTTTCGAAAATGGATAAAATGAGGGTTAAGTGAATTTCCTTGTTAATTTACGGATTTTACTCGTTTTTGACCCTTTTTCTTTCACTAAAAAGGTCATAAAGTGGCCTAGCCTTATCGAATCGAAGCGTGTAATAGTTCCTAGGAAATCTAACAAGCATATCTACGACATCCATGGTTTATTTTAGAATTTTTTAAAAAGGCCAAAATGGGGGTTAAGTGAATTTCCTTGTTAATATACAGATTTTACTCATTTTTGACCCTTTTTCTTTCACTAAAAAGGTCATAAAGTGGCCTAGCCTAATCGAATCGAAGCATGTAATAGTTCCTATGAAATCTAACAAGCATATATTCGAATTCCAAGGTTGATTTGATCATTTTCGAAAATGGATAAAATGAGGGTTAAGTGAATTTCCTTGTTAATTTACGGATTTTACTCGTTTTTGACCCTTTTTCTTTCGCTAAAACGGTCATAAAGTGGCCTAGCCTTATCGAATCGAAGCATGTAATAATTCCTAGGAAATCTAACAAGCATATCTACGACATCCATGGTTTATTTTAGAATTTTTAAAAACGGCCAAAATGGGGGTTAATTGAATTTCCTTGCTAATTTACGGATTTTAATCGTTTTTGACCCTTTTTCTTTCACTAAAAAGGTCATAAAGTGGCCTAGCCTTATCGAATCGAAGCATCTAATAGTTCCTAGGAAATCTAGCAAGCATATCTACGACATCCATGGTTTATTTTAGAATTTTTAAAAACGGCCAAAATGGGGGTTAAGTGAATTTCCTTGTTAATTTACGGATTTTACTCGTTTTGGACCATTTTTCTTTCACTGAAAAGGTCATAAAATGGCCTAGCCATATCGAATCGAAGCATGTAATAGTTCCTAGGAAATCTAACAAGCATATCTACGACATCCATGGTTTATTTTAGAATTTTTAAAAACGACCAAAATGGGGGTTAAGTGAATTTCCTTGTTAATTTACGGATTTTACTCGTTTTTGACCCTTTTTCTTTCACTAAAAAGGTCATAAAGTGGCCTAGCCTTATCGAATCGAAGCGTGTAATAGTTCCTAGGAAATCTAACAAGCATATCTACGACATCCATGGTTTATTTTAGAATTTTTTAAAAAGGCCAAAATGGGGGTTAAGTGAATTTCCTTGTTAATATACAGATTTTACTCATTTTTGACCCTTTTTCTTTCACTAAAAAGGTCATAAAGTGGCCTAGCCTAATCGAATCGAAGCATGTAATAGTTCCTATGAAATCTAACAAGCATATATTCGAATTCCAAGGTTGATTTGATCATTTTCGAAAATGGATAAAATGAGGGTTAAGTGAATTTCCTTGTTAATTTACGGATTTTACTCGTTTTTGACCCTTTTTCTTTCGCTAAAACGGTCATAAAGTGGCCTAGCCTTATCGAATCGAAGCATGTAATAATTCCTAGGAAATCTAACAAGCATATCTACGACATCCATGGTTTATTTTAGAATTTTTAAAAACGGCCAAAATGGGGGTTAATTGAATTTCCTTGCTAATTTACGGATTTTAATCGTTTTTGACCCTTTTTCTTTCACTAAAAAGGTCATAAAGTGGCCTAGCCTTATCGAATCGAAGCATCTAATAGTTCCTAGGAAATCTAGCAAGCATATCTACGACATCCATGGTTTATTTTAGAATTTTTAAAAACGGCCAAAATGGGGGTTAAGTGAATTTCCTTGTTAATTTACGGATTTTACTCGTTTTGGACCATTTTTCTTTCACTGAAAAGGTCATAAAATGGCCTAGCCATATCGAATCGAAGCATGTAATAGTTCCTAGGAAATCTAACAAGCATATCTACGACATCCATGGTTTATTTTAGAATTTTTAAAAACGACCAAAATGGGGGTTAAGTGAATTTTCTTGTTAATTTACGGATTTTACTCGTTTTTGACCCTTGTTCTTTCACTGAAAAGGTCAAAAAGCGGCCTAGCCTTATCGAATCGAAGCATGTAATAGTTCCTAGGAAATATAACAAGCATATCTACGACATCCATGGTTTATTTTAAAATTTTTTAAAAAGGCCAAAATGGGGGTTAAGTGAATTTCCTTGTTAATATACGGATTTTACTCATTTTTGACCCTTTTTCTTTCACTAAAAAGGTCATAAAGTGGCCTAGCCTTATCGAATCAAAACATGTAATAGTTCCTATGAAATCTAACAAGCATATATTCGAATTCCAAGGTTGATTTTATCATTTTCGAAAATGGATAAAATGAGGGTTAAGTGAATTTCCTTGTTAATTTACGGATTTTACTCGTTTTTGACCCTTTTTCTTTCACTAAAAAGGTCATAAAGTGGCCTAGCCTTATCGAATCGAAGCATGTAATAGTTCCTAGGAAATCTAACAAGCATATCTACGACATCCATGGTTTATTTTAGAATTTTTTAAAAAGGCCAAAATGGGGGTTAAGTGAATTTCCTTGTTAATATACGGATTTTACTCATTTTTGACCCTTTTTCTTTCACTAAAAAGGTCATAAAGTGGCCTAGCCTTATCGAATCGAAGCATGTAATAGTTCCTATGAAATCTAACAAGCATATATTCGAATTCCAAGGTTGATTTTATCATTTTCGAAAATGGATAAAATGAGGGTTAAGTGAATTTTCTTGTTAATTTACGGATTTTACTCGTTTTTGACCCTTTTTCTTTCACTAAAAAGGTCATAAAGTGGCCTAGCCTTATCGAATCGAAGCATGTAATAGTTCCTAAGAAATCTAACAAGCATATCTACGACATCCATGGTTTATTTTAGAATTTTTAAAAATGGCCAAAATGGGGGTTAATTGAATTTCCTTGTTAATTTACGGATTTTACTTGTTTTTGACCATTTTTCTTTCACTGAAAAGGTCATAAAGTGGCCTAGCCTTATCGAATCGAAGCATGTAATAGTTCCTAGGAAATCTAACAAGCATATCTACGACATCCATGGTTTATTTTAGAATTTTTTAAAAAGGCCAAAATGGGGGTTAAGTGAATTTCCTTGTTAATATACAGATTTTACTCATTTTTGACCCTTTTTCTTTCACTAAAAAGGTCATAAAGTGGCCTAGCCTTATCGAATCGAAGCATGTAATAGTTCCTATGAAATCTAACAAGAATATATTCGAATTCCAAGGTTGATTTTATCATTTTCGAAAATGGATAAAATGAGGGTTAAGTGAATTTCCTTGTTAATTTACGGATTTTACTCGTTTTT
Source organism: Medicago sativa (assembly GCF_051527215.1). Taxonomy (NCBI): domain Eukaryota; kingdom Viridiplantae; phylum Streptophyta; class Magnoliopsida; order Fabales; family Fabaceae; genus Medicago; species Medicago sativa. The sequence continues at coordinate 25,561,967 of NC_140749.1, read as the reverse complement.
GACCCTTTTTCTTTCACTAAAAAGGTCATAAAGTGGCCTAGCCTTATCGAATCGAAGCGTGTAATAGTTCCTAGGAAATCTAACAAGCATATCTACGACATCCATGGTTTATTTTAGAATTTTTTAAAAAGGCCAAAATGGGGGTTAAGTGAATTTCCTTGTTAATATACAGATTTTACTCATTTTTGACCCTTTTTCTTTCACTAAAAAGGTCATAAAGTGGCCTAGCCTAATCGAATCGAAGCATGTAATAGTTCCTATGAAATCTAACAAGCATATATTCGAATTCCAAGGTTGATTTGATCATTTTCGAAAATGGATAAAATGAGGGTTAAGTGAATTTCCTTGTTAATTTACGGATTTTACTCGTTTTTGACCCTTTTTCTTTCGCTAAAAAGGTCATAAAGTGGCCTAGCCTTATCGAATCGAAGCATGTAATAATTCCTAGGAAATCTAACAAGCATATCTACGACATCCATGGTTTATTTTAGAATTTTTAAAAACGGCCAAAATGGGGGTTAATTGAATTTCCTTGCTAATTTACGGATTTTAATCGTTTTTGACCCTTTTTCTTTCACTAAAAAGGTCATAAAGTGGCCTAGCCTTATCGAATCGAAGCATCTAATAGTTCCTAGGAAATCTAGCAAGCATATCTACGACATCCATGGTTTATTTTAGAATTTTTAAAAACGGCCAAAATGGGGGTTAAGTGAATTTCCTTGTTAATTTACGGATTTTACTCGTTTTGGACCATTTTTCTTTCACTGAAAAGGTCATAAAATGGCCTAGCCATATCGAATCGAAGCATGTAATAGTTCCTAGGAAATCTAACAAGCATATCTACGACATCCATGGTTTATTTTAGAATTTTTAAAAACGACCAAAATGGGGGTTAAGTGAATTTTCTTGTTAATTTACGGATTTTACTCGTTTTTGACCCTTTTTCTTTCACTGAAAAGGTCAAAAAGCGGCCTAGCCTTATCGAATCGAAGCATGTAATAGTTCCTAGGAAATATAACAAGCATATCTACGACATCCATGGTTTATTTTAAAATTTTTTAAAAAGGCCAAAATGGGGGTTAAGTGAATTTCCTTGTTAATATACGGATTTTACTCATTTTTGACCCTTTTTCTTTCACTAAAAAGGTCATAAAGTGGCCTAGCCTTATCGAATCGAAGCATGTAATAGTTCCTATGAAATCTAACAAGCATATATTCGAATTCCAAGGTTGATTTTATCATTTTCGAAAATGGATAAAATGAGGGTTAAGTGAATTTTCTTGTTAATTTACGGATTTTACTCGTTTTTGACCCTTTTTCTTTCACTAAAAAGGTCATAAAGTGGCCTAGCCTTATCGAATCGAAGCATGTAATAGTTCCTAAGAAATCTAACAAGCATATCTACGACATCCATGGTTTATTTTAGAATTTTTAAAAATGGCCAAAATGGGGGTTAATTGAATTTCCTTGTTAATTTACGGATTTTACTTGTTTTTGACCATTTTTCTTTCACTGAAAAGGTCATAAAGTGGCCTAGCCTTATCGAATCGAAGCATGTAATAGTTCCTAGGAAATCTAACAAGCATATCTACGACATCCATGGTTTATTTTAGAATTTTTTAAAAAGGCCAAAATGGGGGTTAAGTGAATTTCCTTGTTAATATACAGATTTTACTCATTTTTGACCCTTTTTCTTTCACTAAAAAGGTCATAAAGTGGCCTAGCCTTATCGAATCGAAGCATGTAATAGTTCCTATGAAATCTAACAAGAATATATTCGAATTCCAAGGTTGATTTTATCATTTTCGAAAATGGATAAAATGAGGGTTAAGTGAATTTCCTTGTTAATTTACGGATTTTACTCGTTTTTGACCCTTTTTCTTTCACTAAAAAGGTCATAAAGTGGCCTAGCCTTATCGAATCGAAGCGTGTAATAGTTCCTAGGAAATCTAACAAGCATATCTACGACATCCATGGTTTATTTTAGAATTTTTTAAAAAGGCCAAAATGGGGGTTAAGTGAATTTCCTTGTTAATATACAGATTTTACTCATTTTTGACCCTTTTTCTTTCACTAAAAAGGTCATAAAGTGGCCTAGCCTAATCGAATCGAAGCATGTAATAGTTCCTATGAAATCTAACAAGCATATATTCGAATTCCAAGGTTGATTTGATCATTTTCGAAAATGGATAAAATGAGGGTTAAGTGAATTTCCTTGTTAATTTACGGATTTTACTCGTTTTTGACCCTTTTTCTTTCGCTAAAAAGGTCATAAAGTGGCCTAGCCTTATCGAATCGAAGCATGTAATAATTCCTAGGAAATCTAACAAGCATATCTACGACATCCATGGTTTATTTTAGAATTTTTAAAAACGGCCAAAATGGGGGTTAATTGAATTTCCTTGCTAATTTACGGATTTTAATCGTTTTTGACCCTTTTTCTTTCACTAAAAAGGTCATAAAGTGGCCTAGCCTTATCGAATCGAAGCATCTAATAGTTCCTAGGAAATCTAGCAAGCATATCTACGACATCCATGGTTTATTTTAGAATTTTTAAAAACGGCCAAAATGGGGGTTAAGTGAATTTCCTTGTTAATTTACGGATTTTACTCGTTTTGGACCATTTTTCTTTCACTGAAAAGGTCATAAAATGGCCTAGCCATATCGAATCGAAGCATGTAATAGTTCCTAGGAAATCTAACAAGCATATCTACGACATCCATGGTTTATTTTAGAATTTTTAAAAACGACCAAAATGGGGGTTAAGTGAATTTTCTTGTTAATTTACGGATTTTACTCGTTTTTGACCCTTTTTCTTTCACTGAAAAGGTCAAAAAGCGGCCTAGCCTTATCGAATCGAAGCATGTAATAGTTCCTAGGAAATATAACAAGCATATCTACGACATCCATGGTTTATTTTAAAATTTTTTAAAAAGGCCAAAATGGGGGTTAAGTGAATTTCCTTGTTAATATACGGATTTTACTCATTTTTGACCCTTTTTCTTTCACTAAAAAGGTCATAAAGTGGCCTAGCCTTATCGAATCAAAACATGTAATAGTTCCTATGAAATCTAACAAGCATATATTCGAATTCCAAGGTTGATTTTATCATTTTCGAAAATGGATAAAATGAGGGTTAAGTGAATTTCCTTGTTAATTTACGGATTTTACTCGTTTTTGACCCTTTTTCTTTCACTAAAAAGGTCATAAAGTGGCCTAGCCTTATCGAATCGAAGCATGTAATAGTTCCTAGGAAATCTAACAAGCATATCTACGACATCCATGGTTTATTTTAGAATTTTTTAAAAAGGCCAAAATGGGGGTTAAGTGAATTTCCTTGTTAATATACGGATTTTACTCATTTTTGACCCTTTTTCTTTCACTAAAAAGGTCATAAAGTGGCCTAGCCTTATCGAATCGAAGCATGTAATAGTTCCTATGAAATCTAACAAGCATATATTCGAATTCCAAGGTTGATTTTATCATTTTCGAAAATGGATAAAATGAGGGTTAAGTGAATTTTCTTGTTAATTTACGGATTTTACTCGTTTTTGACCCTTTTTCTTTCACTAAAAAGGTCATAAAGTGGCCTAGCCTTATCGAATCGAAGCATGTAATAGTTCCTAAGAAATCTAACAAGCATATCTACGACATCCATGGTTTATTTTAGAATTTTTAAAAACGGCCAAAATGGGGGTTAATTGAATTTCCTTGTTAATTTACGGATTTTACTTGTTTTTGACCATTTTTCTTTCACTGAAAAGGTCATAAAGTGGCCTAGCCTTATCGAATCGAAGCATGTAATAGTTCCTAGGAAATCTAACAAGCATATCTACGACATCCATGGTTTATTTTAGAATTTTTTAAAAAGGCCAAAATGGGGGTTAAGTGAATTTCCTTGTTAATATACAGATTTTACTCATTTTTGACCCTTTTTCTTTCACTAAAAAGGTCATAAAGTGGCCTAGCCTTATCGAATCGAAGCATGTAATAGTTCCTATGAAATCTGACAAGCATATATTCGAATTCCAAGGTTGATTTTATCATTTTCGAAAATGGATAAAATGAGGGTTAAGTGAATTTCCTTGTTAATTTACGGATTTTACTCGTTTTTGACCCTTTTTCTTTCACTAAAAAGGACATAAAGTGGCCTAGCCTTATCGAATCGAAGCATGTAATAATTCCTAGGAAATCTAACAAGCATATCTACGACATCCATGGTTTATTTTAGAATTTTTAAAAACGGCCAAAATGGGGGTTAATTGAATTTCCTTGCTAATTTACGGATTTTAATCGTTTTTGACCCTTTTTCTTTCACTAAAAAGGTCATAAAGTGGCCTAACCTTATCGAATCGAAGCATCTAATAGTTCCTAGGAAATCTAGCAAGCATATCTACGACATCCATGGTTTATTTTAGAATTTTTAAAAACGGCCAAAATGGGGGTTAAGTGAATTTCCTTGTTAATTTACGGATTTTACTCGTTTTTGACCATTTTTCTTTCACTGAAAAGGTCATAAAATGGCATAGCCATATCGAATCGAAGCATGTAATAGTTCCTAGGATATCTAACAAGCATATCTACGACATCCATGGTTTATTTTAGAATTTTTAAAAACGGCCAAAATGGGGGTTAAGTGAATTTTCTTGTTAATTTACGGATTTTACTCGTTTTTGACCCTTTTTCTTTCACTGAAAAGGTCATAAAGTGGCCTAGCCTTATCGAATCGAAGCATGTAATAGTTCCTAGGAAATCTAACAAGCATATCTACGACATCCATGGTTTATTTTAGAATTTTTTAAAAAGGCCAAAATGGGGGTTAAGTGAATTTCCTTGTTAATATACGGATTTTACTCATTTTTGACCCTTTTTCTTTCACTAAAAAGGTCATAAAGTGGCCTAGCCTTATCGAATCGAAACATGTAATAGTTCCTATGAAATCTAACAAGCATATATTCGAATTCCAAGGTTGATTTTATCATTTTCGAAAATGGATAAAATGAGGGTTAAGTGAATTTCCTTGTTAATTTACGGATTTTACTCGTTTTTGACCCTTTTTCTTGCACTAAAAAGGTCATAAAGTGGCCTAGCCTTATCGAATCGAAGCATGTAATAGTTCCTAGGAAATCTAACAAGCATATCTACGACATCCATGGTTTATTTTAGAATTTTTAAAAACGGCCAAAATGGGGGTTAATTGAATTTCCTTGTTAATTTACGGATTTTACTCGTTTTTGACCCTTTTTCTTTCACTAAAAAGGTCATAAAATGGCCTAGCCTTATCGAATCGAAGCATCTAATAGTTCCTAGGAAATCTAGCAAGCATATCTACGACATCCATGGTTTATTTTAGAATTTTTAAAAACGGCCAAAATGGGGGTTAAGTGAATTTCCTTGTTAATTTACGGATTTTACTCGTTTTGGACCATTTTTCTTTCACTGAAAAGGTCATAAAATGGCCTAGCCATATCGAATCGAAGCATGTAATAGTTCCTAGGAAATCTAACAAGCATATCTACGACATCCATGGTTTATTTTAGAATTTTTAAAAACGACCAAAATGGGGGTTAAGTGAATTTTCTTGTTAATTTACGGATTTTACTCGTTTTTGACCCTTTTTCTTTCACTGAAAAGGTCAAAAAGCGGCCTAGCCTTATCGAATCGAAGCATGTAATAGTTCCTAGGAAATATAACAAGCATATCTACGACATCCATGGTTTATTTTAAAATTTTTTAAAAAGGCCAAAATGGGGGTTAAGTGAATTTCCTTGTTAATATACGGATTTTACTCATTTTTGACCCTTTTTCTTTCACTAAAAAGGTCATAAAGTGGCCTAGCCTTATCGAATCAAAACATGTAATAGTTCCTATGAAATCTAACAAGCATATATTCGAATTCCAAGGTTGATTTTATCATTTTCGAAAATGGATAAAATGAGGGTTAAGTGAATTTCCTTGTTAATTTACGGATTTTACTCGTTTTTGACCCTTTTTCTTTCACTAAAAAGGTCATAAAGTGGCCTAGCCTTATCGAATCGAAGCATGTAATAGTTCCTAGGAAATCTAACAAGCATATCTACGACATCCATGGTTTATTTTAGAATTTTTTAAAAAGGCCAAAATGGGGGTTAAGTGAATTTCCTTGTTAATATACGGATTTTACTCATTTTTGACCCTTTTTCTTTCACTAAAAAGGTCATAAAGTGGCCTAGCCTTATCGAATCGAAGCATGTAATAGTTCCTATGAAATCTAACAAGCATATATTCGAATTCCAAGGTTGATTTTATCATTTTCGAAAATGGATAAAATGAGGGTTAAGTGAATTTTCTTGTTAATTTACGGATTTTACTCGTTTTTGACCCTTTTTCTTTCACTAAAAAGGTCATAAAGTGGCCTAGCCTTATCGAATCGAAGCATGTAATAGTTCCTAAGAAATCTAACAAGCATATCTACGACATCCATGGTTTATTTTAGAATTTTTAAAAACGGCCAAAATGGGGGTTAATTGAATTTCCTTGTTAATTTACGGATTTTACTTGTTTTTGACCATTTTTCTTTCACTGAAAAGGTCATAAAGTGGCCTAGCCTTATCGAATCGAAGCATGTAATAGTTCCTAGGAAATCTAACAAGCATATCTACGACATCCATGGTTTATTTTAGAATTTTTTAAAAAGGCCAAAATGGGGGTTAAGTGAATTTCCTTGTTAATATACAGATTTTACTCATTTTTGACCCTTTTTCTTTCACTAAAAAGGTCATAAAGTGGCCTAGCCTTATCGAATCGAAGCATGTAATAGTTCCTATGAAATCTGACAAGCATATATTCGAATTCCAAGGTTGATTTTATCATTTTCGAAAATGGATAAAATGAGGGTTAAGTGAATTTCCTTGTTAATTTACGGATTTTACTCGTTTTTGACCCTTTTTCTTTCACTAAAAAGGACATAAAGTGGCCTAGCCTTATCGAATCGAAGCATGTAATAATTCCTAGGAAATCTAACAAGCATATCTACGACATCCATGGTTTATTTTAGAATTTTTAAAAACGGCCAAAATGGGGGTTAATTGAATTTCCTTGCTAATTTACGGATTTTAATCGTTTTTGACCCTTTTTCTTTCACTAAAAAGGTCATAAAGTGGCCTAACCTTATCGAATCGAAGCATCTAATAGTTCCTAGGAAATCTAGCAAGCATATCTACGACATCCATGGTTTATTTTAGAATTTTTAAAAACGGCCAAAATGGGGGTTAAGTGAATTTCCTTGTTAATTTACGGATTTTACTCGTTTTTGACCATTTTTCTTTCACTGAAAAGGTCATAAAATGGCATAGCCATATCGAATCGAAGCATGTAATAGTTCCTAGGATATCTAACAAGCATATCTACGACATCCATGGTTTATTTTAGAATTTTTAAAAACGGCCAAAATGGGGGTTAAGTGAATTTTCTTGTTAATTTACGGATTTTACTCGTTTTTGACCCTTTTTCTTTCACTGAAAAGGTCATAAAGTGGCCTAGCCTTATCGAATCGAAGCATGTAATAGTTCCTAGGAAATCTAACAAGCATATCTACGACATCCATGGTTTATTTTAGAATTTTTTAAAAAGGCCAAAATGGGGGTTAAGTGAATTTCCTTGTTAATATACGGATTTTACTCATTTTTGACCCTTTTTCTTTCACTAAAAAGGTCATAAAGTGGCCTAGCCTTATCGAATCGAAACATGTAATAGTTCCTATGAAATCTAACAAGCATATATTCGAATTCCAAGGTTGATTTTATCATTTTCGAAAATGGATAAAATGAGGGTTAAGTGAATTTCCTTGTTAATTTACGGATTTTACTCGTTTTTGACCCTTTTTCTTGCACTAAAAAGGTCATAAAGTGGCCTAGCCTTATCGAATCGAAGCATGTAATAGTTCCTAGGAAATCTAACAAGCATATCTACGACATCCATGGTTTATTTTAGAATTTTTAAAAACGGCCAAAATGGGGGTTAATTGAATTTCCTTGTTAATTTACGGATTTTACTCGTTTTTGACCCTTTTTCTTTCACTAAAAAGGTCATAAAGTGGCCTAGCCTTATCGAATCGAAGCATCTAATAGTTCCTAGGAAATCTAGCAAGCATATCTACGACATCCATGGTTTATTTTAGAATTTTAAAAACGTCCAAAATGGGGGTTAAGTGAATTTCCTTGTTAATTTACGGATTTTACTCGTTTTTGACCATTTTTCTTTCACTGAAAAGGTCATAAAATGGCCTAGCCATATCGAATCGAAGCATGTAATAGTTCCTAGGAAATCTAACAAGCATATCTACGACATCCATGGTTTATTTTAGAATTTTTAAAAACGGCCAAAATGGGGGTTAAGTGAATTTTCTTGTTAATTTACGGATTTTACTCGTTTTTGACCCTTTTTCTTTCACTGAAAAGGTCATAAAGTGGCCTAGCCTTATCGAATCGAAGCATGTAATAGTTCCTAGGAAATCTAACAAGCATATCTACGACATCCATGGTTTATTTTAGAATTTTTTAAAAAGGCCAAAATGGGGGTTAAGTGAATTTCCTTGTTAATATACAGATTTTACTCATTTTTGACCCTTTTTCTTTCACTAAAAAGGTCATAAAGTGGCCTAGCCTTATCGAATCGAAGCATGTAATAGTTCCTATGAAATCTGACAAGCATATATTCGAATTCCAAGGTTGATTTTATCATTTTCGAAAATGGATAAAATGAGGGTTAAGTGAATTTCCTTGTTAATTTACGGATTTTACTCGTTTTTGACCCTTTTTCTTTCACTAAAAAGGACATAAAGTGGCCTAGCCTTATCGAATCGAAGCATGTAATAATTCCTAGGAAATCTAACAAGCATATCTACGACATCCATGGTTTATTTTAGAATTTTTAAAAACGGCCAAAATGGGGGTTAATTGAATTTCCTTGCTAATTTACGGATTTTAATCGTTTTTGACCCTTTTTCTTTCACTAAAAAGGTCATAAAGTGGCCTAACCTTATCGAATCGAAGCATCTAATAGTTCCTAGGAAATCTAGCAAGCATATCTACGACATCCATGGTTTATTTTAGAATTTTTAAAAACGGCCAAAATGGGGGTTAAGTGAATTTCCTTGTTAATTTACGGATTTTACTCGTTTTTGACCATTTTTCTTTCACTGAAAAGGTCATAAAATGGCATAGCCATATCGAATCGAAGCATGTAATAGTTCCTAGGATATCTAACAAGCATATCTACGACATCCATGGTTTATTTTAGAATTTTTAAAAACGGCCAAAATGGGGGTTAAGTGAATTTTCTTGTTAATTTACGGATTTTACTCGTTTTTGACCCTTTTTCTTTCACTGAAAAGGTCATAAAGTGGCCTAGCCTTATCGAATCGAAGCATGTAATAGTTCCTAGGAAATCTAACAAGCATATCTACGACATCCATGGTTTATTTTAGAATTTTTTAAAAAGGCCAAAATGGGGGTTAAGTGAATTTCCTTGTTAATATACGGATTTTACTCATTTTTGACCCTTTTTCTTTCACTAAAAAGGTCATAAAGTGGCCTAGCCTTATCGAATCGAAACATGTAATAGTTCCTATGAAATCTAACAAGCATATATTCGAATTCCGAGGTTGATTTTATCATTTTCGAAAATGGATAAAATGAGGGTTAAGTGAATTTCCTTGTTAATTTACGGATTTTACTCGTTTTTGACCCTTTTTCTTGCACTAAAAAGGTCATAAAGTGGCCTAGCCTTATCGAATCGAAGCATGTAATAGTTCCTAGGAAATCTAACAAGCATATCTACGACATCCATGGTTTATTTTAGAATTTTTAAAAACGGCCAAAATGGGGGTTAATTGAATTTCCTTGTTAATTTACGGATTTTACTCGTTTTTGACCCTTTTTCTTTCACTAAAAAGGTCATAAAGTGGCCTAGCCTTATCGAATCGAAGCATCTAATAGTTCCTAGGAAATCTAGCAAGCATATCTACGACATCCATGGTTTATTTTAGAATTTTAAAAACGTCCAAAATGGGGGTTAAGTGAATTTCCTTGTTAATTTACGGATTTTACTCGTTTTTGACCATTTTTCTTTCACTGAAAAGGTCATAAAATGGCCTAGCCATATCGAATCGAAGCATGTAATAGTTCCTAGGAAATCTAACAAGCATATCTACGACATCCATGGTTTATTTTAGAATTTTTAAAAACGGCCAAAATGGGGGTTAAGTGAATTTTCTTGTTAATTTACGGATTTTACTCGTTTTTGACCCTTTTTCTTTCACTGAAAAGGTCATAAAGTGGCCTAGCCTTATCGAATCGAAGCATGTAATAGTTCCTAGGAAATCTAACAAGCATATCTACGACATCCATGGTTTATTTTAGAATTTTTTAAAAAGGCCAAAATGGGGGTTAAGTGAATTTCCTTGTTAATATACGGATTTTACTCATTTTTGACCATTTTTCTTTCACTAAAAAGGTCATAAAGTGGCCTAGCCTTATCGAATCGAAGCATGTAATAGTTCCTATGAAATCTAACAAGCATATATTCGAATTCCAAGGTTGATTTTATCATTTTCGAAAATGGATAAAATGAGGGTTAAGTGAATTTTCTTGTTAATTTACGGATTTTACTCGTTTTTGACCCTTTTTCTTTCACTAAAAAGGTCATAAAGTGGCCTAGCCTTATCGAATCGAAGCATGTAATAGTTCCTAAGAAATCTAACAAGCATATCTACGACATCCATGGTTTATTTTAGAATTTTTAAAAACGGCCAAAATGGGGGTTAATTGAATTTCCTTGTTAATTTACGGATTTTACTTGTTTTTGACCATTTTTCTTTCACTGAAAAGGTCATAAAGTGGCCTAGCCTTATCGAATCGAAGCATGTAATAGTTCCTAGGAAATCTAACAAGCATATCTACGACATCCATGGTTTATTTTAGAATTTTTTAAAAAGGCCAAAATGGGGGTTAAGTGAATTTCCTTGTTAATATACAGATTTTACTCATTTTTGACCCTTTTTCTTTCACTAAAAAGGTCATAAAGTGGCCTAGCCTTATCGAATCGAAGCATGTAATAGTTCCTATGAAATCTGACAAGCATATATTCGAATTCCAAGGTTGATTTTATCATTTTCGAAAATGGATAAAATGAGGGTTAACTGAATTTCCTTGTTAATTTACGGATTTTACTCGTTTTTGACCCTTTTTCTTTCACTAAAAAGGACATAAAGTGGCCTAGCCTTATCGAATCGAAGCATGTAATAATTCCTAGGAAATCTAACAAGCATATCTACGACATCCATGGTTTATTTTAGAATTTTTAAAAACGGCCAAAATGGGGGTTAATTGAATTTCCTTGCTAATTTACGGATTTTAATCGTTTTTGACCCTTTTTCTTTCACTAAAAAGGTCATAAAGTGGCCTAACCTTATCGAATCGAAGCATCTAATAGTTCCTAGGAAATCTAGCAAGCATATCTACGACATCCATGGTTTATTTTAGAATTTTTAAAAACGGCCAAAATGGGGGTTAAGTGAATTTCCTTGTTAATTTACGGATTTTACTCGTTTTTGACCATTTTTCTTTCACTGAAAAGGTCATAAAATGGCATAGCCATATCGAATCGAAGCATGTAATAGTTCCTAGGATATCTAACAAGCATATCTACGACATCCATGGTTTATTTTAGAATTTTTAAAAACGGCCAAAATGGGGGTTAAGTGAATTTTCTTGTTAATTTACGGATTTTACTCGTTTTTGACCCTTTTTCTTTCACTGAAAAGGTCATAAAGTGGCCTAGCCTTATCGAATCGAAGCATGTAATAGTTCCTAGGAAATCTAACAAGCATATCTACGACATCCATGGTTTATTTTAGAATTTTTTAAAAAGGCCAAAATGGGGGTTAAGTGAATTTCCTTGTTAATATACGGATTTTACTCATTTTTGACCCTTTTTCTTTCACTAAAAAGGTCATAAAGTGGCCTAGCCTTATCGAATCGAATCATGTAATAGTTCCTATGAAATCTAACAAGCATATATTCGAATTCCAAGGTTGATTTTATCATTTTCGAAAATGGATAAAATGAGGGTTAAGTGAATTTCCTTGTTAATTTACGGATTTTACTCGTTTTTGACCCTTTTTCTTGCACTAAAAAGGTCATAAAGTGGCCTAGCCTTATCGAATCGAAGCATGTAATAGTTCCTAGGAAATCTAACAAGCATATCTACGACATCCATGGTTTATTTTAGAATTTTTAAAAACGGCCAAAATGGGGGTTAATTGAATTTCCTTGTTAATTTACGGATTTTACTCGTTTTTGACCCTTTTTCTTTCACTAAAAAGGTCATAAAGTGGCCTAGCCTTATCGAATCGAAGCATCTAATAGTTCCTAGGAAATCTAGCAAGCATATCTACGACATCCATGGTTTATTTTAGAATTTTAAAAACGTCCAAAATGGGGGTTAAGTGAATTTCCTTGTTAATTTACGGATTTTACTCGTTTTTGACCATTTTTCTTTCACTGAAAAGGTCATAAAATGGCCTAGCCATATCGAATCGAAGCATGTAATAGTTCCTAGGAAATCTAACAAGCATATCTACGACATCCATGGTTTATTTTAGAATTTTTAAAAACGGCCAAAATGGGGGTTAAGTGAATTTTCTTGTTAATTTACGGATTTTACTCGTTTTTGACCCTTTTTCTTTCACTGAAAAGGTCATAAAGTGGCCTAGCCTTATCGAATCGAAGCATGTAATAGTTCCTAGGAAATCTAACAAGCATATCTACGACATCCATGGTTTATTTTAGAATTTTTTAAAAAGGCCAAAATGGGGGTTAAGTGAATTTCCTTGTTAATATACGGATTTTACTCATTTTTGACCATTTTTCTTTCACTAAAAAGGTCATAAAGTGGCCTAGCCTTATCGAATCGAAGCATGTAATAGTTCCTATGAAATCTAACAAGCATATATTCGAATTCCAAGGTTGATTTTATCATTTTCGAAAATGGATAAAATGAGGGTTAAGTGAATTTTCTTGTTAATTTACGGATTTTACTCGTTTTTGACCCTTTTTCTTTCACTAAAAAGGTCATAAAGTGGCCTAGCCTTATCGAATCGAAGCATGTAATAGTTCCTAAGAAATCTAACAAGCATATCTACGACATCCATGGTTTATTTTAGAATTTTTAAAAACGGCCAAAATGGGGGTTAATTGAATTTCCTTGTTAATTTACGGATTTTACTTGTTTTTGACCATTTTTCTTTCACTGAAAAGGTCATAAAGTGGCCTAGCCTTATCGAATCGAAGCATGTAATAGTTCCTAGGAAATCTAACAAGCATATCTACGACATCCATGGTTTATTTTAGAATTTTTTAAAAAGGCCAAAATGGGGGTTAAGTGAATTTCCTTGTTAATATACAGATTTTACTCATTTTTGACCCTTTTTCTTTCACTAAAAAGGTCATAAAGTGGCCTAGCCTTATCGAATCGAAGCATGTAATAGTTCCTATGAAATCTGACAAGCATATATTCGAATTCCAAGGTTGATTTTATCATTTTCGAAAATGGATAAAATGAGGGTTAAGTGAATTTCCTTGTTAATTTACGGATTTTACTCGTTTTTGACCCTTTTTCTTTCACTAAAAAGGACATAAAGTGGCCTAGCCTTATCGAATCGAAGCATGTAATAATTCCTAGGAAATCTAACAAGCATATCTACGACATCCATGGTTTATTTTAGAATTTTTAAAAACGGCCAAAATGGGGGTTAATTGAATTTCCTTGCTAATTTACGGATTTTAATCGTTTTTGACCCTTTTTCTTTCACTAAAAAGGTCATAAAGTGGCCTAACCTTATCGAATCGAAGCATCTAATAGTTCCTAGGAAATCTAGCAAGCATATCTACGACATCCATGGTTTATTTTAGAATTTTTAAAAACGGCCAAAATGGGGGTTAAGTGAATTTCCTTGTTAATTTACGGATTTTACTCGTTTTTGACCATTTTTCTTTCACTGAAAAGGTCATAAAATGGCATAGCCATATCGAATCGAAGCATGTAATAGTTCCTAGGATATCTAACAAGCATATCTACGACATCCATGGTTTATTTTAGAATTTTTAAAAACGGCCAAAATGGGGGTTAAGTGAATTTTCTTGTTAATTTACGGATTTTACTCGTTTTTGACCCTTTTTCTTTCACTGAAAAGGTCATAAAGTGGCCTAGCCTTATCGAATCGAAGCATGTAATAGTTCCTAGGAAATCTAACAAGCATATCTACGACATCCATGGTTTATTTTAGAATTTTTTAAAAAGGCCAAAATGGGGGTTAAGTGAATTTCCTTGTTAATATACGGATTTTACTCATTTTTGACCCTTTTTCTTTCACTAAAAAGGTCATAAAGTGGCCTAGCCTTATCGAATCGAAACATGTAATAGTTCCTATGAAATCTAACAAGCATATATTCGAATTCCAAGGTTGATTTTATCATTTTCGAAAATGGATAAAATGAGGGTTAAGTGAATTTCCTTGTTAATTTACGGATTTTACTCGTTTTTGACCCTTTTTCTTGCACTAAAAAGGTCATAAAGTGGCCTAGCCTTATCGAATCGAAGCATGTAATAGTTCCTAGGAAATCTAACAAGCATATCTACGACATCCATGGTTTATTTTAGAATTTTTAAAAACGGCCAAAATGGGGGTTAATTGAATTTCCTTGTTAATTTACGGATTTTACTCGTTTTTGACCCTTTTTCTTTCACTAAAAAGGTCATAAAGTGGCCTAGCCTTATCGAATCGAAGCATCTAATAGTTCCTAGGAAATCTAGCAAGCATATCTACGACATCCATGGTTTATTTTAGAATTTTAAAAACGTCCAAAATGGGGGTTAAGTGAATTTCCTTGTTAATTTACGGATTTTACTCGTTTTTGACCATTTTTCTTTCACTGAAAAGGTCATAAAATGGCCTAGCCATATCGAATCGAAGCATGTAATAGTTCCTAGGAAATCTAACAAGCATATCTACGACATCCATGGTTTATTTTAGAATTTTTAAAAACGGCCAAAATGGGGGTTAATTGAATTTCCTTGTTAATTTACGGATTTTACTCGTTTTTGACCCTTTTTCTTTCACTAAAAAGGTCATAAAGTGGCCTAGCCTTATCGAATCGAAGCATCTAATAGTTCCTAGGAAATCTAGCAAGCATATCTACGACATCCATGGTTTATTTTAGAATTTTAAAAACGTCCAAAATGGGGGTTAAGTGAATTTCCTTGTTAATTTACGGATTTTACTCGTTTTTGACCATTTTTCTTTCACTGAAAAGGTCATAAAATGGCCTAGCCATATCGAATCGAAGCATGTAATAGTTCCTAGGAAATCTAACAAGCATATCTACGACATCCATGGTTTATTTTAGAATTTTTAAAAACGGCCAAAATGGGGGTTAAGTGAATTTTCTTGTTAATTTACGGATTTTACTCGTTTTTGACCCTTTTTCTTTCACTGAAAAGGTCATAAAGTGGCCTAGCCTTATCGAATCGAAGCATGTAATAGTTCCTAGGAAATCTAACAAGCATATCTACGACATCCATGGTTTATTTTAGAATTTTTTAAAAAGGCCAAAATGGGGGTTAAGTGAATTTCCTTGTTAATATACGGATTTTACTCATTTTTGACCATTTTTCTTTCACTAAAAAGGTCATAAAGTGGCCTAGCCTTATCGAATCGAAGCATGTAATAGTTCCTATGAAATCTAACAAGCATATATTCGAATTCCAAGGTTGATTTTATCATTTTCGAAAATGGATAAAATGAGGGTTAAGTGAATTTTCTTGTTAATTTACGGATTTTACTCGTTTTTGACCCTTTTTCTTTCACTAAAAAGGTCATAAAGTGGCCTAGCCTTATCGAATCGAAGCATGTAATAGTTCCTAAGAAATCTAACAAGCATATCTACGACATCCATGGTTTATTTTAGAATTTTTAAAAACGGCCAAAATGGGGGTTAATTGAATTTCCTTGTTAATTTACGGATTTTACTTGTTTTTGACCATTTTTCTTTCACTGAAAAGGTCATAAAGTGGCCTAGCCTTATCGAATCGAAGCATGTAATAGTTCCTAGGAAATCTAACAAGCATATCTACGACATCCATGGTTTATTTTAGAATTTTTTAAAAAGGCCAAAATGGGGGTTAAGTGAATTTCCTTGTTAATATACAGATTTTACTCATTTTTGACCCTTTTTCTTTCACTAAAAAGGTCATAAAGTGGCCTAGCCTTATCGAATCGAAGCATGTAATAGTTCCTATGAAATCTGACAAGCATATATTCGAATTCCAAGGTTGATTTTATCATTTTCGAAAATGGATAAAATGAGGGTTAAGTGAATTTCCTTGTTAATTTACGGATTTTACTCGTTTTTGACCCTTTTTCTTTCACTAAAAAGGACATAAAGTGGCCTAGCCTTATCGAATCGAAGCAATGAATAATTCCTAGGAAATCTAACAAGCATATCTACGACATCCATGGTTTATTTTAGAATTTTTAAAAACGGCCAAAATGGGGGTTAATTGAATTTCCTTGCTAATTTACGGATTTTAATCGTTTTTGACCCTTTTTCTTTCACTAAAAAGGTCATAAAGTGGCCTAACCTTATCGAATCGAAGCATCTAATAGTTCCTAGGAAATCTAGCAAGCATATCTACGACATCCATGGTTTATTTTAGAATTTTTAAAAACGGCCAAAATGGGGGTTAAGTGAATTTTCTTGTTAATTTACGGATTTTACTCGTTTTTGACCCTTTTTCTTTCACTGAAAAGGTCATAAAGTGGCCTAGCCTTATCGAATCGAAGCATGTAATAGTTCCTAGGAAATCTAACAAGCATATCTACGACATCCATGGTTTATTTTAGAATTTTTTAAAAAGGCCAAAATGGGGGTTAAGTGAATTTCCTTGTTAATATACGGATTTTACTCATTTTTGACCCTTTTTCTTTCACTAAAAAGGTCATAAAGTGGCCTAGCCTTATCGAATCGAAACATGTAATAGTTCCTATGAAATCTAACAAGCATATATTCGAATTCCAAGGTTGATTTTATCATTTTCGAAAATGGATAAAATGAGGGTTAAGTGAATTTCCTTGTTAATTTACGGATTTTACTCGTTTTTGACCCTTTTTCTTGCACTAAAAAGGTCATAAAGTGGCCTAGCCTTATCGAATCGAAGCATGTAATAGTTCCTAGGAAATCTAACAAGCATATCTACGACATCCATGGTTTATTTTAGAATTTTTAAAAACGGCCAAAATGGGGGTTAATTGAATTTCCTTGTTAATTTACGGATTTTACTCGTTTTTGACCCTTTTTCTTTCACTAAAAAGGTCATAAAGTGGCCTAGCCTTATCGAATCGAAGCATCTAATAGTTCCTAGGAAATCTAGCAAGCATATCTACGACATCCATGGTTTATTTTAGAATTTTAAAAACGGCCAAAATGGGGGTTAAGTGAATTTCCTTGTTAATTTACGGATTTTACTCGTTTTTGACCATTTTTCTTTCACTGAAAAGGTCATAAAATGGCCTAGCCATATCGAATCGAAGCATGTAATAGTTCCTAGGAAATCTAACAAGCATATCTACGACATCCATGGTTTATTTTAGAATTTTTAAAAACGGCCAAAATGGGGGTTAAGTGAATTTTCTTGTTAATTTACGGATTTTACTCGTTTTTGACCCTTTTTCTTTCACTGAAAAGGTCATAAAGTGGCCTAGCCTTATCGAATCGAAGCATGTAATAGTTCCTAGGAAATCTAACAAGCATATCTACGACATCCATGGTTTATTTTAGAATTTTTTAAAAAGGCCAAAATGGGGGTTAAGTGAATTTCCTTGTTAATATACGGATTTTACTCATTTTTGACCATTTTTCTTTCACTAAAAAGGTCATAAAGTGGCCTAGCCTTATCGAATCGAAGCATGTAATAGTTCCTATGAAATCTAACAAGCATATATTCGAATTCCAAGGTTGATTTTATCATTTTCGAAAATGGATAAAATGTGGGTTAAGTGAATTTCCTTGTTAATTTACGGATTTTACTCGTTTTTGACCCTTTTTCTTTCACTAAAAAGGTCATAAAGTGGCCTAGCCTTATCGAATCGAAGCATGTAATAGTTCCTAGGAAATCTAACAAGCATATCTACGACATCCATGGTTTATTTTCGAATTTTTAAAAACGGCCAAAATGGGGGTTAATTGAATTTCCTTGTTAATTTACGGATTTTACTCGTTTTTGACCCTTTTTCTTTCACTAAAAAGGTCATAAAGTGGCCCAGCCTTATCGAATCGAAGCATCTAATAGTTCCTAGGAAATCTAGCAAGCATATCTACGACATCCATGGTTTATTTTAGAATTTTTAAAAACGGCCAAAATGGGTGTTAAGTGAATTTCCTTGTTAATTTACGGATTTTACTCGTTTTTGACCATTTTTCTTTCACTGAAAAGGTCATAAAATGGCCTAGCCATATCGAATCGAAGCATGTAATAGTTCCTAGGAAATCTAACAAGCATATCTACGACATCCATGGTTTATTTTAGAATTTTTAAAAACGGCCAAAATGGGGGTTAAGTGAATTTTCTTGTTAATTTACGGATTTTACTCGTTTTTGACCCTTTTTCTTTCACTGAAAAGGTCATAAAGTGGCCTAGCCTTATCGAATCGAAGCATGTAATAGTTCCTAGGAAATCTAACAAGCATATCTACGACATCCATGGTTTATTTTAGAATTTTTTAAAAAGGCCAAAATGGGGGTTAAGTGAATTTCCTTGTTAATATACGGATTTTACTCATTTTTGACCATTTTTCTTTCACTAAAAAGGTCATAAAGTGGCCTAGCCTTATCGAATCGAAGCATGTAATAGTTCCTATGAAATCTAACAAGCATATACTCGAATTCCAAGGTTGATTTTATCATTTTCGAAAATGGATAAAATGAGGGTTAAGTGAATTTTCTTGTTAATTTACGGATTTTACTCGTTTTTGACCCTTTTTCTTTCACTAAAAAGATCATAAAGTGGCCTAGCCTTATCGAATCGAAGCATGTAATAGTTCCTAAGAAATCTAACAAGCATATCTACGACATCCATGGTTTATTTTAGAATTTTTAAAAACGGCCAAAATGGGGGTTAATAGAATTTCCTTGTTAATTTACGGATTTTACTCGTTTTTGACCCTTTTTTTCACTGAAAAGGTCATAAAGTGGCCTAGCCTTATCGAATCGAAGCATGTAATAGTTCCTAGGAAATCTAACAAGCATATCTACGACATCCATGGTTTATTTTAGAATTTTTTAAAAAGGCCAAAATGGGGGTTAAGTGAATTTCCTTGTTAATATACAGATTTTACTCATTTTTGACCCTTTTTCTTTCACTAAAAAGGTCATAAAGTGGCCTAGCCTTATCGAATCGAAGCATGTAATAGTTCCTATGAAATCTAACAAGCATATATTCGAATTCCAAGGTTGATTTTATCATTTTCGAAAATGGATAAAATGAGGGTTAAGTGAATTTCCTTGTTAATTTACGGATTTTACTCGTTTTTGACCCTTTTTCTTTCACTAAAAAGGTCATAAAGTGGCCTAGCCTTATCGAATCGAAGCATGTAATAGTTCCTAGGAAATCTAACAAGCATATCTACGACATCCATGGTTTATTTTCGAATTTTTAAAAACGGCCAAAATGGGGGTTAATTGAATTTCCTTGTTAATTTACGGATTTTACTCGTTTTTGACCCTTTTTCTTTCACTAAAAAGGTCATAAAGAGGCCCAGCCTTATCGAATCGAAGCATCTAATAGTTCCTAGGAAATCTAGCAAGCATATCTACGACATCCATGGTTTATTTTAGAATTTTTAAAAACGGCCAAAATGGGTGTTAAGTGAATTTCCTTGTTAATTTACGGATTTTACTCGTTTTTGACCATTTTTCTTTCACTGAAAAGGTCATAAAATGGCCTAGCCATATCGAATCGAAGCATGTAATAGTTCCTAGGAAATCTAACAAGCATATCTACGACATCCATGGTTTATTTTAGAATTTTTAAAAACGGCCAAAATGGGGGTTAAGTGAATTTTCTTGTTAATTTACGGATTTTACTCGTTTTTGACCCTTTTTCTTTCACTGAAAAGGTCATAAAGTGGCCTAGCCTTATCGAATCGAAGCATGTAATAGTTCCTAGGAAATCTAACAAGCATATCTACGTCATCCATGGTTTATTTTAGAAATTTTTAAAAAGGCCAAAATGGGGGTTAAGTGAATTTCCTTGTTAATATACAGATTTTACTCATTTTTGACCCTTTTTCTTTCACTAAAAAGGTCATAAAGTGGCCTAGCCTTATCGAATCAAAGCATGTAATAGTTCCTATGAAATCTAACAAGAATATATTCGAATTCCAAGGTTGATTTTATCATTTTCGAAAATGGATAAAATGAGGGTTAAGTGAATTTTCTTGTTAATTTACGGATTTTACTCATTTTTGACCCTTTTCTTTCACTAAAAAGGTCATAAAGTGGCCTAGCCTTATCGAATCGAAGCATGTAATAGTTCGTAAGAAATCTAACAAGCATATCTACGACATCCATGGTTTATTTTAGAATTTTTAAAAACGGCCAAAATGGGGGTTAATTGAATTTCCTTGTTAATTTACGGATTTTACTCGTTTTTGACCCTTTTTCTTTCACTGAAAAGGTCATAAAGTGGCCTAGCCTTATCGAATCGAAGCATGTAATAGTTCCTAGGAAATCTAACAAGCATATCTACGACATCCATGGTTTATTTTAGAATTTTTTAAAAAGGCCAAAATGGGGGTTAAGTGAATTTCCTTGTTAATATACAGATTTTACTCATTTTTGACCCTTTTTCTTTCACTAAAAAGGTCATAAAGTGGCCTAGCCTTATCGAATCGAAGCATGTAATAGTTCCTATGAAATCTAACAAGCATATATTCGAATTCCAAGGTTGATTTCATCATTTTCGAAAATGGATAAAATGAGGGTTAAGTGAATTTCCTTGTTAATTTACGGATTTTACTCGTTTTTGACCCTTTTTCTTTCACTAAAAAGGTCATAAAGTGGCCTAGCCTTATCGAATCGAAGCTTGTAATAGTTCCTAGGAAATCTAACAAGCATATCTACGACATCCATGGTTTATTTTAGAATTTTTAAAAACGGCCAAAATGGGGGTTAATTGAATTTCCTTGTTAATTTACGGATTTTACTCGTTTTTGACCCTTATTCTTTCACTAAAAAGGTCATAAAGTGGCCCAGCCTTATCGAATCGAAACATCTAATAGTTCCTAGGAAATCTAGCAAGCATATCTACGACATCCATGGTTTATTTTAGAATTTTTAAAAACGGCCAAAATGGGGGTTAAGTGAATTTCCTTGTTAATTTACGGATTTTACTCGTTTTTGACCCTTTTTTTTCACTGAAAAGGTCATAAAGTGGCCTAGCCTTATCGAATCGAAGCATGTAATAGTTCCTAAGAAATCTAACAAGCATATCTACGACATCCATGGTTTATTTTAGAATTTTTAAAAACGGCCAAAATGGGGGTTAATAGAATTTCCTTGTTAATTTACGGATTTTACTCGTTTTTGACCCTTTTTTTCACTGAAAAGGTCATAAAGTGGCCTAGCCTTATCGAATCGAAGCATGTAATAGTTCCTAGGAAATCTAACAAGCATATCTACGACATCCATGGTTTATTTTAGAATTTTTTAAAAAGGCCAAAATGGGGGTTAAGTGAATTTCCTTGTTAATATACAGATTTTACTCATTTTTGACCCTTTTTCTTTCACTAAAAAGGTCATAAAGTGGCCTAGCCTTATCGAATCGAAGCATGTAATAGTTCCTATGAAATCTAACAAGCATATATTCGAATTCCAAGGTTGATTTTATCATTTTCGAAAATGGATAAAATGAGGGTTAAGTGAATTTCCTTGTTAATTTACGGATTTTACTCGTTTTTGACCCTTTTTCTTTCACTAAAAAGGTCATAAAGTGGCCTAGCCTTATCGAATCGAAGCATGTAATAGTTCCTAGGAAATCTAACAAGCATATCTACGACATCCATGGTTTATTTTCGAATTTTTAAAAACGGCCAAAATGGGGGTTAATTGAATTTCCTTGTTAATTTACGGATTTTACTCGTTTTTGACCCTTTTTCTTTCACTAAAAAGGTCATAAAGTGGCCCAGCCTTATCGAATCGAAGCATCTAATAGTTCCTAGGAAATCTAGCAAGCATATCTACGACATCCATGGTTTATTTTAGAATTTTTAAAAACGGCCAAAATGGGTGTTAAGTGAATTTCCTTGTTAATTTACGGATTTTACTCGTTTTTGACCATTTTTCTTTCACTGAAAAGGTCATAAAATGGCCTAGCCATATCGAATCGAAGCATGTAATAGTTCCTAGGAAATCTAACAAGCATATCTACGACATCCATGGTTTATTTTAGAATTTTTAAAAACGGCCAAAATGGGGGTTAAGTGAATTTTCTTGTTAATTTACGGATTTTACTCGTTTTTGACCCTTTTTCTTTCACTGAAAAGGTCATAAAGTGGCCTAGCCTTATCGAATCGAAGCATGTAATAGTTCCTAGGAAATCTAACAAGCATATCTACGTCATCCATGGTTTATTTTAGAAATTTTTAAAAAGGCCAAAATGGGGGTTAAGTGAATTTCCTTGTTAATATACAGATTTTACTCATTTTTGACCCTTTTTCTTTCACTAAAAAGGTCATAAAGTGGCCTAGCCTTATCGAATCAAAGCATGTAATAGTTCCTATGAAATCTAACAAGAATATATTCGAATTCCAAGGTTGATTTTATCATTTTCGAAAATGGATAAAATGAGGGTTAAGTGAATTTTCTTGTTAATTTACGGATTTTACTCATTTTTGACCCTTTTCTTTCACTAAAAAGGTCATAAAGTGGCCTAGCCTTATCGAATCGAAGCATGTAATAGTTCGTAAGAAATCTAACAAGCATATCTACGACATCCATGGTTTATTTTAGAATTTTTAAAAACGGCCAAAATGGGGGTTAATTGAATTTCCTTGTTAATTTACGGATTTTACTCGTTTTTGACCCTTTTTCTTTCACTGAAAAGGTCATAAAGTGGCCTAGCCTTATCGAATCGAAGCATGTAATAGTTCCTAGGAAATCTAACAAGCATATCTACGACATCCATGGTTTATTTTAGAATTTTTTAAAAAGGCCAAAATGGGGGTTAAGTGAATTTCCTTGTTAATATACAGATTTTACTCATTTTTGACCCTTTTTCTTTCACTAAAAAGGTCATAAAGTGGCCTAGCCTTATCGAATCGAAGCATGTAATAGTTCCTATGAAATCTAACAAGCATATATTCGAATTCCAAGGTTGATTTCATCATTTTCGAAAATGGATAAAATGAGGGTTAAGTGAATTTCCTTGTTAATTTACGGATTTTACTCGTTTTTGACCCTTTTTCTTTCACTAAAAAGGTCATAAAGTGGCCTAGCCTTATCGAATCGAAGCTTGTAATAGTTCCTAGGAAATCTAACAAGCATATCTACGACATCCATGGTTTATTTTAGAATTTTTAAAAACGGCCAAAATGGGGGTTAATTGAATTTCCTTGTTAATTTACGGATTTTACTCGTTTTTGACCCTTTTTCTTTCACTAAAAAGGTCATAAAGTGGCCCAGCCTTATCGAATCGAAACATCTAATAGTTCCTAGGAAATCTAGCAAGCATATCTACGACATCCATGGTTTATTTTAGAATTTTTAAAAACGGCCAAAATGGGGGTTAAGTGAATTTCCTTGTTAATTTACGGATTTTACTCGTTTTTGACCCTTTTTTTTCACTGAAAAGGTCATAAAGTGGCCTAGCCTTATCGAATCGAAGCATGTAATAGTTCCTAGGAAATCTAACAAGCATATCTACGACATCCATGGTTTATTTTAGAATTTTTTAAAAAGGCCAAAATGGGGGTTAAGTGAATTTCCTTGTTAATATACAGATTTTACTCATTTTTGACCCTTTTTCTTTCACTAAAAAGGTCATAAAGTGGCCTAGCCTTATCGAATCGAAGCATGTAATAGTTCCTATGAAATCTAACAAGCATATATTCGAATTCCAAGGTTGATTTTATCATTTTCGAAAATGGATAAAATGAGGGTTAAGTGAATTTCCTTGTTAATTTACGGATTTTACTCGTTTTTGACCCTTTTTCTTTCACTAAAAAGGTCATAAAGTGGCCCAGCCTTATCGAATCGAAGAATCTAATAGTTCCTAGGAAATCTAGCAAGCATATCTACGACATCCATGGTTTATTTTAGAATTTTTAAAAACGGCCAAAATGGGTGTTAAGTAAATTTCCTTGTTAATTTACGGATTTTACTCGTTTTTGACCATTTTTCTTTCACTGAAAAGGTCATAAAATGGCCTAGCCATATCGAATCGAAGCATGTAATAGTTCCTAGCAAATCTAACAAGCATATCTACGACATCCATGGTTTATTTTAGAATTTTTAAAAACGGCCAAAATGGGGGTTAAGTGAATTTTCTTGTTAATTTACGGATTTTACTCGTTTTTGACCCTTTTTCTTTCACTGAAAAGGTCATAAAGTGGCCTACCCTTATCGAATCGAAGCATGTAATAGTTCCTAGGAAATCTAACAAGCATATCTACGACATCCATGGTTTATTTTAGAAATTTTTTAAAAGGCCAAAATGGGGGTTAAGTGAATTTCCTTGTTAATATACGGATTTTACTCATTTTTGACCCTTTTTCTTTCACTAAAAAGGTCATAAAGTGGCCTAGCCTTATCGAATCAAAGCATGTAATAGTTCCTATGAAATCTAACAAGAATATATTCGAATTCCAAGGTTGATTTTATCATTTTCGAAAATGGATAAAATGAGGGTTAAGTGAATTTTCTTGTTGATTTACGGATTTTACTCGTTTTTGACCCTTTTTCTTTCACTAAAAAGGTCATAAAGTGGCCTAGCCTTATCGAATCGAAGCATGTAATAGTTCGTAAGAAATCTAACAAGCATATCTACGACATCCATGGTTTATTTTAGAATTTTTAAAAACGGCCAAAATGGGGGTTAATTGAATTTCCTTGTTAATTTACGGATTTTACTCGTTTTTGACCCTTTTTCTTTCACTGAAAAGGTCATAAAGTGGCCTAGCCTTATCGAATCGAAGCATGTAATAGTTCCTAGGAAATCTAACAAGCATATCTACGACATCCATGGTTTATTTTAGAATTTTTTAAAAAGGCCAAAATGGGGGTTAAGTGAATTTCCTTGTTAATATACAGATTTTACTCATTTTTGACCCTTTTTCTTTCACTAAAAAGGTCATAAAGTGGCCTAGCCTTATCGAATCGAAGCATGTAATAGTTCCTAGGAAATCCAACAAGCATATCTACGACATCCATGGTTTATTTTAGAATTTTTAAAAACGGCCAAAATGGGGGTAAGTGAATTTTCTTGTTAATTTACGGATTTTACTCGTTTTTGACCCTTTTTCTTTCACTGAAAAGGTCATAAAGTGGCCTAGCCTTATCGAATCGAAGCATGTAATAGTTCCTAGGAAATCTAACAAGCATATCTACGACATCCATGGTTTATTTTAGAATTTTTTAAAAAGGCCAAAATGGGGGTTAAGTGAATTTCCTTGTTAATATACAGATTTTACTCATTTTTGACCCTTTTTCTTTCACTAAAAAGGTCATAAAGTGGCCTAGCCTTATCGAATCGAAGCATGTAATAGTTCCTATGAAATCTAACAAGAATATATTCGAATTCCAAGGTTGATTTTATCATTTTCGAAAATGGATAAAATGAGGGTTAAGTGAATTTTCTTGTTAATTTACGGATTTTACTCGTTTTTGACCCTTTTTCTTTCACTAAAAAGGTCATAAAGTGGCCTAGCCTTATCGAATCGAAGCATGTAATAGTTCGCAAGAAATCTAACAAGCATATCTACGACATCCATGGTTTATTTTAGAATTTTTAAAAACGGCCAAAATGGGGGTTAATTGAATTTCCTTGTTAATTTACGGATTTTACTCGTTTTTGACCCTTTTTCTTTCACTGAAAAGGTCATAAAGTGGCCTAGCCTTATCGAATCGAAGCATGTAATAGTTCCTAGGAAATCTAACAAGCATATCTACGACATCCATGGTTTATTTTAGAATTTTTAAAAACGGCCAAAATGGGGGTTAAGTGAATTTTCTTGTTAATTTACGGATTTTACTCGTTTTTGACCCTTTTTCTTTCACTGAAAAGGTCATAAAGTGGCCTAGCCTTATCGAATCGAATCATGTAATAGTTCCTAGGAAATCTAACAAGCATATCTACGACATCCATGGTTTATTTTAGAAATTTTTAAAAAGGCCAAAATGGGGGTTAAGTGAATTTCCTTGTTAATATACGGATTTTACTCATTTTTGACCCTTTTTCTTTCCCTAAAAAGGTCATAAAGTGGCCTAGCCTTATCGAATCGAAGCATGTAATAGTTCCTATGAAATCTAACAAGCATATATTCGAATTCCAAGGTTGATTTTATCATTTTCGAAAATGGATAAAATGAGGGTTAAGTGAATTTCCTTGTTAATTTACGGATTTTACTCGTTTTTGACCCTTTTTCTTTCACTAAAAAGGTCATAAAGTGGCCCAGCCTTATCGAATCGAAGAATCTAATAGTTCCTAGGAAATCTAGCAAGCATATCTACGACATCCATGGTTTATTTTAGAATTTTTAAAAACGGCCAAAATGGGTGTTAAGTAAATTTCCTTGTTAATTTACGGATTTTACTCGTTTTTGACCATTTTTCTTTCACTGAAAAGGTCATAAAATGGCCTAGCCATATCGAATCGAAGCATGTAATAGTTCCTAGCAAATCTAACAAGCATATCTACGACATCCATGGTTTATTTTAGAATTTTTAAAAACGGCCAAAATGGGGGTTAAGTGAATTTTCTTGTTAATTTACGGATTTTACTCGTTTTTGACCCTTTTTCTTTCACTGAAAAGGTCATAAAGTGGCCTACCCTTATCGAATCGAAGCATGTAATAGTTCCTAGGAAATCTAACAAGCATATCTACGACATCCATGGTTTATTTTAGAAATTTTTTAAAAGGCCAAAATGGGGGTTAAGTGAATTTCCTTGTTAATATACGGATTTTACTCATTTTTGACCCTTTTTCTTTCACTAAAAAGGTCATAAAGTGGCCTAGCCTTATCGAATCAAAGCATGTAATAGTTCCTATGAAATCTAACAAGAATATATTCGAATTCCAAGGTTGATTTTATCATTTTCGAAAATGGATAAAATGAGGGTTAAGTGAATTTTCTTGTTGATTTACGGATTTTACTCGTTTTTGACCCTTTTTCTTTCACTAAAAAGGTCATAAAGTGGCCTAGCCTTATCGAATCGAAGCATGTAATAGTTCGTAAGAAATCTAACAAGCATATCTACGACATCCATGGTTTATTTTAGAATTTTTAAAAACGGCCAAAATGGGGGTTAATTGAATTTCCTTGTTAATTTACGGATTTTACTCGTTTTTGACCCTTTTTCTTTCACTGAAAAGGTCATAAAGTGGCCTAGCCTTATCGAATCGAAGCATGTAATAGTTCCTAGGAAATCTAACAAGCATATCTACGACATCCATGGTTTATTTTAGAATTTTTTAAAAAGGCCAAAATGGGGGTTAAGTGAATTTCCTTGTTAATATACAGATTTTACTCATTTTTGACCCTTTTTCTTTCACTAAAAAGGTCATAAAGTGGCCTAGCCTTATCGAATCGAAGCATGTAATAGTTCCTAGGAAATCCAACAAGCATATCTACGACATCCATGGTTTATTTTAGAATTTTTAAAAACGGCCAAAATGGGGGTAAGTGAATTTTCTTGTTAATTTACGGATTTTACTCGTTTTTGACCCTTTTTCTTTCACTGAAAAGGTCATAAAGTGGCCTAGCCTTATCGAATCGAAGCATGTAATAGTTCCTAGGAAATCTAACAAGCATATCTACGACATCCATGGTTTATTTTAGAATTTTTTAAAAAGGCCAAAATGGGGGTTAAGTGAATTTCCTTGTTAATATACAGATTTTACTCATTTTTGACCCTTTTTCTTTCACTAAAAAGGTCATAAAGTGGCCTAGCCTTATCGAATCGAAGCATGTAATAGTTCCTATGAAATCTAACAAGAATATATTCGAATTCCAAGGTTGATTTTATCATTTTCGAAAATGGATAAAATGAGGGTTAAGTGAATTTTCTTGTTAATTTACGGATTTTACTCGTTTTTGACCCTTTTTCTTTCACTAAAAAGGTCATAAAGTGGCCTAGCCTTATCGAATCGAAGCATGTAATAGTTCGCAAGAAATCTAACAAGCATATCTACGACATCCATGGTTTATTTTAGAATTTTTAAAAACGGCCAAAATGGGGGTTAATTGAATTTCCTTGTTAATTTACGGATTTTACTCGTTTTTGACCCTTTTTCTTTCACTGAAAAGGTCATAAAGTGGCCTAGCCTTATCGAATCGAAGCATGTAATAGTTCCTAGGAAATCTAACAAGCATATCTACGACATCCATGGTTTATTTTAGAATTTTTAAAAACGGCCAAAATGGGGGTTAAGTGAATTTTCTTGTTAATTTACGGATTTTACTCGTTTTTGACCCTTTTTCTTTCACTGAAAAGGTCATAAAGTGGCCTAGCCTTATCGAATCGAAGCATGTAATAGTTCCTAGGAAATCTAACAAGCATATCTACGACATCCATGGTTTATTTTAGAATTTTTTAAAAAGGCCAAAATGGGGGTTAAGTGAATTTCCTTGTTAATATACAGATTTTACTCATTTTTGACCCTTTTTCTTTCACTAAAAAGGTCATAAAGTGGCCTAGCCTTATCGAATCGAAGCATGTAATAGTTCCTATGAAATCTAACAAGAATATATTCGAATTCCAAGGTTGATTTTATCATTTTCGAAAATGGATAAAATGAGGGTTAAGTGAATTTTCTTGTTAATTTACGGATTTTACTCGTTTTTGACCCTTTTTCTTTCACTAAAAAGGTCATAAAGTGGCCTAGCCTTATCGAATCGAAGCATGTAATAGTTCGCAAGAAATCTAACAAGCATATCTACGACATCCATGGTTTATTTTAGAATTTTTAAAAACGGCCAAAATGGGGGTTAATTGAATTTCCTTGTTAATTTACGGATTTTACTCGTTTTTGACCCTTTTTCTTTCACTGAAAAGGTCATAAAGTGGCCTAGCCTTATCGAATCGAAGCATGTAATAGTTCCTAGGAAATCTAACAAGCATATCTACGACATCCATGGTTTATTTTAGAATTTTTAAAAACGGCCAAAATGGGGGTTAAGTGAATTTTCTTGTTAATTTACGGATTTTACTCGTTTTTGACCCTTTTTCTTTCACTGAAAAGGTCATAAAGTGGCCTAGCCTTATCGAATCGAATCATGTAATAGTTCCTAGGAAATCTAACAAGCATATCTACGACATCCATGGTTTATTTTAGAAATTTTTAAAAAGGCCAAAATGGGGGTTAAGTGAATTTCCTTGTTAATATACGGATTTTACTCATTTTTGACCCTTTTTCTTTCCCTAAAAAGGTCATAAAGTGGCCTAGCCTTATCGAATCGAAGCATGTAATAGTTCCTATGAAATCTAACAAGAATATATTCGAATTCCAAGGTTGATTTTATCATTTTCGAAAATGGATAAAATGAGGGTTAAGTGAATTTTCTTGTTAATTTACGGATTTTACTCGTTTTTGACCCTTTTTCTTTCACTAAAAAGGTCATAAAGTGGCCTAGACTTATCGAATCAAAGCATGTAATAGTTCGTAAGAAATCTAACAAGCATATCTACGACATCCATGGTTTATTTTAGAATTTTTAAAAACGGCCAAAATGGGGGTTAATTGAATTTCCTTGTTAATTTACGGATTTTACTCGTTTTTGACCCTTTTTCTTTCACTGAAAAGGTCATAAAGTGGCCTAGCCTTATCGAATCGAAGCATGTAATAGTTCCTAGGAAATCTAACAAGCATATCTACGACATCCATGGTTTATTTTAGAATTTTTTAAAAAGGCCAAAATGGGGGTTAAGTGAATTTCCTTGTTAATATACAGATTTTACTCATTTTTGACCCTTTTTCTTTCACTAAAAAGGTCATAAAGTGGCCTAGCCTTATCGAATCGAAGCATGTAATAGTTCCTATGAAATCTAACAAGCATATATTCGAATTCCAAGGTTGATTTTATCATTTTCGAAAATGGATAAAATGAGGGTTAAGTGAATTTCCTTGTTAATTTACGGATTTTACTCGTTTTTGACCCTTTTTCTTTCACTAAAAAGGTCATAAAGTGGCCTAGCCTTATCGAATCGAAGCATGTAATAGTTCCTAGGAAATCTAACAAGCATATCTACGACATCCATGGTTTATTTTAGAATTTTTAAAAACGGCCAAAATGGGGGTTAATTGAATTTCCTTGTTAATTTACGGATTTTACTCGTTTTTGACCCTTTTTCTTTCACTAAAAAGGTCATAAAGTGGCCCAGCCTTATCGAATCGAAACATCTAATAGTTCCTAGGAAATCTAGCTAGCATATCTACGACATCCATGGTTTATTTTAGAATTTTTAAAAACGGCCAAAATGGGGGTTAAGTGAATTTCCTTGTTAATTTACGGATTTTACTCGTTTTTGACCATTTTTCTTTCACTGAAAAGGTCATAAAATGGCCTAGCCATATCGAATCGAAGCATGTAATAGTTCCTAGGAAATCTAACAAGCATATCTTTGACATCCATGGTTTATTTTAGAATTTTTAAAAACGGCCAAAATGGGGGTTAAGTGAATTTTCTTGTTAATTTACGGATTTTACTCGTTTTTGACCCTTTTTCTTTCACTAAAAAGGTCATAAAGTGGCCTAGCCTTATCGAATCGAAGCATGTAATAGTTCCTAGGAAATCTAACAAGCATATCTACGACATCCATGGTTTATTTTAGAATTTTTTAAAAAGGCCAAAATGGGGGTTAAGTGAATTTCCTTGTTAATATACGGATTTTACTCATTTTTGACCCTTTTTCTTTCACTAAAAAGGTCATAAAGTGGCCTAGCCTTATCGAATCGAAGCATGTAATAGTTCCTATGAAATCTAACAAGAATATATTCGAATTCCAAGGTTGATTTTATCATTTTCGAAAATGGATAAAATGAGGGTTAAGTGAATTTTCTTGTTAATTTACGGATTTTACTCGTTTTTGACCCTTTTTCTTTCACTAAAAAGGTCATAAAGTGGCCTAGCCTTATCGAATCGAAGCATGTAATAGTTCGTAAGAAATCTAACAAGCATATCTACGACATCCATGGTTTATTTTAGAATTTTTAAAAACGGCCAAAATGGGGGTTAATTGAATTTCCTTTTTAATTTACGGATTTTACTCGTTTTTGACCCTTTTTCTTTCACTGAAAAGGTCATAAAGTGGCCTAGCCTTATCGAATCGAAGCATGTAATAGTTCCTAGGAAATCTAACAAGCATATCTACGACATCCGTGGTTTATTTTAGAATTTTTTAAAAAGTCCAAAATGGGGGTTAAGTGAATTTCCTTGTTAATATACGGATTTTACTCATTTTTGACCCTTTTTCTTTCACTAAAAAGGTCATAAAGTGGCCTAGCCTTATCGAATCGAAGCATGCAATAGTTCCTAGGAAATCTAACAACCATATCTACGACATCCATGGTTTATTTTAGAATTTTTAAAAACGGCCAAAATGGGGTTAAGTGAATTTTCTTGTTAATTTACGGATTTTACTCGTTTTTGACCCTTTTTCTTTCACTGAAAAGGTCATAAAGTGGCCTAGCCTTATCGAATCGAAGCATGTAATAGTTCCTAGGAAATCTAACAAGCATATCTACGACATCCGTGGTTTATTTTAGAATTTTTTAAAAAGGCCAAAATGGGGGTTAAGTGAATTTCCTTGTTAATATACGGATTTTACTCATTTTTGACCTTTTTTCTTTCACTAAAAAGGTCATAAAGTGGCCTAGCCTTATCGAATCGAAGCATGCAATAGTTCCTAGGAAATCTAACAACCATATCTACGACATCCATGGTTTATTTTAGAATTTTTAAAAACGGCCAAAATGGGGTTAAGTGAATTTTCTTGTTAATTTACGGATTTTACTCGTTTTTGACCCTTTTTCTTTCACTGAAAAGGTCATAAAGTGGCCTAGCCTTATCGAATCGAAGCATGTAATAGTTCCTAGGAAATCTAACAAGCATATCTACGACATCCATGGTTTATTTTAGAATTTTTTAAAAAGGCCAAAATGGGGGTTAAGTGAATTTCCTTGTTAATATACGGATTTTACTCATTTTTGACCCTTTTTCTTTCACTAAAAAGGTCATAAAGTGGCCTAGGCTTATCGAATCGAAACATGTAATAGTTCCTATGAAATCTAACAAGCATATATTCGAATTCCAAGGTTGATTTTATCATTTTCGAAAATGGATAAAATGAGGGTTAAGTGAATTTCCTTGTTAATTTACGGATTTTACTCGTTTTTGACCCTTTTTCTTTCACTAAAAAGGTCATAAAGTGGCCTAGCCTTATCGAATCGAAGCATGTAATAGTTCCTAGGAAATCTAACAAGCATATCTACGACATCCATGGTTTATTTCAGAATTTTTAAAAACGGCCAAAATGGGGGTTAATTGAATTTCCTTGTTAATTTATGGATTTTACTTGTTTTTGACCCTTTTTCTTTCACTGAAAAGGTCATAAAGTGGCCTAGCCTTATCGAATCGAAGCATGTAATAGTTCCTAGGAAATCTAACAAACATATCTACGACATCCATGGTTTATTTTAGAATTTTTTAAAAAGGCCAAAATGGGGGTTAAGTGAATTTCCCTGTTAATATACGGATTTAACTCATTTTTGACCC
The DNA here is from genome assembly GCF_051527215.1 of Medicago sativa. NCBI lineage: Eukaryota > Viridiplantae > Streptophyta > Magnoliopsida > Fabales > Fabaceae > Medicago > Medicago sativa. The sequence goes on along the minus strand of NC_140749.1, from coordinate 25,528,881 downwards.
TTTTTCTTTCACTAAAAAGGTCATAAAGTGGCCTAGCCTTATCGAATCAAAACATGTAATAGTTCCTATGAAATCTAACAAGCATATATTCGAATTTCAAGGTTGATTTTATCATTTTCGAAAATGGATAAAATGAGGGTTAAGTGAATTTCCTTGTTAATTTACGGATTTTACTCGTTTTTGACCCTTTTTCTTTCACTAAAAAGGTCATAAAGTGGCCTAGCCTTATCGAATCGAAGCATGTAATAGTTCCTAGGAAATCTAGCAAGCATATCTACGACATCCATGGTTTATTTTAGAATTTTTAAAAACGGCCAAAATGGGGGTTAAGTGAATTTCCTTGTTAATTTACGGATTTTACTCGTTTTTGACCCTTTTTCTTTCACTGAAAAGGTCATAAAGTGGCCTAGCCTTATCGAATCGAAGCATGTAATAGTTCCTAGGAAATCTAACAAGCATATCTACGACATCCATGGTTTATTTTAGAATTTTTTAAAAAGGCCAAAATGGGGGTTAAGTGAATTTCCTTGTTAATATACGGATTTTACTCATTTTTGACCCTTTTTCTTTCACTAAAAAGGTCATAAAGTGGCCTAGCCTTATCGAATCGAAGCATGTAATAGTTCCTAGGAAATCTAACAAGCATATCTACGACATCCATGGTTTATTTTAGAATTTTTTAAAAAGGCCAAAATGGGGGTTAAGTGAATTTCCTTGTTAATATACGGATTTTACTCATTTTTGACCATTTTTCTTTCACTAAAAAGGTCATAAAGTGGCCTAGCCTTATCGAATCGAAGCGTGTAATAGTTCCTATGAAATCTAACAAGCATATAATCGACATCCAAGGTTGATTTTATCATTTTCAAACACGGACAAAATGAGGGTTAAGTGAATTTCCTTGTTAATTTATGGATTTTACTCGTTTTTGACCCTTTTTCTTTCACTAAAACGGTCATAAAGTCGCCTAGCCTTATCGAATCGAAGCATGTAATAGTTCCTAGGAAATCTAACAAGCATATCTACGACATCCATGGTTTATTTCAGAATTTTTTAAAAAGGCCAAAATGGGGGTTAAGTGAATTTCCTTGTTAATTTACGGATTTTACTCGTTTTTGACCATTTTTCTTTCACTGAAAAGGTCATAAAATGGCCTAGCCATATCGAATCGAAGCATGTAATAGTTCCTAGGAAATCTAACAAGCATATCTACGACATCCATGGTTTATTTTAGAATTTTTAAAAACGGCCAAAATGGGGGTTAAGTGAATTTTCTTGTTAATTTACGGATTTTACTCGTTTTTGACCCTTTTTCTTTCACTGAAAAGGTCAAAAAGTGGCCTAGCCTTATCGAATCGAAGCATGTAATAGTTCCTAGGAAATCTAACAAGCATATCTACGACATCCATGGTTTATTTTATAATTTTTTAAAAAGGCCAAAATGGGGGTTAAGTGAATTTCCTTGTTAATATACGGATTTTACTCATTTTTGACCATTTTTCTTTCACTAAAAAGGTCATAAAGTGGCCTAGCCTTATCGAATCGAAGCGTGTAATAGTTCCTATGAAATCTAACAAGCATATATTCGACTTCCAAGGTTGATTTTATCATTTTCAAACACGGACAAAATGAGGGTTAAGTGAATTTCCTTGTTAATTTATGGATTTTACTCGTTTTTGACCCTTTTTCTTTCACTAAAACGGTCATAAAGTCGCCTAGCCTTATCGAATCGAAGCATGTAATAGTTCCTAGGAAATCTAACAAGCATATCTACGACATCCATGGTTTATTTCAGAATTTTTTAAAAAGGCCAAAATGGGGGTTAAGTGAATTTCCTTGTTAATTTACGGATTTTACTCGTTTTTGACCATTTTTCTTTCACTGAAAAGGTCATAAAATGGCCTAGCCATATCGAATCGAAGCATGTAATAGTTCCTAGGAAATCTAACAAGCATATCTACGACATCCATGGTTTATTTTAGAATTTTTAAAAACGGCCAAAATGGGGGTTAATTGAATTTCCTTGTTAATTTACGGATTTTACTCGTTTTTGACCCTTTTTCTTTCACTGAAAAGGTCATAAAGTGGCCTACCCTTATCGAATCGAAGCATGTAATAGTTCCTAGGAAATCTAACAAGCATATCTACGACATCCATGGTTTATTTTAGAATTTTTTAAAAAGGCCAAAATGGGGGTTAAGTGAATTTCCTTGTTAATATACAGATTTTACTCATTTTTGACCCTTTTTCTTTCACTAAAAAGGTCATAAAGTGGCCTAGCCTTATCGAATCGAAGCATGTAATAGTTCCTATGAAATCTAACAAGCATATATTCGAATTCCAAGGTTGATTTTATCATTTTCGAAAATGGATAAAATGAGGGTTAAGTGAATTTCCTTGTTAATTTACGGATTTTACTCGTTTTTGACCCTTTTTCTTTCACTAATAAGGTCATAAAGTGGCCTAGCCTTATCGAATCGAAGCATGTAATAGTTCCTAGGAAATCTAACAAGCATATCTACGACATCCATGGTTTATTTTAGAATTTTTAAAAACGGCCAAAATGGGGGTTAATTGAATTTCCTTGTTAATTTACGGATTTTACTCGTTTTTGACCCTTTCACTAAAAAGGTCATAAAGTGGCCCAGCCTTATCGAATCGAAACATCTAATAGTTCCTAGGAAATCTAGCAAGCATATCTACGACATCCATGGTTTATTTTAGAATTTTTAAAAACGGCCAAAATGGGGGTTAAGTGAATTTCCTTGTTAATTTACGGATTTTACTCGTTTTTGACCATTTTTCTTTCACTGAAAAGGTCATAAAATGGCCTAGCCATATCGAATCGAAGCATGTAATAGTTCCTAGGAAATCTAACAAGCATATCTACGACATCCATGGTTTATTTTAGAATTTTTGAAAACGGCCAAAATGGGGGTTAAGTGAATTTTCTTGTTAATTTACGGATTTTACTCGTTTTTGACCCTTTTTCTTTCACTGAAAAGGTCATAAAGTGGCCTAGCCTTATCGAATCGAAGCATGTAATAGTTCCTAGGAAATCTAACAAGCATATCTACGACATCCATGGTTTATTTTAGAATTTTTTAAAAAGGCCAAAATGGGGGTTAAGTGAATTTCCTTGTTAATATACGGATTTTACTCATTTTTGACCCTTTTTCTTTCACTAAAAAGGTCATAAAGTGGCCTAGCCTTATCGAATCGAAGCATGTAATAGTTCCTATGAAATCTAACAAGAATATATTCGAATTCCAAGGTTGATTTTATCATTTTCGAAAATGGATAAAATGAGGGTTAAGTGAATTTTCTTGTTAATTTACGGATTTTACTCGTTTTTGACCCTTTTTCTTTCACTAAAAAGGTCATAAAGTGGCCTAGCCTTATCGAATCGAAGCATGTAATAGTTCGTAAGAAATCTAACAGGCATATCTACGACATCCATGGTTTATTTTAGAATTTTTAAAAACGGCCAAAATGGGGGTTAATTGAATTTCCTTGTTAATTTAAGGATTTTACTCTTTTTTGACCCTTTTTCTTTCACTGAAAAGGTCATAAAGTGGCCTAGCCTTATCGAATCGAAGCATGTAATAGTTCCTAGGAAATCTAACAAGCATATCTACGACATCCGTGGTTTATTTTAGAATTTTTTAAAACGGCCAAAATGGGGGTTAAGTGAATTTCCTTGTTAATATACGGATTTTACTCATTTTTGACCCTTTTTCTTTCACTAAAAAGGTCATAAAGTGGCCTAGCCTTATCGAATCGAAGCATGCAATAGTTCCTAGGAAATCTAACAACCATATCTACGACATCCATGGTTTATTTTAGAATTTTTAAAAACGGCCAAAATGGGGGTTAAGTGAATTTTCTTGTTAATTTACGGATTTTACTCGTTTTTGACCCTTTTTCTTTCACTGAAAAGGTCATAAAGTGGCCTAGCCTTATCGAATCGAAGCATGTAATAGTTCCTATTAAGTCTAACAAGCATATCTACGACATCCATGGTTTATTTTAGAATTTTTTAAAAAGGCCAAATTGGGGGTTAAGTGAATTTCCTTGTTAATATACGGATTTTACTCATTTTTGACCATTTTTCTTTCACTAAAAAGGTCATAAAGTGACCTAGCCTTATCGAATCGAAACATGTAATAGTTCCTATGAAATCTAACAAGCATATATTCGAATTCCAAGGTTGATTTTATCATTTTCGAAAATGGATAAAATGAGGGTTAAGTGAATTTCCTTGTTAATTTACGGATTTTACTCGTTTTTGACCCTTTTTCTTTCACTAAAAAGGTCATAAAGTGGCCTAGCCTTATCGAATCGAAGCATGTAATAGTTCCTAGGAAATCTAACAAGCATATCTACGACATCCATGGTTTATTTCAGAATTTTTAAAAACGGCCAAAATGGGGGTTAATTGAATTTCCTTGTTAATTTACGGATTTTACTTGTTTTTGACCCTTTTTCTTTCACTGAAAAGGTCATAAAGTGGCCTAGCCTTATCGAATCGAAGCATGTAATAGTTCCTAGGAAATCTAACAAACATATCTACGACATCCATGGTTTATTTTAGAATTTTTTAAAAAGGCCAAAATGGGGGTTAAGTGAATTTCCCTGTTAATATACGGATTTAACTCATTTTTGACCCTTTTTCTTTCACTAAAAAGGTCATAAAGTGGCCTAGCCTTATCGAATCAAAACATGTAATAGTTCCTATGAAATCTAACAAGCATATATTCGAATTCCAAGGTTGATTTTATCATTTTCGAAAATGGATAAAATGAGGGTTAAGTGAATTTCCTTGTTAATTTACGGATTTTACTCGTTTTTGACCCTTTTTCTTTCACTAAAAAGGTCATAAAGTGGCCTAGCCTTATCGAATCGAAGCATGTAATAGTTCCTAGGAAATCTAGCAAGCATATCTACGACATCCATGGTTTATTTTAGAATTTTTAAAAACGGCCAAAATGGGGGTTAAGTGAATTTCCTTGTTAATTTACGGATTTTACTCGTTTTTGACCCTTTTTCTTTCACTGAAAAGGTCATAAAGTGGCCTAGCCTTATCGAATCGAAGCATGTAATAGTTCCTAGGAAATCTAACAAGCATATCTACGACATCCATGGTTTATTTTAGAATTTTTTAAAAAGGCCAAAATGGGGGTTAAGTGAATTTCCTTGTTAATATACGGATTTTACTCATTTTTGACCATTTTTCTTTCACTAAAAAGGTCATAAAGTGGCCTAGCCTTATCGAATCGAAGCGTGTAATAGTTCCTATGAAATCTAACAAGCATATATTCGACTTCCAAGGTTGATTTTATCATTTTCAAACACGGACAAAATGAGGGTTAAGTGAATTTCCTTGTTAATTTATGGATTTTACTCGTTTTTTACCCTTTTTCTTTCACTAAAACGGTCATAAAGTCGCCTAGCCTTATCGAATCGAAGCATGTAATAGTTCCTAGGAAATCTAACAAGCATATCTACGACATCCATGGTTTATTTCAGAATTTTTTAAAAAGGCCAAAATGGGGGTTAAGTGAATTTCCTTGTTAATTTACGGATTTTACTCGTTTTTGACCATTTTTCTTTCACTGAAAAGGTCATAAAATGGCCTAGCCATATCGAATCGAAGCATGTAATAGTTCCTAGGAAATCTAACAAGCATATCTACGACATCCATGGTTTATTTCAGAATTTTTAAAAACGGCCAAAATGGGGGTTAATTGAATTTCCTTGTTAATTTACGTATTTTACTTGTTTTTGACCCTTTTTCTTTCACTGAAAAGGTCATAAAGTGGCCTAGCCTTATCGAATCGAAGCATGTAATAGTTCCTAGGAAATCTAACAAACATATCTACGACATCCATGGTTTATTTTAGAATTTTTTAAAAAGGCCAAAATGGGGGTTAAGTGAATTTCCCTGTTAATATACGGATTTAACTCATTTTTGACCCTTTTTCTTTCACTAAAAAGGTCATAAAGTGGCCTAGCCTTATCGAATCAAAACATGTAATAGTTCCTATGAAATCTAACAAGCATATATTCGAATTCCAAGGTTGATTTTATCATTTTCGAAAATGGATAAAATGAGGGTTAAGTGAATTTCCTTGTTAATTTACGGATTTTACTCGTTTTTGACCCTTTTTCTTTCACTAAAAAGGTCATAAAGTGGCCTAGCCTTATCGAATCGAAGCATGTAATAGTTCCTAGGAAATCTAGCAAGCATATCTACGACATCCATGGTTTATTTTAGAATTTTTAAAAACGGCCAAAATGGGGGTTAAGTGAATTTCCTTGTTAATTTACGGATTTTACTCGTTTTTGACCCTTTTTCTTTCACTGAAAAGGTCATAAAGTGGCCTAGCCTTATCGAATCGAAGCATGTAATAGTTCCTAGGAAATCTAACAAGCATATCTACGACATCCATGGTTTATTTTAGAATTTTTTAAAAAGGCCAAAATGGGGGTTAAGTGAATTTCCTTGTTAATATACGGATTTTACTCATTTTTGACCCTTTTTCTTTCACTAAAAAGGTCATAAAGTGGCCTAGCCTTATCGAATCGAAGCATGTAATAGTTCCTAGGAAATCTAACAAGCATATCTACGACATCCATGGTTTATTTTAGAATTTTTTAAAAAGGCCAAAATGGGGGTTTAGTGAATTTCCTTGTTAATATACGGATTTTACTCATTTTTGACCATTTTTCTTTCACTAAAAAGGTCATAAAGTGGCCTAGCCTTATCGAATCGAAGCGTGTAATAGTTCTTATGAAATCTAACAAGCATATATTCGACTTCCAAGGTTGATTTTATCATTTTCAAACACGGACAAAATGAGGGTTAAGTGAATTTCCTTGTTAATTTATGGATTTTACTCGTTTTTGACCCTTTTTCTTTCACTAAAACGGTCATAAAGTCGCCTAGCCTTATCGAATCGAAGCATGTAATAGTTCCTAGGAAATCTAACAAGCATATCTACGACATCCATGGTTTATTTTACAATTTTTTAAAAAGGCCAAAATGGGGGTTAAGTGAATTTCCTTGTTAATATACGGATTTTACTCATTTTTGACCCTTTTTCTTTCACTAAAAAGGTCATAAAGTGGCCTAGCCTTATCGAATCGAAGCATGTAATAGTTCCTAGGAAATTTAACAAGCATATCTACGACATCCATGGTTTATTTTAGAATTTTTAAAAACGGCCAAAATGGGGGTTAATTGAATTTCCTTGTTAATTTACGGATTTTACTCGTTTTTGACCCTTTTTCTTTCACTAAAAAGGTCATAAAGTGGTCTAGCCTTATCGAATCGAAGCATCTAATAGTTCCTAGGAAATCTAGCAAGCATATCTACGACATCCATGGTTTATTTTAGAATTTTAAAAACGGCCAAAATGGGGGTTAAGTGAATTTCCTTGTTAATTTACGGATTTTACTCGTTTTTGACCATTTTTCTTTCACTGAAAAGGTCATAAAATGGCCTAGCCATATCGAATCGAAGCATGTAATAGTTCCTAGGAAATCTAACAAGCATATCTACGACATCCATGGTTTATTTTAGAATTTTTAAAAACGGCCAAAATGGGGGTTAAGTGAATTTTCTTGTTAATTTACGGATTTTACTCGTTTTGACCCTTTTTCTTTCACTGAAAAGGTCATAAAGTGGCCTAGCCTTATCGAATCGAAGCATGTAATAGTTCCTAGGAAATCTAACAAACATATCTACGACATCCATGGTTTATTTTAGAATTTTTTAAAAAGGCCAAAATGGGGGTTAAGTGAATTTCCCTGTTAATATACGGATTTAACTCATTTTTGACCCTTTTTCTTTCACTAAAAAGGTCATAAAGTGGCCTAGCCTTATCGAATCAAAACATGTAATAGTTCCTATGAAATCTAACAAGCATATATTCGAATTCCAAGGTTGATTTTATCATTTTCGAAAATGGATAAAATGAGGGTTAAGTGAATTTCCTTGTTAATTTACGGATTTTACTCGTTTTTGACCCTTTTTCTTTCACTAAAAAGGTCATAAAGTGGCCTAGCCTTATCGAATCGAAGCATGTAATAGTTCCTAGGAAATCTAGCAAGCATATCTACGACATCCATGGTTTATTTTAGAATTTTTAAAAACGGCCAAAATGGGGGTTAAGTGAATTTCCTTGTTAATTTACGGATTTTACTCGTTTTTGACCCTTTTTCTTTCACTGAAAAGGTCATAAAGTGGCCTAGCCTTATCGAATCGAAGCATGTAATAGTTCCTAGGAAATCTAACAAGCATATCTACGACATCCATGGTTTATTTTAGAATTTTTTAAAAAGGCCAAAATGGGGGTTAAGTGAATTTCCTTGTTAATATACGGATTTTACTCATTTTTGACCCTTTTTCTTTCACTAAAAAGGTCATAAAGTGGCCTAGCCTTATCGAATCGAAGCATGTAATAGTTCCTAGGAAATCTAACAAGCATATCTACGACATCCATGGTTTATTTTAGAATTTTTTAAAAAGGCCAAAATGGGGGTTTAGTGAATTTCCTTGTTAATATACGGATTTTACTCATTTTTGACCATTTTTCTTTCACTAAAAAGGTCATAAAGTGGCCTAGCCTTATCGAATCGAAGCGTGTAATAGTTCCTATGAAATCTAACAAGCATATATTCGACTTCCAAGGTTGATTTTATCATTTTCAAACACGGACAAAATGAGGGTTAAGTGAATTTCCTTGTTAATTTATGGATTTTACTCGTTTTTGACCCTTTTTCTTTCACTAAAACGGTCATAAAGTCGCCTAGCCTTATCGAATCGAAGCATGTAATAGTTCCTAGGAAATCTAACAAGCATATCTACGACATCCATGGTTTATTTTACAATTTTTTAAAAAGGCCAAAATGGGGGTTAAGTGAATTTCCTTGTTAATATACGGATTTTACTCATTTTTGACCCTTTTTCTTTCACTAAAAAGGTCATAAAGTGGCCTAGCCTTATCGAATCGAAGCATGTAATAGTTCCTAGGAAATTTAACAAGCATATCTACGACATCCATGGTTTATTTTAGAATTTTTAAAAACACCAAAATGGGGGTTAATTGAATTTCCTTGTTAATTTACGGATTTTACTCGTTTTTGACCCTTTTTCTTTCACTAAAAAGGTCATAAAGTGGTCTAGCCTTATCGAATCGAAGCATCTAATAGTTCCTAGGAAATCTAGCAAGCATATCTACGACATCCATGGTTTATTTTAGAATTTTAAAAACGGCCAAAATGGGGGTTAAGTGAATTTCCTTGTTAATTTACGGATTTTACTCGTTTTTGACCATTTTTCTTTCACTGAAAAGGTCATAAAATGGCCTAGCCATATCGAATCGAAGCATGTAATAGTTCCTAGGAAATCTAACAAGCATATCTACGACATCCATGGTTTATTTTAGAATTTTTAAAAACGGCCAAAATGGGGGTTAAGTGAATTTTCTTGTTAATTTACGGATTTTACTCGTTTTGACCCTTTTTCTTTCACTGAAAAGGTCATAAAGTGGCCTAGCCTTATCGAATCGAAGCATGTAATAGTTCCTAGGAAATCTAACAAGCATATCTACGACATCCATGGTTTATTTTAGAATTTTTTAAAAAGGCCAAAATGGGGGTTAAGTGAATTTCCTTGTTAATATACGGATTTTACTCATTTTTGACCCTTTTTCTTTCACTAAAGAGGTCATAAAGTGGCCTAGCCTTATCGAATCGAAACATGTAATAGTTCCTAAGAAATCTAACAAGCATATCTACGACATCCATGGTTTATTTTAGAATTTTTAAAAACGGCCAAAATGGGGGTTAATTGAATTTCCTTGTTAATTTACGGATTTTACTCGTTTTTGACCCTTTTTCTTTCACTGAAAAGGTGATAAAGTGGCCTAGCCTTATCGAATCGAAACATGTAATAGTTCCTATGAAATCTAACAAGAATATATTCGAATTCCAAGGTTGATTTTATCATTTTCGAAAATGGATAAAATGAGGGTTAAGTGAATTTTCTTGTTAATTTACGGATTTTACTCGTTTTGACCCTTTTTCTTTCACTAAAAAGGTCATAAAGTGGCCTAGCCTTATCGAATCGAAGCGTGTAATAGTTCCTAAGAAATTTAACAAGCATATCTACGACATCCATGGTTTATTTTAGAATTTTTAAAAACGGCCAAAATGGGGGTTAATTGAATTTCCTTGTTAATTTACGGATTTTACTCGTTTTTGACCCTTTTGCTTTCACTGAAAAGGTCATAAAGTGGCCTAGCCTTATCGAATCGAAGCATGTAATAGTTCCTAGGAAATCTAACAAGCATATCTACGACATCCATGGTTTATTTCAGAATTTTTTAAAAAGGCCAAAATGGGGGTTAAGTGAATTTCCTTGTTAATTTACGGATTTTACTCGTTTTTGACCATTTTTCTTTCACTGAAAAGGTCATAAAATGGCCTAGCCATATCGAATCGAAGCATGTAATAGTTCCTAGGAAATCTAACAAGCATATCTACGACATCCATGGTTTATTTCAGAATTTTTAAAAACGGCCAAAATGGGGGTTAATTGAATTTCCTTGTTAATTTACGTATTTTACTTGTTTTTGACCCTTTTTCTTTCACTGAAAAGGTCATAAAGTGGCCTAGCCTTATCGAATCGAAGAATGTAATAGTTCCTAGGAAATCTAACAAACATATCTACGACATCCATGGTTTATTTTAGAATTTTTTAAAAAGGCCAAAATGGGGGTTAAGTGAATTTCCCTGTTAATATACGGATTTAACTCGTTTTTGACCCTTTTTCTTTCACTAAAAAGGTCATAAAGTGGCCTAGCCTTATCGAATCAAAACATGTAATAGTTCCTATGAAATCTAACAAGCATATATTCGAATTCCAAGGTTGATTTTATCATTTTCGAAAATGGATAAAATGAGGGTTAAGTGAATTTCCTTGTTAATTTACGGATTTTACTCGTTTTTGACCCTTTTTCTTTCACTAAAAAGGTCATAAAGTGGCCTAGCCTTATCGAATCGAAGCATGTAATAGTTCCTAGGAAATCTAGCAAGCATATCTACGACATCCATGGTTTATTTTAGAATTTTTAAAAACGGCCAAAATGGGGGTTAAGTGAATTTCCTTGTTAATTTACGGATTTTACTCGTTTTTGACCCTTTTTCTTTCACTGAAAAGGTCATAAAGTGGCCTGGCCTTATCGAATCGAAGCATGTAATAGTTCCTAGGAAATCTAACAAGCATATCTACGACATCCATGGTTTATTTTAGAATTTTTTAAAAAGGCCAAAATGGGGGTTAAGTGAATTTCCTTGTTAATATACGGATTTTACTCATTTTTGACCCTTTTTCTTTCACTAAAAAGGTCATAAAGTGGCCTAGCCTTATCGAATCGAAGCATGTAATAGTTCCTAGGAAATCTAACAAGCATATCTACGACATCCATGGTTTATTTTAGAATTTTTTAAAAAGGCCAAAATGGGGGTTAAGTGAATTTCCTTGTTAATATACGGATTTTACTCATTTTTGACCATTTTTCTTTCACTAAAAAGGTCATAAAGTGGCCTAGCCTTATCGAATCGAAGCGTGTAATAGTTCCTATGAAATCTAACAAGCATATATTCGACTTCCAAGGTTGATTTTATCATTTTCAAACACGGACAAAATGAGGGTTAAGTGAATTTCCTTGTTAATTTATGGATTTTACTCGTTTTTGACCCTTTTTCTTTCACTAAAACGGTCATAAAGTCGCCTAGCCTTATCGAATCGAAGCATGTAATAGTTCCTAGGAAATCTAACAAGCATATCTACGACATCCATGGTTTATTTCAGAATTTTTTAAAAAGGCCAAAATGGGGGTTAAGTGAATTTCCTTGTTAATTTACGGATTTTACTCGTTTTTGACCATTTTTCTTTCACTGAAAAGGTCATAAAATGGCCTAGCCATATCGAATCGAAGCATGTAATAGTTCCTAGGAAATCTAACAAGCATATCTACGACATCCATGGTTTATTTTAGAATTTTTAAAAACGGCCAAAATGGGGGTTAAGTGAATTTTCTTGTTAATTTACGGATTTTACTCGTTTTTGACCCTTTTTCTTTCACTGAAAAGGTCAAAAAGTGGCCTAGCCTTATCGAATCGAAGCATGTAATAGTTCCTAGGAAATCTAACAAGCATATCTACGACATCCATGGTTTATTTTATAATTTTTTAAAAAGGCCAAAATGGGGGTTAAGTGAATTTCCTTGTTAATATACGGATTTTACTCATTTTTGACCCTTTTTCTTTCACTAAAAAGGTCATAAAGTGGCCTAGCCTTATCGAATCGAAGCGTGTAATAGTTCCTAAGAAATTTAACAAGCATATCTACGACATCCATGGTTTATTTTAGAATTTTTAAAAACGGCCAAAATGGGGGTTAATTGAATTTCCTTGTTAATTTACGGATTTTACTCGTTTTTGACCCTTTTTCTTTCACTGAAAAGGTCAAAAAGTGGCCTAGCCTTATCGAATCGAAGCATGTAATAGTTCCTAGGAAATCTAATAAGCATATCTACGACATCCATGGTTTATTTCAGAATTTTTTAAAAAGGCCAAAATGGGGGTTAAGTGAATTTCCTTGTTAATTTACGGATTTTACTCGTTTTTGACCATTTTTCTTTCACTGAAAAGGTCATAAAATGGCCTAGCCATATCGAATCGAAGCATGTAATAGTTCCTAGGAAATCTAACAAGCATATCTACGACATCCATGGTTTATTTCAGAATTTTTAAAAACGGCCAAAATGGGGGTTAATTGAATTTCCTTGTTAATTTACGTATTTTACTTGTTTTTGACCCTTTTTCTTTCACTGAAAAGGTCATAAAGTGGCCTAGCCTTATCGAATCGAAGAATGTAATAGTTCCTAGGAAATCTAACAAACATATCTACGACATCCATGGTTTATTTTAGAATTTTTTAAAAAGGCCAAAATGGGGGTTAAGTGAATTTCCCTGTTAATATACGGATTTAACTCATTTTTGACCCTTTTTCTTTCACTAAAAAGGTCATAAAGTGGCCTAGCCTTATCGAATCAAAACATGTAATAGTTCCTATGAAATCTAACAAGCATATATTCGAATTCCAAGGTTGATTTTATCATTTTCGAAAATGGATAAAATGAGGGTTAAGTGAATTTCCTTGTTAATTTACGGATTTTACTCGTTTTTGACCCTTTTTCTTTCACTAAAAAGGTCATAAAGTGGCCTAGCCTTATCGAATCGAAGCATGTAATAGTTCCTAGGAAATCTAGCAAGCATATCTACGACATCCATGGTTTATTTTAGAATTTTTAAAAACGGCCAAAATGGGGGTTAAGTGAATTTCCTTGTTAATTTACGGATTTTACTCGTTTTTGACCCTTTTTCTTTCACTGAAAAGGTCATAAAGTGGCCTAGCCTTATCGAATCGAAGCATGTAATAGTTCCTAGGAAATCTAACAAGCATATCTACGACATCCATGGTTTATTTTAGAATTTTTTAAAAAGGCCAAAATGGGGGTTAAGTGAATTTCCTTGTTAATATACGGATTTTACTCATTTTTGACCATTTTTCTTTCACTAAAAAGGTCATAAAGTGGCCTAGCCTTATCGAATCGAAGCGTGTAATAGTTCCTATGAAATCTAACAAGCATATATTCGACTTCCAAGGTTGATTTTATCATTTTCAAACACGGACAAAATGAGGGTTAAGTGAATTTCCTTGTTAATTTATGGATTTTACTCGTTTTTGACCCTTTTTCTTTCACTAAAACGGTCATAAAGTCGCCTAGCCTTATCGAATCGAAGCATGTAATAGTTCCTAGGAAATCTAACAAGCATATCTACGACATCCATGGTTTATTTCAGAATTTTTTAAAAAGGCCAAAATGGGGGTTAAGTGAATTTCCTTGTTAATTTACGGATTTTACTCGTTATTGACCATTTTTCTTTCACTGAAAAGGTCATAAAATGGCCTAGCCATATCGAATCGAAGCATGTAATAGTTCCTAGGAAATCTAACAAGCATATCTACGACATCCATGGTTTATTTTAGAATTTTTAAAAACGGCCAAAATGGGGGTTAAGTGAATTTTCTTGTTAATTTACGGATTTTACTCGTTTTTGACCCTTTTTCTTTCACTGAAAAGGTCAAAAAGTGGCCTAGCCTTATCGAATCGAAGCATGTAATAGTTCCTAGGAAATCTAACAAGCATATCTACGACATCCATGGTTTATTTTATAATTTTTTAAAAAGGCCAAAATGGGGGTTAAGTGAATTTCCTTGTTAATATACGGATTTTACTCATTTTTGACCCTTTTTCTTTCACTAAAAAGGTCATAAAGTGGCCTAGCCTTATCGAATCGAAACATGTAATAGTTCCTATGAAATCTAACAAGCATATATTCGAATTCCAAGGTTGATTTTATCATTTTCGAAAATGGATAAAATGAGGGTTAAGTGAATTTCCTTGTTAATTTACGGATTTTACTCGTTTTTGACCCTTTTTCTTTCACTAAAAAGGTCATAAAGTGGCCTAGCCTTATCGAATCGAAGCATGTAATAGTTCCTAGGAAATTTAACAAGCATATCTACGACATCCATGGTTTATTTTAGAATTTTTAAAAACGGCCAAAATGGGGGTTAATTGAATTTCCTTGTTAATTTACGGATTTTACTCGTTTTTGACCCTTTTTCTTTCACTAAAAAGGTCATAAAGTGGTCTAGCCTTATCGAATCGAAGCATCTAATAGTTCCTAGGAAATCTAGCAAGCATATCTACGACATCCATGGTTTATTTTAGAATTTTAAAAACGGCCAAAATGGGGGTTAAGTGAATTTCCTTGTTAATTTACGGATTTTACTCGTTTTTGACCATTTTTCTTTCACTGAAAAGGTCATAAAATGGCCTAGCCATATCGAATCGAAGCATGTAATAGTTCCTAGGAAATCTAACAAGCATATCTACGACATCCATGGTTTATTTTAGAATTTTTAAAAACGGCCAAAATGGGGGTTAAGTGAATTTTCTTGTTAATTTACGGATTTTACTCGTTTTTGACCCTTTTTCTTTCACTGAAAAGGTCATAAAGTGGCCTAGCCTTATCGAATCGAAGCATGTAATAGTTCCTAGGAAATCTAACAAGCATATCTACGACATCCATGGTTTATTTTAGAATTTTTTAAAAAGGCCAAAATGGGGGTTAAGTGAATTTCCTTGTTAATATACGGATTTTACTCATTTTTGACCCTTTTTCTTTCACTAAAGAGGTCATAAAGTGGCCTAGCCTTATCGAATCGAAGCATGTAATAGTTCCTATGAAATCTAACAAGCATATATTCGAATTCCAAGGTTGATTTTATCATTTTCGAAAATGGATAAAATGAGGGTTAAGTGAATTTTCTTGTTAATTTACGGATTTTACACGTTTTTGACCCTTTTTCTTTCACTAAAAAGGTCATAAAGTGGCCTAGCCTTATCGAATCGAAGCATGTAATAGTTCCTAAGAAATCTAACAAGCATATCTACGACATCCATGGTTTATTTTAGAATTTTTAAAAACGGCCAAAATGGGGGTTAATTGAATTTCCTTGTTAATTTACGGATTTTACTCGTTTTTGACCCTTTTTCTTTCACTGAAAAGGTCATAAAGTGGCCTAGCCTTATCGAATCGAAACATGTAATAGTTCCTATGAAATCTAACAAGAATATATTCGAATTCCAAGGTTGATTTTATCATTTTCGAAAATGGATAAAATGAGGGTTAAGTGAATTTTCTTGTTAATTTACGGATTTTACTCGTTTTTGACCCTTTTTCTTTCACTAAAAAGGTCATAAAGTGGCCTAGCCTTATCGAATCGAAGCGTGTAATAGTTCCTAAGAAATTTAACAAGCATATCTACGACATCGATGGTTTATTTTAGAATTTTTAAAAACGGCCAAAATGGGGGTTAATTAAATTTCCTTGTTAATTTACGGATTTTACTCGTTTTTGACCCTTTTTCTTTCACTGAAAAGGTCATAAAGTGGCCTAGCCTTATCGAATCGAAACATGTAATAGTTCCTATGAAATCTAACAAGCATATATTCGAATTCCAAGGTTGATTTTATCATTTTCGAAAATGGATAAAATGAGGGTTAAGTGAATTTCCTTGTTAATTTACGGATTTTACTCGTTTTTGACCCTTTTTCTTTCACTAAAAAGGTCATAAAGTGGCCTAGCCTTATCGAATCGAAGCATGTAATAGTTCCTAGGAAATTTAACAAGCATATCTACGACATCCATGGTTTATTTTAGAATTTTTAAAAACGGCCAAAATGGGGGTTAATTGAATTTCCTTGTTAATTTACGGATTTTACTCGTTTTTGACCCTTTTTCTTTCACTAAAAAGGTCATAAAGTGGTCTAGCCTTATCGAATCGAAGCATCTAATAGTTCCTAGGAAATCTAGCAAGCATATCTACGACATCCATGGTTTATTTTAGAATTTTAAAAACGGCCAAAATGGGGGTTAAGTGAATTTCCTTGTTAATTTACGGATTTTACTCGTTTTTGACCATTTTTCTTTCACTGAAAAGGTCATAAAATGGCCTAGCCATATCGAATCGAAGCATGTAATAGTTCCTAGGAAATCTAACAAGCATATCTACGACATCCATGGTTTATTTTAGAATTTTTAAAAACGGCCAAAATGGGGGTTAAGTGAATTTTCTTGTTAATTTACGGATTTTACTCGTTTTTGACCCTTTTTCTTTCACTGAAAAGGTCATAAAGTGGCCTAGCCTTATCGAATCGAAGCATGTAATAGTTCCTAGGAAATCTAACAAGCATATCTACGACATCCATGGTTTATTTTAGAATTTTTTAAAAAGGCCAAAATGGGGGTTAAGTGAATTTCCTTGTTAATATACGGATTTTACTCATTTTTGACCCTTTTTCTTTCACTAAAGAGGTCATAAAGTGGCCTAGCCTTATCGAATCGAAGCATGTAATAGTTCCTATGAAATCTAACAAGCATATATTCGAATTCCAAGGTTGATTTTATCATTTTCGAAAATGGATAAAATGAGGGTTAAGTGAATTTTCTTGTTAATTTACGGATTTTACACGTTTTTGACCCTTTTTCTTTCACTAAAAAGGTCATAAAGTGGCCTAGCCTTATCGAATCGAAGCATGTAATAGTTCCTAAGAAATCTAACAAGCATATCTACGACATCCATGGTTTATTTTAGAATTTTTAAAAACGGCCAAAATGGGGGTTAATTGAATTTCCTTGTTAATTTACGGATTTTACTCGTTTTTGACCCTTTTTCTTTCACTGAAAAGGTCATAAAGTGGCCTAGCCTTATCGAATCGAAACATGTAATAGTTCCTATGAAATCTAACAAGAATATATTCGAATTCCAAGGTTGATTTTATCATTTTCGAAAATGGATAAAATGAGGGTTAAGTGAATTTTCTTGTTAATTTACGGATTTTACTCGTTTTTGACCCTTTTTCTTTCACTAAAAAGGTCATAAAGTGGCCTAGCCTTATCGAATCGAAGCGTGTAATAGTTCCTAAGAAATTTAACAAGCATATCTACGACATCGATGGTTTATTTTAGAATTTTTAAGAACGGCCAAAATGGGGGTTAATTAAATTTCCTTGTTAATTTACGGATTTTACTCGTTTTTGACCCTTTTTCTTTCACTGAAAAGGTCATAAAGTGGCCTAGCCTTATCGAATCGAAGCATGTAATAGTTCCTAGGAAATCTAACAAGCATATCTACGACATCCATGGTTTATTTCAGAATTTTTTAAAAAGGCCAAAATGGGGGTTAAGTGAATTTCCTTGTTAATTTACGGATTTTACTCGTTTTTGACCATTTTTCTTTCACTGAAAAGGTCATAAAATGGCCTAGCCATATCGAATCGAAGCATGTAATAGTTCCTAGGAAATCTAACAAGCATATCTACGACATCCATGGTTTATTTCAGAATTTTTAAAAACGGCCAAAATGGGGGTTAATTGAATTTCCTTGTTAATTTACGTATTTTACTTGTTTTTGACCCTTTTTCTTTCACTGAAAAGGTCATAAAGTGGCCTAGCCTTATCGAATCGAAGAATGTAATAGTTCCTAGGAAATCTAACAAACATATCTACGACATCCATGGTTTATTTTAGAATTTTTTAAAAAGGCCAAAATGGGGGTTAAATGAATTTCCCTGTTAATATACGGATTTAACTCATTTTTGACCCTTTTTCTTTCACTAAAAAGGTCATAAAGTGGCCTAGCCGTATCGAATCAAAACATGTAATAGTTCCTATGAAATCTAACAAGCATATATTCGAATTCCAAGGTTGATTTTATCATTTTCGAAAATGGATAAAATGAGGGTTAAGTGAATTTCCTTGTTAATTTACGGATTTTACTCGTTTTTGACCCTTTTTCTTTCACTAAAAAGGTCATAAAGTGGCCTAGCCTTATCGAATCGAAGCATGTAATAGTTCCTAGGAAATCTAGCAAGCATATCTACGACATCCATGGTTTATTTTAGAATTTTTAAAAACGGCCAAAATGGGGGTTAAGTGAATTTCCTTGTTAATTTACGGATTTTACTCGTTTTTGACCCTTTTTCTTTCACTGAAAAGGTCATAAAGTGGCCTAGCCTTATCGAATCGAAGCATGTAATAGTTCCTAGGAAATCTAACAAGCATATCTACGACATCCATGGTTTATTTTAGAATTTTTTAAAAAGGCCAAAATGGGGGTTAAGTGAATTTCCTTGTTAATATACGGATTTTACTCATTTTTGACCCTTTTTCTTTCACTAAAAAGGTCATAAAGTGGCCTAGCCTTATCGAATCGAAGCATGTAATAGTTCCTAGGAAATCTAACAAGCATATCTACGACATCCATGGTTTATTTTAGAATTTTTTAAAAAGGCCAAAATGGGGGTTAAGTGAATTTCCTTGTTAATATACGGATTTTACTCATTTTTGACCATTTTTCTTTCACTAAAAAGGTCATAAAGTGGCCTAGCCTTATCGAATCGAAGCGTGTAATAGTTCCTATGAAATCTAACAAGCATATATTCGACTTCCAAGGTTGATTTTATCATTTTCAAACACGGACAAAATGAGGGTTAAGTGAATTTCCTTGTTAATTTATGGATTTTACTCGTTTTTGACCCTTTTTCTTTCACTAAAACGGTCATAAAGTCGCCTAGCCTTATCGAATCGAAGCATGTAATAGTTCCTAGGAAATCTAACAAGCATATCTACGACATCCATGGTTTATTTCAGAATTTTTTAAAAAGGCCAAAATGGGGGTTAAGTGAATTTCCTTGTTAATTTACGGATTTTACTCGTTTTTGACCATTTTTCTTTCACTGAAAAGGTCATAAAATGGCCTAGCCATATCGAATCGAAGCATGTAATAGTTCCTAGGAAATCTAACAAGCATATCTACGACATCCATGGTTTATTTTAGAATTTTTAAAAACGGCCAAAATGGGGGTTAAGTGAATTTTCTTGTTAATTTACTGATTTTACTCGTTTTTGACCCTTTTTCTTTCACTGAAAAGGTCAAAAAGTGGCCTAGCCTTATCGAATCGAAGCATGTAATAGTTCCTAGGAAATCTAACAAGCATATCTACGACATCCATGGTTTATTTTATAATTTTTTAAAAAGGCCAAAATGGGGGTTAAGTGAATTTCCTTGTTAATATACAGATTTTACTCATTTTTGACCCTTTTTCTTTCACTAAAAAGGTCATAAAGTGGCCTAGCCTTATCGAATCGAAACATGTAATAGTTCCTATGAAATCTAACAAGCATATATTCGAATTCCAAGGTTGATTTTATCATTTTCGAAAATGGATAAAATGAGGGTTAAGTGAATTTCCTTGTTAATTTACGGATTTTACTCGTTTTTGACCCTTTTTCTTTCACTGAAAAGGTCATAAAGTGGCCTAGCCTTATCGAATCGAAGCATGTAATAGTTCCTAAGAAATTTAACAAGCATATCTACGACATCGATGGTTTATTTTAGAATTTTTAAAAACGGCCAAAATGGGGGTTAATTAAATTTCCTTGTTAATTTACGGATTTTACTCGTTTTTGACCCTTTTTCTTTCACTGAAAAGGTCATAAAGTGGCCTAGCCTTATCGAATCGAAGCATGTAATAGTTCCTAGGAAATCTAACAAGCATATCTACGACATCCATGGTTTATTTCAGAATTTTTTAAAAAGGCCAAAATGGGGGTTAAGTGAATTTCCTTGTTAATTTACGGATTTTACTCGTTTTTGACCATTTTTCTTTCACTGAAAAGGTCATAAAATGGCCTAGCCATATCGAATCGAAGCATGTAATAGTTCCTAGGAAATCTAACAAGCATATCTACGACATCCATGGTTTATTTCAGAATTTTTAAAAACGGCCAAAATGGGGGTTAATTGAATTTCCTTGTTAATTTACGTATTTTACTTGTTTTTGACCCTTTTTCTTTCACTGAAAAGGTCATAAAGTGGCCTAGCCTTATCGAATCGAAGAATGTAATAGTTCCTAGGAAATCTAACAAACATATCTACGACATCCATGGTTTATTTTAGAATTTTTTAAAAAGGCCAAAATGGGGGTTAAATGAATTTCCCTGTTAATATACGGATTTAACTCATTTTTGACCCTTTTTCTTTCACTAAAAAGGTCATAAAGTGGCCTAGCCTTATCGAATCAAAACATGTAATAGTTCCTATGAAATCTAACAAGCATATATTCGAATTCCAAGGTTGATTTTATCATTTTCGAAAATGGATAAAATGAGGGTTAAGTGAATTTCCTTGTTAATTTACGGATTTTACTCGTTTTTGACCCTTTTTCTTTCACTAAAAAGGTCATAAAGTGGCCTAGCCTTATCGAATCGAAGCATGTAATAGTTCCTAGGAAATCTAGCAAGCATATCTACGACATCCATGGTTTATTTTAGAATTTTTAAAAACGGCCAAAATGGGGGTTAAGTGAATTTCCTTGTTAATTTACGGATTTTACTCGTTTTTGACCCTTTTTCTTTCACTGAAAAGGTCATAAAGTGGCCTAGCCTTATCGAATCGAAGCATGTAATAGTTCCTAGGAAATCTAACAAGCATATCTACGACATCCATGGTTTATTTTAGAATTTTTTAAAAAGGCCAAAATGGGGGTTAAGTGAATTTCCTTGTTAATATACGGATTTTACTCATTTTTGACCCTTTTTCTTTCACTAAAAAGGTCATAAAGTGGCCTAGCCTTATCGAATCGAAGCATGTAATAGTTCCTAGGAAATCTAACAAGCATATCTACGACATCCATGGTTTATTTTAGAATTTTTTAAAAAGGCCAAAATGGGGGTTAAGTGAATTTCCTTGTTAATATACGGATTTTACTCATTTTTGACCATTTTTCTTTCACTAAAAAGGTCATAAAGTGGCCTAGCCTTATCGAATCGAAGCGTGTAATAGTTCCTATGAAATCTAACAAGCATATATTCGACTTCCAAGGTTGATTTTATCATTTTCAAACACGGACAAAATGAGGGTTAAGTGAATTTCCTTGTTAATTTATGGATTTTACTCGTTTTTGACCCTTTTTCTTTCACTAAAACGGTCATAAAGTCGCCTAGCCTTATCGAATCGAAGCATGTAATAGTTCCTAGGAAATCTAACAAGCATATCTACGACATCCATGGTTTATTTCAGAATTTTTTAAAAAGGCCAAAATGGGGGTTAAGTGAATTTCCTTGTTAATTTACGGATTTTACTCGTTTTTGACCATTTTTCTTTCACTGAAAAGGTCATAAAATGGCCTAGCCATATCGAATCGAAGCATGTAATAGTTCCTAGGAAATCTAACAAGCATATCTACGACATCCATGGTTTATTTTAGAATTTTTAAAAACGGCCAAAATGGGGGTTAAGTGAATTTTCTTGTCAATTTACGGATTTTACTCGTTTTTGACCCTTTTTCTTTCACTGAAAAGGTCAAAAAGTGGCCTAGCCTTATCGAATCGAAGCATGTAATAGTTCCTAGGAAATCTAACAAGCATATCTACGACATCCATGGTTTATTTTATAATTTTTTAAAAAGGCCAAAATGGGGGTTAAGTGAATTTCCTTGTTAATATACGGATTTTACTCATTTTTGACCCTTTTTCTTTCACTAAAAAGGTCATAAAGTGGCCTAGCCTTATCGAATCGAAACATGTAATAGTTCCTATGAAATCTAACAAGCATATATTCGAATTCCAAGGTTGATTTTATCATTTTCGAAAATGGATAAAATGAGGGTTAAGTGAATTTCCTTGTTAATTTACGGATTTTACTCGTTTTTGACCCTTTTTCTTTCACTAAAAAGGTCATAAAGTGGCCTAGCCTTATCGAATCGAAGCATGTAATAGTTCCTAGGAAATCTAACAAGCATATCTACGATATCCATGGTTTATTTCAGAATTTTTTAAAAAGGCCAAAATGGGGGTTAAGTGAATTTCCTTGTTAATTTACGGATTTTACTCGTTTTTGACCATTTTTCTTTCACTGAAAAGGTCATAAAATGGCCTAGCCATATCGAATCGAAGCATGTAATAGTTCCTAGGAAATCTAACAAGCATATCTACGACATCCATGGTTTATTTCAGAATTTTTAAAAACGGCCAAAATGGGGGTTAATTGAATTTCCTTGTTAATTTACGTATTTTACTTGTTTTTGACCCTTTTTCTTTCACTGAAAAGGTCATAAAGTGGCCTAGCCTTATCGAATCGAAGAATGTAATAGTTCCTAGGAAATCTAACAAACATATCTACGACATCCATGGTTTATTTTAGAATTTTTTAAAAAGGCCAAAATGGGGGTTAAGTGAATTTCCCTGTTAATATACGGATTTAACTCATTTTTGACCCTTTTTCTTTCACTAAAAAGGTCATAAAGTGGCCTAGCCTTATCGAATCAAAACATGTAATAGTTCCTATGAAATCTAACAAGCATATATTCGAATTCCAAGGTTGATTTTATCATTTTCGAAAATGGATAAAATGAGGGTTAAGTGAATTTCCTTGTTAATTTACGGATTTTACTCGTTTTTGACCCTTTTTCTTTCACTAAAAAGGTCATAAAGTGGCCTAGCCTTATCGAATCGAAGCATGTAATAGTTCCTAGGAAATCTAGCAAGCATATCTACGACATCCATGGTTTATTTTAGAATTTTTAAAAACGGCCAAAATGGGGGTTAAGTGAATTTCCTTGTTAATTTATGGATTTTACTCGTTTTTGACCCTTTTTCTTTCACTGAAAAGGTCATAAGGTGGCCTAGCCTTATCGAATCGAAGCATGTAATAGTTCCTAGGAAATCTAACAAGCATATCTACGACATCCATGGTTTATTTTAGAATTTTTTAAAAAGGCCAAAATGGGGGTTAAGTGAATTTCCTTGTTAATATACGGATTTTACTCATTTTTGACCCTTTTTCTTTCACTAAAAAGGTCATAAAGTGGCCTAGCCTTATCGAATCGAAGCATGTAATAGTTCCTAGGAAATCTAACAAGCATATCTACGACATCCATGGTTTATTTTAGAATTTTTTAAAAAGGCCAAAATGGGGGTTAAGTGAATTTCCTTGTTAATATACGGATTTTACTCATTTTTGACCATTTTTCTTTCACTAAAAAGGTCATAAAGTGGCCTAGCCTTGTCGAATCGAAGCGTGTAATAGTTCCTATGAAATCTAACAAGCATATATTCGACTTCCAAGGTTGATTTTATCATTTTCAAACACGGACAAAATGAGGGTTAGGTGAATTTCCTTGTTAATTTATGGATTTTACTCGTTTTTGACCCTTTTTCTTTCACTAAAACGGTCATAAAGTCGCCTAGCCTTATCGAATCGAAGCATGTAATAGTTCCTAGGAAATCTAACAAGCATATCTACGACATCCATGGTTTATTTCAGAATTTTTTAAAAAGGCCAAAATGGGGGTTAAGTGAATTTCCTTGTTAATTTACGGATTTTACTCGTTTTTGACCATTTTTCTTTCACTGAAAAGGTCATAAAATGGCCTAGCCATATCGAATCGAAGCATGTAATAGTTCCTAGGAAATCTAACAAGCATATCTACGACATCCATGGTTTATTTTAGAATTTTTAAAAACGGCCAAAATGGGGGTTAAGTGAATTTTCTTGTTAATTTACGGATTTTACTCGTTTTTGACCCTTTTTCTTTCACTGAAAAGGTCAAAAAGTGGCCTAGCCTTATCGAATCGAAGCATGTAATAGTTCCTAGGAAATCTAACAAGCATATCTACGACATCCATGGTTTATTTTATAATTTTTTAAAAAGGCCAAAATGGGGGTTAAGTGAATTTCCTTGTTAATATACGGATTTTACTCATTTTTGACCCTTTTTCTTTCATTAAAAAGGTCATAAAGTGGCCTAGCCTTATCGAATCGAAACATGTAATAGTTCCTATGAAATCTAACAAGCATATATTCGAATTCCAAGGTTGATTTTATCATTTTCGAAAATGGATAAAATGAGGGTTAAGTGAATTTCCTTGTTAATTTACGGATTTTACTCGTTTTTGACCCTTTTTCTTTCACTAAAAAGGTCATAAAGTGGCCTAGCCTTATCGAATCGAAGCATGTAATAGTTCCTAGGAAATCTAACAAGCATATCTACGACATCCATGGTTTATTTCAGAATTTTTTAAAAAGGCCAAAATGGGGGTTAAGTGAATTTCCTTGTTAATTTACGGATTTTACTCGTTTTTGACCATTTTTCTTTCACTGAAAAGGTCATAAAATGGCCTAGCCATATCGAATCGAAGCATGTAATAGTTCCTAGGAAATCTAACAAGCATATCTACGACATCCATGGTTTATTTCAGAATTTTTAAAAACGGCCAAAATGGGGGTTAATTGAATTTCCTTGTTAATTTACGTATTTTACTTGTTTTTGACCCTTTTTCTTTCACTGAAAAGGTCATAAAGTGGCCTAGCCTTATCGAATCGAAACATGTAATAGTTCCTATGAAATCTAACAAGAATATATTCGAATTCCAAGGTTGATTTTATCATTTTCGAAAATGGATAAAATGAGGGTTAAGTGAATTTTCTTGTTAATTTACGGATTTTACTCGTTTTTGACCCTTTTTCTTTCACTAAAAAGGTCATAAAGTGGCCTAGCCTTATCGAATCGAAGCGTGTAATAGTTCCTAAGAAATTTAACAAGCATATCTACGACATCCATGGTTTATTTTAGAATTTTTAAAAACGGCCAAAATGGGGGTTCATTAAATTTCCTTGTTAATTTACGGATTTTACTCGTTTTTGACCCTTTTTCTTTCACTGAAAAGGTCATAAAGTGGCCTAGCCTTATCGAATCGAAGCATGTAATAGTTCCTAGGAAATCTAACAAGCATATCTACGACATCCATGGTTTATTTCAGAATTTTTTAAAAAGGCCAAAATGGGGGTTAAGTGAATTTCCTTGTTAATTTACGGATTTTACTCGTTTTTGACCATTTTTCTTTCACTGAAAAGGTCATAAAATGGCCTACCCATATCGAATTGAAGCATGTAATAGTTCCTAGGAAATCAAACAAGCATATCTACGACATCCATGGTTTATTTCAGAATTTTTTAAAAAGGCCAAAATGGGGGTTAAGTGAATTTCCTTGTTAATTTACGGATTTTACTCGTTTTTGACCATTTTTCTTTCACTGAAAAGGTCATAAAATGGCCTAGCCATATCGAATCGAAGCATGTAATAGTTCCTAGGAAATCTAACAAGCATATCTACGACATCCATGGTTTATTTCAGAATTTTTAAAAACGGCCAAAATGGGGGTTAATTGAATTTCCTTGTTAATTTACGTATTTTACTTGTTTTTGACCCTTTTTCTTTCACTGAAAAGGTCATAAAGTGGCCTAGCCTTATCGAATCGAAACATGTAATAGTTCCTATGAAATCTAACAAGAATATATTCGAATTCCAAGGTTGATTTTATCATTTTCGAAAATGGATAAAATGAGGGTTAAGTGAATTTTCTTGTTAATTTACGGATTTTACTCGTTTTTGACCCTTTTTCTTTCACTAAAAAGGTCATAAAGTGGCCTAGCCTTATCGAATCGAAGCGTGTAATAGTTCCTAAGAAATTTAACAAGCATATCTACGACATCCATGGTTTATTTTAGAATTTTTAAAAACGGCCAAAATGGGGGTTAATTAAATTTCCTTGTTAATTTACGGATTTTACTCGTTTTTGACCCTTTTTCTTTCACTGAAAAGGTCATAAAGTGGCCTAGCCTTATCGAATCGAAGCATGTAATAGTTCCTAGGAAATCTAACAAGCATATCTACGACATCCATGGTTTATTTCAGAATTTTTTAAAAAGGCCAAAATGGGGGTTAAGTGAATTTCCTTGTTAATTTACGGATTTTACTCGTTTTTGACCATTTTTCTTTCACTGAAAAGGTCATAAAATGGCCTACCCATATCGAATTGAAGCATGTAATAGTTCCTAGGAAATCTAACAAGCATATCTACGACATCCATGGTTTATTTCAGAATTTTTTAAAAAGGCCAAAATGGGGGTTAAGTGAATTTCCTTGTTAATTTACGGATTTTACTCGTTTTTGACCCTTTTTCTTTCACTGAAAAGGTCATAAATTGGCCTAGCCATATCGAATCGAAGCATGTAATAGTTCCTAGGAAATCTAACAAGCATATCTACGACATCCATGGTTTATTTCAGAATTTTTAAAAACGGCCAAAATGGGGGTTAATTGAATTTCCTTGTTAATTTACGTATTTTACTTGTTTTTGACCCTTTTTCTTTCACTGAAAAGGTCATAAAGTGGCCTAGCCTTATCGAATCGAAACATGTAATAGTTCCTATGAAATCTAACAAGAATATATTCGAATTCCAAGGTTGATTTTATCATTTTCGAAAATGGATAAAATGAGGGTTAAGTGAATTTTCTTGTTAATTTACGGATTTTACTCGTTTTTGACCCTTTTTCTTTCACTAAAAAGGTCATAAAGTGGCCTAGCCTTATCGAATCGAAGCGTGTAATAGTTCCTAAGAAATTTAACAAGCATATCTACGACATCCATGGTTTATTTTAGAATTTTTAAAAACGGCCAAAATGGGGGTTAATTAAATTTCCTTGTTAATTTACGGATTTTACTCGTTTTTGACCCTTTTTCTTTCACTGAAAAGGTCATAAAGTGGCCTAGCCTTATCGAATCGAAGCATGTAATAGTTCCTAGGAAATCTAACAAGCATATCTACGACATCCATGGTTTATTTCAGAATTTTTTAAAAAGGCCAAAATGGGGGTTAAGTGAATTTCCTTGTTAATTTACGGATTTTACTCGTTTTTGACCATTTTTCTTTCACTGAAAAGGTCATAAAATGGCCTACCCATATCGAATCGAAGCATGTAATAGTTCCTAGGAAATCTAACAAGCATATCTACGACATCCATGGTTTATTTCAGAATTTTTAAAAACGGCCAAAATGGGGGTTAATTGAATTTCCTTGTTAATTTACGTATTTTACTTGTTTTTGACCCTTTTTCTTTCACTGAAAAGGTCATAAAGTGGCCTAGCCTTATCGAATCGAAGAATGTAATAGTTCCTAGGAAATCTAACAAACATATCTACGACATCCATGGTTTATTTTAGAATTTTTTAAAAAGGCCAAAATGGGGGTTAAGTGAATTTCCCTGTTAATATACGGATTTAACTCATTTTTGACCCTTTTTCTTTCACTAAAAAGGTCATAAAGTGGCATAGCCTTATCGAATCAAAACATGTAATAGTTCCTATGAAATCTAACAAGCATATATTCGAATTCCAAGGTTGATTTTATCATATTCGAAAATGGATAAAATGAGGGTTAAGTGAATTTCCTTGTTAATTTACGGATTTTACTCGTTTTTGACCCTTTTTCTTTCACTAAAAAGGTCATAAAGTGGCCTAGCCTTATCGAATCGAAGCATGTAATAGTTCCAAGGAAATCTAGCAAGCATATCTACGACATCCATGGTTTATTTTAGAATTTTTAAAAACGGCCAAAATGGGGGTTAAGTGAATTTCCTTGTTAATTTACGGATTTTACTCGTTTTTGACCCTTTTTCTTTCACTGAAAAGGTCATAAAGTGGCCTAGCCTTATCGAATCGAAGCATGTAATAGTTCCTAGGAAAACTAACAAGCATATCTACGACATCCATGGTTTATTTTAGAATTTTTTAAAAAGGCCAAAATGGGGGTTAAGTGAATTTCCTTGTTAATATACGGATTTTACTCATTTTTGACCCTTTTTCTTTCACTAAAAAGGTCATAAAGTGGCCTAGCCTTATCGAATCGAAGCATGTAATAGTTCCTAGGAAATCTAACAAGCATATCTACGACATCCATGGTTTATTTTAGAATTTTTTAAAAAGGCCAAAATGGGGGTTAAGTGAATTTCCTTGTTAATATACGGATTTTACTCATTTTTGACCATTTTTCTTTCACTAAAAAGGTCATAAAGTGGCCTAGCCTTATCGAATCGAAGCGTGTAATAGTTCCTATGAAATCTAACAAGCATATATTCGACTTCCAAGGTTGATTTTATCATTTTCAAACACGGACAAAATGAGGGTTAAGTGAATTTCCTTGTTAATTTATGGATTTTACTCGTTTTTGACCCTTTTTCTTTCACTAAAACGGTCATAAAGTCGCCTAGCCTTATCGAATCGAAGCATGTAATAGTTCCTAGGAAATCTAACAAGCATATCTACGACATCCATGGTTTATTTCAGAATTTTTTAAAAAGGCCAAAATGGGGGTTAAGTGAATTTCCTTGTTAATTTACGGATTTTACTCGTTTTTGACCATTTTTCTTTCACTGAAAAGGTCATAAAATGGCCTAGCCATATCGAATCGAAGCATGTAATAGTTCCTAGGAAATCTAACAAGCATATCTACGACATCCATGGTTTATTTTAGAATTTTTAAAAACGGCCAAAATGGGGGTTAAGTGAATTTTCTTGTTAATTTACGGATTTTACTCGTTTTTGACCCTTTTTCTTTCACTGAAAAGGTCAAAAAGTGGCCTAGCCTTATCGAATCGAAGCATGTAATAGTTCCTAGGAAATCTAACAAGCATATCTACGACATCCATGGTTTATTTTATAATTTTTTAAAAAGGCCAAAATGGGGGTTAAGTGAATTTCCTTGTTAATATACGGATTTTACTCATTTTTGACCCTTTTTCTTTCACTAAAAAGGTCATAAAGTGGCCTAGCCTTATCGAATCGAAACATGTAATAGTTCCTATGAAATCTAACAAGCATATATTCGAATTCCAAGGTTGATTTTATCATTTTCGAAAATGGATAAAATGAGGGTTAAGTGAATTTCCTTGTTAATTTACGGATTTTACTCGTTTTTGACCCTTTTTCTTTCACTAAAAAGGTCATAAAGTGGCCTAGCCTTATCGAATCGAAGCATGTAATAGTTCCTAGGAAATTTAACAAGCATATCTACGACATCCATGGTTTATTTTAGAATTTTTAAAAACGGCCAAAATGGGGGTTAATTGAATTTCCTTGTTAATTTACGGATTTTACTCGTTTTTGACCCTTTTTCTTTCACTAAAAAGGTCATAAAGTGGTCTAGCCTTATCGAATCGAAGCATGTAATAGTTCCTAGGAAATCTAACAAGCATATCTACGACATCCATGGTTTTTTTTAGAATTTTTAAAAACGGCCAAAATGGGGGTTAAGTGAATTTTCTTGTTAATTTACGGATTTTACTCGTTTTTGACCCTTTTTCTTTCACTGAAAAGGTCATAAAGTGGCCTAGCCTTATCGAATCGAAGCATGTAATAGTTCCTAGGAAGTCTAACAAGCATATCTACGACATCCATGGTTTATTTTAGAATTTTTTAAAAAGGCCAAATTGGGGGTTAAGTGAATTTCCTTGTTAATATACGGATTTTACTCATTTTTGACCATTTTTCTTTCACTAAAAAGGTCATAAAGTGGCCTAGCCTTATCGAATCGAAACATGTAATAGTTCCTATGAAATCTAACAAGAATATATTCGAATTCCAAGGTTGATTTTATCATTTTCGAAAATGGATAAAATGAGGGTTAAGTGAATTTTCTTGTTAATTTACGGATTTTACTCGTTTTTGACCCTTTTTCTTTCACTAAAAAGGTCATAAAGTGGCCTAGCCTTATCGAATCGAAGCGTGTAATAGTTCCTAAGAAATTTAACAAGCATATCTACGACATCCATGGTTTATTTTAGAATTTTTAAAAACAGCCAAAATGGGGGTTAATTGAATTTCCTTGTTAATTTACGGATTTTACTCGTTTTTGACCCTTTTTCTTTCACTGAAAAGGTCATAAAGTGGCCTAGCCTTATCGAATCGAAGCATGTAATAGTTCCTAGGAAATCTAACAAGCATATCTACGACATCCATGGTTTTTTTTAGAATTTTTAAAAACGGCCAAAATGGGGGTTAAGTGAATTTTCTTGTTAATTTACGGATTTTACTCGTTTTTGACCCTTTTTCTTTCACTGAAAAGGTCATAAAGTGGCCTAGCCTTATCGAATCGAAGCATGTAATAGTTCCTAGGAAGTCTAACAAGCATATCTACGACATCCATGGTTTATTTTAGAATTTTTTAAAAAGGCCAAATTGGGGGTTAAGTGAATTTCCTTGTTAATATACGGATTTTACTCATTTTTGACCATTTTTCTTTCACTAAAAAGGTCATAAAGTGGCCTAGCCTTATCGAATCGAAACATGTAATAGTTCCTATGAAATCTAACAAGCATATATTCGAATTCCAAGGTTGATTTTATTATTTTCGAAAATGGATAAAATGAGGGTTAAGTGAATTTCCTTGTTAATTTACGGATTTTACTCGTTTTTGACCCTTTTTCTTTCACTAAAAAGGTCATAAAGTGGCCTAGCCTTATCGAATCGAAGCATGTAATAGTTCCTAGGAAATCTAACAAGCATATCTACGACATCCATGGTTTATTTCAGAATTTTTAAAAACGGCCAAAATGGGGGTTAATTGAATTTCCTTGTTAATTTACGGATTTTACTTGTTTTTGACCCTTTTTCTTTCACTGAAAAGGTCATAAAGTGGCCTAGCCTTATCGAATCGAAGCATGTAATAGTTCCTAGGAAATCTAACAAACATATCTACGACATCCATGGTTTATTTTAGAATTTTTTAAAAAGGCCAAAATGGGGGTTAAGTGAATTTCCCTGTTAATATACGGATTTAACTCATTTTTGACCCTTTTTCTTTCACTAAAAAGGTCATAAAGTGGCCTAGCCTTATCGAATCAAAACATGTAATAGTTCCTATGAAATCTAACAAGCATATATTCGAATTCCAATGTTGATTTTATCATTTTCGAAAATGGATAAAATGAGGGTTAAGTGAATTTCCTTGTTAATTTACGGATTTTACTCGTTTTTGACCCTTTTTCTTTCACTAAAAAGGTCATAAAGTGGCCTAGCCTTATCGAATCGAAGCATGTAATAGTTCCTAGGAAATCTAGCAAGCATATCTACGACATCCATGGTTTATTTTAGAATTTTTAAAAACGGCCAAAATGGGGGTTAAGTGAATTTCCTTGTTAATTTACGGATTTTACTCGTTTTTGACCCTTTTCCTTTCACTGAAAAGGTCATAAAGTGGCCTAGCCTTATCGAATCGAAGCATGTAATAGTTCCTAGGAAATCTAACAAGCATATCTACGACATCCATGGTTTATTTTAGAATTTTTTAAAAAGGCCAAAATGGGGGTTAAGTGAATTTCCTTGTTAATATACGGATTTTACTCATTTTTGACCCTTTTTCTTTCACTAAAAAGGTCATAAAGTGGCCTAGCCTTATCGAATCGAAGCATGTAATAGTTCCTAGGAAATCTAACAAGCATATCTACGACATCCATGGTTTATTTTAGAATTTTTTAAAAAGGCCAAAATGGGGGTTAAGTGAATTTCCTTGTTAATATACGGATTTTACTCATTTTTGACCATTTTTCTTTCACTAAAAAGGTCATAAAGTGGCCTAGCCTTATCGAATCGAAGCGTGTAATAGTTCCTATGAAATCTAACAAGCATATATTCGACTTCCAAGGTTGATTTTATCATTTTCAAACACGGACAAAATGAGGGTTAAGTGAATTTCCTTGTTAATTTATGGATTTTACTCGTTTTTGACCCTTTTTCTTTCACTAAAACGGTCATAAAGTCGCCTAGCCTTATCGAATCGAAGCATGTAATAGTTCCTAGGAAATCTAACAAGCATATCTACGACATCCATGGTTTATTTCAGAATTTTTTAAAAAGGCCAAAATGGGGGTTAAGTGAATTTCCTTGTTAATTTACGGATTTTACTCGTTTTTGACCATTTTTCTTTCACTGAAAAGGTCATAAAATGGCCTAGCCATATCGAATCGAAGCATGTAATAGTTCCTAGGAAATCTAACAAGCATATCTACGACATCCATGGTTTATTTCAGAATTTTTTAAAAAGGCCAAAATGGGGGTTAAGTGAATTTCCTTGTTAATTTACGGATTTTACTCGTTTTTGACCATTTTTCTTTCACTGAAAAGGTCATAAAATGGCCTAGCCATATCGAATCGAAGCATGTAATAGTTCCTAGGAAATCTAACAAGCATATCTACGACATCCATGGTTTATTTCAGAATTTTTAAAAACGGCCAAAATGGGGGTTAATTGAATTTCCTTGTTAATTTACGGATTTTACTTGTTTTTGACCCTTTTTCTTTCACTAAAAAGGTCATAAAGTGGCCTTGCCTTATCGAATCGAAGCATGTAATAGTTCCTATGGAATCTAACAAACATATATTCGACTTCCAAGGTTGATTTTATGATTTTCAAACACGGACAAAATGAGGGTTAAGTGAATTTCCTTGTTAATTTACGGATTTTACTCGTCTTTGACCTTTTTAATTCACTAAAAAGGTCATAAAGTGGCCTAGCCTTATCGAATCGAAGCATGTAATAGTTCCTATGAAATCTAACAAGCATATATTCGACTTCCAAGGTTGATTTTATCATTTTCAAACACGGACAAAATGAGGGTTAAGTGAATTTCCTTGTTAATTTACGGATTTTACTCGTCTTTGACCTTTTTAATTCACTAAAAAGGTCATAAAGTGGCCTAGCCTTATCGAATCGAAGCATGTAATAGTTCCTATGAAATATAACAAGCATATATTCGAATTCCAAGGTTGATTTTATCATTTTCAAAAATGGACAAAATGAGGGTTAAGTGAATTTCCTTGTTAATTTACGGATTTTACTCGTTTTTGACCCTTTTTCTTTCACTAAAAAGGTCATAAAGTGGCCTAGCTTTATCGAATCGAAGCATGTAATAGTTCCTCGGAAATCTAACAAGCATATCTACGACATCCATGGTTTATTTTAGAATTTTTTAAAAAGGCCAAAATGGGGGTTAAGTGAATTTCGTTGTTAATATACGGATTTTACTCGTTCTTGACCTTTTTTCTTTCACTAAAAAGGGCTTAAAGTGGTCGAGGCTTGTCGAATCGAAGCATGTAATAGTTCCTATGAAATCTAACAAGCATATATTCGACTTCCAAGGTTGATTTTATCATTTTCAAACACGGACAAAATGAGGGTTAAGTGAATTTCCTTGTTAATTTACAGATTTTACTCGTTTTTCACCCTTTTTCTTTCACGAAAAAGGTCATAAAGTGGCCTAGCCTTATCGAATCGAAGCATGTAATAGTTCCTAGGAAATCTAACAAGCATATCTACGACATCCATGGTTTATTTTAGAATTTTTGAAAACGGCCAAAATGGGGGTTAAGTGAATCTCCTTGTTAATTTACGGATTTTACTCGTTTTTGACCCTTTTTCTTTCACCAAAAAGGTCATAAAGTGGCCTAGCCTTATCGAATCGAAGCATGTAATAGTTCCTAGGAAATCTAACAAGCATATATTCGAATTCCAAGGTTGATTTTATCATTTTCAAAAATGGACAAAATGAGGGTTAAGTGAATTTCCTTGTTAATTTATGGATTTTACTCGTTTTTGACCCTTTTTCTTTCACTAAAACGGTCATAAAGTCGCCTAGCCTTATCGAATCGAAGCATGTAATAGTTCCTAGGAAATCTAACAAGCATATCTACGACATCCATGGTTTATTTCAGAATTTTTTAAAAAGGCCAAAATGGGGGTTAAGTGAATTTCCTTGTTAATTTACGGATTTTACTCGTTTTTGACCATTTTTCTTTCACTGAAAAGGTCATAAAATGGCCTAGCCATATCGAATCGAAGCATGTAATAGTTCCTAGGAAATCTAACAAGCATATCTACGACATCCATGGTTTATTTTAGAATTTTTAAAAACGGCCAAAATGGGGGTTAAGTGAATTTTCTTGTTAATTTACGGATTTTACTCGTTTTTGACCCTTTTTCTTTCACTAAAAAGGTCATAAAGTGGCCTAGCCTTATCGAATCGAAGCATGTAATAGTTCCTAGGAAATCTAACAAGCATATCTACGACATCCATCGTTTATTTTAGAATTTTTTAAAAAGGCCAAAATGGGGGTTAAGTGAATTTCCTTGTTAATATACGGATTTTACTCATTTTTGACCCTTTTTCTTTCACTAAAAAGGTCATAAAGTGGCCTAGCCTTATCGAATCGAAGCATGTAATAGTTCCTATGAAATCTAACAAGCATATATTAGAATTCCAAGGTTGATTTTATCATTTTCGAAAATGGATAAAACGAGGGTTAAGTGAATTTCCTTGTTAATTTACGGATTTTACTCGTTTTTGACCCTTTTTCTTTCACTAAAAAGGTCATAAAGTGGCCAAGCCTTATCGAATCGAAGCATGTAATAGTTCCTAGGAAATCTAACAAGCATATCTACGACATCCATGGTTTATTTTAGAATTTTTAAAAACGGCCAAAATGGGGGTTAATTGAATTTCCTTGTTAATTTACGGATTTTACTCGTTTTTGACCCTTTTTCTTTCACTAAAAAGGTCATAAAGTGGCCTAGCCTTATCGAATCGAAGCATCTAATAGTTCCTAGGAAATCTAGCAAGCATATCTACGACATCCATGGTTTATTTTAGAATTTTTAAAAACGGCCAAAACGGGGGTTAAGTGAATTTCCTTGTTAATATACAGATTTTACTCATTTTTGACCCTTTTTCTTTCACTAAAAAGGTCATAAAGTGGCCTAGCCTTATCGAATCGAAGCATGTAATAGTTCCTAGGAAATCTAACAAGCATATCTACGACATCCATGGTTTATTTTAGAATTTTTAAAAACGGCCAAAATGGGGGTTAATTGAATTTCCTTGTTAATTTACGGATTTTACTCGTTTTTGACCCTTTTTCTTTCACTAAAAAGGTCATAAAGTGGCCTAGCCTTATCGAATCGAAGCATGTAATAGTTCCTAGGAAATCTAACAAGCATATCTACGACATCCATGGTTTATTTTAGAATTTTTAAAAACGGCCAAAATGGGGGTTAATTGAATTTCCTTGTTAATATACGGATTTTACTCATTTTTGACCCTTTTTCTTTCACTAAAAAGGTCATAAAGTGGCCTAGCCTTATCGAATCGAAGCATGTAATAGTTCCTATGAAATCTAACAAGCATATATTCGAATTCCAAGGTTGATTTTATCATTTTCGAAAATGGATAAAATGAGGGTTAAGTGAATTTCCTTGTTAATTTACGGATTTTACTCGTTTTTGACCCTTTTTCTTTCACTAAAAAGGTCATAAAGTGGCATAGCCTTATCGAATCGAAGCATCTAATAGTTCCTAGGAAATCTAGCAAGCATATCTACGACATCCATGGTTTATTTTAGAATTTTTAAAAACGGCCAAAATGGGGGTTAAGTGAATTTCCTTGTTAATTTACGGATTTTACTCGTTTTTGACCATTTTTCTTTCACTGAAAAGGTCATAAAATGCGCTAGCCATATCGAATCAAAGCATGTAATAGTTCCTAGGAAATCTAACAAGCATATCTACGACATCCATGGTTTATTTTAGAATTTTTAAAAACGGCCAAAATGGGGGTTAAGTGAATTTTCTTGTTAATTTACGGATTTTACTCGTTTTTGACCCTTTTTCTTTCACTAAAAAGGTCATAAAGTGGCCTAGCCTTATCGAATCGAAGCATGTAATAGTTCCTAGGAAATCTAACAAGCATATCTACGACATCCATCGTTTATTTTAGAATTTTTTAAAAAGGCCAAAATGGGGGTTAAGTGAATTTCCTTGTTAATATACGGATTTTACTCATTTTTGACCCTTTTTCTTTCACTAAAAAGGTCATAAAGTGGCCTAGCCTTATCGAATCGAAGCATGTAATACTTCCTATGAAATCTAACAAGCATATATTCGAATTCCAAGGTTGATTTTATCATTTTCGAAAATGGATAAAACAAGGGTTAAGTGAATTTCCTTGTTAATTTACGGATTTTACTCGTTTTTGACCCTTTTTCTTTCACTAAAAAGGTCATAAAGTGGCCTAGCCTTATCGAATCGAAGCATGTAATAGTTCCTAGGAAATCTAACAAGCATATCTACGACATCCATGGTTTATTTTAGAATTTTTAAAAACGGCCAAAATGGGGGTTAATTGAATTTCCTTGTTAATTTACGGATTTTACTCGTTTTTGACCCTTTTTCTTTCACTAAAAAGGTCATAAAGTGGCCTAGCCTTATCGAATCGAAGCATCTAATAGTTCCTAGGAAATCTAGCAAGCATATCTACGACATCCATGGTTTATTTTAGAATTTTTAAAAACGGCCAAAATGGGGGTTAAGTGAATTTCCTTGTTAATATACGGATTTTACTCATTTTTGACCCTTTTTCTTTCACTAAAAAGGTCATAAAGTGGCCTAGCCTTATCGAATCGAAGCATGTAATAGTTCCTAGGAAATCTAACAAGCATATCTACGACATCCATGGTTTATTTTAGAATTTTTAAAAACGGCCAAAATGGGGGTTAATTGAATTTCCTTGTTAATTTACGGATTTTACTCGTTTTTGACCCTTTTTCTTTCACTAAAAAGGTCATAAAGTGGCCTAGCCTTATCGAATCGAAGCATGTAATAGTTCCTAGGAAATCTAACAAGCATATCTACGACATCCATGGTTTATTTTAGAATTTTTAAAAATGGCCAAAATGGGGGTTAAGTGAATTTTCTTGTTAATTTACGGATTTTACTCGTTTTTTAACCCTTTTTCTTTCACTGAAAAGGTCATAAAGTGGCCTAGCCTTATCGAATCGAAGCATGTAATAGTTCCTAGGAAATCTAACAAGCATATCTACGACATCCATGGTTTATTTTAGAATTTTTAAAAACGGCCAAAATGGGGGTTAAGTGAATTTCCTTGTTAATATACGGATTTTACTCATTTTTGACCCTTTTTCTTTCACTAAAAAGGTCATAAAGTGGCCTAGCCTTATCGAATCGAAGCATGTAATAGTTCCTATGAAATCTAACAAGCATATATTCGAATTCCAAGGTTGATTTTATCATTTTCGAAAATGGATAAAATGAGGGTTAAGTGAATTTCCTTGTTAATTTACGGATTTTACTCGTTTTTGACCCTTTTTCTTTCACTAAAAAGGTCATAAAGTGGCCTAGCCTTATCGAATCGAAGCATGTAATAGTTCCTAGGAAATCTAACAAGCATATCTACGACATCCATGGTTTATTTTAGCATTTTTAAAAATGGCCAAATTGGGGGTTAATTGAATTTCCTTGTTAATTTACGGATTTTACTCGTTTTTGACCCTTTTTCTTTCACTAAAAAGGTCATAAAGTGGCCTAGCCTTATCGAATCGAAGCATCTAATAGTTCCTAGGAAATCTAGCAAGCATATCTACGACATCCATGGTTTATTTTAGAATTTTTAAAAACGGCCAAAATGGGGGTTAAGTGAATTTCCTTGTTAATTTACGGATTTTACTCCTTTTTGACCATTTTTCTTTCACTGAAAAGGTCATAAAATGCGCTAGCCATATCGAATCGAAGCATGTAATAGTTCCTAGGAAATCTAACAAGCATATCTACGACATCCATGGTTTATTTTAGAATTTTTAAAAACGGCCAAAATGGGGGTTAAGTGAATTTTCTTGTTAATTTACGGATTTTACTCGTTTTTGACCCTTTTTCTTTCACTAAAAAGGTCATAAAGTGGCCTAGCCTTATCGAATCGAAGCATGTAATAGTGCCTAGGAAATCTAACAAGCATATCTACGACATCCATCGTTTATTTTAGAATTTTTTAAAAAGGCCAAAATGGGGGTTAAGTGAATTTCCTTGTTAATATACGGATTTTACTCATTTTTGACCCTTTTTCTTTCACTAAAAAGGTCATAAAGTGGCCTAGCCTTATCGAATCGAAGCATGTAATAGTTCCTATGAAATCTAACAAGCATATATTAGAATTCCAAGGTTGATTTTATCATTTTCGAAAATGGATAAAACGAGGGTTAAGTGAATTTCCTTGTTAATTTACGGATTTTACTCGTTTTTGACCCTTTTTCTTTCACTAAAAAGGTCATAAAGTGGCCAAGCCTTATCGAATCGAAGCATGTAATAGTTCCTAGGAAATCTAACAAGCATATCTACGACATCCATGGTTTATTTTAGAATTTTTAAAAACGGCCAAAATGGGGGTTAATTGAATTTCCTTGTTAATTTACGGATTTTACTCGTTTTTGACCCTTTTTCTTTCACTAAAAAGGTCATAAAGTGGCCTAGCCTTATCGAATCGAAGCATCTAATAGTTCCTAGGAAATCTAGCAAGCATATCTACGACATCCATGGTTTATTTTAGAATTTTTAAAAACGGCCAAAATGGGGGTTAAGTGAATTTCCTTGTTAATATACAGATTTTACTCATTTTTGACCCTTTTTCTTTCACTAAAAAGGTCATAAAGTGGCCTAGCCTTATCGAATCGAAGCATGTAATAGTTCCTAGGAAATCTAACAAGCATATCTACGACATCCATGGTTTATTTTAGAATTTTTAAAAACGGCCAAAATGGGGGTTAATTGAATTTCCTTGTTAATTTACGGATTTTACTCGTTTTTGACCCTTTTTCTTTCACTAAAAAGGTCATAAAGTGGCCTAGCCTTATCGAATCGAAGCATGTAATAGTTCCTAGGAAATCTAACAAGCATATCTACGACATCCATGGTTTATTTTAGAATTTTTAAAAACGGCCAAAATGGGGGTTAATTGAATTTCCTTGTTAATATACGGATTTTACTCATTTTTGACCCTTTTTCTTTCACTAAAAAGGTCATAAAGTGGCCTAGCCTTATCGAATCGAAGCATGTAATAGTTCCTATGAAATCTAACAAGCATATATTCGAATTCCAAGGTTGATTTTATCATTTTCGAAAATGGATAAAATGAGGGTTAAGTGAATTTCCTTGTTAATTTACGGATTTTACTCGTTTTTGACCCTTTTTCTTTCACTAAAAAGGTCATAAAGTGGCATAGCCTTATCGAATCGAAGCATCTAATAGTTCCTAGGAAATCTAGCAAGCATATCTACGACATCCATGGTTTATTTTAGAATTTTTAAAAACGGCCAAAATGGGGGTTAAGTGAATTTCCTTGTTAATTTACGGATTTTACTCGTTTTTGACCATTTTTCTTTCACTGAAAAGGTCATAAAATGCGCTAGCCATATCGAATCAAAGCATGTAATAGTTCCTAGGAAATCTAACAAGCATATCTACGACATCCATGGTTTATTTTAGAATTTTTAAAAACGGCCAAAATGGGGGTTAAGTGAATTTTCTTGTTAATTTACGGATTTTACTCGTTTTTGACCCTTTTTCTTTCACTAAAAAGGTCATAAAGTGGCCTAGCCTTATCGAATCGAAGCATGTAATAGTTCCTAGGAAATCTAACAAGCATATCTACGACATCCATCGTTTATTTTAGAATTTTTTAAAAAGGCCAAAATGGGGGTTAAGTGAATTTCCTTGTTAATATACGGATTTTACTCATTTTTGACCCTTTTTCTTTCACTAAAAAGGTCATAAAGTGGCCTAGCCTTATCGAATCGAAGCATGTAATACTTCCTATGAAATCTAACAAGCATATATTCGAATTCCAAGGTTGATTTTATCATTTTCGAAAATGGATAAAACAAGGGTTAAGTGAATTTCCTTGTTAATTTACGGATTTTACTCGTTTTTGACCCTTTTTCTTTCACTAAAAAGGTCATAAAGTGGCCTAGCCTTATCGAATCGAAGCATGTAATAGTTCCTAGGAAATCTAACAAGCATATCTACGACATCCATGGTTTATTTTAGAATTTTTAAAAACGGCCAAAATGGGGGTTAATTGAATTTCCTTGTTAATTTACGGATTTTACTCGTTTTTGACCCTTTTTCTTTCACTAAAAAGGTCATAAAGTGGCCTAGCCTTATCGAATCGAAGCATCTAATAGTTCCTAGGAAATCTAGCAAGCATATCTACGACATCCATGGTTTATTTTAGAATTTTTAAAAACGGCCAAAATGGGGGTTAAGTGAATTTCCTTGTTAATATACGGATTTTACTCATTTTTGACCCTTTTTCTTTCACTAAAAAGGTCATAAAGTGGCCTAGCCTTATCGAATCGAAGCATGTAATAGTTCCTAGGAAATCTAACAAGCATATCTACGACATCCATGGTTTATTTTAGAATTTTTAAAAACGGCCAAAATGGGGGTTAATTGAATTTCCTTGTTAATTTACGGATTTTACTCGTTTTTGACCCTTTTTCTTTCACTAAAAAGGTCATAAAGTGGCCTAGCCTTATCGAATCGAACATGTAATAGTTCCTAGGAAATCTAACAAGCATATCTACGACATCCATGGTTTATTTTAGAATTTTTAAAAACGGCCAAAATGGGGGTTAATTGAATTTCCTTGTTAATATACGGATTTTACTCATTTTTGACCCTTTTTCTTTCACTAGAAAGGTCATAAAGTGGCCTAGCCTTATCGAATCGAAGCATGTAATAGATCCTATGAAATCTAACAAGCATATATTCGAATTCCAAGTTTGATTTTATCATTTTTGAAAATGGATAAAATGAGGGTTAAGTGAATTTCCTTGTTAATTTACGGATTTTACTCGTTTTTGACCCTTTTTCTTTCACTAAAAAGGTCATAAAGTGGCATAGCCTTATCGAATCGAAGCATCTAATAGTTCCTAGGAAATCTAGCAAGCATATCTACGACATCCATGGTTTATTTTAGAATTTTTAAAAACGGCCAAAATGGGGGTTAAGTGAATTTCCATGTTAATTTACGGATTTTACTCGTTTTTGACCATTTTTCTTTCACTGAAAAGGTCATAAAATGCGCTAGCCATATCGAATCGAAGCATGTAATAGTTCCTAGGAAATCTAACAAGCATATCTACGACATCCATGGTTTATTTTAGAATTTTTAAAAACGGCCAAAATGGGGGTTAAGTGAATTTTCTTGTTAATTTACGGATTTTACTCGTTTTTGACCCTTTTTCTTTCACTGAAAAGGTCATAAAGTGGCCTAGCCTTATCGAATCGAAGCATGTAATAGTTCCTAGGAAATCTAACAAGCATATCTACGACATCCATCGTTTATTTTAGAATTTTTTAAAAAGGCCAAAATGGGGGTTAAGTGAATTTCCTTGTTAATATACGGATTTTACTCATTTTTGACCCTTTTTCTTTCACTAAAAAGGTCATAAAGTGGCCTAGCCTTATCGAATCGAAGCATGTAATAGTTCCTATGAAATCTAACAAGCATATATTCGAATTCCAAGGTTGATTTTATCATTTTCGAAAATGGATAAAATGAGGGTTAAGTGAATTTCCTTGTTAATTTACGGATTTTACTCGTTTTTGACCCTTTTTCTTTCACTAAAAAGGTCATAAAGTGGCCTAGCCTTATCGAATCGAAGCATGTAATAGTTCCTAGGAAATCTAACAAGCATATCTACGACATCCATGGTTTATTTTAGAATTTTTAAAAACGGCCAAAATGGGGGTTAAGTGAATTTTCTTGTTAATTTACG
This sequence comes from Medicago sativa, assembly GCF_051527215.1. NCBI lineage: Eukaryota > Viridiplantae > Streptophyta > Magnoliopsida > Fabales > Fabaceae > Medicago > Medicago sativa. Next base: position 25,486,656 of record NC_140749.1, on the reverse strand, counting down.
GATTTTACTCATTTTTAACCCTTTTTCTTTCACTGAAAAGGTCATAAAGTGGCCTAGCCTTATCGAATCGAAGCATGTAATAGTTCCTAGGAAATCTAACAAGCATATCTACGACATCCATGGTTTATTTTAGAATTTTTAAAAACGGCCAAAATGGGGGTTAAGTGAATTTCCTTGTTAATATACGGATTTTACTCATTTTTGACCCTTTTTCTTTCACTAAAAAGGTCATAAAGTGGCCTAGCCTTATCGAATCGAAGCATGTAATAGTTCCTATGAAATCTAACAAGCATATATTCGAATTCCAAGGTTGATTTTATCATTTTCGAAAATGGATAAAATGAGGGTTAAGTGAATTTCCTTGTTAATTTACGGATTTTACTCGTTTTTGACCCTTTTTCTTTCACTAAAAAGGTCATAAAGTGGCCTAGCCTTATCGAATCGAAGCATGTAATAGTTCCTAGGAAATCTAACAAGCATATCTACGACATCCATGGTTTATTTTAGAATTTTTAAAAACGGCCAAATTGGGGGTTAATTGAATTTCCTTGTTAATTTACGGATTTTACTCGTTTTTGACCATTTTTCTTTCACTGAAAAGGTCATAAAATGCGCTAGCCATATCGAATCGAAGCATGTAATAGTTCCTAGGAAATCTAACAAGCATATCTACGACATCCATGGTTTATTTTAGAATTTTTAAAAACGGCCAAAATGGGGGTTAAGTGAATTTTCTTGTTAATTTACGGATTTTACTCGTTTTTGACCCTTTTTCTTTCACTAAAAAGGTCATAAAGTGGCCTAGCCTTATCGAATCGAAGCATGTAATAGTTCCTAGGAAATCTAACAAGCATATCTACGACATCCATCGTTTATTTTAGAATTTTTTAAAAAGGCCAAAATGGGGGTTAAGTGAATTTCCTTGTTAATATACGGATTTTACTCATTTTTGACCCTTTTTCTTTCACTAAAAAGGTCATAAAGTGGCCTAGCCTTATCGAATCGAAGCATGTAATAGTTCCTATGAAATCTAACAAGCATATATTCGAATTCCAAGGTTGATTTTATCATTTTCGAAAATGGATAAAATGAGGGTTAAGTGAATTTCCTTGTTAATTTACGGATTTTACTCGTTTTTGACCCTTTTTCTTTCACTAAAAAGGTCATAAAGTGGCCTAGCCTTATCGAATCGAAGCATGTAATAGTTCCTAGGAAATCTAACAAGCATATCTACGACATCCATGGTTTATTTTAGAATTTTTAAAAATGGCCAAAATGGGGGTTAATTGAATTTCCTTGTTAATTTACGGATTTTACTCGTTTTTGACCCTTTTTCTTTCACTAAAAAGGTCATAAAGTGGCCTAGCCTTATCGAATCGAAGCATCTAATAGTTCCTAGGAAATCTAGCAAGCATATCTACGACATCCATGGTTTATTTTAGAATTTTTAAAAACGGCCAAAATGGGGGTTAAGTGAATTTCCTTGTTAATATACGGATTTTACTCATTTTTGACCCTTTTTCTTTCACTAAAAAGGTCATAAAGTGGCCTAGCCTTATCGAATCGAAGCATGTAATAGTTCCTAGGAAATCTAACAAGCATATCTACGACATCCATGGTTTATTTTAGAATTTTTAAAAACGGCCAAAATGGGGGTTAATTGAATTTCCTTGTTAATTTACGGATTTTACTCGTTTTTGACCCTTTTTCTTTCACTGAAAAGGTCATAAAGTGGCCTAGCCTTATCGAATCGAAGCATGTAATAGTTCCTAGGAAATCTAACAAGCATATCTACGACATCCATGGTTTATTTTAGAATTTTTAAAAACGGCCAAAATGGGGGTTAATTGAATTTCCTTGTTAATATACGGATTTTACTCATTTTTGACCCTTTTTCTTTCACTAAAAAGGTCATAAAGTGGCCTAGCCTTATCGAATCGAAGCATGTAATAGTTCCTATGAAATCTAACAAGCATATATTCGAATTCCAAGGTTGATTTTATCATTTTCGAAAATGGATAAAATGAGGGTTAAGTGAATTTCCTTGTTAATTTACGGATTTTACTCGTTTTTGACCCTTTTTCTTTCACTAAAAAGGTCATAAAGTGGCATAGCCTTATCGAATCGAAGCATCTAATAGTTCCTAGGAAATCTAGCAAGCATATCTACGACATCCATGGTTTATTTTAGAATTTTTAAAAACGGCCAAAATGGGGGTTAAGTGAATTTCCTTGTTAATTTACGGATTTTACTCGTTTTTGACCATTTTTCTTTCACTGAAAAGGTCATAAAATGCGCTAGCCATATCGAATCGAAGCATGTAATAGTTCCTAGGAAATATAACAAGCATATCTACGACATCCATGGTTTATTTTAGAATTTTTAAAAACGGCCAAAATGGGGGTTAAGTGAATTTTCTTGTTAATTTACGGATTTTACTCGTTTTTGACCCTTTTTCTTTCACTGAAAAGGTCATAAGGTGGCCTAGCCTTATCGAATCGAAGCATGTAATAGTTCCTAGGAAATCTAACAAGCATATCTACGACATCCATCTTTTATTTTAGAATTTTTTAAAAAGGCCAAAATGGGGGTTAAGTGAATTTCCTTGTTAATATACGGATTTTACTCATTTTTGACCCTTTTTCTTTCACTAAAAAGGTCATAAAGTGGCCTAGCCTTATCGAATCGAAGCATGTAATAGTTCCTATGAAATCTAACAAGCATATATTCGAATTCCAAGGTTGATTTTATCATTTTCGAAAATGGATAAAATGAGGGTTAAGTGAATTTCCTTGTTAATTTACGGATTTTACTCGTTTTTGACCCTTTTTCTTTCACAAAAAAGGTCATAAAGTGGCCTAGCCTTATCGAATCGAAGCATGTAATAGTTCCTAGGAAATCTAACAAGCATATCCACGACATCCATGGTTTATTTTAGAATTTTTAAAAACGGCCAAAATGGGAGTTAATTGAATTTCCTTGTTAATTTACGGATTTTACTCGTTTTTGACCCTTTTTCTTTCACTAAAAAGGTCATAAAGTGGCCTAGCCTTATCGAATCGAAGCATCTAATAGTTCCTAGGAAATCTAGCAAGCATATCTACGACATCCATGGTTTATTTTAGAATTTTTAAAAACGGCCAAAATGGGGGTTAAGTGAATTTCCTTGTTAATGTACGAATTTTACTCGTTTTTGACCCTTTTTCTTTCACTGAAAAGGTCATAAAATGGCCTAGCCATATCGAATCGAAGCATGTAATAGTTCGTAGGAAATCTAACAAGCATATCTACGACATCCATGGTTTATTTTAGAATTTTTAAAAACGGCCAAAATGGGGGTTAAGTGAATTTCCTTGTTAATATACGGATTTTACTCCTTTTTGACCCTTTTTCTTTCACTAAAAAGGTCATAAAGTGGCCTAGCCTTATCGAATTGAAGCATGTAATAGTTCCTATGAAATCTAACAAGCATATATTCGAATTCCAAGGTTGATTTTATCATTTTCGAAAATGGATAAAATGAGGGTTAAGTGAATTTCCTTGTTAATTTACGGATTTTACTCGTTTTGACCCTTTTTCTTTCACTAAAAAGGTCATAAAGTGGCCTAGCCTTATCGAATCGAAGCATGTAATAGTTCCTAGGAAATCTAACAAGCATATCTACGACATCCATGGTTTATTTTAGAATTTTTAAAAACGGCCAAAATGCGGGTTAATTGAATTTCCTTGTTAATTTACGGATTTTACTCGTTTTTGACCCTTTTTCTTTCACTAAAAAGGTCATAAAGTGGCCTAGCCTTATCGAATCGAAGCATCTAATAGTTCCTAGGAAATGTAGCAAGCATATCTACGACATCCATGGTTTATTTTAGAATTTTTAAAAACGGCCAAAATGGGGGTTAAGTGAATTTCTTTGTTAATTTACGGATTTTACTCGTTTTTGACCATTTTTCTTTCACTGAAAAGGTCATAAAATGGCCTAGCCATATCGAATCGAAGCATGTAATAGTTCCTAGGAAATCTAACAAGCATATCTACGACATTCATGGTTTATTTTAGAATTTTTAAAAACGGCCAAAATGGGGGTTAAGTGAATTTTCTTGTTAATTTACGGATTTTACTCGTTTTTGACCCTTTTTCTTTCACTGAAAAGGTCATAAAGTGGCCTAGCCTTATCGAATCGAAGCATGTAATAGTTCCTAGGAAATCTAACAAGCATATCTACGACATCCATGGTTTATTCTAGAATTTTTTAAAAAGGCCAAAATGGGGGTTAAGTGAATTTCCTTGTTAATATACGGATTTTACTCATTTTTGACCCTTTTTCTTTCACTAAAAAGGTCATAAAGTGGCCTAGCCTTATCGAATCGAAGCATCTAATAGTTCCTAGGAAATCTAGCAAGCATATCTACGACATCCATGGTTTATTTTAGAATTTTTAAAAACGGCCAAAATGGGGGTTAAGTGAATTTCCTTGTTAATATACGGATTTTACTCATTTTTGACCCTTTTTCTTTCACTAAAAAGGTCATAAAGTGGCCTAGCCTTATCGAATCGAAGCATGTAATAGTTCCTAGGAAATCTAACAAGCATATCTACGACATCCATGGTTTATTTTAGAATTTTTAAAAACGGCCAAAATGGGGGTTAAGTGAATTTCCTTGTTAATTTACGGATTTTACTCGTTTTTGACCCTTTTTCTTTCACTAAAAAGGTCATAAAGTGGCCTAGCCTTATCGAATCGAAGCATGTAATAGTTCCTAGGAAATCTAACAAGCATATCTACGACATCCATGGTTTATTTTAGAATTTTTAAAAACGGCCAAAATGGGGGTTAAGTGAATTTCCTTGTTAATATACGGATTTTACTCATTTTTGACCCTTTTTCTTTCACTAAAAAGGTCATAAAGTGGCCTAGCCTTATCGAATCGAAGCATGTAATAGTTCCTAGGAAATCTAACAAGCATATCTACGACATCCATGGTTTATTTTAGAATTTTTAAAAACGGCCAAAATGGGGGTTAAGTGAATTTCCTTGTTAATTTACGGATTTTACTCGTTTTTGACCCTTTTTCTTTCACTAAAAAGGTCATAAAGTGGCCTAGCCTTATCGAATCGAAGCATGTAATAGTTCCTAGGAAATCTAACAAGCATATCTACGACATCCATGGTTTATTTTAGAATTTTTAAAAACGGCCAAAATGGGGGTTAATTGAATTTCCTTGTTAATATACGGATTTTACTCATTTTTGACCCTTTTTCTTTCAATAAAAAGGTCATAAAGTGGCCTAGCCTTATCGAATCGAAGCATGTAATAGTTGATTTTATCATTTTTGAAAATGGATAAAATGAGGGTTAAGTGAATTTCCTTGTTAATTTACGGATTTTACTCGTTTTTGACCCTTTTTCTTTCACTAAAAAGGTCATAAAGTGGCATAGCCTTATCGAATCGAAGCATCTAATAGTTCCTAGGAAATCTAGCAAGCATATCTACGACATCCATGGTTTATTTTAGAATTTTTAAAAACGGCCAAAATGGGGGTTAAGTGAATTTCCTTGTTAATTTACGGATTTTACTCGTTTTTGACCATTTTTCTTTCACTGAAAAGGTCATAAAATGCGCTAGCCATATCGAATCGAAGCATGTAATAGTTCCTAGGAAATCTAACAAATATATCTACGACATCCATGGTTTATTTTAGAATTTTTAAAAACGGCCAAAATGGGGGTTAAGTGAATTTTCTTGTTAATTTACGGATTTTACTCGTTTTTGACCCTTTTTCTTTCACTGAAAAGGTCATAAAGTGGTCTAGCCTTATCGAATCGAAGCATGTAATAGTTCCTAGGAAATCTAACAAGCATATCTACGACATCCATCGTTTATTTTAGAATTTTTTTAAAAAGGCCAAAATGGGGGTTAAGTGAATTTCCTTGTTAATATACGGATTTTACTCATTTTTGACCCTTTTTCTTTCACTAAAAAGGTCATAAAGTGGCCTAGCCTTATCGAATCGAAGCATGTAATAGTTCCTAGGAAATCTAACAAGCATATCTACGACATCCATGGTTTATTTTAGAATTTTTTAAAAAGGCCAAAATGGGGGTTAAGTGAATTTCCTTGTTAATATACGGATTTTACTCATTTTTGACCCTTTTTCTTTCACTAAAAAGGTCATAAAGTGGCCTAGCCTTATCGAATCGAAGCATCTAATAGTTCCTAGGAAATCTAGCAAGCATATCTACGACATCCATGGTTTATTTTAGAATTTTTAAAAACGGCCAAAATGGGGGTTAAGTGAATTTCCTTGTTAATATACGGATTTTACTCATTTTTGACCCTTTTTCTTTCACTAAAAAGGTCATAAAGTGGCCTAGCCTTATCGAATCGAAGCATGTAATAGTTCCTAGGAAATCTAACAAGCATATCTACGACATCCATGGTTTATTTTAGAATTTTTAAAAACGGCCAAAATGGGGGTTAAGTGAATTTCCTTGTTAATTTACGGATTTTACTCGTTTTTGACCCTTTTTCTTTCACTAAAAAGGTCATAAAGTGGCCTAGCCTTATCGAATCGAAGCATGTAATAGTTCCTAGGAAATCTAACAAGCATATCTACGACATCCATGGTTTATTTTAGAATTTTTAAAAACGGCCAAAATGGGGGTTAAGTGAATTTCCTTGTTAATATACGGATTTTACTCATTTTTGACCCTTTTTCTTTCACTAAAAAGGTCATAAAGTGGCCTAGCCTTATCGAATCGAAGCATGTAATAGTTCCTAGGAAATCTAACAAGCATATCTACGACATCCATGGTTTATTTTAGAATTTTTAAAAACGGCCAAAATGGGGGTTAAGTGAATTTCCTTGTTAATTTACGGATTTTACTCGTTTTTGACCCTTTTTCTTTCACTAAAAAGGTCATAAAGTGGCCTAGCCTTATCGAATCGAAGCATGTAATAGTTCCTAGGAAATCTAACAAGCATATCTACGACATCCATGGTTTATTTTAGAATTTTTAAAAACGGCCAAAATGGGGGTTAATTGAATTTCCTTGTTAATATACGGATTTTACTCATTTTTGACCCTTTTTCTTTCAATAAAAAGGTCATAAAGTGGCCTAGCCTTATCGAATCGAAGCATGTAATAGTTGATTTTATCATTTTTGAAAATGGATAAAATGAGGGTTAAGTGAATTTCCTTGTTAATTTACGGATTTTACTCGTTTTTGACCCTTTTTCTTTCACTAAAAAGGTCATAAAGTGGCATAGCCTTATCGAATCGAAGCATCTAATAGTTCCTAGGAAATCTAGCAAGCATATCTACGACATCCATGGTTTATTTTAGAATTTTTAAAAACGGTCAAAATGGGGGTTAAGTGAATTTCCTTGTTAATTTACGGATTTTACTCGTTTTTGACCATTTTTCTTTCACTGAAAAGGTCATAAAATGCGCTAGCCATATCGAATCGAAGCATGTAATAGTTCCTAGGAAATCTAACAAATATATCTACGACATCCATGGTTTATTTTAGAATTTTTAAAAACGGCCAAAATGGGGGTTAAGTGAATTTTCTTGTTAATTTACGGATTTTACTCGTTTTTGACCCTTTTTCTTTCACTGAAAAGGTCATAAAGTGGTCTAGCCTTATCGAATCGAAGCATGTAATAGTTCCTAGGAAATCTAACAAGCATATCTACGACATCCATCGTTTATTTTAGAATTTTTTTAAAAAGGCCAAAATGGGGGTTAAGTGAATTTCCTTGTTAATATACGGATTTTACTCATTTTTGACCCTTTTTCTTTCACTAAAAAGGTCATAAAGTGGCCTAGCCTTATCGAATCGAAGCATGTAATAGTTCCTATGAAATCTAACAAGCATATATTCGAATTCCAAGGTTGATTTTATCATTTTCGAAAATGGATAAAATGAGGGTTAAGTGAATTTCCTTGTTAATTTACGGATTTTACTCGTTTTTGACCCTTTTTCTTTCACTAAAAAGGTCATAAAGTGGCATAGCCTTATCGAATCGAAGCATCTAATAGTTCCTAGGAAATCTAGCAAGCATATCTACGACATCCATGGTTTATTTTAGAATTTTTAAAAACGGCCAAAATGGGGGTTAAGTGAATTTCCTTGTTAATTTACTGATTTTACTCGTTTTTGACCATTTTTCTTTCACTGAAATGGTCATAAAGTGGCCTAGCCTTATCGAATCGAAGCATCTAATAGTTCCTAGGAAATGTAGCAAGCATATCTACGACATCCATGGTTTATTTTAGAATTTTTAAAAACGGCCAAAATGGGGGTTAAGTGAATTTCCTTGTTAATTTACGGATTTTACTCGTTTTTGACCATTTTTCTTTCACTGAAAAGGTCATAAAATGGCCTAGCCATATTGAATCGAAGCATGTAATAGTTCCTAGGAAATCTAACAAGCATATCTACGACATCCATGGTTTATTTTAGAATTTTTTAAACAGGCCAAAATGGGGGTTAAGTGAATTTCCTTGTTAATATACGGATTTTACTCATTTTTGACCCTTTTTCTTTCACTAAAAAGGTCATAAAGTGGCCTAGCCTTATCGAATCGAAGCATGTAATAGTTCCTATGAAATCTAACAAGCATATATTCGAATTCCAAGGTTGATTTTATCATTTTCGAAAATGGATAAAATGAGGGTTAAGTGAATTTCCTTTTTAATTTACGGATTTTACTCGTTTTTGACCCTTTTTCTTTCACAAAAAAGGTCATAAAGTGGCCTAGCCTTATCGAATCGAAGCATCTAATAGTTCCTAGGAAATGTAGCAAGCATATCTACGACATCCATGGTTTATTTTAGAATTTTTAAAAACGGCCAAAATGGGGGTTAATTGAATTTCCTTGTTAATTTACGGATTTTACTCGTTTTTGACCCTTTTTCTTTCACTAAAAAGGTCATAAAGTGGCCTAGCCTTATCGAATCGAAGCATCTAATAGTTCCTAGGAAATCTAGCAAGCATATCTACGACATCCATGGTTTATTTTAGAATTTTTAAAAACGGCCAAAATGGGGGTTAAGTGAATTTCCTTGTTAATATACGGATTTTACTCATTTTTGACCCTTTTTCTTTCACTAAAAAGGTCATAAAGTGGCCTAGCCTTATCGAATCGAAGCATGTAATAGTTCCTAGGAAATCTAACAAGCATATCTACGACATCCATGGTTTATTTTAGAATTTTTAAAAACGGCCAAAATGGGGGTTAATTGAATTTCCTTGTTAATATACGGATTTTACTCATTTTTGACCCTTTTTCTTTCACTAAAAAGGTCATAAAGTGGCCTAGCCTTATCGAATCGAAGCATGTAATAGTTCCTATGAAATCTAACAAGCATATATTCGAATTCCAAGGTTGATTTTATCATTTTTGAAAATGGATAAAATGAGGGTTAAGTGAATTTCCTTGTTAATTTACGGATTTTACTCGTTTTTGACCCTTTTTCTTTCACTAAAAAGGTCATAAAGTGGCATAGCCTTATCGAATCGAAGCATCTAATAGTTCCTAGGAAATCTAGCAAGCATATCTACGACATCCATGGTTTATTTTAGAATTTTTAAAAACGGCCAAAATGGGGGTTAAGTGAATTTCCTTGTTAATTTACGGATTTTACTCGTTTTTGACCATTTTTCTTTCACTGAAAAGGTCATAAAATGCGCTAGCCATATCGAATCGAAGCATGTAATAGTTCCTAGGAAATCTAACAAGCATATCTACGACATCCATGGTTTATTTTAGAATTTTTAAAAACGGCCAAAATGGGGGTTAAGTGAATTTTCTTGTTAATTTACGGATTTTACTCGTTTTTGACCCTTTTTCTTTCACTGAAAAGGTCATAAAGTGGTCTAGCCTTATCGAATCGAAGCATGTAATAGTTCCTAGGAAATCTAACAAGCATATCTACGACATCCATCGTTTATTTTAGAATTTTTTAAAAAGGCCAAAATGGGGGTTAAGTGAATTTCCTTGTTAATATACGGATTTTACTCATTTTTGACCCTTTTTCTTTCACTAAAAAGGTCATAAAGTGGCCTAGCCTTATCGAATCGAAGCATGTAATAGTTCCTATGAAATCTAACAAGCATATATTCGAATTCCAAGGTTGATTTTATCATTTTCGAAAATGGATAAAATGAGGGTTAAGTGAATTTCCTTGTTAATTTACGGATTTTACTCGTTTTTGACCCTTTTTCTTTCACAAAAAAGGTCATAAAGTGGCCTAGCCTTATCGAATCGAAGCATGTAATAGTTCCTAGGAAATCTAACAAGCATATCTACGACATCCATGGTTTATTTTAGAATTTTTAAAAACGGCCAAAATGGGGGTTAATTGAATTTCCTTGTTAATTTACGGATTTTACTCGTTTTTGACCCTTTTTCTTTCACTAAAAAGGTCATAAAGTGGCCTAGCCTTATCGAATCGAAGCATCTAATAGTTCCTAGGAAATCTAGCAAGCATATCTACGACATCCATGGTTTATTTTAGAATTTTTAAAAACGGCCAAAATGGGGGTTAAGTGAATTTCCTTGTTAATGTATGAATTTTACTCGTTTTTGACCCTTTTTCTTTCACTGAAAAGGTCATAAAATGGCCTAGCCATATCGAATCGAAGCATGTAATAGTTCGTAGGAAATCTAACAAGCATATCTACGACATCCATGGTTTATTTTAGAATTTTTAAAAACGGCCAAAATGGGGGTTAAGTGAATTTCCTTGTTAATATACGGATTTTACTCATTTTTGACCCTTTTTCTTTCACTAAAAAGGTCATAAAGTGGCCTAGCCTTATCGAATCGAAGCATGTAATAGTTCCTATGAAATCTAACAAGCATATATTCGAATTCCAAGGTTGATTTTATCATTTTCGAAAATGGATAAAATGAGGGTTAAGTGAATTTCCTTGTTAATTTACGGATTTTACTCGTTTTGACCCTTTTTCTTTCACTAAAAAGGTCATAAAGTGGCCTAGCCTCATCGAATCGAAGCATGTAATAGTTCCTAGGAAATGTAGCAAGCATATCTACGACATCCATGGTTTATTTTAGAATTTTTAAAAACGGCCAAAATGAGGGTTAAGTGAATTTCCTTGTTAATTTACGGATTTTAATCGTTTTTGACCCCTTTTTCTTTCACTAAAAAGGTCATAAAGTGGCCTAGCCTTATCGAATCGAAGCATGTAATAGTTCCTACGAAATCTAACAAGCATATCTACGACATCCATGGTTTATTTTAGAATTTTTAAAAACGGCCAAAATGGGGGTTAATTGAATTTCCTTGTTAATTTACGGATTTTACTCGTTTTTGACCCTTTTTCTTTCACTAAAAAGGTCATAAAGTGGCCTAGCCTTATCGAATCGAAGCATCTAATAGTTCCTAGGAAATCTAGCAAGCATATCTACGACATCCATGGTTTATTTTAGAATTTTTAAAAACGGCCAAAATGGGGGTTAAGTGAATTTCCTTGTTAATGTACGGATTTTACTCGTTTTTGACCCTTTTTCTTTCACTGAAAAGGTCATAAAATGGCCTAGCCATATCGAATCGAAGCATGTAATAGTTCGTAGGAAATCTAACAAGCATATCTACGACATCCATGGTTTATTTTAGAATTTTCAAAAACGGCCAAAATGGGGGTTAAGTGAATTTCCTTGTTAATATACGGATTTTACTCATTTTTGACCCTTTTTCTTTCACTAAAAAGGTCATAAAGTGGCCTAGCCTTATCGAATCGAAGCATGTAATAGTTCCTATGAAATCTAACAAGCATAAATTCGAATTCCAAGGTTGATTTTATCATTTTCGAAAATGGATAAAATGAGGGTTAAGTGAATTTCCTTGTTAATTTACGGATTTTACTCGTTTTTGACCCTTTTTCTTTCACTAAAAAAGTCATAAAGTGGCCTAGCCTTATCGAATCGAAGCATGTAATAGTTCCTAGGAAATCTAACAAGCATATCTATGACATCCATGGTTTATTTTAGAATTTTTAAAAACGGCCAAAATGGGGGTTAAGTGAATTTCCTTGTTAATGTACGGATTTTACTCGTTTTGACCCTTTTTCTTTCACTAAAAAGGTCATAAAGTGGCCTAGCCTCATCGAATCGAAGCATGTAATAGTTCCTAGGAAATGTAGCAAGCATATCTACGACATCCATGGTTTATTTTAGAATTTTTAAAAACGGCCAAAATGAGGGTTAAGTGAATTTCCTTGTTAATTTACGGATTTTAATCGTTTTTGACCCTTTTTCTTTCACTAAAAAGGTCATAAAGTGGCCTAGCCTTATCGAATCGAAGCATGTAATAGTTCCTACGAAATCTAACAAGCATATCTACGACATCCATGGTTTATTTTAGAATTTTTAAAAACGGCCAAAATGGGGGTTAATTGATTTTCCTTGTTAATTTACGGATTTTACTCGTTTTTGACCCTTTTTCTTTCACTAAAAAGGTCATAAAGTGGCCTAGCCTTATCGAATCGAAGCATCTAATAGTTCCTAGGAAATCTAGCAAGCATATCTACGACATCCATGGTTTATTTTAGAATTTTTAAAAACGGCCAAAATGGGGGTTAAGTGAATTTCCTTGTTAATGTACGGATTTTACTCGTTTTTGACCCTTTTTCTTTCACTGAAAAGGTCATAATATGGCCTAGCCATATCGAATCGAAGCATGTAATAGTTCGTAGGAAATCTAACAAGCATATCTACGACATCCATGGTTTATTTTAGAATTTTCAAAAACGGCCAAAATGGGGGTTAAGTGAATTTCCTTGTTAATATACGGATTTTACTCATTTTTGACCCTTTTTCTTCCACTAAAAAGGTCATAAAGTGGCCTAGCCTTATCGAATCGAAGCATGTAATAGTTCCTATGAAATCTAACAAGCATAAATTCGAATTCCAAGGTTGATTTTATCATTTTCGAAAATGGATAAAATGAGGGTTAAGTGAATTTCCTTGTTAATTTACGGATTTTACTCGTTTTTGACCCTTTTTCTTTCACTAAAAAAGTCATAAAGTGGCCTAGCCTTATCGAATCGAAGCATGTAATAGTTCCTAGGAAATCTAACAAGCATATCTATGACATCCATGGTTTATTTTAGAATTTTTAAAAACGGCCAAAATGGGGGTTAATTGAATTTCCTTGTTAATTTACGGATTTTACTCGTTTTTGACCCTTTTTCTTTCACTAAAAAGGTCATAAAGTGGCCTAGCCTTTTCGAATCGAAGCATCTAATAGTTCCTAGGAAATCTAGCAAGCATATCTACGACATCCATGGTTTATTTTAGAATTTTTAAAAACGGCCAAAATGGGGGTTAAGTGAATTTCCTTGTTAATGTACGGATTTTACTCGTTTATGACCCTTTTTCTTTCACTGAAAAGGTCATAAAATGGCCTAGCCATATCGAATCGAAGCATGTAATAGTTCGTAGGAAATCTAACAAGCATATCTACGACATCCATGGTTTATTTTAGAATTTTTAAAAACGGCCAAAATGGGGGTTAAGTGAATTTCCTTGTTAATATACGGATTTTACTCATTTTTGACCCTTTTTCTTTCACTAAAAAGGTCATAAAGTGGCCTAGCCTTATCGAATCGAAGCATGTAATAGTTCCTAGGAAATCTAACAAGCATATCTACGACATCCATGGTTTATTTTAGAATTTTTTAAAAAGGCCAAAATGGGGGTTAAGTGAATTTCCTTGTTAATATACGGATTTTACTCATTTTTGACCCTTTTTCTTTCACTTAAAAGGTCATAAAGTGGCCTAGCCTTATCGAATCGAAGCATGTAATAGTTCCTACGAAATCTAACAAGCATATATTCGAATTCCAAGGTTGATTTTATCATTTTCGAAAATGGATAAAATGAGGGTTAAGTGAATTTCCTTGTTAATTTACGGATTTTAATCGTTTTTGACCCTTTTTCTTTCACTAAAAAGGTCATAAAGTGGCCTAGCCTTATCGAATCGAAGCATGTAATAGTTCCTACGAAATCTAACAAGCATATCTACGACATCCATGGTTTATTTTAGAATTTTTAAAAACGGCCAAAATGGGGGTTAATTGAATTTCCTTGTTAATTTACGGATTTTACTCGTTTTTGACCCTTTTTCTTTCACTAAAAAGGTCATAAAGTGGCCTAGCCTTATCGAATCGAAGCATCTAATAGTTCCTAGGAAATCTAGCAAGCATATCTACGACATCCATGGTTTATTTTAGAATTTTTAAAAACGGCCAAAATGGGGGTTAAGTGAATTTCCTTGTTAATGTACGGATTTTACTCGTTTTTGACCCTTTTTCTTTCACTGAAAAGGTCATAAAATGGCCTAGCCAGATCGAATCGAAGCATGTAATAGTTCGTAGGAAATCTAACAAGCATATCTACGACATCCATGGTTTATTTTAGAATTTTCAAAAACGGCCAAAATGGGGGTTAAGTGAATTTCCTTGTTAATATACGGATTTTACTCATTTTTGACCCTTTTTCTTTCACTAAAAAGGTCATAAAGTGGCCTAGCCTTATCGAATCGAAGCATGTAATAGTTCCTATGAAATCTAACAAGCATAAATTCGAATTCCAAGGTTGATTTTATCATTTTCGAAAATGGATAAAATGAGGGTTAAGTGAATTTCCTTGTTAATTTACGGATTTTACTCGTTTTTGACCCTTTTTCTTTCACTAAAAAAGTCATAAAGTGGCCTAGCCTTATCGAATCGAAGCATGTAATAGTTCCTAGGAAATCTAACAAGCATATCTATGACATCCATGGTTTATTTTAGAATTTTTAAAAACGGCCAAAATGGGGGTTAATTGAATTTCCTTGTTAATTTACGGATTTTACTCGTTTTTGACCCTTTTTCTTTCACTAAAAAGGTCATAAAGTGGCCTAGCCTTTTCGAATCGAAGCATCTAATAGTTCCTAGGAAATCTAGCAAGCATATCTACGACATCCATGGTTTATTTTAGAATTTTTAAAAACGGCCAAAATGGGGGTTAAGTGAATTTCCTTGTTAATGTACGGATTTTACTCGTTTATGACCCTTTTTCTTTCACTGAAAAGGTCATAAAATGGCCTAGCCATATCGAATCGAAGCATGTAATAGTTCGTAGGAAATCTAACAAGCATATCTACGACATCCATGGTTTATTTTAGAATTTTTAAAAACGGCCAAAATGGGGGTTAAGTGAATTTCCTTGTTAATATACGGATTTTACTCATTTTTGACCCTTTTTCTTTCACTAAAAAGGTCATAAAGTGGCCTAGCCTTATCGAATCGAAGCATGTAATAGTTCCTAGGAAATCTAACAAGCATATCTACGACATCCATGGTTTATTTTAGAATTTTTTAAAAAGGCCAAAATGGGGGTTAAGTGAATTTCCTTGTTAATATACGAATTTTACTCATTTTTGACCCTTTTTCTTTCACTTAAAAGGTCATAAAGTGGCCTAGCCTTATCGAATCGAAGCATGTAATAGTTCCTATGAAATCTAACAAGCATATATTCGAATTCCAAGGTTGATTTTATCATTTTCGAAAATGGATAAAATGAGGGTTAAGTGAATTTCCTTGTTAATTTACGGATTTTAATCGTTTTTGACCCTTTTTCTTTCACTAAAAAGGTCATAAAGTGGCCTAGCCTTATCGAATCGAAGCATGTAACAGTTCCTACGAAATCTAACAAGCATATCTACGACATCCATGGTTTATTTTAGAATTTTTAAAAACGGCCAAAATGGGGGTTAATTGAATTTCCTTGTTAATTTACGGATTTTACTCGTTTTTGACCCTTTTTCTTTCACTAAAAAGGTCATAAAGTGGCCTAGCCTTATCGAATCGAAGCATCTAATAGTTCCTAGGAAATCTAGCAAGCATATCTACGACATCCATGGTTTATTTTAGAATTTTTAAAAACGGCCAAAATGGGGGTTAAGTGAATTTCCTTGTTAATGTACGGATTTTACTCGTTTTTGACCCTTTTTCTTTCACTGAAAAGGTCATAAAATGGCCTAGCCATATCGAATCGAAGCATGTAATAGTTCGTAGGAAATCTAACAAGCATATCTACGACATCCATGGTTTATTTTAGAATTTTCAAAAACGGCCAAAATGGGGGTTAAGTGAATTTCCTTGTTAATATACGGATTTTACTCATTTTTGACCCTTTTTCTTTCACTAAAAAGGTCATAAAGTGGCCTAGTCTTATCGAATCGAAGCATGTAATAGTTCCTATGAAATCTAACAAGCATAAATTCGAATTCCAAGGTTGATTTTATCATTTTCGAAAATGGATAAAATGAGGGTTAAGTGAATTTCCTTGTTAATTTACGGATTTTACTCGTTTTTGACCCTTTTTCATTCACTAAAAAAGTCATAAAGTGGCCTAGCCTTATCGAATCGAAGCATGTAATAGTTCCTAGGAAATCTAACAAGCATATCTATGACATCCATGGTTTATTTTAGAATTTTTAAAAACGGCCAAAATGGGGGTTAATTGAATTTCCTTGTAAATTTACGGATTTTACTCGTTTTTGACCCTTTTTCTTTCACTAAAAAGGTCATAAAGTGGCCTAGCCTTTTCGAATCGAATCATCTAATAGTTCCTAGGAAATCTAGCAAGCATATCTACGACATCCATGGTTTATTTTAGAATTTTTAAAAACGGCCAAAATGGGGGTTAAGTGAATTTCCTTGTTAATGTACGGATTTTACTCGTTTATGACCCTTTTTCTTTCACTGAAATGGTCATAAAATGGCCTAGCCATATCGAATCGAAGCATGTAATAGTTCGTAGGAAATCTAACAAGCATATCTACGACATCCATGGTTTATTTTAGAATTTTTAAAAACGGCCAAAATGGGGGTTAAGTGAATTTCCTTGTTAATATACGGATTTTACTCATTTTTGACCCTTTTTCTTTCACTAAAAAGGTCATAAAGTGGCCTAGCCTTATCGAATCGAAGCATGTAATAGTTCCTAGGAAATCTAACAAGCATATCTACGACATCCATGGTTTATTTTAGAATTTTTTAAAAAGGCCAAAATGGGGGTTAAGTGAATTTCCTTGTTAATATACGGATTTTACTCATTTTTGACCCTTTTTCTTTCACTTAAAAGGTCATAAAGTGGCCTAGCCTTATCGAATCGAAGCATGTAATAGTTCCTATGAAATCTAACAAGCATATATTCGAATTCCAAGGTTGATTTTATCATTTTCGAAAATGGATAAAATGAGGGTTAAGTGAATTTCCTTGTTAATTTACGGATTTTACTCGTTTTTGACCCTTTTTCTTTCACTAAAAAGGTCATAAAGTGGCCTAGCCTTATCGAATCGAAGCATGTAATAGTTCCTAGGAAATCTAACAAGCATATCTACGACATCCATGGTTTATTTTAGAATTTTTAAAAACGGCCAAAATGGGGGTTAAGTGAATTTCCTTGTTAATGTACGGATTTTACTCGTTTTTGACCCTTTTTCTTTCACTGAAAAGGTCATAAAATGGCCTAGCCATATCGAATCGAAGCATGTAATAGTTCGTAGGAAATCTAACAAGCATATCTACGACATCCATGGTTTATTTTAGAATTTTCAAAAACGGCCAAAATGGGGGTTAAGTGAATTTCCTTGTTAATATACGGATTTTACTCATTTTTGACCCTTTTTCTTTCACTAAAAAGGTCATAAAGTGGCCTAGCCTTATCGAATCGAAGCATGTAATAGTTCCTAGGAAATCTAACAAGCATATCTACGACATCCATGGTTTATTTTAGAATTTTTTAAAAAGGCCAAAATGGGGGTTAAGTGAATTTCCTTGTTAATATACGGATTTTACTCATTTTTGACCCTTTTTCTTTCACTTAAAAGGTCATAAAGTGGCCTAGCCTTATCGAATCGAAGCATGTAATAGTTCCTATGAAATCTAACAAGCATATATTCGAATTCCAAGGTTGATTTTATCATTTTCGAAAATGGATAAAATGAGGGTTAAGTGAATTTCCTTGTTAATTTACGGATTTTACTCGTTTTTGACCCTTTTTCTTTCACTAAAAAGGTCATAAAGTGGCCTAGCCTTATCGAATCGAAGCATGTAATAGTTCCTAGGAAATCTAACAAGCATATCTACGACATCCATGGTTTATTTTAGAATTTTTAAAAACGGCCAAAATGGGGGTTAAGTGAATTTCCTTGTTAATGTACGGATTTTACTCGTTTTTGACCCTTTTTCTTTCACTGAAAAGGTCATAAAATGGCCTAGCCATATCGAATCGAAGCATGTAATAGTTCGTAGGAAATCTAACAAGCATATCTACGACATCCATGGTTTATTTTAGAATTTTCAAAAACGGCCAAAATGGGGGTTAAGTGAATTTCCTTGTTAATATACGGATTTTACTCATTTTTGACCCTTTTTCTTTCACTAAAAAGGTCATAAAGTGGCCTAGCCTTATCGAATCGAAGCATGTAATAGTTCCTATGAAATCTAACAAGCATATATTCGAATTCCAAGGTTGATTTTATCATTTTCGAAAATGGATAAAATGAGGGTTAAGTGAATTTCCTTGTTAATTTACGGATTTTACTCGTTTTTGACCCTTTTTCTTTCACTAAAAAGGTCATAAAGTGGCCTAGCCTTATCGAATCGAAGCATGTAATAGTTCCTAGGAAATCTAACAAGCATATCTACGACATCCATGGTTTATTTTAGAATTTTTAAAAACGGCCAAAATGGGGGTTAATTGAATTTCCTTGTTAATTTACGGATTTTACTCGTTTTTGACCCTTTTTCTTTCACTAAAAAGGTCATAAAGTGGCCTAGCCTTATCGAATCGAAGCATCTAATAGTTCCTAGGAAATGTAGCAAGCATATCTACGACATCCATGGTTTATTTTAGAATTTTTAAAAACGGCCAAAATGGGGGTTAAGTGAATTTCCTTGTTAATTTACGGATTTTACTCGTTTTTGACCATTTTTCTTTCACTTAAAAGGTCATAAAATGGCCTAGCCATATCGAATCGAAGCATGTAATGGTTCCTAGGAAATCTAACAAGCATATCTACGACATCCATGGTTTATTTTAGAATTTTTAAAAACGGCCAAAATGGGGGTTAAGTGAATTTTCTTGTTAATTTACGGATTTTACTCGTTTTTGACCCTTTTTCTTTCACTGAAAAGGTCATAAAGTGGCCTAGCCTTATCGAATCGAAGCATGTAATAGTTCCTAGGAAATCTAACAAGCATATCTACGACATCCATGGTTTATTTTAGAATTTTAAAAAACGGCCAAAATGGGGGTTAATTGAATTTCCTTGTTAATTTACGGATTTTACTCGTTTTTAACCCTTTTTCTTTCACTAAAAAGGTCATAAAGTGGCCTAGCCTTATCGAATCGAAGCATCTAATAGTTCCTAGGAAATCTAGCAAGCATATCTACGACATCCATGGTTTATTTTAGAATTTTAAAAACGGCCAAAATGGGGGTTAAGTGAATTTCCTTTTTAATTTACGGATTTTACTCGTTTTTGACCATTTTTCTTTCACTGAAAAGGTCATAAAATGGCCTGGCCATATCGAATCGAAGCATGTAATAGTTCCTAGGAAATCTAACAAGCATATCTACGACATCCATGGTTTATTTTAGAATTTTTAAAAACGGCCAAAATGGGGGTTAATTGAATTTCCTTGTTAATTTACGGATTTTACTCGTTTTTGAACCTTTTTCTTTCACTGAAAAGGTCATAAAGTGGCCTAGCCTTATCGAATCGAAGCATGTAATAGTTCCTAGGAAATCTAACAAGCATATCTACGACATCCATGGTTTATTTTAGAATTTTTTAAAAAGGCCAAAATGGGGGTTAAGTGAATTTCCTTGTTAATATACAGATTTTTCTCATTTTTGACCCTTTTTCTTTCACTAAAAAGGTCATAAAGTGGCCTAGCCTTATCGAATCGAAGCATGTAATAGTTCCTATGAAATCTAACAAGCATATATTCGAATTCCAAGGTTGATTTTATCATTTTCGAAAATGGATAAAATGAGGGTTAAGTGAATTTCCTTGTTAATTTACGGATTTTACTCGTTTTTGACCCTTTTTCTTTCACTAAAAAGGTCATAAAGTGGCCTAGCCTTATCGAAACGAAGCATGTAATAATTCCTAGGAAATCTAACAAGCATATCTACGACATCCATGGTTTATTTTAGAATTTTTAAAAACGGCCAAAATGGGGGTTAATTGAATTTCCTTGTTAATTTACGGATTTTACTCGTTTTTGACCCTTTTTCTTTCACTGAAAAGGTCATAAAGTGGCCTAGCCTTATCGAATCGAAGCATGTAATAGTTCCTAGGAAATCTAACAAGCATATCTACGACATCCATGGTTTATTTTAGAATTTTTTAAAAAGGCCAAAATGGGGGTTAAGTGAATTTCCTTGTTAATATACAGATTTTACTCATTTTTTACCCTTTTTCTTTCACTAAAAAGGTCATAAAGTGGCCTAGCCTTATCGAATCGAAGCATGTAATAGTTCCTATGAAATCTAACAAGCATATATTCGAATTCCAAGGTTGATTTGATCATTTTCGAAAATGGATAAAATGAGGGTTAAGTGAATTTCCTTGTTAATTTACGGATTTTACTCGTTTTTGACCCTTTTTCTTTCACTAAAAAGGTCATAAAGTGGCCTAGCCTTATCGAATCGAAGCATGTAATAATTCCTAGGAAATCTAACAAGCATATCTACGACATCCATGGTTTATTTTAGAATTTTTAAAAACGGCCAAAATGGGGGTTAATTGAATTTCCTTGTTAATTTACGGATTTTAATCGTTTTTGACCCTTTTTCTTTCACTAAAAAGGTCATAAAGTGGCCTAGCCTTATCGAATCGAAGCATCTAATAGTTCCTAGGAAATCTAGCAAGCATATCTACGACATCCATGGTTTATTTTAGAATTTTTAAAAACGGCCAAAATGGGGGTTAAGTGAATTTCCTTGTTAATTTACGGATTTTACT
The DNA here is from genome assembly GCF_051527215.1 of Medicago sativa. Classification (NCBI taxonomy): domain Eukaryota; kingdom Viridiplantae; phylum Streptophyta; class Magnoliopsida; order Fabales; family Fabaceae; genus Medicago; species Medicago sativa. The sequence goes on along the minus strand of NC_140749.1, from coordinate 25,465,597 downwards.
CGTTTTTGACCATTTTTCTTTCACTGAAAAGGTCATAAAATGGCCTAGCCATATCGAATCGAAGCATGTAATAGTTCCTAGGAAATCTAACAAGCATATCTACGACATCCATGGTTTATTTTAGAATTTTTAAAAACGGCCAAAATGGGGGTTAAGTGAATTTTCTTGTTAATTTACGGATTTTACTCGTTTTTGACCCTTTTTCTTTCACTGAAAAGGTCATAAAGTGGCCTAGCCTTATCGAATCAAAGCATGTAATAGTTCCTAGGAAATCTAACAAGCATATCTACGACATCCATGGTTTATTTTAGAATTTTTTAAAAAGGCCAAAATGGGGGTTAAGTGAATTTCCTTGTTAATATACGGATTTTACTCATTTTTGACCCTTTTTCTTTCACTAAAAAGGTCATCAAGTGGCCTAGCCTTATCGAATCGAAGCATGTAATAGTTCCTAAGAAATCTAACAAGCATATCTACGACATCCATGGTTTATTTTAGAATTTTTAAAAACGGCCAAAATGGGGGTTAATTGAATTTCCTTGTTAATTTACGGATTTTACTCGTTTTTGACCCTTTTTCTTTCACTAAAAAGGTCACAAAGTGGCCTAGCCTTATCGAATCGAAGCATCTAATAGTTCCTAGGAAATCTAACAAGCATATCTACGACATCCATGATTTATTTTAGAATTTTTTAAAAAGGCCAAAATGGGGGTTAAGTGAATTTCCTTGTTAATATACGGATTTTACTCATTTTTGACCCTTTTTCTTTCACTAAAAAGGTCATAAAGTGGCCTAGCCTTATCGAATCGAAGCATGTAATAGTTCCTATGAAATCTAACAAGCATATATTCGAATTCCAAGGTTGATTTTATCATTTTCGAAAATGGATAAAATGAGGGTTAAGTGAATTTCCTTGTTAATTTACGGATTTTACTCGTTTTTGACCCTTTTTCTTTCACTAAAAAGGTCATAAAGTGGCCTAGCCTTATCGAATCGAAGCATGTAATAGTTCCTAGGAAATCTAACAAGCATATCTACGACATCCATGGTTTATTTTAGAATTTTTTAAAAAGGCCAAAATGGGGGTTAAGTGAATTTCCTTGTTAATTTACGGATTTTACTCGTTTTTGACCATTTTTCTTTCACTGAAAAGGTCATAAAATGGCCTAGCCATATCGAATCGAAGCATGTAATAGTTCCTAGGAAATATAACAAGCATATCTACGACATCCATGGTTTATTTTAGAATTTTTAAAAACGGCCAAAATGGGGGTTAAGTGAATTTTCTTGTTAATTTACGGATTTTACTCGTTTTTGACCCTTTTTCTTTCACTGAAAAGGTCATAAAGTGGCCTAGCCTTATCGAATCAAAGCATGTAATAGTTCCTAGGAAATCTAACAAGCATATCTACGACATCCATGGTTTATTTTAGAATTTTTTAAAAAGGCCAAAATGGGGGTTAAGTGAATTTCCTTGTTAATATACGGATTTTACTCATTTTTGACCCTTTTTCTTTCACTAAAAAGGTCATCAAGTGGCCTAGCCTTATCGAATCGAAGCATGTAATAGTTCCTAAGAAATCTAACAAGCATATCTACGACATCCATGGTTTATTTTAGAATTTTTAAAAACGGCCAAAATGGGGGTTAATTGAATTTCCTTGTTAATTTACGGATTTTACTCGTTTTTGACCCTTTTTCTTTCACTAAAAAGGTCACAAAGTGGCCTAGCCTTATCGAATCGAAGCATCTAATAGTTCCTAGGAAATCTAACAAGCATATCTACGACATCCATGATTTATTTTAGAATTTTTTAAAAAGGCCAAAATGGGGGTTAAGTGAATTTCCTTGTTAATATACGGATTTTACTCATTTTTGACCCTTTTTCTTTCACTAAAAAGGTCATAAAGTGGCCTAGCCTTATCGAATCGAAGCATGTAATAGTTCCTATGAAATCTAACAAGCATATATTCGAATTCCAAGGTTGATTTTATCATTTTCGAAAATGGATAAAATGAGGGTTAAGTGAATTTCCTTGTTAATTTACGGATTTTACTCGTTTTTGACCCTTTTTCTTTCACTAAAAAGGTCATAAAGTGGCCTAGCCTTATCGAATCGAAGCATGTAATAGTTCCTAGGAAATCTAACAAGCATATCTACGACATCCATGGTTTATTTTAGAATTTTTTAAAAAGGCCAAAATGGGGGTTAAGTGAATTTCCTTGTTAATTTACGGATTTTACTCGTTTTTGACCATTTTTCTTTCACTGAAAAGGTCATAAAATGGCCTAGCCATATCGAATCGAAGCATGTAATAGTTCCTAGGAAATATAACAAGCATATCTACGACATCCATGGTTTATTTTAGAATTTTTAAAAACGGCCAAAATGGGGGTTAAGTGAATTTTCTTGTTAATTTACGGATTTTACTCGTTTTTGACCCTTTTTCTTTCACTGAAAAGGTCATAAAGTGGCCTAGCCTTATCGAATCAAAGCATGTAATAGTTCCTAGGAAATCTAACAAGCATATCTACGACATCCATGGTTTATTTTAGAATTTTTTAAAAAGGCCAAAATGGGGGTTAAGTGAATTTCCTTGTTAATATACGGATTTTACTCATTTTTGACCCTTTTTCTTTCACTAAAAAGGTCATCAAGTGGCCTAGCCTTATCGAATCGAAGCATGTAATAGTTCCTATGAAATCTAACAAGAATATATTCGAATTCCAAGGTTGATTTTATCATTTTCGAAAATGGATAAAATGAGGGTTAAGTGAATTTTCTTGTTAATTTACGGATTTTACTCGTTTTTGACCCTTTTTCTTTCACTAAAAAGGTCATAAAATGGCCTAGCCATATCGAATCGAAGCATGTAATAGTTCCTAGGAAATATAACAAGCATATCTACGACATCCATGGTTTATTTTAGAATTTTTAAAAACGGCCAAAATGGGGGTTAATTGAATTTCCTTGTTAATTTACGGATTTTACTCGTTTTTGACCCTTTTTCTTTCACTGAAAAGGTCATAAAGTGGCCTAGCCTTATCGAATCAAAGCATGTAATAGTTCCAAGGAAATCTAACAAGCATATCTACGACATCCATGGTTTATTTTAGAATTTTTTAAAAAGGCCAAAATGGGGGTTAAGTGAATTTCCTTGTTAATATACTGATTTTACTCATTTTTGACCCTTTTTCTTTCACTAAAAAGGTCATAAAGTGGCCTAGCCTTATCGAATCGAAGCATGTAATAGTTTCTAGGAAATCTAACAAGCATATCTACAACATCCATGGTTTATTTTAGAATTTTTAAAAACGGCCAAAATTGGGGTTAAGTGAATTTTCTTGTTAATTTACGGATTTTACTCGTTTTTGACCCTTTTTCTTTCACTGAAAAGGTCATAAAGTGGCCTAGCCTTATCGAATCGAAGCATGTAATAGTTCCTAGGAAATCTAACAAGCATATCTACGACATCCATGGTTTATTTTAGAATTTTTTAAAAAGGGCAAAATGGGGGTTAAGTGAATTTCCTTGTTAATATACGGATTTTACTCATTTTTGACCCTTTTTCTTTCACTAAAAAGGTCATAAAGTGGCATAGCCTTATCGAATCGAAACATGTAATAGTTCCTATGAAATCTAACAAGCATATATTCGAATTCCAAGGTTGATTTTATCATTTTCGAAAATGGATAAAATGCGGGTTAAGTGAATTTCCTTGTTAATTTACGGATTTTACTCGTTTTTGACTCTTTTTCTTTCACTAAAAAGGTCATAAAGTGGCCTAGCCTTATCGAATCGAAGCATGTAATAGTTCCTAGGAAATCTAACAAGCATATCTACGACATCCATCGTTTATTTTAGAATTTTTTAAAAAGGCCAAAATGGGGGTTAAGTGAATTTCCTTGTTAATTTACGGATTTTACTCGTTTTTGACCATTTTTCTTTCACTGAAAAGGTCATAAAATGGCCTAGCCATATCGAATCGAAGCATGTAATAGTTCCTAGGAAATCTAACAAGCATATCTACGACATCCATGGTTTATTTTAGAATTTTTAAAAACGGCCAAAATGGGGGTTAAGTGAATTTTCTTGTTAATTTACGGATTTTACTCGTTTTTGACCCTTTTTCTTTCACTGAAAAGGTCATAAAGTGGCCTAGCCTTATCGAATCAAAGCATGTAATAGTTCCTAGGAAATCTAACAAGCATATCTACGACATCCATGGTTTATTTTAGAATTTTTTAAAAAGGCCAAAATGGGGGTTAAGTGAATTTCCTTGTTAATATACGGATTTTACTCATTTTTGACCCTTTTTCTTTCACTAAAAAGGTCATCAAGTGGCCTAGCCTTATCGAATCGAAGCATGTAATAGTTCCTATGAAATCTAACAAGAATATATTCGTATTCCAAGGTTGATTTTATCATTTTCGAAAATGGATAAAATGAGGGTTAAGTGAATTTTCTTGTTAATTTACGGATTTTACTCGTTTTTGACCCTTTTTCTTTCACTAAAAAGGTCATAAAGTGGCCTAGCCTTATCGAATCGAAGCATGTAATAGTTCCTAAGAAATCTAACAAGCATATCTACGACATCCATGGTTTATTTTAGAATTTTTAAAAACGGCCAAAATGGGGGTTAATTGAATTTCCTTGTTAATTTACGGATTTTACTCGTTTTTGACCCTTTTTCTTTCACTGAAAAGGTCATAAAGTGGCCTAGCCTTATCGAATCGAAGCATGTAATAGTTCCAAGGAAATCTAAAAAGCATATCTACGACATCCATGGTTTATTTTAGAATTTTTTAAAAAGGCCAAAATGGGGGTTAAGTGAATTTCCTTGTTAATATACTGATTTTACTCATTTTTGACCCTTTTTCTTTCACTAAAAAGGTCATAAAGTGGCCTAGCCTTATCGAATCGAAGCATGTAATAGTTTCTAGGAAATCTAACAAGCATATCTACAACATCCATGGTTTATTTTAGAATTTTTAAAAACGGCCAAAATTGGGGTTAAGTGAATTTTCTTGTTAATTTACGGATTTTACTCGTTTTTGACCCTTTTTCTTTCACTGAAAAGGTCATAAAGTGGCCTAGCCTTATCGAATCGAAGCATGTAATAGTTCCTAGGAAATCTAACAAGCATATCTACGACATCCATGGTTTATTTTAGAATTTTTTAAAAAGGGCAAAATGGGGGTTAAGTGAATTTCCTTGTTAATATACGGATTTTACTCATTTTTGACCCTTTTTCTTTCACTAAAAAGGTCATAAAGTGGCATAGCCTTATCGAATCGAAACATGTAATAGTTCCTATGAAATCTAACAAGCATATATTCGAATTCCAAGGTTGATTTTATCATTTTCGAAAATGGATAAAATGCGGGTTAAGTGAATTTCCTTGTTAATTTACGGATTTTACTCGTTTTTGACTCTTTTTCTTTCACTAAAAAGGTCATAAAGTGGCCTAGCCTTATCGAATCGAAGCATGTAATAGTTCCTAGGAAATCTAACAAGCATATCTACGACATCCATGGTTTATTTTAGAATTTTTAAAAACGGCCAAAATGGGGGTTAATTGAATTTCCTTGTTAATTTACGGATTTTACTCGTTTTTGACCCTTTTTCTTTCACTAAAAAGGTCATAAAGTCGCCTAGCCTTATTGAATCGAAGCATCTAATAGTTCCTAGGAAATCTAACAAGCATATCTACGACATCCATGGTTTATTTAAGAATTTTTTAAAAAGGCCAAAATGGGGGTTAAGTGAATTTCCTTGTTAATATACGGATTTTACTCATTTTTGACCCTTTTTCTTTCACTAAAAAGGTCATAAAGTGGCCTAGCCTTATCGAATCGAAGCATGTAATAGTTCCTATGAAATCTAACAAGCATATATTCGAATTCCAAGGTTGATTTTATCATTTTCGAAAATGGATAAAATGAGGGTTAAGTGAATTTCCTTGTTAATTTACGGATTTTACTCGTTTTTGACCCTTTTTCTTTCACTAAAAAGGTCATAAAGTGGCCTAGCCTTATCGAATCGAAGCATGTAATAGTACCTAGGAAATCTAACAAGCATATCTACGACATCCATGGTTTATTTTAGAATTTTTTAAAAAGGCCAAAATGGGGGTTAAGTGAATTTCCTTGTTAATTTACGGATTTTACTCGTTTTTGACCATTTTTCTTTCACTGAAAAGGTCATAAAATGGCCTAGCCATATCGAATCGAAGCATGTAATAGTTCCTAGGAAATCTAACAAGCATATCTACGACATCCATGGTTTATTTTAGAATTTTTAAAAACGGCCAAAATGGGGGTTAAGTGAATTTTCTTGTTAATTTACGGATTTTACTCGTTTTTGACCCTTTTTCTTTCACTGAAAAGGTCATAAAGTGGCCTAGCCTTATCGAATCGAAGCATGTAATAGTTCCTAGGAAATCTAACAAGCATATCTACGACATCCATGGTTTATTTTAGAATTTTTTAAAAAGGGCAAAATGGGGGTTAAGTGAATTTCCTTGTTAATATACGGATTTTACTCATTTTTGACCCTTTTTCTTTCACTAAAAAGGTCATAAAGTGGCCTAGCCTTATCGAATCGAAACATGTAATAGTTCCTATGAAATCTAACAAGCATATATTCGAATTCCAAGGTTGATTTTATCATTTTCGAAAATGGATAAAATGAGGGTTAAGTGAATTTCCTTGTTAATTTACGGATTTTACTCGTTTTTGACCCTTTTTCTTTCACTAAAAAGGTCATAAAGTGGCCTAGCCTTATCGAATCGAAGCATGTAATAATTCCTAGGAAATCTAACAAGCATATCTACGACATCCATGGTTTATTTTAGAATTTTTAAAAACGGCCAAAATGGGGGTTAATTGAATTTCCTTGTTAATTTACGGATTTTAATCGTTTTTGACCCTTTTTCTTTCACTAAAAAGGTCATAAAGTGGCCTAGCCTTATCGAATCGAAGCATCTAATAGTTCCTAGGAAATCTAGCAAGCATATCTACGACATCCATGGTTTATTTTAGAATTTTTAAAAACGGCCAAAATGGGGGTTAAGTGAATTTCCTTGTTAATTTACGGATTTTACTCGTTTTTGACCATTTTTCTTTCACTGAAAAGGTCATAAAATGGCCTAGCCATATCGAATCGAAGCATGTAATAGTTCCTAGGAAATCTAACAAGCATATCTACGACATCCATGGTTTATTTTAGAATTTTTAAAAACGGCCAAAATGGGGGTTAAGTGAATTTTCTTGTTAATTTACGGATTTTACTCGTTTTTGACCCTTTTTCTTTCACTAAAAAGGTCATAAAGTGGCCTAGCCTTATCGAATCGAAGCATCTAATAGTTCCTAGGAAATCTAACAAGCATATCTACGACATCCATGGTTTATTTTAGAATTTTTAAAAACGGCCAAAATGGGGGTTAATTGAATTTCCTTGTTAATTTACGGATTTTAATCGTTTTTGACCCTTTTTCTTTCACTAAAAAGGTCATAAAGTGGCCTAGCCTTATCGAATCGAAGCATCTAATAGTTCCTAGGAAATCTAGCAAGCATATCTACGACATCCATGGTTTATTTTAGAATTTTTAAAAACGGCCAAAATGGGGGTTAAGTGAATTTCCTTGTTAATTTACGGATTTTACTCGTTTTTGACCATTTTTCTTTCACTGAAAAGGTCATAAAATGGCCTAGCCATATCGAATCGAAGCATGTAATAGTTCCTAGGAAATCTAACAAGCATATCTACGACATCCATGGTTTATTTTAGAATTTTTAAAAACGTCCAAAATGGGGGTTAAGTGAATTTCCTTGTTAATATACGGATTTTACTCGTTTTTGACTCTTTTTCTTTCACTAAAAAGGTCATAAAGTGGCCTAGCCTTATCGAATCGAAGCATGTAATAGTTCCTAGGAAATCTAACAAGCATATCTACGACATCCATGGTTTATTTTAGAATTTTTAAAAACGGCCAAAATGGGGTTTAATTGAATTTCCTTGTTAATTTACGGATTTTACTCGTTTTTGACCCTTTTTCTTTCACTAAAAAGGTCATAAAGTGGCCTAGCCTTATCGAATCGAAGCATGTAATAGTTCCTAAGAAATCTAACAAGCATATCTACGACATCCATGGTTTATTTTAGAATTTTTAAAAACGGCCAAAATGGGGGTTAATTGAATTTCCTTGTTAATTTACGGATTTTACTCGTTTTTGACCCTTTTTCTTTCACTGAAAAGGTCATAAAGTGGCCTAGCCTTATCGAATCGAAGCATGTAATAGTTCCAAGGAAATCTAACAAGCATATCTACGACATCCATGGTTTATTTTAGAATTTTTTAAAAAGGCCAAAATGGGGGTTAAGTGAATTTCCTTGTTAATATACTGATTTTACTCATTTTTGACCCTTTTTCTTTCACTAAAAAGGTCATAAAGTGGCCTAGCCTTATCGAATCGAAGCATGTAATAGTTTCTAGGAAATCTAACAAGCATATCTACAACATCCATGGTTTATTTTAGAATTTTTAAAAACGGCCAAAATTGGGGTTAAGTGAATTTTCTTGTTAATTTACGGATTTTACTCGTTTTTGACCCTTTTTCTTTCACTGAAAAGGTCATAAAGTGGCCTAGCCTTATCGAATCGAAGCATGTAATAGTTCCTAGGAAATCTAACAAGCATATCTACGACATCCATGGTTTATTTTAGAATTTTTTAAAAAGGGCAAAATGGGGGTTAAGTGAATTTCCTTGTTAATATACGGATTTTACTCATTTTTGACCCTTTTTCTTTCACTAAAAAGGTCATAAAGTGGCATAGCCTTATCGAATCGAAACATGTAATAGTTCCTATGAAATCTAACAAGCATATATTCGAATTCCAAGGTTGATTTTATCATTTTCGAAAATGGATAAAATGCGGGTTAAGTGAATTTCCTTGTTAATTTACGGATTTTACTCGTTTTTGACTCTTTTTCTTTCACTAAAAAGGTCATAAAGTGGCCTAGCCTTATCGAATCGAAGCATGTAATAGTTCCTAGGAAATCTAACAAGCATATCTACGACATCCATGGTTTATTTTAGAATTTTTAAAAACGGCCAAAATGGGGGTTAATTGAATTTCCTTGTTAATTTACGGATTTTACTCGTTTTTGACCCTTTTTCTTTCACTAAAAAGGTCATAAAGTCGCCTAGCCTTATCGAATCGAAGCATCTAATAGTTCCTAGGAAATCTAACAAGCATATCTACGACATCCATGGTTTATTTTAGAATTTTTTAAAAAGGCCAAAATGGGGGTTAAGTGAATTTCCTTGTTAATATACGGATTTTACTCATTTTTGACCCTTTTTCTTTCACTAAAAAGGTCATAAAGTGGCCTAGCCTTATCGAATCGAAGCATGTAATAGTTCCTATGAAATCTAACAAGCATATATTCGAATTCCAAGGTTGATTTTATCATTTTCGAAAATGGATAAAATGAGGGTTAAGTGAATTTCCTTGTTAATTTACGGATTTTACTCGTTTTTGACCCTTTTTCTTTCACTAAAAAGGTCATAAAGTGGCCTAGCCTTATCGAATCGAAGCATGTAATAGTTCCTAGGAAATCTAACAAGCATATCTACGACATCCATGGTTTATTTTAGAATTTTTTAAAAAGGCCAAAATGGGGGTTAAGTGAATTTCCTTGTTAATATACAGATTTTACTCATTTTTGACCCTTTTTCTTTCACTAAAAAGGTCATAAAGTGGCCTAGCCTTATCGAATCGAAGCATGTAATAGTTCCTATGAAATCTAACAAGCATATATTCGAATTCCAAGGTTGATTTGATCATTTTTGAAAATGGATAAAATGAGGGTTAAGTGAATTTCCTTGTTAATTTACGGATTTTACTCGTTTTTGACCCTTTTTCTTTCACTAAAAAGGTCATAAAGTGGCCTAGCCTTATCGAATCGAAGCATCTAATAGTTCCTAGGAAATCTAGCAAGCATATCTACGACATCCATGGTTTATTTTAGAATTTTTAAAAACGGCCAAAATGGGGGTTAAGTGAATTTCCTTGTTAATTTACGGATTTTACTCGTTTTGGACCATTTTTCTTTCACTGAAAAGGTCATAAAATGGCCTAGCCATATCGAATCGAAGCATGTAATAGTTCCTAGGAAATCTAACAAGCATATCTACGACATCCATGGTTTATTTTTGAATTTTTAAAAACGGCCAAAATGGGGGTTAAGTGATTTTTCTTGTTAATTTACGGATTTTACTCGTTTTTGACCCTTTTTCTTTCACTGAAAAGGTCATAAAGTGGCCTAGCCTTATCGAATCGAAGCATGTAATAGTTCCTAGGAAATCTAACAAGCATATCTACGACATCCATGGTTTATTTTAGAATTTTTTAAAAAGGGCAAAATGGGGGTTAAGTGAATTTCCTTGTTAATATACGGATTTTACTCATTTTTGACCCTTTTTCTTTCACTAAAAAGGTCATAAAGTGGCATAGCCTTATCGAATCGAAACATGTAATAGTTCCTATGAAATCTAACAAGCATATATTCGAATTCCAAGGTTGATTTTATCATTTTCGAAAATGGATAAAAATGCGGGTTAAGTGAATTTCCTTGTTAATTTACGGATTTTACTCGTTTTTGACTCTTTTTCTTTCACTAAAAAGGTCATAAAGTGGCCTAGCCTTATCGAATCGAAGCATGTAATAGTTCCTAGGAAATCTAACAAGCATATCTACGACATCCATGGTTTATTTTAGAATTTTTAAAAACGGCCAAAATGGGGGTTAATTGAATTTCCTTGTTAATTTACGGATTTTACTCGTTTTTGACCCTTTTTCTTTCACTAAAAAGGTCATAAAGTCGCCTAGCCTTATCGAATCGAAGCATCTAATAGTTCCTAGGAAATCTAACAAGCATATCTACGACATCCATGGTTTATTTTAGAATTTTTTAAAAAGGCCAAAATGGGGGTTAAGTGAATTTCCTTGTTAATATACGGATTTTACTCATTTTTGACCCTTTTTCTTTCACTAAAAAGGTCATAAAGTGGCCTAGCCTTATCGAATCGAAGCATGTAATAGTTCCTATGAAATCTAACAAGCATATATTCGAATTCCAAGGTTGATTTTATCATTTTCGAAAATGGATAAAATGAGGGTTAAGTGAATTTCCTTGTTAATTTACGGATTTTACTCGTTTTTGACCCTTTTTCTTTCACTAAAAAGGTCATAAAGTGGCCTAGCCTTATCGAATCGAAGCATGTAATAGTTCCTAGGAAATCTAACAAGCATATCTACGACATCCATGGTTTATTTTAGAATTTTTTAAAAAGGCCAAAATGGGGGTTAAGTGAATTTCCTTGTTAATATACAGATTTTACTCATTTTTGACCCTTTTTCTTTCACTAAAAAGGTCATAAAGTGGCCTAGCCTTATCGAATCGAAGCATGTAATAGTTCCTATGAAATCTAACAAGCATATATTCGAATTCCAAGGTTGATTTGATCATTTTCGAAAATGGATAAAATGAGGGTTAAGTGAATTTCCTTGTTAATTTACGGATTTTACTCGTTTTTGACCCTTTTTCTTTCACTAAAAAGGTCATAAAGTGGCCTAGCCTTATCGAATCGAAGCATGTAATAATTCCTAGGAAATCTAACAAGCATATCTACGACATCCATGGTTTATTTTAGAATTTTTAAAAACGGCCAAAATGGGGGTTAATTGAATTTCCTTGCTAATTTACGGATTTTAATCGTTTTTGACCCTTTTTCTTTCACTAAAAAGGTCATAAAGTGGCCTAGCCTTATCGAATCGAAGCATCTAATAGTTCCTAGGAAATCTAGCAAGCATATCTACGACATCCATGGTTTATTTTAGAATTTTTAAAAACGGCCAAAATGGGGGTTAAGTGAATTTCCTTGTTAATTTACGGATTTTACTCGTTTTGGACCATTTTTCTTTCACTGAAAAGGTCATAAAATGGCCTAGCCATATCGAATCGAAGCATGTAATAGTTCCTAGGAAATCTAACAAGCATATCTACGACATCCATGGTTTATTTTAGAATTTTTAAAAACGGCCAAAATGGGGGTTAAGTGATTTTTCTTGTTAATTTACGGATTTTACTCGTTTTTGACCCTTTTTCTTTCACTGAAAAGGTCAAAAAGTGGCCTAGCCTTATCGAATCGAAGCATGTAATAGTTCCTAGGAAATCTAACAAGCATATCTACGACATCCATGGTTTATTTTATAATTTTTTAAAAAGGCCAAAATGGGGGTTAAGTGAATTTCCTTGTTAATATACAGATTTTACTCATTTTTGACCCTTTTTCTTTCACTAAAAAGGTCATAAAGTGGCCTAGCCTTATCGAATCGAAGCATGTAATAGTTCCCATGAAATCTAACAAGCATATATTCGAATTCCAAGGTTGATTTGATCATTTTCGAAAATGGATAAAATGAGGGTTAAGTGAATTTCCTTGTTAATTTACGGATTTTACTCGTTTTTGACCCTTTTTCTTTCACTAAAAAGGTCATAAAGTGGCTTAGCCTTATCGAATCGAAGCATGTAATAGTTCCTAAGAAATCTAACAAGCATATCTACGACATCCATGGTTTATTTTAGAATTTTTAAAAACGGCCAAAATGGAGGTAAATTGAATTTCCTTGTTAATTTACGGATTTTACTCGTTTTTGACCCTTTTTCTTTCACTGAAAAGGTCAAAAAGTGGCCTAGCCTTATCGAATCGAAGCATGTAATAATTCTTAGGAAATCTAACAAGCATATCTACGACATCCATGGTTTATTTTAGAATTTTTAAAAACGGCCAAAATGGGGGTTAATTGAATTTCCTTGCTAATTTACGGATTTTAATCGTTTTTGACCCTTTTTCTTTCACTAAAAAGGTCATAAAGTGGCCTAGCCTTATCGAATCGAAGCATCTAATAGTTCCTAGGAAATCTAGCAAGCATATCCACGACATCCATGGTTTATTTTAGAATTTTTAAAAACGGCCAAAATGGGGGTTAAGTGAATTTCCTTGTTAATTTACGGATTTTACTCGTTTTGGACCATTTTTCTTTCACTGAAAAGGTCATAAAATGGCCTAGCCATATCGAATCGAAGCATGTAATAGTTCCTAGGAAATCTAACAAGCATATCTACGACATCCATGGTTTATTTTAGAATTTTTAAAAACGGCCAAAATGGGGGTTAAGTGAATTTTCTTGTTAATTTACGGATTTTACTCGTTTTTGACCCTTTTTCTTTCACTGAAAAGGTCAAAAAGTGGCCTAGCCTTATCGAATCGAAGCATGTAATAGTTCCTAGGAAATCTAACAAGCATATCTACGACATCCATGGTTTATTTTATAATTTTTTAAAAAGGCCAAAATGGGGGTTAAGTGAATTTCCTTGTTAATATACAAATTTTACTCATTTTTGACCCTTTTTCTTTCACTAAAAAGGTCATAAAGTGGCTTAGCCTTATCGAATCGAAGCATGTAATAGTTCCTAAGAAATCTAACAAGCATATCTACGACATCCATGGTTTATTTTAGAATTTTTAAAAACGGCCAAAATGGGGGTTAATTGAATTTCCTTGTTAATTTACGGATTTTACTCGTTTTTGACCCTTTTTCTTTCACTGAAAAGGTCAAAAAGTGGCATAGCCTTATCGAATCGAAGCATGTAATAGTTCCTAGGAAATCTAACAAGCATATCTACGACATCCATGGTTTATTTTATAATTTTTTAAAAAGGCCAAAATGGGGGTTAAGTGAATTTCCTTGTTAATATACGGATTTTACTCATTTTTGACCCTTTTTCTTTCACTAAAAAGGTCATAAAGTGGCCTAGCCTTATCGAATCGAAGCATGTAATAGTTCCTATGAAATCTAACAAGAATATATTCGAATTCCAAGGTTGATTTTATCATTTTCGAAAATGGATAAAATGAGGGTTAAGTGAATTTCCTTGTTAATTTATGGATTTTACTCGTTTTTGACCCTGTTTCTTTCACTAAAAAGGTCATAAAGTGGCCTAGCCTTATCGAATCGAAGCATGTAATAGTTCCTAGGAAATCTAACAAGCATATCTACGACATCCATGGTTTATTTTAGAATTTTTTAAAAAGGACAAAATGGGGGTTAAGTGAATTTCCTTGTTAATATACAGATTTTACTCATTTTTGACCCTTTTTCTTTCACTAAAAAGGTCATAAAGTGGCCTAGCCTTATCGAATCGAAGCATGTAATAATTCCTAGGAAATCTAACAAGCATATCTACGACATCCATGGTTTATTTTAGAATTTTTAAAAACGGCCAAAATGGGGGTTAATTGAATTTCCTTGCTAATTTACGGATTTTAATCGTTTTTGACCCTTTTTCTTTCACTAAAAAGGTCATAAAGTGGCCTAGCCTTATCGAATCGAAGCATGTAATAGTTCCTAGGAAATCTAACAAGCATATCTACGACATCCATGGTTTATTTTATAATTTTTTAAAAAGGCCAAAATGGGGGTTAAGTGAATTTCCTTGTTAATATACGGATTTTACTCATTTTTGACCCTTTTTCTTTCACTAAAAAGGTCATAAAGTGGCCTAGCCTTATCGAATCGAAGCATGTAATAGTTCCTATGAAATCTAACAAGAATATATTCGAATTCCAAGGTTGATTTTATCATTTTCGAAAATGGATAAAATGAGGGTTAAGTGAATTTCCTTGTTAATTTATGGATTTTACTCGTTTTTGACCCTGTTTCTTTCACTAAAAAGGTCATAAAGTGGCCTAGCCTTATCGAATCGAAGCATGTAATAGTTCCTAGGAAATCTAACAAGCATATCTACGACATCCATGGTTTATTTTAGAATTTTTTAAAAAGGACAAAATGGGGGTTAAGTGAATTTCCTTGTTAATATACAGATTTTACTCATTTTTGACCCTTTTTCTTTCACTAAAAAGGTCATAAAGTGGCCTAGCCTTATCGAATCGAAGCATGTAATAATTCCTAGGAAATCTAACAAGCATATCTACGACATCCATGGTTTATTTTAGAATTTTTAAAAACGGCCAAAATGGGGGTTAATTGAATTTCCTTGCTAATTTACGGATTTTAATCGTTTTTGACCCTTTTTCTTTCACTAAAAAGGTCATAAAGTGGCCTAGCCTTATCGAATCGAAGCATCTAATAGTTCCTAGGAAATCTAGCAAGCATATCTACGACATCCATGGTTTATTTTAGAATTTTTAAAAACGGCCAAAATGGGGGTTAAGTGAATTTCCTTGTTAATTTACGGATTTTACTCGTTTTGGGCCATTTTTCTTTCACTGAAAAGGTCATAAAATGGCCTAGCCATATCGAATTGAAGCATGTAATAGTTCCTAGGAAATCTAACAAGCATATCTACGACATCCATGGTTTATTTTAGAATTTTTAAAAACGGCCAAAATGGGGGTTAAGTGAATTTTCTTGTTAATTTACGGATTTTACTCGTTTTTGACCCTTTTTCTTTCACTGAAAAGGTCAAAAAGTGGCCTAGCCTTATCGAATCGAAGCATGTAATAGTTCCTAGGAAATCTAACAAGCATATCTACGACATCCATGGTTTATTTTATAATTTTTTAAAAAGGCCAAAATGGGGGTTAAGTGAATTTCCTTGTTAATATACAGATTTTACTCATTTTTGACCCTTTTTCTTTCACTAAAAAGGTCATAAAGTGGCCTAGCCTTATCGAATCGAAGCATGTAATAGTTCCTATGAAATCTAACAAGCATATATTCGAATTCCAAGGTTGATTTGATCATTTTCGAAAATGGATAAAATGAGGGTTAAGTGAATTTCCTTGTTAATTTACGGATTTTACTCGTTTTTGACCCTTTTTCTTTCACTAAAAAGGTCATAAAGTGGCTTAGCCTTATCGAATCGAAGCATGTAATAGTTCCTAAGAAATCTAACAAGCATATCTACGACATCCATGGTTTATTTTAGAATTTTTAAAAACGGCCAAAATGGAGGTTAATTGAATTTCCTTGTTAATATACGGATTTTACTCGTTTTTGACCCTTTTTCTTTCACTGAAAAGGTCAAAAAGTGGCCTAGCCTTATCGAATCGAAGCATGTAATAATTCCTAGGAAATCTAACAAGCATATCTACGACATCCATGGTTTATTTTAGAATTTTTAAAAACGGCCAAAATGGGGGTTAATTGAATTTCCTTGCTAATTTACGGATTTTAATCGTTTTTGACCCTTTTTCTTTCACTAAAAAGGTCATAAAGTGGCCTAGCCTTATCGAATCGAAGCATCTAATAGTTCCTAGGAAATCTAGCAAGCATATCCACGACATCCATGGTTTATTTTAGAATTTTTAAAAACGGCCAAAATGGGGGTTAAGTGAATTTCCTTGTTAATTTACGGATTTTACTCGTTTTGGACCATTTTTCTTTCACTGAAAAGGTCATAAAATGGCCTAGCCATATCGAATCGAAGCATGTAATAGTTCCTAGGAAATCTAACAAGCATATCTACGACATCCATGGTTTATTTTAGAATTTTTAAAAACGGCCAAAATGGGGGTTAAGTGAATTTTCTTGTTAATTTACGGATTTTACTCGTTTTTGACCCTTTTTCTTTCACTGAAAAGGTCAAAAAGTGGCCTAGCCTTATCGAATCGAAGCATGTAATAGTTCCTAGGAAATCTAACAAGCATATCTACGACATCCATGGTTTATTTTATAAATTTTTAAAAAGGCCAAAATGGGGGTTAAGTGAATTTCCTTGTTAATATACAAATTTTACTCATTTTTGACCCTTTTTCTTTCACTAAAAAGGTCATAAAGTGGCTTAGCCTTATCGAATCGAAGCATGTAATAGTTCCTAAGAAATCTAACAAGCATATCTACGACATCCATGGTTTATTTTAGAATTTTTAAAAACGGCCAAAATGGGGGTTAATTGAATTTCCTTGTTAATTTACGGATTTTACTCGTTTTTGACCCTTTTTCTTTCACTGAAAAGGTCAAAAAGTGGCATAGCCTTATCGAATCGAAGCATGTAATAGTTCCTAGGAAATCTAACAAGCATATCTACGACATCCATGGTTTATTTTATAATTTTTTAAAAAGGCCAAAATGGGGGTTAAGTGAATTTCCTTGTTAATATACGGATTTTACTCATTTTTGACCCTTTTTCTTTCACTAAAAAGGTCATAAAGTGGCCTAGCCTTATCGAATCGAAGCATGTAATAGTTCCTATGAAATCTAACAAGAATATATTCGAATTCCAAGGTTGATTTTATCATTTTCGAAAATGGATAAAATGAGGGTTAAGTGAATTTCCTTGTTAATTTATGGATTTTACTCGTTTTTGACCCTGTTTCTTTCACTAAAAAGGTCATAAAGTGGCCTAGCCTTATCGAATCGAAGCATGTAATAGTTCCTAGGAAATCTAACAAGCATATCTACGACATCCATGGTTTATTTTAGAATTTTTTAAAAAGGACAAAATGGGGGTTAAGTGAATTTCCTTGTTAATATACAGATTTTACTCATTTTTGACCCTTTTTCTTTCACTAAAAAGGTCATAAAGTGGCCTAGCCTTATCGAATCGAAGCATGTAATAATTCCTAGGAAATCTAACAAGCATATCTACGACATCCATGGTTTATTTTAGAATTTTTAAAAACGGCCAAAATGGGGGTTAATTGAATTTCCTTGCTAATTTACGGATTTTAATCGTTTTTGACCCTTTTTCTTTCACTAAAAAGGTCATAAAGTGGCCTAGCCTTATCGAATCGAAGCATGTAATAGTTCCTAGGAAATCTAACAAGCATATCTACGACATCCATGGTTTATTTTATAATTTTTTAAAAAGGCCAAAATGGGGGTTAAGTGAATTTCCTTGTTAATATACGGATTTTACTCATTTTTGACCCTTTTTCTTTCACTAAAAAGGTCATAAAGTGGCCTAGCCTTATCGAATCGAAGCATGTAATAGTTCCTATGAAATCTAACAAGAATATATTCGAATTCCAAGGTTGATTTTATCATTTTCGAAAATGGATAAAATGAGGGTTAAGTGAATTTCCTTGTTAATTTATGGATTTTACTCGTTTTTGACCCTGTTTCTTTCACTAAAAAGGTCATAAAGTGGCCTAGCCTTATCGAATCGAAGCATGTAATAGTTCCTAGGAAATCTAACAAGCATATCTACGACATCCATGGTTTATTTTAGAATTTTTTAAAAAGGACAAAATGGGGGTTAAGTGAATTTCCTTGTTAATATACAGATTTTACTCATTTTTGACCCTTTTTCTTTCACTAAAAAGGTCATAAAGTGGCCTAGCCTTATCGAATCGAAGCATGTAATAATTCCTAGGAAATCTAACAAGCATATCTACGACATCCATGGTTTATTTTAGAATTTTTAAAAACGGCCAAAATGGGGGTTAATTGAATTTCCTTGCTAATTTACGGATTTTAATCGTTTTTGACCCTTTTTCTTTCACTAAAAAGGTCATAAAGTGGCCTAGCCTTATCGAATCGAAGCATGTAATAGTTCCTAGGAAATCTAACAAGCATATCTACGACATCCATGGTTTATTTTATAATTTTTTAAAAAGGCCAAAATGGGGGTTAAGTGAATTTCCTTGTTAATATACGGATTTTACTCATTTTTGACCCTTTTTCTTTCACTAAAAAGGTCATAAAGTGGCCTAGCCTTATCGAATCGAAGCATGTAATAGTTCCTATGAAATCTAACAAGAATATATTCGAATTCCAAGGTTGATTTTATCATTTTCGAAAATGGATAAAATGAGGGTTAAGTGAATTTCCTTGTTAATTTATGGATTTTACTCGTTTTTGACCCTGTTTCTTTCACTAAAAAGGTCATAAAGTGGCCTAGCCTTATCGAATCGAAGCATGTAATAGTTCCTAGGAAATCTAACAAGCATATCTACGACATCCATGGTTTATTTTAGAATTTTTTAAAAAGGACAAAATGGGGGTTAAGTGAATTTCCTTGTTAATATACAGATTTTACTCATTTTTGACCCTTTTTCTTTCACTAAAAAGGTCATAAAGTGGCCTAGCCTTATCGAATCGAAGCATGTAATAATTCCTAGGAAATCTAACAAGCATATCTACGACATCCATGGTTTATTTTAGAATTTTTAAAAACGGCCAAAATGGGGGTTAATTGAATTTCCTTGCTAATTTACGGATTTTAATCGTTTTTGACCCTTTTTCTTTCACTAAAAAGGTCATAAAGTGGCCTAGCCTTATCGAATCGAAGCATCTAATAGTTCCTAGGAAATCTAGCAAGCATATCTACGACATCCATGGTTTATTTTAGAATTTTTAAAAACGGCCAAAATGGGGGTTAAGTGAATTTCCTTGTTAATTTACGGATTTTACTCGTTTTGGGCCATTTTTCTTTCACTGAAAAGGTCATAAAATGGCCTAGCCATATCGAATTGAAGCATGTAATAGTTCCTAGGAAATCTAACAAGCATATCTACGACATCCATGGTTTATTTTAGAATTTTTAAAAACGGCCAAAATGGGGGTTAAGTGAATTTTCTTGTTAATTTACGGATTTTACTCGTTTTTGACCCTTTTTCTTTCACTGAAAAGGTCAAAAAGTGGCCTAGCCTTATCGAATCGAAGCATGTAATAGTTCCTAGGAAATCTAACAAGCATATCTACGACATCCATGGTTTATTTTATAATTTTTTAAAAAGGCCAAAATGGGGGTTAAGTGAATTTCCTTGTTAATATACAGATTTTACTCATTTTTGACCCTTTTTCTTTCACTAAAAAGGTCATAAAGTGGCCTAGCCTTATCGAATCGAAGCATGTAATAGTTCCTATGAAATCTAACAAGCATATATTCGAATTCCAAGGTTGATTTGATCATTTTCGAAAATGGATAAAATGAGGGTTAAGTGAATTTCCTTGTTAATTTACGGATTTTACTCGTTTTTGACCCTTTTTCTTTCACTAAAAAGGTCATAAAGTGGCTTAGCCTTATCGAATCGAAGCATGTAATAGTTCCTAAGAAATCTAACAAGCATATCTACGACATCCATGGTTTATTTTAGAATTTTTAAAAACGGCCAAAATGGGGGTTAATTGAATTTCCTTGTTAATTTACGGATTTTACTCGTTTTTGACCCTTTTTCTTTCACTGAAAAGGTCAAAAAGTGGCCTAGCCTTATCGAATCGAAGCATGTAATAATTCCTAGGAAATCTAACAAGCATATCTACGACATCCATGGTTTATTTTAGAATTTTTAAAAACGGCCAAAATGGGGGTTAATTGAATTTCCTTGCTAATTTACGGATTTTAATCATTTTTGACCCTTTTTCTTTCACTAAAAAGGTCATAAAGTGGCCTAGCCTTATCGAATCGAAGCATCTAATAGTTCCTAGGAAATCTAGCAAGCATATCTACGACATCCATGGTTTATTTTAGAATTTTTAAAAACGGCCAAAATGGGGGTTAAGTGAATTTCCTTGTTAATTTACGGATTTTACTCGTTTTGGACCATTTTTCTTTCACTGAAAAGGTCATAAAATGGCCTAGCCATATCGAATCGAAGCATGTAATAGTTCCTAGGAAATCTAACAAGCATATCTACGACATCCATGGTTTATTTTAGAATTTTTAAAAACGGCCAAAATGGGGGTTAAGTGAATTTTCTTGTTAATTTACGGATTTTACTCGTTTTTGACCCTTTTTCTTTCACTGAAAAGGTCAAAAAGTGGCCTAGCCTTATCGAATCGAAGTATGTAATAGTTCCTAGGAAATCTAACAAGCATATCTACAACATCCATGGTTTATTTTATAATTTTTTAAAAAGGCCAAAATGGGGGTTAAGTGAATTTCCTTGTTAATATACAGATTTTACTCATTTTTGACCCTTTTTCTTTCACTAAAAAGGTCATAAAGTGGCCTAGCCTTATCGAATCGAAGCATGTAATAGTTCCTATGAAATCTTACAAGTATATATTCGAATTCCAAGGTTGATTTGATCATTTTCGAAAATGGATAAAATGAGGGTTAAGTGAATTTCCTTGTTAATTTACGGATTTTACTCGTTTTTGACCCTTTTTCTTTCACTAAAAAGGTCATAAAGTGGCTTAGCCTTATCGAATCGAAGCATGTAATAGTTCCTAAGAAATCTAACAAGCATATCTACGACATCCATGGTTTATTTTAGAATTTTTAAAAACGGCCAAAATGGGGGTTAATTGAATTTCCTTGTTAATTTACGGATTTTACTCGTTTTTGACCCTTTTTCTTTCACTGAAAAGGTCAAAAAGTGGCCTAGCCTTATCGAATCGAAGCATGTAATAATTCCTAGGAAATCTAACAAGCATATCTACGACATCCATGGTTTATTTTAGAATTTTTAAAAACGGCCAAAATGGGGGTTAATTGAATTTCCTTGCTAATTTACGGATTTTAATCGTTTTTGACCCTTTTTCTTTCACTAAAAAGGTCATAAAGTGGCCTAGCCTTATCGAATCGAAGCATCTAATAGTTCCTAGGAAATCTAGCAAGCATATCTACGACATCCATGGTTTATTTTAGAATGTTTAAAAACGGCCAAAATGGGGGTTAAGTGAATTTCCTTGTTAATTTACGGATTTTACTCGTTTTGGACCATTTTTCTTTCACTGAAAAGGTCATAAAATGGCCTAGCCATATCGAATCGAAGCATGTAATAGTTCCTAGGAAATCTAACAAGCATATCTACGACATCCATGGTTTATTTTAGAATTTTTAAAAACGGCCAAAATGGCGGTTAAGTGAATTTTCTTGTTAATTTACGGATTTTACTCGTTTTTGACCCTTTTTCTTTCACTGAAAAGGTCAAAAAGTGGCCTAGCCTTATCGAATCGAAGCATGTAATAGTTCCTAGGAAATCTAACAAGCATATCTACGACATCCATGGTTTATTTTATAATTTTTTAAAAAGGCCAAAATGGGGGTTAAGTGAATTTCCTTGTTAATATACATATTTTACTCATTTTTGACCCTTTTTCTTTCACTAAAAAGGTCATAAAGTGGCCTAGCCTTATCGAATCGAAGCATGTAATAGTTCCTATGAAATCTAACAAGCATATATTCGAATTCCAAGGTTGATTTGATCATTTTCGAAAATGGATAAAATGAGGGTTAAGTGAATTTCCTTGTTAATTTACGGATTTTACTCGTTTTTGACCCTTTTTCTTTCACTAAAAAGGTCATAAAGTGGCTTAGCCTTATCGAATCGAAGCATGTAATAGTTCCTAAGAAATCTAACAAGCATATCTACGACATCCATGGTTTATTTTAGAATTTTTAAAAACGGCCAAAATGGGGGTTAATTGAATTTCCTTGTTAATTTACGGATTTTACTCGTTTTTGACCCTTTTTCTTTCACTGAAAAGGTCAAAAAGTGGCCTAGCCTTATCGAATCGAAGCATGTAATAGTTCCTAGGAAATCTAACAAGCATATCTACGACATCCATGGTTTATTTTATAATTTTTTAAAAAGGCCAAAATGGGGGTTAAGTGAATTTCCTTGTTAATATACGGATTTTACTCATTTTTGACCCTTTTTCTTTCACTAAAAAGGTCATAAAGTGGCCTAGCCTTATCGAATCGAAGCATGTAATAGTTTCTATGAAATCTAACAAGAATATATTCGAATTCCAAGGTTGATTTTATCATTTTCGAAAATGGATAAAATGAGGGTTAAGTGAATTTCCTTGTTAATTTATGGATTTTACTCGTTTTTGACCCTGTTTCTTTCACTAAAAAGGTCATAAAGTGGCCTAGCCTTATCGAATCGAAGCATGTAATAGTTCCTAGGAAATCTAACAAGCATATCTACGACATCCATGGTTTATTTTAGAATTTTTTAAAAAGGCCAAAATGGGGGTTAAGTGAATTTCCTTGTTAATATACAGATTTTACTCATTTTTGACCCTTTTTCTTTCACTAAAAAGGTCATGAAGTGGCCTAGCCTTATCGAATCGAAGCATGTAATAGTTCCTATGAAATCTAACAAGCATATATTCGAATTCCAAGGTTGATTTGATCATTTTCGAAAATGGATAAAATGAGGGTTAAGTGAATTTCCTTGTTAATTTACGGATTTTACTCGTTTTTGACCCTTTTTCTTTCACTAAAAAGGTCATAAAGTGGCCTAGCCTTATCGAATCGAAGCATGTAATAGTTCCTAAGAAATCTAACAAGCATATCTACGACATCCATGATTTATTTTAGAATTTTTAAAAACGGCCAAAATGGGGGTTAATTGAATTTCCTTGTTAAGTTACGGATTTTACTCGTTTTTGACCCTTTTTCTTTCACTGAAAAGGTCAAAAAGTGGCCTAGCCTTATCGAATCGAAGCATGTAATAATTCCTAGGAAATCTAACAAGCATATCTACGACATCCATGGTTTATTTTAGAATTTTTAAAAACGGCCAAAATGGGGGTTAATTGAATTTCCTTGCTAATTTACGGATTTTAATCGTTTTTGACCCTTTTTCTTTCACTAAAAAGGTCATAAAGTGGCCTAGCCTTATCGAATCGAAGCATCTAATAGTTCCTAGGAAATGTAGCAAGCATATCTACGACATCCATGGTTTATTTTAGAATTTTTAAAAACGGCCAAAATGGGGGTTAAGTGAATTTTCTTGTTAATTTACGGATTTTACTCGTTTTTGACCCTTTTTCTTTCACTGAAAAGGTCATAAAGTGGCCTAGCCTTATCGAATCGAAGCATGTAATAGTTCCTAGGAAATCTAACAAGCATATCTACGACATCCATGGTTTATTTTAGAATTTTTAAAAACGGCCAAAATGGGGGTTAAGTGAATTTTCTTGTTAATTTACGGATTTTACTCGTTTTTGACCCTTTTTCTTTCACTGAAAAGGTCAAAAAGTGGCCTAGCCTTATCGAATCGAAGCATGTAATAGTTCCTAGGAAATCTAACAAGCATATCTACGACATCCATGGTTTATTTTATAATTTTTTAAAAAGGCCAAAATGGGGGTTAAGTGAATTTCCTTGTTAATATACGGATTTTACTCATTTTTGACCCTTTTTCTTTCACTAAAAAGGTCATAAAGTGGCCTAGCCTTATCGAATCGAAGCATGTAATAGTTCCTATGAAATCTAACAAGAATATATTCGAATTCCAAGGTTGATTTTATCATTTTCGAAAATGGATAAAATGAGGGTTAAATGAATTTCCTTGTTAATTTACGGATTTTACTCGTTTTTGACCCTTTTTCTTTCACTAAAAAGGTCATAAAGTGGCCTAGCCTTATCGAATCGAAGCATGTAATAGTTCCTAGGAAATCTAACAAGCATATCTACGACATCCATGATTTATTTTAGAATTTTTTAAAAAGGCCAAAATGGGGGTTAAGTGAATTTCCTTGTTAATATACAGATTTTACTCATTTTTGACCCTTTTTCTTTCACTAAAAAGGTCATAAAGTGGCCTAGCCTTATCGAATCGAAGCATGTAATAGTTCCTATGAAATCTAACAAGCATATCTACAACATCCATGGTTTATTTTAGAATTTTTAAAAACGGCCAAAATGGGGGTTAAGTGAATTTTCTTGTTAATTTACGGATTTTACTCGTTTTTGACCCTTTTTCTTTCTCTGAAAAGGTCATACAGTAGCCTAGCCTTATCGAATCGAAGCATGTAATAGTTCCTAGGAAATCTAACAAGCATATCTACGACATCCATGGTTTATTTTAGAATTTTTAAAAACGGCCAAAATGGGGGTTAAGTGAATTTTCTTGTTAATTTACGGATTTTACTCGTTTTTGACCCTTTTTCTTTCACTGAAAAGGTCAAAAAGTGGCCTAGCCTTATCGAATCGAAGCATGTAATAGTTCCTAGGAAATCTATCAAGCATATCTACGACATCCATGGTTTATTTTATAATTTTTTAAAAAGGCCAAAATGGGGGTTAAGTGAATTTCCTTGTTAATATACGGATTTTACTCATTTTTGACCCTTTTTCTTTCACTAAAAAGGTCATAAAGTGGCCTAGCCTTATCGAATCGAAGCTTGTAATAGTTCCTATGAAATCTAACAAGAATATATTCGAATTCCAAGGTTGATTTTATCATTTTCGAAAATGGATAAAATGAGGGTTAAGTGAATTTCCTTGTTAATTTACGGATTTTACTCGTTTTTGACCCTTTTTCTTTCACTAAAAAGGTCATAAAGTGGCCTAGCCTTATCGAATCGAAGCATGTAATAGTTCCTAGGAAATCTAACAAGCATATCTACGACATCCATGGTTTATTTTAGAATTTTTTAAAAAGGCCAAAATGGGGGTTAAGTGAATTTCCTTGTTAATATACAGATTTTACTCATTTTTGACCCTTTTTCTTTCACTAAAAAGGTCATAAAGTGGCCTAGCCTTATCGAATCGAAGCATGTAATAGTTCCTATGAAATCTAACAAGCATATATTCGAATTCCAAGGTTGATTTGATCATTTTCGAAAATGGATAAAATGAGGGTTAAGTGAATTTCCTTGTTAATTTACGGATTTTACTCGTTTTTGACCCTTTTTCTTTCACTAAAAAGGTCATAAAGTGGCCTAGCCTTATCGAATCGAAGCATGTAATAATTCCTAGGAAATCTAACAAGCATATCTACGACATCCATGGTTTATTTTAGAATTTTTAAAAACGGCCAAAATGGGGGTTAATTGAATTTCCTTGCTAATTTACGGATTTTAATCGTTTTTGACCCTTTTTCTTTCACTAAAAAGGTCATAAAGTGGCCTAGCCTTATCGAATCGAAGCATCTAATAGTTCCTAGGAAATCTAGCAAGCATATCTACGACATCCATGGTTTATTTTAGAATTTTTAAAAACGGCCAAAATGGGGGTTAAGTGAATTTCCTTGTTAATTTACGGATTTTACTCGTTTTGGACCATTTTTCTTTCACTGAAAAGGTCATAAAATGGCCTAGCCATATCGAATCGAAGCATGTAATAGTTCCTAGGAAATCTAACAAGCATATCTACGACATCCATGGTTTATTTTAGAATTTTTAAAAACGACCAAAATGGGGGTTAAGTGAATTTTCTTGTTAATTTACGGATTTTACTCGTTTTTGACCCTTTTTCTTTCACTGAAAAGGTCAAAAAGCGGACTAGCCTTATCGAATCGAAGCATGTAATAGTTCCTAGGAAATCTAACAAGCATATCTACGACATCCATGGTTTATTTTAAAATTTTTTACAAAGGCCAAAATGGGGGTTAAGTGAATTTCCTTGTTAATATACGGATTTTACTCATTTTTGACCCTTTTTCTTTCACTAAAAAGGTCATAAAGTGGCCTAGCCTTATCGAATCGAAGCTTGTAATAGTTCCTATGAAATCTAACAAGAATATATTCGAATTCCAAGGTTGATTTTATCATTTTCGAAAATGGATAAAATGAGGGTTAAGTGAATTTCCTTGTTAATTTACGGATTTTACTCGTTTTTGACCCTTTTTCTTTCACTGAAAAGGTCAAAAAGTGGCCTAGCCTTATCGAATCGAAGCATGTAATAATTCCTAGGAAATCTAACAAGCATATCTACGACATCCATGGTTTATTTTAGAATTTTTAAAAACGGCCAAAATGGGGGTTAATTGAATTTCCTTGCTAATTTACGGATTTTAATCGTTTTTGACCCTTTTTCTTTCACTAAAAAGGTCATAAAGTGGCCTAGCCTTATCGAATCGAAGCATCTAATAGTTCCTAGGAAATGTAGCAAGCATATCTACGACATCCATGGTTTATTTTAGAATTTTTAAAAACGGCCAAAATGGGGGTTAAGTGAATTTTCTTGTTAATTTACGGATTTTACTCGTTTTTGACCCTTTTTCTTTCACTGAAAAGGTCATAAAGTGGCCTAGCCTTATCGAATCGAAGCATGTAATAGTTCCTAGGAAATCTAACAAGCATATCTACGACATCCATGGTTTATTTTAGAATTTTTAAAAACGGCCAAAATGGGGGTTAAGTGAATTTTCTTGTTAATTTACGGATTTTACTCGTTTTTGACCCTTTTTCTTTCACTGAAAAGGTCAAAAAGTGGCCTAGCCTTATCGAATCGAAGCATGTAATAGTTCCTAGGAAATCTAACAAGCATATCTACGACATCCATGGTTTATTTTATAATTTTTTAAAAAGGCCAAAATGGGGGTTAAGTGAATTTCCTTGTTAATATACGGATTTTACTCATTTTTGACCCTTTTTCTTTCACTAAAAAGGTCATAAAGTGGCCTAGCCTTATCGAATCGAAGCATGTAATAGTTCCTATGAAATCTAACAAGAATATATTCGAATTCCAAGGTTGATTTTATCATTTTCGAAAATGGATAAAATGAGGGTTAAATGAATTTCCTTGTTAATTTACGGATTTTACTCGTTTTTGACCCTTTTTCTTTCACTAAAAAGGTCATAAAGTGGCCTAGCCTTATCGAATCGAAGCATGTAATAGTTCCTAGGAAATCTAACAAGCATATCTACGACATCCATGGTTTATTTTAGAATTTTTTAAAAAGGCCAAAATGGGGGTTAAGTGAATTTCCTTGTTAATATACAGATTTTACTCATTTTTGACCCTTTTTCTTTCACTAAAAAGGTCATAAAGTGGCCTAGCCTTATCGAATCGAAGCATGTAATAGTTCCTATGAAATCTAACAAGCATATCTACAACATCCATGGTTTATTTTAGAATTTTTAAAAACGGCCAAAATGGGGGTTAAGTGAATTTTCTTGTTAATTTACGGATTTTACTCGTTTTTGACCCTTTTTCTTTCACTGAAAAGGTCATAAAGTGGCCTAGCCTTATCGAATCGAAGCATGTAATAGTTCCTAGGAAATCTAACAAGCATATCTACGACATCCATGGTTTATTTTAGAATTTTTAAAAACGGCCAAAATGGGGGTTAAGTGAATTTTCTTGTTAATTTACGGATTTTACTCGTTTTTGACCCTTTTTCTTTCACTGAAAAGGTCAAAAAGTGGCCTAGCCTTATCGAATCGAAGCATGTAATAGTTCCTAGGAAATCTAACAAGCATATCTACGACATCCATGGTTTATTTTAAAATTTTTTACAAAGGCCAAAATGGGGGTTAAGTGAATTTCCTTGTTAATATACGGATTTTACTCATTTTTGACCCTTTTTCTTTCACTAAAAAGGTCAAAAAGTGGCCTAGCCTTATCGAATCGAAGCTTGTAATAGTTCCTATGAAATCTAACAAGAATATATTCGAATTCCAAGGTTGATTTTACCATTTTCGAAAATGGATAAAATGAGGGTTAAGTGAATTTCCTTGTTAATTTACGGATTTTACTCGTTTTTGACCCTTTTTCTTTCACTGAAAAGGTCAAAAAGTGGCCTAGCCTTATCGAATCGAAGCATGTAATAATTCCTAGGAAATCTAACAAGCATATCTACGACATCCATGGTTTATTTTAGAATTTTTAAAAACGGCCAAAATGGGGGTTAATTGAATTTCCTTGCTAATTTACGGATTTTAATCGTTTTTGACCCTTTTTCTTTCACTAAAAAGGTCATAAAGTGGCCTAGCCTTATCGAATCGAAGCATCTAATAGTTCCTAGGAAATGTAGCAAGCATATCTACGACATCCATGGTTTATTTTAGAATTTTTAAAAACGGCCAAAATGGGGGTTAAGTGAATTTTCTTGTTAATTTACGGATTTTACTCGTTTTTGACCCTTTTTCTTTCACTGAAAAGGTCATAAAGTGGCCTAGCCTTATCGAATCGAAGCATGTAATAGTTCCTAGGAAATCTAACAAGCATATCTACGACATCCATGGTTTATTTTAGAATTTTTAAAAACGGCCAAAATGGGGGTTAAGTGAATTTTCTTGTTAATTTACGGATTTTACTCGTTTTTGACCCTTTTTCTTTCACTGAAAAGGTCAAAAAGTGGCCTAGCCTTATCGAATCGAAGCATGTAATAGTTCCTAGGAAATCTAACAAGCATATCTACGACATCCATGGTTTATTTTATAATTTTTTAAAAAGGCCAAAATGGGGGTTAAGTGAATTTCCTTGTTAATATACGGATTTTACTCATTTTTGACCCTTTTTCTTTCACTAAAAAGGTCATAAAGTGGCCTAGCCTTATCGAATCGAAGCATGTAATAGTTCCTATGAAATCTAACAAGAATATATTCGAATTCCAAGGTTGATTTTATCATTTTCGAAAATGGATAAAATGAGGGTTAAATGAATTTCCTTGTTAATTTACGGATTTTACTCGTTTTTGACCCTTTTTCTTTCACTAAAAAGGTCATAAAGTGGCCTAGCCTTATCGAATCGAAGCATGTAATAGTTCCTAGGAAATCTAACAAGCATATCTACGACATCCATGGTTTATTTTAGAATTTTTTAAAAAGGCCAAAATGGGGGTTAAGTGAATTTCCTTGTTAATATACAGATTTTACTCATTTTTGACCCTTTTTCTTTCACTAAAAAGGTCATAAAGTGGCCTAGCCTTATCGAATCGAAGCATGTAATAGTTCCTATGAAATCTAACAAGCATATCTACAACATCCATGGTTTATTTTAGAATTTTTAAAAACGGCCAAAATGGGGGTTAAGTGAATTTTCTTGTTAATTTACGGATTTTACTCGTTTTTGACCCTTTTTCTTTCACTGAAAAGGTCATAAAGTGGCCTAGCCTTATCGAATCGAAGCATGTAATAGTTCCTAGGAAATCTAACAAGCATATCTACGACATCCATGGTTTATTTTAGAATTTTTAAAAACGGCCAAAATGGGGGTTAAGTGAATTTTCTTGTTAATTTACGGATTTTACTCGTTTTTGACCCTTTTTCTTTCACTGAAAAGGTCAAAAAGTGGCCTAGCCTTATCGAATCGAAGCATGTAATAGTTCCTAGGAAATCTAACAAGCATATCTACGACATCCATGGTTTATTTTAAAATTTTTTACAAAGGCCAAAATGGGGGTTAAGTGAATTTCCTTGTTAATATACGGATTTTACTCATTTTTGACCCTTTTTCTTTCACTAAAAAGGTCAAAAAGTGGCCTAGCCTTATCGAATCGAAGCTTGTAATAGTTCCTATGAAATCTAACAAGAATATATTCGAATTCCAAGGTTGATTTTACCATTTTCGAAAATGGATAAAATGAGGGTTAAGTGAATTTCCTTGTTAATTTACGGATTTTACTCGTTTTTGACCCTTTTTCTTTCACTGAAAAGGTCAAAAAGTGGCCTAGCCTTATCGAATCGAAGCATGTAATAATTCCTAGGAAATCTAACAAGCATATCTACGACATCCATGGTTTATTTTAGAATTTTAAAAAACGGCCAAAATGGGGGTTAATTGAATTTCCTTGCTAATTTACGGATTTTAATCGTTTTTGACCCTTTTTCTTTCACTAAAAAGGTCATAAAGTGGCCTAGCCTTATCGAATCGAAGCATCTAATAGTTCCTAGGAAATGTAGCAAGCATATCTACGACATCCATGGTTTATTTTAGAATTTTTAAAAACGGCCAAAATGGGGGTTAAGTGAATTTTCTTGTTAATTTACGGATTTTACTCGTTTTTGACCCTTTTTCTTTCACTGAAAAGGTCATAAAGTGGCCTAGCCTTATCGAATCGAAGCATGTAATAGTTCCTAGGAAATCTAACAAGCATATCTACGACATCCATGGTTTATTTTAGAATTTTTAAAAACGGCCAAAATGGGGGTTAAGTGAATTTTCTTGTTAATTTACGGATTTTACTCGTTTTTGACCCTTTTTCTTTCACTGAAAAGGTCAAAAAGTGGCCTAGCCTTATCGAATCGAAGCATGTAATAGTTCCTAGGAAATCTAACAAGCATATCTACGACATCCATGGTTTATTTTATAATTTTTTAAAAAGGCCAAAATGGGGGTTAAGTGAATTTCCTTGTTAATATACGGATTTTACTCATTTTTGACCCTTTTTCTTTCACTAAAAAGGTCATAAAGTGGCCTAGCCTTATCGAATCGAAGCATGTAATAGTTCCTATGAAATCTAACAAGAATATATTCGAATTCCAAGGTTGATTTTATCATTTTCGAAAATGGATAAAATGAGGGTTAAATGAATTTCCTTGTTAATTTACGGATTTTACTCGTTTTTGACCCTTTTTCTTTCACTAAAAAGGTCATAAAGTGGCCTAGCCTTATCGAATCGAAGCATGTAATAGTTCCTAGGAAATCTAACAAGCATATCTACGACATCCATGGTTTATTTTAGAATTTTTTAAAAAGGCCAAAATGGGGGTTAAGTGAATTTCCTTGTTAATATACAGATTTTACTCATTTTTGACCCTTTTTCTTTCACTAAAAAGGTCATAAAGTGGCCTAGCCTTATCGAATCGAAGCATGTAATAGTTCCTATGAAATCTAACAAGCATATCTACAACATCCATGGTTTATTTTAGAATTTTTAAAAACGGCCAAAATGGGGGTTAAGTGAATTTTCTTGTTAATTTACGGATTTTACTCGTTTTTGACCCTTTTTCTTTCACTGAAAAGGTCATAAAGTGGCCTAGCCTTATCGAATCGAAGCATGTAATAGTTCCTAGGAAATCTAACAAGCATATCTACGACATCCATGGTTTATTTTAGAATTTTTAAAAACGGCCAAAATGGGGGTTAAGTGAATTTTCTTGTTAATTTACGGATTTTACTCGTTTTTGACCCTTTTTCTTTCACTGAAAAGGTCAAAAAGTGGCCTAGCCTTATCGAATCGAAGCATGTAATAGTTCCTAGGAAATCTAACAAGCATATCTACGACATCCATGGTTTATTTTAAAAATTTTTACAAAGGCCAAAATGGGGGTTAAGTGAATTTCCTTGTTAATTTACGGATTTTACTCGTTTTTGACCCTTTTTCTTTCACTGAAAAGGTCAAAAAGTGGCCTAGCCTTATCGAATCGAAGCATGTAATAATTCCTAGGAAATCTAACAAGCATATCTACGACATCCATGGTTTATTTTAGAATTTTTAAAAACGGCCAAAATGGGGGTTAATTGAATTTCCTTGCTAATTTACGGATTTTAATCGTTTTTGACCCTTTTTCTTTCACTAAAAAGGTCATAAAGTGGCCTAGCCTTATCGAATCGAAGCATCTAATAGTTCCTAGGAAATGTAGCAAGCATATCTACGACATCCATGGTTTATTTTAGAATTTTTAAAAACGGCCAAAATGGGGGTTAAGTGAATTTTCTTGTTAATTTACGGATTTTACTCGTTTTTGACCCTTTTTCTTTCACTGAAAAGGTCATAAAGTGGCCTAGCCTTATCGAATCGAAGCATGTAATAGTTCCTAGGAAATCTAACAAGCATATCTACGACATCCATGGTTTATTTTAGAATTTTTAAAAACGGCCAAAATGGGGGTTAAGTGAATTTTCTTGTTAATTTACGGATTTTACTCGTTTTTGACCCTTTTTCTTTCACTGAAAAGGTCAAAAAGTGGCCTAGCCTTATCGAATCGAAGCATGTAATAGTTCCTAGGAAATCTAACAAGCATATCTACGACATCCATGGTTTATTTTAGAATTTTTTAAAAAGGCCAAAATGGGGGTTAAGTGAATTTCCTTGTTAATATACAGATTTTACTCATTTTTGACCCTTTTTCTTTCACTAAAAAGGTCATAAAGTGGCCTAGCCTTATCGAATCGAAGCATGTAATAGTTCCTATGAAATCTAACAAGCATATCTACAACATCCATGGTTTATTTTAGAATTTTTAAAAACGGCCAAAATGGGGGTTAAGTGAATTTTCTTGTTAATTTACGGATTTTACTCGTTTTTGACCCTTTTTCTTTCACTGAAAAGGTCATAAAGTGGCCTAGCCTTATCGAATCGAAGCATGTAATAGTTCCTAGGAAATCTAACAAGCATATCTACGACATCCATGGTTTATTTTAGAATTTTTAAAAACGGCCAAAATGGGGGTTAAGTGAATTTTCTTGTTAATTTACGGATTTTACTCGTTTTTGACCCTTTTTCTTTCACTGAAAAGGTCAAAAAGTGGCCTAGCCTTATCGAATCGAAGCATGTAATAGTTCCTAGGAAATCTAACAAGCATATCTACGACATCCATGGTTTATTTTAAAAATTTTTACAAAGGCCAAAATGGGGGTTAAGTGAATTTCCTTGTTAATTTACGGATTTTACTCGTTTTTGACCCTTTTTCTTTCACTGAAAAGGTCAAAAAGTGGCCTAGCCTTATCGAATCGAAGCATGTAATAATTCCTAGGAAATCTAACAAGCATATCTACGACATCCATGGTTTATTTTAGAATTTTTAAAAACGGCCAAAATGGGGGTTAATTGAATTTCCTTGCTAATTTACGGATTTTAATCGTTTTTGACCCTTTTTCTTTCACTAAAAAGGTCATAAAGTGGCCTAGCCTTATCGAATCGAAGCATCTAATAGTTCCTAGGAAATGTAGCAAGCATATCTACGACATCCATGGTTTATTTTAGAATTTTTAAAAACGGCCAAAATGGGGGTTAAGTGAATTTTCTTGTTAATTTACGGATTTTACTCGTTTTTGACCCTTTTTCTTTCACTGAAAAGGTCATAAAGTGGCCTAGCCTTATCGAATCGAAGCATGTAATAGTTCCTAGGAAATCTAACAAGCATATCTACGACATCCATGGTTTATTTTAGAATTTTTAAAAACGGCCAAAATGGGGGTTAAGTGAATTTTCTTGTTAATTTACGGATTTTACTCGTTTTTGACCCTTTTTCTTTCACTGAAAAGGTCAAAAAGTGGCCTAGCCTTATCGAATCGAAGCATGTAATAGTTCCTAGGAAATCTAACAAGCATATCTACGACATCCATGGTTTATTTTATAATTTTTTAAAAAGGCCAAAATGGGGGTTAAGTGAATTTCCTTGTTAATATACGGATTTTACTCATTTTTGACCCTTTTTCTTTCACTAAAAAGGTCATAAAGTGGCCTAGCCTTATCGAATCGAAGCATGTAATAGTTCCTATGAAATCTAACAAGAATATATTCGAATTCCAAGGTTGATTTTATCATTTTCGAAAATGGATAAAATGAGGGTTAAATGAATTTCCTTGTTAATTTACGGATTTTACTCGTTTTTGACCCTTTTTCTTTCACTAAAAAGGTCATAAAGTGGCCTAGCCTTATCGAATCGAAGCATGTAATAGTTCCTAGGAAATCTAACAAGCATATCTACGACATCCATGGTTTATTTTAGAATTTTTTAAAAAGGCCAAAATGGGGGTTAAGTGAATTTCCTTGTTAATATACAGATTTTACTCATTTTTGACCCTTTTTCTTTCACTAAAAAGGTCATAAAGTGGCCTAGCCTTATCGAATCGAAGCATGTAATAGTTCCTATGAAATCTAACAAGCATATCTACAACATCCATGGTTTATTTTAGAATTTTTAAAAACGGCCAAAATGGGGGTTAAGTGAATTTTCTTGTTAATTTACGGATTTTACTCGTTTTTGACCCTTTTTCTTTCACTGAAAAGGTCATAAAGTGGCCTAGCCTTATCGAATCGAAGCATGTAATAGTTCCTAGGAAATCTAACAAGCATATCTACGACATCCATGGTTTATTTTAGAATTTTTAAAAACGGCCAAAATGGGGGTTAAGTGAATTTTCTTGTTAATTTACGGATTTTACTCGTTTTTGACCCTTTTTCTTTCACTGAAAAGGTCAAAAAGTGGCCTAGCCTTATCGAATCGAAGCATGTAATAGTTCCTAGGAAATCTAACAAGCATATCTACGACATCCATGGTTTATTTTAAAATTTTTTACAAAGGCCAAAATGGGGGTTAAGTGAATTTCCTTGTTAATATACGGATTTTACTCATTTTTGACCCTTTTTCTTTCACTAAAAAGGTCATAAAGTGGCCTAGCCTTATCGAATCGAAGCTTGTAATAGTTCCTATGAAATCTAACAAGAATATATTCGAATTCCAAGGTTGATTTTATCATTTTCGAAAATGGATAAAATGAGGGTTAAGTGAATTTCCTTGTTAATTTACGGATTTTACTCGTTTTTGACCCTTTTTCTTTCACTGAAAAGGTCAAAAAGTGGCCTAGCCTTATCGAATCGAAGCATGTAATAATTCCTAGGAAATCTAACAAGCATATCTACGACATCCATGGTTTATTTTAGAATTTTTAAAAACGGCCAAAATGGGGGTTAATTGAATTTCCTTGCTAATTTACGGATTTTAATCGTTTTTGACCCTTTTTCTTTCACTAAAAAGGTCATAAAGTGGCCTAGCCTTATCGAATCGAAGCATCTAATAGTTCCTAGGAAATGTGGCAAGCATATCTACGACATCCATGGTTTATTTTAGAATTTTTAAAAACGGCCAAAATGGGGGTTAAGTGAATTTTCTTGTTAATTTACGGATTTTACTCGTTTTTGACCCTTTTTCTTTCACTGAAAAGGTCATAAAGTGGCCTAGCCTTATCGAATCGAAGCATGTAATAGTTCCTAGGAAATCTAACAAGCATATCTACGACATCCATGGTTTATTTTAGAATTTTTAAAAACGGCCAAAATGGGGGTTAAGTGAATTTTCTTGTTAATTTACGGATTTTACTCGTTTTTGACCCTTTTTCTTTCACTGAAAAGGTCAAAAAGTGGCCTAGCCTTATCGAATCGAAGCATGTAATAGTTCCTAGGAAATCTATCAAGCATATCTACGACATCCATGGTTTATTTTATAATTTTTTAAAAAGGCCAAAATGGGGGTTAAGTGAATTTCCTTGTTAATATACGGATTTTACTCATTTTTGACCCTTTTTCTTTCACTAAAAAGGTCATAAAGTGGCCTAGCCTTATCGAATCGAAGCATGTAATAGTTCCTATGAAATCTAACAAGAATATATTCGAATTCCAAGGTTGATTTTATCATTTTCGAAAATGGATAAAATGAGGGTTAAATGAATTTCCTTGTTAATTTACGGATTTTACTCGTTTTTGACCCTTTTTCTTTCACTAAAAAGGTCATAAAGTGGCCTAGCCTTATCGAATCGAAGCATGTAATAGTTCCTAGGAAATCTAACAAGCATATCTACGACATCCATGGTTTATTTTAGAATTTTTTAAAAAGGCCAAAATGGGGGTTAAGTGAATTTCCTTGTTAATATACAGATTTTACTCATTTTTGACCCTTTTTCTTTCACCAAAAAGGTCATAAAGTGGCCTAGCCTTATCGAATCGAAGCATGTAATAGTTCCTATGAAATCTAACAAGAATATATTCGAATTCCAAGGTTGATTTTATCATTTTCGAAAATGGATAAAATGAGGGTTAAGTGAATTTCCTTGTTAATTTACGGATTTTACTCGTTTTTGACCCTTTTTCTTTCACTGAAAAGGTCAAAAAGTGGCCTAGCCTTATCGAATCGAAGCATGTAATAATTCCTAGGAAATCTAACAAGCATATCTACGACATCCATGGTTTATTTTAGAATTTTTAAAAACGGCCAAAATGGGGGTTAATTGAATTTCCTTGCTAATTTACGGATTTTAATCGTTTTTGACCCTTTTTCTTTCACTAAAAAGGTCATAAAGTGGCCTAGCCTTATCGAATCGAAGCATCTAATAGTTCCTAGGAAATGTGGCAAGCATATCTACGACATCCATGGTTTATTTTAGAATTTTTAAAAACGGCCAAAATGGGGGTTAAGTGAATTTTCTTGTTAATTTACGGATTTTACTCGTTTTTGACCCTTTTTCTTTCACTGAAAAGGTCATAAAGTGGCCTAGCCTTATCGAATCGAAGCATGTAATAGTTCCTAGGAAATCTAACAAGCATATCTACGACATCCATGGTTTATTTTAGAATTTTTAAAAACGGCCAAAATGGGGGTTAAGTGAATTTTCTTGTTAATTTACGGATTTTACTCGTTTTTGACCCTTTTTCTTTCACTGAAAAGGTCAAAAAGTGGCCTAGCCTTATCGAATCGAAGCATGTAATAGTTCCTAGGAAATCTATCAAGCATATCTACGACATCCATGGTTTATTTTATAATTTTTTAAAAAGGCCAAAATGGGGGTTAAGTGAATTTCCTTGTTAATATACGGATTTTACTCATTTTTGACCCTTTTTCTTTCACTAAAAAGGTCATAAAGTGGCCTAGCCTTATCGAATCGAAGCATGTAATAGTTCCTATGAAATCTAACAAGAATATATTCGAATTCCAAGGTTGATTTTATCATTTTCGAAAATGGATAAAATGAGGGTTAAATGAATTTCCTTGTTAATTTACGGATTTTACTCGTTTTTGACCCTTTTTCTTTCACTAAAAAGGTCATAAAGTGGCCTAGCCTTATCGAATCGAAGCATGTAATAGTTCCTAGGAAATCTAACAAGCATATCTACGACATCCATGGTTTATTTTAGAATTTTTTAAAAAGGCCAAAATGGGGGTTAAGTGAATTTCCTTGTTAATATACAGATTTTACTCATTTTTGACCCTTTTTCTTTCACCAAAAAGGTCATAAAGTGGCCTAGCCTTATCGAATCGAAGCATGTAATAGTTCCTATGAAATCTAACAAGCATATCTACAACATCCATGGTTTATTTTAGAATTTTTAAAAACGGCCAAAATGGGGGTTAAGTGAATTTTCTTGTTAATTTACGGATTTTACTCGTTTTTGACCCTTTTTCTTTCACTGAAAAGGTCAAAAAGTGGCCTAGCCTTATCGAATCGAAGCATGTAATAGTTCCTAGGAAATCTAACAAGCATATCTACGACATCCATGGTTTATTTTATAATTTTTTAAAAAGGCCAAAATGGGGGTTAAGTGAATTTCCTTGTTAATATACGAATTTTACTCATTTTTGACCCTTTTTCTTTCACTAAAAAGGTCATAAAGTGGCCTAGCCTTATCGAATCGAAGCTTGTAATAGTTCCTATGAAATCTAACAAGAATATATTCGAATTCCAAGGTTGATTTTATCATTTTCGAAAATGGATAAAATGAGGGTTAAGTGAATTTCCTTGTTAATTTACGGATTTTACTCGTTTTTGACCCTTTTTCTTTCACTAAAAAGGTCATAAAGTGGCCTAGCCTTATCGAATCGAAGCATGTAATAGTTCCTAGGAAATCTAACAAGCATATCTACGACATCCATGGTTTATTTTAGAATTTTTTAAAAAGGCCAAAATGGGGGTTAAGTGAATTTCCTTGTTAATATACAGATTTTACTCATTTTTGACCCTTTTTCTTTCACTAAAAAGGTCATAAAGTGGCCTAGCCTTATCGAATCGAAGCATGTAATAGTTCCTATGAAATCTAACAAGCATATATTCGAATTCCAAGGTTGATTTGATCATTTTCGAAAATGGATAAAATGAGGGTTAAGTGAATTTCCTTGTTAATTTACGGATTTTACTCGTTTTTGACCCTTTTTCTTTCACTAAAAAGGTCATAAAGTGGCCTAGCCTTATCGAATCGAAGCATGTAATAATTCCTAGGAAATCTAACAAGCATATCTACGACATCCATGGTTTATTTTAGAATTTTTAAAAACGGCCAAAATGGGGGTTAATTGAATTTCCTTGCTAATTTACGGATTTTAATCGTTTTTGACCCTTTTTCTTTCACTAAAAAGGTCATAAAGTGGCCTAGCCTTATCGAATCGAAGCATCTAATAGTTCCTAGGAAATCTAGCAAGCATATCTACGACATCCATGGTTTATTTTAGAATTTTTAAAAACGGCCAAAATGGGGGTTAAGTGAATTTCCCTGTTAATTTACGGATTTTACTCGTTTTGGACCATTTTTCTTTCACTGAAAAGGTCATAAAATGGCCTAGCCATATCGAATCGAAGCATGTAATAGTTCCTAGGAAATCTAACAAGCATATCTACGACATCCACGGTTTATTTTAGAATTTTTAAAAACGACCAAAATGGGGGTTAAGTGAATTTTCTTGTTAATTTACGGATTTTACTCGTTTTTGACCCTTTTTCTTTCACTGAAAAGGTCAAAAAGCGGCCTAGCCTTATCGAATCGAAGCATGTAATAGTTCCTAGGAAATCTAACAAGCATATCTACGACATCCATGGTTTATTTTAAATTTTTTTACAAAGGCCAAAATGGGGGTTAAGTGAATTTCCTTGTTAATATACGGATTTTACTCATTTTTGACCCTTTTTCTTTCACTAAAAAGGTCATAAAGTGGCGTAGCCTTATCGAATCGAAGCATGTAATAGTTCCTATGAAATCTAACAAGAATATATTCGAATTCCAAGGTTGATTTTATCATTTTCGAAAATGGATAAAATGAGGGTTAAGTGAATTTTCTTGTTAATTTACGGATTTTACTCGTTTTTGACCCTTTTTCTTTCACTAAAAAGGTCATAAAGTGGCCTAGCCTTATCGAATCGAAGCATGTAATAGTTCCTAAGAAATCTAACAAGCATATCTACGACATCCATGGTTTATTTTAGAATTTTTAAAAACGGCCAAAATGGGGGTTAATTGAATTTCCTTGTTAATTTACGGATTTTACTCGTTTTTGACCCTTTTTCTTTCACTGAAAAGGTCATAAAGTGGCCTAGCCTTATCGAATCGAAGCATGTAATAGTTCCAAGGAAATCTAACAAGCATATCTACGACATCCATGGTTTATTTTAGAATTTTTTAAAAAGGCCAAAATGGGGGTTAAGTGAATTTCCTTGTTAATATACGGATTTTACTCATTTTTGACCCTTTTTCTTTCACTAAAAAGGTCATAAAGTGGCCTAGCCTTATCGAATAAAAACATGTAATAGTTCCTATGAAATCTAACAAGCATATATTCGAATTCCAAGGTTGATTTTATCATTTTCGAAAATGGATAAAATGAGGGTTAAGTGAATTTCCTTTTTAATTTACGGATTTTACTCGTTTTTGACCCTTTTTCTTTCACTAAAAAGGTCATAAAGTGGCCTAGCCTTATCGAATCGAAGCATGTAATAGTTCCTAGGAAATCTAACAAGCATATCTACGACATCCATGGTTTATTTTAGAATTTTTAAAAACGGCCAAAATGGGGGTTAATTGAATTTCCTTGTTAATTTACGGATTTTACTCGTTTTTGACCCTTTTTCTTTCACTAAAAAGGTCATAAAGTGGCCTAGCCTTATCGAATCGAAGCATCTAA
The DNA here is from genome assembly GCF_051527215.1 of Medicago sativa. Taxonomy (NCBI): domain Eukaryota; kingdom Viridiplantae; phylum Streptophyta; class Magnoliopsida; order Fabales; family Fabaceae; genus Medicago; species Medicago sativa. The sequence goes on along the minus strand of NC_140749.1, from coordinate 25,425,320 downwards.
TAGTTCCTAGGAAATCTAACAAGCATATCTACGACATCCATGGTTTATTTTAGAATTTTTTAAAAAGGCCAAAATGGGGGTTAAGTGAATTTCCTTGTTAATATACGGATTTTACTCATTTTTGACCCTTTTTCTTTCACTAAAAAGGTCATAAAGTGGCCTAGCCTTATCGAATCGAAGCATGTAATAGTTTCTATGAAATCTAACAAGCATATATTCGAATTCCAAGGTTGATTTTATCATTTTCGAAAATGGGTAAAATGAGGGTTAAGTGAATTTTCTTGTTAATTTACGGATTTTACTCGTTTTTGACCCTTTTTCTTTCACTAAAAAGGTCATAAAGTGGCCTAGCCTTATCGAATCGAAGCATGTAATAGTTCCTAAGAAATCTAACAAGCATATTTACGACATCCATGGTTTATTTTAGAATTTTTAAAAACGGCCAAAATGGGGGTTAATTGAATTTCCTTGTTAATTTACGGATTTTACTCGTTTTTGACCATTTTTCTTTCACTGAAAAGGTCATAAAGTGGCCTAGCCTTATCGAATCGAAGCATGTAATAGTTCCTAGGAAATCTAACAAGCATATCTACGACATCCATGGTTTATTTTAGAATTTTTTAAAAAGGCCAAAATGGGGGTTAAGTGAATTTCCTTGTTAATATACAGATTTTACTCATTTTTGACCCTTTTTCTTTCACTAAAAAGGTCATAAAGTGGCCTAGCCTTATCGAATCGAAGCATGTAATAGTTCCTATGAAATCTGACAAGCATATATTCGAATTCCAAGGTTGATTTTATCATTTTCGAAAATGGATAAAATGAGGGTTAAGTGAATTTCCTTGTTAATTTACGGATTTTACTCGTTTTTGACCCTTTTTCTTTCACTAAAAAGGTCATAAAGTGGCCTAGCCTTATCGAATCGAAGCATGTAATAATTCCTAGGAAATCTAACAAGCATATCTACGACATCCATGGTTTATTTTAGAATTTTTAAAAACGGCCAAAATGGGGGTTAATTGAATTTCCTTGCTAATTTACGGATTTTAATCGTTTTTGACCCTTTTTCTTTCACTAAAAAGGTCATAAAGTGGCCTAGCCTTATCGAATCGAAGCATCTAATAGTTCCTAGGAAATCTAGCAAGCATATCTACGACATCCATGGTTTATTTTAGAATTTTTAAAAACGGCCAAAATGGGGGTTAAGTGAATTTCCTTGTTAATTTACGGATTTTACTCGTTTTTGACCATTTTTCTTTCACTGAAAAGGTCATAAAATGGCATAGCCATTTCGAATCGAAGCATGTAATAGTTCCTAGGAAATCTAACAAGCATATCTACGACATCCATGGTTTATTTTAGAATTTTTAAAAACGGCCAAAATGGCGGTTAAGTGAATTTTCTTGTTAATTTACGGATTTTACTCGTTTTTGACCCTTTTTCTTTAACTAAAAAGGTCATAAAGTGGCCTAGCCTTATCGAATCGAAGCATCTAATAGTTCCTAGGAAATCTAACAAGCATATCTACGACATCCATGGTTTATTTTAGAATTTTTAAAAACGGCCAAAATGGGGGTTAAGTGAATTTTCTTGTTAATTTACGGATTTTACTCGTTTTTGACCCTTTTTCTTTCACTGAAAAGGTCATAAAGTGGCATAGCCTTATCGAATCGAAGCATGTAATAGTTCCTAGGAAATCTAACAAGCATATCTACGACATCCATGGTTTATTTTAGAATTTTTTAAAAAGGCCAAAATGGGGGTTAAGTGAATTTCCTTGTTAATATACGTATTTTACTCATTTTTGACCATTTTTCTTTCACTAAAAAGGTCATAAAGTGGCCTAGCCTTATCGAATCGAAGCATGTAATAGTTCCTATGAAATCTAACGAGCATATCTACGACATCCATGGTTTATTTTAGAATTTTTTAAAAAGGCCAAAATGGGGGTTAAGTGAATTTCCTTGTTAATATACGGATTTTACTCATTTTTGACCCTTTTTCTTTCACTAAAAAGGTCATAAAGTGGCCTAGCCTTATCGAATCGAAACATGTAATAGTTCCTATGAAATCTAACAAGCATATATTCGAATTCCAAGGTTGATTTTATCATTTTCGAAAATGGATAAAATGAGGGTTAAGTGAATTTCCTTGTTAATTTACGGATTTTACTCGTTTTTGACCCTTTTTCTTGCACTAAAAAGGTCATAAAGTGGCCTAGCCTTATCGAATCGAAGCATGTAATAGTTCCTAGGAAATCTAACAAGCATATCTACGACATCCATGGTTTATTTTAGAATTTTTAAAAACGGCCAAAATGGGGGTTAATTGAATTTCCTTGTTAATTTACTGATTTTACTCGTTTTTGACACTTTTTCTTTCACTAAAAAGGTCATAAAGTGGCCTAGCCTTATCGAATTGAAGCATCTAATAGTTCCTAGGAAATCTAGCAAGCATATCTACGACATCCATGGTTTATTTTAGAATTTTAAAAACGGCCAAAATGGGGGTTAAGTGAATTTCTTTGTTAATTTACGGATTTTACTCGTTTTTGACCCTTTTTCTTTCACTAAAAAGGTCATAAAGTGGCCTAGCCTTATCGAATCGAAGCATGTAATAGTTCCTAGGAAATCTAACAAGCATATCTACGACATCCATGGTTTATTTTAGAATTTTTAAAAACGGCCAAAATGGGGGTTAATTGAATTTCCTTGTTAATTTACGGATTTTACTCGTTTTTGACCCTTTTTCTTTAACTAAAAAGGTCATAAAGTGGCCTAGCCTTATCGAATCGAAGCATCTAATAGTTCCTAGGAAATCTAACAAGCATATCTACGACATCCATGGTTTATTTTAGAATTTTTAAAAACGGCCAAAATGGGGGTTAAGTGAATTTTCTTGTTAATTTACGGATTTTACTCGTTTTTGACCCTTTTTCTTTCACTGAAAAGGTCATAAAGTGGCATAGCCTTATCGAATCGAAGCATGTAATAGTTCCTAGGAAATCTAACAAGCATATCTACGACATCCATGGTTTATTTTAGAATTTTTTAAAAAGGCCAAAATGGGGGTTAAGTGAATTTCCTTGTTAATATACGTATTTTACTCATTTTTGACCATTTTTCTTTCACTAAAAAGGTCATAAAGTGGCCTAGCCTTATCGAATCGAAGCATGTAATAGTTCCTATGAAATCTAACAAGCATATATTCGAATTCCAAGGTTGATTTTATCATTTTCGAAAATGGATAAAATGAGGGTTAAGTGAATTTTCTTGTTAATTTACGGATTTTACTCGTTTTTGACCCTTTTTCTTTCACTGAAAAGGTCATAAAGTGGCCTAGCCTTATCGAATCGAAGCATGTAATAGTTCCTAGGAAATCTAACAAGCATATCTACGACATCCATGGTTTATTTTAGAATTTTTTAAAAAGGCCAAAATGGGGGTTAAGTGAATTTCCTTGTTAATATACAGATTTTACTCATTTTTGACCCTTTTTCTTTCACTAAAAAGGTCATAAAGTGGCCTAGCCTTATCGAATCGAAGCATGTAATAGTTCCTAGGAAATCTAACAAGCATATCTACGACATCCATGGTTTATTTTAGAATTTTTAAAAACGGCCAAAATGGGGGTTAAGTGAATTTTCTTGTTAATTTACGGATTTTACTCGTTTTTGACCCTTTTTCTTTCACTGAAAAGGTCATAAAGTGGCCTAGCCTTATCGAATCGAAGCATGTAATAGTTCCTAAGAAATCTAACAAGCATATCTACGACATCCATGGTTTATTTTAGAATTTTTTAAAAAGGCCAAAATGGGGGTTAAGTGAATTTCCTTGTTAATATACGGATTTTACTCATTTTTGACCCTTTTTCTTTCACTAAAAAGGTCATAAAGTGGCCTAGCCTTATCGAATCGAAACATGTAATAGTTCCTATGAAATCTAACAAGCATATATTCGAATTCCAAGGTTGATTTTATCATTTTCGAAAATGGATAAAATGAGGGTTAAGTGAATTTTCTTGTTAATTTACGGATTTTACTCGATTTTGACCCTTTTTCTTTCACTAAAAAGATCATAAAGTGGCCTAGCCTTATCGAATCGAAGCATGTAATAGTTCCTAAGAAATCTAACAAGCATATCTACGACATCCATGGTTTATTTTAGAATTTTTAAAAACGGCCAAAATGGGGGTTAATTGAATTTCCTTGTTAATTTACGGATTTTACTCGTTTTTGACCCTTTTTCTTTCACTGAAAAGGTCATAAAGTGGCCTAGCCTTATCGAATCGAAGCATGTAATAGTTCCTATGAAATCTAACAAGCATATCTACGACATCCATGGTTTATTTTAGAATTTTTTAAAAAGGCCAAAATGGGGGTTAAGTGAATTTCCTTGTTAATATACAGATTTAACTCATTTTTGACCCTTTTTCTTTCACTAAAAAGGTCATAAAGTGGCCTAGCCTTATCGAATCGAAGCATGTAATAGTTCCTAGGAAATCTAACAAGCATATCTACGACATCCATGGTTTATTTTAGAATTTTTAAAAACGGCCAAAATGGGGGTTAAGTGAATTTTCTTGTTAATTTACGGATTTTACTCGTTTTTGACCCTTTTTCTATCACTGAAAAGGTCATAAAGTGGCCTAGCCTTATCGAATCGAAGCATGTAATAGTTCCTAGGAAATCTAACAAGCATATCTACGACATCCATGGTTTATTTTAGAATTTTTTAAAAAGGCCAAAATGGGGGTTAAGTGAATTTCCTTGTTAATATACGGATTTTACTCATTTTTGACCCTTTTTCTTTCACTAAAAAGGTCATAAAGTGGCCTAGCCTTATCGAATCGAAACATGTAATAGTTCCTATGAAATCTAACAAGCATATATTCGAATTCCAAGGTTGATTTTATCATTTTCGAAAATGGATAAAATGAGGGTTAAGTGAATTTCCTTGTTAATTTACGGATTTTACTCGTTTTTGACCCTTTTTCTTGCACTAAAAAGGTCATAAAGTGGCCTAGCCTTATCGAATCGAAGCATGTAATAGTTCCTAGGAAATCTAACAAGCATATCTACGACATCCATGGTTTATTTTAGAATTTTTAAAAACGGCCAAAATGGGGGTTAATTGAATTTCCTTGTTAATTTACGGATTTTACTCGTTTTTGACCCTTTTTCTTTCACTAAAAAGGTCATAAAGTGGCCTAGCCTTATCGAATCGAAGCATCTAATAGTTCCTAGGAAATCTAGCAAGCATATCTACGACATCCATGGTTTATTTTAGAATTTTAAAAACGGCCAAAATGGGGGTTAAGTGAATTTCCTTGTTAATTTACGGATTTTACTCGTTTTTGACCATTTTTCTTTCACTGAAAAGGTCATAAAATGGCCTAGCCATATCGAATCGAAGCATGTAATAGTTCCTAGGAAATCTAACAAGCATATCTACGACATCCATGGTTTATTTTAGAATTTTTAAAAACGGCCAAAATGGGGGTTAAGTGAATTTTCTTGTTAATTTACGGATTTTACTCGTTTTTGACCCTTTTTCTTTCACTGAAAAGGTCATAAAGTGGCCTAGCCTTATCGAATCGAAGCATGTAATAGTTCCTAGGAAATCTAACAAGCATATCTATGACATCCATGGTTTATTTTAGAATTTTTTAAAAAGGCCAAAATGGGGGTTAAGTGAATTTCCTTGTTAATATACGGATTTTACTCATTTTTGACCATTTTTCTTTCACTAAAAAGGTCATAAAGTGGCCTAGCCTTATCGAATCGAAGCATGTAATAGTTCCTATGAAATCTAACAAGCATATATTCGAATTCCAAGGTTGATTTTATCATTTTCGAAAATGGATAAAATGAGGGTTAAGTGAATTTTCTTGTTAATTTACGGATTTTACTCGTTTTTGACCCTTTTTCTTTCACTAAAAAGATCATAAAGTGGCCTAGCCTTATCGAATCGAAGCATGTAATAGTTCCTAAGAAATCTAACAAGCATATCTACGACATCCATGGTTTATTTTAGAATTTTTAAAAACGGCCAAAATGGGGGTTAATTGAATTTCCTTGTTAATTTACGGATTTTACTCGTTTTTGACCCTTTTTCTTTCACTGAAAAGGTCATAAAGTGGCCTAGCCTTATCGAATCGAAGCATGTAATAGTTCCTAGGAAATCTAACAAGCATATCTACGACATCCATGGTTTATTTTAGAATTTTTTAAAAAGGCCAAAATGGGGGTTAAGTGAATTTCCTTGTTAATATACAGATTTTACTCATTTTTGACCCTTTTTCTTTCACTAAAAAGGTCATAAAGTGGCCTAGCCTTATCGAATCGAAGCATGTAATAGTTCCTATGAAATCTAACAAGCATATATTCGAATTCCAAGGTTGATTTTATCATTTTCGAAAATGGATAAAATGAGGGTTAAGTGAATTTCCTTGTTAATTTACGGATTTTACTCGTTTTTTACCCTTTTTCTTTCACTAAAAAGGTCATAAAGTGGCCTAGCCTTATCGAATCGAAGCATGTAATAGTTCCTAGGAAATCTAACAAGCATATCTACGACATCCATGGTTTATTTTCGAATTTTTAAAAACGGCCAAAATGGGGGTTAATTGAATTCCCTTGTTAATTTACGGATTTTACTCGTTTTTGACCCTTTTTCTTTCACTAAAAAGGTCATAAAGTGGCCCAGCCTTATCGAATCGAAGAATCTAATAGTTCCTAGGAAATCTAGCAAGCATATCTACGACATCCATGGTTTATTTTAGAATTTTTAAAAACGGCCAAAATGGGTGTTAAGTGAATTTCCTTGTTAATTTACGGATTTTACTCGTTTTTGACCATTTTTCTTTCACTGAAAAGGTCATAAAATGGCCTAGCCATATCGAATCGAAGCATGTAATAGTTCCTAGGAAATCTAACAAGCATATCTACGACATCCATGGTTTATTTTAGAATTTTTAAAAACGGCCAAAATGGGGGTTAAGTGAATTTTCTTGTTAATTTACGGATTTTACTCGTTTTTGACCCTTTTTCTTTCACTGAAAAGGTCATAAAGTGGCCTAGCCTTATCGAATCGAAGCATGTAATAGTTCCTAGGAAATCTAATAAGCATATCTACGACATCCATGGTTTATTTTAGAAATTTTTAAAAAGGCCAAAATGGGGGTTAAGTGAATTTCCTTGTTAATATACGGATTTTACTCCTTTTTGACCCTTTTTCTTTCACTAAAAAGGTCATAAAGTGGCCTAGCCTTATCGAATCGAAGCATGTAATAGTTCCTATGAAATCTAACAAGAATATATTCGAATTCCAAGGTTGATTTTATCATTTTTCGAAAATGGATAAAATGAGGGTTAAGTGAATTTTCTTGTTAATTTACGGATTTTACTCGTTTTTGACCCTTTTTCTTTCACTGAAAAGGTCATAAAGTGGCCTAGCCTTATCGAATCGAAGCATGTAATAGTTCCTAGGAAATCTAACAAGCATATCTACGACATCCATGGTTTATTTTAGAATTTTTAAAAACGGCCAAAATGGGGGTTAATTGAATTTCCTTGTTAATTTACGGATTTTACTCGTTTTTGACCCTTTTTCTTTCACTAAAAAGGTCATAAAGTGGCCTAGCCTTATCGAATCGAAGCATCTAATAGTTCCTAGGAAATCTAGCAAGCATATCTACGACATCCATGGTTTATTTTAGAATTTTAAAAACGGCCAAAATGGGGGTTAAGTGAATTTCCTTGTTAATTTACGGATTTTACTCGTTTTTGACCATTTTTCTTTCACTGAAAAGGTCATAAAATGGCCTAGCCATATCGAATCGAAGCATGTAATAGTTCCTAGGAAATCTAACAAGCATATCTACGACATCCATGGTTTATTTTAGAATTTTTAAAAACGGCCAAAATGGGGGTTAAGTGAATTTTCTTGTTAATTTACGGATTTTACTCGTTTTTGACCCTTTTTCTTTCACTGAAAAGGTCATAAAGTGGCCTAGCCTTATCGAATCGAAGCATGTAATAGTTCCTAGGAAATCTAACAAGCATATCTATGACATCCATGGTTTATTTTAGAATTTTTTAAAAAGGCCAAAATGGGGGTTAAGTGAATTTCCTTGTTAATATACGGATTTTACTCATTTTTGACCATTTTTCTTTCACTAAAAAGGTCATAAAGTGGCCTAGCCTTATCGAATCGAAGCATGTAATAGTTCCTATGAAATCTAACAAGCATATATTCGAATTCCAAGGTTGATTTTATCATTTTCGAAAATGGATAAAATGAGGGTTAAGTGAATTTTCTTGTTAATTTACGGATTTTACTCGTTTTTGACCCTTTTTCTTTCACTAAAAAGATCATAAAGTGGCCTAGCCTTATCGAATCGAAGCATGTAATAGTTCCTAAGAAATCTAACAAGCATATCTACGACATCCATGGTTTATTTTAGAATTTTTAAAAACGGCCAAAATGGGGGTTAATTGAATTTCCTTGTTAATTTACGGATTTTACTCGTTTTTGACCCTTTTTCTTTCACTGAAAAGGTCATAAAGTGGCCTAGCCTTATCGAATCGAAGCATGTAATAGTTCCTAGGAAATCTAACAAGCATATCTACGACATCCATGGTTTATTTTAGAATTTTTTAAAAAGGCCAAAATGGGGGTTAAGTGAATTTCCTTGTTAATATACAGATTTTACTCATTTTTGACCCTTTTTCTTTCACTAAAAAGGTCATAAAGTGGCCTAGCCTTATCGAATCGAAGCATGTAATAGTTCCTATGAAATCTAACAAGCATATATTCGAATTCCAAGGTTGATTTTATCATTTTCGAAAATGGATAAAATGAGGGTTAAGTGAATTTCCTTGTTAATTTACGGATTTTACTCGTTTTTTACCCTTTTTCTTTCACTAAAAAGGTCATAAAGTGGCCTAGCCTTATCGAATCGAAGCATGTAATAGTTCCTAGGAAATCTAACAAGCATATCTACGACATCCATGGTTTATTTTCGAATTTTTAAAAACGGCCAAAATGGGGGTTAATTGAATTCCCTTGTTAATTTACGGATTTTACTCGTTTTTGACCCTTTTTCTTTCACTAAAAAGGTCATAAAGTGGCCCAGCCTTATCGAATCGAAGAATCTAATAGTTCCTAGGAAATCTAGCAAGCATATCTACGACATCCATGGTTTATTTTAGAATTTTTAAAAACGGCCAAAATGGGTGTTAAGTGAATTTCCTTGTTAATTTACGGATTTTACTCGTTTTTGACCATTTTTCTTTCACTGAAAAGGTCATAAAATGGCCTAGCCATATCGAATCGAAGCATGTAATAGTTCCTAGGAAATCTAACAAGCATATCTACGACATCCATGGTTTATTTTAGAATTTTTAAAAACGGCCAAAATGGGGGTTAAGTGAATTTTCTTGTTAATTTACGGATTTTACTCGTTTTTGACCCTTTTTCTTTCACTGAAAAGGTCATAAAGTGGCCTAGCCTTATCGAATCGAAGCATGTAATAGTTCCTAGGAAATCTAATAAGCATATCTACGACATCCATGGTTTATTTTAGAAATTTTTAAAAAGGCCAAAATGGGGGTTAAGTGAATTTCCTTGTTAATATACGGATTTTACTCCTTTTTGACCCTTTTTCTTTCACTAAAAAGGTCATAAAGTGGCCTAGCCTTATCGAATCGAAGCATGTAATAGTTCCTATGAAATCTAACAAGAATATATTCGAATTCCAAGGTTGATTTTATCATTTTTCGAAAATGGATAAAATGAGGGTTAAGTGAATTTTCTTGTTAATTTACGGATTTTACTCGTTTTTGACCCTTTTTCTTTCACTGAAAAGGTCATAAAGTGGCCTAGCCTTATCGAATCGAAGCATCTAATAGTTCCTAGGAAATCTAACAAGCATATCTACGACATCCATGGTTTATTTTAGAATTTTTTAAAAAGGCCAAAATGGGGGTTAAGTGAATTTCCTTGTTAATATACGGATTTTACTCATTTTTGACCCTTTTTCTTTCACTAAAAAGGTCATAAAGTGGCCTAGCCTTATCGAATCGAAGCATCTAATAGTTCCTAGGAAATCTAACAAGCATATCTACGACATCCATGGTTTATTTTAGAATTTTTTAAAAAGGCCAAAATGGGGGTTAAGTGAATTTCCTTGTTAATATACGGATTTTACTCATTTTTGACCCTTTTTCTTTCACTAAAAAGGTCATAAAGTGGCCTAGCCTTATCGAATCGAAGCATGTAATAGTTTCTATGAAATCTAACAAGCATATATTCGAATTCCAAGGTTGATTTTATCATTTTCGAAAATGGGTAAAATGAGGGTTAAGTGAATTTTCTTGTTAATTTACGGATTTTACTCGTTTTTGACCCTTTTTCTTTCACTAAAAAGGTCATAAAGTGGCCTAGCCTTATCGAATCGAAGCATGTAATAGTTCCTAAGAAATCTAACAAGCATATCTACGACATCCATGGTTTATTTTAGAATTTTTAAAAACGTCCAAAATGGGGGTTAATTGAATTTCCTTGTTAATTTACGGATTTTACTCGTTTTTGACCATTTTTCTTTCACTGAAAAGGTCATAAAGTGGCCTAGCCTTATCGAATCGAAGCATGTAATAGTTCCTAGGAAATCTAACAAGCATATCTACGACATCCATGGTTTATTTTAGAATTTTTTAAAAAGGCCAAAATGGGGGTTAAGTGAATTTCCTTGTTAATATACAGATTTTACTCATTTTTGACCCTTTTTCTTTCACTAAAAAGGTCATAAAGTGGCCTAGCCTTATCGAATCGAAGCATGTAATAGTTCCTATGAAATCTAACAAGCATATATTCGAATTCCAAGGTTGATTTTATCATTTTCGAAAATGGATAAAATGAGGGTTAAGTGAATTTCCTTGTTAATTTACGGATTTTACTCGTTTTTTACCCTTTTTCTTTCACTAAAAAGGTCATAAAGTGGCCTAGCCTTATCGAATCGAAGCATGTAATAGTTCATAGGAAATCTAACAAGCATATCTACGACATCCATGGTTTATTTTCGAATTTTTAAAAACGGCCAAAATGGGGGTTAATTGAATTCCCTTGTTAATTTACGGATTTTACTCGTTTTTGACCCTTTTTCTTTCACTAAAAAGGTCATAAAGTGGCCCAGCCTTATCGAATCGAAGAATCTAATAGTTCCTAGGAAATCTAGCAAGCATATCTACGACATCCATGGTTTATTTTAGAATTTTTAAAAACGGCCAAAATGGGTGTTAAGTGAATTTCCTTGTTAATTTACGGATTTTACTCGTTTTTGACCATTTTTCTTTCACTGAAAAGGTCATAAAATGGCCTAGCCATATCGAATCGAAGCATGTAATAGTTCCTAGGAAATCTAACAAGCATATCTACGACATCCATGGTTTATTTTAGAATTTTTAAAAACGGCCAAAATGGGGGTTAAGTGAATTTTCTTGTTAATTTACGGATTTTACTCGTTTTTGACCCTTTTTCTTTCACTGAAAAGGTCATAAAGTGGCCTAGCCTTATCGAATCGAAGCATGTAATAGTTCCTAGGAAATCTAACAAGCATATCTACGACATCCATGGTTTATTTTAGAAATTTTTAAAAAGGCCAAAATGGGGGTTAAGTGAATTTCCTTGTTAATATACGGATTTTACTCCTTTTTGACCCTTTTTCTTTCACTAAAAAGGTCATAAAGTGGCCTAGCCTTATCGAATCGAAGCATGTAATAGTTCCTATGAAATCTAACAAGAATATATTCGAATTCCAAGGTTGATTTTATCATTTTTCGAAAATGGATAAAATGAGGGTTAAGTGAATTTTCTTGTTAATTTACGGATTTTACTCGTTTTTGACCCTTTTTCTTTCACTGAAAAGGTCATAAAGTGGCCTAGCCTTATCGAATCGAAGCATCTAATAGTTCCTAGGAAATCTAACAAGCATATCTACGACATCCATGGTTTATTTTAGAATTTTTTAAAAAGGCCAAAATGGGGGTTAAGTGAATTTCCTTGTTAATAGACGGATTTTACTCATTTTTGACCCTTTTTCTTTCACTAAAAAGGTCATAAAGTGGCCTAGCCTTATCGAATCGAAGCATCTAATAGTTCCTAGGAAATCTAACAAGCATATCTACGACATCCATGGTTTATTTTAGAATTTTTTAAAAAGGCCAAAATGGGGGTTAAGTGAATTTCCTTGTTAATATACGGATTTTACTCATTTTTGACCCTTTTTCTTTCACTAAAAAGGTCATAAAGTGGCCTAGCCTTATCGAATCGAAGCATGTAATAGTTTCTATGAAATCTAACAAGCATATATTCGAATTCCAAGGTTGATTTTATCATTTTCGAAAATGGGTAAAATGAGGGTTAAGTGAATTTTCTTGTTAATTTACGGATTTTACTCGTTTTTGACCCTTTTTCTTTCACTAAAAAGGTCATAAAGTGGCCTAGCCTTATCGAATCGAAGCATGTAATAGTTCCTAAGAAATCTAACAAGCATATCTACGACATCCATGGTTTATTTTAGAATTTTTAAAAACGGCCAAAATGGGGGTTAATTGAATTTCCTTGTTAATTTACGGATTTTACTCGTTTTTGACCATTTTTCTTTCACTGAAAAGGTCATAAAGTGGCCTAGCCTTATCGAATCGAAGCATGTAATAGTTCCTAGGAAATCTAACAAGCATATCTACGACATCCATGGTTTATTTTAGAATTTTTTAAAAAGGCCAAAATGGGGGTTAAGTGAATTTCCTTGTTAATATACAGATTTTACTCATTTTTGACCCTTTTTCTTTCACTAAAAAGGTCATAAAGTGGCCTAGCCTTATCGAATCGAAGCATGTAATAGTTCCTATGAAATCTAACAAGCATATATTCGAATTCCAAGGTTGATTTTATCATTTTCGAAAATGGATAAAATGAGGGTTAAGTGAATTTTCTTGTTAATTTACGGATTTTACACGTTTTTGACCCTTTTTCTTTCACTAAAAAGGTCATAAAGTGGCCTAGCCTTATCGAATCGAAGCATGTAATAGTTCCTAAGAAATCTAACAAGCATATCTACGACATCCATGGTTTATTTTAGAATTTTTAAAAACGGCCAAAATGGGGGTTAATTGAATTTCCTTGTTAATTTACGGATTTTACTCGTTTTTGACCCTTTTTCTTTCACTGAAAAGGTCATAAAGTGGCCTAGCCTTATCGAATCGAAGCATGTAATAGTTCCTAGGAAATCTAACAAGCATATCTACGACATCCATGGTTTATTTTAGAATTTTTTAAAAAGGCCAAAATGGGGGTTAAGTGAATTTCCTTGTTAATATACAGATTTTACTCATTTTTGACCCTTTTTCTTTCACTAAAAAGGTCATAAAGTGGCCTAGCCTTATCGAATCGAAGCATGTAATAGTTCCTATGAAATCTGACAAGCATATATTCGAATTCCAAGGTTGATTTTATCATTTTCGAAAATGGATAAAATGAGGGTTAAGTGAATTTCCTTGTTAATTTACGGATTTTACTCGTTTTTGACCCTTTTTCTTTCACTAAAAAGGTCATAAAGTGGCCTAGCCTTATCGAATCGAAGCATGTAATAATTCCTAGGAAATCTAACAAGCATATCTACGACATCCATGGTTTATTTTAGAATTTTTAAAAACGGCCAAAATGGCGGTTAAGTGAATTTTCTTGTTAATTTACGGATTTTACTCGTTTTTAACCCTTTTTCTTTCACTGAAAAGGTCATAAAGTGGCCTAGCCTTATCGAATCGAAGCATGTAATAGTTCCTAGGAAATCTAACAAGCATATCTACGACATCCATGGTTTATTTTAGAATTTTTTAAAAAGGCCAAAATGGGGGTTAAGTGAATTTCCTTGTTAATATACGGATTTTACTCATTTTTGACCCTTTTTCTTTCACTAAAAAGGTCATAAAGTGGTCTAGCCTTATCGAATCGAAACATGTAATAGTTCCTATGAAATCTAACAAGCATATATTCGAATTCCAAGGTTGATTTTATCATTTTCGAAAATGGATAAAATGAGGGTTAAGTGAATTTCCTTGTTAATTTACGGATTTTACTCGTTTTTGACCCTTTTTCTTGCACTAAAAAGGTCATAAAGTGGCCTAGCCTTATCGAATCGAAGCATGTAATAGTTCCTAGGAAATCTAACAAGCATATCTACGACATCCATGGTTTATTTTAGAATTTTTAAAAACGGCCAAAATGGGGGTTAATTGAATTTCCTTGTTAATTTACGGATTTTACTCGTTTTTGACCCTTTTTCTTTCACTAAAAAGGTCATAAAGTGGCCTAGCCTTATCGAATCGAAGCATCTAATAGTTCCTAGGAAATCTAGCAAGCATATCTACGACATCCATGGTTTATTTTAGAATTTTAAAAACGGCCAAAATGGGGGTTAAGTGAATTTCCTTGTTAATTTACGGATTTTACTCGTTTTTGACCCTTTTTCTTTCACTAAAAAGGTCATAAAGTGGCCTAGCCTTATCGAATCGAAGCATGTAATAGTTCCTAGGAAATCTAACAAGCATATCTACGACATCCATGGTTTATTTTAGAATTTTTTAAAAAGGCCAAAATGGGGGTTAAGTGAATTTCCTTGTTAATATACAGATTTTACTCATTTTTGACCCTTTTTCTTTCACTAAAAAGGTCATAAAGTGGCCTAGCCTTATCGAATCGAAGCATGTAATAGTTCCTAGGAAATCTAACAAGCATATCTACGACATCCATGGTTTATTTTAGAATTTTTAAAAACGGCCAAAATGGGGGTTAAGTGAATTTTCTTGTTAATTTACGGATTTTACTCGTTTTTGACCCTTTTTCTTTCACTGAAAAGGTCATAAAGTGGCCTAGCCTTATCGAATCGAAGCATGTAATAGTTCCTAGGAAATCTAACAAGCATATCTACGACATCCATGGTTTATTTTAGAATTTTTTAAAAAGGCCAAAATGGGGGTTAAGTGAATTTCCTTGTTAATATACGGATTTTACTCATTTTTGACCCTTTTTCTTTCACTAAAAAGGTCATAAAGTGGCCTAGCCTTATCGAATCGAAACATGTAATAGTTCCTATGAAATCTAACAAGCATATATTCGAATTCCAAGGTTGATTTTATCATTTTCGAAAATGGATAAAATGAGGGTTAAGTGAATTTCCTTGTTAATTTACGGATTTTACTCGTTTTTGACCCTTTGTCTTGCACTAAAAAGGTCATAAAGTGGCCTAGCCTTATCGAATCGAAGCATGTAATAGTTCCTAGGAAATCTAACAAGCATATCTACGACATCCATGGTTTATTTTAGAATTTTTAAAAACGGCCAAAATGGGGGTTAATTGAATTTCCTTGTTAATTTACGGATTTTACTCGTTTTTGACCCTTTTTCTTTCACTAAAAAGGTCATAAAGTGGCCTAGCCTTATCGAATCGAAGCATCTAATAGTTCCTAGGAAATCTAGCAAGCATATCTACGACATCCATGGTTTATTTTAGAATTTTAAAAACGGCCAAAATGGGGGTTAAGTGAATTTCCTTGTTAATTTACGGATTTTACTCATTTTTGACCATTTTTCTTTCACTGAAAAGGTCATAAAATGGCCTAGCCATATCGAATCGAAGCATGTAATAGTTCCTAGGAAATCTAACAAGCATATCTACGACATCCATGGTTTATTTTAGAATTTTTAAAAACGGCCAAAATGGGGGTTAAGTGAATTTTCTTGTTAATTTACGGATTTTACTCGTTTTTGACCCTTTTTCTTTCACTGAAAAGGTCATAAAGTGGCCTAGCCTTATCGAATCGAAGCATGTAATAGTTCCTAGGAAATCTAACAAGCATATCTATGACATCCATGGTTTATTTTAGAATTTTTTAAAAAGGCCAAAATGGGGGTTAAGTGAATTTCCTTGTTAATATACGGATTTTACTCATTTTTGACCATTTTTCTTTCACTAAAAAGGTCATAAAGTGGCCTAGCCTTATCGAATCGAAGCATGTAATAGTTCCTATGAAATCTAACAAGCATATATTCGAATTCCAAGGTTGATTTTATCATTTTCGAAAATGGATAAAATGAGGGTTAAGTGAATTTTCTTGTTAATTTACGGATTTTACTCGTTTTTGACCCTTTTTCTTTCACTAAAAAGATCATAAAGTGGCCTAGCCTTATCGAATCGAAGCATGTAATAGTTCCTAAGAAATCTAACAAGCATATCTACGACATCCATGGTTTATTTTAGAATTTTTAAAAACGGCCAAAATGGGGGTTAATTGAATTTCCTTGTTAATTTACGGATTTTACTCGTTTTTGACCCTTTTTCTTTCACTGAAAAGGTCATAAAGTGGCCTAGCCTTATCGAATCGAAGCATGTAATAGTTCCTAGGAAATCTAACAAGCATATCTACGACATCCATGGTTTATTTTAGAATTTTTTAAAAAGGCCAAAATGGGGGTTAAGTGAATTTCCTTGTTAATATACAGATTTTACTCATTTTTGACCCTTTTTCTTTCACTAAAAAGGTCATAAAGTGGCCTAGCCTTATCGAATCGAAGCATGTAATAGTTCCTATGAAATCTAACAAGCATATATTCGAATTCCAAGGTTGATTTTATCATTTTCGAAAATGGATAAAATGAGGGTTAAGTGAATTTCCTTGTTAATTTACGGATTTTACTCGTTTTTTACCCTTTTTCTTTCACTAAAAAGGTCATAAAGTGGCCTAGCCTTATCGAATCGAAGCATGTAATAGTTCCTAGGAAATCTAACAAGCATATCTACGACATCCATGGTTTATTTTCGAATTTTTAAAAACGGCCAAAATGGGGGTTAATTGAATTCCCTTGTTAATTTACGGATTTTACTCGTTTTTGACCCTTTTTCTTTCACTAAAAAGGTCATAAAGTGGCCCAGCCTTATCGAATCGAAGAATCTAATAGTTCCTAGGAAATCTAGCAAGCATATCTACGACATCCATGGTTTATTTTAGAATTTTTAAAAACGGCCAAAATGGGTGTTAAGTGAATTTCCTTGTTAATTTACGGATTTTACTCGTTTTTGACCATTTTTCTTTCACTGAAAAGGTCATAAAATGGCCTAGCCATATCGAATCGAAGCATGTAATAGTTCCTAGGAAATCTAACAAGCATATCTACGACATCCATGGTTTATTTTAGAATTTTTAAAAACGGCCAAAATGGGGGTTAAGTGAATTTTCTTGTTAATTTACGGATTTTACTCGTTTTTGACCCTTTTTCTTTCACTGAAAAGGTCATAAAGTGGCCTAGCCTTATCGAATCGAAGCATGTAATAGTTCCTAGGAAATCTAACAAGCATATCTACGACATCCATGGTTTATTTTAGAAATTTTTAAAAAGGCCAAAATGGGGGTTAAGTGAATTTCCTTGTTAATATACGGATTTTACTCCTTTTTGACCCTTTTTCTTTCACTAAAAAGGTCATAAAGTGGCCTAGCCTTATCGAATCGAAGCATGTAATAGTTCCTATGAAATCTAACAAGAATATATTCGAATTCCAAGGTTGATTTTATCATTTTTCGAAAATGGATAAAATGAGGGTTAAGTGAATTTTCTTGTTAATTTACGGATTTTACTCGTTTTTGACCCTTTTTCTTTCACTGAAAAGGTCATAAAGTGGCCTAGCCTTATCGAATCGAAGCATGTAATAGTTCGTAAGAAATCTAACAAGCATATCTACGACATTCATGGTTTATTTTAGAATTTTTAAAAACGGCCAAAATGGGGGTTAATTGAATTTCCTTGTTAATTTACGGATTTTACTCGTTTTTGACCCTTTTTCTTTCACTGAAAAGGTCATAAAGTGGCCTAGCCTTATCGAATCGAAGCATGTAATAGTTCCTAGGAAATCTAACAAGCATATCTACGACATCCATGGTTTATTTTAGAATTTTTTAAAAAGGCCAAAATGGGGGTTAAGTGAATTTCCTTGTTAATATACGGATTTTACTCATTTTTGACCCTTTTTCTTTCACTAAAAAGGTCATAAAGTGGCCTAGCCTTATCGAATCGAAACATGTAATAGTTCCTACGAAATCTAACAAGCATATATTCGAATTCCAAGGTTGATTTTATCATTTTCGAAAATGGATAAAATGAGGGTTAAGTGAATTTCCTTGTTAATTTACGGATTTTACTCGTTTTTGACCCTTTTTCTTGCACTAAAAAGGTCATAAAGTGGCCTAGCCTTATCGAATCGAAGCATGTAATAGTTCCTAGGAAATCTAACAAGCATATCTACGACATCCATGGTTTATTTTAGAATTTTTAAAAACGGCCAAAATGGGGGTTAATTGAATTTCCTTGTTAATTTACGGATTTTACTCGTTTTTGACCCTTTTTCTTTCACTAAAAAGGTCATAAAGTGGCCTAGCCTTATCGAATCGAAGCATCTAATAGTTCCTAGGAAATCTAGCAAGCATATCTACGACATCCATGGTTTATTTTAGAATTTTAAAAACGGCCAAAATGGGGGTTAAGTGAATTTCCTTGTTAATTTACGGATTTTACTCGTTTTTGACCATTTTTCTTTCACTGAAAAGGTCATAAAATGGCCTAGCCATATCGAATCGAAGCATGTAATAGTTCCTAGGAAATCTAACAAGCATATCTACGACATCCATGGTTTATTTTAGAATTTTTAAAAACGGCCAAAATGGGGGTTAAGTGAATTTTCTTGTTAATTTACGGATTTTACTCGTTTTTGACCCTTTTTCTTTCACTGAAAAGGTCATAAAGTGGCCTAGCCTTATCGAATCGAAGCATGTAATAGTTCCTAGGAAATCTAACAAGCATATCTATGACATCCATGGTTTATTTTAGAATTTTTTAAAAAGGCCAAAATGGGGGTTAAGTGAATTTCCTTGTTAATATACGGATTTTACTCATTTTTGACCATTTTTCTTTCACTAAAAAGGTCATAAAGTGGCCTAGCCTTATCGAATCGAAGCATGTAATAGTTCCTATGAAATCTAACAAGCATATATTCGAATTCCAAGGTTGATTTTATCATTTTCGAAAATGGATAAAATGAGGGTTAAGTGAATTTTCTTGTTAATTTACGGATTTTACTCGTTTTTGACCCTTTTTCTTTCACTAAAAAGATCATAAAGTGGCCTAGCCTTATCGAATCGAAGCATGTAATAGTTCCTAAGAAATCTAACAAGCATATCTACGACATCCATGGTTTATTTTAGAATTTTTAAAAACGGCCAAAATGGGGGTTAATTGAATTTCCTTGTTAATTTACGGATTTTACTCGTTTTTGACCCTTTTTCTTTCACTGAAAAGGTCATAAAGTGGCCTAGCCTTATCGAATCGAAGCATGTAATAGTTCCTAGGAAATCTAACAAGCATATCTACGACATCCATGGTTTATTTTAGAATTTTTTAAAAAGGCCAAAATGGGGGTTAAGTGAATTTCCTTGTTAATATACAGATTTTACTCATTTTTGACCCTTTTTCTTTCACTAAAAAGGTCATAAAGTGGCCTAGCCTTATCGAATCGAAGCATGTAATAGTTCCTATGAAATCTAACAAGCATATATTCGAATTCCAAGGTTGATTTTATCATTTTCGAAAATGGATAAAATGAGGGTTAAGTGAATTTCCTTGTTAATTTACGGATTTTACTCGTTTTTTACCCTTTTTCTTTCACTAAAAAGGTCATAAAGTGGCCTAGCCTTATCGAATCGAAGCATGTAATAGTTCCTAGGAAATCTAACAAGCATATCTACGACATCCATGGTTTATTTTCGAATTTTTAAAAACGGCCAAAATGGGGGTTAATTGAATTCCCTTGTTAATTTACGGATTTTACTCGTTTTTGACCCTTTTTCTTTCACTAAAAAGGTCATAAAGTGGCCCAGCCTTATCGAATCGAAGAATCTAATAGTTCCTAGGAAATCTAGCAAGCATATCTACGACATCCATGGTTTATTTTAGAATTTTTAAAAACGGCCAAAATGGGTGTTAAGTGAATTTCCTTGTTAATTTACGGATTTTACTCATTTTTGACCATTTTTCTTTCACTGAAAAGGTCAAAAAATGGCCTAGCCATATCGAATCGAAGCATGTAATAGTTCCTAGGAAATCTAACAAGCATATCTACGACATCAATGGTTTATTTTAGAATTTTTAAAAACGGCCAAAATGGGGGTTAAGTGAATTTTCTTGTTAATTTACGGATTTTACTCGTTTTTGACCCTTTTTCTTTCACTGAAAAGGTCATAAAGTGGCCTAGCCTTATCGAATCGAAGCATGTAATAGTTCCTAGGAAATCTAACAAGCATATCTACGACATCCATGGTTTATTTTAGAAATTTTTAAAAAGGCCAAAATGGGGGTTAAGTGAATTTCCTTGTTAATATACGGATTTTACTCCTTTTTGACCCTTTTTCTTTCACTAAAAAGGTCATAAAGTGGCCTAGCCTTATCGAATCGAAGCATGTAATAGTTCCTATGAAATCTAACAAGAATATATTCGAATTCCAAGGTTGATTTTATCATTTTTCGAAAATGGATAAAATGAGGGTTAAGTGAATTTTCTTGTTAATTTACGGATTTTACTCGTTTTTGACCCTTTTTCTTTCACTGAAAAGGTCATAAAGTGGCCTAGCCTTATCGAATCGAAGCATCTAATAGTTCCTAGGAAATCTAACAAGCATATCTACGACATCCATGGTTTATTTTAGAATTTTTTAAAAAGGCCAAAATGGGGGTTAAGTGAATTTCCTTGTTAATAGACGGATTTTACTCATTTTTGACCCTTTTTCTTTCACTAAAAAGGTCATAAAGTGGCCTAGCCTTATCGAATCGAAGCATCTAATAGTTCCTAGGAAATCTAACAAGCATATCTACGACATCCATGGTTTATTTTAGAATTTTTTAAAAAGGCCAAAATGGGGGTTAAGTGAATTTCCTTGTTAATATACGGATTTTACTCATTTTTGACCCTTTTTCTTTCACTAAAAAGGTCATAAAGTGGCCTAGCCTTATCGAATCGAAGCATGTAATAGTTTCTATGAAATCTAACAAGCATATATTCGAATTCCAAGGTTGATTTTATCATTTTCGAAAATGGGTAAAATGAGGGTTAAGTGAATTTTCTTGTTAATTTACGGATTTTACTCGTTTTTGACCCTTTTTCTTTCACTAAAAAGGTCATAAAGTGGCCTAGCCTTATCGAATCGAAGCATGTAATAGTTCCTAAGAAATCTAACAAGCATATCTACGACATCCATGGTTTATTTTAGAATTTTTAAAAACGGCCAAAATGGGGGTTAATTGAATTTCCTTGTTAATTTACGGATTTTACTCGTTTTTGACCATTTTTCTTTCACTGAAAAGGTCATAAAGTGGCCTAGCCTTATCGAATCGAAGCATGTAATAGTTCCTAGGAAATCTAACAAGCATATCTACGACATCCATGGTTTATTTTAGAATTTTTTAAAAAGGCCAAAATGGGGGTTAAGTGAATTTCCTTGTTAATATACAGATTTTACTCATTTTTGACCCTTTTTCTTTCACTAAAAAGGTCATAAAGTGGCCTAGCCTTATCGAATCGAAGCATGTAATAGTTCCTATGAAATCTGACAAGCATATATTCGAATTCCAAGGTTGATTTTATCATTTTCGAAAATGGATAAAATGAGGGTTAAGTGAATTTCCTTGTTAATTTACGGATTTTACTCGTTTTTGACCCTTTTTCTTTCACTAAAAAGGTCATAAAGTGGCCTAGCCTTATCGAATCGAAGCATGTAATAATTCCTAGGAAATCTAACAAGCATATCTACGACATCCATGGTTTATTTTAGAATTTTTAAAAACGGCCAAAATGGCGGTTAAGTGAATTTTCTTGTTAATTTACGGATTTTACTCGTTTTTAACCCTTTTTCTTTCACTGAAAAGGTCATAAAGTGGCCTAGCCTTATCGAATCGAAGCATGTAATAGTTCCTAGGAAATCTAACAAGCATATCTACGACATCCATGGTTTATTTTAGAATTTTTTAAAAAGGCCAAAATGGGGGTTAAGTGAATTTCCTTGTTAATATACGGATTTTACTCATTTTTGACCCTTTTTCTTTCACTAAAAAGGTCATAAAGTGGTCTAGCCTTATCGAATCGAAACATGTAATAGTTCCTATGAAATCTAACAAGCATATATTCGAATTCCAAGGTTGATTTTATCATTTTCGAAAATGGATAAAATGAGGGTTAAGTGAATTTCCTTGTTAATTTACGGATTTTACTCGTTTTTGACCCTTTTTCTTGCACTAAAAAGGTCATAAAGTGGCCTAGCCTTATCGAATCGAAGCATGTAATAGTTCCTAGGAAATCTAACAAGCATATCTACGACATCCATGGTTTATTTTAGAATTTTTAAAAACGGCCAAAATGGGGGTTAATTGAATTTCCTTGTTAATTTACGGATTTTACTCGTTTTTGACCCTTTTTCTTTCACTAAAAAGGTCATAAAGTGGCCTAGCCTTATCGAATCGAAGCATCTAATAGTTCCTAGGAAATCTAGCAAGCATATCTACGACATCCATGGTTTATTTTAGAATTTTAAAAACGGCCAAAATGGGGGTTAAGTGAATTTCCTTGTTAATTTACGGATTTTACTCGTTTTTGACCCTTTTTCTTTCACTAAAAAGGTCATAAAGTGGCCTAGCCTTATCGAATCGAAGCATGTAATAGTTCCTAGGAAATCTAACAAGCATATCTACGACATCCATGGTTTATTTTAGAATTTTTAAAAACGGCCAAAATGGGGGTTAATTGAATTTCCTTGTTAATTTACGGATTTTACTCGTTTTTGACCCTTTTTCTTTAAGTAAAAAGGTCATAAAGTGGCCTAGCCTTATCGAATCGAATCATCTAATAGTTCCTAGGAAATCTAACAAGCATATCTACGACATCCATGGTTTATTTTAGAATTTTTAAAAACGGCCAAAATGGGGGTTAAGTGAATTTTCTTGTTAATTTACGGATTTTACTCGTTTTTGACCCTTTTTCTTTCACTGAAAAGGTCATAAAGTGGCATAGCCTTATCGAATCGAAGCATGTAATAGTTCCTAGGAAATCTAACAAGCATATCTACGACATCCATGGTTTATTTTAGAATTTTTTAAAAAGGCCAAAATGGGGGTTAAGTGAATTTCCTTGTTAATATACGTATTTTACTCATTTTTGACCATTTTTCTTTCACTAAAAAGGTCATAAAGTGGCCTAGCCTTATCGAATCGAAGCATGTAATAGTTCCTATGAAATCTAACAAGCATATATTCGAATTCCAAGGTTGATTTTATCATTTTCGAAAATGGATAAAATGAGGGTTAAGTGAATTTTCTTGTTAATTTACGGATTTTACTCGTTTTTGACCCTTTTTCTTTCACTAAAAAGATCATAAAGTGGCCTAGCCTTATCGAATCGAAGCATGTAATAGTTCCTAAGAAATCTAACAAGCATATCTACGACATCCATGGTTTATTTTAGAATTTTTAAAAACGGCCAAAATGGGGGTTAATTGAATTTCCTTGTTAATTTACGGATTTTACTCGTTTTTGACCCTTTTTCTTTCACTGAAAAGGTCATAAAGTGGCCTAGCCTTATCGAATCGAAGCATGTAATAGTTCCTAGGAAATCTAACAAGCATATCTACGACATCCATGGTTTATTTTAGAATTTTTTAAAAAGGCCAAAATGGGGGTTAAGTGAATTTCCTTGTTAATATACAGATTTTACTCATTTTTGACCCTTTTTCTTTCACTAAAAAGGTCATAAAGTGGCCTAGCCTTATCGAATCGAAGCATGTAATAGTTCCTAGGAAATCTAACAAGCATATCTACGACATCCATGGTTTATTTTAGAATTTTTAAAAACGGCCAAAATGGGGGTTAAGTGAATTTTCTTGTTAATTTACGGATTTTACTCGTTTTTGACCCTTTTTCTTTCACTGAAAAGGTCATAAAGTGGCCTAGCCTTATCGAATCGAAGCATGTAATAGTTCCTAGGAAATCTAACAAGCATATCTACGACATCCATGGTTTATTTTAGAATTTTTTAAAAAGGCCAAAATGGGGGTTAAGTGAATTTCCTTGTTAATATACGGATTTTACTCATTTTTGACCCTTTTTCTTTCACTAAAAAGGTCATAAAGTGGCCTAGCCTTATCGAATCGAAACATGTAATAGTTCCTATGAAATCTAACAAGCATATATTCGAATTCCAAGGTTGATTTTATCATTTTCGAAAATGGATAAAATGAGGGTTAAGTGAATTTCCTTGTTAATTTACGGATTTTACTCGTTTTTGACCCTTTGTCTTGCACTAAAAAGGTCATAAAGTGGCCTAGCCTTATCGAATCGAAGCATGTAATAGTTCCTAGGAAATCTAACAAGCATATCTACGACATCCATGGTTTATTTTAGAATTTTTAAAAACGGCCAAAATGGGGGTTAATTGAATTTCCTTGTTAATTTACGGATTTTACTCGTTTTTGACCCTTTTTCTTTCACTAAAAAGGTCATAAAGTGGCCTAGCCTTATCGAATCGAAGCATCTAATAGTTCCTAGGAAATCTAGCAAGCATATCTACGACATCCATGGTTTATTTTAGAATTTTAAAAACGGCCAAAATGGGGGTTAAGTGAATTTCCTTGTTAATTTACGGATTTTACTCGTTTTTGACCATTTTTCTTTCACTGAAAAGGTCATAAAATGGCCTAGCCATATCGAATCGAAGCATGTAATAGTTCCTAGGAAATCTAACAAGCATATCTACGACATCCATGGTTTATTTTAGAATTTTTAAAAACGGCCAAAATGGGGGTTAAGTGAATTTTCTTGTTAATTTACGGATTTTACTCGTTTTTGACCCTTTTTCTTTCACTGAAAAGGTCATAAAGTGGCCTAGCCTTATCGAATCGAAGCATGTAATAGTTCCTAGGAAATCTAACAAGCATATCTATGACATCCATGGTTTATTTTAGAATTTTTTAAAAAGGCCAAAATGGGGGTTAAGTGAATTTCCTTGTTAATATACAGATTTTACTCATTTTTGACCCTTTTTCTTTCACTAAAAAGGTCATAAAGTGGCCTAGCCTTATCGAATCGAAGCATGTAATAGTTCCTAGGAAATCTAACAAGCATATCTATGACATCCATGGTTTATTTTAGAATTTTTTAAAAAGGCCAAAATGGGGGTTAAGTGAATTTCCTTGTTAATATACAGATTTTACTCATTTTTGACCCTTTTTCTTTCACTAAAAAGGTCATAAAGTGGCCTAGCCTTATCGAATCGAAGCATGTAATAGTTCCTATGAAATCTGACAAGCATATATTCGAATTCCAAGGTTGATTTTATCATTTTCGAAAATGGATAAAATGAGGGTTAAGTGAATTTCCTTGTTAATTTACGGATTTTACTCGTTTTTGACCCTTTTTCTTTCACTAAAAAGGTCATAAAGTGGCCTAGCCTTATCGAATCGAAGCATGTAATAATTCCTAGGAAATCTAACAAGCATATCTACGACATCCATGGTTTATTTTAGAATTTTTAAAAACGGCCAAAATGGCGGTTAAGTGAATTTTCTTGTTAATATACGGATTTTACTCATTTTTGACCATTTTTCTTTCACTGAAAAGGTCATAAAATGGCCTAGCCATATCGAATCGAAGCATGTAATAGTTCCTAGGAAATCTAACAAGCATATCTACGACATCCATGGTTTATTTTAGAATTTTTAAAAACGGCCAAAATGGGGGTTAAGTGAATTTTCTTGTTAATTTACGGATTTTACTCGTTTTTGACCCTTTTTCTTTCACTGAAAAGGTCATAAAGTGGCCTAGCCTTATCGAATCGAAGCATGTAATAGTTCCTAGGAAATCTAACAAGCATATCTATGACATCCATGGTTTATTTTAGAATTTTTTAAAAAGGCCAAAATGGGGGTTAAGTGAATTTCCTTGTTAATATACAGATTTTACTCATTTTTGACCCTTTTTCTTTCACTAAAAAGGTCATAAAGTGGCCTAGCCCTATCGAATCGAAGCATGTAATAGTTCCTATGAAATCTGACAAGCATATATTCGAATTCCAAGGTTGATTTTATCATTTTCGAAAATGGATAAAATGAGGGTTAAGTGAATTTCCTTGTTAATTTACGGATTTTACTCGTTTTTGACCCTTTTTCTTTCACTAAAAAGGTCATAAAGTGGCCTAGCCTTATCGAATCGAAGCATGTAATAATTCCTAGGAAATCTAACAAGCATATCTACGACATCCATGGTTTATTTTAGAATTTTTAAAAACGGCCAAAATGGCGGTTAAGTGAATTTTCTTGTTAATTTACGGATTTTACTCGTTTTTAACCCTTTTTCTTTCACTGAAAAGGTCATAAAGTGGCCTAGCCTTATCGAATCGAAGCATGTAATAGTTCCTAGGAAATCTAACAAGCATATCTACGACATCCATGGTTTATTTTAGAATTTTTTAAAAAGGCCAAAATGGGGGTTAAGTGAATTTCCTTGTTAATATACGGATTTTACTCATTTTTGACCCTTTTTCTTTCACTAAAAAGGTCATAAAGTGGTCTAGCCTTATCGAATCGAAACATGTAATAGTTCCTATGAAATCTAACAAGCATATATTCGAATTCCAAGGTTGATTTTATCATTTTCGAAAATGGATAAAATGAGGGTTAAGTGAATTTCCTTGTTAATTTACGGATTTTACTCGTTTTTGACCCTTTTTCTTGCACTAAAAAGGTCATAAAGTGGCCTAGCCTTATCGAATCGAAGCATGTAATAGTTCCTAGGAAATCTAACAAGCATATCTACGACATCCATGGTTTATTTTAGAATTTTTAAAAACGGCCAAAATGGGGGTTAATTGAATTTCCTTGTTAATTTACGGATTTTACTCGTTTTTGACCCTTTTTCTTTCACTAAAAAGGTCATAAAGTGGCCTAGCCTTATCGAATCGAAGCATCTAATAGTTCCTAGGAAATCTAGCAAGCATATCTACGACATCCATGGTTTATTTTAGAATTTTAAAAACGGCCAAAATGGGGGTTAAGTGAATTTCCTTGTTAATTTACGGATTTTACTCGTTTTTGACCCTTTTTCTTTCACTAAAAAGGTCATAAAGTGGCCTAGCCTTATCGAATCGAAGCATGTAATAGTTCCTAGGAAATCTAACAAGCATATCTACGACATCCATGGTTTATTTTAGAATTTTTAAAAACGGCCAAAATGGGGGTTAATTGAATTTCCTTGTTAATTTACGGATTTTACTCGTTTTTGACCCTTTTTCTTTAAGTAAAAAGGTCATAAAGTGGCCTAGCCTTATCGAATCGAATCATCTAATAGTTCCTAGGAAATCTAACAAGCATATCTACGACATCCATGGTTTATTTTAGAATTTTTAAAAACGGCCAAAATGGGGGTTAAGTGAATTTTCTTGTTAATTTACGGATTTTACTCGTTTTTGACCCTTTTTCTTTCACTGAAAAGGTCATAAAGTGGCATAGCCTTATCGAATCGAAGCATGTAATAGTTCCTAGGAAATCTAACAAGCATATCTACGACATCCATGGTTTATTTTAGAATTTTTTAAAAAGGCCAAAATGGGGGTTAAGTGAATTTCCTTGTTAATATACGTATTTTACTCATTTTTGACCATTTTTCTTTCACTAAAAAGGTCATAAAGTGGCCTAGCCTTATCGAATCGAAGCATGTAATAGTTCCTATGAAATCTAACAAGCATATATTCGAATTCCAAGGTTGATTTTATCATTTTCGAAAATGGATAAAATGAGGGTTAAGTGAATTTTCTTGTTAATTTACGGATTTTACTCGTTTTTGACCCTTTTTCTTTCACTAAAAAGATCATAAAGTGGCCTAGCCTTATCGAATCGAAGCATGTAATAGTTCCTAAGAAATCTAACAAGCATATCTACGACATCCATGGTTTATTTTAGAATTTTTAAAAACGGCCAAAATGGGGGTTAATTGAATTTCCTTGTTAATTTACGGATTTTACTCGTTTTTGACCCTTTTTCTTTCACTGAAAAGGTCATAAAGTGGCCTAGCCTTATCGAATCGAAGCATGTAATAGTTCCTAGGAAATCTAACAAGCATATCTACGACATCCATGGTTTATTTTAGAATTTTTTAAAAAGGCCAAAATGGGGGTTAAGTGAATTTCCTTGTTAATATACAGATTTTACTCATTTTTGACCCTTTTTCTTTCACTAAAAAGGTCATAAAGTGGCCTAGCCTTATCGAATCGAAGCATGTAATAGTTCCTAGGAAATCTAACAAGCATATCTACGACATCCATGGTTTATTTTAGAATTTTTAAAAACGGCCAAAATGGGGGTTAAGTGAATTTTCTTGTTAATTTACGGATTTTACTCGTTTTTGACCCTTTTTCTTTCACTGAAAAGGTCATAAAGTGGCCTAGCCTTATCGAATCGAAGCATGTAATAGTTCCTAGGAAATCTAACAAGCATATCTACGACATCCATGGTTTATTTTAGAATTTTTTAAAAAGGCCAAAATGGGGGTTAAGTGAATTTCCTTGTTAATATACGGATTTTACTCATTTTTGACCCTTTTTCTTTCACTAAAAAGGTCATAAAGTGGCCTAGCCTTATCGAATCGAAACATGTAATAGTTCCTATGAAATCTAACAAGCATATATTCGAATTCCAAGGTTGATTTTATCATTTTCGAAAATGGATAAAATGAGGGTTAAGTGAATTTCCTTGTTAATTTACGGATTTTACTCGTTTTTGACCCTTTGTCTTGCACTAAAAAGGTCATAAAGTGGCCTAGCCTTATCGAATCGAAGCATGTAATAGTTCCTAGGAAATCTAACAAGCATATCTACGACATCCATGGTTTATTTTAGAATTTTTAAAAACGGCCAAAATGGGGGTTAATTGAATTTCCTTGTTAATTTACGGATTTTACTCGTTTTTGACCCTTTTTCTTTCACTAAAAAGGTCATAAAGTGGCCTAGCCTTATCGAATCGAAGCATCTAATAGTTCCTAGGAAATCTAGCAAGCATATCTACGACATCCATGGTTTATTTTAGAATTTTAAAAACGGCCAAAATGGGGGTTAAGTGAATTTCCTTGTTAATTTACGGATTTTACTCGTTTTTGACCATTTTTCTTTCACTGAAAAGGTCATAAAATGGCCTAGCCATATCGAATCGAAGCATGTAATAGTTCCTAGGAAATCTAACAAGCATATCTACGACATCCATGGTTTATTTTAGAATTTTTAAAAACGGCCAAAATGGGGGTTAAGTGAATTTTCTTGTTAATTTACGGATTTTACTCGTTTTTGACCCTTTTTCTTTCACTGAAAAGGTCATAAAGTGGCCTAGCCTTATCGAATCGAAGCATGTAATAGTTCCTAGGAAATCTAACAAGCATATCTATGACATCCATGGTTTATTTTAGAATTTTTTAAAAAGGCCAAAATGGGGGTTAAGTGAATTTCCTTGTTAATATACGGATTTTACTCATTTTTGACCATTTTTCTTTCACTAAAAAGGTCATAAAGTGGCCTAGCCTTATCGAATCGAAGCATGTAATAGTTCCTATGAAATCTAACAAGCATATATTCGAATTCCAAGGTTGATTTTATCATTTTCGAAAATGGATAAAATGAGGGTTAAGTGAATTTTCTTGTTAATTTACGGATTTTACTCGTTTTTGACCCTTTTTCTTTCACTAAAAAGATCATAAAGTGGCCTAGCCTTATCGAATCCAAGCATGTAATAGTTCCTAAGAAATCTAACAAGCATATCTACGACATCCATGGTTTATTTTAGAATTTTTAAAAACGGCCAAAATGGGGGTTAATTGAATTTCCTTGTTAATTTACGGATTTTACTCGTTTTTGACCCTTTTTCTTTCACTGAAAAGGTCATAAAGTGGCCTAGCCTTATCGAATCGAAGCATGTAATAGTTCCTAGGAAATCTAACAAGCATATCTACGACATCCATGGTTTATTTTAGAATTTTTTAAAAAGGCCAAAATGGGGGTTAAGTGAATTTCCTTGTTAATATACAGATTTTACTCATTTTTGACCCTTTTTCTTTCACTAAAAAGGTCATAAAGTGGCCTAGCCTTATCGAATCGAAGCATGTAATAGTTCCTATGAAATCTAACAAGCATATATTCGAATTCCAAGGTTGATTTTATCATTTTCGAAAATGGATAAAATGAGGGTTAAGTGAATTTCCTTGTTAATTTACGGATTTTACTCGTTTTTTACCCTTTTTCTTTCACTAAAAAGGTCATAAAGTGGCCTAGCCTTATCGAATCGAAGCATGTAATAGTTCCTAGGAAATCTAACAAGCATATCTACGACATCCATGGTTTATTTTCGAATTTTTAAAAACGGCCAAAATGGGGGTTAATTGAATTCCCTTGTTAATGTACGGATTTTACTCGTTTTTGACCCTTTTTCTTTCACTAAAAAGGTCATAAAGTGGCCCAGCCTTATCGAATCGAAGAATCTAATAGTTCCTAGGAAATCTAGCAAGCATATCTACGACATCCATGGTTTATTTTAGAATTTTTAAAAACGGCCAAAATGGGTGTTAAGTGAATTTCCTTGTTAATTTACGGATTTTACTCGTTTTTGACCATTTTTCTTTCACTGAAAAGGTCATAAAATGGCCTAGCCATATCGAATCGAAGCATGTAATAGTTCCTAGGAAATCTAACAAGCATATCTACGACATCCATGGTTTATTTTAGAATTTTTAAAAACGGCCAAAATGGGGGTTAAGTGAATTTTCTTGTTAATTTACGGATTTTACTCGTTTTTGACCCTTTTTCTTTCACTGAAAAGGTCATAAAGTGGCCTAGCCTTATCGAATCGAAGCATGTAATAGTTCCTAGGAAATCTAACAAGCATATCTATGACATCCATGGTTTATTTTAGAATTTTTTAAAAAGGCCAAAATGGGGGTTAAGTGAATTTCCTTGTTAATATACGGATTTTACTCATTTTTGACCATTTTTCTTTCACTAAAAAGGTCATAAAGTGGCCTAGCCTTATCGAATCGAAGCATGTAATAGTTCCTATGAAATCTAACAAGCATATATTCGAATTCCAAGGTTGATTTTATCATTTTCGAAAATGGATAAAATGAGGGTTAAGTGAATTTTCTTGTTAATTTACGGATTTTACTCGTTTTTGACCCTTTTTCTTTCACTAAAAAGATCATAAAGTGGCCTAGCCTTATCGAATCCAAGCATGTAATAGTTCCTAAGAAATCTAACAAGCATATCTACGACATCCATGGTTTATTTTAGAATTTTTAAAAACGGCCAAAATGGGGGTTAATTGAATTTCCTTGTTAATTTACGGATTTTACTCGTTTTTGACCCTTTTTCTTTCACTGAAAAGGTCATAAAGTGGCCTAGCCTTATCGAATCGAAGCATGTAATAGTTCCTAGGAAATCTAACAAGCATATCTACGACATCCATGGTTTATTTTAGAATTTTTTAAAAAGGCCAAAATGGGGGTTAAGTGAATTTCCTTGTTAATATACAGATTTTACTCATTTTTGACCCTTTTTCTTTCACTAAAAAGGTCATAAAGTGGCCTAGCCTTATCGAATCGAAGCATGTAATAGTTCCTATGAAATCTAACAAGCATATATTCGAATTCCAAGGTTGATTTTATCATTTTCGAAAATGGATAAAATGAGGGTTAAGTGAATTTCCTTGTTAATTTACGGATTTTACTCGTTTTTTACCCTTTTTCTTTCACTAAAAAGGTCATAAAGTGGCCTAGCCTTATCGAATCGAAGCATGTAATAGTTCCTAGGAAATCTAACAAGCATATCTACGACATCCATGGTTTATTTTCGAATTTTTAAAAACGGCCAAAATGGGGGTTAATTGAATTCCCTTGTTAATGTACGGATTTTACTCGTTTTTGACCCTTTTTCTTTCACTAAAAAGGTCATAAAGTGGCCCAGCCTTATCGAATCGAAGAATCTAATAGTTCCTAGGAAATCTAGCAAGCATATCTACGACATCCATGGTTTATTTTAGAATTTTTAAAAACGGCCAAAATGGGTGTTAAGTGAATTTCCTTGTTAATTTACGGATTTTACTCGTTTTTGACCATTTTTCTTTCACTGAAAAGGTCATAAAATGGCCTAGCCATATCGAATCGAAGCATGTAATAGTTCCTAGGAAATCTAACAAGCATATCTACGACATCCATGGTTTATTTTAGAATTTTTAAAAACGGCCAAAATGGGTGTTAAGTGAATTTTCTTGTTAATTTACGGATTTTACTCGTTTTTGACCCTTTTTCTTTCACTGAAAAGGTCATAAAGTGGCCTAGCCTTATCGAATCGAAGCATGTAATAGTTCCTAGGAAATCTAACAAGCATATCTACGACATCCATGGTTTATTTTAGAAATTTTTAAAAAGGCCAAAATGGGGGTTAAGTGAATTTCCTTGTTAATATACGGATTTTACTCCTTTTTGACCCTTTTTCTTTCACTAAAAAGGTCATAAAGTGGCCTAGCCTTATCGAATCGAAGCATGTAATAGTTCCTATGAAATCTAACAAGAATATATTCGAATTCCAAGGTTGATTTTATCATTTTTCGAAAATGGATAAAATGAGGGTTAAGTGAATTTTCTTGTTAATTTACGGATTTTACTCATTTTTGACCCTTTTTCTTTCACTGAAAAGGTCATAAAGTGGCCTAGCCTTATCGAATCGAAGCATGTAATAGTTCGTAAGAAATCTAACAAGCATATCTACGACATTCATGGTTTATTTTAGAATTTTTAAAAACGGCCAAAATGGGGGTTAATTGAATTTCCTTGTTAATTTACGGATTTTACTCGTTTTTGACCCTTTTTCTTTCACTGAAAAGGTCATAAAGTGGCCTAGCCTTATCGAATCGAAGCATGTAATAGTTCCTAGGAAATCTAACAAGCATATCTACGACATCCATGGTTTATTTTAGAATTTTTTAAAAAGGCCAAAATGGGGGTTAAGTGAATTTCCTTGTTAATATACGGATTTTACTCATTTTTGACCCTTTTTCTTTCACTAAAAAGGTCATAAAGTGGCCTAGCCTTATCGAATCGAAACATGTAATAGTTCCTATGAAATCTAACAAGCATATATTCGAATTCCAAGGTTGATTTTATCATTTTCGAAAATGGATAAAATGAGGGTTAAGTGAATTTCCTTGTTAATTTACGGATTTTACTCGTTTTTGACCCTTTGTCTTGCACTAAAAAGGTCATAAAGTGGCCTAGCCTTATCGAATCGAAGCATGTAATAGTTCCTAGGAAATCTAACAAGCATATCTACGACATCCATGGTTTATTTTAGAATTTTTAAAAACGGCCAAAATGGGGGTTAATTGAATTTCCTTGTTAATTTACGGATTTTACTCGTTTTTGACCCTTTTTCTTTCACTAAAAAGGTCATAAAGTGGCCTAGCCTTATCGAATCGAAGCATCTAATAGTTCCTAGGAAATCTAGCAAGCATATCTACGACATCCATGGTTTATTTTAGAATTTTAAAAACGGCCAAAATGGGGGTTAAGTGAATTTCCTTGTTAATTTACGGATTTTACTCGTTTTTGACCATTTTTCTTTCACTGAAAAGGTCATAAAATGGCCTAGCCATATCGAATCGAAGCATGTAATAGTTCCTAGGAAATCTAACAAGCATATCTACGACATCCATGGTTTATTTTAGAATTTTTAAAAACGGCCAAAATGGGGGTTAAGTGAATTTTCTTGTTAATTTACGGATTTTACTCGTTTTTGACCCTTTTTCTTTCACTGAAAAGGTCATAAAGTGGCCTAGCCTTATCGAATCGAAGCATGTAATAGTTCCTAGGAAATCTAACAAGCATATCTATGACATCCATGGTTTATTTTAGAATTTTTTAAAAAGGCCAAAATGGGGGTTAAGTGAATTTCCTTGTTAATATACGGATTTTACTCATTTTTGACCATTTTTCTTTCACTAAAAAGGTCATAAAGTGGCCTAGCCTTATCGAATCGAAGCATGTAATAGTTCCTATGAAATCTAACAAGCATATATTCGAATTCCAAGGTTGATTTTATCATTTTCGAAAATGGATAAAATGAGGGTTAAGTGAATTTTCTTGTTAATTTACGGATTTTACTCGTTTTTGACCCTTTTTCTTTCACTAAAAAGATCATAAAGT
Source organism: Medicago sativa (assembly GCF_051527215.1). Taxonomy (NCBI): domain Eukaryota; kingdom Viridiplantae; phylum Streptophyta; class Magnoliopsida; order Fabales; family Fabaceae; genus Medicago; species Medicago sativa. Next base: position 25,390,947 of record NC_140749.1, on the reverse strand, counting down.
GGCCTAGCCTTATCGAATCGAAGCATGTAATAGTTCCTAAGAAATCTAACAAGCATATCTACGACATCCATGGTTTATTTTAGAATTTTTAAAAACGGCCAAAATGGGGGTTAATTGAATTTCCTTGTTAATTTACGGATTTTACTCGTTTTTGACCCTTTTTCTTTCACTGAAAAGGTCATAAAGTGGCCTAGCCTTATCGAATCGAAGCATGTAATAGTTCCTAGGAAATCTAACAAGCATATCTACGACATCCATGGTTTATTTTAGAATTTTTTAAAAAGGCCAAAATGGGGGTTAAGTGAATTTCCTTGTTAATATACAGATTTTACTCATTTTTGACCCTTTTTCTTTCACTAAAAAGGTCATAAAGTGGCCTAGCCTTATCGAATCGAAGCATGTAATAGTTCCTATGAAATCTAACAAGCATATATTCGAATTCCAAGGTTGATTTTATCATTTTCGAAAATGGATAAAATGAGGGTTAAGTGAATTTCCTTGTTAATTTACGGATTTTACTCGTTTTTTACCCTTTTTCTTTCACTAAAAAGGTCATAAAGTGGCCTAGCCTTATCGAATCGAAGCATGTAATAGTTCCTAGGAAATCTAACAAGCATATCTACGACATCCATGGTTTATTTTCGAATTTTTAAAAACGGCCAAAATGGGGGTTAATTGAATTCCCTTGTTAATGTACGGATTTTACTCGTTTTTGACCCTTTTTCTTTCACTAAAAAGGTCATAAAGTGGCCCAGCCTTATCGAATCGAAGAATCTAATAGTTCCTAGGAAATCTAGCAAGCATATCTACGACATCCATGGTTTATTTTAGAATTTTTAAAAACGGCCAAAATGGGTGTTAAGTGAATTTCCTTGTTAATTTACGGATTTTACTCGTTTTTGACCATTTTTCTTTCACTGAAAAGGTCATAAAATGGCCTAGCCATATCGAATCGAAGCATGTAATAGTTCCTAGGAAATCTAACAAGCATATCTACGACATCCATGGTTTATTTTAGAATTTTTAAAAACGGCCAAAATGGGGGTTAAGTGAATTTTCTTGTTAATTTACGGATTTTACTCGTTTTTGACCCTTTTTCTTTCACTGAAAAGGTCATAAAGTGGCCTAGCCTTATCGAATCGAAGCATGTAATAGTTCCTAGGAAATCTAACAAGCATATCTACGACATCCATGGTTTATTTTAGAAATTTTTAAAAAGGCCAAAATGGGGGTTAAGTGAATTTCCTTGTTAATATACGGATTTTACTCCTTTTTGACCCTTTTTCTTTCACTAAAAAGGTCATAAAGTGGCCTAGCCTTATCGAATCGAAGCATGTAATAGTTCCTATGAAATCTAACAAGAATATATTCGAATTCCAAGGTTGATTTTATCATTTTTCGAAAATGGATAAAATGAGGGTTAAGTGAATTTTCTTGTTAATTTACGGATTTTACTCGTTTTTGACCCTTTTTCTTTCACTGAAAAGGTCATAAAGTGGCCTAGCCTTATCGAATCGAAGCATGTAATAGTTCGTAAGAAATCTAACAAGCATATCTACGACATTCATGGTTTATTTTAGAATTTTTAAAAACGGCCAAAATGGGGGTTAATTGAATTTCCTTGTTAATTTACGGATTTTACTCGTTTTTGACCCTTTTTCTTTCACTGAAAAGGTCATAAAGTGGCCTAGCCTTATCGAATCGAAGCATGTAATAGTTCCTAGGAAATCTAACAAGCATATCTACGACATCCATGGTTTATTTTAGAATTTTTTAAAAAGGCCAAAATGGGGGTTAAGTGAATTTCCTTGTTAATATACGGATTTTACTCATTTTTGACCCTTTTTCTTTCACTAAAAAGGTCATAAAGTGGCCTAGCCTTATCGAATCGAAACATGTAATAGTTCCTACGAAATCTAACAAGCATATATTCGAATTCCAAGGTTGATTTTATCATTTTCGAAAATGGATAAAATGAGGGTTAAGTGAATTTCCTTGTTAATTTACGGATTTTACTCGTTTTTGACCCTTTTTCTTGCACTAAAAAGGTCATAAAGTGGCCTAGCCTTATCGAATCGAAGCATGTAATAGTTCCTAGGAAATCTAACAAGCATATCTACGACATCCATGGTTTATTTTAGAATTTTTAAAAACGGCCAAAATGGGGGTTAATTGAATTTCCTTGTTAATTTACGGATTTTACTCGTTTTTGACCCTTTTTCTTTCACTAAAAAGGTCATAAAGTGGCCTAGCCTTATCGAATCGAAGCATCTAATAGTTCCTAGGAAATCTAGCAAGCATATCTACGACATCCATGGTTTATTTTAGAATTTTAAAAACGGCCAAAATGGGGGTTAAGTGAATTTCCTTGTTAATTTACGGATTTTACGTGTTTTTGACCATTTTTCTTTCACTGAAAAGGTCATAAAATGGCCTAGCCATATCGAATCGAAGCATGTAATAGTTCCTAGGAAATCTAACAAGCATATCTACGACATCCATGGTTTATTTTAGAATTTTTAAAAACGGCCAAAATGGGGGTTAAGTGAATTTTCTTGTTAATTTACGGATTTTACTCGTTTTTGACCCTTTTTCTTTCACTGAAAAGGTCATAAAGTGGCCTAGCCTTATCGAATCGAAGCATGTAATAGTTCCTAGGAAATCTAACAAGCATATCTATGACATCCATGGTTTATTTTAGAATTTTTTAAAAAGGCCAAAATGGGGGTTAAGTGAATTTCCTTGTTAATATACGGATTTTACTCATTTTTGACCATTTTTCTTTCACTAAAAAGGTCATAAAGTGGCCTAGCCTTATCGAATCGAAGCATGTAATAGTTCCTATGAAATCTAACAAGCATATATTCGAATTCCAAGGTTGATTTTATCATTTTCGAAAATGGATAAAATGAGGGTTAAGTGAATTTTCTTGTTAATTTACGGATTTTACTCGTTTTTGACCCTTTTTCTTTCACTAAAAAGATCATAAAGTGGCCTAGCCTTATCGAATCGAAGCATGTAATAGTTCCTAAGAAATCTAACAAGCATATCTACGACATCCATGGTTTATTTTAGAATTTTTAAAAACGGCCAAAATGGGGGTTAATTGAATTTCCTTGTTAATTTACGGATTTTACTCGTTTTTGACCCTTTTTCTTTCACTGAAAAGGTCATAAAGTGGCCTAGCCTTATCGAATCGAAGCATGTAATAGTTCCTAGGAAATCTAACAAGCATATCTACGACATCCATGGTTTATTTTAGAATTTTTTAAAAAGGCCAAAATGGGGGTTAAGTGAATTTCCTTGTTAATATACAGATTTTACTCATTTTTGACCCTTTTTCTTTCACTAAAAAGGTCATAAAGTGGCCTAGCCTTATCGAATCGAAGCATGTAATAGTTCCTATGAAATCTAACAAGCATATATTCGAATTCCAAGGTTGATTTTATCATTTTCGAAAATGGATAAAATGAGGGTTAAGTGAATTTCCTTGTTAATTTACGGATTTTACTCGTTTTTTACCCTTTTTCTTTCACTAAAAAGGTCATAAAGTGGCCTAGCCTTATCGAATCGAAGCATGTAATAGTTCCTAGGAAATCTAACAAGCATATCTACGACATCCATGGTTTATTTTCGAATTTTTAAAAACGGCCAAAATGGGGGTTAATTGAATTCCCTTGTTAATTTACGGATTTTACTCGTTTTTGACCCTTTTTCTTTCACTAAAAAGGTCATAAAGTGGCCCAGCCTTATCGAATCGAAGAATCTAATAGTTCCTAGGAAATCTAGCAAGCATATCTACGACATCCATGGTTTATTTTAGAATTTTTAAAAACGGCCAAAATGGGTGTTAAGTGAATTTCCTTGTTAATTTACGGATTTTACTCGTTTTTGACCATTTTTCTTTCACTGAAAAGGTCATAAAATGGCCTAGCCATATCGAATCGAAGCATGTAATAGTTCCTAGGAAATCTAACAAGCATATCTACGACATCAATGGTTTATTTTAGAATTTTTAAAAACGGCCAAAATGGGGGTTAAGTGAATTTTCTTGTTAATTTACGGATTTTACTCGTTTTTGACCCTTTTTCTTTCACTGAAAAGGTCATAAAGTGGCCTAGCCTTATCGAATTGAAGCATGTAATAGTTCCTAGGAAATCTAACAAGCATATCTACGACATCCATGGTTTATTTTAGAAATTTTTAAAAAGGCCAAAATGGGGGTTAAGTGAATTTCCTTGTTAATATACGGATTTTACTCCTTTTTGACCCTTTTTCTTTCACTAAAAAGGTCATAAAGTGGCCTAGCCTTATCGAATCGAAGCATGTAATAGTTCCTATGAAATCTAACAAGAATATATTCGAATTCCAAGGTTGATTTTATCATTTTTCGAAAATGGATAAAATGAGGGTTAAGTGAATTTTCTTGTTAATTTACGGATTTTACTCGTTTTTGACCCTTTTTCTTTCACTGAAAAGGTCATAAAGTGGCCTAGCCTTATCGAATCGAAGCATGTAATAGTTCGTAAGAAATCTAACAAGCATATCTACGACATTCATGGTTTATTTTAGAATTTTTAAAAACGGCCAAAATGGGGGTTAATTGAATTTCCTTGTTAATTTACGGATTTTACTCGTTTTTGACCCTTTTTCTTTCACTGAAAAGGTCATAAAGTGGCCTAGCCTTATCGAATCGAAGCATGTAATAGTTCCTAGGAAATCTAACAAGCATATCTACGACATCCATGGTTTATTTTAGAATTTTTTAAAAAGGCCAAAATGGGGGTTAAGTGAATTTCCTTGTTAATATACGGATTTTACTCATTTTTGACCCTTTTTCTTTCACTAAAAAGGTCATAAAGTGGCCTAGCCTTATCGAATCGAAACATGTAATAGTTCCTATGAAATCTAACAAGCATATATTCGAATTCCAAGGTTGATTTTATCATTTTCGAAAATGGATAAAATGAGGGTTAAGTGAATTTCCTTGTTAATTTACGGATTTTACTCGTTTTTGACCCTTTTTCTTTCACTGAAAAGGTCATAAAGTGGCCTAGCCTTATCGAATCGAAGCATGTAATAGTTCGTAAGAAATCTAACAAGCATATCTACGACATTCATGGTTTATTTTAGAATTTTTAAAAACGGCCAAAATGGGGGTTAATTGAATTTCCTTGTTAATTTACGGATTTTACTCGTTTTTGACCCTTTTTCTTTCACTGAAAAGGTCATAAAGTGGCCTAGCCTTATCGAATCGAAGCATGTAATAGTTCCTAGGAAATCTAACAAGCATATCTACGACATCCATGGTTTATTTTAGAATTTTTAAAAACGGCCAAAATGGGGGTTAATTGAATTTCCTTGTTAATTTACGGATTTTACTCGTTTTTGACCATTTTTCTTTCACTAAAAAGGTCATAAAGTGGCCTAGCCTTATCGAATCGAAGCATCTAATAGTTCCTAGGAAATCTAGCAAGCATATCTACGACATCCATGGTTTATTTTAGAATTTTAAAAACGGCCAAAATGGGGGTTAAGTGAATTTCCTTGTTAATTTACGGATTTTACTCGTTTTTGACCATTTTTCTTTCACTGAAAAGGTCATAAAATGGCCTAGCCATATCGAATCGAAGCATGTAATAGTTCCTAGGAAATCTAACAAGCATATCTACGACATCCATGGTTTATTTTAGAATTTTTAAAAACGGCCAAAATGGGGGTTAAGTGAATTTTCTTGTTAATTTACGGATTTTACTCGTTTTTGACCCTTTTTCTTTCACTGAAAAGGTCATAAAGTGGCCTAGCCTTATCGAATCGAAGCATGTAATAGTTCCTAGGAAATCTAACAAGCATATCTATGACATCCATGGTTTATTTTAGAATTTTTTAAAAAGGCCAAAATGGGGGTTAAGTGAATTTCCTTGTTAATATACGGATTTTACTCATTTTTGACCATTTTTCTTTCACTAAAAAGGTCATAAAGTGGCCTAGCCTTATCGAATCGAAGCATGTAATAGTTCCTATGAAATCTAACAAGCATATATTCGAATTCCAAGGTTGATTTTATCATTTTCGAAAATGGATAAAATGAGGGTTAAGTGAATTTTCTTGTTAATTTACGGATTTTACTCGTTTTTGACCCTTTTTCTTTCACTAAAAAGATCATAAAGTGGCCTAGCCTTATCGAATCGAAGCATGTAATAGTTCCTAAGAAATCTAACAAGCATATCTACGACATCCATGGTTTATTTTAGAATTTTTAAAAACGGCCAAAATGGGGGTTAATTGAATTTCCTTGTTAATTTACGGATTTTACTCGTTTTTGACCCTTTTTCTTTCACTGAAAAGGTCATAAAGTGGCCTAGCCTTATCGAATCGAAGCATGTAATAGTTCCTAGGAAATCTAACAAGCATATCTACGACATCCATGGTTTATTTTAGAATTTTTTAAAAAGGCCAAAATGGGGGTTAAGTGAATTTCCTTGTTAATATACAGATTTTACTCATTTTTGACCCTTTTTCTTTCACTAAAAAGGTCATAAAGTGGCCTAGCCTTATCGAATCGAAGCATGTAATAGTTCCTATGAAATCTAACAAGCATATATTCGAATTCCAAGGTTGATTTTATCATTTTCGAAAATGGATAAAATGAGGGTTAAGTGAATTTCCTTGTTAATTTACGGATTTTACTCGTTTTTTACCCTTTTTCTTTCACTAAAAAGGTCATAAAGTGGCCTAGCCTTATCGAATCGAAGCATGTAATAGTTCCTAGGAAATCTAACAAGCATATCTACGACATCCATGGTTTATTTTCGAATTTTTAAAAACGGCCAAAATGGGGGTTAATTGAATTCCCTTGTTAATTTACGGATTTTACTCGTTTTTGACCCTTTTTCTTTCACTAAAAAGGTCATAAAGTGGCCCAGCCTTATCGAATCGAAGAATCTAATAGTTCCTAGGAAATCTAGCAAGCATATCTACGACATCCATGATTTATTTTAGAATTTTTAAAAACGGCCAAAATGGGTGTTAAGTGAATTTCCTTGTTAATTTACGGATTTTACTCGTTTTTGACCATTTTTCTTTCACTGAAAAGGTCATAAAATGGCCTAGCCATATCGAATCGAAGCATGTAATAGTTCCTAGGAAATCTAACAAGCATATCTACGACATCCATGGTTTATTTTAGAATTTTTAAAAACGGCCAAAATGGGGGTTAAGTGAATTTTCTTGTTAATTTACGGATTTTACTCGTTTTTGACCCTTTTTCTTTCACTGAAAAGGTCATAAAGTGGCCTAGCCTTATCGAATCGAAGCATGTAATAGTTCCTAGGAAATCTAACAAGCATATCTACGACATCCATGGTTTATTTTAGAAATTTTTAAAAAGGCCAAAATGGGGGTTAAGTGAATTTCCTTGTTAATATACGGATTTTTACTCCTTTTTGACCCTTTTTCTTTCACTAAAAAGGTCATAAAGTGGCCTAGCCTTATCGAATCGAAGCATGTAATAGTTCCTATGAAATCTAACAAGAATATATTCGAATTCCAAGGTTGATTTTATCATTTTTCGAAAATGGATAAAATGAGGGTTAAGTGAATTTTCTTGTTAATTTACGGATTTTACTCGTTTTTGACCCTTTTTCTTTCACTGAAAAGGTCATAAAGTGGCCTAGCCTTATCGAATCGAAGCATGTAATAGTTCGTAAGAAATCTAACAAGCATATCTACGACATTCATGGTTTATTTTAGAATTTTTAAAAACGGCCAAAATGGGGGTTAATTGAATTTCCTTGTTAATTTACGGATTTTACTCGTTTTTGACCCTTTTTCTTTCACTGAAAAGGTCATAAAGTGGCCTAGCCTTATCGAATCGAAGCATGTAATAGTTCCTAGGAAATCTAACAAGCATATCTACGACATCCATGGTTTATTTTAGAATTTTTTAAAAAGGCCAAAATGGGGGTTAAGTGAATTTCCTTGTTAATATACGGATTTTACTCATTTTTGACCCTTTTTCTTTCACTAAAAAGGTCATAAAGTGGCCTAGCCTTATCGAATCGAAACATGTAATAGTTCCTATGAAATCTAACAAGCATATATTCGAATTCCAAGGTTGATTGTATCATTTTCGAAAATGGATAAAATGAGGGTTAAGTGAATTTCCTTGTTAATTTACGGATTTTACTCGTTTTTGACCCTTTTTCTTGCACTAAAAAGGTCATAAAGTGGCCTAGCCTTATCGAATCGAAGCATGTAATAGTTCCTAGGAAATCTAACAAGCATATCTACGACATCCATGGTTTATTTTAGAATTTTTAAAAACGGCCAAAATGGGGGTTAATTGAATTTCCTTGTTAATTTACGGATTTTACTCGTTTTTGACCCTTTTTCTTTCACTAAAAAGGTCATAAAGTGGCCGAGCCTTATCGAATCGAAGCATCTAATAGTTCCTAGGAAATCTAGCAAGCATATCTACGACATCCATGGTTTATTTTAGAATTTTAAAAACGGCCAAAATGGGGGTTAAGTGAATTTCCTTGTTAATTTACGGATTTTACTCGTTTTTGACCATTTTTCTTTCACTGAAAAGGTCATAAAATGGCCTAGCCTTATCGAATCGAAGCATGTAATAGTTCCTAGGAAATCTAACAAGCATATCTACGACATCCATGGTTTATTTTAGAATTTTTTAAAAAGGCCAAAATGGGGGTTAAGTGAATTTCCTTGTTAATATACAGATTTTACTCATTTTTGACCCTTTTTCTTTCACTAAAAAGGTCATAAAGTGGCCTAGCCTTATCGAATCGAAGCATGTAATAGTTCCTATGAAATCTAACAAGCATATATTCGAATTCCAAGGTTGATTTTATCATTTTCGAAAATGGATAAAATGAGGGTTAAGTGAATTTCCTTGTTAATTTACGGATTTTACTCGTTTTTTACCCTTTTTCTTTCACTAAAAAGGTCATAAAGTGGCCTAGCCTTATCGAATCGAAGCATGTAATAGTTCCTAGGAAATCTAACAAGCATATCTACGACATCCATGGTTTATTTTCGAATTTTTAAAAACGGCCAAAATGGGGGTTAATTGAATTCCCTTGTTAATTTACGGATTTTACTCGTTTTTGACCCTTTTTCTTTCACTAAAAAGGTCATAAAGTGGCCCAGCCTTATCGAATCGAAGAATCTAATAGTTCCTAGGAAATCTAGCAAGCATATCTACGACATCCATGATTTATTTTAGAATTTTTAAAAACGGCCAAAATGGGTGTTAAGTGAATTTCCTTGTTAATTTACGGATTTTACTCGTTTTTGACCATTTTTCTTTCACTGAAAAGGTCATAAAATGGCCTAGCCATATCGAATCGAAGCATGTAATAGTTCCTAGGAAATCTAACAAGCATATCTACGACATCCATGGTTTATTTTAGAATTTTTAAAAACGGCCAAAATGGGGGTTAAGTGAATTTTCTTGTTAATTTACGGATTTTACTCGTTTTTGACCCTTTTTCTTTCACTGAAAAGGTCATAAAGTGGCCTAGCCTTATCGAATCGAAGCATGTAATAGTTCCTAGGAAATCTAACAAGCATATCTACGACATCCATGGTTTATTTTAGAAATTTTTAAAAAGGCCAAAATGGGGGTTAAGTGAATTTCCTTGTTAATATACGGATTTTTACTCCTTTTTGACCCTTTTTCTTTCACTAAAAAGGTCATAAAGTGGCCTAGCCTTATCGAATCGAAGCATGTAATAGTTCCTATGAAATCTAACAAGAATATATTCGAATTCCAAGGTTGATTTTATCATTTTTCGAAAATGGATAAAATGAGGGTTCAGTGAATTTTCTTGTTAATTTACGGATTTTACTCGTTTTTGACCCTTTTTCTTTCACTGAAAAGGTCATAAAGTGGCCTAGCCTTATCGAATCGAAGCATGTAATAGTTCGTAAGAAATCTAACAAGCATATCTACGACATTCATGGTTTATTTTAGAATTTTTAAAAACGGCCAAAATGGGGGTTAATTGAATTTCCTTGTTAATTTACGGATTTTACTCGTTTTTGACCCTTTTTCTTTCACTGAAAAGGTCATAAAGTGGCCTAGCCTTATCGAATCGAAGCATGTAATAGTTCCTAGGAAATCTAACAAGCATATCTACGACATCCATGGTTTATTTTAGAATTTTTTAAAAAGGCCAAAATGGGGGTTAAGTGAATTTCCTTGTTAATATACGGATTTTACTCATTTTTGACCCTTTTTCTTTCACTAAAAAGGTCATAAAGTGGCCTAGCCTTATCGAATCGAAACATGTAATAGTTCCTATGAAATCTAACAAGCATATATTCGAATTCCAAGGTTGATTGTATCATTTTCGAAAATGGATAAAATGAGGGTTAAGTGAATTTCCTTGTTAATTTACGGATTTTACTCGTTTTTGACCCTTTTTCTTGCACTAAAAAGGTCATAAAGTGGCCTAGCCTTATCGAATCGAAGCATGTAATAGTTCCTAGGAAATCTAACAAGCATATCTACGACATCCATGGTTTATTTTAGAATTTTTAAAAACGGCCAAAATGGGGGTTAATTGAATTTCCTTGTTAATTTACGGATTTTACTCGTTTTTGACCCTTTTTCTTTCACTAAAAAGGTCATAAAGTGGCCTAGCCTTATCGAATCGAAGCATCTAATAGTTCCTAGGAAATCTAGCAAGCATATCTACGACATCCATGGTTTATTTTAGAATTTTAAAAACGGCCAAAATGGGGGTTAAGTGAATTTCCATGTTAATTTACGGATTTTACTCGTTTTTGACCATTTTTCTTTCACTGAAAAGGTCATAAAATGGCCTAGCCATATCGAATCGAAGCATGTAATAGTTCCTAGGAAATCTAACAAGCATATCTACGACATCCATGGTTTATTTTAGAATTTTTAAAAACGGCCAAAATGGGGGTTAAGTGAATTTTCTTGTTAATTTACGGATTTTACTCGTTTTTGACACTTTTTCTTTCACTGAAAAGGTCATAAAGTGGCCTAGCCTTATCGAATCGAAGCATGTAATAGTTCCTAGGAAATCTAACAAACATATCTACGACATCCATGGTTTATTTTAGAATTTTTAAAAACGGCCAAAATGGGGGTTAATTGAATTTCCTTGTTAATTTACGGATTTTACTCGTTTTTGACCCTTTTTCTTTCACTGAAAAGGTCATAAAGTGGCCTAGCCTTATCGAATCGAAGCATGTAATAGTTCCTAGGAAATCTAACAAGCATATCTACGACATCCATGGTTTATTTTAGAATTTTTTAAAAAGGCCAAAATGGGGGTTAAGTGAATTTCCTTGTTAATATACGGATTTTACTCATTTTTGACCCTTTTTCTTTCACTAAAAAGGTCATAAAGTGGCCTAGCCTTATCGAATCGAAGCATGTAATAGTTCCTATGAAATCTAACAAGCATATATTCGAATTCCAAGGTTGATTTTATCATTTTCGAAAATGGATAAAATAAGGGTTAAGTGAATTTCCTTGTTAATTTACGGATTTTACTCGTTTTTGACCCTTTTTCTTTCACTAAAAAGGTCATAAAGTGGCCTAGCCTTATCGAATCGAAACATGTAATAGTTCCTATGAAATCTAACAAGCATATATTCGAATTCCAAGGTTGATTTTATCATTTTCGAAAATGGATAAAATGAGGGTTAAGTGAATTTCCTTGTTAATTTACGGATTTTACTCGTTTTTGACCCTTTTTCTTGCACTAAAAAGGTCATAAAGTGGCCTAGCCTTATCGAATCGAAGCATGTAATAGTTCCTAGGAAATCTAACAAGCATATCTACGACATCCATGGTTTATTTTAGAATTTTTAAAAACGGCCAAAATGGGGGTTAATTGAATTTCCTTGTTAATTTACGGATTTTACTCGTTTTTGACCCTTTTTCTTTCACTAAAAAGGTCATAAAGTGGCCTAGCCTTATCGAATCGAAGCATCTAATAGTTCCTAGGAAATCTAGCAAGCATATCTACGACATCCATGGTTTATTTTAGAATTTTAAAAACGGCCAAAATGGGGGTTAAGTGAATTTCCTTGTTAATTTACGGATTTTACTCGTTTTTGACCATTTTTCTTTCACTGAAAAGGTCATAAAATGGCCTAGCCATATCGAATCGAAGCATGTAATAGTTCCTAGGAAATCTAACAAGCATATCTACGACATCCATGGTTTATTTTAGAATTTTTAAAAACGGCCAAAATGGGGGTTAAGTGAATTTTCTTGTTAATTTACGGATTTTACTCGTTTTTGACCCTTTTTCTTTCACTGAAAAGGTCATAAAGTGGCCTAGCCTTATCGAATCGAAGCATGTAATAGTTCCTAGGAAATCTAACAAACATATCTACGACATCCATGGTTTATTTTAGAATTTTTAAAAACGGCCAAAATGGGGGTTAATTGAATTTCCTTGTTAATTTACGGATTTTCCTCGTTTTTGACCCTTTTTCTTTCACTGAAAAGGTCATAAAGTGGCCTAGCCTTATCGAATCGAAGCATGTAATAGTTCCTAGGAAATCTAACAAGCATATCTACGACATCCATGGTTTATTTTAGAATTTTTTAAAAAGGCCAAAATGGGGGTTAAGTGAATTTCCTTGTTAATATACGGATTTTACTCATTTTTGACCCTTTTTCTTTCACTAAAAAGGTCATAAAGTGGCCTAGCCTTATCGAATCGAAGCATGTAATAGTTCCTATGAAATCTAACAAGCATATATTCGAATTCCAAGGTTGATTTTATCATTTTCGAAAATGGATAAAATAAGGGTTAAGTGAATTTCCTTGTTAATTTACGGATTTTACTCGTTTTTGACCCTTTTTCTTTCACTAAAAAGGTCATAAAGTGGCCTAGCCTTATCGAATCGAAGCATGTAATAGTTCCTAGGAAATCTAACAAGCATATCTACGACATCCATGGTTTATTTTAGAATTTTTAAAAACGGCCAAAATGGGGGTTAATTGAATTTCCTTGTTAATTTACGGATTTTACTCGTTTTTGACCCTTTTTCTTTCACTAAAAAGGTCATAAGGTGGCCCAGCCTTATCGAATCGAAACATCTAATAGTTCCTAGGAAATCTAGCAAGCATATCTACGACATCCATGGTTTATTTTAGAATTTTTAAAAACGGCCAAAATGGGGGTTAAGTGAATTTCCTTGTTAATTTACGGATTTTACTCGTTTTTGACCATTTTTCTTTCATTGAAAAGGTCATAAAATGGCCTAGCCATATCGAATCGAAGCATGTAATAGTTCCTAGGAAATCTAACAAGCATATCTACGACATCCATGGTTTATTTTAGAATTTTTAAAAACGGCCAAAATGGGGGTTAAGTGAATTTTCTTGTTAATTTACGGATTTTACTCGTTTTTGACCCTTTTTCTTTCACTGAAAAGGTCATAAAGTGGCCTAGCCTTATCGAATCGAAGCATGTAATAGTTCCTAGGAAATCTAACAAGCATATCTACGACATCCATGGTTTATTTTAGAATTTTTTAAAAAGGCCAAAATGGGGGTTAAGTGAATTTCCTTGTTAATATACGGATTTTACTCATTTTTGACCCTTTTTCTTTCACTAAAAAGGTCATAAAGTGGCCTAGCCTTATCGAATCGAAGCATGTAATAGTTCCTATGAAATCTAACAAGAATATATTCGAATTCCAAGGTTGATTTTATCATTTTCGAAAATGGATAAAATGAGGGTTAAGTGAATTTTCTTGTTAATTTACGGATTTTACTCGTTTTTGACCCTTTTTCTTTCACTAAAAAGGTCATAAAGTGGCCTAGCCTTATCGAATCGAAGCATGTAATAGTTCGTAAGAAATCTAACAAGTATATCTACGACATCCATGGTTTATTTTAGAATTTTTAAAAACGGCCAAAATGGGGGTTAATTGAATTTCCTTGTTAATTTACGGATTTTAATCGTTTTTGACCCTTTTTCTTTCACTGAAAAGGTCATAAAGTGGCCTAGCCTTATCGAATCGAAGCATGTAATAGTTCCTAGGAAATCTAACAAGCATATCTACGACATCCGTGGTTTATTTTAGAATTTTTTAAAAAGGCCAAAATGGGGGTTAAGTGAATTTCCTTGTTAATATACGGATTTTACTCATTTTTGACCCTTTTTCTTTCACTAAAAAGGTCATAAAGTGGCCTAGCCTTATCGAATCGAAGCATGCAATAGTTCCTAGGAAATCTAACAACCATATCTACGACATCCATGGTTTATTTTAGAATTTTTAAAAACGGTCAAAATGGGGGTTAAGTGAATTTTCTTGTTAATTTACGGATTTTACTCGTTTTTGACCCTTTTTCTTTCACTGAAAAGGTCATAAAGTGGACTAGCCTTATCGAATCGAAGCATGTAATAGTTCCTAGGAAATCTAACAAGCATATCTACGACATCCATGGTTTATTTTAGAATTTTTTAAAAAGGCCAAATTGGGGGTTAAGTGAATTTCCTTGTTAATATACGGATTTTACTCATTTTTGACCCTTTTTCTTTCACTAAAAAGGTCATAAAGTGGCCTAGCCTTATCGAATCGAAGCATGTAATAGTTCCTAGGAAATCTAACAAGCATATCTACGACATCCATGGTTTATTTTAGAATTTTTAAAAACGGCCAAAATGGGGGTTAATTGAATTTCCTTGTTAATTTACGGATTTTACTCGTTTTTGACCCTTTTTCTTTCACTAAAAAGGTCATAAGGTGGCCCAGCCTTATCGAATCGAAACATCTAATAGTTCCTAGGAAATCTAGCAAGCATATCTACGACATCCATGGTTTATTTTAGAATTTTTAAAAACGGCCAAAATGGGGGTTAAGTGAATTTCCTTGTTAATTTACGGATTTTACTCATTTTTGACCATTTTTCTTTCATTGAAAAGGTCATAAAATGGCCTAGCCATATCGAATCGAAGCATGTAATAGTTCCTAGGAAATCTAACAAGCATATCTACGACATCCATGGTTTATTTTAGAATTTTTAAAAACGTCCAAAATGGGGGTTAAGTGAATTTTCTTGTTAATTTACGGATTTTACTCGTTTTTGACCCTTTTTCTTTCACTGAAAAGGTCATAAAGTGGCCTAGCCTTATCGAATCGAAGCATGTAATAGTTCCTAGGAAATCTAACAAGCATATCTACGACATCCATGGTTTATTTTAGAATTTTTTAAAAAGGCCAAAATGGGGGTTAAGTGAATTTCCTTGTTAATATACGGATTTTACTCATTTTTGACCCTTTTTCTTTCACTAAAAAGGTCATAAAGTGGCCTAGCCTTATCGAATCGAAGCATGTAATAGTTCCTATGAAATCTAACAAGAATATATTCGAATTCCAAGGTTGATTTTATCATTTTCGAAAATGGATAAAATGAGGGTTAAGTGAATTTTCTTGTTAATTTACGGATTTTACTCGTTTTTGACCCTTTTTCTTTCACTAAAAAGGTCATAAAGTGGCCTAGCCTTATCGAATCGAAGCATGTAATAGTTCGTAAGAAATCTAACAAGTATATCTACGACATCCATGGTTTATTTTAGAATTTTTAAAAACGGCCAAAATGGGGGTTAATTGAATTTCCTTGTTAATTTACGGATTTTAATCGTTTTTGACCCTTTTTCTTTCACTGAAAAGGTCATAAAGTGGCCTAGCCTTATCGAATCGAAGCATGTAATAGTTCCTAGGAAATCTAACAAGCATATCTACGACATCCGTGGTTTATTTTAGAATTTTTTAAAAAGGCCAAAATGGGGGTTAAGTGAATTTCCTTGTTAATATACGGATTTTACTCATTTTTGACCCTTTTTCTTTCACTAAAAAGGTCATAAAGTGGCCTAGCCTTATCGAATCGAAGCATGCAATAGTTCCTAGGAAATCTAACAACCATATCTACGACATCCATGGTTTATTTTAGAATTTTTAAAAACGGTCAAAATGGGGGTTAAGTGAATTTTCTTGTTAATTTACGGATTTTACTCGTTTTTGACCCTTTTTCTTTCACTGAAAAGGTCATAAAGTGGACTAGCCTTATCGAATCGAAGCATGTAATAGTTCCTAGGAAATCTAACAAGCATATCTACGACATCCATGGTTTATTTTAGAATTTTTTAAAAAGGCCAAATTGGGGGTTAAGTGAATTTCCTTGTTAATATACGGATTTTACTCATTTTTGACCCTTTTTCTTTCACTAAAAAGGTCATAAAGTGGCCTAGCCTTATCGAATCGAAACATGTAATAGTTCCTATGAAATCTAACAAGCATATATTCGAATTCCAAGGTTGATTTTATCATTTTCGAAAATGGATAAAATGAGGGTTAAGTGAATTTCCTTGTTAATTTACGGATTTTACTCGTTTTTGACCCTCTTTCTTTCACTAAAAAGGTCATAAAGTGGCCTAGCCTTATCGAATCGAAGCATGTAATAGTTCCTAGGAAATCTAACAAGCATATCTACGACATCCATGGTTTATTTTAGAATTTTTAAAAACGGCCAAAATGGGGGTTAATTGAATTTCCTTGTTAATTTACGGATTTTACTTGTTTTTGACCCTTTTTCTTTCACTGAAAAGGTCATAAAGTGGCCTAGCCTTATCGAATCGAAGCATGTAATAGTTCCTAGGAAATCTAACAAACATATCTACGACATCCATGGTTTATTTTAGAATTTTTTAAAAAGGCCAAAATGGGGGTTAAGTGAATTTCCCTGTTAATATACGGATTTAACTCATTTTTGACCCTTTTTCTTTCACTAAAAAGGTCATAAAGTGGCCTAGCCTTATCGAATCGAAACATGTAATAGTTCCTATGAAATCTAACAAGCATATATTCGAATTCCAAGGTTGATTTTATCATTTTCGAAAATGGATAAAATGAGGGTTAAGTGAATTTCCTTTTTAATTTACGGATTTTACTCGTTTTTGACCCTTTTTCTTTCACTAAAAAGGTCATAAAGTGGCCTAGCCTTATCGAATCGAAGCATGTAATAGTTCCTAGGAAATCTAGCAAGCATATCTACGACATCCATGGTTTATTTTAGAATTTTTAAAAACGGCCAAAATGGGGGTTAAGTGAATTTCCTTGTTAATTTACGGATTTTACTCGTTTTTGACCCTTTTTCTTTCACTGAAAAGGTCATAAAGTGGCCTAGCCTTATCGAATCGAAGCATGTAATAGTTCCTAGGAAATCTAACAAGCATATCTACGACATCCATGGTTTATTTTAGAATTTTTTAAAAAGGCCAAAATGGGGGTTAAGTGAATTTCCATGTTAATATACGGATTTTACTCATTTTTGACCCTTTTTCTTTCACTAAAAAGGTCATAAAGTGGCCTAGCCTTATCGAATCGAAGCATGTAATAGTTCCTAGGAAATCTAACAAGCATATCTACGACATCCATGGTTTATTTTAGAATTTTTTAAAAAGGCCAAAATGGGGGTTAAGTGAATTTCCTTGTTAATATACGGATTTTACTCATTTTTGACCATTTTTCTTTCACTAAAAAGGTCATAAAGTGGCCTAGCCTTATCGAATCGAAGCGTGTAATAGTTCCTATGAAATCTAACAAGCATATATTCGACTTCCAAGGTTGATTTTATCATTTTCAAACACGGACAAAATGAGGGTTAAGTGAATTTCCTTGTTAATTTATGGATTTTACTCGTTTTTGACCCTTTTTCTTTCACTAAAACGGTCATAAAGTCGCCTAGCCTTATCGAATCGAAGCATGTAATAGTTCCTAGGAAATCTAACAAGCATATCTACGACATCCATGGTTTATTTCAGAATTTTTTAAAAAGGCCAAAATGGGGGTTAAGTGAATTTCCTTGTTAATTTACGGATTTTACTCGTTTTTGACCATTTTTCTTTCACTGAAAAGGTCATAAAATGGTCTAGCCATATCGAATAGAAGCATGTAATAGTTCCTAGGAAATCTAACAAGCATATCTACGACATCCATGGTTTATTTTAGAATTTTTAAAAACGGCCAAAATGGGGGTTAAGTGAATTTTCTTGTTAATTTACGGATTTTACTCGTTTTTGACCATTTTTCTTTCACTAAAAAGGTCATAAAGTGGCCTAGCCTTATCGAATCGAAACATGTAATAGTTCCTATGAAATCTAACAAGCATATATTCGAATTCCAAGGTTGATTTTATCATTTTCGAAAATGGATAAAATGAGGGTTAAGTGAATTTCCTTGTTAATTTACGGATTTTACTCGTTTTTGACCCTTTTTCTTTCACTAAAAAGGTCATAAAGTGGCCTAGCCTTATCGAATCGAAGCATGTAATAGTTCCTAGGAAATCTAACAAGCATATCTACGACATCCATGGTTTATTTTATAATTTTTAAAAACGGCCAAAATGGGGGTTAATTGAATTTCCTTGTTAATTTACGGATTTTACTCGTTTTTGACCCTTTTTCTTTCACTAAAAAGGTCATAAAGTGGCCTAGCCTTATCGAATCGAAGCATCTAATAGTTCCTAGGAAATCTAGCAAGCATATCTACGACATCCATGGTTTATTTTAGAATTTTAAAAAGGGCCAAAATGGGGGTTAAGTGAATTTCCTTGTTAATTTACGGATTTTACTCGTTTTTGACCATTTTTCTTTCACTGAAAAGGTCATAAAATGGCCTAGCCATATCGAATCGAAGCATGTAATAGTTCCTAGGAAATCTAACAAGCATATCTACGACATCCATGGTTTATTTTAGAATTTTTAAAAACGGCCAAAATGGGGGTTAAGTGAATTTTCTTGTTAATTTACGGATTTTACTCGTTTTTGACCCTTTTTCTTTCACTGAAAAGGTCATAAAGTGGCCTAGCCTTATCGAATCGAAGCATGTAATAGTTCCTAGGAAATCTAACAAGCATATCTACGACATCCATGGTTTATTTTAGAATTTTTTAAAAAGGCCAAAATGGGGGTTAAGTGAATTTCCTCGTTAATATACGGATTTTACTCATTTTTGACCCTTTTTCCTTCACTAAAAAGGTCATAAAGTGGCCTAGCCTTATCGAATCGAAGCATGTAATAGTTCCTATGAAATCTAACAAGCATATATTCGAATTCCAAGGTTGATTTTATCATTTTCGAAAATGGATAAAATGAGGGTTAAGTGAATTTTCTTGTTAATTTACGGATTTTACACGTTTTTGACCCTTTTTCTTTCACTAAAAAGGTCATAAAGTGGCCTAGCCTTATCGAATCGAAGCATGTAATAGTTCCTAAGAAATCTAACAAGCATATCTACGACATCCATGGTTTATTTTAGAATTTTTAAAAACGGCCAAAATGGGGGTTAATTGAATTTCCTTGTTAATTTACGGATTTTACTCGTTTTTGACCCTTTTTCTTTCACTGAAAAGGTCATAAAGTGGCCTAGCCTTATCGAATCGAAACATGTAATAGTTCCTATGAAATCTAACAAGAATATATTCGAATTCCAAGGTTGATTTTATCATTTTCGAAAATGGATAAAATGAGGGTTAAGTGAATTTTCTTGTTAATTTACGG
Organism: Medicago sativa; assembly: GCF_051527215.1. Taxonomy (NCBI): domain Eukaryota; kingdom Viridiplantae; phylum Streptophyta; class Magnoliopsida; order Fabales; family Fabaceae; genus Medicago; species Medicago sativa. The sequence goes on along the minus strand of NC_140749.1, from coordinate 25,371,361 downwards.
ATTTTACTCGTTTTTGACCCTTTTTCTTTCACTAAAAAGGTCATAAAGTGGCCTAGCCTTATCGAATCGAAGCATGTAATAGTTCCTAGGAAATCTAACAAGCATATCTACGACATCCATGGTTTATTTTATAATTTTTAAAAACGGCCAAAATGGGGGTTAATTGAATTTCCTTGTTAATTTACGGATTTTACTCGTTTTTGACCCTTTTTCTTTCACTAAAAAGGTCATAAAGTGGCCTAGCCTTATCGAATCGAAGCATCTAATAGTTCCTAGGAAATCTAGCAAGCATATCTACGACATCCATGGTTTATTTTAGAATTTTAAAAATGGCCAAAATGGGGGTTAAGTGAATTTCCTTGTTAATTTACGGATTTTACTCGTTTTTGACCATTTTTCTTTCACTGAAAAGGTCATAAAATGGCCAAGCCATATCGAATCGAAGCATGTAATAGTTCCTAGGAAATCTAACAAGCATATCTACGACATCCATGGTTTATTTTAGAATTTTTAAAAACGGCCAAAATGGGGGTTAAGTGAATTTTCTTGTTAATTTACGGATTTTACTCGTTTTTGACCCTTTTTCTTTCACTGAAAAGGTCATAAAGTGGCCTAGCCTTATCGAATCGAAGCATGTAATAGTTCCTAGGAAATCTAACAAGCATATCTACGACATCCATGGTTTATTTTAGAATTTTTTAAAAAGGCCAAAATGGGGGTTAAGTGAATTTCCTCGTTAATATACGGATTTTACTCATTTTTGACCCTTTTTCTTTCACTAAAAAGGTCATAAAGTGGCCTAGCCTTATCGAATCGAAGCATGTAATAGTTCCTATGAAATCTAACAAGCATATATTCGAATTCCAAGGTTGATTTTATCATTTTCGAAAATGGATAAAATGAGGGTTAAGTGAATTTTCTTGTTAATTTACGGATTTTACACGTTTTTGACCCTTTTTCTTTCACTAAAAAGGTCATAAAGTGGCCTAGCCTTATCGAATCGAAGCATGTAATAGTTCCTAAGAAATCTAACAAGCATATCTACGACATCCATGGTTTATTTTAGAATTTTTAAAAACGGCCAAAATGGGGGTTAATTGAATTTCCTTGTTAATTTACGGATTTTACTCGTTTTTGACCCTTTTTCTTTCACTGAAAAGGTCATAAAGTGGCCTAGCCTTATCGAATCGAAACATGTAATAGTTCCTATGAAATCTAACAAGAATATATTCGAATTCCAAGGTTGATTTTATCATTTTCGAAAATGGATAAAATGAGGGTTAAGTGAATTTTCTTGTTAATTTACGGATTTTACTCGTTTTTGACCCTTTTTCTTTCACTAAAAAAGTCATAAAGTGGCCTAGCCTTATCGAATCGAAGCATGTAATAGTTCCTAAGAAATCTAACAAGCATATCTACGACATCCATGGTTTATTTTAGAATTTTTAAAAACGGCCAAAATGGGGGTTAATTGAATTTCCTTGTTAATTTACGGATTTTACTCGTTTTTGACCCTTTTTCTTTCACTGAAAAGGTCATAAAGTGGCCTAGCCTTATCGAATCGAAGCATGTAATAGTTTCTAGGAAATCTAACAAGCATATCTACGACATCCATGGTTTATTTTAGAATTTTTAAAAACGGCCAAAATGGGGGTTAAGTGAATTTTCTTGTTAATTTACGGATTTTACTCGTTTTTGACCCTTTTTCTTTCACTGAAAAGGTCATAAAGTGGCCTAGCCTTATCGAATCGAAGCATGTAATAGTTCCTAGGAAATCTAACAAGCATATCTACGACATCCATGGTTTATTTTAGAATTTTTTAAAAAGGCCAAAATGGGGGTTAAGTGAATTTCCTTGTTAATATACGGATTTTACTCATTTTTGACCCTTTTTCTTTCACTAAAAAGGTCATAAAGTGGCCTAGCCTTATCGAATCGAAACATGTAATAGTTCCTATGAAATCTAACAAGCATATATTCGAATTCCAAGGTTGATTTTATCATTTTCGAAAATGGATAAAATGAGGGTTAAGTGAATTTCCTTGTTAATTTACGGATTTTACTCGTTTTTTACCCTTTTTCTTTCACTAAAAAGGTCATAAAGTGGCCTAGCCTTATCGAATCGAAGCATGTAATAGTTCCTAGGAAATCTAACAAGCATATCTACGACATCCATGGTTTATTTTCGAATTTTTAAAAACGGCCAAAATGGGGGTTAATTGAATTCCCTTGTTAATTTACGGATTTTACTCGTTTTTGACCCTTTTTCTTTCACTAAAAAGGTCATAAAGTGGCCCAGCCTTATCGAATCGAAGAATCTAATAGTTCCTAGGAAATCTAGCAAGCATATCTACGACATCCATGATTTATTTTAGAATTTTTAAAAACGGCCAAAATGGGTGTTAAGTGAATTTCCTTGTTAATTTACGGATTTTACTCGTTTTTGACCATTTTTCTTTCACTGAAAAGGTCATAAAATGGCCTAGCCATATCGAATCGAAGCATGTAATAGTTCCTAGGAAATCTAACAAGCATATCTACGACATCCATGGTTTATTTTAGAATTTTTAAAAACGGCCAAAATGGGGGTTAAGTGAATTTTCTTGTTAATTTACGGATTTTACTCGTTTTTGACCCTTTTTCTTTCACTGAAAAGGTCATAAAGTGGCCTAGCCTTATCGAATCGAAGCATGTAATAGTTCCTAGGAAATCTAACAAGCATATCTACGACATCCATGGTTTATTTTAGAAATTTTTAAAAAGGCCAAAATGGGGGTTAAGTGAATTTCCTTGTTAATATACGGATTTTTACTCCTTTTTGACCCTTTTTCTTTCACTAAAAAGGTCATAAAGTGGCCTAGCCTTATCGAATCGAAGCATGTAATAGTTCCTATGAAATCTAACAAGAATATATTCGAATTCCAAGGTTGATTTTATCATTTTTCGAAAATGGATAAAATGAGGGTTAAGTGAATTTTCTTGTTAATTTACGGATTTTACTCGTTTTTGACCCTTTTTCTTTCACTGAAAAGGTCATAAAGTGGCCTAGCCTTATCGAATCGAAGCATGTAATAGTTCGTAAGAAATCTAACAAGCATATCTACGACATTCATGGTTTATTTTAGAATTTTTAAAAACGGCCAAAATGGGGGTTAATTGAATTTCCTTGTTAATTTACGGATTTTACTCGTTTTTGACCCTTTTTCTTTCACTGAAAAGGTCATAAAGTGGCCTAGCCTTATCGAATCGAAGCATGTAATAGTTCCTAGGAAATCTAACAAGCATATCTACGACATCCATGGTTTATTTTAGAATTTTTTAAAAAGGCCAAAATGGGGGTTAAGTGAATTTCCTTGTTAATATACGGATTTTACTCATTTTTGACCCTTTTTCTTTCACTAAAAAGGTCATAAAGTGGCCTAGCCTTATCGAATCGAAACATGTAATAGTTCCTATGAAATCTAACAAGCATATATTCGAATTCCAAGGTTGATTGTATCATTTTCGAAAATGGATAAAATGAGGGTTAAGTGAATTTCCTTGTTAATTTACGGATTTTACTCGTTTTTGACCCTTTTTCTTGCACTAAAAAGGTCATAAAGTGGCCTAGCCTTATCGAATCGAAGCATGTAATAGTTCCTAGGAAATCTAACAAGCATATCTACGACATCCATGGTTTATTTTAGAATTTTTAAAAACGGCCAAAATGGGGGTTAATTGAATTTCCTTGTTAATTTACGGATTTTACTCGTTTTTGACCCTTTTTCTTTCACTAAAAAGGTCATAAAGTGGCCTAGCCTTATCGAATCGAAGCATCTAATAGTTCCTAGGAAATCTAGCAAGCATATCTACGACATCCATGGTTTATTTTAGAATTTTAAAAACGGCCAAAATGGGGGTTAAGTGAATTTCCTTGTTAATTTACGGATTTTACTCGTTTTTGACCATTTTTCTTTCACTGAAAAGGTCATAAAATGGCCTAGCCATATCGAATCGAAGCATGTAATAGTTCCTAGGAAATCTAACAAGCATATCTACGACATCCATGGTTTATTTTAGAATTTTTAAAAACGGCCAAAATGGGGGTTAAGTGAATTTTCTTGTTAATTTACGGATTTTACTCGTTTTTGACACTTTTTCTTTCACTGAAAAGGTCATAAAGTGGCCTAGCCTTATCGAATCGAAGCATGTAATAGTTCCTAGGAAATCTAACAAACATATCTACGACATCCATGGTTTATTTTAGAATTTTTAAAAACGGCCAAAATGGGGGTTAATTGAATTTCCTTGTTAATTTACGGATTTTACTCGTTTTTGACCCTTTTTCTTTCACTGAAAAGGTCATAAAGTGGCCTAGCCTTATCGAATCGAAGCATGTAATAGTTCCTAGGAAATCTAACAAGCATATCTACGACATCCATGGTTTATTTTAGAATTTTTAAAAACGGCCAAAATGGGGGTTAAGTGAATTTTCTTGTTAATTTACGGATTTTACTCGTTTTTGACCCTTTTTCTTTCACTGAAAAGGTCATAAAGTGGCCTAGCCTTATCGAATCGAAGCATGTAATAGTTCCTAGGAAATCTAACAAGCATATCTACGACATCCATGGTTTATTTTAGAATTTTTTAAAAAGGCCAAAATGGGGGTTAAGTGAATTTCCTTGTTAATATACGGATTTTACTCATTTTTGACCCTTTTTCTTTCACTAAAAAGGTCATAAAGTGGCCTAGCCTTATCGAATCGAAGCATGTAATAGTTCCTATGAAATCTAACAAGCATATATTCGAATTCCAAGGTTGATTTTATCATTTTCGAAAATGGATAAAATAAGGGTTAAGTGAATTTCCTTGTTAATTTACGGATTTTACTCGTTTTTGACCCTTTTTCTTTCACTAAAAAGGTCATAAAGTGGCCTAGCCTTATCGAATCGAAACATGTAATAGTTCCTATGAAATCTAACAAGCATATATTCGAATTCCAAGGTTGATTTTATCATTTTCGAAAATGGATAAAATGAGGGTTAAGTGAATTTCCTTGTTAATTTACGGATTTTACTCGTTTTTGACCCTTTTTCTTGCACTAAAAAGGTCATAAAGTGGCCTAGCCTTATCGAATCGAAGCATGTAATAGTTCCTAGGAAATCTAACAAGCATATCTACGACATCCATGGTTTATTTTAGAATTTTTAAAAACGGCCAAAATGGGGGTTAATTGAATTTCCTTGTTAATTTACGGATTTTACTCGTTTTTGACCCTTTTTCTTTCACTAAAAAGGTCATAAAGTGGCCTAGCCTTATCGAATCGAAGCATCTAATAGTTCCTAGGAAATCTAGCAAGCATATCTACGACATCCATGGTTTATTTTAGAATTTTAAAAACGGCCAAAATGGGGGTTAAGTGAATTTCCTTGTTAATTTACGGATTTTACTCGTTTTTGACCATTTTTCTTTCACTGAAAAGGTCATAAAATGGCCTAGCCATATCGAATCGAAGCATGTAATAGTTCCTAGGAAATCTAACAAGCATATCTACGACATCCATGGTTTATTTTAGAATTTTTAAAAACGGCCAAAATGGGGGTTAAGTGAATTTTCTTGTTAATTTACGGATTTTACTCGTTTTTGACCCTTTTTCTTTCACTGAAAAGGTCATAAAGTGGCCTAGCCTTATCGAATCGAAGCATGTAATAGTTCCTAGGAAATCTAACAAACATATCTACGACATCCATGGTTTATTTTAGAATTTTTAAAAACGGCCAAAATGGGGGTTAATTGAATTTCCTTGTTAATTTACGGATTTTCCTCGTTTTTGACCCTTTTTCTTTCACTGAAAAGGTCATAAAGTGGCCTAGCCTTATCGAATCGAAGCATGTAATAGTTCCTAGGAAATCTAACAAGCATATCTACGACATCCATGGTTTATTTTAGAATTTTTTAAAAAGGCCAAAATGGGGGTTAAGTGAATTTCCTTGTTAATATACGGATTTTACTCATTTTTGACCCTTTTTCTTTCACTAAAAAGGTCATAAAGTGGCCTAGCCTTATCGAATCGAAGCATGTAATAGTTCCTATGAAATCTAACAAGCATATATTCGAATTCCAAGGTTGATTTTATCATTTTCGAAAATGGATAAAATAAGGGTTAAGTGAATTTCCTTGTTAATTTACGGATTTTACTCGTTTTTGACCCTTTTTCTTTCACTAAAAAGGTCATAAAGTGGCCTAGCCTTATCGAATCGAAGCATGTAATAGTTCCTAGGAAATCTAACAAGCATATCTACGACATCCATGGTTTATTTTAGAATTTTTAAAAACGGCCAAAATGGGGGTTAATTGAATTTCCTTGTTAATTTACGGATTTTACTCGTTTTTGACCCTTTTTCTTTCACTAAAAAGGTCATAAGGTGGCCCAGCCTTATCGAATCGAAACATCTAATAGTTCCTAGGAAATCTAGCAAGCATATCTACGACATCCATGGTTTATTTTAGAATTTTTAAAAACGGCCAAAATGGGGGTTAAGTGAATTTCCTTGTTAATTTACGGATTTTACTCGTTTTTGACCATTTTTCTTTCACTGAAAAGGTCATAAAATGGCCTAGCCATATCGAATCGAAGCATGTAATAGTTCCTAGGAAATCTAACAAGCATATCTACGACATCCATGGTTTATTTTAGAATTTTTAAAAACGGCCAAAATGGGGGTTAAGTGAATTTTCTTGTTAATTTACGGATTTTACTCGTTTTTGACCCTTTTTCTTTCACTGAAAAGGTCATAAAGTGGCCTAGCCTTATCGAATCGAAGCATGTAATAGTTCCTAGGAAATCTAACAAGCATATCTACGACATCCATGGTTTATTTTAGAATTTTTTAAAAAGGCCAAAATGGGGGTTAAGTGAATTTCCTTGTTAATATACGGATTTTACTCATTTTTGACCCTTTTTCTTTCACTAAAAAGGTCATAAAGTGGCCTAGCCTTATCGAATCGAAGCATGTAATAGTTCCTATGAAATCTAACAAGAATATATTCGAATTCCAAGGTTGATTTTATCATTTTCGAAAATGGATAAAATGAGGGTTAAGTGAATTTTCTTGTTAATTTACGGATTTTACTCGTTTTTGACCCTTTTTCTTTCACTAAAAAGGTCATAAAGTGGCCTAGCCTTATCGAATCGAAGCATGTAATAGTTCGTAAGAAATCTAACAAGTATATCTACGACATCCATGGTTTATTTTAGAATTTTTAAAAACGGCCAAAATGGGGGTTAATTGAATTTCCTTGTTAATTTACGGATTTTAATCGTTTTTGGCCCTTTTTCTTTCACTGAAAAGGTCATAAAGTGGCCTAGCCTTATCGAATCGAAGCATGTAATAGTTCCTAGGAAATCTAACAAGCATATCTACGACATCCGTGGTTTATTTTAGAATTTTTTAAAAAGGCCAAAATGGGGGTTAAGTGAATTTCCTTGTTAATATACGGATTTTACTCATTTTTGACCCTTTTTCTTTCACTAAAAAGGTCATAAAGTGGCCTAGCCTTATCGAATCGAAGCATGCAATAGTTCCTAGGAAATCTAACAACCATATCTACGACATCCATGGTTTATTTTAGAATTTTTAAAAACGGTCAAAATGGGGGTTAAGTGAATTTTCTTGTTAATTTACGGATTTTACTCGTTTTTGACCCTTTTTCTTTCACTGAAAAGGTCATAAAGTGGACTAGCCTTATCGAATCGAAGCATGTAATAGTTCCTAGGAAATCTAACAAGCATATCTACGACATCCATGGTTTATTTTAGAATTTTTTAAAAAGGCCAAATTGGGGGTTAAGTGAATTTCCTTGTTAATATACGGATTTTACTCATTTTTGACCCTTTTTCTTTCACTAAAAAGGTCATAAAGTGGCCTAGCCTTATCGAATCGAAACATGTAATAGTTCCTATGAAATCTAACAAGCATATATTCGAATTCCAAGGTTGATTTTATCATTTTCGAAAATGGATAAAATGAGGGTTAAGTGAATTTCCTTGTTAATTTACGGATTTTACTCGTTTTTGACCCGCTTTCTTTCACTAAAAAGGTCATAAAGTGGCCTAGCCTTATCGAATCGAAGCATGTAATAGTTCCTAGGAAATCTAACAAGCATATCTACGACATCCATGGTTTATTTTAGAATTTTTAAAAACGGCCAAAATGGGGGTTAATTGAATTTCCTTGTTAATTTACGGATTTTACTTGTTTTTGACCCTTTTTCTTTCACTGAAAAGGTCATAAAGTGGCCTAGCCTTATCGAATCGAAGCATGTAATAGTTCCTAGGAAATCTAACAAACATATCTACGACATCCATGGTTTATTTTAGAATTTTTTAAAAAGGCCAAAATGGGGGTTAAGTGAATTTCCCTGTTAATATACGGATTTAACTCATTTTTGACCCTTTTTCTTTCACTAAAAAGGTCATAAAGTGGCCTAGCCTTATCGAATCGAAACATGTAATAGTTCCTATGAAATCTAACAAGCATATATTCGAATTCCAAGGTTGATTTTATCATTTTCGAAAATGGATAAAATGAGGGTTAAGTGAATTTCCTTTTTAATTTACGGATTTTACTCGTTTTTGACCCTTTTTCTTTCACTAAAAAGGTCATAAAGTGGCCTAGCCTTATCGAATCGAAGCATGTAATAGTTCCTAGGAAATCTAGCAAGCATATCTACGACATCCATGGTTTATTTTAGAATTTTTAAAAACGGCCAAAATGGGGGTTAAGTGAATTTCCTTGTTAATTTACGGATTTTACTCGTTTTTGACCCTTTTTCTTTCACTGAAAAGGTCATAAAGTGGCCTAGCCTTATCGAATCGAAGCATGTAATAGTTCCTAGGAAATCTAACAAGCATATCTACGACATCCATGGTTTATTTTAGAATTTTTTAAAAAGGCCAAAATGGGGGTTAAGTGAATTTCCATGTTAATATACGGATTTTACTCATTTTTGACCCTTTTTCTTTCACTAAAAAGGTCATAAAGTGGCCTAGCCTTATCGAATCGAAGCATGTAATAGTTCCTAGGAAATCTAACAAGCATATCTACGACATCCATGGTTTATTTTAGAATTTTTTAAAAAGGCCAAAATGGGGGTTAAGTGAATTTCCTTGTTAATATACGGATTTTACTCATTTTTGACCATTTTTCTTTCACTAAAAAGGTCATAAAGTGGCCTAGCCTTATCGAATCGAAGCGTGTAATAGTTCCTATGAAATCTAACAAGCATATATTCGACTTCCAAGGTTGATTTTATCATTTTCAAACACGGACAAAATGAGGGTTAAGTGAATTTCCTTGTTAATTTATGGATTTTACTCGTTTTTGACCCTTTTTCTTTCACTAAAACGGTCATAAAGTCGCCTAGCCTTATCGAATCGAAGCATGTAATAGTTCCTAGGAAATCTAACAAGCATATCTACGACATCCATGGTTTATTTCAGAATTTTTTAAAAAGGCCAAAATGGGGGTTAAGTGAATTTCCTTGTTAATTTACGGATTTTACTCGTTTTTGACCATTTTTCTTTCACTGAAAAGGTCATAAAATGGTCTAGCCATATCGAATAGAAGCATGTAATAGTTCCTAGGAAATCTAACAAGCATATCTACGACATCCATGGTTTATTTTAGAATTTTTAAAAACGGCCAAAATGGGGGTTAAGTGAATTTTCTTGTTAATTTACGGATTTTACTCGTTTTTGACCATTTTTCTTTCACTAAAAAGGTCATAAAGTGGCCTAGCCTTATCGAATCGAAACATGTAATAGTTCCTATGAAATCTAACAAGCATATATTCGAATTCCAAGGTTGATTTTATCATTTTCGAAAATGGATAAAATGAGGGTTAAGTGAATTTCCTTGTTAATTTACGGATTTTACTCGTTTTTGACCCTTTTTCTTTCACTAAAAAGGTCATAAAGTGGCCTAGCCTTATCGAATCGAAGCATGTAATAGTTCCTAGGAAATCTAACAAGCATATCTACGACATCCATGGTTTATTTTATAATTTTTAAAAACGGCCAAAATGGGGGTTAATTGAATTTCCTTGTTAATTTACGGATTTTACTCGTTTTTGACCCTTTTTCTTTCACTAAAAAGGTCATAAAGTGGCCTAGCCTTATCGAATCGAAGCATCTAATAGTTCCTAGGAAATCTAGCAAGCATATCTACGACATCCATGGTTTATTTTAGAATTTTAAAAAGGGCCAAAATGGGGGTTAAGTGAATTTCCTTGTTAATTTACGGATTTTACTCGTTTTTGACCATTTTTCTTTCACTGAAAAGGTCATAAAATGGCCTAGCCATATCGAATCGAAGCATGTAATAGTTCCTAGGAAATCTAACAAGCATATCTACGACATCCATGGTTTATTTTAGAATTTTTAAAAACGGCCAAAATGGGGGTTAAGTGAATTTTCTTGTTAATTTACGGATTTTACTCGTTTTTGACCCTTTTTCTTTCACTGAAAAGGTCATAAAGTGGCCTAGCCTTATCGAATCGAAGCATGTAATAGTTCCTAGGAAATCTAACAAGCATATCTACGACATCCATGGTTTATTTTAGAATTTTTTAAAAAGGCCAAAATGGGGGTTAAGTGAATTTCCTCGTTAATATACGGAGTTTACTCATTTTTGACCCTTTTTCTTTCACTAAAAAGGTCATAAAGTGGCCTAGCCTTATCGAATCGAAGCATGTAATAGTTCCTATGAAATCTAACAAGCATATATTCGAATTCCAAGGTTGATTTTATCATTTTCGAAAATGGATAAAATGAGGGTTAAGTGAATTTTCTTGTTAATTTACGGATTTTACACGTTTTTGACCCTTTTTCTTTCACTAAAAAGGTCATAAAGTGGCCTAGCCTTATCGAATCGAAGCATGTAATAGTTCCTAAGAAATCTAACAAGCATATCTACGACATCCATGGTTTATTTTAGAATTTTTAAAAACGGCCAAAATGGGGGTTAATTGAATTTCCTTGTTAATTTACGGATTTTACTCGTTTTTGACCCTTTTTCTTTCACTGAAAAGGTCATAAAGTGGCCTAGCCTTATCGAATCGAAACATGTAATAGTTCCTATGAAATCTAACAAGAATATATTCGAATTCCAAGGTTGATTTTATCATTTTCGAAAATGGATAAAATGAGGGTTAAGTGAATTTTCTTGTTAATTTACGGATTTTACTCGTTTTTGACCCTTTTTCTTTCACTAAAAAGGTCATAAAGTGGCCTAGCCTTATCGAATCGAAGCATGTAATAGTTCCTAGGAAATCTAACAAGCATATCTACGACATCCATGGTTTATTTTATAATTTTTAAAAACGGCCAAAATGGGGGTTAATTGAATTTCCTTGTTAATTTACGGATTTTACTCGTTTTTGACCCTTTTTCTTTCACTAAAAAGGTCATAAAGTGGCCTAGCCTTATCGAATCGAAGCATCTAATAGTTCCTAGGAAATCTAGCAAGCATATCTACGACATCCATGGTTTATTTTAGAATTTTAAAAATGGCCAAAATGGGGGTTAAGTGAATTTCCTTGTTAATTTACGGATTTTACTCGTTTTTGACCATTTTTCTTTCACTGAAAAGGTCATAAAATGGCCAAGCCATATCGAATCGAAGCATGTAATAGTTCCAAGGAAATCTAACAAGCATATCTACGACATCCATGGTTTATTTTAGAATTTTTAAAAACGGCCAAAATGGGGGTTAAGTGAATTTTCTTGTTAATTTACGGATTTTACTCGTTTTTGACCCTTTTTCTTTCACTGAAAAGGTCATAAAGTGGCCTAGCCTTATCGAATCGAAGCATGTAATAGTTCCTAGGAAATCTAACAAGCATATCTACGACATCCATGGTTTATTTTAGAATTTTTTAAAAAGGCCAAAATGGGGGTTAAGTGAATTTCCTCGTTAATATACGGATTTTACTCATTTTTGACCCTTTTTCTTTCACTAAAAAGGTCATAAAGTGGCCTAGCCTTATCGAATCGAAGCATGTAATAGTTCCTATGAAATCTAACAAGCATATATTCGAATTCCAAGGTTGATTTTATCATTTTCGAAAATGGATAAAATGAGGGTTAAGTGAATTTTCTTGTTAATTTACGGATTTTACACGTTTTTGACCCTTTTTCTTTCACTAAAAAGGTCATAAAGTGGCCTAGCCTTATCGAATCGAAGCATGTAATAGTTCCTAAGAAATCTAACAAGCATATCTACGACATCCATGGTTTATTTTAGAATTTTTAAAAACGGCCAAAATGGGGGTTAATTGAATTTCCTTGTTAATTTACGGATTTTACTCGTTTTTGACCCTTTTTCTTTCACTGAAAAGGTCATAAAGTGGCCTAGCCTTATCGAATCGAAACATGTAATAGTTCCTATGAAATCTAACAAGAATATATTCGAATTCCAAGGTTGATTTTATCATTTTCGAAAATGGATAAAATGAGGGTTAAGTGAATTTTCTTGTTAATTTACGGATTTTACTCGTTTTTGACCCTTTTTCTTTCACTAAAAAAGTCATAAAGTGGCCTAGCCTTATCGAATCGAAGCATGTAATAGTTCCTAAGAAATCTAACAAGCATATCTACGACATCCATGGTTTATTTTAGAATTTTTAAAAACGGCCAAAATGGGGGTTAATTGAATTTCCTTGTTAATTTACGGATTTTACTCGTTTTTGACCCTTTTTCTTTCACTGAAAAGGTCATAAAGTGGCCTAGCCTTATCGAATCGAAGCATGTAATAGTTTCTAGGAATTCTAACAAGCATATCTACGACATCCATGGTTTATTTTAGAATTTTTAAAAACGGCCAAAATGGGGGTTAAGTGAATTTTCTTGTTAATTTACGGATTTTACTCGTTTTTGACCCTTTTTCTTTCACTGAAAAGGTCATAAAGTGGCCTAGCCTTATCGAATCGAAACATGAAATAGTTCCTATGAAATCTAACAAGCATATATTCGAATTCCAAGGTTGATTTTATCATTTTCGAAAATGGATAAAATGAGGGTTAAGTGAATTTCCTTGTTAATTTACGGATTTTACTCGTTTTTGACCCTTTTTCTTTCACTAAAAAGGTCATAAAGTGGCCTAGCCTTATCGAATCGAAGCATGTAATAGTTCCTAGGAAATCTAACAAGCATATCTACGACATCCATGGTTTATTTTAGAATTTTTAAAAACGGCCAAAATGGGGGTTAATTGAATTTCCTTGTTAATTTACGGATTTTACTCGTTATTGACCCTTTTTCTTTCACTAAAAAGGTCATAAAGTGGCCTAGCCTTATCGAATCGAAACATGTAATAGTTCCTATGAAATCTAACAAGCATATATTCGAATTCCAAGGTTGATTTTATCATTTTCGAAAATGGATAAAATGAGGGTTAAGTGAATTTCCTTGTTAATTTACGGATTTTACTCGTTTTTGACCCTTTTTCTTTCACTAAAAAGGTCATAAAGTGGCCTAGCCTTATCGAATCGAAGCATGTAATAGTTCCTAGGAAATCTAACAAGCATATCTACGACATCCATGGTTTATTTTATAATTTTTAAAAACGGCCAAAATGGGGGTTAATTGAATTTCCTTGTTAATTTACGGATTTTACTCGTTTTTGACCCTTTTTCTTTCACTAAAAAGGTCATAAAGTGGCCTAGCCTTATCGAATCGAAGCATCTAATAGTTCCTAGGAAATCTAGCAAGCATATCTACGACATCCATGGTTTATTTTAGAATTTTAAAAACGGCCAAAATGGGGGTTAAGTGAATTTCCTTGTTAATTTACGGATTTTACTCGTTTTTGACCATTTTTCTTTCACTGAAAAGGTCATAAAATGGCCTAGCCATATCGAATCGAAGCATGTAATAGTTCCTAGGAAATCTAACAAGCATATCTACGACATCCATGGTTTATTTTAGAATTTTTAAAAACGGCCAAAATGGGGGTTAAGTGAATTTTCTTGTTAATTTACGGATTTTACTCGTTTTTGACCCTTTTTCTTTCACTGAAAAGGTCATAAAGTGGCCTAGCCTTATCGAATCGAAGCATGTAATAGTTCCTAGGAAATCTAACAAGCATATCTACGACATCCATGGTTTATTTTAGAATTTTTTAAAAAGGCCAAAATGGGGGTTAAGTGAATTTCCTCGTTAATATACGGATTTTACTCATTTTTGACCCTTTTTCTTTCACTAAAAAGGTCATAAAGTGGCCTAGCCTTATCGAATCGAAGCATGTAATAGTTCCTATGAAATCTAACAAGCATATATTCGAATTCCAAGGTTGATTTTATCATTTTCGAAAATGGATAAAATGAGGGTTAAGTGAATTTTCTTGTTAATTTACGGATTTTACACGTTTTTGACCCTTTTTCTTTCACTAAAAAGGTCATAAAGTGGCCTAGCCTTATCGAATCGAAGCATGTAATAGTTCCTAAGAAATCTAACAAGCATATCTACGACATCCATGGTTTATTTTAGAATTTTTAAAAACGGCCAAAATGGGGGTTAATTGAATTTCCTTGTTAATTTACGGATTTTACTCGTTTTTGACCCTTTTTCTTTCACTGAAAAGGTCATAAAGTGGCCTAGCCTTATCGAATCGAAACATGTAATAGTTCCTATGAAATCTAACAAGAATATATTCGAATTCCAAGGTTGATTTTATCATTTTCGAAAATGGATAAAATGAGGGTTAAGTGAATTTTCTTGTTAATTTACGGATTTTACTCGTTTTTGACCCTTTTTCTTTCACTAAAAAGGTCATAAAGTGGCCTAGCCTTATCGAATCGAAGCATGTAATAGTTCCTAGGAAATCTAACAAGCATATCTACGACATCCATGGTTTATTTTATAATTTTTAAAAACGGCCAAAATGGGGGTTAATTGAATTTCCTTGTTAATTTACGGATTTTACTCGTTTTTGACCCTTTTTCTTTCACTAAAAAGGTCATAAAGTGGCCTAGCCTTATCGAATCGAAGCATCTAATAGTTCCTAGGAAATTTAGCAAGCATATCTACGACATCCATGGTTTATTTTAGAATTTTAAAAATGGCCAAAATAGGGGTTAAGTGAATTTCCTTGTTAATTTACGGATTTTACTCGTTTTTGACCATTTTTCTTTCACTGAAAAGGTCATAAAATGGCCAAGCCATATCGAATCGAAGCAAGTAATAGTTCCTAGGAAATCTAACAAGCATATCTACGACATCCATGGTTTATTTTAGAATTTTTAAAAACGGCCAAAATGGGGGTTAAGTGAATTTTCTTGTTAATTTACGGATTTTACTCGTTTTTGACCCTTTTTCTTTCACTGAAAAGGTCATAAAGTGGCCTAGCCTTATCGAATCGAAGCATGTAATAGTTCCTAGGAAATCTAACAAGCATATCTACGACATCCATGGTTTATTTTAGAATTTTTTAAAAAGGCCAAAATGGGGGTTAAGTGAATTTCCTCGTTAATATACGGATTTTACTCATTTTTGACCCTTTTTCTTTCACTAAAAAGGTCATAAAGTGGCCTAGCCTTATCGAATCGAAGCATGTAATAGTTCCTATGAAATCTAACAAGCATATATTCGAATTCCAAGGTTGATTTTATCATTTTCGAAAATGGATAAAATGAGGGTTAAGTGAATTTTCTTGTTAATTTACGGATTTTACACTTTTTTGACCCTTTTTCTTTCACTAAAAAGGTCATAAAGTGGCCTAGCCTTATCGAATCGAAGCATGTAACAGTTCCTAAGAAATCTAACAAGCATATCTACGACATCCATGGTTTATTTTAGAATTTTTAAAAACGGCCAAAATGGGGGTTAATTGAATTTCCTTGTTAATTTACGGATTTTACTCGTTTTTGACCCTTTTTCTTTCACTGAAAAGGTCATAAAGTGGCCTAGCCTTATCGAATCGAAACATGTAATAGTTCCTATGAAATCTAACAAGAATATATTCGAATTCCAAGGTTGATTTTATCATTTTCGAAAATGGATAAAATGAGGGTTAAGTGAATTTTCTTGTTAATTTACGGATTTTACTCGTTTTTGACCCTTTTTCTTTCACTAAAAAGGTCATAAAGTGGCCTAGCCTTATCGAATCGAAGCATGTAATAGTTCCTAAGAAATCTAACAAGCATATCTACGACATCCATGGTTTATTTTAGAATTTTTAAAAACGGCCAAAATGGGGGTTAATTGAATTTCCTTGTTAATTTACGGATTTTACTCGTTTTTGACCCTTTTTCTTTCACTGAAAAGGTCATAAAGTGGCCTAGCCTTATCGAATCGAAGCATGTAATAGTTTCTAGGAAATCTAACAAGCATATCTACGACATCCATGGTTTATTTTAGAATTTTTAAAAACGGCCAAAATGGGGGTTAAGTGAATTTTCTTGTTAATTTACGGATTTTACTCGTTTTTGACCCTTTTTCTTTCACTGAAAAGGTCATAAAGTGGCCTAGCCTTATCGAATCGAAACATGAAATAGTTCCTATGAAATCTAACAAGCATATATTCGAATTCCAAGGTTGATTTTATCATTTTCGAAAATGGATAAAATGAGGGTTAAGTGAATTTCCTTGTTAATTTACGGATTTTACTCGTTTTTGACCCTTTTTCTTTCACTAAAAAGGTCATAAAGTGGCCTAGCCTTATCGAATCGAAGCATGTAATAGTTCCTAGGAAATCTAACAAGCATATCTACGACATCCATGGTTTATTTTAGAATTTTTAAAAACGGCCAAAATGGGGGTTAATTGAATTTCCTTGTTAATTTACGGATTTTACTCGTTATTGACCCTTTTTCTTTCACTAAAAAGGTCATAAAGTGGCCTAGCCTTATCGAATTGAAGCATCTAATAGTTCCAAGGAAATCTAGCAAGCATATCTACGACATCCATGGTTTATTTTAGAATTTTAAAAACGGCCAAAATGGGGGTTAAGTGAATTTCCTTGTTAATTTACGGATTTTACTCGTTTTTGACCATTTTTCTTTCACTGAAAAGGTCATAAAATGGCCTAGCCATATCGAATCGAAGCATGTAATAGTTCCTAGGAAATCAAACAAGCATATCTACGACATCCTGGTTTATTTTAGAATTTTTAAAAACGGCCAAAATGGGGGTTAATTGAATTTCCTTGTTAATTTACGGATTTTACTCGTTTTTGACCCTTTTTCTTTCACTAAAAAGGTCATAAAGTGGCCTAGCCTTATCGAATCGAAGCATGTAATAGTTTCTAGGAAATCTAACAAGCATATCTACGACATCCATGGTTTATTTTAAAATTTTTAAAAACGGCCAAAATGGGGGTTAAGTGAATTTTCTTGTTAATTTACGGATTTTACTCGTTTTTGACCCTTTTTCTTTCACTGAAAAGGTCATAAAGTGGCCTAGCCTTATCGAATCGAAGCATGTAATAGTTCCTAGGTAATCTAACAAGCATATCTACGACATCCATGGTTTATTTTAGAATTTTTTAAAAAGGCCAAAATGGGGGTTAAGTGAATTTCCTTGTTAATATACGGATTTTACTCATTTTTGACCCTTTTTCTTTCACTAAAAAGGTCATAAAGTGGCCTAGCCTTATCGAATCGAATTATGTAATAGTTCCTATGAAATCTAACAAGCATATATTCGAATTCCAAGGTTGATTTTATCATTTTCGAAAATGGATAAAATGAGGGTTAAGTGAATTTCCTTGTTAATTTACGGATTTTACTCGTTTTTGACCCTTTTTCTTTCACTAAAAAGGTCATAAAGTGGCCTAGCCTTATCGAATCGAAGCATGTAATAGTTTCTAGGAAATCTAACAAGCATATCTACGACATCCATGGTTTATTTTAAAATGTTTAAAAACGGCCAAAATGGGGGTTAATTGAATTTCCTTGTTAATTTACGGATTTTACTCGTTTTTGACCCTTTTTCTTTCACTAAAAAGGTCATAAAGTGGCCTAGCCTTATCGAATCGAAGCATGTAATAGTTCCTAGGTAATCTAACAAGCATATCTACGACATCCATGGTTTATTTTAAAATTTTTTAAAAAGGCCAAAATGGGGGTTAAGTGAATTTCCTTGTTAATATACTGATTTTACTCATTTTTGACCCTTTTTCTTTCACTAAAAAGGTCATAAAGTGGCCTAGCCTTATCGAATCGAATCATGTAATAGTTCCTATGAAATCTAACAAGCATATATTCGAATTCCAAGGTTGATTTTATCATTTTCAAAAATGGATAAAATGAGGGTTAAGTGAATTTCCTTGTTAATTTACGGATTTTACTCGTTTTTGACCCTTTTTCTTTCACTAAAAAGGTCATAAAGTGGCCTAGCCTTATCGAATCGAAGCATGTAATAGTTCCTAGGAAATCTAACAAGCATATCTACGACATCCATGGTTTATTTTAGAATTTTTAAAAACGGCCAAAATGGGGGTTAATTGAATTTCCTTGTTAATTTACGGATTTTACTCGTTTTTGACCCTTTTTCTTTCACTAAAAAGGTCATAAAGTGGCCTAGCCTTATCGAATCGAAGCATCTAATAGTTCCTAGGAAATCTAGCAAGCATATCTACGACATCCATGGTTTATTTTAGAATTTTAAAAACGGCCAAAATGGGGGTTAAGTGAATTTCCTTGTTAATTTACGGATTTTATTCGTTTTTGACCATTTTTCTTTCACTGAAAAGGTCATAAAATGGCCTAGCCATATCGAATCGAAGCATGTAATAGTTCCTAGGAAATCTAACAATCATATCTACGACATCCATGGTTTATTTTAGAATTTTTTAAAAAGGCCAAAATGGGGGTTAAGTGAATTTCCTTGTTAATATACGGATTTTACTCATTTTTGACCCTTTTTCTTTCACTAAAAAGGTCATAAAGTGGCCTAGCCTTATCGAATCGAAGCATGTAATAGTTCCTACGAAATCTAACAGGCATATATTCGAATTCCAAGGTTGATTTTATCATTTTCGAAAATGGATAAAATGAGGGTTAAGTGAATTTTCTTGTTAATTTACGGATTTTACTCGTTTTTGACCCTTTTTCTTTCACTGAAAAGGTCATAAAGTGGCCTAGCCTTATCGAATCGAAGCATGTAATAGTTCCTAGGTAATCTAACAAGCATATCTACGACATCCATGGTTTATTTTAGAATTTTTTAAAAAGGCCAAAATGGGGGTTAAGTGAATTTCCTTGTTAATATACGGATTTTACTCATTTTTGACCCTTTTTCTTTCACTAAAAAGGTCATAAAGTGGCCTAGCCTTATCAAATCGAATCATGTAATAGTTCCTATGAAATCTAACAAGCATATATTCGAATTCCAAGGTTGATTTTATCATTTTCGAAAATGGATAAAATGAGGGTTAAGTGAATTTCCTTGTTAATTTACGGATTTTACTCGTTTTTGACCCTTTTTCTTTCACTAAAAAGGTCATAAAGTGGCCTAGCCTTATCGAATCGAAGCATGTAATAGTTTCTAGGAAATCTAACAAGCATATCTACGACATCCATGGTTTATTTTAAAATGTTTAAAAACGGCCAAAATGGGGGTTAATTGAATTTCCTTGTTAATTTACGGATTTTACTCGTTTTTGACCCTTTTTCTTTCACTAAAAAGGTCATAAAGTGGCCTAGCCTTATCGAATCGAAGCATGTAATAGTTCCTAGGTAATCTAACAAGCATATCTACGACATCCATGGTTTATTTTAAATTTTTTTAAAAAGGCCAAAATGGGGGTTAAGTGAATTTCCTTGTTAATATACGGATTTTACTCATTTTTGACCCTTTTTCTTTCACTAAAAAGGTCATAAAGTGGCCTAGCCTTATCGAATCGAATCATGTAATAGTTCCTATGAAATCTAACAAGCATATATTCGAATTCCAAGGTTGATTTTATCATTTTCGAAAATGGATAAAATGAGGGTTAAGTGAATTTCCTTGTTAATTTACGGATTTTACTCGTTTTTGACCCTTTTTCTTTCACTAAAAAGGTCATAAAGTGGCCTAGCCTTATCGAATCGAAGCATGTAATAGTTCCTAGGAAATCTAACAAGCATATCTACGACATCCATGGTTTATTTTAGAATTTTTAAAAACGGCCAAAATGGGGGTTAATTGAATTTCCTTGTTAATTTACGGATTTTACTCGTTTTTGACCCTTTTTCTTTCACTAAAAAGGTCATAAAGTGGCCTAGCCTTATCGAATCGAAGCATCTAATAGTTCCTAGGAAATCTAGCAAGCATATCTACGACATCCATGGTTTATTTTAGAATTTTAAAAACGGCCAAAATGGGGGTTAAGTGAATTTCCTTGTTAATTTACGGATTTTATTCGTTTTTGACCATTTTTCTTTCACTGAAAAGGTCATAAAATGGCCTAGCCATATCGAATCGAAGCATGTAATAGTTCCTAGGAAATCTAACAATCATATCTACGACATCCATGGTTTATTTTAGAATTTTTTAAAAAGGCCAAAATGGGGGTTAAGTGAATTTCCTTGTTAATATACGGATTTTACTCATTTTTGACCCTTTTTCTTTCACTAAAAAGGTCATAAAGTGGCCTAGCCTTATCGAATCGAAGCATGTAATAGTTCCTACGAAATCTAACAAGCATATATTCGAATTCCAAGGTTGATTTTATCATTTTCGAAAATGGATAAAATGAGGGTTAAGTGAATTTTCTTGTTAATTTACGGATTTTACACGTTTTTGACCCTTTTTCTTTCACTAAAAAGGTCATAAAGTGGCCTAGCCTTATCGAATCGAAGCATGTAATAGTTCCTAAGAAATCTAACAAGCATATCTACGACATCCATGGTTTATTTTAGAATTTTTAAAAACGGCCAAAATGGGGGTTAATTGAATTTCCTTGTTAATTTACGGATTTTACTCGTTTTTGACCCTTTTTCTTTCACTGAAAAGGTCATAAAGTGGCCTAGCCTTATCGAATCGAAGCATGTAATAGTTCCTAGGAAATCTAACAAGCATATCTACGACATCCATGGTTTATTTTAGAATTTTTTAAAAAGGCCAAAATGGGGGTTAAGTGAATTTCCTTGTTAATATACAGATTTTACTCATTTTTGATCCTTTTTCTTTCACTAAAAAGGTCATAAAGTGGCCTAGCCTTATCGAATCGAAGCATGTAATAGTTCCTATGAAATCTAACAAGCATATATTCGAATTCCAAGGTTGACTTTATCATTTTCGAAAATGGATAAAATGAGGGTTAAGTGAATTTTCTTGTTAATTTACGGATTTTACACGTTTTTGACCCTTTTTCTTTCACTAAAAAGGTCATAAAGTGGCCTAGCCTTATCGAATCGAAGCATGTAATAGTTCCTAAGAAATCTAACAAGCATATCTACGACATCCATGGTTTATTTCAGAATTTTTAAAAACGGCCAAAATGGGGGTTAATTGAATTTCCTTGTTAATTTACGGATTTTACTCGTTTTTGACCCTTTTTCTTTCACTGAAAAGGTCATAAAGTGGCCTAGCCTTATCGAATCGAAGCATGTAATAGTTCCTATGAAATCTAACAAGAATATATTCGAATTCCAAGGTTGATTTTATCATTTTCGAAAATGGATAAAATGAGGGTTAAGTGAATTTTCTTGTTAATTTACGGGTTTTACTCGTTTTTGACCCTTTTTCTTTCACTAAAAAGGTCATAAAGTGGCCTAGCCTTATCGAATCGAAGCATGTAATAGTTCCTAAGAAATCTAACAAGCATATCTACGACATCCATGGTTTATTTTAGAATTTTTAAAAACGGCCAAAATGGGGGTTAATTGAATTTCCTTGTTAATTTACGGATTTTACTCGTTTTTGACCCTTTTTCTTTCACTGAAAAGGTCATAAAGTGGTCAAGCCTTATCGAATCGAAGCATGTAATAGTTTCTAGGAAATCTAACAAGCATATCTACGACATCCATGGTTTATTTTAGAATTTTTAAAAACGGCCAAAATGGGGGTTAAGTGAATTTTCTTGTTAATTTACGGATTTTACTCGTTTTTGACCCTTTTTCTTTCACTGAAAAGGTCATAAAGTGGCCTAGCCTTATCGAATCGAAGCATGTAATAGTTCCTAGGAAATCTAACAAGCATATCTACGACATCCATGGTTTATTTTAGAATTTTTTAAAAAGGCCAAAATGGGGGTTAAGTGAATTTCCTTGTTAATATACGGATTTTACTCATTTTTGACCCTTTTTCTTTCACTAAAAAGGTCATAAAGTGGCCTAGCCTTATCGAATCGAAACATGTAATAGTTCCTATGAAATCTAACAAGCATATATTCGAATTCCAAGGTTGATTTTATCATTTTCGAAAATGGATAAAATGAGGGTTAAGTGAATTTCCTTGTTAATTTACGGATTTTACTCGTTTTTGACCCTTTTTCTTTCACTAAAAAGGTCATAAAGTGGCCTAGCCTTATCGAATCGAAGCATGTAATAGTTCCTAGGAGATCTAACAAGCATATCTACGACATCCATGGTTTATTTTATAATTTTTAAAAACGGCCAAAATGGGGGTTAATTGAATTTCCTTGTTAATTTACGGATTTTACTCGTTTTTGATCCTTTTTCTTTCACTAAAAAGGTCATAAAGTGGCCTAGCCTTATCGAATCGAAGCATCTAATAGTTCCTAGGAAATCTAGCAAGCATATCTACGACATCCATGGTTTATTTTAGAATTTTAAAAACGGCCAAAATGGGGGTTAAGTGAATTTCCTTGTTAATTTACGGATTTTACTCGTTTTTGACCATTTTTCTTTCACTGAAAAGGTCATAAAATGGCCTAGCCATATCGAATCGAAGCATGTAATAGTTCCTAGGAAATCTAACAAGCACATCTACGACATCCATGGTTTATTTTAGAATTTTTAAAAACGGCCAAAATGGGGGTTAAGTGAATTTTCTTGTTAATTTACGGATTTTACTCGTTTTTGACCCTTTTTCTTTCACTGAAAAGGTCATAAAGTGGCCTAGCCTTATCGAATCGAAGCATGTAATAGTTCCTAGGAAATCTAACAAGCATATCTACGACATCCATGGTTTATTTTAGAATTTTTTAAAAAGGCCAAAATGGGGGTTAAGTGAATTTCCTTGTTAATATACAGATTTTACTCATTTTTGACCCTTTTTCTTTCACTAAAAAGGTCATAAAGTGGCCTAGCCTTATCGAATCGAAGCATGTAATAGTTCCTAGGAAATCTAACAAGCATATCTACGACATCCATGGTTTATTTTAGAATTTTTTAAAAAGGCCAAAATGGGGGTTAAGTGAATTTCCTTGTTAATATACGGATTTTACTCATTTTTGACCCTTTTTCTTTCACTAAAAAGGTCATAAAGTGGCCTAGCCTTATCGAATCGAAGCATGTAATAGTTCCTAGGAAATCTAACAAGCATATCTACGACATCCATGGTTTATTTTAGAATTTTTAAAAACGGCCAAAATGGGGGTTAAGTGAATTTTCTTGTTAATTTACGGATTTTACTCGTTTTTGACCCTTTTTCTTTCACTGAAAAGGTCATAAAGTGGCCTAGCCTTATCGAATCGAAGCATGTAATAGTTCCTAGGAAATCTAACAAGCATATCTACGACATCCATGGTTTATTTTAGAATTTTTTAAAAAGGCCAAAATGGGGGTTAAGTGAATTTCCTTGTTAATATACGGATTTTACTCATTTTTGACCCTTTTTCTTTCACTAAAAAGGTCATAAAGTGGCCTAGCCTTATCGAATCGAAACATGTAATAGTTCCTATGAAATCTAACAAGCATATATTCGAATTCCAAGGTTGATTTTATCATTTTCGAAAATGGATAAAATGAGGGTTAAGTGAATTTCCTTGTTAATTTACGGATTTTACTCGTTTTTGACCCTTTTTCTTTCACTAAAAAGGTCATAAAGTGGCCTAGCCTTATCGAATCGAAGCATGTAATAGTTCCTAGGAGATCTAACAAGCATATCTACGACATCCATGGTTTATTTTATAATTTTTAAAAACGGCCAAAATGGGGGTTAATTGAATTTCCTTGTTAATTTACGGATTTTACTCGTTTTTGATCCTTTTTCTTTCACTAAAAAGGTCATAAAGTGGCCTAGCCTTATCGAATCGAAGCATCTAATAGTTCCTAGGAAATCTAGCAAGCATATCTACGACATCCATGGTTTATTTTAGAATTTTAAAAACGGCCAAAATGGGGGTTAAGTGAATTTCCTTGTTAATTTACGGATTTTACTCGTTTTTGACCATTTTTCTTTCACTGAAAAGGTCATAAAATGGCCTAGCCATATCGAATCGAAGCATGTAATAGTTCCTAGGAAATCTAACAAGCATATCTACGACATCCATGGTTTATTTTAGAATTTTTAAAAACGGCCAAAATGGGGGTTAAGTGAATTTTCTTGTTAATTTACGGATTTTACTCGTTTTTGACCCTTTTTCTTTCACTGAAAAGGTCATAAAGTGGCCTAGCCTTATCGAATCGAAGCATGTAATAGTTCCTAGGAAATCTAACAAGCATATCTACGACATCCATGGTTTATTTTAGAATTTTTTAAAAAGGCCAAAATGGGGGTTAAGTGAATTTCCTTGTTAATATACAGATTTTACTCATTTTTGACCCTTTTTCTTTCACTAAAAAGGTCATAAAGTGGCCTAGCCTTATCGAATCGAAGCATGTAATAGTTCCTATGAAATCTAACAAGCATATATTCGAATTCCAAGGTTGATTTTATCATTTTCGAAAATGGATAAAATGAGGGTTAAGTGAATTTTCTTGTTAATTTACGGATTTTACACGTTTTTGACCCTTTTTCTTTCACTAAAAAGGTCATAAAGTGGCCTAGCCTTATCGAATCGAAGCATGTAATAGTTCCTAAGAAATCTAACAAGCATATCTACGACATCCATGGTTTATTTTAGAATTTTTAAAAACGGCCAAAATGGGGGTTAATTGAATTTCCTTGTTAATTTACGGATTTTACTCGTTTTTGACCCTTTTTCTTTCACTGAAAAGGTCATAAAGTGGCCTAGCCTTATCGAATCGAAGCATGTAATAGTTCCTAGGAAATCTAACAAGCATATCTACGACATCCATGGTTTATTTTAGAATTTTTTAAAAAGGCCAAAATGGGGGTTAAGTGAATTTCCTTGTTAATATACAGATTTTACTCATTTTTGACCCTTTTTCTTTCACTAAAAAGGTCATAAAGTGGCCTAGCCTTATCGAATCGAAGCATGTAATAGTTCCTATGAAATCTAACAAGCATATATTCGAATTCCAAGGTTGATTTTTATCATTTTCGAAAATGGATAAAATGAGGGTTAAGTGAATTTCCTTGTTAATTTACGGATTTTACTCGTTTTTGACCCTTTTTCTTTCACTAAAAAGGTCATAAAGTGGCCTAGCCTTATCGAATCGAAGCATGTAATAGTTCCTAGGAAATCTAACAAGCATATCTACGACATCCATGGTTTATTTTAGAATTTTTAAAAACGGCCAAAATGGGGGTTAATTGAATTTCCTTGTTAATTTACGGATTTTACTCGTTTTTGACCCTTTTTCTTTCACTAAAAAGGTCATAAAGTGGCCCAGCCTTATCGAATCGAAGCATGTAATAGTTCCTAAGAAATCTAACAAGTATATCTACGACATCCATGGTTTATTTTAGAATTTTTAAAAACGGCCAAAATGGGGGTTAAGTGAATTTCCTTGTTAATTTACGGATTTTACTCGTTTTTGACCATTTTTCTTTCACTGAAAAGGTCATAAAATGGCCTAGCCATATCGAATCGAAGCATGTAATAGTTCCTAGGAAATCTAACAAGCATATCTACGACATCCATGGTTTATTTTAGAATTTTTAAAAACGGCCAAAATGGGGGTTAAGTGAATTTTCTTGTTAATTTACGGATTTTACTCGTTTTTGACCCTTTTTCTTTCACTGAAAAGGTCATAAAGTGGCCTAGCCGTATCGAATCGAAGCATGTAATAGTTCCTAAGAAATCTAACAAGCATATCTACGACATCCATGGTTTATTTTAGAATTTTTAAAAACGGCCAAAATGGGCGTTAATTTAATTTCCTTGTTAATTTACGGATTTTACTCGTTTTTGACCCTTTTTCTTTCACTGAAAAGGTCATAAAGTGGCCTAACCTTATCGAATCGAAGCATGTAATAGTTCCTAGGAAATCTAACAAGCATATCTACGACATCCATGGTTTATTTTAGAATTTTTTAAAAAGGCCAAAATGGGGGTTAAGTGAATTTCCTTGTTAATATACAGATTTTACTCATTTTTGACCCTTTTTCTTTCACTAAAAAGGTCATAAAGTGGCCTAGCCTTATCGAATCGAAGCATGTAATAGTTCCTAGGAAATCTAACAAGCATATCTACGACATCCATGGTTTATTTTAGAATTTTTAAAAACGGCCAAAATGGGGGTTAATTGAATTTCCTTGTTAATTTACGGATTTTACTCGTTTTTGATCCTTTTTCTTTCACTAAAAAGGTCATAAAGTGGCCTAGCCTTATCGAATCGAAGCATCTAATAGTTCCTAGGAAATCTAGCAAGCATATC
Organism: Medicago sativa; assembly: GCF_051527215.1. NCBI lineage: Eukaryota > Viridiplantae > Streptophyta > Magnoliopsida > Fabales > Fabaceae > Medicago > Medicago sativa. The sequence continues at coordinate 25,344,709 of NC_140749.1, read as the reverse complement.
TACGACATCCATGGTTTATTTTAGAATTTTAAAAACGGCCAAAATGGGGGTTAAGTGAATTTCCTTGTTAATTTACGGATTTTACTCGTTTTTGACCATTTTTCTTTCACTGAAAAGGTCATAAAATGGCCTAGCCATATCGAATCGAAGCATGTAATAGTTCCTAGGAAATCTAACAAGCATATCTACGACATCCATGGTTTATTTTAGAATTTTTAAAAACGGCCAAAATGGGGGTTAAGTGAATTTTCTTGTTAATTTACGGATTTTACTCGTTTTTGACCCTTTTTCCTTCACTGAAAAGGTCATAAAGTGGCCTAGCCTTATCGAATCGAAGCATGTAATAGTTCCTAGGAAATCTAACAAGCATATCTACGACATCCATGGTTTATTTTAGAATTTTTTAAAAAGGCCAAAATGGGGGTTAAGTGAATTTCCTTGTTAATATACAGATTTTACTCATTTTTGACCCTTTTTCTTTCACTAAAAAGGTCATAAAGTGGCCTAGCCTTATCGAATCGAAGCATGTAATAGTTCCTATGAAATCTAACAAGCATATATTCGAATTCCAAGGTTGATTTTTATCATTTTCGAAAATGGATAAAATGAGGGTTAAGTGAATTTCCTTGTTAATATACAGATTTTACTCATTTTTGACCATTTTTCTTTCACTGAAAAGGTCATAAAGTGGCCTAGCCTTATCGAATCGAAGCATGTAATAGTTCCTAAGAAATCTAACAAGCATATCTACGACATCCATGGTTTATTTTAGAATTTTTAAAAACGGCCAAAATGGGGGTTAATTTAATTTCCTTGTTAATTTACGGATTTTACTCGTTTTTGACCCTTTTTCTTTCACTGAAAAGGTCATAAAGTGGCCTAGCCTTATCGAATCGAAGCATGTAATAGTTCCTAGGAAATCTAACAAGCATATCTACGACATCCATGGTTTATTTTAGAATTTTTTAAAAAGGCCAAAATGGGGGTTAAGTGAATTTCCTTGTTAATATACAGATTTTACTCATTTTTGACCCTTTTTCTTTCACTAAAAAGGTCATAAAGTGGCCTAGCCTTATCGAATCGAAGCATGTAATAGTTCCTAGGAAATCTAACAAGCATATCTACGACATCCATGGTTTATTTTAGAATTTTTAAAAACGGCCAAAATGGGGGTTAATTGAATTTCCTTGTTAATTTACGGATTTTACTCGTTTTTGATCCTTTTTCTTTCACTAAAAAGGTCATAAAGTGGCCTAGCCTTATCGAATCGAAGCATCTAATAGTTCCTAGGAAATCTAGCAAGCATATCTACGACATCCATGGTTTATTTTAGAATTTTAAAAACGGCCAAAATGGGGGTTAAGTGAATTTCCTTGTTAATTTACGGATTTTACTCGTTTTTGACCATTTTTCTTTCACTGAAAAGGTCATAAAATGGCCTAGCCATATCGAATCGAAGCATGTAATAGTTCCTAGGAAATCTAACAAGCATATCTACGACATCCATGGTTTATTTTAGAATTTTTAAAAACGGCCAAAATGGGGGTTAAGTGAATTTTCTTGTTAATTTACGGATTTTACTCGTTTTTGACCCTTTTTCCTTCACTGAAAAGGTCATAAAGTGGCCTAGCCTTATCGAATCGAAGCATGTAATAGTTCCTAGGAAATCTAACAAGCATATCTACGACATCCATGGTTTATTTTAGAATTTTTTAAAAAGGCCAAAATGGGGGTTAAGTGAATTTCCTTGTTAATATACAGATTTTACTCATTTTTGACCCTTTTTCTTTCACTAAAAAGGTCATAAAGTGGCCTAGCCTTATCGAATCGAAGCATGTAATAGTTCCTATGAAATCTAACAAGCATATATTCGAATTCCAAGGTTGATTTTTATCATTTTCGAAAATGGATAAAATGAGGGTTAAGTGAATTTCCTTGTTAATTTACGGATTTTACTCGTTTTTGACCCTTTTTCTTTCACTAAAAAGGTCATAAAGTGGCCTAGCCTTATCGAATCGAAGCATGTAATAGTTCCTAGGAAATCTAACAAGCATATCTACGACATCCATGGTTTATTTTAGAATTTTTAAAAACGGCCAAAATGGGGGTTAAGTGAATTTTCTTGTTAATTTACGGATTTTACTCGTTTTTGACCCTTTTTCTTTCACTGAAAAGGTCATAAAGTGGCCTAGCCGTATCGAATCGAAGCATGTAATAGTTCCTAAGAAATCTAACAAGCATATCTACGACATCCATGGTTTATTTTAGAATTTTTAAAAACGGCCAAAATGGGCGTTAATTTAATTTCCTTGTTAATTTACGGATTTTACTCGTTTTTGACCCTTTTTCTTTCACTGAAAAGGTCATAAAGTGGCCTAGCCTTATCGAATCGAAGCATGTAATAGTTCCTAGGAAATCTAACAAGCATATCTACGACATCCATGGTTTATTTTAGAATTTTTTAAAAAGGCCAAAATGGGGGTTAAGTGAATTTCCTTGTTAATATACAGATTTTACTCATTTTTGACCCTTTTTCTTTCACTAAAAAGGTCATAAAGTGGCCTAGCCTTATCGAATCGAAGCATGTAATAGTTCCTAGGAAATCTAACAAGCATATCTACGACATCCATGGTTTATTTTAGAATTTTTAAAAACGGCCAAAATGGGGGTTAATTGAATTTCCTTGTTAATTTACGGATTTTACTCGTTTTTGATCCTTTTTCTTTCACTAAAAAGGTCATAAAGTGGCCTAGCCTTATCGAATCGAAGCATCTAATAGTTCCTAGGAAATCTAGCAAGCATATCTACGACATCCATGGTTTATTTTAGAATTTTAAAAACGGCCAAAATGGGGGTTAAGTGAATTTCCTTGTTAATTTACGGATTTTACTCGTTTTTGACCATTTTTCTTTCACTGAAAAGGTCATAAAATGGCCTAGCCATATCGAATCGAAGCATGTAATAGTTCCTAGGAAATCTAACAAGCATATCTACGACATCCATGGTTTATTTTAGAATTTTTAAAAACGGCCAAAATGGGGGTTAAGTGAATTTTCTTGTTAATTTACGGATTTTACTCGTTTTTGACCCTTTTTCCTTCACTGAAAAGGTCATAAAGTGGCCTAGCCTTATCGAATCGAAGCATGTAATAGTTCCTAGGAAATCTAACAAGCATATCTACGACATCCATGGTTTATTTTAGAATTTTTTAAAAAGGCCAAAATGGGGGTTAAGTGAATTTCCTTGTTAATATACAGATTTTACTCATTTTTGACCCTTTTTCTTTCACTAAAAAGGTCATAAAGTGGCCTAGCCTTATCGAATCGAAGCATGTAATAGTTCCTATGAAATCTAACAAGCATATATTCGAATTCCAAGGTTGATTTTTATCATTTTCGAAAATGGATAAAATGAGGGTTAAGTGAATTTCCTTGTTAATTTACGGATTTTACTCGTTTTTGACCCTTTTTCTTTCACTAAAAAGGTCATAAAGTGGCCTAGCCTTATCGAATCGAAGCATGTAATAGTTCCTAGGAAATCTAACAAGCATATCTACGACATCCATGGTTTATTTTAGAATTTTTAAAAACGGCCAAAATGGGGGTTAATTGAATTTCCTTGTTAATTTACGGATTTTACTCGTTTTTGACCCTTTTTCTTTCACTAAAAAGGTCATAAAGTGGCCCAGCCTTATCGAATCGAAGCATGTAATAGTTCCTAAGAAATCTAACAAGTATATCTACGACATCCATGGTTTATTTTAGAATTTTTAAAAACGGCCAAAATGGGGGTTAAGTGAATTTCCTTGTTAATTTACGGATTTTACTCGTTTTTGACCATTTTTCTTTCACTGAAAAGGTCATAAAATGGCCTAGCCATATCGAATCAAAGCATGTAATAGTTCCTAGGAAATCTAACAAGCATATCTACGACATCCATGGTTTATTTTAGAATTTTTAAAAACGGCCAAAATGGGGGTTAAGTGAATTTTCTTGTTAATTTACGGATTTTACTCGTTTTTGACCCTTTTTCTTTCACTGAAAAGGTCATAAAGTGGCATAGCCTTATCGAATCGAAGCATGTAATAGTTCCTAAGAAATCTAACAAGCATATCTACGACATCCATGGTTTATTTTAGAATTTTTAAAAACGGCCAAAATGGGGGTTAATTTAATTTCCTTGTTAATTTACGGATTTTACTCGTTTTTGACCCTTTTTCTTTCACTGAAAAGGTCATAAAGTGGCCTAGCCTTATCGAATCGAAGCATGTAATAGTTCCTAGGAAATCTAACAAGCATATCTACGACATCCATGGTTTATTTTAGAATTTTTTAAAAAGGCCAAAATGGGGGTTAAGTGAATTTCCTTGTTAATATACAGATTTTACTCATTTTTGACCCTTTTTCTTTCACTAAAAAGGTCATAAAGTGGCCTAGCCTTATCGAATCGAAGCATGTAATAGTTCCTAGGAAATCTAACAAGCATATCTACGACATCCATGGTTTATTTTAGAATTTTTAAAAACGGCCAAAATGGGGGTTAATTGAATTTCCTTGTTAATTTACGGATTTTACTCGTTTTTGATCCTTTTTCTTTCACTAAAAAGGTCATAAAGTGGCCTAGCCTTATCGAATCGAAGCATCTAATAGTTCCTAGGAAATCTAGCAAGCATATCTACGACATCCATGGTTTATTTTAGAATTTTAAAAACGGCCAAAATGGGGGTTAAGTGAATTTCCTTGTTAATTTACGGATTTTACTCGTTTTTGACCATTTTTCTTTCACTGAAAAGGTCATAAAATGGCCTAGCCATATCGAATCGAAGCATGTAATAGTTCCTAGGAAATCTAACAAGCATATCTACGACATCCATGGTTTATTTTAGAATTTTTAAAAACGGCCAAAATGGGGGTTAAGTGAATTTTCTTGTTAATTTACGGATTTTACTCGTTTTTGACCCTTTTTCCTTCACTGAAAAGGTCATAAAGTGGCCTAGCCTTATCGAATCGAAGCATGTAATAGTTCCTAGGAAATCTAACAAGCATATCTACGACATCCATGGTTTATTTTAGAATTTTTTAAAAAGGCCAAAATGGGGGTTAAGTGAATTTCCTTGTTAATATACAGATTTTACTCATTTTTGACCCTTTTTCTTTCACTAAAAAGGTCATAAAGTGGCCTAGCCTTATCGAATCGAAGCATGTAATAGTTCCTATGAAATCTAACAAGCATATATTCGAATTCCAAGGTTGATTTTTATCATTTTTGAAAATGGATAAAATGAGGGTTAAGTGAATTTCCTTGTTAATTTACGGATTTTACTCGTTTTTGACCCTTTTTCTTTCACTAAAAAGGTCATAAAGTGGCCTAGCCTTATCGAATCGAAGCATGTAATAGTTCCTAGGAAATCTAACAAGCATATCTACGACATCCATGGTTTATTTTAGAATTTTTAAAAACGGCCAAAATGGGGGTTAATTGAATTTCCTTGTTAATTTACGGATTTTACTCGTTTTTGACCCTTTTTCTTTCACTAAAAAGGTCATAAAGTGGCCCAGCCTTATCGAATCGAAGCATGTAATAGTTCCTAAGAAATCTAACAAGTATATCTACGACATCCATGGTTTATTTTAGAATTTTTAAAAACGGCCAAAATGGGGGTTAAGTGAATTTCCTTGTTAATTTACGGATTTTACTCGTTTTTGACCATTTTTCTTTCACTGAAAAGGTCATAAAATGGCCTAGCCATATCGAATCAAAGCATGTAATAGTTCCTAGGAAATCTAACAAGCATATCTACGACATCCATGGTTTATTTTAGAATTTTTAAAAACGGCCAAAATGGGGGTTAATTGAATTTCCTTGTTAATTTACGGATTTTACTCGTTTTTGACCCTTTTTCTTTCACTAAAAAGGTCATAAAGTGGCCCAGCCTTATCGAATCGAAGCATGTAATAGTTCCTAAGAAATCTAACAAGTATATCTACGACATCCATGGTTTATTTTAGAATTTTTAAAAACGGCCAAAATGGGGGTTAAGTGAATTTCCTTGTTAATTTACGGATTTTACTCGTTTTTGACCATTTTTCTTTCACTGAAAAGGTCATAAAATGGCCTAGCCATATCGAATCAAAGCATGTAATAGTTCCTAGGAAATCTAACAAGCATATCTACGACATCCATGGTTTATTTTAGAATTTTTAAAAACGGCCAAAATGGGGGTTAATTGAATTTCCTTGTTAATTTACGGATTTTACTCGTTTTTGACCCTTTTTCTTTCACTGAAAAGGTCATAAAGTGGCCTAGCCTTATCGAATCGAAGCATGTAATAGTTCCTATGAAATCTAACAAGAATATATTCGAATTCCAAGGTTGATTTTATCATTTTCGAAAATGGTTAAAATGAGGGTTAAGTGAATTTTCTTGTTAATTTACGGATTTTACTCGTTTTTGACCCTTTTTCTTTCACTAAAAAGGTCATAAAGTGGCCTAGCCTTATCGATTCGAAGCATGTAATAGTTCCTAAGAAATCTAACAAGCATATCTACGACATCCATGGTTTATTTTAGAATTTTTAAAAACGGCCAAAATGGGGGTTAATTGAATTTCCTTGTTAATTTACGGATTTTACTCGTTTTTGACCCTTTTTCTTTCACTGAAAAGGTCATAAAGTGGCCTAGCCTTATCGAATCGAAGCATGTAATAGTTCCTAGGAAATCTAACAAGCATATCTACGACATCCATGGTTTATTTTAGAATTTTTTAAAAAGGCCAAAATGGGGGTTAAGTGAATTTCCTTGTTAATATACGGATTTTACTCATTTTTGACCCTTTTTCTTTCACTAAAAAGGTCATAAAGTGGCCTAGCCTTATCGAATCGAAACATGTAATAGTTCCTATGAAATCTAACAAGCATATATTCGAATTCCAAGGTTGATTTTATCATTTTTGAAAATGGATAAAATGAGGGTTAAGTGAATTTCCTTGTTAATTTACGGATTTTACTCGTTTTTGACCCTTTTTCTTTCACTAAAAAGGTCATAAAGTGGCCTAGCCTTATCGAATCGAAGCATGTAATAGTTCCTAGGAAATCTAACAAGCATATCTACGACATCCATGGTTTATTTTAGAATTTTTAAAAACGGCCAAAATGGGGGTTAATTGAATTTCCTTGTTAATTTACGGATTTTACTCGTTTTTGACCCTTTTTCTTTCACTAAAAAGGTCATAAAGTGGCCTAGCCTTATCGAATCGAAGCATCTAATAGTTCCTAGGAAATCTAGCAAGCATATCTACGACATCCATGGTTTATTTTAGAATTTTAAAAACGGCCAAAATGGGGGTTAAGTGAATTTTCTTGTTAATTTACGGATTTTACTCGTTTTTGACCCTTTTTCTTTCACTGAAAAGGTCATAAACTGGCCTAGCCTTATCGAATCGAAGCATGTAATAGTTCCTAGGAAATCTAACAAGCATATCTACGACATCCATGGTTTATTTTAGAATTTTTTAAAAAGGCCAAAATGGGGGTTAAGTGAATTTCCTTGTTAATATACAGATTTTACTCATTTTTGACCCTTTTTCTTTCACTAAAAAGGTCATAAAGTGGCCTAGCCTTATCGAATCGAAGCATGTAATAGTTCCTATGAAATCTAACAAGCATATATTCGAATTCCAAGGTTGATTTTTATCATTTTCGAAAATGGATAAAATGAGGGTTAAGTGAATTTCCTTGTTAATTTACGGATTTTACTCGTTTTTGACCCTTTTTCTTTCACTAAAAAGGTCATAAAGTGGCCTAGCCTTATCGAATCGAAGCATGTAATAGTTCCTAGGAAATCTAACAAGCATATCTACGACATCCATGGTTTATTTTAGAATTTTTAAAAACGGCCAAAATGGGGGTTAATTGAATTTCCTTGTTAATTTACGGATTTTACTCGTTTTTGACCCTTTTTCTTTCACTAAAAAGGTCATAAAGTGGCCCAGCCTTATCGAATCGAAGCATGTAATAGTTCCTAAGAAATCTAACAAGTATATCTACGACATCCATGGTTTATTTTAGAATTTTTAAAAACGGCCAAAATGGGGGTTAAGTGAATTTCCTTGTTAATTTACGGATTTTACTCGTTTTTGACCATTTTTCTTTCACTGAAAAGGTCATAAAATGGCCTAGCCATATCGAATCGAAGCATGTAATAGTTCCTAGGAAATCTAACAAGCATATCTACGACATCCATGGTTTATTTTAGAATTTTTAAAAACGGCCAAAATGGGGGTTAAGTGAATTTTCTTGTTAATTTACGGATTTTACTCGTTTTTGACCCTTTTTCTTTCACTGAAAAGGTCATAAAGTGGCCTAGCCTTATCGAATCGAAGCATGTAATAGTTCCTAAGAAATCTAACAAGCATATCTACGACATCCATGGTTTATTTTAGAATTTTTAAAAACGGCCAAAATGGGGGTTAATTTAATTTCCTTGTTAATTTACGGATTTTACTCGTTTTTGACCCTTTTTCTTTCACTGAAAAGGTCATAAAGTGGCCTAGCCTTATCGAATCGAAGCATGTAATAGTTCCTAGGAAATCTAACAAGCATATCTACGACATCCATGGTTTATTTTAGAATTTTTTAAAAAGGCCAAAATGGGGGTTAAGTGAATTTCCTTGTTAATATACAGATTTTACTCATTTTTGATCCTTTTTCTTTCACTAAAAAGGTCATAAAGTGGCCTAGCCTTATCGAATCGAAGCATGTAATAGTTCCTATGAAATCTAACAAGCATATATTCGAATTCCAAGGTTGATTTTATCATTTTCGAAAATGGATAAAATGAGGGTTAAGTGAATTTTCTTGTTAATTTACGGATTTTACACGTTTTTGACCCTTTTTCTTTCACTAAAAAGGTCATAAAGTGGCCTAGCCTTATCGAATCGAAGCATGTAATAGTTCCTAAGAAATCTAACAAGCATATCTACGACATCCATGGTTTATTTTAGAATTTTTAAAAACGGCCAAAATGGGGGTTAATTGAATTTCCTTGTTAATTTACGGATTTTACTCGTTTTTGACCCTTTTTCTTTCACTGAAAAGGTCATAAAGTGGCCTAGCCTTATCGAATCGAAGCATGTAATAGTTCCTATGAAATCTAACAAGAATATATTCGAATTCCAAGGTTGATTTTATCATTTTCGAAAATGGTTAAAATGAGGGTTAAGTGAATTTTCTTGTTAATTTACGGATTTTACTCGTTTTTGACCCTTTTTCTTTCACTAAAAAGGTCATAAAGTGGCCTAGCCTTATCGATTCGAAGCATGTAATAGTTCCTAAGAAATCTAACAAGCATATCTACGACATCCATGGTTTATTTTAGAATTTTTAAAAACGGCCAAAATGGGGGTTAATTGAATTTCCTTGTTAATTTACGGATTTTACTCGTTTTTGACCCTTTTTCTTTCACTGAAAAGGTCATAAAGTGGCCTAGCCTTATCGAATCGAAGCATGTAATAGTTCCTAGGAAATCTAACAAGCATATCTACGACATCCATGGTTTATTTTAGAATTTTTTAAAAAGGCCAAAATGGGGGTTAAGTGAATTTCCTTGTTAATATACAGATTTTACTCATTTTTGACCCTTTTTCTTTCACTAAAAAGGTCATAAAGTGGCCTAGCCTTATCGAATCGAAGCATGTAATAGTTCCTATGAAATCTAACAAGCATATATTCGAATTCCAAGGTTGATTTTTATCATTTTCGAAAATGGATAAAATGAGGGTTAAGTGAATTTCCTTGTTAATTTACGGATTTTACTCGTTTTTGACCCTTTTTCTTTCACTAAAAAGGTCATAAAGTGGCCTAGCCTTATCGAATCGAAGCATGTAATAGTTCCTAGGAAATCTAACAAGCATATCTACGACATCCATGGTTTATTTTAGAATTTTTAAAAACGGCCAAAATGGGGGTTAATTGAATTTCCTTGTTAATTTACGGATTTTACTCGTTTTTGACCCTTTTTCTTTCACTAAAAAGGTCATAAAGTGGCCCAGCCTTATCGAATCGAAGCATGTAATAGTTCCTAAGAAATCTAACAAGTATATCTACGACATCCATGGTTTATTTTAGAATTTTTAAAAACGGCCAAAATGGGGGTTAAGTGAATTTCCTTGTTAATTTACGGATTTTACTCGTTTTTGACCATTTTTCTTTCACTGAAAAGGTCATAAAATGGCCTAGCCATATCGAATCGAAGCATGTAATAGTTCCTAGGAAATCTAACAAGCATATCTACGACATCCATGGTTTATTTTAGAATTTTTAAAAACGGCCAAAATGGGGGTTAAGTGAATTTTCTTGTTAATTTACGGATTTTACTCGTTTTTGACCCTTTTTCTTTCACTGAAAAGGTCATAAAGTGGCCTAGCCTTATCGAATCGAAGCATGTAATAGTTCCTAAGAAATCTAACAAGCATATCTACGACATCCATGGTTTATTTTAGAATTTTTAAAAACGGCCAAAATGGGGGTTAATTTAATTTCCTTGTTAATTTACGGATTTTACTCGTTTTTGACCCTTTTTCTTTCACTGAAAAGGTCATAAAGTGGCCTAGCCTTATCGAATCGAAGCATGTAATAGTTCCTAGGAAATCTAACAAGCATATCTACGACATCCATGGTTTATTTTAGAATTTTTTAAAAAGGCCAAAATGGGGGTTAAGTGAATTTCCTTGTTAATATACAGATTTTACTCATTTTTGATCCTTTTTCTTTCACTAAAAAGGTCATAAAGTGGCCTAGCCTTATCGAATCGAAGCATGTAATAGTTCCTATGAAATCTAACAAGCATATATTCGAATTCCAAGGTTGATTTTATCATTTTCGAAAATGGATAAAATGAGGGTTAAGTGAATTTTCTTGTTAATTTACGGATTTTACACGTTTTTGACCCTTTTTCTTTCACTAAAAAGGTCATAAAGTGGCCTAGCCTTATCGAATCGAAGCATGTAATAGTTCCTAAGAAATCTAACAAGCATATCTACGACATCCATGGTTTATTTTAGAATTTTTAAAAACGGCCAAAATGGGGGTTAATTGAATTTCCTTGTTAATTTACGGATTTTACTCGTTTTTTACCCTTTTTCTTTCACTGAAAAGGTCATAAAGTGGCCTAGCCTTATCGAATCGAAGCATGTAATAGTTCCTATGAAATCTAACAAGAATATATTCGAATTCCAAGGTTGATTTTATCATTTTCGAAAATGGTTAAAATGAGGGTTAAGTGAATTTTCTTGTTAATTTACGGATTTTACTCGTTTTTGACCCTTTTTCTTTCACTAAAAAGGTCATAAAGTGGCCTAGCCTTATCGATTCGAAGCATGTAATAGTTCCTAAGAAATCTAACAAGCATATCTACGACATCCATGGTTTATTTTAGAATTTTTAAAAACGGCCAAAATGGGGGTTAATTGAATTTCCTTGTTAATTTACGGATTTTACTCGTTTTTGACCCTTTTTCTTTCACTGAAAAGGTCATAAAGTGGCCTAGCCTTATCGAATCGAAGCATGTAATAGTTTCTAGGAAATCTAACAAGCATATCTACGACATCCATGGTTTATTTTAGAATTTTTAAAAACGGCCAAAATGGGGGTTAAGTGAATTTTCTTGTTAATTTACGGATTTTACTCGTTTTTGACCCTTTTTCTTTCACTGAAAAGGTCATAAAGTGGCCTAGCCTTATCGAATCGAAGCATGTAATAGTTCCTAGGAAATCTAACAAGCATATCTACGACATCCATGGTTTATTTTAGAATTTTTTAAAAAGGCCAAAATGGGGGTTAAGTGAATTTCCTTGTTAATATACGGATTTTACTCATTTTTGACCCTTTTTCTTTCACTAAAAAGGTCATAAAGTGGCCTAGCCTTATCGAATCGAAACATGTAATAGTTCCTATGAAATCTAACAAGCATATATTCGAATTCCAAGGTTGATTTTATCATTTTTGAAAATGGATAAAATGAGGGTTAAGTGAATTTCCTTGTTAATTTACGGATTTTACTCGTTTTTGACCCTTTTTTTTTCACTAAAAAGGTCATAAAGTGGCCTAGCCTTATCGAATCGAAGCATGTAATAGTTCCTAGGAAATCTAACAAGCATATCTACGACATCCATGGTTTATTTTAGAATTTTTAAAAACGGCCAAAATGGGGGTTAATTGAATTTCCTTGTTAATTTACGGATTTTACTCGTTTTTGACCCTTTTTCTTTCACTAAAAAGGTCATAAAGTGGCCTAGCCTTATCGAATCGAAGCATCTAATAGTTCCTAGGAAATCTAGCAAGCATATCTACGACATCCATGGTTTATTTTAGAATTTTAAAAACGGCCAAAATGGGGGTTAAGTGAATTTTCTTGTTAATTTACGGATTTTACTCGTTTTTGACCCTTTTTCTTTCACTGAAAAGGTCATAAAGTGGCCTAGCCTTATCGAATCGAAGCATGTAATAGTTCCTAGGAAATCTAACAAGCATATCTACGACATCCATGGTTTATTTTAGAATTTTTTAAAAAGGCCAAAATGGGGGTTAAGTGAATTTCCTTGTTAATATACAGATTTTACTCATTTTTGACCCTTTTTCTTTCACTAAAAAGGTCATAAAGTGGCCTAGCCTTATCGAATCGAAGCATGTAATAGTTCCTATGAAATCTAACAAGCATATATTCGAATTCCAAGGTTGATTTTATCATTTTCGAAAATGGATAAAATGAGGGTTAAGTGAATTTTCTTGTTAATTTACGGATTTTACACGTTTTTGACCCTTTTTCTTTCACTAAAAAGGTCATAAAGTGGCCTAGCCTTATCGAATCGAAGCATGTAATAGTTCCTAAGAAATCTAACAAGCATATCTACGACATCCATGGTTTATTTTAGAATTTTTAAAAACGGCCAAAATGGGGGTTAATTGAATTTCCTTGTTAATTTACGGATTTTACTCGTTTTTGACCCTTTTTCTTTCACTGAAAAGGTCATAAAGTGGCCTAGCCTTATCGAATCGAAGCATGTAATAGTTCCTAGGAAATCTAACAAGCATATCTACGACATCCATGGTTTATTTTAGAATTTTTTAAAAAGGCCAAAATGGGGGTTAAGTGAATTTCCTTGTTAATATACAGATTTTACTCATTTTTGACCCTCTTTCTTTCACTAAAAAGGTCATAAAGTGGCCTAGCCTTATCGAATCGAAGCATGTAATAGTTCCTATGAAATCTAACAAGTATATATTCGAATTCCAAGGTTGATTTTTATCATTTTAGAAAATCGATAAAATGAGGGTTAAGTGAATTTCCTTGTTAATTTACGGATTTTACTCGTTTTTGACCCTTTTTCTTTCACTAAAAAGGTCATAAAGTGGCCTAGCCTTATCGAATCGAAACATGTAATAGTTCCTAGGAAATCTAACAAGCATATCTACGACATCCATGGTTTATTTTAGAATTTTTAAAAACGGCCAAAATGGGGGTTAATTGAATTTCCTTGTTAATTTACGGATTTTACTCGTTTTTGACCCTTTTTCTTTCACTAAAAAGGTCATAAAGTGGCCCAGCCTTATCGAATCGAAGCATCTAATAGTTCCTAGGAAATCTAGCAAGCATATCTACGACATCCATGGTTTATTTTAGAATTTTTAAAAACGGCCAAAATGGGGGTTAAGTGAATTTCCTTGTTAATTTACGGATTTTACTCGTTTTTGACCATTTTTCTTTCACTGAAAAGGTCATAAAATGGCCTAGCCATATCGAATCGAAGCATGTAATAGTTCCTAGGAAATCTAACAAGCATATCTACGACATCCATGGTTTATTTTAGAATTTTTAAAAACGGCCAAAATGGGGGTTAAGTGAATTTTCTTGTTAATTTACGGATTTTACTCGTTTTTGACCCTTTTTCTTTCACTGAAAAGGTCATAAAGTGGCCTAGCCTTATCGAATCGAAGCATGTAATAGTTCCTAGGAAATCTAACAAGCATATCTACGACATCCATGGTTTATTTTAGAATTTTTTAAAAAGGCCAAAATGGGGGTTAAGTGAATTTCCTTGTTAATATACGGATTTTACTCATTTTTGACCCTTTTTCTTTCACTAAAAAGGTCATAAAGTGGCCTAGCCTTATCGAATCGAAGCATGTAATAGTTCCTACGAAATCTAACAAGAATATATTCGAATTCCAAGGTTGATTTTATCATTTTCGAAAATGGATAAAATGAGGGTTAAGTGAATTTTCTTGTTAATTTACGGATTTTACTCGTTTTTGACCCTTTTTCTTTCACTAAAAAGGTCATAAAGTGGCCTAGCCTTATCGAATCGAAGCATGTAATAGTTCGTAAGAAATCTAACAAGCATATCTACGACATCCATGGTTTATTTTAGAATTTTTAAAAACGGCCAAAATGGGGGTTAATTGAATTTCCTTGTTAATTTACGGATTTTACTCGTTTTTGACCCTTTTTCTTTCACTAAAAAGGTCATAAAGTGGCCCAGCCTTATCGAATCGAAACATCTAATAGTTCCTAGGAAATCTAGCAAGCATATGTACGACATCCAAGGTTTATTTTAGAATTTTTAAAAACGGCCAAAATGGGGGTTAAGTGAATTTCCTTGTTAATTTACGGATTTTACTCGTTTTTGACCATTTTTCTTTCACTGAAAAGGTCATAAAATGGCCTAGCCATATCGAATCGAAGCATGTAATAGTTCCTAGGAAATCTAACAAGCATATCTACGACATCCATGGTTTATTTTAGAATTTTTAAAAACGGCCAAAATGGGGGTGTTCCTAGGAAATCTAACAAGCATATCTACGACATCCATGGTTTATTTTAGAATTTTTTAAAAAGGCCAAAATGGGGGTTAAGTGAATTTCCTTGTTAATATACGGATTTTACTCATTTTTGACCCTTTTTCTTTCACTAAAAAGGTCATAAAGTGGCCTAGCGTTATCGAATCGAAGCATGTAATAGTTCCTATGAAATCTAACAAGAATATATTCGAATTCCAAGGTTGATTTTATCATTTTCGAAAATGGATAAAATGAGGGTTAAGTGAATTTTCTTGTTCATTTACGGATTTTACTCGTTTTTGACCCTTTTTCTTTCACTGAAAAGGTCATAAAGTGGCCTAGCCTTATCGAATCGAAGCATGTAATAGTTCCTAGGAAATCTAACAAGCATATCTACGACATCCATGGTTTATTTTAGAATTTTTTAAAAAGGCCAAAATGGGGGTTAAGTGAATTTCCTTGTTAATATACGGATTTTACTCATTTTTGACCCTTTTTCTTTCACAAAAAAGGTCATAAAGTGGCCTAGCCTTATCGAATCGAAGCATGTAATAGTTCCTAGGAAATCTAACAAGCATATCTACGACATCCATGGTTTATTTTAGAATTTTTAAAAACGGCCAAAATGGGGGTTAAGTGAATTTTCTTGTTAATTTACGGATTTTACTCGTTTTTGACCCTTTTTCTTTCACTGAAAAGGTCATAAAGTGGCCTAGCCTTATCGAATCGAAGCATGTAATAGTTCCTAGGAAATCTAACAAGCATATCTACGACATCAATGGTTTATTTTAGAATTTTTTAAAAAGGCCAAAATGGGGGTTAAGTGAATTTCCTTGTTAATATACGGATTTTACTCATTTTTGACCCTTTTTCTTTCACTAAAAAGGTCATAAAGTGGCCTAGCCTTATCGAATCGAATCATGTAATAGTTCCTATGAAATCTAACAAGCATATATTCGAATTCCAAGGTTGATTTTATCATTTTCGAAAATGGATAAAATGAGGGTTAAGTGAATTTCCTTGTTAATTTACGGATTTTTCTCGTTTTTGACCCTTTTTCTTTCACTAAAAAGGTCATAAAGTGGCCTAGCCTTATCGAATCGAAGCATGTAATAGTTCCTAGGAAATCTAACAAGCATATCTACGACATCCATGGTTTATTTTAGAATTTTTAAAAACGGCCAAAATGGGGGTTAATTGAATTTCCTTGTTAATTTACGGATTTTACTCGTTTTTGACCCTTTTTCTTTCACTAAAAAGGTCATAAAGTGGCCTAGCCTTATCGAATCGAAGCATCTAATAGTTCCTAGGAAATCTAGCAAGCATATCTACGACATCCATGGTTTATTTTAGAATTTTAAAAACGGCCAAAATGGGGGTTAAGTGAATTTCCTTGTTAATTTACGGATTTTATTCGTTTTTGACCATTTTTCTTTCACTGAAAAGGTCATAAAATGGCCTAGCCATATCGAATCGAAGCATGTAATACTTCCTAGGAAATCTAACAATCATATCTACGACATCCATGGTTTATTTTAGAATTTTTTAAAAAGGCCAAAATGGGGGTTAAGTGAATTTCCTTGTTAATATACAGATTTTACTCATTTTTGATCCTTTTTCTTTCACTAAAAAGGTCATAAAGTGGCCTAGCCTTATCGAATCGAAGCATGTAATAGTTCCTAAGAAATCTAACAAGCATATCTACGACATCCATGGTTTATTTTAGAATTTTTAAAAACGGCCAAAATGGGGGTTAATTGAATTTCCTTGTTAATTTACGGATTTTACTCGTTTTTGACCCTTTTTCTTTCACTGAAAAGGTCATAAAGTGGCCTAGCCTTATCGAATCGAAGCATGTAATAGTTCCTAGGAAATCTAACAAGCATATCTACGACATCCATGGTTTATTTTAGAATTTTTTAAAAAGGCCAAAATGGGGGTTAATTGAATTTCCTTGTTAATATACAAATTTTACTCATTTTTGATCCTTTTTCTTTCACTAAAAAGGTCATAAAGTGGCCTAGCCTTATCGAATCGAAGCATGTAATAGTTCCTATGAAATCTAACAAGCATATATTCGAATTCCAAGGTTGATTTTATCATTTTCGAAAATGGATAAAATGAGGGTTAAGTGAATTTTCTTGTTAATTTACGGATTTTACACGTTTTTGACCCTTTTTCTTTCACTAAAAAGGTCATAAAGTGGCCTAGCCTTATCGAATCGAAGCATGTAATAGTTCCTAAGAAATCTAACAAGCATATCTACGACATCCATGGTTTATTTTAGAATTTTTAAAAACGGCCAAAATGGGGGTTAATTGAATTTCCTTGTTAATTTACGGATTTTACTCGTTTTTGACCCTTTTTCTTTCACTGAAAAGGTCATAAAGTGGCCTAGCCTTATCGAATCGAAGCATGTAATAGTTCCTATGAAATCTAACAAGAATATATTCGAATTCCAAGGTTGATTTTATCATTTTCGAAAATGGTTAAAATGAGGGTTAAGTGAATTTTCTTGTTAATTTACGGATTTTACTCGTTTTTGACCCTTTTTCTTTCACTAAAAAGGTCATAAAGTGGCCTAGCCTTATCGATTCGAAGCATGTAATAGTTCCTAAGAAATCTAACAAGCATATCTACGACATCCATGGTTTATTTTAGAATTTTTAAAAACGGCCAAAATGGGGGTTAATTGAATTTCCATGTTAATTTACGGATTTTACTCGTTTTTGACCCTTTTTCTTTCACTGAAAAGGTCATAAAGTGGCCTAGCCTTATCGAATCGAATCATGTAATAGTTCCTATGAAATCTAACAAGCATATATTCGAATTCCAAGGTTGATTTTATCATTTTCGAAAATGGATAAAATGAGGGTTAAGTGAATTTCCTTGTTAATTTACGGATTTTTCTCGTTTTTGACCCTTTTTCTTTCACTAAAAAGGTCATAAAGTGGCCTAGCCTTATCGAATCGAAGCATGTAATAGTTCCTAGGAAATCTAACAAGCATATCTACGACATCCATGGTTTATTTTAGAATTTTTAAAAACGGCCAAAATGGGGGTTAATTGAATTTCCTTGTTAATTTACGGATTTTACTCGTTTTTGACCCTTTTTCTTTCACTAAAAAGGTCATAAAGTGGCCTAGCCTTATCGAATCGAAGCATCTAATAGTTCCTAGGAAATCTAGCAAGCATATCTACGACATCCATGGTTTATTTTAGAATTTTAAAAACGGCCAAAATGGGGGTTAAGTGAATTTCCTTGTTAATTTACGGATTTTATTCGTTTTTGACCATTTTTCTTTCACTGAAAAGGTCATAAAATGGCCTAGCCATATCGAATCGAAGCATGTAATACTTCCTAGGAAATCTAACAATCATATCTACCACATCCATGGTTTATTTTAGAATTTTTTAAAAAGGCCAAAATGGGGGTTAAGTGAATTTCCTTGTTAATATACAGATTTTACTCATTTTTGATCCTTTTTCTTTCACTAAAAAGGTCATAAAGTGGCCTAGCCTTATCGAATCGAAGCATGTAATAGTTCCTAAGAAATCTAACAAGCATATCTACAACATCCATGGTTTATTTTAGAATTTTTAAAAACGGCCAAAATGGGGGTTAATTGAATTTCCTTGTTAATTTACGGATTTTACTCGTTTTTGACCCTTTTTCTTTCACTGAAAAGGTCATAAAGTGGCCTAGCCTTATCGAATCGAAGCATGTAATAGTTCCTAGGAAATCTAACAAGCATATCTACGACATCCATGGTTTATTTTAGAATTTTTTAAAAAGGCCAAAATGGGGGTTAATTGAATTTCCTTGTTAATATACAAATTTTACTCATTTTTGATCCTTTTTCTTTCACTAAAAAGGTCATAAAGTGGCCTAGCCTTATCGAATCGAAGCATGTAATAGTTCCTATGAAATCTAACAAGCATATATTCGAATTCCAAGGTTGATTTTATCATTTTCGAAAATGGATAAAATGAGGGTTAAGTGAATTTTCTTGTTAATTTACGGATTTTACACGTTTTTGACCCTTTTTCTTTCACTAAAAAGGTCATAAAGTGGCCTAGCCTTATCGAATCGAAGCATGTAATAGTTCCTAAGAAATCTAACAAGCATATCTACGACATCCATGGTTTATTTTAGAATTTTTAAAAACGGCCAAAATGGGGGTTAATTGAATTTCCTTGTTAATTTACGGATTTTACTCGTTTTTGACCCTTTTTCTTTCACTGAAAAGGTCATAAAGTGGCCTAGCCTTATCGAATCGAAGCATGTAATAGTTCCTATGAAATCTAACAAGAATATATTCGAATTCCAAGGTTGATTTTATCATTTTCGAAAATGGTTAAAATGAGGGTTAAGTGAATTTTCTTGTTAATTTACGGATTTTACTCGTTTTTGACCCTTTTTCTTTCACTAAAAAGGTCATAAAGTGGCCTAGCCTTATCGATTCGAAGCATGTAATAGTTCCTAAGAAATCTAACAAGCATATCTACGACATCCATGGTTTATTTTAGAATTTTTAAAAACGGCCAAAATGGGGGTTAATTGAATTTCCATGTTAATTTACGGATTTTACTCGTTTTTGACCCTTTTTCTTTCACTGAAAAGGTCATAAAGTGGCCTAGCCTTATCGAATCGAAGCATGTAATAGTTTCTAGGAAATCTAACAAGCATATCTACGACATCCATGGTTTATTTTAGAATTTTTAAAAACGGCCAAAATGGGGGTTAAGTGAATTTTCTTGTTAATTTACGGATTTTACTCGTTTTTGACCCTTTTTCTTTCACTGAAAAGGTCATAAAGTGGCCTAGCCTTATCGAATCGAAGCATGTAATAGTTCCTAGGAAATCTAACAAGCATATCTACGACATCCATGGTTTATTTTAGAATTTTTTAAAAAGGCCAAAATGGGGGTTAAGTGAATTTCCTTGTTAATATACGGATTTTACTCATTTTTGACCCTTTTTCTTTCACTAAAAAGGTCATAAAGTGGCCTAGCCTTATCGAATCGAAACATGTAATAGTTCCTATGAAATCTAACAAGCATATATTCGAATTCCAAGGTTGATTTTATCATTTTTGAAAATGGATAAAATGAGGGTTAAGTGAATTTCCTTGTTAATTTACGGATTTTACTCGTTTTTGACCCTTTTTCTTTCACTAAAAAGGTCATAAAGTGGCCTAGCCTTATCGAATCGAAGCATGTAATAGTTCCTAGGAAATCTAACAAGCATATCTACGACATCCATGGTTTATTTTAGAATTTTTAAAAACGGCCAAAATGGGGGTTAATTGAATTTCCTTGTTAATTTACGGATTTTACTCGTTTTTGACCCTTTTTCTTTCACTAAAAAGGTAATAAAGTGGCCTAGCCTTATCGAATCGAAGCATCTAATAGTTCCTAGGAAATCTAGCAAGCATATCTACGACATCCATGGTTTATTTTAGAATTTTAAAAACGGCCAAAATGGGGGTTAAGTGAATTTTCTTGTTAATTTACGGATTTTACTCGTTTTTGACCCTTTTTCTTTCACTGAAAAGGTCATAAAGTGGCCTAGCCTTATCGAATCGAAGCATGTAATAGTTCCTAGGAAATCTAACAAGCATATCTACGACATCCATGGTTTATTTTAGAATTTTTTAAAAAGGCCAAAATGGGGGTTAAGTGAATTTCCTTGTTAATATACAGATTTTACTCATTTTTGACCCTTTTTCTTTCACTAAAAAGGTCATAAAGTGGCCTAGCCTTATCGAATCGAAGCATGTAATAGTTCCTATGAAATCTAACAAGCATATATTCGAATTCCAAGGTTGATTTTATCATTTTCGAAAATGGATAAAATGAGGGTTAAGTGAATTTTCTTGTTAATTTACGGATTTTACACGTTTTTGACCCTTTTTCTTTCACTAAAAAGGTCATAAAGTGGCCTAGCCTTATCGAATCGAAGCATGTAATAGTTCCTAAGAAATCTAACAAGCATATCTACGACATCCATGGTTTATTTTAGAATTTTTAAAAACGGCCAAAATGGGGGTTAATTGAATTTCCTTGTTAATTTACGGATTTTACTCGTTTTTGACCCTTTTTCTTTCACTGAAAAGGTCATAAAGTGGCCTAGCCTTATCGAATCGAAGCATGTAATAGTTCCTAGGAAATCTAACAAGCATATCTACGACATCCATGGTTTATTTTAGAATTTTTTAAAAAGGCCAAAATGGGGGTTAAGTGAATTTCCTTGTTAATATACAGATTTTACTCATTTTTGACCCTCTTTCTTTCACTAAAAAGGTCATAAAGTGGCCTAGCCTTATCGAATCGAAGCATGTAATAGTTCCTATGAAATCTAACAAGTATATATTCGAATTCCAAGGTTGATTTTTATCATTTTAGAAAATCGATAAAATGAGGGTTAAGTGAATTTCCTTGTTAATTTACGGATTTTACTCGTTTTTGACCCTTTTTCTTTCACTAAAAAGGTCATAAAGTGGCCTAGCCTTATCGAATCGAAGCATGTAATAGTTCCTAGGAAATCTAACAAGCATATCTACGACATCCATGGTTTATTTTAGAATTTTTAAAAACGGCCAAAATGGGGGTTAATTGAATTTCCTTGTTAATTTACGGATTTTACTCGTTTTTGACCCTTTTTCTTTCACTAAAAAGGTCATAAAGTGGCCCAGCCTTATCGAATCGAAGCATCTAATAGTTCCTAGGAAATCTAGCAAGCATATCTACGACATCCATGGTTTATTTTAGAATTTTTAAAAACGGCCAAAATGGGGGTTAAGTGAATTTCCTTGTTAATTTACGGATTTTACTCGTTTTTGACCATTTTTCTTTCACTGAAAAGGTCATAAAATGGCCTAGCCATATCGAATCGAAGCATGTAATAGTTCCTAGGAAATCTAACAAGCATATCTACGACATCCATGGTTTATTTTAGAATTTTTAAAAACGGCCAAAATGGGGGTTAAGTGAATTTTCTTGTTAATTTACGGATTTTACTCGTTTTTGACCCTTTTTCTTTCACTAAAAAGGTCATAAAGTGGCCTAGCCTTATCGAATCGAAGCATCTAATAGTTCCTAGGAAATCTAGCAAGCATATCTACGACATCCATGGTTTATTTTAGAATTTTAAAAACGGCCAAAATGGGGGTTAAGTGAATTTTCTTGTTAATTTACGGATTTTACTCGTTTTTGACCCTTTTTCTTTCACTGAAAAGGTCATAAAGTGGCCTAGCCTTATCGAATCGAAGCATGTAATAGTTCCTAGGAAATCTAACAAGCATATCTACGACATCCATGGTTTATTTTAGAATTTTTTAAAAAGGCCAAAATGGGGGTTAAGTGAATTTCCTTGTTAATATACAGATTTTACTCATTTTCGACCCTTTTTCTTTCACTAAAAAGGTCATAAAGTGGCCTAGCCTTATCGAATCGAAGCATGTAATAGTTCCTATGAAATCTAACAAGCATATATTCGAATTCCAAGGTTGATTTTATCATTTTCGAAAATGGATAAAATGAGGGTTAAGTGAATTTTCTTGTTAATTTACGGATTTTACACGTTTTTGACCCTTTTTCTTTCACTAAAAAGGTCATAAAGTGGCCTAGCCTTATCGAATCGAAGCATGTAATAGTTCCTAAGAAATCTAACAAGCATATCTACGACATCCATGGTTTATTTTAGAATTTTTAAAAACGGCCAAAATGGGGGTTAATTGAATTTCCTTGTTAATTTACGGATTTTACTCGTTTTTGACCCTTTTTCTTTCACTGAAAAGGTCATAAAGTGGCCTAGCCTTATCGAATCGAAGCATGTAATAGTTCCTGGGAAATCTAACAAGCATATCTACGACATCCATGGTTTATTTTAGAATTTTTTAAAAAGGCCAAAATGGGGGTTAAGTGAATTTCCTTGTTAATATACAGATTTTACTCATTTTTGACCCTCTTTCTTTCACTAAAAAGGTCATAAAGTGGCCTAGCCTTATCGAATTGAAGCATGTAATAGTTCCTATGAAATCTAACAAGTATATATTCGAATTCCAAGGTTGATTTTTATCATTTTAGAAAATCGATAAAATGAGGGTTAAGTGAATTTCCTTGTTAATTTACGGATTTTACTCGTTTTTGACCCTTTTTCTTTCACTAAAAAGGTCATAAAGTGGCCTAGCCTTATCGAATCGAAGCATGTAATAGTTCCTAGGAAATCTAACAAGCATATCTACGACATCCATGGTTTATTTTAGAATTTTTAAAAACGGCCAAAATGGGGGTTAATTGAATTTCCTTGTTAATTTACGGATTTTACTCGTTTTTGACCCTTTTTCTTTCACTAAAAAGGTCATAAAGTGGCCCAGCCTTATCGAATCGAAGCATCTAATAGTTCCTAGGAAATCTAGCAAGCATATCTACGACATCCATGGTTTATTTTAGAATTTTTAAAAACGGCCAAAATGGGGGTTAAGTGAATTTCCTTGTTAATTTACGGATTTTACTCGTTTTTGACCATTTTTCTTTCACTGAAAAGGTCATAAAATGGCCTAGCCATATCGAATCGAAGCATGTAATAGTTCCTAGGAAATCTAACAAGCATATCTACGACATCCATGGTTTATTTTAGAATTTTTAAAAACGGCCAAAATGGGGGTTAAGTGAATTTTCTTGTTAATTTACGGATTTTACTCGTTTTTGACCCTTTTTCTTTCACTGAAAAGGTCATAAAGTGGCCTAGCCTTATCGAATCGAAGCATGTAATAGTTCCTAGGAAATCTAACAAGCATATCTACGACATCCATGGTTTATTTTAGAATTTTTTAAAAAGGCCAAAATGGGGGTTAAGTGAATTTCCTTGTTAATATACGGATTTTACTCATTTTTGACCCTTTTTCTTTCACTAAAAAGGTCATAAAGTGGCCTAGCCTTATCGAATCGAAGCATGTAATAGTTCCTACGAAATCTAACAAGAATATATTTGAATTCCAAGGTTGATTTTATCATTTTCGAAAATGGATAAAATGAGGGTTAAGTGAATTTTCTTGTTAATTTACGGATTTTACTCGTTTTTGACCCTTTTTCTTTCACTAAAAAGGTCATAAAGTGGCCTAGCCTTATCAAATCGAAGCATGTAATAGTTCGTAAGAAATCTAACAAGCATATCTACGACATCCATGGTTTATTTTAGAATTTTTAAAAACGGCCAAAATGGGGGTTAATTGAATTTCCTTGTTAATTTACGGATTTTACTCGTTTTTGACCCTTTTTCTTTCACTGAAAAGGTCATAAAGTGGCCTAGCCTTATCGAATCGAAGCATGTAATAGTTCCTGGGAAATCTAACAAGCATATCTACGACATCCATGGTTTATTTTAGAATTTTTTAAAAAGGCCAAAATGGGGGTTAAGTGAATTTCCTTGTTAATATACAGATTTTACTCATTTTTGACCCTCTTTCTTTCACTAAAAAGGTCATAAAGTGGCCTAGCCTTATCGAATTGAAGCATGTAATAGTTCCTATGAAATCTAACAAGTATATATTCGAATTCCAAGGTTGATTTTTATCATTTTAGAAAATCGATAAAATGAGGGTTAAGTGAATTTCCTTGTTAATTTACGGATTTTACTCGTTTTTGACCCTTTTTCTTTCACTAAAAAGGTCATAAAGTGGCCTAGCCTTATCGAATCGAAGCATGTAATAGTTCCTAGGAAATCTAACAAGCATATCTACGACATCCATGGTTTATTTTAGAATTTTTAAAAACGGCCAAAATGGGGGTTAATTGAATTTCCTTGTTAATTTACGGATTTTACTCGTTTTTGACCCTTTTTCTTTCACTAAAAAGGTCATAAAGTGGCCCAGCCTTATCGAATCGAAGCATCTAATAGTTCCTAGGAAATCTAGCAAGCATATCTACGACATCCATGGTTTATTTTAGAATTTTTAAAAACGGCCAAAATGGGGGTTAAGTGAATTTCCTTGTTAATTTACGGATTTTACTCGTTTTTGACCATTTTTCTTTCACTGAAAAGGTCATAAAATGGCCTAGCCATATCGAATCGAAGCATGTAATAGTTCCTAGGAAATCTAACAAGCATATCTACGACATCCATGGTTTATTTTAGAATTTTTAAAAACGGCCAAAATGGGGGTTAAGTGAATTTTCTTGTTAATTTACGGATTTTACTCGTTTTTGACCCTTTTTCTTTCACTGAAAAGGTCATAAAGTGGCCTAGCCTTATCGAATCGAAGCATGTAATAGTTCCTAGGAAATCTAACAAGCATATCTACGACATCCATGGTTTATTTTAGAATTTTTTAAAAAGGCCAAAATGGGGGTTAAGTGAATTTCCTTGTTAATATACGGATTTTACTCATTTTTGACCCTTTTTCTTTCACTAAAAAGGTCATAAAGTGGCCTAGCCTTATCGAATCGAAGCATGTAATAGTTCCTACGAAATCTAACAAGAATATATTTGAATTCCAAGGTTGATTTTATCATTTTCGAAAATGGATAAAATGAGGGTTAAGTGAATTTTCTTGTTAATTTACGGATTTTACTCGTTTTTGACCCTTTTTCTTTCACTAAAAAGGTCATAAAGTGGCCTAGCCTTATCAAATCGAAGCATGTAATAGTTCGTAAGAAATCTAACAAGCATATCTACGACATCCATGGTTTATTTTAGAATTTTTAAAAACGGCCAAAATGGGGGTTAATTGAATTTCCTTGTTAATTTACGGATTTTACTCGTTTTTGACCCTTTTTCTTTCACTAAAAAGGTCATAAAGTGGCCCAGCCTTATCGAATCGAAACATCTAATAGTTCCTAGGAAATCTAGCAAGCATATCTACGACATCCATGGTTTATTTTAGAATTTTTAAAAACGGCCAAAATGGGGGTTAAGTGAATTTCCTTGTTAATTTACGGATTTTACTCGTTTTTGACCATTTTTCTTTCACTGAAAAGGTCATAAAATGGCCTAGCCATATCGAATCGAAGCATGTAATAGTTCCTAGGAAATCTAACAAGCATATCTACGACATCCATGGTTTATTTTAGAATTTTTAAAAACGGCCAAAATGGGGGTTAAGTGAATTTTCTTGTTAATTTACGGATTTTACTCGTTTTTGACCCTTTTTCTTTCACTGAAAAGGTCATAAAGTGGCCTAGCCTTATCGAATCGAAGCATGTAATAGTTCCTAGGAAATCTAACAAGCATATCTACGACATCCATGGTTTATTTTAGAATTTTTTAAAAAGGCCAAAATGGGGGTTAAGTGAATTTCCTTGTTAATATACGGATTTTACTCATTTTTGACCCTTTTTCTTTCACTAAAAAGGTCATAAAGTGGCCTAACCTTATCGAATCGAAGCATGTAATAGTTCCTACGAAATCTAACAAGAATATATTCGAATTCCAAGGTTGATTTTATCATTTTCGAAAATGGATAAAATGAGGGTTAAGTGAATTTTCTTGTTAATTTACGGATTTTACTCGTTTTTGACCCTTTTTCTTTCACTAAAAAGGTCATAAAGTGGCCTAGCCTTATCAAATCGAAGCATGTAATAGTTCGTAAGAAATCTAACAAGCATATCTACGACATCCATGGTTTATTTTAGAATTTTTAAAAACGGCCAAAATGGGGGTTAATTGAATTTCCTTGTTAATTTACGGATTTTACTCGTTTTTGACCCTTTTTCTTTCACTAAAAAGGTCATAAAGTGGCCCAGCCTTATCGAATCGAAACATCTAATAGTTCCTAGGAAATCTAGCAAGCATATCTACGACATCCATGGTTTATTTTAGAATTTTTAAAAACGGCCAAAATGGGGGTTAAGTGAATTTCCTTGTTAATTTACGGATTTTACTCGTTTTTGACCATTTTTCTTTCACTGAAAAGGTCATAAAATGGCCTAGCCATATCGAATCGAAGCATGTAATAGTTCCTAGGAAATCTAACAAGCATATCTACGACATCCATGGTTTATTTTAGAATTTTTAAAAACGGCCAAAATGGGGGTTAAGTGAATTTTCTTGTTAATTTACGGATTTTACTCGTTTTTGACCCTTTTTCTTTCACTGAAAAGGTCATAAAGTGGCCTAGCCTTATCGAATCGAAGCATGTAATAGTTCCTAGGAAATCTAACAAGCATATCTACGACATCCATGGTTTATTTTAGAATTTTTTAAAAAGGCCAAAATGGGGGTTAAGTGAATTTCCTTGTTAATATACGGATTTTACTCATTTTTGACCCTTTTTCTTTCACTAAAAAGGTCATAAAGTGGCCTAGCCTTATCGAATCGAAGCATGTAATAGTTCCTACGAAATCTAACAAGAATATATTCGAATTCCAAGGTTGATTTTATCATTTTCGAAAATGGATAAAATGAGGGTTAAGTGAATTTTCTTGTTAATTTACGGATTTTACTCGTTTTTGACCCTTTTTCTTTCACTAAAAAGGTCATAAAGTGGCCTAGCCTTATCAAATCGAAGCATGTAATAGTTCGTAAGAAATCTAACAAGCATATCTACGACATCCATGGTTTATTTTAGAATTTTTAAAAACGGCCAAAATGGGGGTTAATTGAATTTCCTTGTTAATTTACGGATTTTACTCGTTTTTGACCCTTTTTCTTTCACTAAAAAGGTCATAAAGTGGCCCAGCCTTATCGAATCGAAACATCTAATAGTTCCTAGGAAATCTAGCAAGCATATCTACGACATCCATGGTTTATTTTAGAATTTTTAAAAACGGCCAAAATGGGGGTTAAGTGAATTTCCTTGTTAATTTACGGATTTTACTCGTTTTTGACCATTTTTCTTTCACTGAAAAGGTCATAAAATGGCCTAGCCATATCGAATCGAAGCATGTAATAGTTCCTAGGAAATCTAACAAGCATATCTACGACATCCATGGTTTATTTTAGAATTTTTAAAAACGGCCAAAATGGGGGTTAAGTGAATTTTCTTGTTAATTTACGGATTTTACTCGTTTTTGACCCTTTTTCTTTCACTGAAAAGGTCATAAAGTGGCCTAGCCTTATCGAATCGAAGCATGTAATAGTTCCTAGGAAATCTAACAAGCATATCTACGACATCCATGGTTTATTTTAGAATTTTTTAAAAAGGCCAAAATGGGGGTTAAGTGAATTTCCTTGTTAATATACGGATTTTACTCATTTTTGACCCTTTTTCTTTCACTAAAAAGGTCATAAAGTGGCCTAACCTTATCGAATCGAAGCATGTAATAGTTCCTACGAAATCTAACAAGAATATATTCGAATTCCAAGGTTGATTTTATCATTTTCGAAAATGGATAAAATGAGGGTTAAGTGAATTTTCTTGTTAATTTACGGATTTTACTCGTTTTTGACCCTTTTTCTTTCACTAAAAAGGTCATAAAGTGGCCTAGCCTTATCAAATCGAAGCATGTAATAGTTCGTAAGAAATCTAACAAGCATATCTACGACATCCATGGTTTATTTTAGAATTTTTAAAAACGGCCAAAATGGGGGTTAATTGAATTTCCTTGTTAATTTACGGATTTTACTCGTTTTTGACCCTTTTTCTTTCACTAAAAAGGTCATAAAGTGGCCCAGCCTTATCGAATCGAAACATCTAATAGTTCCTAGGAAATCTAGCAAGCATATCTACGACATCCATGGTTTATTTTAGAATTTTTAAAAACGGCCAAAATGGGGGTTAAGTGAATTTCCTTGTTAATTTACGGATTTTACTCGTTTTTGACCATTTTTCTTTCACTGAAAAGGTCATAAAATGGCCTAGCCATATCGAATCGAAGCATGTAATAGTTCCTAGGAAATCTAACAAGCATATCTACGACATCCATGGTTTATTTTAGAATTTTTAAAAACGGCCAAAATGGGGGTGTTCCTAGGAAATCTAACAAGCATATCTACGACATCCATGGTTTATTTTAGAATTTTTTAAAAAGGCCAAAATGGGGGTTAAGTGAATTTCCTTGCTAATATACGGATTTTACTCATTTTTGACCCTTTTTCTTTCACTAAAAAGGTCATAAAGTGGCCTAGCGTTATCGAATCGAAGCATGTAATAGTTCCTATTAAATCTAACAAGAATATATTCGAATTCCAAGGTTGATTTTATCATTTTCGAAAATGGATAAAATGAGGGTTAAGTGAATTTTCTTGTTCATTTACGGATTTTACTCGTTTTTGACCCTTTTTCTTTCACTGAAAAGGTCATAAAGTGGCCTAGCCTTATCGAATCGAAGCATGTAATAGTTCCTAGGAAATCTAACAAGCATATCTACGACATCCATGGTTTATTTTAGAATTTTTTAAAAAGGCCAAAATGGGGGTTAAGTGAATTTCCTTGTTAATATACGGATTTTACTCATTTTTGACCCTTTTTCTTTCACAAAAAAGGTCATAAAGTGGCCTAGCCTTATCGAATCGAAGCATGTAATAGTTCCTAGGAAATCTAACAAGCATATCTACGACATCCATGGTTTATTTTAGAATTTTTAAAAACGGCCAAAATGGGGGTTAAGTGAATTTTCTTGTTAATTTACGGATTTTACTCGTTTTTGACCCTTTTTCTTTCACTGAAAAGGTCATAAAGTGGCCTAGCCTTATCGAATCGAAGCATGTAATAGTTCCTAGGAAATCTAACAAGCATATCTACGACATCCATGGTTTATTTTAGAATTTTTTAAAAAGGCCAAAATGGGGGTTAAGTGAATTTCCTTGTTAATATACGGATTTTACTCATTTTTGACCCTTTTTCTTTCACTAAAAAGGTCATAAAGTGGCCTAGCCTTATCGAATCGAATCATGTAATAGTTCCTATGAAATCTAACAAGCATATATTCGAATTCCAAGGTTGATTTTATCATTTTCGAAAATGGATAAAATGAGGGTTAAGTGAATTTCCTTGTTAATTTACGGATTTTTCTCGTTTTTGACCCTTTTTCTTTCACTAAAAAGGTCATAAAGTGGCCTAGCCTTATCGAATCGAAGCATGTAATAGTTCCTAGGAAATCTAACAAGCATATCTCCGACATCCATGGTTTATTTTAGAATTTTTAAAAACGGCCAAAATGGGGGTTAATTGAATTTCCTTGTTAATTTACGGATTTTACTCGTTTTTGACCCTTTTTCTTTCACTAAAAAGGTCATAAAGTGGCCTAGCCTTATCGAATCGAAGCATCTAATAGTTCCTAGGAAATCTAGCAAGCATATCTACGACATCCATGGTTTATTTTAGAATTTTAAAAACGGCCAAAATGGGGGTTAAGTGAATTTCCTTGTTAATTTACGGATTTTATTCGTTTTTGACCATTTTTCTTTCACTGAAAAGGTCATAAAATGGCCTAGCCATATCGAATCGAAGCATGTAATACTTCCTAGGATATCTAACAATCATATCTACGACATCCATGGTTTATTTTAGAATTTTTTAAAAAGGCCAAAATGGGGGTTAAGTGAATTTCCTTGTTAATATACAGATTTTACTCATTTTTGATCCTTTTTCTTTCACTAAAAAGGTCATAAAGTGGCCCAGCCTTATCGAATCGAAGCATGTAATAGTTCCTAAGAAATCTAACAAGCATATCTACGACATCCATGGTTTATTTTAGAATTTTTAAAAACGGCCAAAATGGGGGTTAATTGAATTTCCTTGTTAATTTACGGATTTTACTCGTTTTTGACCCTTTTTCTTTCACTGAAAAGGTCATAAAGTGGCCTAGCCTTATCGAATCGAAGCATGTAATAGTTCCTAGGAAATCTAACAAGCATATCTACGACATCCATGGTTTATTTTAGAATTTTTTAAAAAGGCCAAAATGGGGGTTAATTGAATTTCCTTGTTAATATACAAATTTTACTCATTTTTGATCCTTTTTCTTTCACTAAAAAGGTCATAAAGTGGCCTAGCCTTATCGAATCGAAGCATGTAATAGTTCCTATGAAATCTAACAAGCATATATTCGAATTCCAAGGTTGATTTTATCATTTTCGAAAATGGATAAAATGAGGGTTAAGTGAATTTTCTTGTTAATTTACGGATTTTACACGTTTTTGACACTTTTTCTTTCACTAAAAAGGTCATAAAGTGGCCTTGCCTTATCGAATCGAAGCATGTAATAGTTCCTAAGAAATCTAACAAGCATATCTACGACATCCATGGTTTATTTTAGAATTTTTAAAAACGGCCAAAATGGGGGTTAATTGAATTTCCTTGTTAATTTACGGATTTTACTCGTTTTTGACCCTTTTTCTTTCACTGAAAAGGTCATAAAGTGGCCTAGCCTTATCGAATCGAAGCATGTAATAGTTCCTATGAAATCTAACAAGAATATATTCGAATTCCAAGGTTGATTTTATCATTTTCGAAAATGGATAAAATGAGGGTTAAGTGAATTTTCTTGTTAATTTACGGATTTTACTCGTTTTTGACCCTTTTTCTTTCACTAAAAAGGTCATAAAGTGGCCTAGCCTTATCGAATCGAAGCATGTAATAGTTCCTAAGAAATCTAACAAGCATATCTACGACATCCATGGTTTATTTTAGAATTTTTAAAAACGGCCAAAATGGGGGTTAATTGAATTTCCTTGTTAATTTACGGATTTTACTCGTTTTTGACCCTTTTTCTTTCACTGAAAAGGTCATAAAGTGGCCTAGCCTTATCGAATCGAAGCATGTAATAGTTTCTAGGAAATCTAGCAAGCATATCTACGACATCCATGGTTTATTTTAGAATTTTTAAAAACGGCCAAAATGGGGGTTAAGTGAATTTTCTTGTTAATTTACGGATTTTACTCGTTTTTGACCCTTTTTCTTTCACTGAAAAGGTCATAAAGTGGCCTAGCCTTATCGAATCGAAGCATGTAATAGTTCCTAGGAAATCTAACAAGCATATCTACGACATCCATGGTTTCTTTTAGAATTTTTTAAAAAGGCCAAAATGGGGGTTAAGTGAATTTCCTTGTTAATATACGGATTTTACTCATTTTTGACCCTTTTTCTTTCACTAAAAAGGTCATAAAGTGGCCTAGCCTTATCGAATCGAAACATGTAATAGTTCCTATGAAATCTAACAAGCATATATTCGAATTCCAAGGTTGATTTTATCATTTTCGAAAATGGATAAAATGAAGGTTAAGTGAATTTCCTTGTTAATTTACGGATTTTACTCGTTTTTGACCCTTTTTCTTTCACTAAAAAGGTCATAAAGTGGCCTAGCCTTATCGAATCGAAGCATGTAATAGTTCCTAGGAAATCTAACAAGCATATCTACGACATCCATGGTTTATTTTAGAATTTTTAAAAACGGCCAAAATGGGGGTTAATTGAATTTCCTTGTTAATTTACGGATTTTACTCGTTTTTGACCCTTTTTCTTTCACTAAAAAGGTCATAAAGTGGCCTAGCCTTATTGAATCGAAGCATGTAATAGTTCCTAGGAAATCTAACAAGCATATCTACGACATCCATGGTTTATTTTAGAATTTTAAAAACGGCCAAAATGGGGGTTAAGTGAATTTCCTTGTTAATTTACGGATTTTATTCGTTTTTGACCATTTTTCTTTCACTGAAAAGGTCATAAAATGGCCTAGCCATATCGAATCGAAGCATGTAATAGTTCCTAGGAAATCTAACAATCATATCTACGACATCCATGGTTTATTTTAGAATTTTTTAAAAAGGCCAAAATGGGGGTTAAGTGAATTTCCTTGTTAATATACGGATTTTACTCATTTTTGACCCTTTTTCTTTCACTAAAAAGGTCATAAAGTGGCCTAGCCTTATCGAATCAAAGCATGTAATAGTTCCTATGAAATCTAACAAGCATATATTCGAATTCCAAGGTTGATTTTATCATTTTCGAAAATGGATAAAATGAGGGTTAAGTGAATTTTCTTGTTAATTTACGGATTTTACACGTTTTTGACCCTTTTTCTTTCACTAAAAAGGTCATAAAGTGGCCTAGCCTTATCGAATCGAAGCATGTAATAGTTCCTAAGAAATATAACAAGCATATCTACGACATCCATGGTTTATTTTAGAATTTTTAAAAACGGCCAAAATGGGGGTTAATTGAATTTCCTTGTTAATTTACGGATTTTACTCGTTTTTGACCCTTTTTCTTTCACTGAAAAGGTCAAAAATTGGCCTAGCCTTATCGAATCGAAGCATGTAATAGTTCCTAGGAAATCTAACAAGCATATCTACGACATCCATGGTTTATTTTAGAATTTTTTAAAAAGGCCAAAATGGGGGTTAATTGAATTTCCTTGTTAATATACAGATTTTACTCATTTTTGATCCTTTTTCTTTCACTAAAAAGGTCATAAAGTGGCCTAGCCTTATCGAATCGAAGCATGTAATAGTTCCTATGAAATCTAACAAGCATATATTCGAATTCCAAGGTTGATTTTATCATTTTCGAAAATGGATAAAATGCGGGTTAAGTGAATTTTCTTGTTAATTTACGGATTTTACACGTTTTTGACCCTTTTTCTTTCACTAAAAAGGTCATAAAGTGGCCTAGCCTTATCGAATCGAAGCATGTAATAGTTCCTAAGAAATCTAACAAGCATATCTACGACATCCATGGTTTATTTTAGAATTTTTAAAAACGGCCAAAATGGGGGTTAATTGAATTTCCTTGTTAATTTACGGATTTTACTCGTTTTTGACCCTTTTTCTTTCACTGAAAAGGTCATAAAGTGGCCTAGCCTTATCGAATCGAAGCATGTAATAGTTCCTATGAAATCTAACAAGAATATATTCGAATTCCAAGGTTGATTTTATCATTTTCGAAAATGGATAAAATGAGGGTTAAGTGAATTTTCTTGTTAATTTACGGATTTTACTCGTTTTTGACCCTTTTTCTTTCACTAAAAAGGTCATAAAGTGGCCTAGCCTTATCGAATCGAAGCATGTAATAGTTCCTAAGAAATCTAACAAGCATATCTACGACATCCATGGTTTATTTTAGAATTTTTAAAAACGGCCAAAATGGGGGTTAATTGAATTTCCTTGTTAATTTACGGATTTTACTTGTTTTTGACCCTTTTTCTTTCACTGAAAAGGTCATAAAGTGGCCTAGCCTTATCGAATCGAAGCATGTAATAGTTTCTAGGAAATCTAACAAGCATATCTACGACATCCATGGTTTATTTTAGAATTTTTAAAAACGGCCAAAATGGGGGTTAAGTGAATTTTCTTGTTAATTTACGGATTTTACTCGTTTTTGACCCTTTTTCTTTCACTGAAAAGGTCATAAAGTGGCCTAGCCTTATCGAATCGAAGCATGTAATAGTTCCTAGGAAATCTAACAAGCATATCTACGACATCCATGGTTTATTTTAGAATTTTTTAAAAAGGCCAAAATGGGGGTTAAGTGAATTTCCTTGTTAATATACAGATTTTACTCATTTTTGACCCTTTTTCTTTCACTAAAAAGGTCATAAAGTGGCCTAGCCTTATCGAATCGAAGCATGTAATAGTTCCTATGAAATCTAACAAGCATATATTCGAATTCCAAGGTTGATTTTATCATTTTCGAAAATGGATAAAATGAGGGTTAAGTGAATTTTCTTGTTAATTTACGGATTTTACACGTTTTTGACCCTTTTTCTTTCACTAAAAAGGTCATAAAGTGGCCTAGCCTTATCGAATCGAAGCATGTAATAGTTCCTAAGAAATCTAACAAGCATATCTACGACATCCATGGTTTATTTTAGAAT
Organism: Medicago sativa; assembly: GCF_051527215.1. Classification (NCBI taxonomy): domain Eukaryota; kingdom Viridiplantae; phylum Streptophyta; class Magnoliopsida; order Fabales; family Fabaceae; genus Medicago; species Medicago sativa. The sequence continues at coordinate 25,310,118 of NC_140749.1, read as the reverse complement.
TTTTAAAAACGGCCAAAATGGGGGTTAATTGAATTTCCTTGTTAATTTACGGATTTTACTCGTTTTTGACCCTTTTTCTTTCACTGAAAAGGTCATAAAGTGGCCTAGCCTTATCGAATCGAAGCATGTAATAGTTCCTAGGATATCTAACAAGCATATCTACGACATCCATGGTTTATTTTAGAATTTTTTAAAAAGGCCAAAATGGGGGTTAAGTGAATTTCCATGTTAATATACAGATTTTACTCATTTTTGACCCTTTTTCTTTCACTAAAAAGGTCATAAAGTGGCCTAGCCTTATCGAATCGAAGCATGTAATAGTTCCTATGAAATCTAACAAGCATATATTCGAATTCCAAGGTTGATTTTTATCATTTTCGAAAATGGATAAAATGAGGGTTAAGTGAATTTCCTTGTTAATTTACGGATTTTACTCGTTTTTGACCCTTTTTCTTTCACTAAAAAGGTCATAAAGTGGCCTAGCCTTATCGAATCGAAGCATGTAATAGTTCCTAGGAAATCAAACAAGCATATCTACGACATCCATGGTTTATTTTAGAATTTTTAAAAACGGCCAAAATGGGGGTTAATTGAATTTCCTTGTTAATTTACGGATTTTACTCGTTTTTGACCCTTTTTCTTTCACTAAAAAGGTTATAAAGTGGCCCAGCCTTATCGAATCGAAGCATCTAATAGTTCCTAGGAAATCTAGCAAGCATATCTACGACATCCATGATTTATTTTAGAATTTTTTAAAAAGGCCAAAATGGGGGTTAAGTGAATTTCCTTGTTAATATACGGATTTTACTCATTTTTGACCCTTTTTCTTTCACTAAAAAGGTCATAAAGTGGCCTAGCCTTATCGAATCGAAGCATGTAATAGTTCCTATGAAATCTAACAAGAATATATTCGAATTCCAAGGTTGATTTTATCATTTTCGAAAATGGATAAAATGAGGGTTAAGTGAATTTTCTTGTTAATTTACGGATTTTACTCGTTTTTGACCCTTTTTCTTTCACTAAAAAGGTCATAAAGTGGCCTAGCCTTATCGAATCGAAGCATGTAATAGTTCGTAAGAAATCTAACAAGCATATCTACGACATCCATGGTTTATTTTAGAATTTTTAAAAACGGCCAAAATGGGGGTTAATTGAATTTCCTTGTTAATTTACGGATTTTACTCGTTTTTGACCCTTTTTCTTTCACTAAAAAGGTCATAAAGTGGACCAGCCTTATCGAATCGAAGCATCTAATAGTTCCTAGGAAATCTAGCAAGCATATCTACGACATCCATGGTTTATTTTAGAATTTTTAAAAACGGCCAAAATGGGGGTTAAGTGAATTTCCTTGTTAATTTACGGATTTTACTCGTTTTTGACCATTTTTCTTTCACTGAAAAGGTCATAAAATGGCCTAGCCATATCGAATCGAAGCATGTAATAGTTCCTAGGAAATCTAACAAGCATATCTACGACATCCATGGTTTATTTTAGAATTTTTAAAAACGGCCAAAATGGGGGTTAAGTGAATTTTCTTGTTAATTTACGGATTTTACTCGTTTTTGACCCTTTTTCTTTCACTGAAAAGTTCATAAAGTGGCCTAGCCTTATCGAATCGAAGCATGTAATAGTTCCTAGGAAATCTAACAAGCATATCTACGACATCCATGGTTTATTTTAGAATTTTTTAAAAAGGCCAAAATGAGGGTTAAGTGAATTTTCTTGTTAATTTACGGATTTTACTCGTTTTTGACCCTTTTTCTTTCACTAAAAAGGTCATAAAGTGGTCTAGCCTTATCGAATCGAAGCATGTAATAGTTCGTAAGAAATCTAACAAGCATATCTACGACATCCATGGTTTATTTTAGAATTTTTAAAAACGGCCAAAATGGGGGTTAATTGAATTTCCTTGTTAATTTACGGATTTTACTCGTTTTTGACCCTTTTTCTTTCACTGAAAAGGTCATAAAGTGGCCTAGCCTTATCGAATCGAAGCATGTAATAGTTCCTAGGAAATCTAACAAGCATATCTACGACATCCATGGTTTATTTTAGAATTTTTTAAAAAGGCCAAAATGGGGGTTAAGTGAATTTCCTTGTTAATATACGGATTTTACTCATTTTTGACCCTTTTTCTTTCACTAAAAAGGTCATAAAGTGGCCTAGCCTTATCGAATCGAAGCATGTAATAGTTCCTAGGAAATCTAACAAGCATATCTACGACATCCATGGTTTATTTTAGAATTTTTAAAAACGGCCAAAATGGGGGTTAATTGAATTTCCTTGTTAATTTACGGATTTTACTCGTTTTTGACCCTTTTTCTTTCACTGAAAAGGTCATAAAGTGGCCTAGCCTTATCGAATCGAAGCATGTAATAGTTCCTAGGATATCTAACAAGCATATCTACGACATCCATGGTTTATTTTAGAATTTTTTAAAAAGGCCAAAATGGGGGTTAAGTGAATTTCCATGTTAATATACAGATTTTACTCATTTTTGACCCTTTTTCTTTCACTAAAAAGGTCATAAAGTGGCCTAGCCTTATCGAATCGAAGCATGTAATAGTTCCTATGAAATCTAACAAGCATATATTCGAATTCCAAGGTTGATTTTTATCATTTTCGAAAATGGATAAAATGAGGGTTAAGTGAATTTCCTTGTTAATTTACGGATTTTACTCGTTTTTGACCCTTTTTCTTTCACTAAAAAGGTCATAAAGTGGCCTAGCCTTATCGAATCGAAGCATGTAATAGTTCCTAGGAAATCAAACAAGCATATCTACGACATCCATGGTTTATTTTAGAATTTTTAAAAACGGCCAAAATGGGGGTTAATTGAATTTCCTTGTTAATTTACGGATTTTACTCGTTTTTGACCCTTTTTCTTTCACTAAAAAGGTTATAAAGTGGCCCAGCCTTATCGAATCGAAGCATCTAATAGTTCCTAGGAAATCTAGCAAGCATATCTACGACATCCATGATTTATTTTAGAATTTTTTAAAAAGGCCAAAATGGGGGTTAAGTGAATTTCCTTGTTAATATACGGATTTTACTCATTTTTGACCCTTTTTCTTTCACTAAAAAGGTCATAAAGTGGCCTAGCCTTATCGAATCGAAGCATGTAATAGTTCCTATGAAATCTAACAAGAATATATTCGAATTCCAAGGTTGATTTTATCATTTTCGAAAATGGATAAAATGAGGGTTAAGTGAATTTTCTTGTTAATTTACGGATTTTACTCGTTTTTGACCCTTTTTCTTTCACTAAAAAGGTCATAAAGTGGCCTAGCCTTATCGAATCGAAGCATGTAATAGTTCGTAAGAAATCTAACAAGCATATCTACGACATCCATGGTTTATTTTAGAATTTTTAAAAACGGCCAAAATGGGGGTTAATTGAATTTCCTTGTTAATTTACGGATTTTACTCGTTTTTGACCCTTTTTCTTTCACTAAAAAGGTCATAAAGTGGACCAGCCTTATCGAATCGAAGCATCTAATAGTTCCTAGGAAATCTAGCAAGCATATCTACGACATCCATGGTTTATTTTAGAATTTTTAAAAACGGCCAAAATGGGGGTTAAGTGAATTTCCTTGTTAATTTACGGATTTTACTCGTTTTTGACCATTTTTCTTTCACTGAAAAGGTCATAAAATGGCCTAGCCATATCGAATCGAAGCATGTAATAGTTCCTAGGAAATCTAACAAGCATATCTACGACATCCATGGTTTATTTTAGAATTTTTAAAAACGGCCAAAATGGGGGTTAAGTGAATTTTCTTGTTAATTTACGGATTTTACTCGTTTTTGACCCTTTTTCTTTCACTGAAAAGTTCATAAAGTGGCCTAGCCTTATCGAATCGAAGCATGTAATAGTTCCTAGGAAATCTAACAAGCATATCTACGACATCCATGGTTTATTTTAGAATTTTTTAAAAAGGCCAAAATGAGGGTTAAGTGAATTTTCTTGTTAATTTACGGATTTTACTCGTTTTTGACCCTTTTTCTTTCACTAAAAAGGTCATAAAGTGGTCTAGCCTTATCGAATCGAAGCATGTAATAGTTCGTAAGAAATCTAACAAGCATATCTACGACATCCATGGTTTATTTTAGAATTTTTAAAAACGGCCAAAATGGGGGTTAATTGAATTTCCTTGTTAATTTACGGATTTTACTCGTTTTTGACCCTTTTTCTTTCACTGAAAAGGTCATAAAGTGGCCTAGCCTTATCGAATCGAAGCATGTAATAGTTCCTAGGAAATCTAACAAGCATATCTACGACATCCATGGTTTATTTTAGAATTTTTTAAAAAGGCCAAAATGGGGGTTAAGTGAATTTCCTTGTTAATATACGGATTTTACTCATTTTTGACCCTTTTTCTTTCACTAAAAAGGTCATAAAGTGGCCTAGCCTTATCGAATCGAAGCATGTAATAGTTCCTAGGAAATCTAACAAGCATATCTACGACATCCATGGTTTATTTTAGAATTTTTAAAAACGGCCAAAATGGGGGTTAAGTGAATTTTCTTGTTAATTTACGGATTTTACTCGTTTTTGACCCTTTTTCTTTCACTGAAAAGGTCATAAAGTGGCCTAGCCTTATCGAATCGAAGCATGTAATAGTTCCTAGGAAATCTAACAAGCATATCTACGACATCCATGGTTTATTTTAGAATTTTTTAAAAAGGCCAAATTGGGGGTTAAGTGAATTTCCTTGTTAATATACGGATTTTACTCATTTTTGACCATTTTTCTTTCACTAAAAAGGTCATAAAGTGGCCTAGCCTTATCGAATCGAAACATGTAATAGTTCCTATGAAATCTAACAAGCATATATTCGAATTCCAAGGTTGATTTTATCATTTTCGAAAATGGATAAAATGAGGGTTAAGTGAATTTCCTTGTTAATTTACGGATTTTACTCGTTTTTGACCCTTTTTCTTTCACTAAAAAGGTCATAAAGTGGCCTAGCCTTATCGAATCGAAGCATGTAATAGTTCCTAGGAAATCTAACAAGCATATCTACGACATCCATGGTTTATTTCAGAATTTTTAAAAACGGCCAAAATGGGGGTTAATTGAATTTCCTTGTTAATTTACGGATTTTACTTGTTTTTGACCCTTTTTCTTTCACTGAAAAGGTCATAAAGTGGCCTAGCCTTATCGAATCGAAGCATGTAATAGTTCCTAGGAAATCTAACAAGCATATCTACGACATCCATGGTTTATTTTAGAATTTTTTAAAACGGCCAAAATGGGGGTTAAGTGAATTTCCTTGTTAATATACGGATTTTACTCATTTTTTACCCTTTTTCTTTCACTAAAAAGGTCATAAAGTGGCCTAGCCTTATCGAATCGAAACATGTAATAGTTCCTATGAAATCTAACAAGCATATATTCGAATTCCAAGGTTGATTTTATCATTTTAGAAAATGGATAAAATGAGGGTTAATTGAATTTCCTTGTTAATTTACGGATTTTACTCGTTTTTGACCCTTTTTCTTTCACTAAAAAGGTCATAAAGTGGCCTAGCCTTATCGAATCGAAGCATGTAATAGTTCCTAGGAAATCTAGAAAGCATATCTACGACATCCATGGTTTATTTTAGAATTTTTAAAAACGGCCAAAATGGGGGTTAAGTGAATTTCCTTGTTAATTTACGGATTTTAATCGTTTTTGACCCTTTTTCTTTCACTGAAAAGGTCATAAAGTGGCCTAGCCTTATCGAATCGAAGCATGTAATAGTTCCTAGGAAATCTAACAAGCATATCTACGACATCCATGGTTTATTTTAGAATTTTTTAAAAAGGCCAAAATGGGGGTTAAGTGAATTTCCTTGTTAATATACGGATTTTACTCCTTTTTGACCCTTTTTCTTTCACTAAAAAGGTCATAAAGTGGCCTAGCCTTATCGAATCGAAGCATGTAATAGTTCCTAGGAAATCAAACAAGCATATCTACGACATCCATGGTTTATTTTATAATTTTTTAAAAAGGCCAAAATGGGGGTTAAGTGAATTTCCTTGTTAATATACGGATTTTACTCATTTTTGACCATTTTTCTTTCACTAAAAAGGTCATAAAGTGGCCTAGCCTTATCGAATCGAAGCGTGTAATAGTTCCTATGAAATCTAACAAGCATATATTCGACTTCCAAGGTTGATTTTATCATTTTCAAACACGGACAAAATGAGGGTTAAGTGAATTTCCTTGTTAATTTATGGATTTTACTCGTTTTTGACCCTTTTTCTTTCACTAAAACGGTCATAAAGTCGCCTAGCCTTATCGAATCGAAGCATGTAATAGTTCCTAGGAAATCTAACAAGCATATCTACGACATCCATGGTTTATTTCAGAATTTTTTAAAAAGGCCAAAATGGGGGTTAAGTGAATTTCATTGTTAATTTATGGATTTTACTCGTTTTTGACCTTTTTCTTTCACTAAAAAGGTCATAAAGTGACCTAGCCTTATCGAATCGAAGCATGTAATAGTTCCTATGAAATCTAACAAGCATATATTCAAATTCCAAGGTTGATTTTATCATTTTCAAAAATGGACAAAATGAGGGTTAAGTGAATTTCCTTGTTAATTTACGGATATTACTCGTTTTTGACCCTTTTTCTTTCACTAAAATGGTCATAAAGTGGCCTAGCCTTATCGAATCGAAGCATGTAATAATTCCTAGGAAATCTAACAAGCATATATTCGAATTCCAAGGTTGATTTTATCATTTTCGAAAATGGATAAAATGAGGGTTAAGTGAATTTTCTTGTTAATTTTCGGATTTTACTCGTTTTTAACCCTTTTTCTTTCACTAAAAAGGTCATAAAGTGGCCTAGCCTTATCGAATCGAAGCATGTAATAGTTCCTAAGAAATCTAACAAGCATATCTACGACATCCATGATTTATTTTAGAATTTTTAAAAACGGCCAAAATGGGGGTTAATTGAATTTCCTTGTTAATTTACGGATTTTACTTGTTTTTGACCCTTTTTCTTTCACTGAAAAGGTCAAAAAGTGGCCTAGCCTTATCGAATCGAAGCATGTAATAGTTCCTAGGAAATCTAACAAGCATATCTACGACATCCATGGTTTATTTTAGAATTTTTTAAAAAGGCCAAAATGGGGGTTAAGTGAATTTCCTTGTTAATATACGGATTTTACTCATTTTTTACCCTTTTTCTTTCACTAAAAAGGTCATAAAGTGGCCTAGCCTTATCGAATCGAAACATGTAATAGTTCCTATGAAATCTAACAAGCATATATTCGAATTCCAAGGTTGATTTTATCATTTTAGAAAATGGATAAAATGAGGGTTAAGTGAATTTCCTTGTTAATTTACGGATTTTACTCGTTTTTGACCCTTTTTCTTTCACTAAAAAGGTCATAAAGTGGCCTAGCCTTATCGAATCGAAGCATGTAATAGTTCCTAGGAAATCTAGAAAGCATATCTACGACATCCATGGTTTATTTTAGAATTTTTAAAAACGGCCAAAATGGGGGTTAAGTGAATTTCCTTGTTAATTTACGGATTTTAATCGTTTTTGACCCTTTTTCTTTCACTGAAAAGGTCATAAAGTGGCCTAGCCTTATCGAATCGAAGCATGTAATAGTTCCTAGGAAATCTGACAAGCATATCTACGACATCCATGGTTTATTTTAGAATTTTTTAAAAAGGCCAAAATGGGGGTTAAGTGAATTTCCTTGTTAATATACGGATTTTACTCATTTTTTACCCTTTTTCTTTCACTAAAAAGGTCATAAAGTGGCCTAGCCTTATCGAATCGAAACATGTAATAGTTCCTATGAAATCTAACAAGCATATATTCGAATTCCAAGGTTGATTTTATCATTTTAGAAAATGGATAAAATGAGGGTTAATTGAATTTCCTTGTTAATTTACGGATTTTACTCGTTTTTGACCCTTTTTCTTTCACTAAAAAGGTCATAAAGTGGCCTAGCCTTATCGAATCGAAGCATGTAATAGTTCCTAGGAAATCTAGAAAGCATATCTACGACATCCATGGTTTATTTTAGAATTTTTAAAAACGGCCAAAATGGGGGTTAAGTGAATTTCCTTGTTAATTTACGGATTTTAATCGTTTTTGACCCTTTTTCTTTCACTGAAAAGGTCATAAAGTGGCCTAGCCTTATCGAATCGAAGCATGTAATAGTTCCTAGGAAATCTAACAAGCATATCTACGACATCCATGGTTTATTTTAGAATTTTTTAAAAAGGCCAAAATGGGGGTTAAGTGAATTTCCTTGTTAATATACGGATTTTACTCCTTTTTGACCCTTTTTCTTTCACTAAAAAGGTCATAAAGTGACCTAGCCTTATCGAATCGAAGCATGTAATAGTTCCTAGGAAATCAAACAAGCATATCTACGACATCCATGGTTTATTTTAGAATTTTTTAAAAAGGCCAAAATGGGGGTTAAGTGAATTTCCTTGTTAATATACGGATTTTACTCATTTTTGACCATTTTTCTTTCACTAAAAAGGTCATAAAGTGGCCTAGCCTTATCGAATCGAAGCGTGTAATAGTTCCTATGAAATCTAACAAGCATATATTCGACTTCCAAGGTTGATTTTATCATTTTCAAACACGGACAAAATGAGGGTTAAGTGAATTTCCTTGTTAATTTATGGATTTTACTCGTTTTTGACCCTTTTTCTTTCACTAAAACGGTCATAAAGTCGCCTAGCCTTATCGAATCGAAGCATGTAATAGTTCCTAGGAAATCTAACAAGCATATCTACGACATCCATGGTTTATTTCAGAATTTTTTAAAAAGGCCAAAATGGGGGTTAAGTGAATTTCATTGTTAATTTATGGATTTTACTCGTTTTTGACCTTTTTCTTTCACTAAAAAGGTCATAAAGTGACCTAGCCTTATCGAATCGAAGCATGTAATAGTTCCTATGAAATCTAACAAGCATATATTCAAATTCCAAGGTTGATTTTATCATTTTCAAAAATGGACAAAATGAGGGTTAAGTGAATTTCCTTGTTAATTTACGGATATTACTCGTTTTTGACCCTTTTTCTTTCACTAAAATGGTCATAAAGTGGCCTAGCCTTATCGAATCGAAGCATGTAATAATTCCTAGGAAATCTAACAAGCATATATTCGAATTCCAAGGTTGATTTTATCATTTTCGAAAATGGATAAAATGAGGGTTAAGTGAATTTTCTTGTTAATTTTCGGATTTTACTCGTTTTTAACCCTTTTTCTTTCACTAAAAAGGTCATAAAGTGGCCTAGCCTTATCGAATCGAAGCATGTAATAGTTCCTAAGAAATCTAACAAGCATATCTACGACATCCATGATTTATTTTAGAATTTTTAAAAACGGCCAAAATGGGGGTTAATTGAATTTCCTTGTTAATTTACGGATTTTACTTGTTTTTGACCCTTTTTCTTTCACTGAAAAGGTCAAAAAGTGGCCTAGCCTTATCGAATCGAAGCATGTAATAGTTCCTAGGAAATCTAACAAGCATATCTACGACATCCATGGTTTATTTTAGAATTTTTTAAAAAGGCCAAAATGGGGGTTAAGTGAATTTCCTTGTTAATATACGGATTTTACTCATTTTTTACCCTTTTTCTTTCACTAAAAAGGTCATAAAGTGGCCTAGCCTTATCGAATCGAAACATGTAATAGTTCCTATGAAATCTAACAAGCATATATTCGAATTCCAAGGTTGATTTTATCATTTTAGAAAATGGATAAAATGAGGGTTAAGTGAATTTCCTTGTTAATTTACGGATTTTACTCGTTTTTGACCCTTTTTCTTTCACTAAAAAGGTCATAAAGTGGCCTAGCCTTATCGAATCGAAGCATGTAATAGTTCCTAGGAAATCTAGAAAGCATATCTACGACATCCATGGTTTATTTTAGAATTTTTAAAAACGGCCAAAATGGGGGTTAAGTGAATTTCCTTGTTAATTTACGGATTTTAATCGTTTTTGACCCTTTTTCTTTCACTGAAAAGGTCATAAAGTGGCCTAGCCTTATCGAATCGAAGCATGTAATAGTTCCTAGGAAATCTGACAAGCATATCTACGACATCCATGGTTTATTTTAGAATTTTTTAAAAAGGCCAAAATGGGGGTTAAGTGAATTTCCTTGTTAATATACGGATTTTACTCATTTTTTACCCTTTTTCTTTCACTAAAAAGGTCATAAAGTGGCCTAGCCTTATCGAATCGAAACATGTAATAGTTCCTATGAAATCTAACAAGCATATATTCGAATTCCAAGGTTGATTTTATCATTTTAGAAAATGGATAAAATGAGGGTTAATTGAATTTCCTTGTTAATTTACGGATTTTACTCGTTTTTGACCCTTTTTCTTTCACTAAAAAGGTCATAAAGTGGCCTAGCCTTATCGAATCGAAGCATGTAATAGTTCCTAGGAAATCTAGAAAGCATATCTACGACATCCATGGTTTATTTTAGAATTTTTAAAAACGGCCAAAATGGGGGTTAAGTGAATTTCCTTGTTAATTTACGGATTTTAATCGTTTTTGACCCTTTTTCTTTCACTGAAAAGGTCATAAAGTGGCCTAGCCTTATCGAATCGAAGCATGTAATAGTTCCTAGGAAATCTAACAAGCATATCTACGACATCCATGGTTTATTTTAGAATTTTTTAAAAAGGCCAAAATGGGGGTTAAGTGAATTTCCTTGTTAATATACGGATTTTACTCCTTTTTGACCCTTTTTCTTTCACTAAAAAGGTCATAAAGTGACCTAGCCTTATCGAATCGAAGCATGTAATAGTTCCTAGGAAATCAAACAAGCATATCTACGACATCCATGGTTTATTTTAGAATTTTTTAAAAAGGCCAAAATGGGGGTTAAGTGAATTTCCTTGTTAATATACGGATTTTACTCATTTTTGACCATTTTTCTTTCACTAAAAAGGTCATAAAGTGGCCTAGCCTTATCGAATCGAAGCGTGTAATAGTTCCTATGAAATCTAACAAGCATATATTCGACTTCCAAGGTTGATTTTATCATTTTCAAACACGGACAAAATGAGGGTTAAGTGAATTTCCTTGTTAATTTATGGATTTTACTCGTTTTTGACCCTTTTTCTTTCACTAAAACGGTCATAAAGTCGCCTAGCCTTATCGAATCGAAGCATGTAATAGTTCCTAGGAAATCTAACAAGCATATCTACGACATCCATGGTTTATTTCAGAATTTTTTAAAAAGGCCAAAATGGGGGTTAAGTGAATTTCATTGTTAATTTATGGATTTTACTCGTTTTTGACCTTTTTCTTTCACTAAAAAGGTCATAAAGTGACCTAGCCTTATCGAATCGAAGCATGTAATAGTTCCTATGAAATCTAACAAGCATATATTCAAATTCCAAGGTTGATTTTATCATTTTCAAAAATGGACAAAATGAGGGTTAAGTGAATTTCCTTGTTAATTTACGGATATTACTCGTTTTTGACCCTTTTTCTTTCACTAAAAAGGTCATAAAGTGGCCTAGCCTTATCGAATCGAAGCATGTAATAATTCCTAGGAAATCTAACAAGCATATATTCGAATTCCAAGGTTGATTTTATCATTTTCGAAAATGGATAAAATGAGGGTTAAGTGAATTTTCTTGTTAATTTTCGGATTTTACTCGTTTTTAACCCTTTTTCTTTCACTAAAAAGGTCATAAAGTGGCCTAGCCTTATCGAATCGAAGCATGTAATAGTTCCAAAGAAATCTAACAAGCATATCTACGACATCCATGGTTTATTTTAGAATTTTTAAAAACGGCCAAAATGGGGGTTAATTGAATTTCCTTGTTAATTTACGGATTTTACTTGTTTTTGACCCTTTTTCTTTCACTGAAAAGGTCATAAAGTGGCCTAGCCTTATCGAATCGAAGCATGTAATAGTTCCTAGGAAATCTAACAAGCATATCTACGACATCCATGGTTTATTTTAGAATTTTTTAAAAAGGCCAAAATGGGGGTTAAGTGAATTTCCTTGTTAATATACGGATTTTACTCATTTTTTACCCTTTTTCTTTCACTAAAAAGGTCATAAAGTGGCCTAGCCTTATCGAATCGAAACATGTAATAGTTCCTATGAAATCTAACAAGCATATATTCGAATTCCAAGGTTGATTTTATCATTTTAGAAAATGGATAAAATGAGGGTTAAGTGAATTTCCTTGTTAATTTACGGATTTTACTCGTTTTTGACCCTTTTTCTTTCACTAAAAAGGTCATAAAGTGGCCTAGCCTTATCGAATCGAAGCATGTAATAGTTCCTAGGAAATCTAGAAAGCATATCTACGACATCCATGGTTTATTTTAGAATTTTTAAAAACGGCCAAAATGGGGGTTAAGTGAATTTCCTTGTTAACTTACGGATTTTAATCGTTTTTGACCCTTTTTCTTTCACTGAAAAGGTCATAAAGTGGCCTAGCCTTATCGAATCGAAGCATGTAATAGTTCCTAGGAAATCTAACAAGCATATCTACGACATCCATGGTTTATTTTAGAATTTTTTAAAAAGGCCAAAATGGGGGTTAAGTGAATTTCCTTGTTAATATACGGATTTTACTCATTTTTTACCCTTTTTCTTTCACTAAAAAGGTCATAAAGTGGCCTAGCCTTATCGAATCGAAGCATGTAATAGTTCTTAGGAAATCTAACAAGCATATCTACGACGTCCATGGTTTATTTCAGAATTTTTTAAAAAGGCCAAAATGGGGGTTAAGTGAATTTCCTTGTTAATTTATGGATTTTACTCGTTTTTGACCTTTTTCTTTCACTAAAAAGGTCATAAAGTGGCATAGCCTTATCGAATCGACGCATGTAATAGTTCCTATGAAATATAACAAGCATATATTCGAATTCCAAGGTTGATTTTATCATTTTCAAAAATGGACAAAATGAGGGTTAAGTGAATTTCCTTGTTAATTTACGGATTTTACTCGTTTTTGACCTTTTTTAATTCACTAAAATGGTCATAAAGTGGCCTAGCCTTATCGAATCGAAGCATGTAATAGTTCCTGGGAAATCTATCAAGCATATCTACGACATCCATGGTTTATTTTAGAATTTTTAAAAACGGCCAAAATGGGGGTTAATTGAATTTCCTTGTTAATTTACGGATTTTACTCGTTTTTGATCATTTTTCTTTCACTAAAAAGGTCATAAAGTGGCCTAGCCTTATCGAATCGAAGCATGTAATAGTTCCTAGGAAATCTAACAAGCATATCTACGACATCCATGGTTTATTTTAGAATTTTTTAAAAAGGCCAAAATGGGGGTTAAGTGAATTTCCTTGTTAATTTATGGATTTTACTCGTTTTTGACCTTTTTCTTTCACTAAAAAGGTCATAAAGTGGCCTAGCCTTATCAAATCGAAGCATGTAATAGTTCTTAGGAAATCTAGCAAGCATATCTACGACATCCATGGTTTATTTTAGAATTTTTTAAAAAGGCCAAAATGGGGGTTAAGTGAATTTCCTTGTTAGTTTATGGATTTTACTCATTTTTGACCATTTTTCTTTCACTAAAAAGGTCATAAAGTGGCCTAGCCTTATCGAATCGAAGCATGTAATAGTTCCTAGGAAATCTAACAAGCATATCTACGACATCCATGGTTTATTTTAGAATTTTTTAAAAAGCCCAAAATGGGGGTTAAGTGAATTTTCTTGTTAATTTATGGATTTTACTCGTTTTTGACCTTTTTCTTTCACTAAAAAGGTCATAAAGTGGCATAGCCTTATCGAATCGACGCATGTAATAGTTCCTATGAAATCTAACAAGCATATATTCGAATTCCAAGGTTGATTTTATCATTTTCAAAAATGGACAAAATGAGGGTTAAGTGAATTTCGTTGTTAATTTACGGATTTTACTCGTTTTTGACCTTTTTTAATTCACTAAAATGGTCATAAAGTGGCCTAGCCTTATCGAATCGAAGCATGTAATAGTTCCTAGGAAATCTATCAAGCATATCTACGACATCCATGATTTATTTTAGAATTTTTAAAAACGGCCAGAATGGGGGTTAATTGAATTTCCTTGTTAATTTACGGATTTTACTCGTTTTTGACCATTTTTCTTTCACTAAAAAGGTCATAAAGTGGCCTAGCCTTATCGAATCGAAGCATGTAATAGTTCCTAGGAAATCTAACAAGCATATCTACGACATCCATGGTTTATTTTAGAATTTTTTAAAAAGGCCAAAATGGGGGTTAAGTGAATTTCCTTGTTAATATACGGATTTTACTCATTTTTGACCCTTTTTCTTTCACTAAAAAGATCATAAAGTGGCCTAGCCTTATCGAATCAAAGCGTGTAATAGTTCCTATGAAATCTAACAAGCATATATTCGACTTCCAAGGTTGATTTTATCATTTTCAAACACGGACAAAATGAGGGTTAAGTGAATTTCCTTGTTAATTTACGGATTTTACTCGTTTTTGACCCTTTTTCTTTCACTAAAACGGTCATAAAGTGGCCTAGCCTTATCGAATCGAAACATGTAATAGTTCCTAGGAAATCTAACAAGCATATCTACGACATCCATGGTTTATTTCAGAATTTTTTAAAATGGCCAAAATGGGGGTTAAGTGAATTTCCTTGTTAATTTCTGGATTTTACTCGTTTTTGACCTTTTTCTTTCACTAAAAAGGTCATAAAGTGGCCTAGCCTTAACGAATCGAAGCATGTAATAGTTCCTAGGAAATCTAACAACCATATCTACGACATCCATGGTTTATTTTAGAATTTTTTAAAAAGCCCAAAATGGGGGTTAAGTGAATTTTCTTGTTAATTTATGGATTTTACTCGTTTTTGACCTTTTTCTTTCACTAAAAAGGTCATAAAGTGGCCTAGCCTTATCAAATCGAAGCATGTAATAGTTCTTAGGAAATCTAACAAGCATATCTACGACATCCATGGTTTATTTCAGAATTTTTTAAAAAGGCCAAAATGGGGGTTAAGTGAATTTCCTTGTTAATTTATGGATTTTACTCGTTTTTGACCTTTTTCTTTCACTAAAAAGGTCATAAAGTGGCATAGCCTTATCGAATCGACGCATGTAATAGTTCCTATGAAATCTAACAAGCATATATTCGAATTCCAAGGTTGATTTTATCATTTTCAAAAATGGACAAAATGAGGGTTAAGTGAATTTCGTTGTTAATTTACGGATTTTACTCGTTTTTGACCTTTTTTAATTCACTAAAATGGTCATAAAGTGGCCTAGCCTTATCGAATCGAAGCATGTAAT
This sequence comes from Medicago sativa, assembly GCF_051527215.1. NCBI lineage: Eukaryota > Viridiplantae > Streptophyta > Magnoliopsida > Fabales > Fabaceae > Medicago > Medicago sativa. The sequence goes on along the minus strand of NC_140749.1, from coordinate 25,294,846 downwards.
AGTTCCTAGGAAAGCTATCAAGCATATCTACGACATCCATGATTTATTTTAGAATTTTTAAAAACGGCCAGAATGGGGGTTAATTGAATTTCCTTGTTAATTTACGGATTTTACTCGTTTTTGACCATTTTTCTTTCACTAAAAAGGTCATAAAGTGGCCTAGCCTTATCGAATCGAAGCATGTAATAGTTCCTAGGAAATCTAACAAGCATATCTACGACATCCATGGTTTATTTTAGAATTTTTTAAAAAGGCCAAAATGGGGTTAAGTGAATTTCCTTGTTAATATACGGATTTTACTCATTTTTGACCCTTTTTCTTTCACTAAAAAGATCATAAAGTGGCCTAGCCTTATCGAATCAAAGCGTGTAATAGTTCCTATGAAATCTAACAAGCATATCTACGACATCCATGGTTTATTTCAGAATTTTTTAAAATGGCCAAAATGGGGGTTAAGTGAATTTCCTTGTTAATTTCTGGATTTTACTCGTTTTTGACCTTTTTCTTTCACTAAAAAGGTCATAAAGTGGCCTAGCCTTAACGAATCGAAGCATGTAATAGTTCCTAGGAAATCTAACAACCATATCTACGACATCCATGGTTTATTTTAGAATTTTTTAAAAAGCCCAAAATGGGGGTTAAGTGAATTTTCTTGTTAATTTATGGATTTTACTCGTTTTTGACCTTTTTCTTTCACTAAAAAGGTCATAAAGTTGCCTAGCCTTATCAAATCGAAGCATGTAATAGTTCTTAGGAAATCTAACAAGCATATCTACGACATCCATGGTTTATTTCAGAATTTTTTAAAAAGGCCAAAATGGGGGTTAAGTGAATTTCCTTGTTAATTTATGGATTTTACTCGTTTTTGACCTTTTTCTTTCACTAAAAAGGTCATAAAGTGGCATAGCCTTATCGAATCGACGCATGTAATAGTTCCTATGAAATCTAACAAGCATATATTCGAATTCCAAGGTTGATTTTATCATTTTCAAAAATGGACAAAATGAGGGTTAAGTGAATTTCGTTGTTAATTTACGGATTTTACTCGTTTTTGACCTTTTTTAATTCACTAAAATGGTCATAAAGTGGCCTAGCCTTATCGAATCGAAGCATGTAATAGTTCCTAGGAAAGCTATCAAGCATATCTACGACATCCATGATTTATTTTAGAATTTTTAAAAACGGCCAGAATGGGGGTTAATTGAATTTCCTTGTTAATTTACGGATTTTACTCGTTTTTGACCATTTTTCTTTCACTAAAAAGGTCATAAAGTGGCCTAGCCTTATCGAATCGAAGCATGTAATAGTTCCTAGGAAATCTAACAAGCATATCTACGACATCCATGGTTTATTTTAGAATTTTTTAAAAAGGCCAAAATGGGGGTTAAGTGAATTTCCTTGTTAATATACGGATTTTACTCATTTTTGACCCTTTTTCTTTCACTAAAAAGATCATAAAGTGGCCTAGCCTTATCGAATCAAAGCGTGTAATAGTTCCTATGAAATCTAACAAGCATATATTCGACTTCCAAGGTTGATTTTATCATTTTCAAACACGGACAAAATGAGGGTTAAGTGAATTTCCTTGTTAATTTACGGATTTTACTCGTTTTTGACCCTTTTTCTTTCACTAAAACGGTCATAAAGTGGCCTAGCCTTATCGAATCGAAACATGTAATAGTTCCTAGGAAATCTAACAAGCATATCTACGACATCCATGGTTTATTTCAGAATTTTTTAAAATGGCCAAAATGGGGGTTAAGTGAATTTCCTTGTTAATTTATGGATTTTACTCGTTTTTGACCTTTTTCTTTCACTAAAAAGGTCATAAAGTGGCCTAGCCTTAACGAATCGAAGCATGTAATAGTTCCTAGGAAATCTAACAAGCATATCTACGACATCCATGGTTTATTTTAGAATTTTTTAAAAAGCCCAAAATGGGGGTTAAGTGAATTTTCTTGTTAATTTATGGATTTTACTCGTTTTTGACCTTTTTCTTTCACTAAAAAGGTCATAAAGTGGCCTAGCCTTATCAAATCGAAGCATGTAATAGTTCCTAGGAAATCTAACAACCATATCTACGACATCCATGGTTTATTTCAGAATTTTTTAAAATGGCCAAAATGGGGGTTAAGTGAATTTCCTTGTTAATTTCTGGATTTTACTCGTTTTTGACCTTTTTCTTTCACTAAAAAGGTCATAAAGTGGCCTAGCCTTAACGAATCGAAGCATGTAATAGTTCCTAGGAAATCTAACAACCATATCTACGACATCCATGGTTTATTTTAGAATTTTTTAAAAAGCCCAAAATGGGGGTTAAGTGAATTTTCTTGTTAATTTATGGATTTTACTCGTTTTTGACCTTTTTCTTTCACTAAAAAGGTCATAAAGTGGCCTAGCCTTATCAAATCGAAGCATGTAATAGTTCTTAGGAAATCTAACAAGCATATCTACGACATCCATGGTTTATTTCAGAATTTTTTAAAAAGGCCAAAATGGGGGTTAAGTGAATTTCCTTGTTAATTTATGGATTTTACTCGTTTTTGACCTTTTTCTTTCACTAAAAAGGTCATAAAGTGGCATAGCCTTATCGAATCGACGCATGTAATAGTTCCTATGAAATCTAACAAGCATATATTCGAATTCCAAGGTTGATTTTATCATTTTCAAAAATGGACAAAATGAGGGTTAAGTGAATTTCGTTGTTAATTTACGGATTTTACTCGTTTTTGACCTTTTTTAATTCACTAAAATGGTCATAAAGTGGCCTAGCCTTATCGAATCGAAGCATGTAATAGTTCCTAGGAAAGCTATCAAGCATATCTACGACATCCATGATTTATTTTAGAATTTTTAAAAACGGCCAGAATGGGGGTTAATTGAATTTCCTTGTTAATTTACGGATTTTACTCGTTTTTGACCATTTTTCTTTCACTAAAAAGGTCATAAAGTGGCCTAGCCTTATCGAATCGAAGCATGTAATAGTTCCTAGGAAATCTAACAAGCATATCTACGACATCCATGGTTTATTTTAGAATTTTTTAAAAAGGCCAAAATGGGGGTTAAGTGAATTTCCTTGTTAATATACGGATTTTACTCATTTTTGACCCTTTTTCTTTCACTAAAAAGATCATAAAGTGGCCTAGCCTTATCGAATCAAAGCGTGTAATAGTTCCTATGAAATCTAACAAGCATATATTCGACTTCCAAGGTTGATTTTATCATTTTCAAACACGGACAAAATGAGGGTTAAGTGAATTTCCTTGTTAATTTACGGATTTTACTCGTTTTTGACCCTTTTTCTTTCACTAAAACGGTCATAAAGTGGCCTAGCCTTATCGAATCGAAACATGTAATAGTTCCTAGGAAATCTAACAAGCATATCTACGACATCCATGGTTTATTTCAGAATTTTTTAAAATGGCCAAAATGGGGGTTAAGTGAATTTCCTTGTTAATTTATGGATTTTACTCGTTTTTGACCTTTTTCTTTCACTAAAAAGGTCATAAAGTGGCCTAGCCTTAACGAATCGAAGCATGTAATAGTTCCTAGGAAATCTAACAAGCATATCTACGACATCCATGGTTTATTTTAGAATTTTTTAAAAAGCCCAAAATGGGGGTTAAGTGAATTTTCTTGTTAATTTATGGATTTTACTCGTTTTTGACCTTTTTCTTTCACTAAAAAGGTCATAAAGTGGCCTAGCCTTATCAAATCGAAGCAGGTAATAGTTCTTAGGAAATCTAACAAGCATATCTACGACATCCATGGTTTATTTCAGAATTTTTTAAAAAGGCCAAAATGGGGGTTAAGTGAATTTCCTTGTTAATTTATGGATTTTACTCGTTTTTGACCTTTTTCTTTCACTAAAAAGGTCATAAAGTGGCATAGCCTTATCGAATCGACGCATGTAATAGTTCCTATGAAATCTAACAAGCATATATTCGAATTCCAAGGTTGATTTTATCATTTTCAAAAATGGACAAAATGAGGGTTAAGTGAATTTCGTTGTTAATTTACGGATTTTACTCGTTTTTGACCTTTTTTAATTCACTAAAATGGTCATAAAGTGGCCTAGCCTTATCGAATCGAAGCATGTAATAGTTCCTAGGAAATCTAACAAGCATATCTACGACATCCATGGTTTATTTTAGAATTTTTTAAAAAGCCCAAAATGGGGGTTAAGTGAATTTCCTTGTTAATTTACGGATTTTACTCGTTTTTGACCCTTTTTCTTTCACTAAAACGGTCATAAAGTGGCCTAGCCTTATCGAATCGAAACATGTAATAGTTCCTAGGAAATCTAACAAGCATATCTACGACATCCATGGTTTATTTCAGAATTTTTTAAAATGGCCAAAATGGGGGTTAAGTGAATTTCCTTGTTAATTTATGGATTTTACTCGTTTTTGACCTTTTTCTTTCACTAAAAAGGTCATAAAGTGGCCTAGCCTTAACGAATCGAAGCATGTAATAGTTCCTAGGAAATCTAACAAGCATATCTACGACATCCATGGTTTATTTTAGAATTTTTTAAAAAGCCCAAAATGGGGGTTAAGTGAATTTTCTTGTTAATTTATGGATTTTACTCGTTTTTGACCTTTTTCTTTCACTAAAAAGGTCATAAAGTGGCCTAGCCTTATCAAATCGAAGCAGGTAATAGTTCTTAGGAAATCTAACAAGCATATCTACGACATCCATGGTTTATTTCAGAATTTTTTAAAAAGGCCAAAATGGGGGTTAAGTGAATTTCCTTGTTAATTTATGGATTTTACTCGTTTTTGACCTTTTTCTTTCACTAAAAAGGTCATAAAGTGGCATAGCCTTATCGAATCGACGCATGTAATAGTTCCTATGAAATCTAACAAGCATATATTCGAATTCCAAGGTTGATTTTATCATTTTCAAAAATGGACAAAATGAGGGTTAAGTGAATTTCGTTGTTAATTTACGGATTTTACTCGTTTTTGACCTTTTTTAATTCACTAAAATGGTCATAAAGTGGCCTAGCCTTATCGAATCGAAGCATGTAATAGTTCCTAGGAAATCTATCAAGCATATCTACGACATCCATGATTTATTTTAGAATTTTTAAAAACGGCCAGAATGGGGGTTAATTGAATTTCCTTGTTAATTTACGGATTTTACTCGTTTTTGACCATTTTTCTTTCACTAAAAAGGTCATAAAGTGGCCTAGCCTTATCGAATCGAAGCATGTAATAGTTCCTAGGAAATCTAACAAGCATATCTACGACATCCATGGTTTATTTTAGAATTTTTTAAAAAGGCCAAAATGGGGGTTAGGTGAATTTCCTTGTTAATATACGGATTTTACTCATTTTTGACCCTTTTTCTTTCACTAAAAAGGTCATAAAGTGGCCTAGCCTTATCGAATCAAAGCGTGTAATAGTTCCTATGAAATCTAACAAGCATATATTCGACTTCCAAGGTTGATTTTATCATTTTCAAACACGGACAAAATGAGGGTTAAGTGAATTTCCTTGTTAATTTACGGATTTTACTCGTTTTTGACCCTTTTTCTTTCACTAAAACGGTCATAAAGTGGCCTAGCCTTATCGAATCGAAACATGTAATAGTTCCTAGGAAATCTAACAAGCATATCTACGACATCCATGGTTTATTTCAGAATTTTTTAAAATGGCCAAAATGGGGGTTAAGTGAATTTCCTTGTTAATTTATGGATTTTACTCGTTTTTGACCTTTTTCTTTCACTAAAAAGGTCATAAAGTGACCTAGCCTTAACGAATCGAAGCATGTAATAGTTCCTATGAAATCTAACAAGCATATATTCGAATTCCAAGGTTGATTTTATCCTTTTCAAAAATGGACAAAAGGAGGGTTAAGTGAATTTCCTTGTTAATTTACGGATTTTACTCGTTTTTGACCCTTTTTCTTTCACTAAAAAGGTCATAAAGTGGCCTAGCCTTATCGAATCGAAGCATGTAATAGTTCCTAGGAAATCTAACAAGCATATCTACGACATCCATGGTTTATTTTAGAATTTTTAAAAACGGCCAAAATGGGGGTTAAGTGAATTTCCTTGTTAATTTACGGATTTTACTCGTTTTTCACCCTTTTTCTTTCACTAAAAAGGTCATAAAGTGGCCTAGCCTTATCGAATCGAAGCATGTAATAGTTCCTAGGAAATCTAACAAGCATATCTACGACATCCATGGTTTATTTTAGAATTTTTTAAAAAGGCCAAAATGGGGGTTAAGTGAATTTCCTTGTTAATATACGGATTTTACTCATTTTTTACCCTTTTTCTTTCACTAAAAAGGTCATAAAGTGGCCTAGCCTTATCGAATCGAAGCTTGTAATAGTTCTTAGGAAATCTAACAAGCATATCTACGACATCCATGGTTTATTTTAGAATTTTTAAAAACGGCCAAAATGGGGGTTAAGTGAATTTCCTTGTTAATTTACGGATTTTACTCGTTTTTGACCTTTTTCTTTCACTAAAAAGGTCATAAAGTGGCCTAGCCTTATCAAATCGAAGCATGTAATAGTTCTTAGGAAATCTAACAAGCATATCTACGACATCCATGGTTTATTTCAGAATTTTTTAAAAAGGCCAAAATGGGGGTTAAGTGAATTTCCTTGTTAATTTATGGATTTTACTCGTTTTTGACCTTTTTCTTTCACTAAAAAGGTCATAAAGTGGCATAGCCTTATCGAATCGACGCATGTAATAGTTCCTATGAAATCTAACAAGCATATATTCGAATTCCAAGGTTGATTTTATCATTTTCAAAAATGGACAAAATGAGGGTTAAGTGAATTTCGTTGTTAATTTACGGATTTTACTCGTTTTTGACCTTTTTTAATTCACTAAAATGGTCATAAAGTGGCCTAGCCTTATCGAATCGAAGCATGTAATAGTTCCTAGGAAAGCTATCAAGCATATCTACGACATCCATGATTTATTTTAGAATTTTTAAAAACGGCCAGAATGGGGGTTAATTGAATTTCCTTGTTAATTTACGGATTTTACTCGTTTTTGACCATTTTTCTTTCACTAAAAAGGTCATAAAGTGGCCTAGCCTTATCGAATCGAAGCATGTAATAGTTCCTAGGAAATCTAACAAGCATATCTACGACATCCATGGTTTATTTTAGAATTTTTTAAAAAGGCCAAAATGGGGGTTAAGTGAATTTCCTTGTTAATATACGGATTTTACTCATTTTTGACCCTTTTTCTTTCACTAAAAAGATCATAAAGTGGCCTAGCCTTATCGAATCAAAGCGTGTAATAGTTCCTATGAAATCTAACAAGCATATATTCGACTTCCAAGGTTGATTTTATCATTTTCAAACACGGACAAAATGAGGGTTAAGTGAATTTCCTTGTTAATTTACGGATTTTACTCGTTTTTGACCCTTTTTCTTTCACTAAAACGGTCATAAAGTGGCCTAGCCTTATCGAATCGAAACATGTAATAGTTCCTAGGAAATCTAACAAGCATATCTACGACATCCATGGTTTATTTCAGAATTTTTTAAAATGGCCAAAATGGGGGTTAAGTGAATTTCCTTGTTAATTTATGGATTTTACTCGTTTTTGACCTTTTTCTTTCACTAAAAAGGTCATAAAGTGGCCTAGCCTTAACGAATCGAAGCATGTAATAGTTCCTAGGAAATCTAACAAGCATATCTACGACATCCATGGTTTATTTTAGAATTTTTTAAAAAGCCCAAAATGGGGGTTAAGTGAATTTTCTTGTTAATTTATGGATTTTACTCGTTTTTGACCTTTTTCTTTCACTAAAAAGGTCATAAAGTGGCCTAGCCTTATCAAATCGAAGCAGGTAATAGTTCTTAGGAAATCTAACAAGCATATCTACGACATCCATGGTTTATTTCAGAATTTTTTAAAAAGGCCAAAATGGGGGTTAAGTGAATTTCCTTGTTAATTTATGGATTTTACTCGTTTTTGACCTTTTTCTTTCACTAAAAAGGTCATAAAGTGGCATAGCCTTATCGAATCGACGCATGTAATAGTTCCTATGAAATCTAACAAGCATATATTCGAATTCCAAGGTTGATTTTATCATTTTCAAAAATGGACAAAATGAGGGTTAAGTGAATTTCGTTGTTAATTTACGGATTTTACTCGTTTTTGACCTTTTTTAATTCACTAAAATGGTCATAAAGTGGCCTAGCCTTATCGAATCGAAGCATGTAATAGTTCCTAGGAAATCTATCAAGCATATCTACGACATCCATGATTTATTTTAGAATTTTTAAAAACGGCCAGAATGGGGGTTAATTAAATTTCCTTGTTAATTTACGGATTTTACTCGTTTTTGACCATTTTTCTTTCACTAAAAAGGTCATAAAGTGGCCTAGCCTTATCGAATCGAAGCATGTAATAGTTCCTAGGAAATCTAACAAGCATATCTACGACATCCATGGTTTATTTTAGAATTTTTTAAAAAGGCCAAAATGGGGGTTAGGTGAATTTCCTTGTTAATATACGGATTTTACTCATTTTTGACCCTTTTTCTTTCACTAAAAAGGTCATAAAGTGGCCTAGCCTTATCGAATCAAAGCGTGTAATAGTTCCTATGAAATCTAACAAGCATATATTCGACTTCCAAGGTTGATTTTATCATTTTCAAACATGGACAAAATGAGGGTTAAGTGAATTTCCTTGTTAATTTACGGATTTTACTCGTTTTTGACCCTTTTTCTTTCACTAAAACGGTCATAAAGTGGCCTAGCCTTATCGAATCGAAACATGTAATAGTTCCTAGGAAATCTAACAAGCATATCTACGACATCCATGGTTTATTTCAGAATTTTTTAAAATGGCCAAAATGGGGGTTAAGTGAATTTCCTTGTTAATTTATGGATTTTACTCGTTTTTGACCTTTTTCTTTCACTAAAAAGGTCATAAAGTGACCTAGCCTTAACGAATCGAAGCATGTAATAGTTCCTATGAAATCTAACAAGCATATATTCGAATTCCAAGGTTGATTTTATCCTTTTCAAAAATGGACAAAAGGAGGGTTAAGTGAATTTCCTTGTTAATTTACGGATTTTACTCGTTTTTGACCCTTTTTCTTTCACTAAAAAGGTCATAAAGTGGCCTAGCCTTATCGAATCGAAGCATGTAATAGTTCCTAGGAAATCTAACAAGCATATCTACGACATCCATGGTTTATTTTAGAATTTTTAAAAACGGCCAAAATGGGGGTTAAGTGAATTTCCTTGTTAATTTACGGATTTTACTCGTTTTTCACCCTTTTTCTTTCACTAAAAAGGTCATAAAGTGGCCTAGCCTTATCGAATCGAAGCATGTAATAGTTCCTAGGAAATCTAACAAGCATATCTACGACATCCATGGTTTATTTTAGAATTTTTTAAAAAGGCCAAAATGGGGGTTAAGTGAATTTCCTTGTTAATATACGGATTTTACTCATTTTTTACCCTTTTTCTTTCACTAAAAAGGTCATAAAGTGGCCTAGCCTTATCGAATCGAAGCTTGTAATAGTTCTTAGGAAATCTAACAAGCATATCTACGACATCCATGGTTTATTTTAGAATTTTTAAAAACGGCCAAAATGGGGGTTAAGTGAATTTCCTTGTTAATTTACGGATTTTACTCGTTTTTGACCCTTTTTCTTTCACTAAAAAGGTCATAAAGTGGCCTAGCCTTATCGAATCGAAGCATGTAATAGTTCCTAGGAAATCTAACAAGCATATCTACGACATCCATGGTTTATTTTAGAATTTTTAAAAACGGCCAAAATGGGGGTTAAGTGAATTTCCATGTTAATTTACGGATTTTACTCGTTTTTGACCCTTTTTCTTTCACTAAAAAGGTCATAAAGTGGCCTAGCCTTATCGAATCGAAGCATGTAATAGTTCTTAGGAAATCTAACAAGCATATCTACGACATCCATGGTTTATTTTAGAATTTTTAAAAACGGCCAAAATGGGGGTTAAGTGAATTTCCTTGTTAATTTACGGATTTTACTCGTTTTTGACCCTTTTTCTTTCACTAAAACGGTCATAAAGTGGCCTAGCCTTATCGAATCGAAACATGTAATAGTTCCTAGGAAATCTAACAAGCATATCTACGACATCCATGATTTATTTTAGAATTTTTAAAAACGGCCAGAATGGGGGTTAATTGAATTTCCTTGTTAATTTACGGATTTTACTCGTTTTTGACCATTTTTCTTTCACTAAAAAGGTCATAAAGTGGCCTAGCCTTATCGAATCGAAGCATGTAATAGTTCCTAGGAAATCTAACAAGCATATCTACGACATCCATGGTTTATTTTAGAATTTTTTAAAAAGGCCAAAATGGGGGTTAAGTGAATTTCCTTGTTAATATACGGATTTTACTCATTTTTGACCCTTTTTCTTTCACTAAAAAGGTCATAAAGTGGCCTAGCCTTATCGAATCAAAGCGTGTAATAGTTCCTATGAAATCTAACAAGCATATATTCGAATTCCAAGGTTGATTTTATCATTTTCAAACACGGACAAAATGAGGGTTAAGTGAATTTCCTTGTTAATTTACGGATTTTACTCGTTTTTGACCCTTTTTCTTTCACTAAAACGGTCATAAAGTGGCCTAGCCTTATCGAATCGAAACATGTAATAGTTCCTAGGAAATCTAACAAGCATATCTACGACATCCATGGTTTATTTCAGAATTTTTTAAAATGGCCAAAATGGGGGTTAAGTGAATTTCCTTGTTAATTTATGGATTTTACTCGTTTTTGACCTTTTTCTTTCACTAAAAAGGTCATAAAGTGACCTAGCCTTAACGAATCGAAGCATGTAATAGTTCCTATGAAATCTAACAAGCATATATTCGAATTCCAAGGTTGATTTTATCCTTTTCAAAAATGGACAAAAGGAGGGTTAAGTGAATTTCCTTGTTAATTTACGGATTTTACTCGTTTTTGACCCTTTTTCTTTCACTAAAAAGGTCATAAAGTGGCCTAGCCTTATCGAATCGAAGCATGTAATAGTTCCTAGGAAATCTAACAAGCATATCTACGACATCCATGGTTTATTTTAGAATTTTTAAAAACGGCCAAAATGGGGGTTAAGTGAATTTCCTTGTTAATTTACGGATTTTACTCGTTTTTCACCCTTTTTCTTTCACTAAAAAGGTCATAAAGTGGCCTAGCCTTATCGAATCGAAGCATGTAATAGTTCCTAGGAAATCTAACAAGCATATCTACGACATCCATGGTTTATTTTAGAATTTTTTAAAAAGGCCAAAATGGGGGTTAAGTGAATTTCCTTGTTAATATACGGATTTTACTCATTTTTTACCCTTTTTCTTTCACTAAAAAGGTCATAAAGTGGCCTAGCCTTATCGAATCGAAGCATGTAATAGTTCTTAGGAAATCTAACAAGCATGTCTACGACATCCATGGTTTATTTTAGAATTTTTAAAAACGGCCAAAATGGGGGTTAAGTGAATTTCCTTGTTAATTTACGGATTTTACTCGTTTTTGACCCTTTTTCTTTCACTAAAAAGGTCATAAAGTGGCCTAGCCTTATCGAATCGAAGCATGTAATAGTTCCTAGGAAATCTAACAAGCATATCTACGACATCCATGGTTTATTTTAGAATTTTTAAAAACGTCCAAAATGGGGGTTAAGTGAATTTCCATGTTAATTTACGGATTTTACTCGTTTTTGACCCTTTTTCTTTCACTAAAAAGGTCATAAAGTGGCCTAGCCTTATCGAATCGAAGCATGTAATAGTTCTTAGGAAATCTAACAAGCATATCTACGACATCCATGGTTTATTTTAGAATTTTTAAAAACGGCCAAAATGGGGGTTAAGTGAATTTCCTTGTTAATTTACGGATTTTACTCGTTTTTGACCCTTTTTCTTTCACTAAAACGGTCATAAAGTGGCCTAGCCTTATCGAATCGAAACATGTAATAGTTCCTAGGAAATCTAACAAGCATATCTACGACATCCATGGTTTATTTCAGAATTTTTTAAAATGGCCAAAATGGGGGTTAAGTGAATTTCCTTGTTAATTTATGGATTTTACTCGTTTTTGACCTTTTTCTTTCAATAAAAAGGTCATAAAGTGGCCTAGCCTTAACGAATCGAAGCATGTAATAGTTCCTAGGAAATCTAACAAGCATATCTACGACATCCATGGTTTATTTTAGAATTTTTTAAAAAGCCCAAAATGGGGGTTAAGTGAATTTTCTTGTTAATTTATGGATTTTACTCGTTTTTGACCTTTTTCTTTCACTAAAAAGGTCATAAAGTGGCCTAGCCTTATCAAATCGAAGCATGTAATAGTTATTAGGAAATCTAACAAGCATATCTACGACATCCATGGTTTATTTCAGAATTTTTTAAAAAGGCCAAAATGGGGGTTAAGTGATTTTCCTTGTTAATTTATGGATTTTACTCGTTTTTGACCTTTTTCTTTCACTAAAAAGGTCATAAAGTGGCATAGCCTTATCGAATCGACGCATGTAATAGTTCCTATGAAATCTAACAAGCATATATTCGAATTCCAAGGTTGATTTTATCATTTTCAAAAATGGACAAAATGAGGGTTAAGTGAATTTCGTTGTTAATTTACGGATTTTACTCGTTTTTGACCTTTTTTAATTCACTAAAATGGTCATAAAGTGGCCTAGCCTTATCGAATCGAAGCATGTAATAGTTCCTAGGAAATCTATCAAGCATATCTACGACATCCATGATTTATTTTAGAATTTTTAAAAACGGCCAGAATGGGGGTTAATTGAATTTCCTTGTTAATTTACGGATTTTACTCGTTTTTGACCATTTTTCTTTCACTAAAAAGGTCATAAAGTGGCCTAGCCTTATCGAATCGAAGCATGTAATAGTTCCTAGGAAATCTAACAAGCATATCTACGACATCCATGGTTTATTTTAGAATTTTTTAAAAAGGCCAAAATGGGGGTTAAGTGAATTTCCTTGTTAATATACGGATTTTACTCATTTTTGACCCTTTTTCTTTCACTAAAAAGGTCATAAAGTGGCCTAGCCTTATCGAATCAAAGCGTGTAATAGTTCCTATGAAATCTAACAAGCATATATTCGACTTCCAAGGTTGATTTTATCATTTTCAAACACGGACAAAATGAGGGTTAAGTGAATTTCCTTGTTAATTTACGGATTTTACTCGTTTTTGACCCTTTTTCTTTCACTAAAACGGTCATAAAGTGGCCTAGCCTTATCGAATCGAAACATGTAATAGTTCCTAGGAAATCTAACAAGCATATCTACGACATCCATGGTTTATTTCAGAATTTTTTAAAATGGCCAAAATGGGGGTTAAGTGAATTTCCTTGTTAATTTATGGATTTTACTCGTTTTTGACCTTTTTCTTTCACTAAAAAGGTCATAAAGTGGCCTAGCCTTAACGAATCGAAGCATGTAATAGTTCCTATGAAATCTAACAAGCATATATTCGAATTCCAAGGTTGATTTTATCCTTTTCAAAAATGGACAAAAGGAGGGTTAAGTGAATTTCCTTGTTAATTTACGGATTTTACTCGTTTTTGACCCTTTTTCTTTCACTAAAAAGGTCATAAAGTGGCCTAGCCTTATCGAATCGAAGCATGTAATAGTTCCTAGGAAATCTAACAAGCATATCTACGACATCCATGGTTTATTTTAGAATTTTTAAAAACGGCCAAAATGGGGGTTAAGTGAATTTCCTTGTTAATTTACGGATTTTACTCGTTTTTCACCCTTTTTCTTTCACTAAAAAGGTCATAAAGTGGCCTAGCCTTATCGAATCGAAGCATGTAATAGTTCCTAGGAAATCTAACAAGCATATCTACGACATCCATGGTTTATTTTAGAATTTTTTAAAAAGGCCAAAATGGGGGTTAAGTGAATTTCCTTGTTAATATACGTATTTTACTCATTTTTTACCCTTTTTCTTTCACTAAAAAGGTCATAAAGTGGCCTAGCCTTATCGAATCGAAGCATGTAATAGTTCTTAGGAAATCTAACAAGCATATCTACGACATCCATGGTTTATTTCAGAATTTTTTAAAAAGGCCAAAATGGGGGTTAAGTGAATTTCCTTGTTAATTTATGGATTTTACTCGTTTTTGACCTTTTTCTTTCACTAAAAAGGTCATAAAGTGGCATAGCCTTATCGAATCGACGCATGTAATAGTTACTATGAAATCTAACAAGCATATATTCGAATTCCAAGGTTGATTTTATCATTTTCAAAAATGGACAAAATGAGGGTTAAGTGAATTTCGTTGTTAATTTACGGATTTTACTCGTTTTTGACCTTTTTTAATTCACTAAAATGGTCATAAAGTGGCCTAGCCTTATCGAATCGAAGCATGTAATAGTTCCTAGGAAATCTATCAAGCATATCTACGACATCCATGATTTATTTTAGAATTTTTAAAAACGGCCAGAATGGGGGTTAATTGAATTTCCTTGTTAATTTACGGATTTTACTCGTTTTTGACCATTTTTCTTTCACTAAAAAGGTCATAAAGTGGCCTAGCCTTATCGAATCGAAGCATGTAATAGTTCCTAGGAAATCTAACAAGCATATCTACGACATCCATGGTTTATTTTAGAATTTTTTAAAAAGGCCAAAATGGGGGTTAAGTGAATTTCCTTGTTAATATACGGATTTTACTCATTTTTGACCCTTTTTCTTTCACTAAAAAGGTCATAAAGTGGCCTAGCCTTATCGAATCAAAGCGTGTAATAGTTCCTATGAAATCTAACAAGCATATATTCGACTTCCAAGGTTGATTTTATCATTTTCAAACACGGACAAAATGAGGGTTAAGTGAATTTCCTTGTTAATTTACGGATTTTACTCGTTTTTGACCCTTTTTCTTTCACTAAAACGGTCATAAAGTGGCCTAGCCTTATCGAATCGAAACATGTAATAGTTCCTAGGAAATCTAACAAGCATATCTACGACATCCATGGTTTATTTCAGAATTTTTTAAAATGGCCAAAATGGGGGTTAAGTGAATTTCCTTGTTAATTTATGGATTTTACTCGTTTTTGACCTTTTTCTTTCACTAAAAAGGTCATAAAGTGGCCTAGCCTTAACGAATCGAAGCATGTAATAGTTCCTATGAAATCTAACAAGCATATATTCGAATTCCAAGGTTGATTTTATCCTTTTCAAAAATGGACAAAAGGAGGGTTAAGTGAATTTCCTTGTTAATTTACGGATTTTACTCGTTTTTGACCCTTTTTCTTTCACTAAAAAGGTCATAAAGTGGCCTAGCCTTATCGAATCGAAGCATGTAATAGTTCCTAGGAAATCTAACAAGCATATCTACGACATCCATGGTTTATTTTAGAATTTTTAAAAACGGCCAAAATGGGGGTTAAGTGAATTTCCTTGTTAATTTACGGATTTTACTCGTTTTTCACCCTTTTTCTTTCACTAAAAAGGTCATAAAGTGGCCTAGCCTTTTCGAATCGAAGCATGTAATAGTTCCTAGGAAATCTAACAAGCATATCTACGACATCCATGGTTTATTTTAGAATTTTTTAAAAAGGCCAAAATGGGGGTTAAGTGAATTTCCTTGTTAATATACGTATTTTACTCATTTTTTACCCTTTTTCTTTCACTAAAAAGGTCATAAAGTGGCCTAGCCTTATCGAATCGAAGCATGTAATAGTTCTTAGGAAATCTAACAAGCATATCTACGACATCCATGGTTTATTTTAGAATTTTTAAAAACGGCCAAAATGGGGGTTAAGTGAATTTCCTTGTTAATTTACGGATTTTACTCGTTTTTGACCCTTTTTCTTTCACTAAAAAGGTCATAAAGTGGCCTAGCCTTATCGAATCGAAGCATGTAATAGTTCCTAGGAAATCTAACAAGCATATCTACGACATCCATGGTTTATTTTAGAATTTTTAAAAACGGCCAAAATGGGGGTTAAGTGAATTTCCATGTTAATTTACGGATTTTACTCGTTTTTGACCCTTTTCCTTTCACTAAAAAGGTCATAAAGTGGCCTAGCCTTATAGAATCGAAGCATGTAATAGTTCTTAGGAAATCTAACAAGCATATCTACGACATCCATGGTTTATTTTAGAATTTTTAAAAACGGCCAAAATGGGGGTTAAGTGAATTTCCTTGTTAATTTACGGATTTTACTCGTTTTTGACCCTTTTTCTTTCACTAAAAAGGTCATAAAGTGGCCTAGCCTTATCGAATCGAAGCATGTAATAGTTCCTAGGAAATCTAACAAGCATATCTACGACATCCATGGTTTATTTTAGAATTTTTAAAAACGGCCAAAATGGGGGTTAATTGAATTTCCTTGTTAATTTACGGATTTTACTCGTTTTTGACCCTTTTTCTTTCACTGAAAAGGTCATAAAGTGGCCTAGCCTTATCGAATCGAAGCATGTAATAGTTCATAGGAAATCTGACAAGCAGATCTACGACATCCATGGTTTATTTTAGAATTTTTAAAAAAGGCCAAAATGGGGGTTAAGTGAATTTCCTTGTTAATTTCCGGATTTCCTAGCCTTATCGAATCGAAGCATGTAATAGTTCATAGGAAATCTAACAAGCATATCTACGACATCCATGGTTTATTTTAGAATCTTTTAAAAAGGCCAAAATGGGGGTTAAGTGAATTTCCTTGTTAATATACGGATTTTACTCATTTTTGACCCTTTTTCTTTCACTAAAAAGGTCATAAAGTGGTCTAGCCTTATCGAATCGAAGCATGTAATAGTTCCTATGAAATCTAACAAGCATATATTCGAATTCCAAGGTTGATTTTATCATTTTCGAAAATGGACAAAATGAGGGTTAAGTGAATTTCCTTGTTAATTTACGGATTTTACTCGTTTTTGACCCTTTTTCTTTCACTAAAAAGGTCATAAAGTGGCCTAGCCTTATCGAATCGAAGCATATAATAGTTCCTAGGAAATCTAACAAGCATATCTACGACATCCATGGTTTATTTTAGAATTTTTTAAAAAGGCCAAAATGGGGGTTAAGTGAATTTCCTTGTTAATTTATGGATTTTACTCGTTTTTGACCTTTTTCTTTCACTAAAAAGGTCATAAAGTGGCCTAGCCTTATCAAATCGAAGCATGTAATAGTTCTTAGGAAATCTAGCAAGCATATCTACGACATCCATGGTTTATTTTAGAATTTTTTAAAAAGGCCAAAATGGGGGTTAAGTGAATTTCCTTGTTAATTTATGGATTTTACTCATTTTTGACCATTTTTCTTTCACTAAAAAGGTCATAAAGTGGCCTAGCCTTATCGAATCGAAGCATGTAATAGTTCCTAGGAAATCTAACAAGCATATCTACGACATCCATGGTTTATTTTAGAATTTTTTAAAAAGGCCAAAATGGGGGTTAAGTGAATTTTCTTGTTAATTTATGGATTTTACTCGTTTTTGACCTTTTTCTTTCACTAAAAAGGTCATAAAGTGGCCTAGTCTTATCAAATCGAAGCATGTAATAGTTCTTAGGAAATCTAACAAGCATATCTACGACATCCATGGTTTATTTCAGAATTTTTTAAAAAGGCCAAAATGGGGGTTAAGTGAATTTCCTTGTTAATTTATGGATTTTACTCGTTTTTGACCTTTTTCTTTCACTAAAAAGGTCATAAAGTGGCATAGCCTTATCGAATCGACGCATGTAATAGTTCCTATGAAATCTAACAAGCATATATTCGAATTCCAAGGTTGATTTTATCATTTTCAAAAATGGACAAAATGAGGGTTAAGTGAATTTCGTTGTTAATTTACGGATTTTACTCGTTTTTGACCCTTTTTCTTTCACTAAAAAGGTCATAAAGTGGCCTAGCCTTATCGAATCGAAGCATGTAATAGTTCCTAGGAAATCTAACAAGCATATCTACGACATCCATGGTTTATTTTAGAATTTTTAAAAACGGCCAAAATGGGGGTTAATTGAATTTCCTTGTTAATTTACGGATTTTACTCGTTTTTGACCCTTTTTCTTTCACTGAAAAGGTCATAAAGTGGCCTAGCCTTATCGAATCGAAGCATGTAATAGTTCATAGGAAATCTGACAAGCAGATCTACGACATCCATGGTTTATTTTAGAATTTTTAAAAAAGGCCAAAATGGGGGTTAAGTGAATTTCCTTGTTAATTTCCGGATTTCCTAGCCTTATCGAATCGAAGCATGTAATAGTTCATAGGAAATCTAACAAGCATATCTACGACATCCATGGTTTATTTTAGAATCTTTTAAAAAGGCCAAAATGGGGGTTAAGTGAATTTCCTTGTTAATATACGGATTTTACTCATTTTTGACCCTTTTTCTTTCACTAAAAAGGTCATAAAGTGGTCTAGCCTTATCGAATCGAAGCATGTAATAGTTCCTATGAAATCTAACAAGCATATATTCGAATTCCAAGGTTGATTTTATCATTTTCGAAAATGGACAAAATGAGGGTTAAGTGAATTTCCTTGTTAATTTACGGATTTTACTCGTTTTTGACCCTTTTTCTTTCACTAAAAAGGTCATAAAGTGGCCTAGCCTTATCGAATCGAAGCATATAATAGTTCCTAGGAAATCTAACAAGCATATCTACGACATCCATGGTTTATTTTAGAATTTTTTAAAAAGGCCAAAATGGGGGTTAAGTGAATTTCCTTGTTAATTTATGGATTTTACTCGTTTTTGACCTTTTTCTTTCACTAAAAAGGTCATAAAGTGGCCTAGCCTTATCAAATCGAAGCATGTAATAGTTCTTAGGAAATCTAGCAAGCATATCTACGACATCCATGGTTTATTTTAGAATTTTTTAAAAAGGCCAAAATGGGGGTTAAGTGAATTTCCTTGTTAATTTATGGATTTTACTCATTTTTGACCATTTTTCTTTCACTAAAAAGGTCATAAAGTGGCCTAGCCTTATCGAATCGAAGCATGTAATAGTTCCTAGGAAATCTAACAAGCATATCTACGACATCCATGGTTTATTTTAGAATTTTTTAAAAAGGCCAAAATGGGGGTTAAGTGAATTTTCTTGTTAATTTATGGATTTTACTCGTTTTTGACCTTTTTCTTTCACTAAAAAGGTCATAAAGTGGCCTAGTCTTATCAAATCGAAGCATGTAATAGTTCTTAGGAAATCTAACAAGCATATCTACGACATCCATGGTTTATTTCAGAATTTTTTAAAAAGGCCAAAATGGGGGTTAAGTGAATTTCCTTGTTAATTTATGGATTTTACTCGTTTTTGACCTTTTTCTTTCACTAAAAAGGTCATAAAGTGGCATAGCCTTATCGAATCGACGCATGTAATAGTTCCTATGAAATCTAACAAGCATATATTCGAATTCCAAGGTTGATTTTATCATTTTCAAAAATGGACAAAATGAGGGTTAAGTGAATTTCGTTGTTAATTTACGGATTTTACTCGTTTTTGACCTTTTTTAATTCACTAAAATGGTCATAAAGTGGCCTAGCCTTATCGAATCGAAGCATGTAATAGTTCCTAGGAAATCTATCAAGCATATCTACGACATCCATGGTTTATTTTAGAATTTTTAAAAACGGCCAGAATGGGGGTTAATTGAATTTCCTTGTTAATTTACGGATTTTACTCGTTTTTGACCATTTTTCTTTCACTAAAAAGGTCGTAAAGTGGCCTAGCCTTATCGAATCGAAGCATGTAATAGTTCCTAGGAAATCTAACAAGCATATCTACGACATCCATGGTTTATTTTAGAATTTTTTAAAAAGGCCAAAATGGGGGTTAAGTGAATTTCCTTGTTAATATACGGATTTTACTCATTTTTGACCCTTTTTCTTTCACTAAAAAGGTCATAAAGTGGCCTAGCCTTATCGAATCAAAGCGTGTAATAGTTCCTATGAAATCTAACAAGCATATATTCGACTTCCAAGGTTGATTTTATGATTTTCAAACACGGACAAAATGAGGGTTAAGTGAATTTCCTTGTTAATTTACGGATTTTACTCGTTTTTGACCCTTTTTCTTTCACTAAAACGGTCATAAAGTGGCCTAGCCTTATCGAATCGAAACATGTAATAGTTCCTAGGAAATCTAACAAGCATATCTACGACATCCATGGTTTATTTCAGAATTTTTTAAAATGGCCAAAATGGGGGTTAAGTGAATTTCCTTGTTAATTTATGGATTTTACTCGTTTTTGACCTTTTTCTTTCACTAAAAAGGTCATAAAGTGGTCTAGCCTTAACGAATCGAAGCATGTAATAGTTCCTATGAAATCTAACAAGCATATATTCGAATTCCAAGGTTGATTTTATCCTTTTCAAAAATGGACAAAAGGAGGGTTAAGTGAATTTCCTTGTTAATTTACGGATTTTACTCGTTTTTGACCCTTTTTCTTTCACTAAAAAGGTCATAAAGTGGCCTAGCCTTATCGAATCGAAGCATGTAATAGTTCCTAGGAAATCTAACAAGCATATCTACGACATCCATGATTTATTTTAGAATTTTTAAAAACGGCCAAAATGGGGGTTAAGTGAATTTCCTTGTTAATTTACGAATTTTACTCGTTTTTGACCCTTTTTCTTTCCCTAAAAAGGTCATAAAGTGGCCTAGCCTTATCGAATCGAAGCATGTAATAGTTCCTAGGAAATCTAACAAGCATATCTACGACATCCATGGTTTATTTTAGAATTTTTTAAAAAGGCCAAAATGGGGGTTAAGTGAATTTCCTTGTTAATTTACGGATTTTACTCGTTTTTGACCCTTTTTCTTTCACTAAAAAGGTCATAAAGTGGCCTAGCCTTATCGAATCGAAGCATGTAATAGTTCTTAGGAAATCTAACAAGCATATCTACGACATCCATGGTTTATTTTAGAATTTTTAAAAACGGCCAAAATGGGGGTTAAGTGAATTTCCTTGTTAATTTACGGATTTTACTCGTTTTTGACCCTTTTTCTTTCACTAAAAAGGTCATAAAGTGGCCTAGCCTTATCGAATCGAAGCATGTAATAGTTCCTAGGAAATCTAACAAGCATATCTACGACATCCATGGTTTATTTTAGAATTTTTAAAAACGGCCAAAATGGGGGTTAATTGAATTTCCTTGTTAATTTACGGATTTTACTCGTTTTTGACCCTTTTTCTTTCACTAAAAAGGTCATAAAGTGGCCTAGCCTTATCGAATCGAAGCATGTAATAGTTCCTAGGAAATCTAACAAGCATATCTACGACATCCATGGTTTATTTTAGAATTTTTAAAAAAGGCCAAAATGGGGGTTAAGTGAATTTCCTTGTTAATTTACGGATTTTACTCGTTTTTGACCCTTTTTCTTTCACTGAAAAGGTCATAAAGTGGCCTAGCCTTATCGAATCGAAGCATGTAATAATTCATAGGAAATCTAACAAGCATATCTACGACATCCATGGTTTATTTTAGAATTTTTTAAAAAGGCCAAAATGGGGGTTAAGTGAATTTCCTTGTTAATATACGGATTTTACTCATTTTTGACCCTTTTTCTTTCACTAAAAAGGTCATAAAGTGGCCTAGCCTTATCGAATCGAAGCATGTAATAGTTCCTATGAAATCTAACAAGCATATATTCAAATTCCAAGGTTGATTTTATCATTTTCGAAAATGGACAAAATGAGGGTTAAGTGAATTTCCTTGTTAATTTACGGATTTTACTCGTTTTTGACCCTTTTTCTTTCACTAAAAAGGTCATAAAGTGGCCTAGCCTTATCGAATCGAAGCATATAATAGTTCCTAGGAAATCTAACAAGCATATCTACGACATCCATGGTTTATTTTAGAATTTTTTAAAAAGGCCAAAATGGGGGTTAAGTGAATTTCCTTGTTAATTTATGGATTTTACTCGTTTTTGACCTTTTTTAATTCACTAAAATGGTCATAAAGTGGCCTAGCCTTATCGAATCGAAGCATGTAATAGTTCCTAGGAAATCTATCAAGCATATCTACGACATCCATGGTTTATTTTAGAATTTTTAAAAACGGCCAGAATGGGGGTTAATTGAATTTCCTTGTTAATTTACGGATTTTACTCGTTTTTGACCCTTTTTCTTTCACTAAAACGGTCATAAAGTGGCCTAGCCTTATCGAATCGAAACATGTAATAGTTCCTAGGAAATCTAACAAGCATATCTACGACATCCATGGTTTATTTCAGAATTTTTTAAAATGGCCAAAATGGGGGTTAAGTGAATTTCCTTGTTAATTTATGGATTTTACTCGTTTTTGACCTTTTTCTTTCACTAAGAAGGTCATAAAGTGGTCTAGCCTTAACGAATCGAAGCATGTAATAGTTCCTATGAAATCTAACAAGCATATATTCTAATTCCAAGGTTGATTTTATCCTTTTCAAAAATGGACAAAAGGAGGGTTAAGTGAATTTCCTTGTTAATTTACGGATTTTACTCGTTTTTGACCCTTTTTCTTTCACTAAAAAGGTCATAAAGTGGCCTAGCCTTATCGAATCGAAGCATGTAATAGTTCCTAGGAAATCTAACAAGCATATCTACGACATCCATGATTTATTTTAGAATTTTTAAAAACGGCCAAAATGGGGGTTAAGTGAATTTCCTTGTTAATTTACGGATTTTACTCGTTTTTGACCCTTTTTCTTTCCCTAAAAAGGTCATAAAGTGGCCTAGCCTTATCGAATCGAAGCATGTAATAGTTCCTAGGAAATCTAACAAGCATATCTACGACATCCATGGTTTATTTTAGAATTTTTTAAAAAGGCCAAAATGGGGGTTAAGTGAATTTCCTTGTTAATTTACGGATTTTACTCGTTTTTGACCCTTTTTCTTTCACTAAAAAGGTCATAAAGTGGCCTAGCCTTATCGAATCGAAGCATGTAATAGTTCTTAGGAAATCTAACAAGCATATCTACGACATCCATGGTTTATTTTAGAATTTTTAAAAACGGCCAAAATGGGGGTTAAGTGAATTTCCTTGTTAATTTACGGATTTTACTCGTTTTTGACCCTTTTTCTTTCACTAAAAAGGTCATAAAGTGGCCTAGCCTTATCGAATCGAAGCATGTAATAGTTCCTAGGAAATCTAACAAGCATATCTACGACATCCATGGTTTATTTTAGAATTTTTAAAAACGGCCAAAATGGGGGTTAATTGAATTTCCTTGTTAATTTACGGATTTTACTCGTTTTTGACCCTTTTTCTTTCACTAAAAAGGTCATAAAGTGGCCTAGCCTTATCGAATCGAAGCATGTAATAGTTCCTAGGAAATCTAACAAGCATATCTACGACATCCATGGTTTATTTTAGAATTTTTAAAAAAGGCCAAAATGGGGGTTAAGTGAATTTCCTTGTTAATTTACGGATTTTACTCGTTTTTGACCCTTTTTCTTTCACTGAAAAGGTCATAAAGTGGCCTAGCCTTATCGAATCGAAGCATGTAATAGTTCATAGGAAATCTAACTAGCATATCTACGACATCCATGGTTTATTTTAGAATTTTTTAAAAAGGCCAAAATGGGGGTTAAGTGAATTTCCTTGTTAATATACGGATTTTACTCATTTTTGACCCTTTTTCTTTCACTAAAAAGGTCATAAAGTGGCCTAGCCTTATCGAATCGAAGCATGTAATAGTTCCTATGAAATCTAACAAGCATATATTCAAATTCCAAGATTGATTTTATCATTTTCGAAAATGGACAAAATGAGGGTTAAGTGAATTTCCTTGTTAATTTACGGATTTTACTCGTTTTTGACCCTTTTTCTTTCACTAAAAAGGTCATAAAGTGGCCTAGCCTTATCGAATCGAAGCATATAATAGTTCCTAGGAAATCTAACAAGCATATCTACGACATCCATGGTTTATTTTAGAATTTTTTAAAAAGGCCAAAATGGGGGTTAAGTGAATTTCCTTGTTAATTTATGGATTTTACTCGTTTTTGACCTTTTTTAATTCACTAAAATGGTCATAAAGTGGCCTAGCCTTATCGAATCGAAGCATGTAATAGTTCCTAGGAAATCTATCAAGCATATCTACGACATCCATGGTTTATTTTAGAATTTTTAAAAACGGCCAGAATGGGGGTTAATTGAATTTCCTTGTTAATTTACGGATTTTACTCGTTTTTGACCATTTTTCTTTCACTAAAAAGGTCATAAAGTGGCCTAGCCTTATCGAATCGAAGCATGTAATAGTTCCTAGGAAATCTAACAAGCATATCTACGACATCCATGGTTTATTTTAGAATTTTTTAAAAAGGCCAAAATGGGGGTTAAGTGAATTTCCTTGTTAATATACGGATTTTACTCATTTTTGACCCTTTTTCTTTCACTAAAAAGGTCATAAAGTGGCCTAGCCTTATCGAATCAAAGCGTGTAATAGTTCCTATGAAATCTAACAAGCATATATTCGACTTCCAAGGTTGATTTTATCATTTTCAAACACGGACAAAATGAGGGTTAAGTGAATTTCCTTGTTAATTTACGGATTTTACTCGTTTTTGACCCTTTTTCTTTCACTAAAACGGTCATAAAGTGGCCTAGCCTTATCGAATCGAAACATGTAATAGTTCCTAGGAAATCTAACAAGCATATCTACGACATCCATGGTTTATTTCAGAATTTTTTAAAATGGCCAAAATGGGGGTTAAGTGAATTTCCTTGTTAATTTATGGATTTTACTCGTTTTTGACCTTTTTCTTTCACTAAAAAGGTCATAAAGTGGTCTAGCCTTAACGAATCGAAGCATGTAATAGTTCCTATGAAATCTAACAAGCATATATTCGAATTCCAAGGTTGATTTTATCCTTTTCAAAAATGGACAAAAGGAGGGTTAAGTGAATTTCCTTGTTAATTTACGGATTTTACTCGTTTTTGACCCTTTTTCTTTCACTAAAAAGGTCATAAAGTGGCCTAGCCTTATCGAATCGAAGCATGTAATAGTTCCTAGGAAATCTAACAAGCATATCTACGACATCCATGGTTTATTTTAGAATTTTTAAAAACGGCCAAAATGGGGGTTAAGTGAATTTCCTTGTTAATTTACGGATTTTACTCGTTTTTGACCCTTTTTCTTTCCCTAAAAAGGTCATAAAGTGGCCTAGCCTTATCGAATCGAAGCATGTAATAGTTCCTAGGAAATCTAACAAGCATATCTACGACATCCATGGTTTATTTTATAATTTTTTAAAAAGGCCAAAATGGGGGTTAAGTGAATTTCCTTGTTAATTTACGGATTTTACTCGTTTTTGACCCTTTTTCTTTCACTAAAAAGGTCATAAAGTGGCCTAGCCTTATCGAATCGAAGCATGTAATAGTTCTTAGGAAATCTAACAAGCATATCTACGACATCCATGGTTTATTTTAGAATTTTTAAAAACGGCCAAAATGGGGGTTAAGTGAATTTCCTTGTTAATTTACGGATTTTACTCGTTTTTGACCCTTTTTCTTTCACTAAAAAGGTCATAAAGTGGCCTAGCCTTATCGAATCGAAGCATGTAATAGTTCCTAGGAAATCTAACAAGCATATCTACGACATCCATGGTTTATTTTAGAATTTTTAAAAACGGCCAAAATGGGGGTTAATTGAATTTCCTTGTTAATTTACGGATTTTACTCGTTTTTGACCCTTTTTCTTTCACTAAAAAGGTCATAAAGTGGCCTAGCCTTATCGAATCGAAGCATGTAATAGTTCCTAGGAAATCTAACAAGCATATCTACGACATCCATGGTTTATTTTAGAATTTTTAAAAAAGGCCAAAATGGGGGTTAAGTGAATTTCCTTGTTAATTTACGGATTTTACTCGTTTTTGACCCTTTTTCTTTCACTGAAAAGGTCATAAAGTGGCCTAACCTTATCGAATCGAAGCATGTAATAGTTCATAGGAAATCTAACAAGCATATCTACGACATCCATGGTTTATTTTAGAATTTTTTAAAAAGGCCAAAATGGGGGTTAAGTGAATTTCCTTGTTAATATACGGATTTTACTCATTTTTGACCCTTTTTCTTTCACTAAAAAGGTCATAAAGTGGCCTAGCCTTATCGAATCGAAGCATGTAATAGTTCCTATGAAATCTAACAAGCATATATTCAAATTCCAAGGTTGATTTTATCATTTTCGAAAATGGACAAAATGAGGGTTAAGTGAATTTCCTTGTTAATTTACGGATTTTACTCGTTTTTGACCCTTTTTCTTTCACTAAAAAGGTCATAAAGTGGCCTAGCCTTATCGAATCGAAGCATATAATTGTTCCTAGGAAATCTAACAAGCATATCTACGACATCCATGGTTTATTTTAGAATTTTTTAAAAAGGCCAAAATGGGGGTTAAGTGAATTTCCTTGTTAATTTATGGATTTTACTCGTTTTTGACCTTTTTTAATTCACTAAAATGGTCATAAAGTGGCCTAGCCTTATCGAATCGAAGCATGTAATAGTTCCTAGGAAATCTATCAAGCATATCTACGACATCCATGGTTTATTTTAGAATTTTTAAAAACGGCCAGAATGGGGGTTAATTGAATTTCCTTGTTAATTTACGGATTTTACTCGTTTTTGACCATTTTTCTTTCACTAAAAAGGTCATAAAGTGGCCTAGCCTTATCGAATCGAAGCATGTAATAGTTCATAGGAAATCTAACAAGCATATCTACGACATCCATGGTTTATTTTAGAATTTTTTAAAAAGGCCAAAATGGGGGTTAAGTGAATTTCCTTGTTAATATACGGATTTTACTCATTTTTGACCCTTTTTCTTTCACTAAAAAGGTCATAAAGTGGCCTAGCCTTATCGAATCGAAGCATGTAATAGTTCCTCTGAAATCTAACAAGCATATATTCAAATTCCAAGGTTGATTTTATCATTTTCGAAAATGGACAAAATGAGGGTTAAGTGAATTTCCTTGTTAATTTACGGATTTTACTCGTTTTTGACCCTTTTTCTTTCACTAAAAAGGTCATAAAGTGGCCTAGCCTTATCGAATCGAAGCATATAATAGTTCCTAGGAAATCTAACAAGCATATCTACGACATCCATGGTTTATTTTAGAATTTTTAAAAACGGCCAAAATGGGGGTTAAGTGAATTTCCTTGTTAATTTACGGATTTTACTCGTTTTTGACCCTTTTTCTTTCACTAAAAAGGTCATAAAGTGGCCTAGCCTTATCGAATCGAAGCATGTAATAGTTCCTAGGAAATCTAACAAGCATATCTACGACATCCATGGTTTAATTTAGAATTTTTAAAAACGGCCAAAATGGGGGTTAATTGAATTTCCTTGTTAATTTACGGATTTTACTCGTTTTTGACCCTTTTTCTTTCACTAAAAAGGTCATAAAGTGGCCTAGCCTTATCGAATCGAAGCATGTAATAGTTCCTAGGAAATCTAACAAGCATATCTACGACATCCATGGTTTATTTTAGAATTTTTAAAAAAGGCCAAAATGGGGGTTAAGTGAATTTCCTTGTTAATTTACGGATTTTACTCGTTTTTGACCCTTTTTCTTTCACTGAAAAGGTCAAAAAGTGGCCTAGCCTTATCGAATCGAAGCATGTAATAGTTCATAGGAAATCTAACAAGCATATCTACGACATCCATGGTTTATTTTAGAAGTCTTTAAAAAGGCCAAAATGGGGGTTAAGTGAATTTCCTTGTTAATATACGGATTTTACTCATTTTTGACCCTTTTTCTTTCACTAAAAAGGTCATAAAGTGGCCTAGCCTTATCGAATCGAAGCATGTAATAGTTCCTATGAAATCTAACAAGCATATATTCGAATTCCAAGGTTGATTTTATCATTTTCGAAAATGGACAAAATGAGGGTTAAGTGAATTTCCTTGTTAATTTACGGATTTTACTCGTTTTTGACCCTTTTTCTTTCACTAAAAAGGTCATAAAGTGGCCTAGCCTTATCGAATCGAAGCATATAATAGTTCCTAGGAAATCTAACAAGCATATCTACGACATCCATGGTTTATTTTAGAATTTTTTAAAAAGGCCAAAATGGGGGTTAAGTGAATTTCCTTGTTAATTTATGGATTTTACTCGTTTTTGACCCTTTTTCTTTCACTAAAAAGGTCATAAAGTGGCCTAGCCTTATCGAATCGAAGCATGTAATAGTTCCTAGGAAATCTAACAAGCATATCTACGACATCCATGGTTTATTTTAGAAGTTTTTAAAAAGGCCAAAATGGGGGTTAAGTGAATTTCCTTGTTAATTTACGGATTTTACTCGTTTTTGACCCTTTTTCTTTCACTAAAAAGGTCATAAAGTGGCCTAGCCTTATCGAATCGAAGCATGTAATAGTTCTTAGGAAATCTAACAAGCATATCTACGACATCCATGGTTTATTTCAGAATTTTTAAAAACGGCCAAAATGGGGGTTAAGTGAATTTCCTTGTTAATTTACGGATTTTACTCGTTTTTGACCCTTTTTCTTTCACTAAAAAGGTCATAAAGTGGCCTAGCCTTATCGAATCGAAGCATGTAATAGTTCCTAGGAAATCTAACAAGCATATCTACGACATCCATGGTTTATTTTAGAATTTTAAAAAACGGCCAAAATGGGGGTTAATTGAATTTCCTTGTTAATTTACGGATTTTACTCGTTTTTGACCCTTTTTCTTTCACTAAAAAGGTCATAAAGTGGCCTAGCCTTATCGAATCGAAGCATGTAATAGTTCCTAGGAAATCTAACAAGCATATCTACGACATCCATGGTTTAATTTAGAATTTTTAAAAACGGCCAAAATGCGGGTTAATTGAATTTCCTTGTTAATTTACGGATTTTACTCGTTTTTGACCCTTTTTCTTTCACTAAAAAGGTCATAAAGTGGCCTAGCCTTATCGAATCGAAGCATGTAATAGTTCCTAGGAAATCTAACAAGCATATCTATGACATCCATGGTTTATTTTAGAATTTTTAAAAAAGGCCAAAATGGGGGTTAAGTGAATTTCCTTGTTAATTTACGGATTTTACTCGTTTTTGACCCTTTTTCTTTCACTGAAAAGGTCATAAAGTGGCCTAGCCTTATCGAATCGAAGCATGTAATAGTTCATAGGAAATCTAACAAGCATATCTACGACATCCATGGTTTATTTTAGAAGTCTTTAAAAAGGCCAAAATGGGGGTTAAGTGAATTTCCTTGTTAATATACGGATTTTACTCATTTTTGACCCTTTTTCTTTCACTAAAAAGGTCATAAAGTGGCCTAGCCTTATCGAATCGAAGCATGTAATAGTTCCTATGAAATCTAACAAGCATATATTCGAATTCCAAGGTTGATTTTATCATTTTCGAAAATGGACAAAATGAGGGTTAAGTGAATTTCCTTGTTAATTTACGGATTTTACTCGTTTTTGACCCTTTTTCTTTCACTAAAAAGGTCATAAAGTGGCCTAGCCTTATCGAATCGAAGCATATAATAGTTCCTAGGAAATCTAACAAGCATATCTACGACATCCATGGTTTATTTTAGAATTTTTTAAAAAGGCCAAAATGGGGGTTAAGTGAATTTCCTTGTTAATTTATGGATTTTACTCGTTTTTGACCCTTTTTCTTTCACTAAAAAGGTCATAAAGTGGCCTAGCCTTATCGAATCGAAGCATGTAATAGTTCCTAGGAAATCTAACAAGCATATCTACGACATCCATGGTTTATTTTAGAAGTTTTTAAAAAGGCCAAAATGGGGGTTAAGTGAATTTCCTTGTTAATTTACGGATTTTACTCGTTTTTGACCCTTTTTCTTTCACTAAAAAGGTCATAAAGTGGCCTAGCCTTATCGAATCGAAGCATGTAATAGTTCTTAGGAAATCTAACAAGCATATCTACGACATCCATGGTTTATTTCAGAATTTTTAAAAACGGCCAAAATGGGGGTTAAGTGAATTTCCTTGTTAATTTACGGATTTTACTCGTTTTTGACCCTTTTTCTTTCACTAAAAAGGTCATAAAGTGGCCTAGCCTTATCGAATCGAAGCATGTAATAGTTCCTAGGAAATCTAACAAGCATATCTACGACATCCATGGTTTATTTTAGAATTTTTAAAAACGGCCAAAATGGGGGTTAATTGAATTTCCTTGTTAATTTACGGATTTTACTCGTTTTTGACCCTTTTTCTTTCACTAAAAAGGTCATAAAGTGGCCTAGCCTTATCGAATCGAAGCATGTAATAGTTCCTAGGAAATCTAACAAGCATATCTACGACATCCATGGTTTATTTTAGAATTTTTAAAAAAGGCCAAAATGGGGGTTAAGTGAATTTCCTTGTTAATTTACGGATTTTACTCGTTTTTGACCCTTTTTCTTTCACTGAAAAGGTCATAAAGTGGCCTAGCCTTATCGAATCGAAGCATGTAATAGTTCATAGGAAATCTAACAAGCATATCTACGACATCCATGGTTTATTTTAGAATTTTTTAAAAAGGCCAAAATGGGGGTTAAGTGAATTTCCTTGTTAATATACGGATTTTACTCATTTTTGACCCTTTTTCTTTCACTAAAAAGGTCATAAAGTGGCCTAGCCTTATCGAATCGAAGCATGTAATAGTTCCTATGAAATCTAACAAGCATATATTCGAATTCCAAGGTTGATTTTATCATTTTCGAAAATGGACAAAATGAGGGTTAAGTGAATTTCCTTGTTAATTTACGGATTTTACTCGTTTTTGACCCTTTTTCTTTCACTAAAAAGGTCATAAAGTGGCCTAGCCTTATCGAATCGAAGCATATAATAGTTCCTAGGAAATCTAACAAGCATATCTACGACATCCATGGTTTATTTTAGAATTTTTTAAAAAGGCCAAAATGGGGGTTAAGTGAATTTCCTTGTTAATTTATGGATTTTACTCGTTTTTGACCCTTTTTCTTTCACTAAAAAGGTCATAAAGTGGCCTAGCCTTATCGAATCGAAGCATGTAATAGTTCCTAGGAAATCTAACAAGCATATCTACGACATCCATGGTTTATTTTAGAATTTTATAAAAAGGCCAAAATGGGGGTTAAGTGAATTTCCTTGTTAATATACGGATTTTACTCATTTTTGACCCTTTTTCTTTCACTAAAAAGGTCATAAAGTGGCCTAGCCTTATCGAATCGAAACATGTAATAGTTCTTAGGAAATCTAACAAGCATATCTACGACATCCATGGTTTATTTTAGAATTTTTAAAAACGGCCAAAATGGGGGTTAAGTGAATTTCCTTGTTAATTTACGGATTTTACTCGTTTTTGACCCTTTTTCTTTCACAAAAAAGGTCATAAAGTGGCCTTGCCTTATCGAATCGAAGCATGTAATAGTTCCTAGGAAATCTAACAAGCATATCTACGACATCCATGGTTTATTTTAGAATTT
Organism: Medicago sativa; assembly: GCF_051527215.1. Taxonomy (NCBI): domain Eukaryota; kingdom Viridiplantae; phylum Streptophyta; class Magnoliopsida; order Fabales; family Fabaceae; genus Medicago; species Medicago sativa. The sequence goes on along the minus strand of NC_140749.1, from coordinate 25,263,505 downwards.
TTAAAAACGGCCAAAATGGGGGCTAAGTGAATTTCCTTGTTAATTTACGGATTTTACTGGTTTTTGGCCCTTTTTCTTTCACTAAAAAGGTCATAAAGTGGCCTAGCCTTATCGAATCGAAGCATGTAATAGTTCCTAGGAAATCTAAAAAGCATATCTACGACACCCATGGTTTATTTTAGAATTTTTAAAAACGGCCAAAATGGGGGTTAAGTGAATTTCCTTGTTAATTTACGGATTTTACTCGTTTTTGACCCTTTTTCTTTCACTGAAAAGGTCATAAAGTGGCCTAGCCTTATCGAATCGAAGCATGTAATAGTTCATAGGAAATCTAACAAGCATATCTACGACATCCATGGTTTATTTTAGAATTTTTTAAAAAGGCCAAAATGGGGGTTAAGTGAATTTCCTTGTTAATTTATGGATTTTACTCGTTTTTGACCTTTTTCTTTCACTAAAAAGGTCATAAAGTGGTTTAGCCTTAACGAATCGAAGCATGTAATAGTTCCTATGAAATCTAACAAGCATATATTCGAATTCCAGGGTTGATTTTATCCTTTTCAAAAATGGACAAAAGGAGGGTTAAGTGAATTTCCTTGTTAATTTACGGATTTTACTCGTTTTTGACCCTTTTTCTTTCACTAAAAAGGTCATAAAGTGGCCTAGCCTTATCGAATCGAAGCATGTAATAGTTCCTAGGAAATCTAACAAGCATATCTACGACATCCATGGTTTATTTTAGAATTTTTAAAAACGGCCAAAATGGGGGTTAAGTGAATTTCCTTGTTAATTTACGGATTTTACTCGTTTTTGACCCTTTTTCGTTCCCTAAAAAGGTCATAAAGTGGCCTAGCCTTATCGAATCGAAGCATGTAATAGTTCCTAGGAAATCTAACAAGCATATCTACGACATCCATGGTTTATTTTAGAATTTTTTAAAAAGGCCAAAATGGGGGTTAAGTGAATTTCCTTGTTAATTTACGGATTTTACTCGTTTTTGACCCTTTTTCTTTCACTAAAAAGGTCATAAAGTGGCCTAGCCTTATCGAATCGAAGCATGTAATAGTTCTTAGGAAATCTAACAAGCATATCTACGACATCCATGGTTTATTTTAGAATTTTTAAAAACGGCCAAAATGGGGGTTAAGTGAATTTCCTTGTTAATTTACGGATTTTACTCGTTTTTGACCCTTTTTCTTTCACTAAAAAGGTCATAAAGTGGCCTAGCCTTATCGAATCGAAGCATGTAATAGTTCCTTGGAAATCTAACAAGCATATCTACGACATCCATGGTTTATTTTAGAATTTTTAAAAACGGCCAAAATGGGGGTTAATTGAATTTCCTTGTTAATTTACGGATTTTACTCGTTTTTGACCCTTTTTCTTTCACTAAAAAGGTCATAAAGTGGCCTAGCCTTATCGAATCGAAGCATGTAATAGTTCCTAGGAAATCTAACAAGCATATCTACGACATCCATGGTTTATTTTAGAATTTTTAAAAAAGGCCAAAATGGGGGTTAAGTGAATTTCCTTGTTAATTTACGGATTTTACTCGTTTTTGACCCTTTTTCTTTCACTGAAAAGGTCATAAAGTGGCCTAGCCTTATCGAATCGAAGCATGTAATAGTTCATAGGAAATCTAACAAGCATATCTACGACATCCATGGTTTATTTTAGAATTTTTTAAAAAGGCCAAAATGGGGGTTAAGTGAATTTCCTTGTTAATATACGGATTTTACTCATTTTTGACCCTTTTTCTTTCACTAAAAAGGTCATAAAGTGGCCTAGCCTTATCGAATCGAAGCATGTAATAGTTCCTATGAAATCTAACAAGCATATATTCGAATTCCAAGGTTGATTTTATCATTTTCGAAAATGGACAAAATGAGGGTTAAGTGAATTTCCTTGTTAATTTACGGATTTTACTCGTTTTTGACCCTTTTTCTTTCACTAAAAAGGTCATAAAGTGGCCTAGCCTTATCGAATCGAAGCATGTAATAGTTCCTAGGAAATCTAACAAGCATATCTACGACATCCATGGTTTATTTTAGAATTTTTTAAAAAGGCCAAAATGGGGGTTAAGTGAATTTCCTTGTTAATTTATGGATTTTACTCGTTTTTGACCCTTTTTCTTTCACTAAAAAGGTCATAAAGTGGCCTAGCCTTATCGAATCGAAGCATGTAATAGTTCCTAGGAAATCTAACAAGCATATCTACGACATCCATGGTTTATTTTAGAATTTTTTAAAAAGGCCAAAATGGGGGTTAAGTGAATTTCCTTGTTAATATACGGATTTTACTCATTTTTGACCCTTTTTCTTTCACTAAAAAGGTCATAAAGTGGCCTAGCCTTATCGAATCGAAGCATGAAATAGTTCTTAGGAAATCTAACAAGCATATCTCCGACATCCATGGTTTATTTTAGAATTTTTAAAAACGGCCAAAATGGGGGTTAAGTGAATTTCCTTGTTAATTTACGGATTTTACTCGTTTTTGACCCTTTTTCTTTCACTAAAAAGGTCATAAAGTGGCCTTGCCTTATCGAATCGAAGCATGTAATAGTTCCTAGGAAATCTAACAAGCATATCTACGACATCCATGGTTTATTTTAGAATTTTTAAAAACGGCCAAAATGGGGGTTAAGTGAATTTCCTTGTTAATTTACAGATTTTACTGGTTTTTGGCCCTTTTTCTTTCACTAAAAAGGTCATAAAGTGGCCTAGCCTTATCGAATCGAAGCATGTAATAGTTCTTAGGAAATCTAACAAGCATATCTACAAAATCCCTGGTTTATTTTAGAATTTTTAAAAACGGCCAAAATGGGGGTTAAGTGAATTTCCTTGTTAATTTACGGATTTTACTCGTTTTTGACCCTTTTTCATTCACTAAAAATGTCATAAAGTGGCCTAGCCTTATCGAATCGAAGCATGTAATAGTTCATAGGAAATCTAACAAGCATATCTACGACATCCATGGTTTATTTTAGAATTTTTTAAAAAGGCCAAAATGGGGGTTAAGTGAATTTCCTTGTTAATATACGGATTTTACTCATTTTTGACCCTTTTTCTTTCACTAAAAAGGTCATAAAGTGGCCTAGCCTTATCGAATCGAAGCATGTAATAGTTCCTATGAAATCTAACAAGCATATATTCGAATTCCAAGGTTGATTTTATCATTTTCGAAAATGGACAAAATGAGGGTTAAGTGAATTTCCTTGTTAATTTACGGATTTTACTCGTTTTTGACCCTTTTTCTTTCACTAAAAAGGTCATAAAGTGGCCTAGCCTTATCGAATCGAAGCATATAATAGTTCCTAGGAAATCTAACAAGCATATCTACGACATCCATGGTTTATTTTAGAATTTTTTAAAAAGGCCAAAATGGGGGTTAAGTGAATTTCCTTGTTAATTTATGGATTTTACTCGTTTTTGACCCTTTTTCTTTCACTAAAAAGGTCATAAAGTGGCCTAGCCTTATCGAATCGAAGCATGTAATAGTTCCTAGGAAATCTAACAAGCATATCTACGACATCCATGGTTTATTTTAGAATTTTTTAAAAAGGCCAAAATGGGGGTTAAGTGAATTTCCTTGTTAATTTATGGATTTTACTCGTTTTTGACCCTTTTTCTTTCACTAAAAAGGTCATAAAGTGGCCTAGCCTTATCGAATCGAAGCATGTAATAGTTCTTAGGAAATCTAACAAGCATATCTACGACATCCATGGTTTATTTTAGAATTTTTAAAAACGGCCAAAATGGGGGTTAAGTGAATTTCCTTGTTAATTTACGGATTTTACTCTTTTTTGACCCTTTTTCTTTCACTAAAAAGGTCATAAAGTGGCCTTGCCTTATCGAATCGAAGCATGTAATAGTTCCTAGGAAATCTAACAAGCATATCTACGACATCCATGGTTTATTTTAGAATTTTTAAAAACGGCCAAAATGGGGGTTAAGTGAATTTCCTTGTTAATTTACGGATTTTACTGGTTTTTGGCCCTTTTTCTTTCACTAAAAAGGTCATAAAGTGGCCTAGCCTTATCGAATCGAAGCATGTAATAGTTCTTAGGAAATCTAACAAGCATATCTACAAAATCCATGGTTTATTTTAGAATTTTTAAAAACGGCCAAAATGGGGGTTAAGTGAATTTCCTTGTTAATTTACGGATTTTACTCGTTTTTGACCCTTTTTCATTCACTAAAAATGTCATAAAGTGGCCTAGCCTTATCGAATCGAAGCATGTAATAGTTCCTAGGAAATCTAACAAGCATATCTAAGACATCCATGGTTTATTTTAGAATTTTTAAAAACGGCCAAAATGGGGGTTAATTGAATTTCCTTATTAATTTACGGATTTTACTCGTTTTTGACCCTTTTTCTTTCACTAAAAAGGTCATAAAGTGGCATAGCCTTATCGAATCGAAGCATGTAATAGTTCCTAGGAAATCTAACAAGCATATCTACGACACCCATGGTTTATTTTAGAATTTTTAAAAACGGCCAAAATGGGGGTTAAGTGAATTTCCTTGTTAATTTACGGATTTTACTCGCTTTTGACCCTTTTTCTTTCACTGAAAAGGTCATAAAGTGGCCTAGCCTTATTGAATCGAAGCATGTAATAGTTCATAGGAAATCTAACAAGCATATCTACGACATCCATGGTTTATTTTAGAATTTTTTAAAAAGGCCAAAATGGGGGTTAAGTGAATTTCCTTGTTAATATACGGATTTTACTCATTTTTGACCCTTTTTTCTTTCACTAAAAAGGTCATAAAGTGGCCTAGCCTTATCGAATCGAAACATGTAATAGTTCCTATGAAATCTAACAAGCATATATTCGAATTCCAAGGTTGATTTTATCATTTTCGAAAATGGACAAAATGAGGGTTAAGTGAATTTCCTTGTTAATTTACGGATTTTACTGGTTTTTGGCCCTTTTTCTTTCACTAAAAAGGTCATAAAGTGGCCCAGCCTTATCGAATCGAAGCATGTAATAGTTCTTAGGAAATCTAACAAGCATATCTACAAAATCCATGGTTTATTTTAGAATTTTTAAAAACGGCCAAAATGGGGGTTAAGTGAATTTCCTTGTTAATTTACGGATTTCACTCGTTTTTGACCCTTTTTCTTTCACTAAAAAGGTCATAAAGTGGCCTAGCCTTATCGAATCGAAGCATATAATAGTTCCTAGGAAATCTAACAAGCATATCTACGACATCCATGGTTTATTTTAGAATTTTTTAAAAAGGCCAAAATGGGGGTTAAGTGAATTTCCTTGTTAATTTATGGATTTTACTCGTTTTTGACCCTTTTTCTTTCGCTAAAAAGGTCATAAAGTGGCCTAGCCTTATCGAATCGAAGCATGTAATAGTTCCTAGGAAATCTAACAAGCATATCTACGACATCCATGGTTTATTTTAGAATTTTTTAAAAAGGCCAAAATGGGGGTTAAGTGAATTTCCTTGTTAATATACGGATTTTACTCATTTTTGACCCTTTTTCTTTCACTAAAAAGGTCATAAAGTGGCCTAGCCTTATCGAATCGAAGCATGTAATAGTTCTTAGGAAATCCAACAAGCATATCTACGACATCCATGGTTTATTTTAGAATTTTTAAAAACGGCCAAAATGGGGGTTAAGTGAATTTCCTTGTTAATTTACGGATTTTACTCTTTTTTGACCCTTTTTCTTTCACTAAAAAGGTCATAAAGTGGCCTTGCCTTATCGAATCGAAGCATGTAATAGTTCCTAGGAAATCTAACAAGCATATCTACGACATCCATGGTTTATTTTAGAATTTTTAAAAACGGCCAAAATGGGGGTTAAGTGAATTTCCTTGTTAATTTACGGATTTTACTGGTTTTTGGCCCTTTTTCTTTCACTAAAAAGGTCATAAAGTGGCCTAGCCTTATGTAATCGAAGCATGTAATAGTTCTTAGGAAATCTAACAAGCATATCTACAAAATCCATGGTTTATTTTAGAATTTTTAAAAACGGCCAAAATGGGGGTTAAGTGAATTTCCTTGTTAATTTACGGATTTTACTCGTTTTTGACCCTTTTTCATTCACTAAAAATGTCATAAAGTGGCCTAGCCTTATCGAATCGAAGCATGTAATAGTTCCTAGGAAATCTAACAAGCATATCTAAGACATCCATGGTTTATTTTAGAATTTTTAAAAACGGCCAAAATGGGGGTTAATTGAATTTCCTTATTAATTTACGGATTTTACTCGTTTTTGACCCTTTTTCTTTCACTAAAAAGGTCATAAAGTGGCATAGCCTTATCGAATCGAAGCATGTAATAGTTCCTAGGAAATCTAACAAGCATATCTACGACACCCATGGTTTATTTTAGAATTTTTAAAAACGGCCAAAATGGGGGTTAAGTGAATTTCCTTGTTAATTTACGGATTTTACTCGTTTTTGACCCTTTTTCTTTCACTGAAAAGGTCATAAAGTGGCCTAGCCTTATTGAATCGAAGCATGTAATAGTTCATAGGAAATCTAACAAGCATATCTACGACATCCATGGTTTATTTTAGAATTTTTTAAAAAGGCCAAAATGGGGGTTAAGTGAATTTCCTTGTTAATATACGGATTTTACTCATTTTTGACCCTTTTTTCTTTCACTAAAAAGGTCATAAAGTGGCCTAGCCTTATCGAATCGAAACATGTAATAGTTCCTATGAAATCTAACAAGCATATATTCGAATTCCAAGGTTGATTTTATCATTTTCGAAAATGGACAAAATGAGGGTTAAGTGAATTTCCTTGTTAATTTACGGATTTTACTGGTTTTTGGCCCTTTTTCTTTCACTAAAAAGGTCATAAAGTGGCCCAGCCTTATCGAATCGAAGCATGTAATAGTTCTTAGGAAATCTAACAAGCATATCTACAAAATCCATGGTTTATTTTAGAATTTTTAAAAACGGCCAAAATGGGGGTTAAGTGAATTTCCTTGTTAATTTACGGATTTCACTCGTTTTTGACCCTTTTTCTTTCACTAAAAAGGTCATAAAGTGGCCTAGCCTTATCGAATCGAAGCATATAATAGTTCCTAGGAAATCTAACAAGCATATCTACGACATCCATGGTTTATTTTAGAATTTTTTAAAAAGGCCAAAATGGGGGTTAAGTGAATTTCCTTGTTAATTTATGGATTTTACTCGTTTTTGACCCTTTTTCTTTCACTAAAAAGGTCATAAAGTGGCCTAGCCTTATCGAATCGAAGCATGTAATAGTTCCTAGGAAATCTAACAAGCATATCTACGACATCCATGGTTTATTTTAGAATTTTTTAAAAAGGCCAAAATGGGGGTTAAGTGAATTTCCTTGTTAATATACGGATTTTACTCATTTTTGACCCTTTTTCTTTCACTAAAAAGGTCATAAAGTGGCCTAGCCTTATCGAATCGAAGCATGTAATAGTTCTTAGGAAATCTAACAAGCATATCTACGACATCCATGGTTTATTTTAGAATTTTTAAAAACGGCCAAAATGGGGGTTAAGTGAATTTCCTTGTTAATTTACGGATTTTACTCGTTTTTGACCCTTTTTCTTTCACTAAAAAGGTCATAAAGTGACCTTGCCTTATCGAATCGAAGCATGTAATAGTTCCTAGGAAATCTAACAAGCATATTTACGACATCCATGATTTATTTTAGAATTTTTAAAAACGGCCAAAATGGGGGTTAAGTGAATTTCCTTGTTAATTTACGGATTTTACTGGTTTTTGGCCCTTTTTCTTTCACTAAAAAGGTCAGAAAGTGGCCTAGCCTTATCGAATCGAAGCATGTAATAGTTCTTAGGAAATCTAACAAGCATATCTACAAAATCCATGGTTTATTTTAGAATTTTTAAAAACGGCCAAAATGGGGGTTAAGTGAATTTCCTTGTTAATTTACGGATTTTACTCGTTTTTGACCCTTTTTCATTCACTAAAAATGTCATAAAGTGGCCTAGCCTTATCGAATCGAAGCATGTAATAGTTCCTAGGAAATCTAACAAGCATATCTAAGACATCCATGGTTTATTTTAGAATTTTTAAAAACGGCCAAAATGGGGGTTAATTGAATTTCCTTGTTAATTTACGGATTTTACTCGTTTTTGACCCTTTTTCTTTCACTAAAAAGGTCATAAAGTGGCATAGCCTTATCGAATCGAAGCATGTAATAGTTCCTAGGAAATCTAACAAGCATATCTACGACACCCATGGTTTATTTTAGAATTTTTAAAAACGGCCAAAATGGGGGTTAAGTGAATTTCCTTGTTAATTTACGGATTTTACTCGTTTTTGACCCTTTTTCTTTCACTGAAAAGGTCATAAAGTGGCCTAGCCTTATTGAATCGAAGCATGTAATAGTTCATAGGAAATCTAACAAGCATATCTACGACATCCATGGTTTATTTTAGAATTTTTTAAAAAGGCCAAAATGGAGGTTAAGTGAATTTCCTTGTTAATATACGGATTTTACTCATTTTTGACCCTTTTTCTTTCACTAAAAAGGTCATAAAGTGGCCTAGCCTTATCGAATCGAAACATGTAATAGTTCCTAGGAAATCTAACAAGCATATCTACGACATCCATGGTTTATTTTAGAATTTTTAAAAACGGCCAAAATGGGGGTTAATTGAATTTCCTTGTTAATTTACGGATTTTACTCGTTTTTGACCCTTTTTCTTTCACTAAAAAGGTCATAAAGTGGCCTAGCCTTATCGAATCGAAGCATGTAATAGTTCCTAGGAAATCTAACAAGCATATCTACGACATCCATGGTTTATTTTAGAATTTTTAAAAACGGCCAAAATGGGGGTTAAGTGAATTTCCTTGTTAATTTACGGATTTTACTCGTTTTTGACCCTTTTTCTTTCTCTGAAAAGGTCATAAAGTGGCCTAGCCTTATCGAATCGAAGCATGTAATAGTTCATAGGAAATCTAACAAGCATATCTACGACATCCATGGTTTATTTTAGAATTTTTTAAAATGGCCAAAATGGGGGTTAAGTGAATTTCCTTGTTAATATACGGATTTTACTCATTTTTGACCCTTTTTCTTTCACTAAAAAGGTCATAAAGTGGCGTAGCCTTATCGAATCGAAGCATGTAATAGTTCCTATGAAATCTGACAAGCATATATTCGAATTCCAAGGTTGATTTTATCATTTTCAAAAATGGATAAAATGAGGGTTAAGTGAATTTCCTTGTTAATTTACGGATTTTACTCGTTTTTGACCCTTTTTCTTTCACTGAAAAGGTCATAAAGTGGCCTAGCCTTATCGAATCGAAGCATGTAATAGTTCATAGGAAATCTAACAAGCATATCTACGACATCCATGGTTTATTTTAGAATTTTTTAAAAAGGCCAAAATGGGGGTTAAGTGAATTTCCTTGTTAATATACGGATTTTACTCATTTTTGACCCTTTTTCTTTCACTAAAAAGGTCATAAAGTGGCCTAGCCTTATCGAATCGAAGCATGTAATAGTTCCTATGAAATCTAACAAGCATATATTCGAATTCCAAGGTTGATTTTATCATTTTCGAAAATGGACAAAATGAGGGTTAAGTGAATTTCCTTGTTAATTTACGGATTTTACTCGTTTTTGACCCTTTTTCTTTCACTAAAAAGGTCATAAAGTGGCCTAGCCTTATCGAATCGAAGCATATAATAGTTCCTAGGAAATCTAACAAGCATATCTACGACATCCATGGTTTATTTTAGAATTTTTTAAAAAGGCCAAAATGGGGGTTAAGTGAATTTCCTTGTTAATTTACGGATTTTACTCGTTTTTGACCCTTTTTCTTTCACTAAAAAGGTCATAAAGTGGCCTAGCCTTATCGAATCGAAGCATGTAATAGTTCCTAGGAAATCTAACAAGCATATCTACGACATCCATGGTTTATTTTAGAATTTTTTAAAAAGGCCAAAATGGGGGTTAAGTGAATTTCCTTGTTAATTTACGGATTTTACTCGTTTTTGACCCTTTTTCTTTCACTAAAAAGGTCATAAAGTGGCCTAGCCTTATCGAATCGAAGCATATAATAGTTCCTAGGAAATCTAACAAGCATATCTACGACATCCATGGTTTATTTTAGAATTTTTTAAAAAGGCCAAAATGGGGGTTAAGTGAATTTCCTTGTTAATTTATGGATTTTACTCGTTTTTGACCCTTTTTCTTTCACTAAAAAGGTCATAAAGTGGCCTAGCCTTATCGAATCGAAGCATGTAATAGTTCCTAGGAAATCTAACAAGCATATCTACGACATCCATGGTTTATTTTAGAATTTTTTAAAAAGGCCAAAATGGGGGTTAAGTGAATTTCCTTGTTAATATACGGATTTTACTCATTTTTGACCCTTTTTCTTTCACTAAAAAGGTCATAAAGTGGCCTAGCCTTATCGAATCGAAGCATGTAATAGTTCTTAGGAAATCTAACAAGCATATCTACGACATCCATGGTTTATTTTAGAATTTTTAAAAACGGCCAAAATGGGGGTTAAGTGAATTTCCTTGTTAATTTACGGATTTTACTCGTTTTTGACCCTTTTTCTTTCACTAAAAAGGTCATAAAGTGGCCTTGCCTTATCGAATCGAAGCATGTAATAGTTCCTAGGAAATCTAACAAGCATATCTACGACATCCATGGTTTATTTTAGAATTTTTAAAAACGGCCAAAATGGGGGTTAAGTGAATTTCCTTGTTAATTTACGGATTTTACTGGTTTTTGGCCCTTTTTCTTTCACTAAAAAAGTCATAAAGTGGCCTAGCCTTATCGAATCGAAGCATGTAATAGTTCTTAGGAAATCTAACAAGCATATCTACAAAATCCATGGTTTATTTTAGAATTTTTAAAAACGGCCAAAATGGGGGTTAAGTGAATTTCCTTGTTAATTTACGGATTTTACTCGTTTTTGACCCTTTTTCATTCACTAAAAATGTCATAAAGTGGCCTAGCCTTATCGAATCGAAGCATGTAATAGTTCCTAGGAAATCTAACAAGCATATCTAAGACATCCATGGTTTATTTTAGAATTTTTAAAAACGGCCAAAATGGGGGTTAATTGAATTTCCTTATTAATTTACGGATTTTACTCGTTTTTGACCCTTTTTCTTTCACTAAAAAGGTCATAAAGTGGCATAGCCTTATCGAATCGAAGCATGTAATAGTTCCTAGGAAATTTAACAAGCATATCTACGACACCCATGGTTTATTTTAGAATTTTTAAAAACGGCCAAAATGGGGGTTAAGTGAATTTCCTTGTTAATATACGGATTTTACTCATTTTTGACCCTTTTTCTTTCACTAAAAAGGTCATAAAGTGGCCTAGCCTTATCGAATCGAAACATGTAATAGTTCCTATGAAATCTAACAAGCATATATTCGAATTCCAAGGTTGATTTTATCATTTTCGAAAATGGACAAAATGAGGGTTAAGTGAATTTCCTTGTTAATTTACGGATTTTACTCGTTTTTGACCCTTTTTCTTTCACTAAAAAGGTCATAAAGTGGCCTAGCCTTATCGAATCGAAGCATGTAATAGTTCCTAGGAAATCTAACAAGCATATCTACGACATCCATGGTTTATTTTAGAATTTTTAAAAACGGCCAAAATGGGGGTTAATTGAATTTCCTTGTTAATTTACGGATTTTACTCATTTTTGACCTTTTTTCTTTCACTAAAAAGGTCATAAAGTGGCCTAGCCTTATCGAATCGAAGCATGTAATAGTTCCTATGAAATCTAACAAGCATATATTCGAATTCCAAGGTTGATTTTATCATTTTCGAAAATGGACAAAATGAGGGTTAAGTGAATTTCCTTGTTAATTTACGGATTTTACTCGTTTTTGACCCTTTTTCTTTCACTAAAAAGGTCATAAAGTGGCCTAGCCTTATCGAATCGAAGCATGTAATAGTTCCTAGGAAATCTAACAAGCATATCTACGACATCCATGGTTTATTTTAGAATTTTTTAAAAAGGCCAAAATGGGGGTTAAGTGAATTTCCTTGTTAATTTACGGATTTTACTCGTTTTTGACCCTTTTTCTTTCACTAAAAAGGTCATAAAGTGGCCTAGCCTTATCGAATCGAAGCATATAATAGTTCCTAGGAAATCTAACAAGCATATCTACGACATCCATGGTTTATTTTAGAATTTTTTAAAAAGGCCAAAATGGGGGTTAAGTGAATTTCCTTGTTAATTTATGGATTTTACTCGTTTTTGACCCTTTTTCTTTCACTAAAAAGGTCATAAAGTGGCCTAGCCATATCGAATCGAAGCATGTAATAGTTCCTAGGAAATCTAACAAGCATATCTACGACATCCATGGTTTATTTTAGAATTTTTTAAAAAGGCCAAAATGGGGGTTAAATGAATTTCCTTGTTAATATACGGATTTTACTCATTTTTGACCCTTTTTCTTTCACTAAAAAGGTCATAAAGTGGCCTAGCCTTATCGAATCGAAGCATGTAATAGTTCTTAGGAAATCTAACAAGCATATCTACGACATCCATGGTTTATTTTAGAATTTTTAAAAACGGCCAAAATGGGGGTTAAGTGAATTTCCTTGTTAATTTACGGATTTTACTCGTTTTTGACCCTTTTTCTTTCACTAAAAAGGTCATAAAGTGGCCTTGCCTTATCGAATCGAAGCATGTAATAGTTCCTAGGAAATCTAACAAGCATATCTACGACATCCATGGTTTATTTTAGAATTTTTAAAAACGGCCAAAATGGGGGTTAAGTGAATTTCCTTGTTAATTTACGGATTTTACTGGTTTTTGGCCCTTTTTCTTTCACTAAAAAAGTCATAAAGTGGCCTAGCCTTATCGAATCGAAGCATGTAATAGTTCTTAGGAAATCTAACAAGCATATCTACAAAATCCATGGTTTATTTTAGAATTTTTAAAAACGGCCAAAATGGGGGTTAAGTGAATTTCCTTGTTAATTTACGGATTTTACTCGTTTTTGACCCTTTTTCATTCACTAAAAATGTCATAAAGTGGCCTAGCCTTATCGAATCGAAGCATGTAATAGTTCCTAGGAAATCTAACAAGCATATCTAAGACATCCATGGTTTATTTTAGAATTTTTAAAAACGGCCAAAATGGGGGTTAATTGAATTTCCTTATTAATTTACGGATTTTACTCGTTTTTGACCTTTTTTCTTTCACTAAAAAGGTCATAAAGTGGCATAGCCTTATCGAATCGAAGCATGTAATAGTTCCTAGGAAATCTAACAAGCATATCTACGACACCCATGGTTTATTTTAGAATTTTTAAAAACGGCCAAAATGGGGGTTAAGTGAATTTCCTTGTTAATATACGGATTTTACTCATTTTTGACCCTTTTTCTTTCACTAAAAAGGTCATAAAGTGGCCTAGCCTTATCGAATCGAAACATGTAATAGTTCCTATGAAATCTAACAAGCATATATTCGAATTCCAAGGTTGATTTTATCATTTTCGAAAATGGACAAAATGAGGGTTAAGTGAATTTCCTTGTTAATTTACGGATTTTACTCGTTTTTGACCCTTTTTCTTTCACTAAAAAGGTCATAAAGTGGCCTAGCCTTATCGAATCGAAGCATGTAATAGTTCCTAGGAAATCTAACAAGCATATCTACGACATCCATGGTTTATTTTAGAATTTTTAAAAACGGCCAAAATGGGGGTTAATTGAATTTCCTTGTTAATTTACGGATTTTACTCGTTTTTGACCCTTTTTCTTTCACTAAAAAGGTCATAAAGTGGCCTAGCCTTATCGAATCGAAGCATGTAATAGTTCATAGGAAATCTAACAAGCATATCTACGACATCCATGGTTTATTTTAGAATTTTTTAAAAAGGCCAAAATGGGGGTTAAGTGAATTTCCTTGTTGATTTACGGATTTTACTCGTTTTTGACCCTTTTTCTTTCACTTAAAAGGTCATAAAGTGGCCTAGCCTTATCGAATCGAAGCATGTAATAGTTCCTAGGAAATCTAACAAGCATATCTACGACATCCATGGTTTATTTTAGAATTTTTTAAAATGGCCAAAATGGGGGTTAAGTGAATTTCCTTGTTAATTTATGGATTTTACTCGTTTTTGACCCTTTTTCTTTCACTAAAAAGGTCATAAAGTGGCCTAGCCTTATCGAATCGAAGCATGTAATAGTTCCTAGGAAATCTAACTAGCATATCTACGACATCCATGGTTTATTTTAGAATTTTTAAAAACGGCCAAAATGGGGGTTAATTGAATTTCCTTGTTAATTTACGGATTTTACTCGTTTTTGACCCTTTTTCTTTCACTAAAAAGGTCATAAAGTGGTCTAGCCTTATCGAATCGAAGCATGTAATAGTTCCTAGGAAATCTAACAAGCATATCTACGACATCCATGGTTTATTTTAGAATTTTTAAAAACGGCCAAAATGGGGGTTAAGTGAATTTCCTTGTTAATTTACGGATTTTACTCGTTTTTGACCCTTTTTCTTTCACTTAAAAGGTCATAAAGTGGCCTAGCCTTATCGAATCGAAGCATGTAATAGTTCCTAGGAAATCTAACAAGCATATCTACGACATCCATGGTTTATTTTAGAATTTTTTAAAATGGCCAAAATGGGGGTTAAGTGAATTTCCTTGTTAATTTACGGATTTTACTCGTTTTTGACCCTTTTTCTTTCACTAAAAAGGTCATAAAGTGGCCTAGCCTTATCGAATCGAAGCATGTAATAGTTCATAGGAAATCTAACAAGCATATCTACGACATCCATGGTTTATTTTAGAATTTTTTAAAAATGCCAAAATGGGGGTTAAGTGAATTTCCTTGTTAATATACGGATTTTACTCATTTTTGACCCTTTTTCTTTCACTAAAAAGGTCATAAAGTGGCCTAGCCTTATCGAATCGAAACATGTAATAGTTCCTATGAAATCTAACAAGCATATATTCGAATTCCAAGGTTGATTTTATCATTTTCGAAAATGGACAAAATGAGGGTTAAGTGAATTTCCTTGTTAATTTACGGATTTTACTCGTTTTTGACCCTTTTTCTTTCACTAAAAAGGTCATAAAGTGGCCTAGCCTTATCGAATCGAAGCATGTAATAGTTCCTAGGAAATCTAACAAGCATATCTACGACATCCATGGTTTATTTTAGAATTTTTAAAAACGGCCAAAATGGGGGTTAATTGAATTTCCTTGTTAATTTACGGATTTTACTCGTTTTTGACCCTTTTTCTTTCACTAAAAAGGTCATAAAGTGGCCTAGCCTTATCGAATCGAAGCATGTAATAGTTCCTAGGAAATCTAACAAGCATATCTACGACATCCATGGTTTATTTTAGAATTTTTAATAACGGCCAAAATGGGGGTTAAGTGAATTTCCTTGTTAATTTACGGATTTTACTCGTTTTTGACCCTTTTTCTTTCACTGAAAAGGTCATAAAGTGGCCTAGCCTTATCGAATCGAAGCATGTAATAGTTCATAGGAAATCTAACAAGCATATCTACGACATCCATGGTTTATTTTAGAATTTTTTAAAAAGGCCAAAATGGGGGTTATGTGAATTTCCTTGTTGATTTACGGATTTTACTCGTTTTTGACCCTTTTTCTTTCACTTAAAAGGTCATAAAGTGGCCTAGCCTTATCGAATCGAAGCATGTAATAGTTGCTAGGAAATCTAACAAGCATATCTACGACATCCATGGTTTATTTTAGAATTTTTTAAAATGGCCAAAATGGGGGTTAAGTGAATTTCCTTGTTAATTTATGGATTTTACTCGTTTTTGACCCTTTTTCTTTCACTAAAAAGGTCATAAAGTGGCCTAGCCTTATCGAATCGAAGCATGTAATAGTTCCTAGGAAATCTAACAAGCATATCTACGACATCCATGGTTTATTTTAGAATTTTTAAAAACGGCCAAAATGGGGGTTAAGTGAATTTCCTTGTTAATATACGGATTTTACTCATTTTTGACCCTTTTTCTTTCACTAAAAAGGTCATAACGTGGCCTAGCCTTATCGAATCGAAGCATGTAATAGTTCCTATGAAATCTGACAAGCATATATTCGAATTCCAAGGTTGATTTTATCATTTTCGAAAATGGATAAAAGGAGGGTTAAGTGAATTTCCTTGTTAATTTACGGATTTTACTCGTTTTTGACCCTTTTTCTTTCACTAAAAAGGTCATAAAGTGGCCTAGCCTTATCGAATCGAAGCATGTAATAGTTCCTAGGAAATCTAACAAGCATATCTACGACATCCATGGTTTATTTTAGAATTTTTAAAAACGGCCAAAATGGGGGTTAATTGAATTTCCTTGTTAATTTACGGATTTTACTCGTTTTTGACCCTTTTTCTTTCACTAAAAAGGTCATAAAGTGGCCTAGCCTTATCGAATCGAAGCATGTAATAGTTCCTAGGAAATCTAACAAGCATATCTACGACATCCATGGTTTATTTTAGAATTTTTAAAACGGCCAAAATGGGGGTTAAGTGAATTTCCTTGTTAATTTACGGATTTTACTCGTTTTTGACCCTTTTTCTTTCACTGAAAAGGTCATAAAGTGGCCTAGCCTTATCGAATCGAAGCATGTAATAGTTCATAGGAAATCTAACAAGCATATCTACGACATCCATGGTTTATTTTAGAATTTTTTAAAAAGGCCAAAATGGGGGTTAAGTGAATTTCCTTGTTGATTTACGGATTTTACTCGTTTTTGACCCTTTTTCTTTCACTTAAAAGGTCATAAAGTGGCCTAGCCTTATCGAATCGAAGCATGTAATAGTTGCTAGGAAATCTAACAAGCATATCTACGACATCCATGGTTTATTTTAGAATTTTTTAAAATGGCCAAAATGGGGGTTAAGTGAATTTCCTTGTTAATTTATGGATTTTACTCGTTTTTGACCCTTTTTCTTTCACTAAAAAGGTCATAAAGTGGCCTAGCCTTATCGAATCGAAGCATGTAATAGTTCCTAGGAAATCTAACAAGCATATCTACGACATCCATGGTTTATTTTAGAATTTTTAAAAACGGCCAAAATGGGGGTTAAGTGAATTTCCTTGTTAATTTACGGATTTTACTGGTTTTTGGCCCTTTTTCTTTCACTAAAAAGGTCATAAAGTGGCCTAGCCTTATCGAATCGAAGCATGTAATAGTTCCTATGAAATCTGACAAGCATATATTCGAATTCCAAGGTTGATTTTATCATTTTCGAAAATGGATAAAATGAGGGTTAAGTGAATTTCCTTGTTAATTTACGGATTTTACTCGTTTTTGACCCTTTTTCTTTCACTGAAAAGGTCATAAAGTGGCCTAGCCTTATCGAATCGAAGCATGTAATAGTTCATAGGAAATCTAACAAGCATATCTACGACATCCATGGTTTATTTTAGAATTTTTTAAAAACGGCCAAAATGGGGGTTAAGTGAATTTCCTTGTTAATATACGGATTTTACTCATTTTTGACCCTTTTTCTTTCACTAAAAAGTCATAAAGTGGCCTAGCCTTATCGAATCGAAGCATGTAATAGTTCCTATGAAATCTGACAAGCATATATTCGAATTCCAAGGTTGATTTTATCATTTTCGAAAATGGATAAAATGAGGGTTAAGTGAATTTCCTTGTTAATTTACGGATTTTACTCGTTTTTGACCCTTTTTCTTTCACTGAAAAGGTCATAAAGTGGCCTAGCCTTATCGAATCGAAGCATGTAATAGTTCATAGGAAATCTAACAAGCATATCTACGACATCCATGGTTTATTTTAGAATTTTTTAAAAAGGCCAAAATGGGGGTTAAGTGAATTTCCTTGTTAATATACGGATTTTACTCATTTTTGACCCTTTTTCTTTCACTAAAAAGTCATAAAGTGGCCTAGCCTTATCGAATCGAAGCATGTAATAGTTCCTATGAAATCTGACAAGCATATATTCGAATTCCAAGGTTGATTTTATCATTTTCGAAAATGGACAAAATGAGGGTTAAGTGAATTTCCTTGTTAATTTACGGATTTTACTCGTTTTTGACCCTTTTTCTTTCACTAAAAAGGTCATAAAGTGGCCTAGCCTTATCGAATCGAAGCATGTAATAGTTCCTAGGAAATCTAACAAGCATATCTACGACATCCATGGTTTATTTTAGAATTTTTAAAAACGGCCAAAATGGGGGTTAATTGAATTTCCTTGTTAATTTACGGATTTTACTCGTTTTTGACCCTTTTTCTTTCACTAAAAAGGTCATAAAGTGGCCTAGCCTTATCGAATCGAAGCATGTAATAGTTCCTAGGAAATCTAACAAGCATATCTACGACATCCATGGTTTATTTTAGAATTTTTAATAACGGCCAAAATGGGGGTTAAGTGAATTTCCTTGTTAATTTACGGATTTTACTCGTTTTTGACCCTTTTTCTTTCACTGAAAAGGTCATAAAGTGGCCTAGCCTTATCGAATCGAAGCATGTAATAGTTCATAGGAAATCTAACAAGCATATCTACGACATCCATGGTTTATTTTAGAATTTTTTAAAAAGGCCAAAATGGGGGTTAAGTGAATTTCCTTGTTGATTTACGGATTTTACTCGTTTTTGACCCTTTTTCTTTCACTTAAAAGGTCATAAAGTGGCCTAGCCTTATCGAATCGAAGCATGTAATAGTTGCTAGGAAATCTAACAAGCATATCTACGACATCCATGGTTTATTTTAGAATTTTTTAAAATGGCCAAAATGGGGGTTAAGTGAATTTCCTTGTTAATTTATGGATTTTACTCGTTTTTGACCCTTTTTCTTTCACTAAAAAGGTCATAAAGTGGCCTAGCCTTATCGAATCGAAGCATGTAATAGTTCCTAGGAAATCTAACAAGCATATCTACGACATCCATGGTTTATTTTAGAATTTTTAAAAACGGCCAAAATGGGGGTTAAGTGAATTTCCTTGTTAATATACGGATTTTACTCATTTTTGACCCTTTTTCTTTCACTAAAAAGGTCATAAAGTGGCCTAGCCTTATCGAATCGAAGCATGTAATAGTTCCTATGAAATCTGACAAGCATATATTCGAATTCCAAGGTTGATTTTATCATTTTCGAAAATGGATAAAAGGAGGGTTAAGTGAATTTCCTTGTTAATTTACGGATTTTACTCGTTTTTGACCCTTTTTCTTTCACTAAAAAGGTCATAAAGTGGCCTAGCCTTATCGAATCGAAGCATGTAATAGTTCCTAGGAAATCTAACAAGCATATCTACGACATCCATGGTTTATTTTAGAATTTTTAAAAACGGCCAAAATGGGGGTTAATTGAATTTCCTTGTTAATTTACGGATTTTACTCGTTTTTGACCCTTTTTCTTTCACTAAAAAGGTCATAAAGTGGCCTAGCCTTATCGAATCGAAGCATGTAATAGTTCCTAGGAAATCTAACAAGCATATCTACGACATCCATGGTTTATTTTAGAATTTTTAAAACGGCCAAAATGGGGGTTAAGTGAATTTCCTTGTTAATTTACGGATTTTACTCGTTTTTGACCCTTTTTCTTTCACTGAAAAGGTCATAAAGTGGCCTAGCCTTATCGAATCGAAGCATGTAATAGTTCATAGGAAATCTAACAAGCATATCTACGACATCCATGGTTTATTTTAGAATTTTTTAAAAAGGCCAAAATGGGGGTTAAGTGAATTTCCTTGTTGATTTACGGATTTTACTCGTTTTTGACCCTTTTTCTTTCACTTAAAAGGTCATAAAGTGGCCTAGCCTTATCGAATCGAAGCATGTAATAGTTGCTAGGAAATCTAACAAGCATATCTACGACATCCATGGTTTATTTTAGAATTTTTTAAAATGGCCAAAATGGGGGTTAAGTGAATTTCCTTGTTAATTTATGGATTTTACTCGTTTTTGACCCTTTTTCTTTCACTAAAAAGGTCATAAAGTGGCCTAGCCTTATCGAATCGAAGCATGTAATAGTTCCTAGGAAATCTAACAAGCATATCTACGACATCCATGGTTTATTTTAGAATTTTTAAAAACGGCCAAAATGGGGGTTAAGTGAATTTCCTTGTTAATTTACGGATTTTACTGGTTTTTGGCCCTTTTTCTTTCACTAAAAAGGTCATAAAGTGGCCTAGCCTTATCGAATCGAAGCATGTAATAGTTCCTATGAAATCTGACAAGCATATATTCGAATTCCAAGGTTGATTTTATCATTTTCGAAAATGGATAAAATGAGGGTTAAGTGAATTTCCTTGTTAATTTACGGATTTTACTCGTTTTTGACCCTTTTTCTTTCACTGAAAAGGTCATAAAGTGGCCTAGCCTTATCGAATCGAAGCATGTAATAGTTCATAGGAAATCTAACAAGCATATCTACGACATCCATGGTTTATTTTAGAATTTTTTAAAAACGGCCAAAATGGGGGTTAAGTGAATTTCCTTGTTAATATACGGATTTTACTCATTTTTGACCCTTTTTCTTTCACTAAAAAGTCATAAAGTGGCCTAGCCTTATCGAATCGAAGCATGTAATAGTTCCTATGAAATCTGACAAGCATATATTCGAATTCCAAGGTTGATTTTATCATTTTCGAAAATGGATAAAATGAGGGTTAAGTGAATTTCCTTGTTAATTTACGGATTTTACTCGTTTTTGACCCTTTTTCTTTCACTGAAAAGGTCATAAAGTGGCCTAGCCTTATCGAATCGAAGCATGTAATAGTTCATAGGAAATCTAACAAGCATATCTACGACATCCATGGTTTATTTTAGAATTTTTTAAAAAGGCCAAAATGGGGGTTAAGTGAATTTCCTTGTTAATATACGGATTTTACTCATTTTTGACCCTTTTTCTTTCACTAAAAAGGTCATAAAGTGGCCTAGCCTTATCGAATCGAAGCATGTAATAGTTCCTAGGAAATCTAACAAGCATATCTACGACATCCATGGTTTATTTTAGAATTTTTAAAAACGGCCAAAATGGGGGTTAATTGAATTTCCTTGTTAATTTACGGATTTTACTCGTTTTTGACCCTTTTTCTTTCACTAAAAAGGTCATAAAGTGGCCTAGCCTTATCGAATCGAAGCATGTAATAGTTCCTAGGAAATCTAACAAGCATATCTACGACATCCATGGTTTATTTTAGAATTTTTAAAAACGGCCAAAATGGGGGTTAAGTGAATTTCCTTGTTAATTTACGGATTTTACTCGTTTTTGACCCTTTTTCTTTCACTGAAAAGGTCATAAAGTGGCCTAGCCTTATCGAATCGAAGCATGTAATAGTTCATAGGAAATCTAACAAGCATATCTACGACATCCATGGTTTATTTTAGAATTTTTTAAAAAGGCCAAAATGGGGGTTAAGTGAATTTCCTTGTTGATTTACGGATTTTACTCGTTTTTGACCCTTTTTCTTTCACTTAAAAGGTCATAAAGTGGCCTAGCCTTATCGAATCGAAGCATGTAATAGTTGCTAGGAAATCTAACAAGCATATCTACGACATCCATGGTTTATTTTAGAATTTTTTAAAATGGCCAAAATGGGGGTTAAGTGAATTTCCTTGTTAATTTAAGGATTTTACTCGTTTTTGACCCTTTTTCTTTCACTAAAAAGGTCATAAAGTGGCCTAGCCTTATCGAATCGAAGCATGTAATAGTTCCTAGGAAATCTAACAAGCATATCTACGACATCCATGGTTTATTTTAGAATTTTTAAAAACGGCCAAAATGGGGGTTAAGTGAATTTCCTTGTTAATATACGGATTTTACTCATTTTTGACCCTTTTTCTTTCACTAAAAAGGTCATAAAGTGGCCTAGCCTTATCGAATCTAAGCATGTAATAGTTCCTATGAAATCTGACAAGCATATATTCGAATTCCAAGGTTGATTTTATCATTTTCGAAAATGGATAAAATGAGGGTTAAGTGAATTTCCTTGTTAATTTACGGATTTTACTCGTTTTTGACCCTTTTTCTTTCACTGAAAAGGTCATAAAGTGGCCTAGCCTTATCGAATCGAAGCATGTAATAGTTCATAGGAAATCTAACAAGCATATCTACGACATCCATGGTTTATTTTAGAATTTTTTAAAAAGGCCAAAATGGGGGTTAAGTGAATTTCCTTGTTAATATACGGATTTTACTCATTTTTGACCCTTTTTCTTTCACTAAAAAGGTCATAAAGTGGCCTAGCCTTATCGAATCGAAGCATGTAATAGTTCCTATGAAATCTAACAAGCATATATTCGAATTCCAAGGTTGATTTTATCATTTTCGAAAATGGACAAAATGAGGGTTAAGTGAATTTCCTTGTTAATTTACGGATTTTACTCGTTTTTGACCCTTTTTCTTTCACTAAAAAGGTCATAAAGTGGCCTAGCCTTATCGAATCGAAGCATATAATAGTTCCTAGGAAATCTAACAAGCATATCTTCGACATCCATGGTTTATTTTAGAATTTTTTAAAAAGGCCAAAATGGGGGTTAAGTGAATTTCCTTGTTAATTTACGGATTTTACTCGTTTTTGACCCTTTTTCTTTCACTAAAAAGGTCATAAAGTGTCCTAGCCTTATCGAATCGAAGCATGTAATAGTTCCTAGGAAATCTAACAAGCATATCTACGACATCCATGGTTTATTTTAGAATTTTTTAAAAAGGCCAAAATGGGGGTTAAGTGAATTTCCTTGTTAATTTACGGATTTTACTCGTTTTTGACCCTTTTTCTTTCACTAAAAAGGTCATAAAGTGGCCTAGCCTTATCGAATCGAAGCATGTAATAGTTCTAAGGAAATCTAACAAGCATATCTACGACATCCATGGTTTATTTTAGAATTTTTAAAAACGGCCAAAATGGGGGTTAAGTGAATTTCCTTGTTAATTTACGGATTTTACTCGTTTTTGACCCTTTTTCTTTCACTAAAAAGGTCATAAAGTGGCCTAGCCTTATCGAATCGAAGCATGTAATAGTTCCTAGGAAATCTAACAAGCATATCTACGACATCCATGGTTTATTTTAGAATTTTTAAAAACGGCCAAAATGGGGGATAATTGAATTTCCTTGTTAATTTACGGATTTTACTCGTTTTTGACCCTTTTTCTTTCACTAAAAAGGTCATAAAGTGGCCTAGCCTTATCGAATCGAAGCATGTAATAGTTCCTATGAAATCTAACAAGCATATATTCGAATTCCAAGGTTGATTTTATCATTTTCGAAAATGGACAAAATGAGGGTTAAGTGAATTTCCTTGTTAATTTACGGATTTTACTCGTTTTTGACCCTTTTTCTTTCACTAAAAAGGTCATAAAGTGGCCTAGCCTTATCGAATCGAAGCATGTAATAGTTCCTAGGAAATCTAACAAGCATATCTACGACATCCATGGTTTATTTTAGAATTTTTAAAAACGGCCAAAATGGGGGTTAATTGAATTTCCTTGTTAATTTACGGATTTTACTCGTTTTTGACCCTTTTTCTTTCACTAAAAAGGTCATAAAGTGGCCTAGCCTTATCGAATCGAAGCATGTAATAGTTCCTATGAAATCTAACAAGCATATATTCGAATTCCAAGGTTGATTTTATCATTTTCGAAAGTGGACAAAATGAGGGTTAAGTGAATTTCCTTGTTAATTTACGGATTTTACTCGTTTTTGACCCTTTTTCTTTCACTAAAAAGGTCATAAAGTGGCCTAGCCTTATCGAATCGAAGCATGTAATAGTTCCTATGAAATCTAACAAGCATATATTCGAATTCCAAGGTTGATTTTATCATTTTCGAAAATGGACAAAATGAGGGTTAAGTGAATTTCCTTGTTAATTTACGGATTTTACTCGTTTTTGACCCTTTTTCTTTCACTAAAAAGGTCATAAAGTGGCCTAGCCTTATCGAATCGAAGCATGTAATAGTTCCTAGGAAATCTAACAAGCATATCTACGACATCCATGGTTTATTTTAGAATTTTTAAAAACGGCCAAAATGGGGGTTAAGTGAATTTCCTTGTTAATTTACGGATTTTACTCGTTTTTGACCCTTTTTCTTTCACTGAAAAGGTCATAAAGTGGCCTAGCCTTATCGAATCGAAGCATGTAATAGTTCATAGGAAATCTAACAAGCATATCTACGACATCCATGGTTTATTTTAGAATTTTTTAAAAAGGCCAAAATGGGGGTTAAGTGAATTTCCTTGTTGATTTACGGATTTTACTCGTTTTTGACCCTTTTTCTTTCACTAAAAAGGTCATAAAGTGGCCTAGCCTTATCGAATCGAAGCATGTAATAGTTCCTAGGAAATCTAACAAGCATATCTACGACATCCATGGTTTATTTTAGAATTTTTTAAAAAGGCCAAAATGGGGGTTAAGTGAATTTCCTTGTTAATATACGGATTTTACTCATTTTTGACCCTTTTTCTTTCACTAAAAAGGTCATAAAGTGGCCTAGCCTTATCGAATCGAAGCATGTAATAGTTCTTAGGAAATCTAACAAGCATATCTACGACATCCATGGTTTATTTTAGAATTTTTAAAAACGGCCAAAATGGGGGTTAAGTGAATTTCCTTGTTAATTTACGGATTTTACTCGTTTTTGACCCTTTTTCTTTCACTAAAAAGGTCATAAAGTGGCCTTGCCTTATCGAATCGAAGCATGTAATAGTTCCTAGGAAATCTAACAAGCATATCTACGACATCCATGGTTTATTTTAGAATTTTTAAAAACGGCCAAAATGGGGGTTAAGTGAATTTCCTTGTTAATTTACGGATTTTACTGGTTTTTGGCCCTTTTTCTTTCACTAAAAAGGTCATAAAGTGGCCTAGCCTTATCGAATCGAAGCATGTAATAGTTCCTATGAAATCTGACAAGCATATATTCGAATTCCAAGGTTGATTTTATCATTTTCGAAAATGGATAAAATGAGGGTTAAGTGAATTTCCTTGTTAATTTACGGATTTTACTCGTTTTTGACCCTTTTTCTTTCACTGAAAAGGTCATAAAGTGGCCTAGCCTTATCGAATCGAAGCATGTAATAGTTCATAGGAAATCTAACAAGCATATCTACGACATCCATGGTTTATTTTAGAATTTTTTAAAAAGGCCAAAATGGGGGTTAAGTGAATTTCCTTGTTAATATACGGATTTTACTCATTTTTGACCCTTTTTCTTTCACTAAAAAGGTCATAAAGTGGCCTAGCCTTATCGAATCGAAGCATGTAATAGTTCCTATGAAATCTAACAAGCATATATTCGAATTCCAAGGTTGATTTTATCATTTTCGAAAATGGACAAAATGAGGGTTAAGTGAATTTCCTTGTTAATTTACGGATTTTACTCGTTTTTGACCCTTTTTCTTTCACTAAAAAGGTCATAAAGTGGCCTAGCCTTATCGAATCGAAGCATATAATAGTTCCTAGGAAATCTAACAAGCATATCTTCGACATCCATGGTTTATTTTAGAATTTTTTAAAAAGGCCAAAATGGGGGTTAAGTGAATTTCCTTGTTAATTTACGGATTTTACTCGTTTTTGACCCTTTTTCTTTCACTAAAAAGGTCATAAAGTGTCCTAGCCTTATCGAATCGAAGCATGTAATAGTTCCTAGGAAATCTAACAAGCATATCTACGACATCCATGGTTTATTTTAGAATTTTTTAAAAAGGCCAAAATGGGGGTTAAGTGAATTTCCTTGTTAATTTACGGATTTTACTCGTTTTTGACCCTTTTTCTTTCACTAAAAAGGTCATAAAGTGGCCTAGCCTTATCGAATCGAAGCATGTAATAGTTCTAAGGAAATCTAACAAGCATATCTACGACATCCATGGTTTATTTTAGAATTTTTAAAAACGGCCAAAATGGGGGTTAAGTGAATTTCCTTGTTAATTTACGGATTTTACTCGTTTTTGACCCTTTTTCTTTCACTAAAAAGGTCATAAAGTGGCCTAGCCTTATCGAATCGAAGCATGTAATAGTTCCTAGGAAATCTAACAAGCATATCTACGACATCCATGGTTTATTTTAGAATTTTTAAAAACGGCCAAAATGGGGGTTAATTGAATTTCCTTGTTAATTTACGGATTTTACTCGTTTTTGACCCTTTTTCTTTCACTAAAAAGGTCATAAAGTGGCCTAGCCTTATCGAATCGAAGCATGTAATAGTTCCTATGAAATCTAACAAGCATATATTCGAATTCCAAGGTTGATTTTATCATTTTCGAAAATGGACAAAATGAGGGTTAAGTGAATTTCCTTGTTAATTTACGGATTTTACTCGTTTTTGACCCTTTTTCTTTCACTAAAAAGGTCATAAAGTGGCCTAGCCTTATCGAATCGAAGCATGTAATAGTTCCTAGGAAATCTAACAAGCATATCTACGACATCCATGGTTTATTTTAGAATTTTTAAAAACGGCCAAAATGGGGGTTAATTGAATTTCCTTGTTAATTTACGGATTTTACTCGTTTTTGACCCTTTTTCTTTCACTAAAAAGGTCATAAAGTGGCCTAGCCTTATCGAATCGAAGCATGTAATAGTTCCTATGAAATCTAACAAGCATATATTCGAATTCCAAGGTTGATTTTATCATTTTCGAAAATGGACAAAATGAGGGTTAAGTGAATTTCCTTGTTAATTTACGGATTTTACTCGTTTTTGACCCTTTTTCTTTCACTAAAAAGGTCATAAAGTGGCCTAGCCTTATCGAATCGAAGCATGTAATAGTTCCTATGAAATCTAACAAGCATATATTCGAATTCCAAGGTTGATTTTATCATTTTCGAAAATGGACAAAATGAGGGTTAAGTGAATTTCCTTGTTAATTTACGGATTTTACTCGTTTTTGACCCTTTTTCTTTCACTAAAAAGGTCATAAAGTGGCCTAGCCTTATCGAATCGAAGCATGTAATAGTTCCTAGGAAATCTAACAAGCATATCTACGACATCCATGGTTTATTTTAGAATTTTTAAAAACGGCCAAAATGGGGGTTAATTGAATTTCCTTGTTAATTTACGGATTTTACTCGTTTTTGACCCTTTTTCTTTCACTAAAAAGGTCATAAAGTGGCCTAGCCTTATCGAATCGAAGCATATAATAGTTCTTAGGAAATCTAACAAGCATATCTACGACATCCATGGTTTATTTTAGAATTTTTTAAAAAGGCCAAAATGGGGGTTAAGTGAATTTCCTTGTTAATTTATGGATTTTACTCGTTTTTGACCCTTTTTCTTTCACTAAAAAGGTCATAAAGTGGCCTAGCCTTATCGAATCGAAGCATGTAATAGTTCCTAGGAAATCTAACAAGCATATCTACGACATCCATGGTTTATTTTAGAATTTTTTAAAAAGGCCAAAATGGGGGTTAAGTGAATTTCCTTGTTAATATACGGATTTTACTCATTTTTGACCCTTTTTCTTTCACTAAAAAGGTCATAAAGTGGCCTAGCCTTATCGAATCGAAGCATGTAATAGTTCTTAGGAAATCTAACAAGCATATCTACGACATCCATGGTTTATTTTAGAATTTTTAAAAACGGCCAAAATGGGGGTTAAGTGAATTTCCTTGTTAATTTACGGATTTTACTCGTTTTTGACCCTTTTTCTTTCACTAAAAAGGTCATAAAGTGGCCTTGCCTTATCGAATCGAAGCATGTAATAGTTCGTAGGAAATCTAACAAGCATATCTACGACATCCATGGTTTATTTTAGAATTTTTAAAAACGGCCAAAATGGGGGTTAAGTGAATTTCCTTGTTAATTTACGGATTTTACTGGTTTTTGGCCCTTTTTCTTTCACTAAAAAGGTCATAAAGTGGCCTAGCCTTATCGAATCGAAGCATGTAATAGTTCTTAGGAAATCTAACAAGCATATCTACAAAATCCATGGTTTATTTTAGAATTTTTAAAAACGGCCAAAATGGGGGTTAAGTGAATTTCCTTGTTAATTTACGGATTTTACTCGTTTTTGACCCTTTTTCATTCACTAAAAATGTCATAAAGTGGCCTAGCCTTATCGAATCGAAGCATATAATAGTTCCTAGGAAATCTAACAAGCATATCTACGACATCCATGGTTTATTTTAGAATTTTTAAAAACGGCCAAAATGGGGGTTAAGTGAATTTCCTTGTTAATTTACGGATTTTACTCGTTTTTGACCCTTTTTCTTTCACTAAAAAGGTCATAAAGTGGCCTAGCCTTATCGAATCGAAGCATATAATAGTTCTTAGGAAATCTAACAAGCATATCTACGACATCCATGGTTTATTTTAGAATTTTTTAAAAAGGCCAAAATGGGGGTTAAGTGAATTTCCTTGTTAATTTATGGATTTTACTCGTTTTTGACCCTTTTTCTTTCACTAAAAAGGTCATAAAGTGGCCTAGCCTTATCGAATCGAAGCATGTAATAGTTCCTAGGAAATCTAACAAGCATATCTACGACATCCATGGTTTATTTTAGAATTTTTTAAAAAGGCCAAAATGGGGGTTAAGTGAATTTCCTTGTTAATATACGGATTTTACTCATTTTTGACCCTTTTTCTTTCACTAAAAAGGTAATAAAGTGGCCTAGCCTTATCGAATCGAAGCATGTAATAGTTCTTAGGAAATCTAACAAGCATATCTACGACATCCATGGTTTATTTTAGAATTTTTAAAAACGGCCAAAATGGGGGTTAAGTGAATTTCCTTGTTAATTTACGGATTTTACTCGTTTTTGACCCTTTTTCTTTCACTAAAAAGGTCATAAAGTGGCCTTGCCTTATCGAATCGAAGCATGTAATAGTTCCTAGGAAATCTAACAAGCATATCTACGACATCCATGGTTTATTTTAGAATTTTTAAAAACGGCCAAAATGGGGGTTAAGTGAATTTCCTTGTTAATTTACGGATTTTACTGGTTTTTGGCCCTTTTTCTTTCACTAAAAAGGTCATAAAGTGGCCTAGCCTTATCGAATCGAAGCATGTAATAGTTCTTAGGAAATCTAACAAGCATATCTACAAAATCCATGGTTTATTTTAGAATTTTTAAAAACGGCCAAAATGGGGGTTAAGTGAATTTCCTTGTTAATTTACGGATTTTACTCGTTTTTGACCCTTTTTCATTCACTAAAAATGTCATAAAGTGGCCTAGCCTTATCGAATCGAAGCATATAATAGTTCCTAGGAAATCTAACAAGCATATCTTCGACATCCATGGTTTATTTTAGAATTTTTTAAAAAGGCCAAAATGGGGGTTAAGTGAATTTCCTTGTTAATTTACGGATTTTACTCGTTTTTGACCCTTTTTCTTTCACTAAAAAGGTCATAAAGTGTCCTAGCCTTATCGAATCGAAGCATGTAATAGTTCCTAGGAAATCTAACAAGCATATCTACGACATCCATGGTTTATTTTAGAATTTTTTAAAAAGGCCAAAATGGGGGTTAAGTGAATTTCCTTGTTAATTTACGGATTTTACTCGTTTTTGACCCTTTTTCTTTCACTAAAAAGGTCATAAAGTGGCCTAGCCTTATCGAATCGAAGCATGTAATAGTTCTAAGGAAATCTAACAAGCATATCTACGACATCCATGGTTTATTTTAGAATTTTTAAAAACGGCCAAAATGGGGGTTAAGTGAATTTCCTTGTTAATTTACGGATTTTACTCGTTTTTGACCCTTTTTCTTTCACTAAAAAGGTCATAAAGTGGCCTAGCCTTATCGAATCGAAGCATGTAATAGTTCCTAGGAAATCTAACAAGCATATCTACGACATCCATGGTTTATTTTAGAATTTTTAAAAACGGCCAAAATGGGGGTTAATTGAATTTCCTTGTTAATTTACGGATTTTACTCGTTTTTGACCCTTTTTCTTTCACTAAAAAGGTCATAAAGTGGCCTAGCCTTATCGAATCGAAGCATGTAATAGTTCCTATGAAATCTAACAAGCATATATTCGAATTCCAAGGTTGATTTTATCATTTTCGAAAATGGACAAAATGAGGGTTAAGTGAATTTCCTTGTTAATTTACGGATTTTACTCGTTTTTGACCCTTTTTCTTTCACTAAAAAGGTCATAAAGTGGCCTAGCCTTATCGAATCGAAGCATGTAATAGTTCCTAGGAAATCTAACAAGCATATCTACGACATCCATGGTCTATTTTAGAATTTTTAAAAACGGCCAAAATGGGGGTTAATTGAATTTCCTTGTTAATTTACGGATTTTACTCGTTTTTGACCCTTTTTCTTTCACTAAAAAGGTCATAAAGTGGCCTAGCCTTATCGAATCGAAGCATGTAATAGTTCCTATGAAATCTAACAAGCATATATTCGAATTCCAAGGTTGATTTTATCATTTTCGAAAATGGACAAAATGAGGGTTAAGTGAATTTCCTTGTTAATTTACGGATTTTACTCGTTTTTGACCCTTTTTCTTTCACTAAAAAGGTCATAAAGTGGCCTAGCCTTATCGAATCGAAGCATGTAATAGTTCCTATGAAATCTAACAAGCATATATTCGAATTCCAAGGTTGATTTTATCATTTTCGAAAATGGACAAAATGAGGGTTAAGTGAATTTCCTTGTTAATTTACGGATTTTACTCGTTTTTGACCCTTTTTCTTTCACTAAAAAGGTCATAAAGTGGCCTAGCCTTATCGAATCGAAGCATGTAATAGTTCCTAGGAAATCTAACAAGCATATCTACGACATCCATGGTTTATTTTAGAATTTTTAAAAACGGCCAAAATGGGGGTTAATTGAATTTCCTTGTTAATTTACGGATTTTACTCGTTTTTGACCCTTTTTCTTTCACTAAAAAGGTCATAAAGTGGCCTAGCCTTATCGAATCGAAGCATATAATAGTTCTTAGGAAATCTAACAAGCATATCTACGACATCCATGGTTTATTTTAGAATTTTTTAAAAAGGCCAAAATGGGGGTTAAGTGAATTTCCTTGTTAATTTATGGATTTTACTCGTTTTTGACCCTTTTTCTTTCACTAAAAAGGTCATAAAGTGGCCTAGCCTTATCGAATCGAAGCATGTAATAGTTCCTAGGAAATCTAACAAGCATATCTACGACATCCATGGTTTATTTTAGAATTTTTTAAAAAGGCCAAAATGGGGGTTAAGTGAATTTCCTTGTTAATATACGGATTTTACTCATTTTTGACCCTTTTTCTTTCACTAAAAAGGTCATAAAGTGGCCTAGCCTTATCGAATCGAAGCATGTAATAGTTCTTAGGAAATCTAACAAGCATATCTACGACATCCATGGTTTATTTTAGAATTTTTAAAAACGGCCAAAATGGGGGTTAAGTGAATTTCCTTGTTAATTTACGGATTTTACTCGTTTTTGACCCTTTTTCTTTCACTAAAAAGGTCATAAAGTGGCCTTGCCTTATCGAATCGAAGCATGTAATAGTTCCTAGGAAATCTAACAAGCATATCTACGACATCCATGGTTTATTTTAGAATTTTTAAAAACGGCCAAAATGGGGGTTAAGTGAATTTCCTTGTTAATTTACGGATTTTACTGGTTTTTGGCCCTTTTTCTTTCACTAAAAAGGTCATAAAGTGGCCTAGCCTTATCGAATCGAAGCATGTAATAGTTCTTAGGAAATCTAACAAGCATATCTACAAAATCCATGGTTTATTTTAGAATTTTTAAAAACGGCCAAAATGGGGGTTAAGTGAATTTCCTTGTTAATTTACGGATTTTACTCGTTTTTGACCCTTTTTCATTCACTAAAAATGTCATAAAGTGGCCTAGCCTTATCGAATCGAAGCATGTAATAGTTCCTAGGAAATCTAACAAGCATATCTAAGACATCCATGGTTTATTTTAGAATTTTTAAAAACGGCCAAAATGGGGGTTAATTGAATTTCCTTATTAATTTACGGATTTTACTCGTTTTTGACCCTTTTTCTTTCACTAAAAAGGTCATAAAGTGGCATAGCCTTATCGAATCGAAGCATGTAATAGTTCCTAGGAAATCTAACAAGCATATCTACGACACCCATGGTTTATTTTAGAATTTTTAAAAACGGCCAAAATGGGGGTTAAGTGAATTTCCTTGTTAATTTACGGATTTTACTCGTTTTTGACCCTTTTTCTTTCACTGAAAAGGTCATAAAGTGGCCTAGCCTTATCGAATCGAAGCATGTAATAGTTCCTAGGAAATCTAACAAGCATATCTACGACATCCATGGTTTATTTTAGAATTTTTAAAAACGGCCAAAATGGGGGTTAATTGAATTTCCTTGTTAATTTACGGATTTTACTCGTTTTTGACCCTTTTTCTTTCACTAAAAAGGTCATAAAGTGGCCTAGCCTTATCGAATCGAAGCATGTAATAGTTCCTATGAAATCTAACAAGCATATATTCGAATTCCAAGGTTGATTTTATCATTTTCGAAAATGGACAAAATGAGGGTTAAGTGAATTTCCTTGTTAATTTACGGATTTTACTCGTTTTTGACCCTTTTTCTTTCACTAAAAAGGTCATAAAGTGGCCTAGCCTTATCGAATCGAAGCATGTAATAGTTCCTAGGAAATCTAACAAGCATATCTACGACATCCATGGTTTATTTTAGAATTTTTAAAAACGGCCAAAATGGGGGTTAATTGAATTTCCTTGTTAATTTACGGATTTTACTCGTTTTTGACCCTTTTTCTTTCACTAAAAAGGTCATAAAGTGGCCTAGCCTTATCGAATCGAAGCATGTAATAGTTCCTATGAAATCTAACAAGCATATATTCGAATTCCAAGGTTGATTTTATCATTTTCGAAAATGGACAAGATGAGGGTTAAGTGAATTTCCTTGTTAATTTACGGATTTTACTCGTTTTTGACCCTTTTTCTTTCACTAAAAAGGTCATAAAGTGGCCTAGCCTTATCGAATCGAAGCATGTAATAGTTCCTATGAAATCTAACAAGCATATATTCGAATTCCAAGGTTGATTTTATCATTTTCGAAAATGGACAAAATGAGGGTTAAGTGAATTTCCTTGTTAATTTACGGATTTTACTCGTTTTTGACCCTTTTTCTTTCACTAAAAAGGTCATAAAGTGGCCTAGCCTTATCGAATCGAAGCATGTAATAGTTCCTAGGAAATCTAACAAGCATATCTACGACATCCATGGTTTATTTTAGAATTTTTTAAAAAGGCCAAAATGGGGGTTAAGTGAATTTCCTTGTTAATTTATGGATTTTACTCGTTTTTGACCCTTTTTCTTTCACTAAAAAGGTCATAAAGTGGCCTAGCCTTATCGAATCGAAGCATGTAATAGTTCCTAGGAAATCTAACAAGCATATCTACGACATCCATGGTTTATTTTAGAATTTTTTAAAAAGGCCAAAATGGGGGTTAAGTGAATTTCCTTGTTAATATACGGATTTTACTCATTTTTGACCCTTTTTCTTTCACTAAAAAGGTCATAAAGTGGCCTAGCCTTATCGAATCGAAGCATGTAATAGTTCTTAGGAAATCTAACAAGCATATCTACGACATCCATGGTTTATTTTAGAATTTTTAAAAACGGCCAAAATGGGGGTTAAGTGAATTTCCTTGTTAATTTACGGATTTTACTCGTTTTTGACCCTTTTTCTTTCACTAAAAAGGTCATAAAGTGGCCTTGCCTTATCGAATCGAAGCATGTAATAGTTCCTAGGAAATCTAACAAGCATATCTACGACATCCATGGTTTATTTTAGAATTTTTAAAAACGGCCAAAATGGGGGTTAAGTGAATTTCCTTGTTAATTTACGGATTTTACTGGTTTTTGGCCCTTTTTCTTTCACTAAAAAGGTCATAAAGTGGCCTAGCCTTATCGAATCGAAGCATGTAATAGTTCCTATGAAATCTAACAAGCATATATTCGAATTCCAAGGTTGATTTTATCATTTTCGAAAATGGACAAAATGAGGGTTAAGTGAATTTCCTTGTTAATTTACGGATTTTACTCGTTTTTGACCCTTTTTCTTTCACTAAAAAGGTCATAAAGTGGCCTAGCCTTATCGAATCGAAGCATGTAATAGTTCTTAGGAAATCTAACAAGCATATCTACGACATCCATGGTTTATTTTAGAATTTTTTAAAAAGGCCAAAATGGGGGTTAAGTGAATTTCCTTGTTAATTTATGGATTTTACTCGTTTTTGACCCTTTTTCTTTCACTAAAAAGGTCATAAAGTGGCCTAGCCTTATCGAATCGAAGCATGTAATAGTTCCTAGGAAATCTAACAAGCATATCTACGACATCCATGGTTTATTTTAGAATTTTTTAAAAAGGCCAAAATGGGGGTTAAGTGAATTTCCTTGTTAATATACGGATTTTACTCATTTTTGACCCTTTTTCTTTCACTAAAAAGGTCATAAAGTGGCCTAGCCTTATCGAATCGAAGCATGTAATAGTTCTTAGGAAATCTAACAAGCATATCTACGACATCCATGGTTTATTTTAGAATTTTTAAAAACGGCCAAAATGGGGGTTAAGTGAATTTCCTTGTTAATTTGCGGATTTTACTCGTTTTTGACCCTTTTTCTTTCACTAAAAAGGTCATAAAGTGGCTTTGCCTTATAGAATCGAAGCATGTAATAGTTCCTAGGAAATCTAACAAGCATATCTACGACATCCATGGTTTATTTTAGAATTTTTAAAAACGGCCAAAATGGGGGTTAAGTGAATTTCCTTGTTAATTTACGGATTTTACTGGTTTTTGGCCCTTTTTCTTTCACTAAAAAGGTCATAAAGTGGCCTAGCCTTATCGAATCGAAGCATGTAATAGTTCTTAGGAAATCTAACAAGCATATCTACAAAATCCATGGTTTATTTTAGAATTTTTAAAAACGGCCAAAATGGGGGTTAAGTGAATTTCCTTGTTAATTTACGGATTTTACTCGTTTTTGACCCTTTTTCATTCACTAAAAATGTCATAAAGTGGCCTAGCCTTATCGAATCGAAGCATGTAATAGTTCCTAGGAAATCTAACAAGCATATCTAAGACATCCATGGTTTATTTTAGAATTTTTAAAAACGGCCAAAATGGGGGTTAATTGAATTTCCTTATTAATTTACGGATTTTACTCGTTTTTGACCCTTTTTCTTTCACTAAAAAGGTCATAAAGTGGCATAGCCTTATCGAATCGAAGCATGTAATAGTTCCTAGGAAATCTAACAAGCATATCTACGACACCCATGGTTTATTTTAGAATTTTTAAAAACGGCCAAAATGGGGGTTAAGTGAATTTCCTTGTTAATTTACGGATTTTACTCGTTTTTGACCCTTTTTCTTTCACTAAAAAGGTCATAAAGTGGCCTTGCCTTATCGAATCGAAGCATGTAATAGTTCCTAGGAAATCTAACAAGCATATCTACGACATCCATGGTTTATTTTAGAATTTTTAAAAACGGCCAAAATGGGG
The DNA here is from genome assembly GCF_051527215.1 of Medicago sativa. Lineage (NCBI taxonomy): Eukaryota > Viridiplantae > Streptophyta > Magnoliopsida > Fabales > Fabaceae > Medicago > Medicago sativa. Next base: position 25,228,143 of record NC_140749.1, on the reverse strand, counting down.
GTTAAGTGAATTTCCTTGTTAATTTACGGATTTTACTGGTTTTTGGCCCTTTTTCTTTCACTAAAAAGGTCATAAAGTGGCCTAGCCTTATCGAATCGAAGCATGTAATAGTTCCTATGAAATCTAACAAGCATATATTCGAATTCCAAGGTTGATTTTATCATTTTCGAAAATGGACAAAATGAGGGTTAAGTGAATTTCCTTGTTAATTTACGGATTTTACTCGTTTTTGACCCTTTTTCTTTCACTAAAAAGGTCATAAAGTGGCCTAGCCTTATCGAATCGAAGCATGTAATAGTTCCTATGAAATCTAACAAGCATATATTCGAATTCCAAGGTTGATTTTATCATTTTCGAAAATGGACAAAATGAGGGTTAAGTGAATTTCCTTGTTAATTTACGGATTTTACTCGTTTTTGACCCTTTTTCTTTCACTAAAAAGGTCATAAAGTGGCCTAGCCTTATCGAATCGAAGCATGTAATAGTTCCTAGGAAATCTAACAAGCATATCTACGACATCCATGGTTTATTTTAGAATTTTTTAAAAAGGCCAAAATGGGGGTTAAGTGAATTTCCTTGTTAATTTATGGATTTTACTCGTTTTTGACCCTTTTTCTTTCACTAAAAAGGTCATAAAGTGGCCTAGCCTTATCGAATCGAAGCATGTAATAGTTCCTAGGAAATCTAACAAGCATATCTACGACATCCATGGTTTATTTTAGAATTTTTTAAAAAGGCCAAAATGGGGGTTAAGTGAATTTCCTTGTTAATATACGGATTTTACTCATTTTTGACCCTTTTTCTTTCACTAAAAAGGTCATAAAGTGGCCTAGCCTTATCGAATCGAAGCATGTAATAGTTCTTAGGAAATCTAACAAGCATATCTACGACATCCATGGTTTATTTTAGAATTTTTAAAAACGGCCAAAATGGGGGTTAAGTGAATTTCCTTGTTAATTTACGGATTTTACTCGTTTTTGACCCTTTTTCTTTCACTAAAAAGGTCATAAAGTGGCCTTGCCTTATCGAATCGAAGCATGTAATAGTTCCTAGGAAATCTAACAAGCATATCTACGACATCCATGGTTTATTTTAGAATTTTTAAAAACGGCCAAAATGGGGGTTAAGTGAATTTCCTTGTTAATTTACGGATTTTACTGGTTTTTGGCCCTTTTTCTTTCACTAAAAAGGTCATAAAGTGGCCTAGCCTTATCGAATCGAAGCATGTAATAGTTCTTAGGAAATCTAACAAGCATATCTACAAAATCCATGGTTTATTTTAGAATTTTTAAAAACGGCCAAAATGGGGGTTAAGTGAATTTCCTTGTTAATTTACGGATTTTACTCGTTTTTGACCCTTTTTCATTCACTAAAAATGTCATAAAGTGGCCTAGCCTTATCGAATCGAAGCATGTAATAGTTCCTAGGAAATCTAACAAGCATATCTAAGACATCCATGGTTTATTTTAGAATTTTTAAAAACGGCCAAAATGGGGGTTAATTGAATTTCCTTATTAATTTACGGATTTTACTCGTTTTTGACCCTTTTTCTTTCACTAAAAAGGTCATAAAGTGGCATAGCCTTATCGAATCGAAGCATGTAATAGTTCCTAGGAAATCTAACAAGCATATCTACGACACCCATGGTTTATTTTAGAATTTTTAAAAACGGCCAAAATGGGGGTTAAGTGAATTTCCTTGTTAATTTACGGATTTTACTCGTTTTTGACCCTTTTTCTTTCACTGAAAAGGTCATAAAGTGGCCTAGCCTTATCGAATCGAAGCATGTAATAGTTCCTAGGAAATCTAACAAGCATATCTACGACATCCATGGTTTATTTTAGAATTTTTAAAAACGGCCAAAATGGGGGTTAATTGAATTTCCTTGTTAATTTACGGATTTTACTCGTTTTTGACCCTTTTTCTTTCACTAAAAAGGTCATAAAGTGGCCTAGCCTTATCGAATCGAAGCATGTAATAGTTCCTATGAAATCTAACAAGCATATATTCGAATTCCAAGGTTGATTTTATCATTTTCGAAAATGGACAAAATGAGGGTTAAGTGAATTTCCTTGTTAATTTACGGATTTTACTCGTTTTTGACCCTTTTTCTTTCACTAAAAAGGTCATAAAGTGGCCTAGCCTTATCGAATCGAAGCATGTAATAGTTCCTAGGAAATCTAACAAGCATATCTACGACATCCATGGTTTATTTTAGAATTTTTAAAAACGGCCAAAATGGGGGTTAATTGAATTTCCTTGTTAATTTACGGATTTTACTCGTTTTTGACCCTTTTTCTTTCACTAAAAAGGTCATAAAGTGGCCTAGCCTTATCGAATCGAAGCATGTAATAGTTCCTATGAAATCTAACAAGCATATATTCGAATTCCAAGGTTGATTTTATCATTTTCGAAAATGGACAAAATGAGGGTTAAGTGAATTTCCTTGTTAATTTACGGATTTTACTCGTTTTTGACCCTTTTTCTTTCACTAAAAAGGTCATAAAGTGGCCTAGCCTTATCGAATCGAAGCATGTAATAGTTCCTATGAAATCTAACAAGCATATATTCGAATTCCAAGGTTGATTTTATCATTTTCGAAAATGGACAAAATGAGGGTTAAGTGAATTTCCTTGTTAATTTACGGATTTTACTCGTTTTTGACCCTTTTTCTTTCACTAAAAAGGTCATAAAGTGGCCTAGCCTTATCGAATCGAAGCATGTAATAGTTCCTAGGAAATCTAACAAGCATATCTACGACATCCATGGTTTATTTTAGAATTTTTTAAAAAGGCCAAAATGGGGGTTAAGTGAATTTCCTTGTTAATTTATGGATTTTACTCGTTTTTGACCCTTTTTCTTTCACTAAAAAGGTCATAAAGTGGCCTAGCCTTATCGAATCGAAGCATGTAATAGTTCCTAGGAAATCTAACAAGCATATCTACGACATCCATGGTTTATTTTAGAATTTTTTAAAAAGGCCAAAATGGGGGTTAAGTGAATTTCCTTGTTAATATACGGATTTTACTCATTTTTGACCCTTTTTCTTTCACTAAAAAGGTCATAAAGTGGCCTAGCCTTATCGAATCGAAGCATGTAATAGTTCTTAGGAAATCTAACAAGCATATCTACGACATCCATGGTTTATTTTAGAATTTTTAAAAACGGCCAAAATGGGGGTTAAGTGAATTTCCTTGTTAATTTACGGATTTTACTCGTTTTTGACCCTTTTTCTTTCACTAAAAAGGTCATAAAGTGGCCTTGCCTTATCGAATCGAAGCATGTAATAGTTCCTAGGAAATCTAACAAGCATATCTACGACATCCATGGTTTATTTTAGAATTTTTAAAAACGGCCAAAATGGGGGTTAAGTGAATTTCCTTGTTAATTTACGGATTTTACTGGTTTTTGGCCCTTTTTCTTTCACTAAAAAGGTCATAAAGTGGCCTAGCCTTATCGAATCGAAGCATGTAATAGTTCTTAGGAAATCTAACAAGCATATCTACAAAATCCATGGTTTATTTTAGAATTTTTAAAAACGGCCAAAATGGGGGTTAAGTGAATTTCCTTGTTAATTTACGGATTTTACTCGTTTTTGACCCTTTTTCATTCACTAAAAATGTCATAAAGTGGCCTAGCCTTATCGAATCGAAGCATGTAATAGTTCCTAGGAAATCTAACAAGCATATCTAAGACATCCATGGTTTATTTTAGAATTTTTAAAAACGGCCAAAATGGGGGTTAATTGAATTTCCTTATTAATTTACGGATTTTACTCGTTTTTGACCCTTTTTCTTTCACTAAAAAGGTCATAAAGTGGCATAGCCTTATCGAATCGAAGCATGTAATAGTTCCTAGGAAATCTAACAAGCATATCTACGACACCCATGGTTTATTTTAGAATTTTTAAAAACGGCCAAAATGGGGGTTAAGTGAATTTCCTTGTTAATTTACGGATTTTACTCGTTTTTGACCCTTTTTCTTTCACTGAAAAGGTCATAAAGTGGCCTAGCCTTATCGAATCGAAGTATGTAATAGTTCATAGGAAATCTAACAAGCATATCTACGACATCCATGGTTTATTTTAGAATTTTTTAAAAAGGCCAAAATGGGGGTTAAGTGAATTTCCTTGTTAATATACGGATTTTACTCATTTTTGACCCTTTTTCTTTCACTAAAAAGGTCATAAAGTGGCCTAGCCTTATCGAATCGAAACATGTAATAGTTCCTATGAAATCTAACAAGCATATATTCGAATTCCAAGGTTGATTTTATCATTTTCGAAAATGGACAAAATGAGGGTTAAGTGAATTTCCTTGTTAATTTACGGATTTTACTCGTTTTTGACCCTTTTTCTTTCACTAAAAAGGTCATAAAGTGGCCTAGCCTTATCGAATCGAAGCATGTAATAGTTCCTAGGAAATCTAACAAGCATATCTACGACATCCATGGTTTATTTTAGAATTTTTAAAAACGGCCAAAATGGGGGTTAATTGAATTTCCTTGTTAATTTACGGATTTTACTCGTTTTTGACCCTTTTTCTTTCGCTAAAAAGGTCATAAAGTGGCCTAGCCTTATCGAATCGAAGCATGTAATAGTTCCTAGGAAATCTAACAAGCATATCTACGACATCCATGGTTTATTTTAGAATTTTTAAAAACGGCCAAAATGGGGGTTAAGTGAATTTCCTTGTTAATTTACGGATTTTACTCGTTTTTGACTCTTTTTCTTTCACTGAAAAGGTCATAAAGTGGCCTAGCCTTATCGAATCGAAGCATGTAATAGTTCATAGGAAATCTAACAAGCATATCTACGACATCCATGGTTTATTTTAGAATTTTTTAAAATGGCCAAAATGGGGGTTAAGTGAATTTCCTTGTTAATATACGGATTTTACTCATTTTTGACCCTTTTTCTTTCACTAAAAAGGTCATAAAGTGGCCTAGCCTTATCGAATCGAAGCATGTAATAGTTCCTATGAAATCTAACAAGCATATATTCGAATTCCAAGGTTGATTTTATCATTTTCGAAAATGGACAAAATGAGGGTTAAGTGAATTTCCTTGTTAATTTACGGATTTTACTCGTTTTTGACCCTTTTTCTTTCACAAGGTCATAAAGTGGCCTAGCCTTATCGAATCGAAGCATGTAATAGTTCCTAGGAAATCTAACAAGCATATCTACGACATCCATGGTTTATTTTAGAATTTTTAAAAACGGCCAAAATGGGGGTTAAGTGAATTTCCTTGTTAATTTACGGATTTTACTCGTTTTTGACCCTTTTTCTTTCACTGAAAAGGTCATAAAGTGGCCTAGCCTTATCGAATCGAAGCATGTAATAGTTCCTAGGAAATCTAACAAGCATATCTATGACATCCATGGTTTATTTTAGAATTTTTTAAAAAGGCCAAAATGGGGGTTAAGTGAATTTCCTTGTTAATATACGGATTTTACTCATTTTTGACCCTTTTTCTTTCACTAAAAAGGTCATAAAGTGGCCTAGCCTTATCGAATCGAAGCATGTAATAGTTCTTAGGAAATCTAACAAGCATATCTACGACATCCATGGTTTATTTTAGAATTTTTAAAAACGGCCAAAATGGGGGTTAAGTGAATTTCCTTGTTAATTTACGGATTTTACTCGTTTTTGACCCTTTTTCTTTCACTAAAAAGGTCATAAAGTGGCCTTGCCTTATCGAATCGAAGCATGTAATAGTTCCTAGGAAATCTAACAAGCATATCTACGACATCCATGGTTTATTTTAGAATTTTTAAAAACGGCCAAAATGGGGGTTAAGTGAATTTCCTTGTTAATTTACGGATTTTACTGGTTTTTGGCCCTTTTTCTTTCACTAAAAAGGTCATAAAGTGGCCCAGCCTTATCGAATCGAAGCATGTAATAGTTCTTAGGAAATCTAACAAGCATATCTACAAAATCCATGGTTTATTTTAGAATTTTTAAAAACGGCCAAAATGGGGGTTAAGTGAATTTCCTTGTTAATTTACGGATTTTACTCGTTTTTGACCCTTTTTCATTCACTAAAAATGTCATAAAGTGGCCTAGCCTTATCGAATCGAAGCATGTAATAGTTCCTAGGAAATCTAACAAGCATATCTAAGACATCCATGGTTTATTTTAGAATTTTTAAAAACGGCCAAAATGGAGGTTAATTGAATTTCCTTATTAATTTACGGATTTTACTCGTTTTTGACCCTTTTTCTTTCACTAAAAAGGTCATAAAGTGGCATAGCCTTATCGAATCGAAGCATGTAATAGTTCCTAGGAAATCTAACAAGCATATCTACGACACCCATGGTTTATTTTAGAATTTTTAAAAACGGCCAAAATGGGGGTTAAGTGAATTTCCTTGTTAATTTACGGATTTTACTCGTTTTTGACCCTTTTTCTTTCACAAGGTCATAAAGTGGCCTAGCCTTATCGAATCGAAGCATGTAATAGTTCCTAGGAAATCTAACAAGCATATCTACGACATCCATGGTTTATTTTAGAATTTTTAAAAACGGCCAAAATGGGGGTTAAGTGAATTTCCTTGTTAATTTACGGATTTTACTCGTTTTTGACCCTTTTTCTTTCACTGAAAAGGTCATAAAGTGGCCTAGCCTTATCGAATCGAAGCATGTAATAGTTCCTAGGAAATCTAACAAGCATATCTATGACATCCATGGTTTATTTTAGAATTTTTTAAAAAGGCCAAAATGGGGGTTAAGTGAATTTCCTTGTTAATATACGGATTTTACTCATTTTTGACCCTTTTTCTTTCACTAAAAAGGTCATAAAGTGGCCTAGCCTTATCGAATCGAAGCATGTAATAGTTCTTAGGAAATCTAACAAGCATATCTACGACATCCATGGTTTATTTTAGAATTTTTAAAAACGGCCAAAATGGGGGTTAAGTGAATTTCCTTGTTAATTTACGGATTTTACTCGTTTTTGACCCTTTTTCTTTCACTAAAAAGGTCATAAAGTGGCCTTGCCTTATCGAATCGAAGCATGTAATAGTTCCTAGGAAATCTAACAAGCATATCTACGACATCCATGGTTTATTTTAGAATTTTTAAAAACGGCCAAAATGGGGGTTAAGTGAATTTCCTTGTTAATTTACGGATTTTACTGGTTTTTGGCCCTTTTTCTTTCACTAAAAAGGTCATAAAGTGGCCCAGCCTTATCGAATCGAAGCATGTAATAGTTCTTAGGAAATCTAACAAGCATATCTACAAAATCCATGGTTTATTTTAGAATTTTTAAAAACGGCCAAAATGGGGGTTAAGTGAATTTCCTTGTTAATTTACGGATTTTACTCGTTTTTGACCCTTTTTCATTCACTAAAAATGTCATAAAGTGGCCTAGCCTTATCGAATCGAAGCATGTAATAGTTCCTAGGAAATCTAACAAGCATATCTAAGACATCCATGGTTTATTTTAGAATTTTTAAAAACGGCCAAAATGGAGGTTAATTGAATTTCCTTATTAATTTACGGATTTTACTCGTTTTTGACCCTTTTTCTTTCACTAAAAAGGTCATAAAGTGGCATAGCCTTATCGAATCGAAGCATGTAATAGTTCCTAGGAAATCTAACAAGCATATCTACGACACCCATGGTTTATTTTAGAATTTTTAAAAACGGCCAAAATGGGGGTTAAGTGAATTTCCTTGTTAATTTACGGATTTTACTCGTTTTTGACCCTTTTTCTTTCACTGAAAAGGTCATAAAGTGGCCTAGCCTTATCGAATCGAAGTATGTAATAGTTCATAGGAAATCTAACAAGCATATCTACGACATCCATGGTTTATTTTAGAATTTTTTAAAAAGGCCAAAATGGGGGTTAAGTGAATTTCCTTGTTAATATACGGATTTTACTCATTTTTGACCCTTTTTCTTTCACTAAAAAGGTCATAAAGTGGCCTAGCCTTATCGAATCGAAACATGTAATAGTTCCTATGAAATCTAACAAGCATATATTCGAATTCCAAGGTTGATTTTATCATTTTCGAAAATGGACAAAATGAGGGTTAAGTGAATTTCCTTGTTAATTTACGGATTTTACTCGTTTTTGACCCTTTTTCTTTCACTAAAAAGGTCATAAAGTGGCCTAGCCTTATCGAATCGAAGCATGTAATAGTTCCTAGGAAATCTAACAAGCATATCTACGACATCCATGGTTTATTTTAGAATTTTTAAAAACGGCCAAAATGGGGGTTAATTGAATTTCCTTGTTAATTTACGGATTTTACTCGTTTTTGACCCTTTTTCTTTCACTAAAAAGGTCATAAAGTGGCCTTGCCTTATCGAATCGAAGCATGTAATAGTTCCTAGGAAATCTAACAAGCATATCTACGACATCCATGGTTTATTTTAGAATTTTTAAAAACGGCCAAAATGGGGGTTAAGTGAATTTCCTTGTTAATTTACGGATTTTACTGGTTTTTGGCCCTTTTTCTTTCACTAAAAAGGTCATAAAGTGGCCCAGCCTTATCGAATCGAAGCATGTAATAGTTCTTAGGAAATCTAACAAGCATATCTACAAAATCCATGGTTTATTTTAGAATTTTTAAAAACGGCCAAAATGGGGGTTAAGTGAATTTCCTTGTTAATTTACGGATTTTACTCGTTTTTGACCCTTTTTCATTCACTAAAAATGTCATAAAGTGGCCTAGCCTTATCGAATCGAAGCATGTAATAGTTCCTAGGAAATCTAACAAGCATATCTAAGACATCCATGGTTTATTTTAGAATTTTTAAAAACGGCCAAAATGGAGGTTAATTGAATTTCCTTATTAATTTACGGATTTTACTCGTTTTTGACCCTTTTTCTTTCACTAAAAAGGTCATAAAGTGGCATAGCCTTATCGAATCGAAGCATGTAATAGTTCCTAGGAAATCTAACAAGCATATCTACGACACCCATGGTTTATTTTAGAATTTTTAAAAACGGCCAAAATGGGGGTTAAGTGAATTTCCTTGTTAATTTACGGATTTTACTCGTTTTTGACCCTTTTTCTTTCACTGAAAAGGTCATAAAGTGGCCTAGCCTTATCGAATCGAAGTATGTAATAGTTCATAGGAAATCTAACAAGCATATCTACGACATCCATGGTTTATTTTAGAATTTTTTAAAAAGGCCAAAATGGGGGTTAAGTGAATTTCCTTGTTAATATACGGATTTTACTCATTTTTGACCCTTTTTCTTTCACTAAAAAGGTCATAAAGTGGCCTAGCCTTATCGAATCGAAACATGTAATAGTTCCTATGAAATCTAACAAGCATATATTCGAATTCCAAGGTTGATTTTATCATTTTCGAAAATGGACAAAATGAGGGTTAAGTGAATTTCCTTGTTAATTTACGGATTTTACTCGTTTTTGACCCTTTTTCTTTCACTAAAAAGGTCATAAAGTGGCCTAGCCTTATCGAATCGAAGCATGTAATAGTTCCTAGGAAATCTAACAAGCATATCTACGACATCCATGGTTTATTTTAGAATTTTTAAAAACGGCCAAAATGGGGGTTAATTGAATTTCCTTGTTAATTTACGGATTTTACTCGTTTTTGACCCTTTTTCTTTCGCTAAAAAGGTCATAAAGTGGCCTAGCCTTATCGAATCGAAGCATGTAATAGTTCCTAGGAAATCTAACAAGCATATCTACGACATCCATGGTTTATTTTAGAATTTTTAAAAACGGCCAAAATGGGGGTTAAGTGAATTTCCTTGTTAATTTATGGATTTTACTCGTTTTTGACTCTTTTTCTTTCACTGAAAAGGTCATAAAGTGGCCTAGCCTTATCGAATCGAAGCATGTAATAGTTCATAGGAAATCTAACAAGCATATCTACGACATCCATGGTTTATTTTAGAATTTTTTAAAATGGCCAAAATGGGGGTTAAGTGAATTTCCTTGTTAATATACGGATTTTACTCATTTTTGACCCTTTTTCTTTCACTAAAAAGGTCATAAAGTGGCCTAGCCTTATCGAATCGAAGCATGTAATAGTTCCTATGAAATCTAACAAGCATATATTCGAATTCCAAGGTTGATTTTATCATTTTCGAAAATGGACAAAATGAGGGTTAAGTGAATTTCCTTGTTAATTTACGGATTTTACTCGTTTTTGACCCTTTTTCTTTCACAAGGTCATAAAGTGGCCTAGCCTTATCGAATCGAAGCATGTAATAGTTCCTAGGAAATCTAACAAGCATATCTACGACATCCATGGTTTATTTTAGAATTTTTAAAAACGGCCAAAATGGGGGTTAAGTGAATTTCCTTGTTAATTTACGGATTTTACTCGTTTTTGACCCTTTTTCTTTCACTGAAAAGGTCATAAAGTGGCCTAGCCTTATCGAATCGAAGCATGTAATAGTTCCAAGGAAATCTAACAAGCATATCTACGACATCCATGGTTTATTTTAGAATTTTTTAAAAACGGCCAAAATGGGGGTTAAGTGAATTTCCTTGTTAATTTACGGATTTTACTCGTTTTTGACCCTTTTTCTTTCACTAAAAAGGTCATAAAGTGGCCTTGCCTTATCGAATCGAAGCATGTAATAGTTCCTAGGAAATCTAACAAGCATATCTACGACATCCATGGTTTATTTTAGAATTTTTAAAAACGGCCAAAATGGGGGTTAAGTGAATTTCCTTGTTAATTTACGGATTTTACTCGTTTTTGACCCTTTTTCTTTCACTAAAAAGGTCATAAAGTGGCCTTGCCTTATCGAATCGAAGCATGTAATAGTTCCTAGGAAATCTAACAAGCATATCTACGACATCCATGGTTTATTTTAGAATTTTTAAAAACGGCCAAAATGGGGGTTAAGTGAATTTCCTTGTTAATTTACGGATTTTACTCGTTTTTGACTCTTTTTCTTTCACTGAAAAGGTCATAAAGTGGCCTAGCCTTATCGAATCGAAGCATGTAATAGTTCATAGGAAATCTAACAAGCATATCTACGACATCCATGGTTTATTTTAGAATTTTTTAAAATGGCCAAAATGGGGGTTAAGTGAATTTCCATGTTAATATACGGATTTTACTCATTTTTGACCCTTTTTCTTTCACTAAAAAGGTCATAAAGTGGCCTAGCCTTATCGAATCGAAGCATGTAATAGTTCCTATGAAATCTAACAAGCATATATTCGAATTCCAAGGTTGATTTTATCATTTTCGAAAATGGACAAAATGAGGGTTAAGTGAATTTCCTTGTTAATTTACGGATTTTACTCGTTTTTGACCCTTTTTCTTTCACAAGGTCATAAAGTGGCCTAGCCTTATCGAATCGAAGCATGTAATAGTTCCTAGGAAATCTAACAAGCATATCTACGACATCCATGGTTTATTTTAGAATTTTTAAAAACGGCCAAAATGGGGGTTAAGTGAATTTCCTTGTTAATTTACGGATTTTACTCGTTTTTGACCCTTTTTCTTTCACTGAAAAGGTCATAAAGTGGCCTAGCCTTATCGAATCGAAGCATGTAATAGTTCCTAGGAAATCTAACAAGCATATCTACGACATCCATGGTTTATTTTAGAATTTTTTAAAAACGGCCAAAATGGGGGTTAAGTGAATTTCCTTGTTAATTTACGGATTTTACTCGTTTTTGACCCTTTTTCTTTCACTAAAAAGGTCATAAAGTGGCCTTGCCTTATCGAATCGAAGCATGTAATAGTTCCTAGGAAATCTAACAAGCATATCTACGACATCCATGGTTTATTTTAGAATTTTTAAAAACGGCCAAAATGGGGGTTAAGTGAATTTCCTTGTTAATTTACGGATTTTACTCGTTTTTGACCCTTTTTCTTTCACTAAAAAGGTCATAAAGTGGCCTTGCCTTATCGAATCGAAGCATGTAATAGTTCCTAGGAAATCTAACAAGCATATCTACGACATCCATGGTTTATTTTAGAATTTTTAAAAACGGCCAAAATGGGGGTTAAGTGAATTTCCTTGTTAATTTACGGATTTTACTGGTTTTTGGCCCTTTTTCTTTCACTAAAAAGGTCATAAAGTGGCCTAGCCTTATCGAATCGAAGCATGTAATAGTTCTTAGGAAATCTAACAAGCATATCTACAAAATCCATGGTTTATTTTAGAATTTTTAAAAACGGCCAAAATGGGGGTTAAGTGAATTTCCTTGTTAATTTACGGATTTTACTCGTTTTTGACCCTTTTTCATTCACTAAAAATGTCATAAAGTGGCCTAGCCTTATCGAATCGAAGCATGTAATAGTTCCTAGGAAATCTAACAAGCATATCTAAGACATCCATGGTTTATTTTAGAATTTTTAAAAACGGCCAAAATGGGGGTTAATTGAATTTCCTTATTAATTTACGGATTTTACTCGTTTTTGACCCTTTTTCTTTCACTAAAAAGGTCATAAAGTGGCATAGCCTTATCGAATCGAAGCATGGAATAGTTCCTAGGAAATCTAACAAGCATATCTACGACACCCATGGTTTATTTTAGAATTTTTAAAAACGGCCAAAATGGGGGTTAAGTGAATTTCCTTGTTAATTTACGGATTTTACTCGTTTTTGACCCTTTTTCTTTCACTGAAAAGGTCATAAAGTGGCCTAGCCTTATCGAATCGAAGCATGTAATAGTTCATAGGAAATCTAACAAGCATATCTACGACATCCATGGTTTATTTTAGAATATTTTAAAAAGGCCAAAATGGGGGTTAAGTGAATTTCCTTGTTAATATACGGATTTTACTCATTTTTGACCCTTTTTCTTTCACTAAAAAGGTCATAAAGTGGCCTAGCCTTATCGAATCGAAACATGTAATAGTTCCTATGAAATCTAACAAGCATATATTCGAATTCCAAGGTTGATTTTATCATTTTCGAAAATGGACAAAATGAGGGTTAAGTGAATTTCCTTGTTAATTTATGGATTTTACTCGTTTTTGACCCTTTTTCTTTCACTAAAAAGGTCATAAAGTGGCCTAGCCTTATCGAATCGAAGCATGTAATAGTTCCTAGGAAATCTAACAAGCATATCTACGACATCCATGGTTTATTTTAGAATTTTTAAAAACGGCCAAAATGGGGGTTAATTGAATTTCCTTGTTAATTTACGGATTTTACTCGTTTTTGACCCTTTTTCTTTCACTAAAAAGGTCATAAAGTGGCCTAGCCTTATCGAATCGAAGCATGTAATAGTTCCTAGGAAATCTAACAAGCATATCTACGACATCCATGGTTTATTTTAGAATTTTTAAAAACGGCCAAAATGGGGGTTAAGTGAATTTCCTTGTTAATTTACGGATTTTACTCGTTTTTGACCCTTTTTCTTTCACTGAAAAGGTCATAAAGTGGCCTAGCCTTATCGAATCGAAGCATGTAATAGTTCATAGGAAATCTAACAAGCATATCTACGACATCCATGGTTTATTTTAGAATTTTTTAAAATGGCCAAAATGGGGGTTAAGTGAATTTCCTTGTTAATATACGGATTTTACTCATTTTTGACCCTTTTTCTTTCACTAAAAAGGTCATAAAGTGGCCTAACCTTATCGAATCGAAGCATGTAATAGTTCCTATGAAATCTAACAAGCATATATTCGAATTCCAAGGTTGATTTTATCATTTTCGAAAATGGACAAAATGAGGGTTAAGTGAATTTCCTTGTTAATTTACGGATTTTACTCGTTTTTGACCCTTTTTCTTTCACTAAAAAGGTCATAAAGTGGCCTAGCCTTATCGAATCGAAGCATGTAATAGTTCCTAGGAAATCTAACAAGCATATCTACGACATCCATGGTTTATTTTAGAATTTTTAAAAACGGCCAAAATGGGGGTTAAGTGAATTTCCTTGTTAATTTACGGATTTTACTCGTTTTTGACCCTTTTTCTTTCACTGAAAAGGTCATAAAGTGGCCTAGCCTTATCGAATCGAAGCATGTAATAGTTCATAGGAAATCTAACAAGCATATCTACGACATCCATGGTTTATTTTAGAATTTTTTAAAATGGCCAAAATGGGGGTTAAGTGAATTTCCTTGTTAATATACGGATTTTACTCATTTTTGACCCTTTTTCTTTCACTAAAAAGGTCATAAAGTGGCCTAGCCTTATCGAATCGAAACATGTAATAGTTCCTATGAAATCTAACAAGCATATATTCGAATTCCAAGGTTGATTTTATCATTTTCGAAAATGGACAAAATGAGGGTTAAGTGAATTTCCTTGTTAATTTACGGATTTTACTCGTTTTTGACCCTTTTTCTTTCACTAAAAAGGTCATAAAGTGGCCTAGCCTTATCGAATCGAAGCATGTAATAGTTCTTAGGAAATCTAACAAGCATATCTACAAAATCCATGGTTTATTTTAGAATTTTTAAAAACGGCCAAAATGGGGGTTAAGTGAATTTCCTTGTTAATTTACGGATTTTACTCGTTTTTGACCCTTTTTCATTCACTAAAAATGTCATAAAGTGGCCTAGCCTTATCGAATCGAAGCATGTAATAGTTCCTAGGAAATCTAACAAGCATATCTAAGACATCCATGGTTTATTTTAGAATTTTTAAAAACGGCCAAAATGGGGGTTAATTGAATTTCCTTATTAATTTACGGATTTTACTCGTTTTTGACCCTTTTTCTTTCACTAAAAAGGTCATAAAGTGGCATAGCCTTATCGAATCGAAGCATGTAATAGTTCCTAGGAAATCTAACAAGCATATCTATGACACCCATGGTTTATTTTAGAATTTTTAAAAACGGCCAAAATGGGGGTTAAGTGAATTTCCTTGTTAATTTACGGATTTTACTCGTTTTTGACCCTTTTTCTTTCACTGAAAAGGTCATAAAGTGGCCTAGCCTTATCGAATCGAAGCATGTAATAGTTCATAGGAAATCTAACAAGCATATCTACGACATCCATGGTTTATTTTAGAATTTTTTAAAAAGGCCAAAATGGGGGTTAAGTGAATTTCCTTGTTAATATACGGATTTTACTCATTTTTGACCCTTTTTCTTTCACTAAAAAGGTCATAAAGTGGCCTAGCCTTATCGAATCGAAACATGTAATAGTTCCTATGAAATCTAACAAGCATATATTCGAATTCCAAGGTTGATTTTATCATTTTCGAAAATGGACAAAATGAGGGTTAAGTGAATTTCCTTGTTAATTTATGGATTTTACTCGTTTTTGACCCTTTTTCTTTCACTAAAAAGGTCATAAAGTGGCCTAGCCTTATCGAATCGAAGCATGTAATAGTTCCTAGGAAATCTAACAAGCATATCTACGACATCCATGGTTTATTTTAGAATTTTTAAAAACGGCCAAAATGGGGGTTAATTGAATTTCCTTGTTAATTTACGGATTTTACTCGTTTTTGACCCTTTTTCTTTCACTAAAAAGGTCATAAAGTGGCCTAGCCTTATCGAATCGAAGCATGTAATAGTTCCTAGGAAATCTAACAAGCATATCTACGACATCCATGGTTTATTTTAGAATTTTTAAAAACGGCCAAAATGGGGGTTAAGTGAATTTCCTTGTTAATTTACGGATTTTACTCGTTTTTGACCCTTTTTCTTTCACTGAAAAGGTCATAAAGTGGCCTAGCCTTATCGAATCGAAGCATGTAATAGTTCATAGGAAATCTAACAAGCATATCTACGACATCCATGGTTTATTTTAGAATTTTTTAAAATGGCCAAAATGGGGGTTAAGTGAATTTCCTTGTTAATATACGGATTTTACTCATTTTTGACCCTTTTTCTTTCACTAAAAAGGTCATAAAGTGGCCTAGCCTTATCGAATCGAAGCATGTAATAGTTCCTATGAAATCTAACAAGCATATATTCGAATTCCAAGGTTGATTTTATCATTTTCGAAAATGGACAAAATGAGGGTTAAGTGAATTTCCTTGTTAATTTACGGATTTTACTCGTTTTTGACCCTTTTTCTTTCACTAAAAAGGTCATAAAGTGGCCTAGCCTTATCGAATCGAAGCATGTAATAGTTCCTAGGAAATCTAACAAGCATATCTACGACATCCATGGTTTATTTTAGAATTTTTAAAAACGGCCAAAATGGGGGTTAAGTGAATTTCCTTGTTAATTTACGGATTTTACTCGTTTTTGACCCTTTTTCTTTCACTGAAAAGGTCATAAAGTGGCCTAGCCTTATCGAATCGAAGCATGTAATAGTTCATAGGAAATCTAACAAGCATATCTACGACATCCATGGTTTATTTTAGAATTTTTTAAAATGGCCAAAATGGGGGTTAAGTGAATTTCCTTGTTAATATACGGATTTTACTCATTTTTGACCCTTTTTCTTTCACTAAAAAGGTCATAAAGTGGCCTAGCCTTATCGAATCGAAACATGTAATAGTTCCTATGAAATCTAACAAGCATATATTCGAATTCCAAGGTTGATTTTATCATTTTCGAAAATGGACAAAATGAGGGTTAAGTGAATTTCCTTGTTAATTTACGGATTTTACTCGTTTTTGACCCTTTTTCTTTCACTAAAAAGGTCATAAAGTGGCCTAGCCTTATCGAATCGAAGCATGTAATAGTTCCTAGGAAATCTAACAAGCATATCTACGACATCCATGGTTTATTTTAGAATTTTTAAAAACGGCCAAAATGGGGGTTAATTGAATTTCCTTGTTAATTTACGGATTTTACTCGTTTTTGACCCTTTTTCTTTCACTAAAAAGGTCATAAAGTGGCCTAGCCTTATCGAATCGAAGCATGTAATAGTTCCTAGGAAATCTAACAAGCATATCTACGACATCCATGGTTTATTTTAGAATTTTTAAAAACGGCCAAAATGGGGGTTAAGTGAATTTCCTTGTTAATTTACGGATTTTCCTCGTTTTTGACCCTTTTTCTTTCACTGAAAAGGTCATAAAGTGGCCTAGCCTTATCGAATCGAAGCATGTAATAGTTCATAGGAAATCTAACAAGCATATCTACGACATCCATGGTTTATTTTAGAATTTTTTAAAATGGCCAAAATGGGGGTTAAGTGAATTTCCTTGTTAATATACGGATTTTACTCATTTTTGACCCTTTTTCTTTCACTAAAAAGGTCATAAAGTGGCCTAGCCTTATCGAATCGAAGCATGTAATAGTTCCTATGAAATCTAACAAGCATATATTCGAATTCCAAGGTTGATTTTATCATTTTCGAAAATGGACAAAATGAGGGTTAAGTGAATTTCCTTGTTAATTTACGGATTTTACTCGTTTTTGACCCTTTTTCTTTCACTAAAAAGGTCATAAAGTGGCCTAGCCTTATCGAATCGAAGCATGTAATAGTTCCTAGGAAATCTAACAAGCATATCTACGACATCCATGGTTTATTTTAGAATTTTTAAAAACGGCCAAAATGGGGGTTAAGTGAATTTCCTTGTTAATTTACGGATTTTACTCGTTTTTGACCCTTTTTCTTTCACTGAAAAGGTCATAAAGTGGCCTAGCCTTATCGAATCGAAGCATGTAATAGTTCCTAGGAAATCTAACAAGCATATCTACGACATCCATGGTTTATTTTAGAATTTTTTAAAAAGGCCAAAATGGGGGTTAAGTGAATTTCCTTGTTAATATACGGATTTTACTCGTTTTTGACATTTGTTCTTTCACTAAAAAGGGCTTAAAGTGGTCGAGGCTTGTCGAATCGAAGCATGTAATAGTTCCTATGAAATCTAACAAGCATATATTCGACTTCCAAGGTTGATTTTATCATTTTCAAACACGGACAAAATGAGGATTAAGTGAATTTCCTTGTTAATTTACAGATTTTACTCGTTTTTGACCCTTTTTAATTCACTAAAAAGGTCATAAAGTGGCCTAGCCTTATCGAATCGAAGCATGTAATAGTTCCTATGAAATCTAACAAGCATATATTCGACTTCCAAGGTTGATTTTATCATTTTCAAACACGGACAAAATGAGGGTTAAGTGAATTTCCTTGTTAATTTATGGATTTTACTCGTTTTTGACCCTTTTTAATTCACTAAAAAGGTCATAAAGTGGCCTAGCCTTATCGAATCGAAGCATGTAATAGTACCTATGCAATCTAACAAGCATATATTCGACTTCGAAGGTTGATTTTATCATTTTCAAACACGGACAAAATGAGGGTTAAGTGAATTTCCTTGTTAATTTACGGATTTTACTCGTTTTTGACCCTTTTTAATTCACTAAAAAGGTCATAAAGTGGCCTAGCCTTATTGAATAGAAGCATGTAATAGTTCCTATGAAATCTAACAAGCATATATTCGACTTCCAAGGTTGATTTTATCATTTTCAAACACGGACAAATTGAGGGTTAAGTGAATTTCCTTGTTAATTTACGGATTTTACTCGTTTTTGACCCTTTTTCTTTCACTAAAAAGGTTATAAAGTGGCATAGCCTTATCGAATCGAAGCATGTAATAGTTCCTAGGAAATCTAACAAGCATATCTACGACACCCATGGTTTATTTTAGAATTTTTAAAAACGGCCAAAATGGGGGTTAAGTGAATTTCCTTGTTAATTTACGGATTTTACTCGTTTTTGACCCTTTTTCTTTCACTGAAAAGGTCATAAAGTGGCCTAGCCTTATCGAATCGAAGCATGTAATAGTTCATAGGAAATCTAACAAGCATATCTACGACATCCATGGTTTATTTTAGAATTTTTTAAAAAGGCCAAAATGGGGGTTAAGTGAATTTCCTTGTTAATATACGGATTTTACTCATTTTTGACCCTTTTTCTTTCACTAAAAAGGTCATAAAGTGGCCTAGCCTTATCGAATCGAAGCATGTAATAGTTCCTATGAAATCTAACAAGCATATATTCGAATTCCAAGGTTGATTTTATCATTTTCGAAAATGGACAAAATGAGGGTTAAGTGAATTTCCTTGTTAATTTACGGATTTTACTCGTTTTTGACCCTTTTTCTTTCACTAAAAAGGTCATAAAGTGGCCTAGCCTTATCGAATCGAAGCATGTAATAGTTCCTAGGAAATCTAACAAGCATATCTACGACATCCATGGTTTATTTTAGAATTTTTAAAAACGGCCAAAATGGGGGTTAAGTGAATTTCCTTGTTAATTTACGGATTTTACTCGTTTTTGACCCTTTTTCTTTCACTGAAAAGGTCATAAAGTGGCCTAGCCTTATCGAATTGAAGCATGTAATAGTTCCTAGGAAATCTAACAAGCATATCTACGACATCCATGGTTTATTTTAGAATTTTTTAAAAAGGCCAAAATGGGGGTTAAGTGAATTTCCTTGTTAATATACGGATTTTACTCGTTTTTGACATTTGTTCTTTCACTAAAAAGGGCTTAAAGTGGTCGAGGCTTGTCGAATTGAAGCATGTAATAGTTCCTATGAAATCTAACAAGCATATATTCGACTTCCAAGGTTGATTTTATCATTTTCAAACACGGACAAAATGAGGATTAAGTGAATTTCCTTGTTAATTTACAGATTTTACTCGTTTTTGACCCTTTTTAATTCACTAAAAAGGTCATAAAGTGGCCTAGCCTTATCGAATCGAAGCATGTAATAGTTCCTATGAAATCTAACAAGCATATATTCGACTTCCAAGGTTGATTTTATCATTTTCAAACACGGACAAAATGAGGGTTAAGTGAATTTCCTTGTTAATTTATGGATTTTACTCGTTTTTGACCCTTTTTAATTCACTAAAAAGGTCATAAAGTGGCCTAGCCTTATCGAATCGAAGCATGTAATAGTACCTATGCAATCTAACAAGCATATATTCGACTTCGAAGGTTGATTTTATCATTTTCAAACACGGACAAAATGAGGGTTAAGTGAATTTCCTTGTTAATTTACGGATTTTACTCGTTTTTGACCCTTTTTAATTCACTAAAAAGGTCATAAAGTGGCCTAGCCTTATTGAATAGAAGCATGTAATAGTTCCTATGAAATCTAACAAGCATATATTCGACTTCCAAGGTTGATTTTATCATTTTCAAACACGGACAAATTGAGGGTTAAGTGAACTTCCTTGTTAATTTACGGATTTTACTCGTTTTTGACCCTTTTTCTTTCACTAAAAAGGTCATAAAGTGGCATAGCCTTATCGAATCGAAGCATGTAATAGTTCCTAGGAAATCTAACAAGCATATCTACGACACCCATGGTTTATTTTAGAATTTTTTAAAAAGGCCAAAATGGGGGTTAAGTGAATTTCCTTGTTAATATACGGATTTTACTCATTTTTGACCCTTTTTCTTTCACTGAAAAGGTCATAAAGTGGCCTAGCCTTATCGAATCGAAGCATGTAATAGTTCATAGGAAATCTAACAAGCATATCTACGACATCCATGGTTTATTTTAGAATTTTTTAAAAAGGCCAAAATGGGGGTTAAGTGAATTTCCTTGTTAATATACGGATTTTACTCATTTTTGACTCTTTTTCTTTCACTAAAAAGGTCATAAAGTGGCCTAGCCTTACCGAATCGAAGCATGTAATAGTTCCTATGAAATCTAACAAGCATATATTCGAATTCCAAGGTTGATTTTATCATTTTCGAAAATGGAAAAAATGAGGGTTAAGTGAATTTCCTTGTTAATTTACGGATTTTACTCGTTTTTGACCGTTTTTCTTTCACTAAAAAGGTCATAAAGTGGCCTAGCCTTATCGAATCGAAGCATGTAATAGTTCCTAGGAAATCTAACAAGCATATCTACGACATCCATGGTTTATTTTAGAATTTTTTAAAAAGGCCAAAATGGGGGTTAAGTGAATTTCCTTGTTAATATACGGATTTTACTCATTTTTGACCCTTTTTCTTTCACTAAAAAGGTCATAAAGTGGCCTAGCCTTACCGAATCGAAGCATGTAATAGTTCCTATGAAATCTAACAAGCATATATTCGAATTCCAAGGTTGATTTTATCATTTTCGAAAATGGACAAAATGAGGGTTAAGTGAATTTCCTTGTTAATTTACGGATTTTACTCGTTTTTGACCCTTTTTCTTTCACTAAAAAGGTCATAAAGTGGCCTAGCCTTATCGAATCGAAGCATGTAATAGTTCCTAGGAAATCTAACAAGCATATCTACGACATCCATGGTTTATTTTAGAATTTTTAAAAACGGCCAAAATGGGGGTTAAGTGAATTTCCTTGTTAATTTACGGATTTTACTCGTTTTTGACCCTTTTTCTTTCACTGAAAAGGTCATAAAGTGGCCTAGCCTTATCGAATCGAAGCATGTAATAGTTCCTAGGAAATCTAACAAGCATATCTACGACATCCATGGTTTATTTTAGAATTTTTTAAAAAGGCCAAAATGGGGGTTAAGTGAATTTCCTTGTTAATATACGGATTTTACTCGTTTTTGACCCTTTTTCTTTCACTGAAAAGGTCATAAAGTGGCCTAGCCTTATCGAATCGAAGCATGTAATAGTTCATAGGAAATCTAACAAGCATATCTACGACATCCATGGTTTATTTTAGAATTTTTTAAAATGGCCAAAATGGGGGTTAAGTGAATTTCCTTGTTAATATACGGATTTTACTCGTTTTTGACCCTTTTTAATTCACTAAAAAGGTCATAAAGTGGCCTAGCCTTATCGAATCGAAGCATGTAATAGTTCCTATGAAATCTAACAAGCATATATTCGACTTCCAAGGTTGATTTTATCATTTTCGAACACGGACAAAATGAGGGTTAAGTGAATTTCCTTGTTAATTTACGGATTTTACTCGTTTTTGACCCTTTTTAATTCACTAAAAAGGTCATAAAGTGGCCTAGCCTTATCGAATCGAAGCATGTAATAGTACCTATGCAATCTAACAAGCATATATTCGACTTCGAAGGTTGATTTTATCATTTTCAAACACGGACAAAATGAGGGTTAAGTGAATTTCCTTGTTAATTTACGGATTTTACTCGTTTTTGACCCTTTTTAATTCACTAAAAAGGTCATAAAGTGGTCTAGCCTTATTGAATAGAAGCATGTAATAGTTCCTATGAAATATAACAAGCATATATTCGACTTCCAAGGTTGATTTTATCATTTTCAAACACGGACAAATTGAGGGTTAAGTGAATTTCCTTGTTAATTTACGGATTTTACTCGTTTTTGACCCTTTTTCTTTCACTAAAAAGGTCATAAAGTGGCATAGCCTTATCGAATCGAAGCATGTAATAGTTCCTAGGAAATCTAACAAGCATATCTACGACACCCATGGTTTATTTTAGAATTTTTAAAAACGGCCAAAATGGGGGTTAAGTGAATTTCCTTGTTAATTTACGGATTTTACTCGTTTTTGACCCTTTTTCTTTCACTGAAAAGGTCATAAAGTGGCCTAGCCTTATCGAATCGAAGCATGTAATAGTTCATAGGAAATCTAACAAGCATATCTACGACACCCATGGTTTATTTTAGAATTTTTAAAAACGGCCAAAATGGGGGTTAAGTGAATTTCCTTGTTAATTTACGGATTTTACTCGTTTTTGACCCTTTTTCTTTCACTGAAAAGGTCATAAAGTGGCCTAGCCTTATCGAATCGAAACATGTAATAGTTCCTATGAAATCTAACAAGCATATATTCGAATTCCAAGGTTGATTTTATCATTTTCGAAAATGGACAAAATGAGGGTTAAGTGAATTTCCGTGTTAATTTACGGATTTTACTCGTTTTTGACCCTTTTTCTTTCACTAAAAAGGTCATAAAGTGGCCAAGCCTTATCGAATCGAAGCATGTAATAGTTCCTAGGAAATCTAACAAGCATATCTACGACATCCATGGGTTATTTTAGAATTTTTAAAAACGGCCAAAATGGGGGTTAATTGAATTTCCTTGTTAATTTACGGATTTTACTCGTTTTTGACCCTTTTTCTTTCACTAAAAAGGTCATAAAGTGGCCTAGCCTTATCGAATCGAAGCATGTAATAGTTCCTAGGAAATCTAACAAGCATATCTACGACATCCATGGTTTATTTTAGAATTTTTAAAAACGGCCAAAATGGGGGTTAAGTGAATTTCCTTGTTAATTTACGGATTTTACTCGTTTTTGACCCTTTTTCTTTCACTGAAAAGGTCATAAAGTGGCCTAGCCTTATCGAATCGAAGCATGTAATAGTTCCTAGGAAATCTAACAAGCATATCTACGACATCCATGGTTTATTTTAGAATTTTTTAAAAAGGCCAAAATGGGGGTTAAGTGAATTTCCTTGTTAATATACGGATTTTACTCGTTTTTGACATTTGTTCTTTCACTAAAAAGGGCTTAAAGTGGTCGAGGCTTGTCGAATCGAAGCATGTAATAGTTCCTATGAAATCTAACAAGCATATATTCGACTTCCAAGGTTGATTTTATCATTTTCAAACACGGACAAAATGAGGATTAAGTGAATTTCCTTGTTAATTTACAGATTTTACTCGTTTTTGACCCTTTTTAATTCACTAAAAAGGTCATAAAGTGGCCTAGCCTTATCGAATCGAAGCATGTAATAGTTCCTATGAAATCTAACAAGCATATATTCGACTTCCAAGGTTGATTTTATCATTTTCAAACACGGACAAAATGAGGGTTAAGTGAATTTCCTTGTTAATTTACGGATTTTACTCGTTTTTGACCCTTTTTAATTCACTAAAAAGGTCATAAAGTGGCCTAGCCTTATCGAATCGAAGCATGTAATAGTACCTATGCAATCTAACAAGCATATATTCGACTTCGAAGGTTGATTTTATCATTTTCAAACACGGACAAAATGAGGGTTAAGTGAATTTCCTTGTTAATTTACGGATTTTACTCGTTTTTGACCCTTTTTAATTCACTAAAAAGGTCATAAAGTGGCCTAGCCTTATTGAATAGAAGCATGTAATAGTTCCTATGAAATCTAACAAGCATATATTCGACTTCCAAGGTTGATTTTATCATTTACAAACACGGACAAATTGAGGGTTAAGTGAATTTCCTTGTTAATTTACGGATTTTACTCGTTTTTGACCCTTTTTAATTCACTAAAAAGGTCATAAAGTGGCCTAGCCTTATTGAATAGAAGCATGTAATAGTTCCTATGAAATCTAACAAGCATATATTCGACTTCCAAGGTTGATTTTATCATTTTCAAACACGGACAAATTGAGGGTTAAGTGAATTTCCTTGTTAATTTACGGATTTTACTCGTTTTTGACCCTTTTTCTTTCACTAAAAAGGTCATAAAGTGGCATAGCCTTATCGAATCGAAGCATGTAATAGTTCCTAGGAAATCTAACAAGCATATCTACGACACCCATGGTTTATTTTAGAATTTTTAAAAACGGCCAAAATGGGGGTTAAGTGAATTTCCTTGTTAATTTACGGATTTTACTCGTTTTTGACCCTTTTTCTTTCACTGAAAAGGTCATAAAGTGGCCTAGCCTTATCGAATCGAAGCATGTAATAGTTCATAGGAAATCTAACAAGCATATCTACGACACCCATGGTTTATTTTAGAATTTTTAAAAACGGCCAAAATGGGGGTTAAGTGAATTTCCTTGTTAATTTACGGATTTTACTCTTTTTGACACTTTTTCTTTCACTGAAAAGGTCATAAAGTGGCCTAGCCTTATCGAATCGAAACATGTAATAGTTCCTATGAAATCTAACAAGCATATATTCGAATTCCAAGGTTGATTTTATCATTTTCGAAAATGGACAAAATGAGGGTTAAGTGAATTTCCGTGTTAATTTACGGATTTTACTCGTTTTTGACCCTTTTTCTTTCACTAAAAAGGTCATAAAGTGGCCAAGCCTTATCGAATCGAAGCATGTAATAGTTCCTAGGAAATCTAACAAGCATATCTACGACATCCATGGGTTATTTTAGAATTTTTAAAAACGGCCAAAATGGGGGTTAATTGAATTTCCTTGTTAATTTACGGATTTTACTCGTTTTTGACCCTTTTTCTTTCACTAAAAAGGTCATAAAGTGGCCTAGCCTTATCGAATCGAAGCATGTAATAGTTCCTAGGAAATCTAACAAGCATATCTACGACATCCATGGTTTATTTTAGAATTTTTAAAAACGGCCAAAATGGGGGTTAAGTGAATTTCCTTGTTAATTTACGGATTTTACTCGTTTTTGACCCTTTTTCTTTCACTGAAAAGGTCATAAAGTGGCCTAGCCTTATCGAATCGAAGCATGTAATAGTTCCTAGGAAATCTAACAAGCATATCTACGACATCCATGGTTTATTTTAGAATTTTTTAAAAAGGCCAAAATGGGGGTTAAGTGAATTTCCTTGTTAATATACGGATTTTACTCGTTTTTGACATTTGTTCTTTCACTAAAAAGGGCTTAAAGTGGTCGAGGCTTGTCGAATCGAAGCATGTAATAGTTCCTATGAAATCTAACAAGCATATATTCGACTTCCAAGGTTGATTTTATCATTTTCAAACACGGACAAAATGAGGATTAAGTGAATTTCCTTGTTAATTTACAGATTTTACTCGTTTTTGACCCTTTTTAATTCACTAAAAAGGTCATAAAGTGGCCTAGCCTTATCGAATCGAAGCATGTAATAGTTCCTATGAAATCTAACAAGCATATATTCGACTTCCAAGGTTGATTTTATCATTTTCAAACACGGACAAAATGAGGGTTAAGTGAATTTCCTTGTTAATTTACGGATTTTACTCGTTTTTGACCCTTTTTAATTCACTAAAAAGGTCATAAAGTGGCCTAGCCTTATCGAATCGAAGCATGTAATAGTACCTATGCAATCTAACAAGCATATATTCGACTTCGAAGGTTGATTTTATCATTTTCAAACACGGACAAAATGAGGGTTAAGTGAATTTCCTTGTTAATTTACGGATTTTACTCGTTTTTGACCCTTTTTAATTCACTAAAAAGGTCATAAAGTGGCCTAGCCTTATTGAATAGAAGCATGTAATAGTTCCTATGAAATCTAACAAGCATATATTCGACTTCCAAGGTTGATTTTATCATTTACAAACACGGACAAATTGAGGGTTAAGTGAATTTCCTTGTTAATTTACGGATTTTACTCGTTTTTGACCCTTTTTAATTCACTAAAAAGGTCATAAAGTGGCCTAGCCTTATTGAATAGAAGCATGTAATAGTTCCTATGAAATCTAACAAGCATATATTCGACTTCCAAGGTTGATTTTATCATTTTCAAACACGGACAAATTGAGGGTTAAGTGAATTTCCTTGTTAATTTACGGATTTTACTCGTTTTTGACCCTTTTTCTTTCACTAAAAAGGTCATAAAGTGGCATAGCCTTATCGAATCGAAGCATGTAATAGTTCCTAGGAAATCTAACAAGCATATCTACGACACCCATGGTTTATTTTAGAATTTTTAAAAACGGCCAAAATGGGGGTTAAGTGAATTTCCTTGTTAATTTACGGATTTTACTCGTTTTTGACCCTTTTTCTTTCACTGAAAAGGTCATAAAGTGGCCTAGCCTTATCGAATCGAAGCATGTAATAGTTCATAGGAAATCTAACAAGCATATCTACGACACCCATGGTTTATTTTAGAATTTTTAAAAACGGCCAAAATGGGGGTTAAGTGAATTTCCTTGTTAATTTACGGATTTTACTCTTTTTGACACTTTTTCTTTCACTGAAAAGGTCATAAAGTGGCCTAGCCTTATCGAATCGAAACATGTAATAGTTCCTATGAAATCTAACAAGCATATATTCGAATTCCAAGGTTGATTTTATCATTTTCGAAAATGGACAAAATGAGGGTTAAGTGAATTTCCTTGTTAATTTACGGATTTTACTCGTTTTTGACCCTTTTTCTTTCACTAAAAAGGTCATAAAGTGGCCTAGCCTTATCGAATCGAAGCATGTAATAGTTCCTAGGAAATCTAACAAGCATATCTACGACATCCATGGGTTATTTTAGAATTTTTAAAAACGGCCAAAATGGGGGTTAATTGAATTTCCTTGTTAATTTACGGATTTTATTCGTTTTTGACCCTTTTTCTTTCACTAAAAAGGTCATAAAGTGGCCTAGCCTTATCGAATCGAAGCATGTAATAGTTCCTAGGAAATCTAACAAGCATATCTACGACATCCATGGTTTATTTTAGAATTTTTAAAAACGGCCAAAATGGGGGTTAAGTGAATTTCCTTGTTAATTTACGGATTTTACTCGTTTTTGACCCTTTTTCTTTCACTGAAAAGGTCATAAAGTGGCCTAGCCTTATCGAATCGAAGCATGTAATAGTTCCTAGGAAATCTAACAAGCATATCTACGACATCCATGGTTTATTTTAGAATTTTTTAAAAAGGCCAAAATGGGGGTTAAGTGAATTTCCGTGTTAATATACGGATTTTACTCGTTTTTGACATTTGTTCTTTCACTAAAAAGGGCTTAAAGTGGTCGAGGCTTGTCGAATCGAAGCATGTAATAGTTCCTATGAAATCTAACAAGCATATATTCGACTTCCAAGGTTGATTTTATCATTTTCAAACACGGACAAAATGAGGATTAAGTGAATTTCCTTGTTAATTTACAGATTTTACTCGTTTTTGACCCTTTTTAATTCACTAAAAAGGTCATAAAGTGGCCTAGCCTTATTGAATAGAAGCATGTAATAGTTCCTATGAAATCTAACAAGCATATATTCGACTTCCAAGGTTGATTTTATCATTTTCAAACACGGACAAATTGAGGGTTAAGTGAATTTCCTTGTTAATTTACGGATTTTACTCGTTTTTGACCCTTTTTCTTTCACTAAAAAGGTCATAAAGTGGCATAGCCTTATCGAATCGAAGCATGTAATAGTACCTATGCAATCTAACAAGCATATATTCGACTTCGAAGGTTGATTTTATCATTTTCAAACACGGACAAAATGAGGGTTAAGTGAATTTCCTTGTTAATTTACGGATTTTACTCGTTTTTGACCCTTTTTAATTCACTAAAAAGGTCATAAAGTGGCCTAGCCTTATTGAATAGAAGCATGTAATAGTTCCTATGAAATCTAACAAGCATATATTCGACTTCCAAGGTTGATTTTATCATTTTCAAACACGGACAAATTGAGGGTTAAGTGAATTTCCTTGTTAATTTACGGATTTTACTCGTTTTTGACCCTTTTTCTTTCACTAAAAAGGTCATAAAGTGGCATAGCCTTATCGAATCGAAGCATGTAATAGTTCCTAGGAAATCTAACAAGCATATCTACGACACCCATGGTTTATTTTTGAATTTTTAAAAACGGCCAAAATGGGGGTTAAGTGAATTTCCTTGTTAATTTACGGATTTTACTCGTTTTTGACCCTTTTTCTTTCACTGAAAAGGTCATAAAGTGGCCTAGCCTTATCGAATCGAAGCATGTAATAGTTCATAGGAAATCTAACAAGCATATCTACGACATCCATGGTTTATTTTAGAATTTTTTAAAAAGGCCAAAATGGGGGTTAAGTGAATTTCCTTGTTAATATACGGATTTTACTCATTTTTGACCCTTTTTCTTTCACTAAAAAGGTCATAAAGTGGCCTAGCCTTATCGAATCGAAACATGTAATAGTTCCTATGAAATCTAACAAGCATATATTCGAATTCCAAGGTTGATTTTATCATTTTCGAAAATGGACAAAATGAGGGTTAAGTGAATTTCCTTGTTAATTTACGGATTTTACTCGTTTTTGACCCTTTTTCTTTCACTAAAAAGGTCATAAAGTGGCCTAGCCTTATCGAATCGAAGCATGTAATAGTTCCTAGGAAATCTAACAAGCATATCTACGACATCCATGGGTTATTTTAGAATTTTTAAAAACGGCCAAAATGGGGGTTAATTGAATTTCCTTGTTAATTTACGGATTTTACTCGTTTTTGGCCCTTTTTCTTTCACTAAAAAGGTCATAAAGTGGCCTAGCCTTATCGAATCGAAGCATGTAATAGTTCCTAGGAAATCTAACAAGCATATCTACGACATCCATGGTTTATTTTAGAATTTTTAAAAACGGCCAAAATGGGGGTTAAGTGAATTTCCTTGTTAATTTACGGATTTTACTCGTTTTTGACCCTTTTTCTTTCACTGAAAAGGTCATAAAGTGGCCTAGCCTTATCGAATCGAAGCATGTAATAGTTCATAGGAAATCTAACAAGCATATCTACGACATCCATGGTTTATTTTAGAATTTTTTAAAATGGCCAAAATGGGGGTTAAGTGAATTTCCTTGTTAATATACGGATTTTACTCATTTTTGACCCTTTTTCTTTCACTAAAAAGGTCATAAAGTGGCCTAGCCTTATCGAATCGAAGAATGTAATAGTTCCTATGAAATCTAACAAGCATATATTCGAATTCGAAGGTTAATTTTATCATTTTCGAAAATGGACAAAATGAGGGTTAAGTGAATTTCCTTGTTAATTTACGGATTTTACTCGTTTTTGACCCTTTTTCTTTCACTAAAAAGGTCATAAAGTGGCCTAGCCTTATCGAATCGAAGCATGTAATAGTTCCAAGGAAATCTAACAAGCATATCTACGACATCCATGGTTTATTTTAGAATTTTTAAAAACGGCCAAAATGGGGGTTAAGTGAATTTCCTTGTTAATTTACGGATTTTACTCGTTTTTGACCCTTTTTCTTTCACTGAAAAGGTCATAAAGTGGCCTAGCCTTATCGAATCGAAGCATGTAATAGTTCCTAGGAAATCTAACAAGCATATCTACGACATCCATGGTTTATTTTAGAATTTTTTAAAAAGGCCAAAATGGGGGTTAAGTGAATTTCCTTGTTAATATACGGATTTTACTCGTTTTTGACATTTGTTCTTTCACTAAAAAGGGCTTAAAGTGGTCGAGGCTTGTCGAATCGAAGCATGTAATAGTTCCTATGAAATCTAACAAGCATATATTCGACTTCCAAGGTTGATTTTATCATTTTCAAACACGGACAAAATGAGGATTAAGTGAATTTCCTTGTTAATTTACAGATTTTACTCGTTTTTGACCCTTTTTAATTCACTAAAAAGGTCATAAAGTGGCCTAGCCTTATCGAATCGAAGCATGTAATAGTTCCTATGAAATCTAACAAGCATATATTCGACTTCCAAGGTTGATTTTATCATTTTCAAACACGGACAAAATGAGGGTTAAGTGAATTTCCTTGTTAATTTACGGATTTTACTCGTTTTTGACCCTTTTTAATTCACTAAAAAGGTCATAAAGTGGCCTAGCCTTATCGAATCGAAGCATGTAATAGTACCTATGCAATCTAACAAGCATATATTCGACTTCGAAGGTTGATTTTATCATTTTCAAACACGGACAAAATGAGGGTTAAGTGAATTTCCTTGTTAATTTACGGATTTTACTCGTTTTTGACCCTTTTTAATTCACTAAAAAGGTCATAAAGTGGCCTAGCCTTATCGAATCGAAGCATGTAATAGTACCTATGCAATCTAACAAGCATATATTCGACTTCGAAGGTTGATTTTATCATTTTCAAACACGGACAAAATGTGGGTTAAGTGAATTTCCTTGTTAATTTACGGATTTTACTCGTTTTTGACCCTTTTTAATTCACTAAAAAGGTCATAAAGTGGCCTAGCCTTATCGAATCGAAGCATGTAATAGTTCCTATGAAATCTAACAAGCATATATTCGACTTCCAAGGTTGATTTTATCATTTTCAAACACGGACAAATTGAGGGTTAAGTGAATTTCCTTGTTAATTTACGGATTTTACTCGTTTTTGACCCTTTTTCTTTCACTAAAAAGGTCATAAAGTGGCCTAGCCTTATCGAATCGAAGCATGTAATAGTTCCTAGGAAATCTAACAAGCATATCTATGACATCCATGGTTTATTTTAGAATTTTTTAAAAAGGCCAAAATGGGGGTTAAGTGAATTTCCTTGTTAATATACGGATTTTACTCGTTTTTTACCCTTTTTCTTTCACTAAAAAGGTCATAAAGTGGCCTAGCCTTATCGAATCAAAGCATGTAATAGTTCCTAGGAAATCTAACAAGCATATCTACGACATCCATGGTTTATTTTAGAATTTTTTAAAAAGGCCAAAATGGGGGTTAAGTGAATTTCCTTGTTAATATACGGATTTTACTCGTTTTTGACATTTGTTCTTTCACTAAAAAGGGCTTAAAGTGGTCGAGGCTTGTCGAATCGAAGCATGTAATAGTTCCTATGAAATCTAACAAGCATATATTCGACTTCCAAGGTTGATTTTATCATTTTCAAACACGGACAAAATGAGGATTAAGTGAATTTCCTTGTTAATTTACAGATTTTACTCGTTTTTGACCCTTTTTAATTCACTAAAAAGGTCATAAAGTGGCCTAGCCTTATCGAATCGAAGCATGTAATAGTTCCTATGAAATCTAACAAGCATATATTCGACTTCCAAGGTTGATTTTATCATTTTCAAACACGGACAAAATGAGGGTTAAGTGAATTTCCTTGTTAATTTACGGATTTTACTCGTTTTTGACCCTTTTTAATTCACTAAAAAGGTCATAAAGTGGCCTAGCCTTATCGAATCGAAGCATGTAATAGTTCCTATGCAATCTAACAAGCATATATTCGACTTCGAAGGTTGATTTTATCATTTTTAAACACGGACAAAATGAGGGTTAAGTGAATTTCCTTGTTAATTTACGGATTTTACTCGTTTTTGACCCTTTTTAATTCACTAAAAAGGTCATAAAGTGGCCTAGCCTTATCGAATCGAAGCATGTAATAGTTCCTATGAAATCTAACAAGCATATATTCGACTTCGAAGGTTGATTTTATCATTTTCAAACACGGACAAAATGAGGGTTAGGTGAATTTCCTTGTTAATTTACGGATTTTACTCGTTTTTGACCCTTTTTAATTCACTAAAAAGGTCATAAAGTGGCCTAGCCTTATCGAATAGAAGCATGTAATAGTTCCTATGAAATCTAACAAGCATATATTCGACTTCCAAGGTTGATTTTATCATTTTCAAACACGGACAAATTAAGGGTTAAGTGAATTTCCTTGTTAATTTACGGATTTTACTTGTTTTTGACCCTTTTTAATTCACTATAAAGGTCATAAAGTGGCTTAGCCTTATCGAATCCAAGCATGTAATAGTTCCTAGGAAATCTAACAAGCATATCTATGACATCCATGGTTTATTTTAGAATTTTTTAAAAAGGCCAAAATGGGGGTTAAGTGAATTTCCTTGTTAATATACGGATTTTACTCGTTTTTGACCCTTTTTCTTTCACTAAAAAGGTCATAAAGTGGCCTAGCCTGATCGAATCGAAGCATGTAATAGTTCCTAGGAAATCTAACAATCATATCTACGACATCCATTGTTTATTTTAGAATTTTTTAAAAAGGCCAAAATGGGGGTTAAGTGAATTTCCTTGTTAATATACGGATTTTACTCGTTTTTGACATTTGTTCTTTCACTAAAAAGGGCTAAAAGTGTTCGAGGCTTGTCGAATCGAAGCATGTAATAGTTCCTATGAAATCTAACAAGCATATATTCGACTTCCAAGGTTGATTTTATCATTTTCAAACACGGACAAAATGAGGGTTAAGTGAATTTCCTTGTTAATTTACGGATTTTACTCGTTTTTGACCCTTTTTCTTTCACTAAAAAGGTCATAAAGTGGCCTAGCCTTATCGAATCGAAGCATGTAATAGTTCCTAGGAAATCTAACAAGCATATCTATGACATCCATGATTTATTTTAGAATTTTTTAAAAAGGCCAAAATGGGGGTTAAGTGAATTTCCTTGTTAATATACGGATTTTACTCGTTTTTGACCCTTTTTAATTCACTAAAAAGGTCATAAAGTGGCCTAGCCTTATTGAATAGAAGCATGTAATAGTTCCTATGAAATCTAACAAGCATATATTCGACTTCCAAGGTTGATTTTATCATTTTCAAACACGGACAAATTGAGGGTTAAGTGAATTTCCTTGTTAATTTACGGATTTTACTCGTTTTTGACCCTTTTTCTTTCACTAAAAAGGTCATAAAGTGGCCTAGCCTTATCGAATCGAAGCATGTAATAGTTCCTAGGAAATCTAACAAGCATATCTATGACATCCATGGTTTATTTTAGAATTTTTTAAAAAGGCCAAAATGGGGGTTAAGTGAATTTCCTTGTTAATATACGGATTTTACTCGTTTTTTACCCTTTTTCTTTCACTAAAAAGGTCATAAAGTGGCCTAGCCTTATCGAATCAAAGCATGTAATAGTTCCTAGGAAATCTAACAAGCATATCTACGACATCCATGGTTTATTTTAGAATTTTTTAAAAAGGCCAAAATGGGGGTTAAGTGAATTTCCTTGTTAATATACGGATTTTACTCGTTTTTGACATTTGTTCTTTCACTAAAAAGGGCTTAAAGTGGTCGAGGCTTGTCGAATCGAAGCATGTAATAGTTCCTATGAAATCTAACAAGCATATATTCGACTTCCAAGGTTGATTTTATCATTTTCAAACACGGACAAAATGAGGATTAAGTGAATTTCCTTGTTAATTTACAGATTTTACTCGTTTTTGACCCTTTTTAATTCACTAAAAAGGTCATAAAGTGGCCTAGCCTTATCGAATCGAAGCATGTAATAGTTCCTATGAAATCTAACAAGCATATATTCGACTTCCAAGGTTGATTTTATCATTTTCAAACACGGACAAAATGAGGGTTAAGTGAATTTCCTTGTTAATTTACGGATTTTACTCGTTTTTGACCCTTTTTAATTCACTAAAAAGGTCATAAAGTGGCCTAGCCTTATCGAATCGAAGCATGTAATAGTACCTATGCAATCTAACAAGCATATATTCGACTTCGAAGGTTGATTTTATCATTTTCAAACACGGACAAAATGAGGGTTAAGTGAATTTCCTTGTTAATTTACGGATTTTACTCGTTTTTGACCCTTTTTAATTCACTAAAAAGGTCATAAAGTGGCCTAGCCTTATCGAATCGAAGCATGTAATAGTACCTATGCAATCTAACAAGCATATATTCGACTTCGAAGGTTGATTTTATCATTTTCAAACACGGACAAAATGTGGGTTAAGTGAATTTCCTTGTTAATTTACGGATTTTACTCGTTTTTGACCCTTTTTAATTCACTAAAAAGGTCATAAAGTGGCCTAGCCTTATCGAATCGAAGCATGTAATAGTTCCTATGAAATCTAACAAGCATATATTCGACTTCCAAGGTTGATTTTATCATTTTCAAACACGGACAAATTGAGGGTTAAGTGAATTTCCTTGTTAATTTACGGATTTTACTCGTTTTTGACCCTTTTTCTTTCACTAAAAAGGTCATAAAGTGGCCTAGCCTTATCGAATCGAAGCATGTAATAGTTCCTAGGAAATCTAACAAGCATATCTATGACATCCATGGTTTATTTTAGAATTTTTTAAAAAGGCCAAAATGGGGGTTAAGTGAATTTCCTTGTTAATATACGGATTTTACTCGTTTTTTACCCTTTTTCTTTCACTAAAAAGGTCATAAAGTGGCCTAGCCTTATCGAATCAAAGCATGTAATAGTTCCTAGGAAATCTAACAAGCATATCTACGACATCCATGGTTTATTTTAGAATTTTTTAAAAAGGCCAAAATGGGGGTTAAGTGAATTTCCTTGTTAATATACGGATTTTACTCGTTTTTGACATTTGTTCTTTCACTAAAAAGGGCTTAAAGTGGTCGAGGCTTGTCGAATCGAAGCATGTAATAGTTCCTATGAAATCTAACAAGCATATATTCGACTTCCAAGGTTGATTTTATCATTTTCAAACACGGACAAAATGAGGATTAAGTGAATTTCCTTGTTAATTTACAGATTTTACTCGTTTTTGACCCTTTTTAATTCACTAAAAAGGTCATAAAGTGGCCTAGCCTTATCGAATCGAAGCATGTAATAGTTCCTATGAAATCTAACAAGCATATATTCGACTTCCAAGGTTGATTTTATCATTTTCAAACACGGACAAAATGAGGGTTAAGTGAATTTCCTTGTTAATTTACGGATTTTACTCGTTTTTGACCCTTTTTAATTCACTAAAAAGGTCATAAAGTGGCCTAGCCTTATCGAATCGAAGCATGTAATAGTTCCTATGCAATCTAACAAGCATATATTCGACTTCGAAGGTTGATTTTATCATTTTTAAACACGGACAAAATGAGGGTTAAGTGAATTTCCTTGTTAATTTACGGATTTTACTCGTTTTTGACCCTTTTTAATTCACTAAAAAGGTCATAAAGTGGCCTAGCCTTATCGAATCGAAGCATGTAATAGTTCCTATGAAATCTAACAAGCATATATTCGACTTCGAAGGTTGATTTTATCATTTTCAAACACGGACAAAATGAGGGTTAGGTGAATTTCCTTGTTAATTTACGGATTTTACTCGTTTTTGACCCTTTTTAATTCACTAAAAAGGTCATAAAGTGGCCTAGCCTTATCGAATAGAAGCATGTAATAGTTCCTATGAAATCTAACAAGCATATATTCGACTTCCAAGGTTGATTTTATCATTTTCAAACACGGACAAATTAAGGGTTAAGTGAATTTCCTTGTTAATTTACGGATTTTACTTGTTTTTGACCCTTTTTAATTCACTATAAAGGTCATAAAGTGGCTTAGCCTTATCGAATCCAAGCATGTAATAGTTCCTAGGAAATCTAACAAGCATATCTATGACATCCATGGTTTATTTTAGAATTTTTTAAAAAGGCCAAAATGGGGGTTAAGTGAATTTCCTTGTTAATATACGGATTTTACTCGTTTTTGACCCTTTTTCTTTCACTAAAAAGGTCATAAAGTGGCCTAGCCTGATCGAATCGAAGCATGTAATAGTTCCTAGGAAATCTAACAATCATATCTACGACATCCATTGTTTATTTTAGAATTTTTTAAAAAGGCCAAAATGGGGGTTAAGTGAATTTCCTTGTTAATATACGGATTTTACTCGTTTTTGACATTTGTTCTTTCACTAAAAAGGGCTAAAAGTGTTCGAGGCTTGTCGAATCGAAGCATGTAATAGTTCCTATGAAATCTAACAAGCATATATTCGACTTCCAAGGTTGATTTTATCATTTTCAAACACGGACAAAATGAGGGTTAAGTGAATTTCCTTGTTAATTTACGGATTTTACTCGTTTTTGACCCTTTTTCTTTCACTAAAAAGGTCATAAAGTGGCCTAGCCTTATCGAATCGAAGCATGTAATAGTTCCTAGGAAATCTAACAAGCATATCTATGACATCCATGATTTATTTTAGAATTTTTTAAAAAGGCCAAAATGGGGGTTAAGTGAATTTCCTTGTTAATATACGGATTTTACTCGTTTTTGACCCTTTTTAATTCACTAAAAAGGTCATAAAGTGGCCTAGCCTTATTGAATAGAAGCATGTAATAGTTCCTATGAAATCTAACAAGCATATATTCGACTTCCAAGGTTGATTTTATCATTTTCAAACACGGACAAATTGAGGGTTAAGTGAATTTCCTTGTTAATTTACGGATTTTACTCGTTTTTGACCCTTTTTCTTTCACTAAAAAGGTCATAAAGTGGCCTAGCCTTATCGAATCGAAGCATGTAATAGTTCCTAGGAAATCTAACAAGCATATCTATGACATCCATGGTTTATTTTAGAATTTTTTAAAAAGGCCAAAATGGGGGTTAAGTGAATTTCCTTGTTAATATACGGATTTTACTCGTTTTTTACCCTTTTTCTTTCACTAAAAAGGTCATAAAGTGGCCTAGCCTTATCGAATCAAAGCATGTAATAGTTCCTAGGAAATCTAACAAGCATATCTACGACATCCATGGTTTATTTTAGAATTTTTTAAAAAGGCCAAAATGGGGGTTAAGTGAATTTCCTTGTTAATATACGGATTTTACTCGTTTTTGACATTTGTTCTTTCACTAAAAAGGGCTTAAAGTGGTCGAGGCTTGTCGAATCGAAGCATGTAATAGTTCCTATGAAATCTAACAAGCATATATTCGACTTCCAAGGTTGATTTTATCATTTTCAAACACGGACAAAATGAGGATTAAGTGAATTTCCTTGTTAATTTACAGATTTTACTCGTTTTTGACCCTTTTTAATTCACTAAAAAGGTCATAAAGTGGCCTAGCCTTGTCGAATCGAAGCATGTAATAGTTCCTATGAAATCTAACAAGCATATATTCGACTTCCAAGGTTGATTTTATCATTTTCAAACACGGACAAAATGAGGGTTAAGTGAATTTCCTTGTTAATTTACGGATTTTACTCGTTTTTGACCCTTTTTAATTCACTGAAAAGGTCATAAAGTGGCCTAGCCTTATCGAATCAAAGCATGTAATAGTACCTATGCAATCTAACAAGCATATATTCGACTTCGAAGGTTGATTTTATCATTTTCAAACACGGACAAAATGAGGGTTAAGTGAATTTCCTTGTTAATTTACGGATTTTACTCGTTTTTGACCCTTTTTAATTCACTAAAAAGGTCATAAAGTGGCCTAGCCTTATTGAATAGAAGCATGTAATAGTTCCTATGAAATCTAACAAGCATATATTCGACTTCCAAGGTTGATTTTATCATTTTCAAACACGGACAAATTGAGGGTTAAGTGAATTTCCTTGTTAATTTACGGATTTTACTCGTTTTTGACCCTTTTTCTTTCACTAAAAAGGTCATAAAGTGGCATAGCCTTATCGAATCGAAGCATGTAATAGTTCCTAGGAAATCTAACAAGCATATCTACGACACCCATGGTTTATTTTAGAATTTTTAAAAACGGCCAAAATGGGGGTTAAGTGAATTTCCTTGTTAATTTACGGATTTTACTCGTTTTTGACCCTTTTTCTTTCACTGAAAAGGTCATAAAGTGGCCTAGCCTTATCGAATCGAAGCATGTAATAGTTCATAGGAAATCTAACAAGCATATCTACGACATCCATGGTTTATTTTAGAATTTTTTAAAAAGGCCAAAATGGGGGTTAAGTGAATTTCCTTGTTAATATACGGATTTTACTCATTTTTGACCCTTTTTCTTTCACTAAAAAGGTCATAAAGTGGTCTAGCCTTATCGAATCGAAACATGTAATAGTTCCTATGAAATCTAACAAGCATATATTCGAATTCCAAGGTTGATTTTATCATTTTCGAAAATGGACAAAATGAGGGTTAAGTGAATTTCCTTGTTAATATACGGATTTTACTCGTTTTTGACATTTGTTCTTTCACTAAAAAGGGCTAAAAGTGGTCGAGGCTATTCGAATCGAAGCATGTAATAGTTCCTATGAAATCTAACAAGCATATATTCGACTTCCAAGGTTGATTTTATCATTTTCAAACACGGACAAAATGAGGGTTAAGTGAATTTCCTTGTTAATTTACGGATTTTACTCGTTTTTGACCCTTTTTCTTTCACTAAAAAGGTCATAAAGTGGCCTAGCCTTATCGAATCGAAGCATGTAATAGTTCCTAGGAAATCTAACAAGCATATCTATGACATCCATGGTTTATTTTAGAATTTTTTAAAAAGGCCAAAATGGGGGTTAAGTGAATTTCCTTGTTAATATACGGATTTTACTCGTTTTTGACCCTTTTTAATTCACTAAAAAGGTCATAAAGTGGCCTAGCCTTATTGAATAGAAGCATGTAATAGTTCCTATGAAATCTAACAAGCATATATTCGACTTCCAAGGTTGATTTTATCATTTTCAAACACGGACAAATTGAGGGTTAAGTGAATTTTCTTGTTAATTTACGGATTTTACTCGTTTTTGACCCTTTTTCTTTCACTAAAAAGGTCATAAAGTGGCCTAGCCTTATCGAATCGAAGCATGTAATAGTTCCTAGGAAATCTAACAAGCATATCTATGACATCCATGGTTTATTTTAGAATTTTTTAAAAAGGCCAAAATGGGGGTTAAGTGAATTTCCTTGTTAATATACGGATTTTACTCGTTTTTTACCCTTTTTCTTTCACTAAAAAGGTCATAAAGTGGCCTAGCCTTATCGAATCAAAGCATGTAATAGTTCCTAGGAAATCTAACAAGCATATCTACGACATCCATGGTTTATTTTAGAATTTTTTAAAAAGGCCAAAATGGGGGTTAAGTGAATTTCCTTGTTAATATACGGATTTTACTCGTTTTTGACATTTGTTCTTTCACTAAAAAGGGCTTAAAGTGGTCGAGGCTTGTCGAATCGAAGCATGTAATAGTTCCTATGAAATCTAACAAGCATATATTCGACTTCCAAGGTTGATTTTATCATTTTCAAACACGGACAAAATGAGGATTAAGTGAATTTCCTTGTTAATTTACAGATTTTACTCGTTTTTGACCCTTTTTAATTCACTAAAAAGGTCATAAAGTGGCCTAGCCTTATCGAATCGAAGCATGTAATAGTTCCTATGAAATCTAACAAGCATATATTCGACTTCCAAGGTTGATTTTATCATTTTCAAACACGGACAAAATGAGGGTTAAGTGAATTTCCTTGTTAATTTACTGATTTTACTCGTTTTTGACCCTTTTTCTTTCACTGAAAAGGTCATAAAGTGGCCTAGCCTTATCGAATCGAAGCATGTAATAGTTCCTAGGAAATCTAACAAGCATATCTACGACATCCATGGTTTATTTTAGAATTTTTTAAAAAGGCCAAAATGGGGGTTAAGTGAATTTCCTTGTTAATATACGGATTTTACTCGTTTTTGACATTTGTTCTTTCACTAAAAAGGGCTTAAAGTGGTCGAGGCTTGTCGAATCGAAGCATGTAATTGTTCCTATGAAATCTAACAAGCATATATTCGACTTCCAAGGTTGATTTTATCATTTTCAAACACGGACAAAATGAGGATTAAGTGAATTTCCTTGTTAATTTACAGATTTTACTCGTTTTTGACCCTTTTTAATTCACTAAAAAGGTCATAAAGTGGCCTAGCCTTATCGAATCGAAGCATGTAATAGTTCCTATGAAATCTAACAAGCATATATTCGACTTCCAAGGTTGATTTTATCATTTTCAAACACGGACAAAATGAGGATTAAGTGAATTTCCTTGTTAATTTACAGATTTTACTCGTTTTTGACCCTTTTTAATTCACTAAAAAGGTCATAAAGTGGCCTAGCCTTGTCGAATCGAAGCATGTAATAGTTCCTATGAAATCTAACAAGCATATATTCGACTTCCAAGGTTGATTTTATCATTTTCAAACACGGACAAAATGAGGGTTAAGTGAATTTCCTTGTTAATTTACGGATTTTACTCGTTTTTGACCCTTTTTAATTCACTGAAAAGGTCATAAAGTGGCCTAGCCTTATCGAATCAAAGCATGTAATAGTACCTATGCAATCTAACAAGCATATATTCGACTTCGAAGGTTGATTTTATCATTTTCAAACACGGACAAAATGAGGGTTAAGTGAATTTCCTTGTTAATTTACGGATTTTACTCGTTTTTGACCCTTTTTAATTCACTAAAAAGGTCATAAAGTGGCCTAGCCTTATTGAATAGAAGCATGTAATAGTTCCTATGAAATCTAACAAGCATATATTCGACTTCCAAGGTTGATTTTATCATTTTCAAACACGGACAAATTGAGGGTTAAGTGAATTTCCTTGTTAATTTACGGATTTTACTCGTTTTTGACCCTTTTTCTTTCACTAAAAAGGTCATAAAGTGGCATAGCCTTATCGAATCGAAGCATGTAATAGTTCCTAGGAAATCTAACAAGCATATCTACGACACCCATGGTTTATTTTAGAATTTTTAAAAACGGCCAAAATGGGGGTTAAGTGAATTTCCTTGTTAATTTACGGATTTTACTCGTTTTTGACCCTTTTTCTTTCACTGAAAAGGTCATAAAGTGGCCTAGCCTTATCGAATCGAAGCATGTAATAGTTCATAGGAAATCTAACAAGCATATCTACGACATCCATGGTTTATTTTAGAATTTTTTAAAAAGGCCAAAATGGGGGTTAAGTGAATTTCCTTGTTAATATACGGATTTTACTCATTTTTGACCCTTTTTCTTTCACTAAAAAGGTCATAAAGTGGTCTAGCCTTATCGAATCGAAACATGTAATAGTTCCTATGAAATCTAACAAGCATATATTCGAATTCCAAGGTTGATTTTATCATTTTCGAAAATGGACAAAATGAGGGTTAAGTGAATTTCCTTGTTAATATACGGATTTTACTCGTTTTTGACATTTGTTCTTTCACTAAAAAGGGCTAAAAGTGGTCGAGGCTATTCGAATCGAAGCATGTAATAGTTCCTATGAAATCTAACAAGCATATATTCGACTTCCAAGGTTGATTTTATCATTTTCAAACACGGACAAAATGAGGGTTAAGTGAATTTCCTTGTTAATTTACGGATTTTACTCGTTTTTGACCCTTTTTCTTTCACTAAAAAGGTCATAAAGTGGCCTAGCCTTATCGAATCGAAGCATGTAATAGTTCCTAGGAAATCTAACAAGCATATCTATGACATCCATGGTTTATTTTAGAATTTTTTAAAAAGGCCAAAATGGGGGTTAAGTGAATTTCCTTGTTAATATACGGATTTTACTCGTTTTTGACCCTTTTTAATTCACTAAAAAGGTCATAAAGTGGCCTAGCCTTATTGAATAGAAGCATGTAATAGTTCCTATGAAATCTAACAAGCATATATTCGACTTCCAAGGTTGATTTTATCATTTTCAAACACGGACAAATTGAGGGTTAAGTGAATTTTCTTGTTAATTTACGGATTTTACTCGTTTTTGACCCTTTTTCTTTCACTAAAAAGGTCATAAAGTGGCCTAGCCTTATCGAATCGAAGCATGTAATAGTTCCTAGGAAATCTAACAAGCATATCTATGACATCCATGGTTTATTTTAGAATTTTTTAAAAAGGCCAAAATGGGGGTTAAGTGAATTTCCTTGTTAATATACGGATTTTACTCGTTTTTTACCCTTTTTCTTTCACTAAAAAGGTCATAAAGTGGCCTAGCCTTATCGAATCAAAGCATGTAATAGTTCCTAGGAAATCTAACAAGCATATCTACGACATCCATGGTTTATTTTAGAATTTTTTAAAAAGGCCAAAATGGGGGTTAAGTGAATTTCCTTGTTAATATACGGATTTTACTCGTTTTTGACATTTGTTCTTTCACTAAAAAGGGCTTAAAGTGGTCGAGGCTTGTCGAATCGAAGCATGTAATAGTTCCTATGAAATCTAACAAGCATATATTCGACTTCCAAGGTTGATTTTATCATTTTCAAACACGGACAAAATGAGGATTAAGTGAATTTCCTTGTTAATTTACAGATTTTACTCGTTTTTGACCCTTTTTAATTCACTAAAAAGGTCATAAAGTGGCCTAGCCTTATCGAATCGAAGCATGTAATAGTTCCTATGAAATCTAACAAGCATATATTCGACTTCCAAGGTTGATTTTATCATTTTCAAACACGGACAAAATGAGGGTTAAGTGAATTTCCTTGTTAATTTACTGATTTTACTCGTTTTTGACCCTTTTTCTTTCACTGAAAAGGTCATAAAGTGGCCTAGCCTTATCGAATCGAAGCATGTAATAGTTCCTAGGAAATCTAACAAGCATATCTACGACATCCATGGTTTATTTTAGAATTTTTTAAAAAGGCCAAAATGGGGGTTAAGTGAATTTCCTTGTTAATATACGGATTTTACTCGTTTTTGACATTTGTTCTTTCACTAAAAAGGGCTTAAAGTGGTCGAGGCTTGTCGAATCGAAGCATGTAATTGTTCCTATGAAATCTAACAAGCATATATTCGACTTCCAAGGTTGATTTTATCATTTTCAAACACGGACAAAATGAGGATTAAGTGAATTTCCTTGTTAATTTACAGATTTTACTCGTTTTTGACCCTTTTTAATTCACTAAAAAGGTCATAAAGTGGCCTAGCCTTATCGAATCGAAGCATGTAATAGTTCCTATGAAATCTAACAAGCATATATTCGACTTCCAAGGTTGATTTTATCATTTTCAAACACGGACAAAATGAGGGTTAATTGAATTTCCTTGTTAATTTACGAATTTTACTCGTTTTTGACCCTTTTTAATTCACTAAAAAGGTCATAAAGTGGCCTAGCCTTATCGAATCGAAGCATGTAATAGTACCTATGCAATCTAACAAGCATATATTCGACTTCGAAGGTTGATTTTATCATTTTCAAACACGGACAAAATGAGGGTTAAGTGAATTTCCTTGTTAATTTACGGATTTT
Source organism: Medicago sativa (assembly GCF_051527215.1). Taxonomy (NCBI): domain Eukaryota; kingdom Viridiplantae; phylum Streptophyta; class Magnoliopsida; order Fabales; family Fabaceae; genus Medicago; species Medicago sativa. Next base: position 25,184,928 of record NC_140749.1, on the reverse strand, counting down.
ACTCGTTTTTGACCCTTTTTAATTCACTAAAAAGGTCATAAAGTGGCCTAGCCTTATTGAATAGAAGCATGTAATAGTTCCTATGAAATCTAACAAGCATATATTCGACTTCCAAGGTTGATTTTATCATTTTCAAACACGGACAAATTGAGGGTTAAGTGAATTTCCTTGTTAATTTACGGATTTTACTCGTTTTTGACCCTTTTTAATTCACTAAAAAGGTCATAAAGTGGCCTAGCCTTATTGAATAGAAGCATGTAATAGTTCCTATGAAATCTAACAAGCATATATTCGACTTCCAAGGTTGATTTTATCATTTTCAAACACGGACAAAATGAGGGTTAAGTGAATTTCCTTGTTAATTTACGGATTTTACTCGTTTTTGACCCTTTTTAATTCACTAAAAAGGTCATAAAGTGGCCTAGCCTTATCGAATCGAAGCATGTAATAGTTCCTATGCAATCTAACAAGCATATATTCGACTTCGAAGGTTGATTTTATCATTTTTAAACACGGACAAAATGAGGGTTAAGTGAATTTCCTTGTTAATTTACGGATTTTACTCGTTTTTGACCCTTTTTAATTCACTAAAAAGGTCATAAAGTGGCCTAGCCTTATCGAATCGAAGCATGTAATAGTTCCTATGAAATCTAACAAGCATATATTCGACTTCGAAGGTTGATTTTATCATTTTCAAACACGGACAAAATGAGGGTTAGGTGAATTTCCTTGTTAATTTACGGATTTTACTCGTTTTTGACCCTTTTTAATTCACTAAAAAGGTCATAAAGTGGCCTAGCCTTATCGAATAGAAGCATGTAATAGTTCCTATGAAATCTAACAAGCATATATTCGACTTCCAAGGTTGATTTTATCATTTTCAAACACGGACAAATTAAGGGTTAAGTGAATTTCCTTGTTAATTTACGGATTTTACTTGTTTTTGACCCTTTTTAATTCACTATAAAGGTCATAAAGTGGCTTAGCCTTATCGAATCCAAGCATGTAATAGTTCCTAGGAAATCTAACAAGCATATCTATGACATCCATGGTTTATTTTAGAATTTTTTAAAAAGGCCAAAATGGGGGTTAAGTGAATTTCCTTGTTAATATACGGATTTTACTCGTTTTTGACCCTTTTTCTTTCACTAAAAAGGTCATAAAGTGGCCTAGCCTGATCGAATCGAAGCATGTAATAGTTCCTAGGAAATCTAACAATCATATCTACGACATCCATTGTTTATTTTAGAATTTTTTAAAAAGGCCAAAATGGGGGTTAAGTGAATTTCCTTGTTAATATACGGATTTTACTCGTTTTTGACATTTGTTCTTTCACTAAAAAGGGCTAAAAGTGGTCGAGGCTTGTCGAATCGAAGCATGTAATAGTTCCTATGAAATCTAACAAGCATATATTCGACTTCCAAGGTTGATTTTATCATTTTCAAACACGGACAAAATGAGGGTTAAGTGAATTTCCTTGTTAATTTACGGATTTTACTCGTTTTTGACCCTTTTTCTTTCACTAAAAAGGTCATAAAGTGGCCTAGCCTTATCGAATCGAAGCATGTAATAGTTCCTAGGAAATCTAACAAGCATATCTATGACATCCATGGTTTATTTTAGAATTTTTTAAAAAGGCCAAAATGGGGGTTAAGTGAATTTCCTTGTTAATATACGAATTTTACTCGTTTTTGACCCTTTTTAATTCACTAAAAAGGTCATAAAGTGGCCTAGCCTTATTGAATAGAAGCATGTAATAGTTCCTATGAAATCTAACAAGCATATATTCGACTTCCAAGGTTGATTTTATCATTTTCAAACACGGACAAATTGAGGGTTAAGTGAATTTCCTTGTTAATTTACGGATTTTACTCGTTTTTGACCCTTTTTCTTTCACTAAAAAGGTCATAAAGTGGCCTAGCCTTATCGAATCGAAGCATGTAATAGTTCCTAGGAAATCTAACAAGCATATCTATGACATCCATGGTTTATTTTAGAATTTTTTAAAAAGGCCAAAATGGGGGTTAAGTGAATTTCCTTGTTAATATACGGATTTTACTCGTTTTTTACCCTTTTTCTTTCACTAAAAAGGTCATAAAGTGGCCTAGCCTTATCGAATCAAAGCATGTAATAGTTCCTAGGAAATCTAACAAGCATATCTACGACATCCATGGTTTATTTTAGAATTTTTTAAAAAGGCCAAAATGGGGGTTAAGTGAATTTCCTTGTTAATATACGGATTTTACTCGTTTTTGACATTTGTTCTTTCACTAAAAAGGGCTTAAAGTGGTCGAGGCTTGTCGAATCGAAGCATGTAATAGTTCCTATGAAATCTAACAAGCATATATTCGACTTCCAAGGTTGATTTTATCATTTTCAAACACGGACAAAATGAGGATTAAGTGAATTTCCTTGTTAATTTACAGATTTTACTCGTTTTTGACCCTTTTTAATTCACTAAAAAGGTCATAAAGTGGCCTAGCCTTGTCGAATCGAAGCATGTAATAGTTCCTATGAAATCTAACAAGCATATATTCGACTTCCAAGGTTGATTTTATCATTTTCAAACACGGCAAAATGAGGGTTAAGTGAATTTCCTTGTTAATTTACGGATTTTACTCGTTTTTGACCCTTTTTAATTCACTGAAAAGGTCATAAAGTGGCCTAGCCTTATCGAATCAAAGCATGTAATAGTACCTATGCAATCTAACAAGCATATATTCGACTTCGAAGGTTGATTTTATCATTTTCAAACACGGACAAAATGAGGGTTAAGTGAATTTCCTTGTTAATTTACGGATTTTACTCGTTTTTGACCCTTTTTAATTCACTAAAAAGGTCATAAAGTGGCCTAGCCTTATTGAATAGAAGCATGTAATAGTTCCTATGAAATCTAACAAGCATATATTCGACTTCCAAGGTTGATTTTATCATTTTCAAACACGGACAAATTGAGGGTTAAGTGAATTTCCTTGTTAATTTACGGATTTTACTCGTTTTTGACCCTTTTTCTTTCACTAAAAAGGTCATAAAGTGGCATAGCCTTATCGAATCGAAGCATGTAATAGTTCCTAGGAAATCTAACAAGCATATCTACGACACCCATGGTTTATTTTAGAATTTTTAAAAACGGCCAAAATGGGGGTTAAGTGAATTTCCTTGTTAATTTACGGATTTTACTCGTTTTTGACCCTTTTTCTTTCACTGAAAAGGTCATAAAGTGGCCTAGCCTTATCGAATCGAAGCATGTAATAGTTCATAGGAAATCTAACAAGCATATCTACGACATCCATGGTTTATTTTAGAATTTTTTAAAAAGGCCAAAATGGGGGTTAAGTGAATTTCCTTGTTAATATACGGATTTTACTCATTTTTGACCCTTTTTCTTTCACTAAAAAGGTCATAAAGTGGTCTAGCCTTATCGAATCGAAACATGTAATAGTTCCTATGAAATCTAACAAGCATATATTCGAATTCCAAGGTTGATTTTATCATTTTCGAAAATGGACAAAATGAGGGTTAAGTGAATTTCCTTGTTAATATACGGATTTTACTCGTTTTTGACATTTGTTCTTTCACTAAAAAGGGCTAAAAGTGGTCGAGGCTATTCGAATCGAAGCATGTAATAGTTCCTATGAAATCTAACAAGCATATATTCGACTTCCAAGGTTGATTTTATCATTTTCAAACACGGACAAAATGAGGGTTAAGTGAATTTCCTTGTTAATTTACGGATTTTACTCGTTTTTGACCCTTTTTCTTTCACTAAAAAGGTCATAAAGTGGCCTAGCCTTATCGAATCGAAGCATGTAATAGTTCCTAGGAAATCTAACAAGCATATCTATGACATCCATGGTTTATTTTAGAATTTTTTAAAAAGGCCAAAATGGGGGTTAAGTGAATTTCCTTGTTAATATACGGATTTTACTCGTTTTTGACCCTTTTTAATTCACTAAAAAGGTCATAAAGTGGCCTAGCCTTATTGAATAGAAGCATGTAATAGTTCCTATGAAATCTAACAAGCATATATTCGACTTCCAAGGTTGATTTTATCATTTTCAAACACGGACAAATTAAGGGTTAAGTGAATTTCCTTGTTAATTTACGGATTTTACTTGTTTTTGACCCTTTTTAATTCACTATAAAGGTCATAAAGTGGCTTAGCCTTATCGAATCCAAGCATGTAATAGTTCCTAGGAAATCTAACAAGCATATCTATGACATCCATGGTTTATTTTAGAATTTTTTAAAAAGGCCAAAATGGGGGTTAAGTGAATTTCCTTGTTAATATACGGATTTTACTCGTTTTTGACCCTTTTTCTTTCACTAAAAAGGTCATAAAGTGGCCTAGCCTGATCGAATCGAAGCATGTAATAGTTCCTAGGAAATCTAACAATCATATCTACGACATCCATTGTTTATTTTAGAATTTTTTAAAAAGGCCAAAATGGGGGTTAAGTGAATTTCCTTGTTAATATACGGATTTTACTCGTTTTTGACATTTGTTCTTTCACTAAAAAGGGCTAAAAGTGGTCGAGGCTTGTCGAATCGAAGCATGTAATAGTTCCTATGAAATCTAACAAGCATATATTCGACTTCCAAGGTTGATTTTATCATTTTCAAACACGGACAAAATGAGGGTTAAGTGAATTTCCTTGTTAATTTACGGATTTTACTCGTTTTTGACCCTTTTTCTTTCACTAAAAAGGTCATAAAGTGGCCTAGCCTTATCGAATCGAAGCATGTAATAGTTCCTAGGAAATCTAACAAGCATATCTATGACATCCATGGTTTATTTTAGAATTTTTTAAAAAGGCCAAAATGGGGGTTAAGTGAATTTCCTTGTTAATATACGAATTTTACTCGTTTTTGACCCTTTTTAATTCACTAAAAAGGTCATAAAGTGGCCTAGCCTTATTGAATAGAAGCATGTAATAGTTCCTATGAAATCTAACAAGCATATATTCGACTTCCAAGGTTGATTTTATCATTTTCAAACACGGACAAATTGAGGGTTAAGTGAATTTCCTTGTTAATTTACGGATTTTACTCGTTTTTGACCCTTTTTCTTTCACTAAAAAGGTCATAAAGTGGCCTAGCCTTATCGAATCGAAGCATGTAATAGTTCCTAGGAAATCTAACAAGCATATCTATGACATCCATGGTTTATTTTAGAATTTTTTAAAAAGGCCAAAATGGGGGTTAAGTGAATTTCCTTGTTAATATACGGATTTTACTCGTTTTTTACCCTTTTTCTTTCACTAAAAAGGTCATAAAGTGGCCTAGCCTTATCGAATCAAAGCATGTAATAGTTCCTAGGAAATCTAACAAGCATATCTACGACATCCATGGTTTATTTTAGAATTTTTTAAAAAGGCCAAAATGGGGGTTAAGTGAATTTCCTTGTTAATATACAGATTTTACTCGTTTTTGACATTTGTTCTTTCACTAAAAAGGGCTTAAAGTGGTCGAGGCTTGTCGAATCGAAGCATGTAATAGTTCCTATGAAATCTAACAAGCATATATTCGACTTCCAAGGTTGATTTTATCATTTTCAAACACGGACAAAATGAGGGTTAAGTGAATTTCCTTGTTAATTTACGGATTTTACTCGTTTTTGACCCTTTTTAATTCACTGAAAAGGTCATAAAGTGGCCTAGCCTTATCGAATCAAAGCATGTAATAGTACCTATGCAATCTAACAAGCATATATTCGACTTCGAAGGTTGATTTTATCATTTTCAAACACGGACAAAATGAGGGTTAAGTGAATTTCCTTGTTAATTTACGGATTTTACTCGTTTTTGACCCTTTTTAATTCACTAAAAAGGTCATAAAGTGGCCTAGCCTTATTGAATAGAAGCATGTAATAGTTCCTATGAAATCTAACAAGCATATATTCGACTTCCAAGGTTGATTTTATCATTTTCAAACACGGACAAATTGAGGGTTAAGTGAATTTCCTTGTTAATTTACGGATTTTACTCGTTTTTGACCCTTTTTCTTTCACTAAAAAGGTCATAAAGTGGCCTAGCCTTATCGAATCGAAGCATGTAATAGTTCCTAGGAAATCTAACAAGCATATCTATGACATCCATGGTTTATTTTAGAATTTTTTAAAAAGGCCAAAATGGGGGTTAAGTGAATTTCCTTGTTAATATACGGATTTTACTCGTTTTTTACCCTTTTTCTTTCACTAAAAAGGTCATAAAGTGGCCTAGCCTTATCGAATCAAAGCATGTAATAGTTCCTAGGAAATCTAACAAGCATATCTACGACATCCATGGTTTATTTTAGAATTTTTTAAAAAGGCCAAAATGGGGGTTAAGTGAATTTCCTTGTTAATATACAGATTTTACTCGTTTTTGACATTTGTTCTTTCACTAAAAAGGGCTTAAAGTGGTCGAGGCTTGTCGAATCGAAGCATGTAATAGTTCCTATGAAATCTAACAAGCATATATTCGACTTCCAAGGTTGATTTTATCATTTTCAAACACGGACAAAATGAGGGTTAAGTGAATTTCCTTGTTAATTTACGGATTTTACTCGTTTTTGACCCTTTTTAATTCACTGAAAAGGTCATAAAGTGGCCTAGCCTTATCGAATCAAAGCATGTAATAGTACCTATGCAATCTAACAAGCATATATTCGACTTCGAAGGTTGATTTTATCATTTTCAAACACGGACAAAATGAGGGTTAAGTGAATTTCCTTGTTAATTTACGGATTTTACTCGTTTTTGACCCTTTTTAATTCACTAAAAAGGTCATAAAGTGGCCTAGCCTTATTGAATAGAAGCATGTAATAGTTCCTATGAAATCTAACAAGCATATATTCGACTTCCAAGGTTGATTTTATCATTTTCAAACACGGACAAATTGAGGGTTAAGTGAATTTCCTTGTTAATTTACGGATTTTACTCGTTTTTGACCCTTTTTCTTTCACTAAAAAGGTCATAAAGTGGCATAGCCTTATCGAATCGAAGCATGTAATAGTTCCTAGGAAATCTAACAAGCATATCTACGACACCCATGGTTTATTTTAGAATTTTTAAAAACGGCCAAAATGGGGGTTAAGTGAATTTCCTTGTTAATTTACGGATTTTACTCGTTTTTGACCCTTTTTCTTTCACTGAAAAGGTCATAAAGTGGCCTAGCCTTATCGAATCGAAGCATGTAATAGTTCATAGGAAATCTAACAAGCATATATACGACATCCATGGTTTATTTTAGAATTTTTTAAAAAGGCCAAAATGGGGGTTAAGTGAATTTCCTTGTTAATATACGGATTTTACTCATTTTTGACCCTTTTTCTTTCACTAAAAAGGTCATAAAGTGGTCTAGCCTTATCGAATCGAAACATGTAATAGTTCCTATGAAATCTAACAAGCATATATTCGAATTCCAAGGTTGATTTTATCATTTTCGAAAATGGACAAAATGAGGGTTAAGTGAATTTCCTTGTTAATATACGGATTTTACTCGTTTTTGACATTTGTTCTTTCACTAAAAAGGGCTAAAAGTGGTCGAGGCTATTCGAATCGAAGCATGTAATAGTTCCTATGAAATCTAACAAGCATATATTCGACTTCCAAGGTTGATTTTATCATTTTCAAACACGGACAAAATGAGGGTTAAGTGAATTTCCTTGTTAATTTACGGATTTTACTCGTTTTTGACCCTTTTTCTTTCACTAAAAAGGTCATAAAGTGGCCTAGCCTTATCGAATCGAAGCATGTAATAGTTCCTAGGAAATCTAACAAGCATATCTATGACATCCATGGTTTATTTTAGAATTTTTTAAAAAGGCCAAAATGGGGGTTAAGTGAATTTCCTTGTTAATATACGGATTTTACTCGTTTTTGACCCTTTTTAATTCACTAAAAAGGTCATAAAGTGGCCTAGCCTTATTGAATAGAAGCATGTAATAGTTCCTATGAAATCTAACAAGCATATATTCGACTTCCAAGGTTGATTTTATCATTTTCAAACACGGACAAATTGAGGGTTAAGTGAATTTTCTTGTTAATTTACGGATTTTACTCGTTTTTGACCCTTTTTCTTTCACTAAAAAGGTCATAAAGTGGCCTAGCCTTATCGAATCGAAGCATGTAATAGTTCCTAGGAAATCTAACAAGCATATCTATGACATCCATGGTTTATTTTAGAATTTTTTAAAAAGGCCAAAATGGGGGTTAAGTGAATTTCCTTGTTAATATACGGATTTTACTCGTTTTTTACCCTTTTTCTTTCACTAAAAAGGTCATAAAGTGGCCTAGCCTTATCGAATCAAAGCATGTAATAGTTCCTAGGAAATCTAACAAGCATATCTACGACATCCATGGTTTATTTTAGAATTTTTTAAAAAGGCCAAAATGGGGGTGAAGTGAATTTCCTTGTTAATATACGGATTTTACTCGTTTTTGACATTTGTTCTTTCACTAAAAAGGGCTTAAAGTGGTCGAGGCTTGTCGAATCGAAGCATGTAATAGTTCCTATGAAATCTAACAAGCATATATTCGACTTCCAAGGTTGATTTTATCATTTTCAAACACGGACAAAATGAGGATTAAGTGAATTTCCTTGTTAATTTACAGATTTTACTCGTTTTTGACCCTTTTTAATTCACTAAAAAGGTCATAAAGTGGCCTAGCCTTATCGAATCGAAGCATGTAATAGTTCCTATGAAATCTAACAAGCATATATTCGACTTCCAAGGTTGATTTTATCATTTTCAAACACGGACAAAATGAGGGTTAAGTGAATTTCCTTGTTAATTTACAGATTTTACTCGTTTTTGACCCTTTTTAATTCACTAAAAAGGTCATAAAGTGGCCTAGCCTTATCGAATCGAAGCATGTAATAGTTCCTATGAAATCTAACAAGCATATATTCGACTTCCAAGGTTGATTTTATCATTTTCAAACACGGACAAAATGAGGGTTAAGTGAATTTCCTTGTTAATTTACGAATTTTACTCGTTTTTGACCCTTTTTAATTCACTAAAAAGGTCATAAAGTGGCCTAGCCTTATCGAATCGAAGCATGTAATAGTACCTATGCAATCTAACAAGCATATATTCGACTTCGAAGGTTGATTTTATCATTTTCAAACACGGACAAAATGAGGGTTAAGTGAATTTCCTTGTTAATTTACGGATTTTACTCGTTTTTGACCCTTTTTAATTCACTAAAAAGGTCATAAAGTGGCCTAGCCTTATTGAATAGAAGCATGTAATAGTTCCTATGAAATCTAACAAGCATATATTCGACTTCCAAGGTTGATTTTATCATTTTCAAACACGGACAAATTGAGGGTTAAGTGAATTTCCTTGTTAATTTACGGATTTTACTCGTTTTTGACCCTTTTTAATTCACTAAAAAGGTCATAAAGTGGCCTAGCCTTATTGAATAGAAGCATGTAATAGTTCCTATGAAATCTAACAAGCATATATTCGACTTCCAAGGTTGATTTTATCATTTTCAAACACGGACAAATTGAGGGTTAAGTGAATTTCCTTGTTAATTTACGGATTTTACTCGTTTTTGACCCTTTTTCTTTCACTAAAAAGGTCATAAAGTGGCCTAGCCTTATCGAATCGAAGCATGTAATAGTTCCTAGGAAATCTAACAAGCATATCTATGACATCCATGGTTTATTTTAGAATTTTTTAAAAAGGCCAAAATGGGGGTTAAGTGAATTTCCTTGTTAATATACGGATTTTACTCGTTTTTGACCCTTTTTAATTCACTAAAAAGGTCATAAAGTGGCCTAGCCTTATTGAATAGAAGCATGTAATAGTTCCTATGAAATCTAACAAGCATATATTCGACTTCCAAGGTTGATTTTATCATTTTCAAACACGGACAAATTGAGGGTTAAGTGAATTTCCTTGTTAATTTACGGATTTTACTCGTTTTTGACCCTTTTTCTTTCACTAAAAAGGTCATAAAGTGGCCTAGCCTTATCGAATCGAAGCATGTAATAGTTCCTAGGAAATCTAACAAGCATATCTATGACATCCATGGTTTATTTTAGAATTTTTTAAAAAGGCCAAAATGGGGGTTAAGTGAATTTCCTTGTTAATATACGGATTTTACTCGTTTTTTACCCTTTTTCTTTCACTAAAAAGGTCATAAAGTGGCCTAGCCTTATCGAATCAAAGCATGTAATAGTTCCTAGGAAATCTAACAAGCATATCTATGACATCCATGGTTTATTTTAGAATTTTTTAAAAAGGCCAAAATGGGGGTTAAGTGAATTTCCTTGTTAATATACGGATTTTACTCGTTTTTGACCCTTTTTAATTCACTAAAAAGGTCATAAAGTGGCCTAGCCTTATTGAATAGAAGCATGTAATAGTTCCTATGAAATCTAACAAGCATATATTCGACTTCCAAGGTTGATTTTATCATTTTCAAACACGGACAAATTGAGGGTTAAGTGAATTTTCTTGTTAATTTACGGATTTTACTCGTTTTTGACCCTTTTTCTTTCACTAAAAAGGTCATAAAGTGGCCTAGCCTTATCGAATCGAAGCATGTAATAGTTCCTAGGAAATCTAACAAGCATATCTATGACATCCATGGTTTATTTTAGAATTTTTTAAAAAGGCCAAAATGGGGGTTAAGTGAATTTCCTTGTTAATATACGGATTTTACTCGTTTTTTACCCTTTTTCTTTCACTAAAAAGGTCATAAAGTGGCCTAGCCTTATCGAATCAAAGCATGTAATAGTTCCTAGGAAATCTAACAAGCATATCTATGACATCCATGGTTTATTTTAGAATTTTTTAAAAAGGCCAAAATGGGGGTTAAGTGAATTTCCTTGTTAATATACGGATTTTACTCGTTTTTGACCCTTTTTAATTCACTAAAAAGGTCATAAAGTGGCCTAGCCTTATTGAATAGAAGCATGTAATAGTTCCTATGAAATCTAACAAGCATATATTCGACTTCCAAGGTTGATTTTATCATTTTCAAACACGGACAAATTGAGGGTTAAGTGAATTTTCTTGTTAATTTACGGATTTTACTCGTTTTTGACCCTTTTTCTTTCACTAAAAAGGTCATAAAGTGGCCTAGCCTTATCGAATCGAAGCATGTAATAGTTCCTAGGAAATCTAACAAGCATATCTATGACATCCATGGTTTATTTTAGAATTTTTTAAAAAGGCCAAAATGGGGGTTAAGTGAATTTCCTTGTTAATATACGGATTTTACTCGTTTTTTACCCTTTTTCTTTCACTAAAAAGGTCATAAAGTGGCCTAGCCTTATCGAATCAAAGCATGTAATAGTTCCTAGGAAATCTAACAAGCATATCTACGACATCCATGGTTTATTTTAGAATTTTTTAAAAAGGCCAAAATGGGGGTGAAGTGAATTTCCTTGTTAATATACGGATTTTACTCGTTTTTGACATTTGTTCTTTCACTAAAAAGGGCTTAAAGTGGTCGAGGCTTGTCGAATCGAAGCATGTAATAGTTCCTATGAAATCTAACAAGCATATATTCGACTTCCAAGGTTGATTTTATCATTTTCAAACACGGACAAAATGAGGATTAAGTGAATTTCCTTGTTAATTTACAGATTTTACTCGTTTTTGACCCTTTTTAATTCACTAAAAAGGTCATAAAGTGGCCTAGCCTTATCGAATCGAAGCATGTAATAGTTCCTATGAAATCTAACAAGCATATATTCGACTTCCAAGGTTGATTTTATCATTTTCAAACACGGACAAAATGAGGGTTAAGTGAATTTCCTTGTTAATTTACAGATTTTACTCGTTTTTGACCCTTTTTAATTCACTAAAAAGGTCATAAAGTGGCCTAGCCTTATCGAATCGAAGCATGTAATAGTTCCTATGAAATCTAACAAGCATATATTCGACTTCCAAGGTTGATTTTATCATTTTCAAACACGGACAAAATGAGGGTTAAGTGAATTTCCTTGTTAATTTACGAATTTTACTCGTTTTTGACCCTTTTTAATTCACTAAAAAGGTCATAAAGTGGCCTAGCCTTATCGAATCGAAGCATGTAATAGTACCTATGCAATCTAACAAGCATATATTCGACTTCGAAGGTTGATTTTATCATTTTCAAACACGGACAAAATGAGGGTTAAGTGAATTTCCTTGTTAATTTACGGATTTTACTCGTTTTTGACCCTTTTTAATTCACTAAAAAGGTCATAAAGTGGCCTAGCCTTATTGAATAGAAGCATGTAATAGTTCCTATGAAATCTAACAAGCATATATTCGACTTCCAAGGTTGATTTTATCATTTTCAAACACGGACAAATTGAGGGTTAAGTGAATTTCCTTGTTAATTTACGGATTTTACTCGTTTTTGACCCTTTTTAATTCACTAAAAAGGTCATAAAGTGGCCTAGCCTTATTGAATAGAAGCATGTAATAGTTCCTATGAAATCTAACAAGCATATATTCGACTTCCAAGGTTGATTTTATCATTTTCAAACACGGACAAATTGAGGGTTAAGTGAATTTCCTTGTTAATTTACGGATTTTACTCGTTTTTGACCCTTTTTAATTCACTAAAAAGGTCATAAAGTGGCCTAGCCTTATTGAATAGAAGCATGTAATAGTTCCTATGAAATCTAACAAGCATATATTCGACTTCCAAGGTTGATTTTATCATTTTCAAACACGGACAAATTGAGGGTTAAGTGAATTTCCTTGTTAATTTACGGATTTTACTCGTTTTTGACCCTTTTTCTTTCACTAAAAAGGTCATAAAGTGGCCTAGCCTTATCGAATCGAAGCATGTAATAGTTCCTAGGAAATCTAACAAGCATATCTATGACATCCATGGTTTATTTTAGAATTTTTTAAAAAGGCCAAAATGGGGGTTAAGTGAATTTCCTTGTTAATATACGGATTTTACTCGTTTTTGACCCTTTTTAATTCACTAAAAAGGTCATAAAGTGGCCTAGCCTTATTGAATAGAAGCATGTAATAGTTCCTATGAAATCTAACAAGCATATATTCGACTTCCAAGGTTGATTTTATCATTTTCAAACACGGACAAATTGAGGGTTAAGTGAATTTCCTTGTTAATTTACGGATTTTACTCGTTTTTGACCCTTTTTCTTTCACTAAAAAGGTCATAAAGTGGCCTAGCCTTATCGAATCGAAGCATGTAATAGTTCCTAGGAAATCTAACAAGCATATCTATGACATCCATGGTTTATTTTAGAATTTTTTAAAAAGGCCAAAATGGGGGTTAAGTGAATTTCCTTGTTAATATACGGATTTTACTCGTTTTTTACCCTTTTTCTTTCACTAAAAAGGTCATAAAGTGGCCTAGCCTTATCGAATCAAAGCATGTAATAGTTCCTAGGAAATCTAACAAGCATATCTACGACATCCAAGGTTTATTTTAGAATTTTTTAAAAAGGCCAAAATGGGGGTTAAGTGAATTTCCTTGTTAATTTACGGATTTTACTCGTTTTTGACCCTTTTTAATTCACTAAAAAGGTCATAAAGTGGCCTAGCCTTATCGAATCGAAGCATGTAATAGTACCTATGCAATCTAACAAGCATATATTCGACTTCGAAGGTTGATTTTATCATTTTCAAACACGGACAAAATGAGGGTTAAGTGAATTTCCTTGTTAATTTACGGATTTTACTCGTTTTTGACCCTTTTTAATTCACTAAAAAGGTCATAAAGTGGCCTAGCCTTATTGAATAGAAGCATGTAATAGTTCCTATGAAATCTAACAAGCATATATTCGACTTCCAAGGTTGATTTTATCATTTTCAAACACGGACAAATTGAGGGTTAAGTGAATTTCCTTGTTAATTTACGGATTTTACTCGTTTTTGACCCTTTTTAATTCACTAAAAAGGTCATAAAGTGGCCTAGCCTTATTGAATAGAAGCATGTAATAGTTCCTATGAAATCTAACAAGCATATATTCGACTTCCAAGGTTGATTTTATCATTTTCAAACACGGACAAATTGAGGGTTAAGTGAATTTCCTTGTTAATTTACGGATTTTACTCGTTTTTGACCCTTTTTCTTTCACTAAAAAGGTCATAAAGTGGCCTAGCCTTATCGAATCGAAGCATGTAATAGTTCCTAGGAAATCTAACAAGAATATCTATGACATCCATGGTTTATTTTAGAATTTTTTAAAAAGGCCAAAATGGGGGTTAACTGAATTTCCTTGTTAATATACGGATTTTACTCGTTTTTGACCCTTTTTAATTCACTAAAAAGGTCATAAAGTGGCCTAGCCTTATTGAATAGAAGCATGTAATAGTTCCTATGAAATCTAACAAGCATATATTCGACTTCCAAGGTTGATTTTATCATTTTCAAACACGGACAAATTGAGGGTTAAGTGAATTTCCTTGTTAATTTACGGATTTTACTCGTTTTTGACCCTTTTTCTTTCACTAAAAAGGTCATAAAGTGGCCTAGCCTTATCGAATCGAAGCATGTAATAGTTCCTAGGAAATCTAACAAGCATATCTATGACATCCATGGTTTATTTTAGAATTTTTTAAAAAGGCCAAAATGGGGGTTAAGTGAATTTCCTTGTTAATATACGGATTTTACTCGTTTTTTACCCTTTTTCTTTCACTAAAAAGGTCATAAAGTGGCCTAGCCTTATCGAATCAAAGCATGTAATAGTTCCTAGGAAATCTAACAAGCATATCTACGACATCCATGGTTTATTTTAGAATTTTTTAAAAAGGCCAAAATGGGGGTTAAGTGAATTTCCTTGTTAATATACGGATTTTACTCGTTTTTGACATTTGTTCTTTCACTAAAAAGGGCTTAAAGTGGTCGAGGCTTGTCGAATCGAAGCATGTAATAGTTCCTATGAAATCTAACAAGCATATATTCGACTTCCAAGGTTGTTTTTATCATTTTCAAACACGGACAAAATGAGGATTAAGTGAATTTCCTTGTTAATTTACAGATTTTACTCGTTTTTGACCCTTTTTAATTCACTAAAAAGGTCATAAAGTGGCCTAGCCTTATTGAATAGAAGCATGTAATAGTTCCTATGAAATCTAACAAGCATATATTCGACTTCCAAGGTTGATTTTATCATTTTCAAACACGGACAAATTGAGGGTTAAGTGAATTTCCTTGTTAATTTACGGATTTTACTCGTTTTTGACCCTTTTTCTTTCACTAAAAAGGTCATAAAGTGGCCTAGCCTTATCGAATCGAAGCATGTAATAGTTCCTAGGAAATCTAACAAGCATATCTATGACATCCATGGTTTATTTTAGAATTTTTTAAAAAGGCCAAAATGGGGGTTAACTGAATTTCCTTGTTAATATACGGATTTTACTCGTTTTTGACCCTTTTTAATTCACTAAAAAGGTCATAAAGTGGCCTAGCCTTATTGAATAGAAGCATGTAATAGTTCCTATGAAATCTAACAAGCATATATTCGACTTCCAAGGTTGATTTTATCATTTTCAAACACGGACAAATTGAGGGTTAAGTGAATTTCCTTGTTAATTTACGGATTTTACTCGTTTTTGACCCTTTTTCTTTCACTAAAAAGGTCATAAAGTGGCCTAGCCTTATCGAATCGAAGCATGTAATAGTTCCTAGGAAATCTAACAAGCATATCTATGACATCCATGGTTTATTTTAGAATTTTTTAAAAAGGCCAAAATGGGGGTTAAGTGAATTTCCTTGTTAATATACGGATTTTACTCGTTTTTTACCCTTTTTCTTTCACTAAAAAGGTCATAAAGTGGCCTAGCCTTATCGAATCAAAGCATGTAATAGTTCCTAGGAAATCTAACAAGCATATCTACGACATCCATGGTTTATTTTAGAATTTTTTAAAAAGGCCAAAATGGGGGTTAAGTGAATTTCCTTGTTAATATACGGATTTTACTCGTTTTTGACATTTGTTCTTTCACTAAAAAGGGCTTAAAGTGGTCGAGGCTTGTCGAATCGAAGCATGTAATAGTTCCTATGAAATCTAACAAGCATATATTCGACTTCCAAGGTTGTTTTTATCATTTTCAAACACGGACAAAATGAGGATTAAGTGAATTTCCTTGTTAATTTACAGATTTTACTCGTTTTTGACCCTTTTTAATTCACTAAAAAGGTCATAAAGTGGCCTAGCCTTATCGAATCGAAGCATGTAATAGTTCCTATGAAATCTAACAAGCATATATTCGACTTCCAAGGTTGATTTTATCATTTTCAAACACGGACAAAATGAGGGTTAAGTGAATTTCCTTGTTAATTTACGGATTTTACTCGTTTTTGACCCTTTTTCTTTCACTGAAAAGGTCATAAAGTGGCATAGCCTTATCGAATCGAAGCATGTAATAGTTCCTAGGAAATCTAACAAGCATATCTACGACATCCATGGTTTATTTTAGAATTTTTTAAAAAGGCCAAAATGGGGGTTAAGTGAATTTCCTTGTTAATATACGGATTTTACTCGTTTTTGACATTTGTTCTTTCACTAAAAAGGGCTTAAAGTGGTCGAGGCTTGTCGAATCGAAGCATGTAATAGTTCCTATGAAATCTAACAAGCATATATTCGACTTCCAAGGTTGATTTTATCATTTTCAAACACGGACAAAATGAGGATTAAGTGAATTTCCTTGTTAATTTACAGATTTTACTCGTTTTTGACCCTTTTTAATTCACTAAAAAGGTCATAAAGTGGCCTAGCCTTATCGAATCGAAGCATGTAATAGTTCCTATGAAATCTAACAAGCATATATTCGACTTCCAAGGTTGATTTTATCATTTTCAAACACGGACAAAATGAGGGTTAAGTGAATTTCCTTGTTAATTTACGGATTTTACTCGTTTTTGACCCTTTTTAATTCACTAAAAAGGTCATAAAGTGGCCTAGCCTTATCGAATCGAAGCATGTAATAGTACCTATGCAATCTAACAAGCATATATTCGACTTCGAAGGTTGATTTTATCATTTTCAAACACGGACAAAATGAGGGTTAAGTGAATTTCCTTGTTAATTTACGGATTTTACTCGTTTTTGACCCTTTTTAATTCACTAAAAAGGTCATAAAGTGGCCTAGCCTTATTGAATAGAAGCATGTAATAGTTCCTATGAAATCTAACAAGCATATATTCGACTTCCAAGGTTGATTTTATCATTTTCAAACACGGACAAATTGAGGGTTAAGTGAATTTCCCTGTTAATTTACGGATTTTACTCGTTTTTGACCCTTTTTCTTTCACTAAAAAGGTCATAAAGTGGCCTAGCCTTATCGAATCGAAGCATGTAATAGTTCCTAGGAAATCTAACAAGCATATCTATGACATCCATGGTTTATTTTAGAATTTTTTAAAAAGGCCAAAATGGGGGTTAAGTGAATTTCCTTGTTAATATACGGATTTTACTCGTTTTTTACCCTTTTTCTTTCACTAAAAAGGTCATAAAGTGGCCTAGCCTTATCGAATCAAAGCATGTAATAGTTCCTAGGAAATCTAACAAGCATATCTACGACATCCATGGTTTATTTTAGAATTTTTTAAAAAGGCCAAAATGGGGGTTAAGTGAATTTCCTTGTTAATATACGGATTTTACTCGTTTTTGACATTTGTTCTTTCACTAAAAAGGGCTTAAAGTGGTCGAGGCTTGTCGAATCGAAGCATGTAATAGTTCCTATGAAATCTAACAAGCATATATTCGACTTCCAAGGTTGATTTTATCATTTTCAAACACGGACAAAATGAGGATTAAGTGAATTTCCTTGTTAATTTACAGATTTTACTCGTTTTTGACCCTTTTTAATTCACTAAAAAGGTCATAAAGTGGCCTAGCCTTATCGAATCGAAGCATGTAATAGTTCCTATGAAATCTAACAAGCATATATTCGACTTCCAAGGTTGATTTTATCATTTTCAAACACGGACAAAATGAGGGTTAAGTGAATTTCCTTGTTAATTTACGGATTTTACTCGTTTTTGACCCTTTTTCTTTCACTGAAAAGGTCATAAAGTGGCATAGCCTTATCGAATCAAAGCATGTAATAGTTCCTAGGAAATCTAACAAGCATATCTACGACATCCATGGTTTATTTTAGAATTTTTTAAAAAGGCCAAAATGGGGGTTAAGTGAATTTCCTTGTTAATATACGGATTTTACTCGTTTTTGACATTTGTTCTTTCACTAAAAAGGGCTTAAAGTGGTCGAGGCTTGTCGAATCGAAGCATGTAATAGTTCCTATGAAATCTAACAAGCATATATTCGACTTCCAAGGTTGATTTTATCATTTTCAAACACGGACAAAATGAGGATTAAGTGAATTTCCTTGTTAATTTACAGATTTTACTCGTTTTTGACCCTTTTTAATTCACTAAAAAGGTCATAAAGTGGCCTAGCCTTATCGAATCGAAGCATGTAATATTTCCTATGAAATCTAACAAGCATATATTCGACTTCCAAGGTTGATTTTATCATTTTCAAACACGGACAAAATGAGGGTTAAGTGAATTTCCTTGTTAATTTACGGATTTTACTCGTTTTTGACCCTTTTTAATTCACTAAAAAGGTCATAAAGTGGCCTAGCCTTATCGAATCGAAGCATGTAATAGTACCTATGCAATCTAACAAGCATATATTCGACTTCGAAGGTTGATTTTATCATTTTCAAACACGGACAAAATGAGGGTTAAGTGAATTTCCTTGTTAATTTACGGATTTTACTCGTTTTTGACCCTTTTTAATTCACTAAAAAGGTCATAAAGTGGCCTAGCCTTATTGAATAGAAGCATGTAATAGTTCCTATGAAATCTAACAAGCATATATTCGACTTCCAAGGTTGATTTTATCATTTTCAAACACGGACAAATTGAGGGTTAAGTGAATTTCCCTGTTAATTTACGGATTTTACTCGTTTTTGACCCTTTTTCTTTCACTAAAAAGGTCATAAAGTGGCCTAGCCTTATCGAATCGAAGCATGTAATAGTTCCTAGGAAATCTAACAAGCATATCTATGACATCCATGGTTTATTTTAGAATTTTTTAAAAAGGCCAAAATGGGGGTTAAGTGAATTTCCTTGTTAATATACGGATTTTACTCGTTTTTTACCCTTTTTCTTTCACTAAAAAGGTCATAAAGTGGCCTAGCCTTATCGAATCAAAGCATGTAATAGTTCCTAGGAAATCTAACAAGCATATCTACGACATCCATGGTTTATTTTAGAATTTTTTAAAAAGGCCAAAATGGGGGTTAAGTGAATTTCCTTGTTAATATACGGATTTTACTCGTTTTTGACATTTGTTCTTTCACTAAAAAGGGCTTAAAGTGGTCGAGGCTTGTCGAATCGAAGCATGTAATAGTTCCTATGAAATCTAACAAGCATATATTCGACTTCCAAGGTTGATTTTATCATTTTCAAACACGGACAAAATGAGGATTAAGTGAATTTCCTTGTTAATTTACAGATTTTACTCGTTTTTGACCCTTTTTAATTCACTAAAAAGGTCATAAAGTGGCCTAGCCTTATCGAATCGAAGCATGTAATAGTTCCTATGAAATCTAACAAGCATATATTCGACTTCCAAGGTTGATTTTATCATTTTCAAACACGGACAAAATGAGGGTTAAGTGAATTTCCTTGTTAATTTACGGATTTTACTCGTTTTTGACCCTTTTTAATTCACTAAAAAGGTCATAAAGTGGCCTAGCCTTATCGAATCGAAGCATGTAATAGTTCCTATGCAATCTAACAAGCATATATTCGACTTCGAAGGTTGATTTTATCATTTTTAAACACGGACAAAATGAGGGTTAAGTGAATTTCCTTGTTAATTTACGGATTTTACTCGTTTTTGACACTTTTTAATTCACTAAAAAGGTCATAAAGTGGCCTAGCCTTATCGAATCGAAGCATGTAATAGTTCCTATGAAATCTAACAAGCATATATTCGACTTCGAAGGTTGATTTTATCATTTTCAAACACGGACAAAATGAGGGTTAGGTGAATTTCCTTGTTAATTTACAGATTTTACTCGTTTTTGACCCTTTTTAATTCACTAAAAAGGTCATAACGTGGCCTAGCCTTATCGAATAGAAGCATGTAATAGTTCCTATGAAATCTAACAAGCATATATTCGACTTCCAAGGTTGATTTTATCATTTTCAAACACGGACAAATTAAGGGTTAAGTGAATTTCCTTGTTAATTTACGGATTTTACTTGTTTTTGACCCTTTTTAATTCACTATAAAGGTCATAAAGTGGCTTAGCCTTATCGAATCCAAGCATGTAATAGTTCCTAGGAAATCTAACAAGCATATCTATGACATCCATGGTTTATTTTAGAATTTTTTAAAAAGGCCAAAATGGGGGTTAAGTGAATTTCCTTGTTAATATACGGATTTTACTCGTTTTTGACCCTTTTTCTTTCACTAAAAGGGTCATAAAGTGGCCTAGCCTGATCGAATCGAAGCATGTAATAGTTCCTAGGAAATCTAACAAGCATATCTACGACATCCATTGTTTATTTTAGAATTTTTTAAAAAGGCCAAAATGGGGGTTAAGTGAATTTCCTTGTTAATGTACGGATTTTACTCGTTTTTGACATTTGTTCTTTCACTAAAAAGGGCTAAAAGTGGTCGAGGCTTGTCGAATCGAAGCATGTAATAGTTCCTATGAAATCTAACAAGCATATATTCGACTTCCAAGGTTGATTTTATCATTTTCAAACACGGACAAAATGAGGATTAAGTGAATTTCCTTGTTAATTTACAGATTTTACTCGTTTTTGACCCTTTTTAATTCACTAAAAAGGTCATAAAGTGGCCTAGCCTTATCGAATCGAAGCATGTAATAGTTCCTATGAAATCTAACAAACATATATTCGACTTCCAAGGTTGATTTTATCATTTTCAAACACGGACAAAATGAGGGTTAAGTGAATTTCCTTGTTAATTTACGGATTTTACTCGTTTTTGACCCTTTTTAATTCACTAAAAAGGTCATAAAGTGGCCTAGCCTTATCGAATCGAAGCATGTAATAGTTCCTATGCAATCTAACAAGCATATATTCGACTGCGAAGGTTGATTTTATCATTTTTAAACACGGACAAAATGAGGGTTAAGTGAATTTCCTTGTTAATTTACGGATTTTACTCGTTTTTGACACTTTTTAATTCACTAAAAAGGTCATAAAGTGGCCTAGCCTTATCGAATCGAAGCATGTAATAGTTCCTATGAAATCTAACAAGCATATATTCGACTTCGAAGGTTGATTTTATCATTTTCAAACACGGACAAAATGAGGGTTAGGTGAATTTCCTTGTTAATTTACGGATTTTACTCGTTTTTGACCCTTTTTAATTCACTAAAAAGGTCATAAAATGGCCTAGCCTTATCGAATCCAAGCATGTAATAGTTCCTAGGAAATCTAACAAGCATATCTATGACATCCATGGTTTATTTTAGAATTTTTTAAAAAGGCCAAAATGGGGGTTAAGTGAATTTCCTTGTTAATATACGGATTTTACTCGTTTTTGACCCATTTTCTTTCACTAAAAAGGTCATAAAGTGGCCTAGCCTGATCGAATCGAAGCATGTAATAGTTCCTAGGAAATCTAACAAGCATATCTACGACATCCATTGTTTATTTTAGAATTTTTTAAAAAGGCCAAAATGGGGGTTAAGTGAATTTCCTTGTTAATATACGGATTTTACTCGTTTTTGACATTTGTTCTTTCACTAAAAAGGGCTTAAAGTGGTCGAGGCTTGTCGAATCGAAGCATGTAATAGTTCCTATGAAATCTAACAAGCATATATTCGACTTCCAAGGTCGATTTTATCATTTTCAAACACGGACAAAATGAGGATTAAGTGAATTTCCTTGTTAATTTACAGATTTTACTCGTTTTTGACCCTTTTTAATTCACTAAAAAGGTCATAAAGTGGCCTAGCCTTATCGAATCGAAGCATGTAATAGTTCCTATGAAATCTAACAAGCATATATTCGACTTCCAAGGTTGATTTTATCATTTTCAAACACGGACAAAATGAGGGTTAAGTGAATTTCCTTGTTAATTTACGGATTTTACTCGTTTTTGACCCTTTTTAATTCACTAAAAAGGTCATAAAGTGGCCTAGCCTTATCGAATCGAAGCATGTAATAGTTCCTATGCAATCTAACAAGCATATATTCGACTTCGAAGGTTGATTTTATCATTTTCAAACACGGACAAAATGAGGGTTAAGTGAATTTCCTTGTTAATTTACGGATTTTACTCGTTTTTGACCTTTTTTAATTCACTAAAAAGGTCATAAAGTGGCCTAGCCTTATCGAATCGAAGCATGTAATAGTTCCTATGAAATCTAACAAGCATATATTCGACTTCGAAGGTTGATTTTATCATTTTCAAACACGGACAAAATGAGGGTTAAGTGAATTTCCTTGTTAATTTACGGATTTTACTCGTTTTTGACCCTTTTTAATTCACTAAAAAGGTCATAAAGTGGCCTAGCCTTATCGAATAGAAGCATGTAATAGTTCCTATGAAATCTAACAAGCATATATTCGACTTCCAAGGTTGATTTTATCTTTTTCAAACACGGACAAATTAAGGGTTAAGTGAATTTCCTTGTTAATTTACGGATTTTACTTGTTTTTGACCCTTTTTAATTCACTATAAAGGTCATAAAGTGGCTTAGCCTTATCGAATCCAAGCATGTAATAGTTCCTAGGAAATCTAACAAGCATATCTATGACATCCATGGTTTATTTTAGAATTTTTTAAATAGGCCAAAATGGGGGTTAAGTGAATTTCCTTGTTAATATACGGATTTTACTCGTTTTTGACCCTTTTTCTTTCACTAAAAAGGTCATAAAGTGGCCTAGCCTGATCGAATCGAAGCATGTAATAGTTCCTAGGAAATCTAACAAGCATATCTACGACATCCATTGTTTATTTTAGAATTTTTTAAAAAGGCCAAAATGGGGGTTAAGTGAATATCCTTGTTAATATACGGATTTTACTCGTTTTTGACCCTTTTTAATTCACTAAAAAGGTCATAAAGTGGCCTAGCCTTATTGAATAGAAGCATGTAATAGTTCCTATGAAATCTAACAAGCATATATTCGACTTCCAAGGTTGATTTTATCATTTTCAAACACGGACAAATTGAGGGTTAAGTGAATTTCCTTGTTAATTTACGGATTTTACTCGTTTTTGACCCTTTTTCTTTCACTAAAAAGGTCATAAAGTGGCCTAGCCTTATCGAATCGAAGCATGTAATAGTTCCTAGGAAATCTAACAAGCATATCTATGACATCCATGGTTTATTTTAGAATTTTTTAAAAAGGCCAAAATGGGGGTTAAGTGAATTTCCTTGTTAATATACGGATTTTACTCGTTTTTTACCCTTTTTCTTTCACTAAAAAGGTCATAAAGTGGCCTAGCCTTATCGAATCAAAGCATGTAATAGTTCCTAGGAAATCTAACAAGCATATCTACGACATCCATGGTTTATTTTAGAATTTTTTAAAAAGGCCAAAATGGGGGTTAAGTGAATTTCCTTGTTAATATACGGATTTTACTCGTTTTTGACATTTGTTCTTTCACTAAAAAGGGCTTAAAGTGGTCGAGGCTTGTCGAATCGAAGCATGTAATAGTTCCTATGAAATCTAACAAGCATATATTCGACTTCCAAGGTCGATTTTATCATTTTCAAACACGGACAAAATGAGGATTAAGTGAATTTCCTTGTTAATTTACAGATTTTACTCGTTTTTGACCCTTTTTAATTCACTAAAAAGGTCATAAAGTGGCCTAGCCTTATCGAATCGAAGCATGTAATAGTTCCTATGAAATCTAACAAGCATATATTCGACTTCCAAGGTTGATTTTATCATTTTCAAACACGGACAAAATGAGGGTTAAGTGAATTTCCTTGTTAATTTACGGATTTTACTCGTTTTTGACCCTTTTTAATTCACTAAAAAGGTCATAAAGTGGCCTAGCCTTATCGAATCGAAGCATGTAATAGTTCCTATGCAATCTAACAAGCATATATTCGACTTCGAAGGTTGATTTTATCATTTTCAAACACGGACAAAATGAGGGTTAAGTGAATTTCCTTGTTAATTTACGGATTTTACTCGTTTTTGACCTTTTTTAATTCACTAAAAAGGTCATAAAGTGGCCTAGCCTTATCGAATCGAAGCATGTAATAGTTCCTATGAAATCTAACAAGCATATATTCGACTTCGAAGGTTGATTTTATCATTTTCAAACACGGACAAAATGAGGGTTAAGTGAATTTCCTTGTTAATTTACGGATTTTACTCGTTTTTGACCCTTTTTAATTCACTAAAAAGGTCATAAAGTGGCCTAGCCTTATCGAATAGAAGCATGTAATAGTTCCTATGAAATCTAACAAGCATATATTCGACTTCCAAGGTTGATTTTATCATTTTCAAACACGGACAAATTAAGGGTTAAGTGAATTTCCTTGTTAATTTACGGATTTTACTTGTTTTTGACCCTTTTTAATTCACTATAAAGGTCATAAAGTGGCTTAGCCTTATCGAATCCAAGCATGTAATAGTTCCTAGGAAATCTAACAAGCATATCTATGACATCCATGGTTTATTTTAGAATTTTTTAAATAGGCCAAAAGGGGGTTTAAGTGAATTTCCTTGTTAATATACGGATTTTACTCGTTTTTGACCCTTTTTCTTTCACTAAAAAGGTCATAAAGTGGCCTAGCCTGATCGAATCGAAGCATGTAATAGTTCCTAGGAAATCTAACAAGCATATCTACGACATCCATTGTTTATTTTAGAATTTTTTAAAAAGGCCAAAATGGGGGTTAAGTGAATTTCCTTGTTAATATACGGATTTTACTCGTTTTTGACATTTGTTCTTTCAATAAAAAGGGCTTAAAGTGGTCGAGGCTTGTCGAATCGAAGCATGTAATAGTTCCTATGAAATCTAACAAGCATATATTCGACTTCCAAGGTTGATTTTATCATTTTCAAACACGGACAAAATGAGGATTAAGTGAATTTCCTTGTTAATTTACAGATTTTACTCGTTTTTGACCCTTTTTAATTCACTAAAAAGGTCATAAAGTGGCCTAGCCTTATCGAATCGAAGCATGTAATAGTTCCTATGAAATCTAACAAGCATATATTCGACTTCCAAGGTTGATTTTATCATTTTCAAACACGGACAAAATGAGGGTTAAGTGAATTTCCTTGTTAATTTACGGATTTTACTCGTTTTTGACCCTTTTTAATTCACTAAAAAGGTCATAAAGTGGCCTAGCCTTATCGAATCGAAGCATGTAATAGTTCCTATGCAATCTAACAAGCATATATTCGACTTCGAAGGTTGATTTTATCATTTTCAAACACGGACAAAATGAGGGTTAAGTGAATTTCCTTGTTAATTTACGGATTTTACTCGTTTTTGACCTTTTTTAATTCACTAAAAAGGTCATAAAGTGGCCTAGCCTTATCGAATCGAAGCATGTAATAGTTCCTATGAAATCTAACAAGCATATATTCGACTTCGAAGGTTGATTTTATCATTTTCAAACACGGACAAATGAGGGTTAAGTGAATTTCCTTGTTAATTTACGGATTTTACTCGTTTTTGACCCTTTTTCTTTCACTAAAAAGGTCATAAAGTGGCCTAGCCTGATCGAATCGAAGCATGTAATAGTTCCTAGGAAATCTAACAAGCATATCTACGACATCCATTGTTTATTTTAGAATTTTTTAAAAAGGCCAAAATGGGGGTTAAGTGAATTTCCTTGTTAATATACGGATTTTACTCGTTTTTGACATTTGTTCTTTCAATAAATAGGGCTTAAAGTGGTCGAGGCTTGTCGAATCGAAGCATGTAATAGTTCCTATGAAATCTAACAAGCATATATTCGACTTCCAAGGTTGATTTTATCATTTTCAAACACGGACAAAATGAGGATTAAGTGAATTTCCTTGTTAATTTACAGATTTTACTCGTTTTTGACCCTTTTTAATTCACTAAAAAGGTCATAAAGTGGCCTAGCCTTATCGAATCGAAGCATGTAATAGTTCCTATGAAATCTAACAAGCATATATTCGACTTCCAAGGTTGATTTTATCATTTTCAAACACGGACAAAATGAGGGTTAAGTGAATTTCCTTGTTAATTTACGGATTTTACTCGTTTTTGACCCTTTTTAATTCACTAAAAAGGTCATAAAGTGGCCTAGCCTTATCGAATCGAAGCATGTAATAGTTCCTATGCAATCTAACAAGCATATATTCGACTTCGAAGGTTGATTTTATCATTTTCAAACACGGACAAAATGAGGGTTAAGTGAATTTCCTTGTTAATTTACGGATTTTACTCGTTTTTGACCTTTTTTAATTCACTAAAAAGGTCATAAAGTGGCCTAGCCTTATCGAATCGAAGCATGTAATAGTTCCTATGAAATCTAACAAGCATATATTCGACTTCGAAGGTTGATTTTATCATTTTCAAACACGGACAAATGAGGGTTAAGTGAATTTCCTTGTTAATTTACGGATTTTACTCGTTTTTGACCCTTTTTCTTTCACTAAAAAGGTCATAAAGTGGCCTAGCCTGATCGAATCGAAGCATGTAATAGTTCCTAGGAAATCTAACAAGCATATCTACGACATCCATTGTTTATTTTAGAATTTTTTAAAAAGGCCAAAATGGGGGTTAAGTGAATTTCCTTGTTAATATACGGATTTTACTCGTTTTTGACATTTGTTCTTTCAATAAAAAGGGCTTAAAGTGGTCGAGGCTTGTCGAATCGAAGCATGTAATAGTTCCTATGAAATCTAACAAGCATATATTCGACTTCCAAGGTTGATTTTATCATTTTCAAACACGGACAAAATGAGGGTTAAGTGAATTTCCTTGTTAATTTACGGATTTTACTCCTTTTTGACCCTTTTTCTTTCACTAAAAAGGTCATAAAGTGGCCTAGCCTGATCGAATCGAAGCATGTAATAGTTCCTAGGAAATCTAACAAGCATATCTACGACATCCATTGTTTATTTTAGAATTTTTTAAAAAGGCCAAAATGGGGGTTAAGTGAATTTCCTTGTTAATATACGGATTTTACTCGTTTTTGACATTTGTTCTTTCAATAAAAAGGGCTTAAAGTGGTCGAGGCTTGTCGAATCGAAGCATGTAATAGTTCCTATGAAATCTAACAAGCATATATTCGACTTCCAAGGTTAATTTTATCATTTTCAAACACGGACAAAATGAGGATTAAGTGAATTTCCTTGTTAATTTACAGATTTTACTCGTTTTTGACCCTTTTTAATTCACTAAAAAGGTCATAAAGTGGCCTAGCCTTATCGAATCGAAGCATGTAATAGTTCCTATGAAATCTAACAAGCATATATTCGACTTCCAAGGTTGATTTTATCATTTTCAAACACGGACAAAATGAGGGTTAAGTGAATATCCTTGTTAATTTACGGATTTTACTCGTTTTTGACCCTTTTTAATTCACTAAAAAGGTCATAAAGTGGCCTAGCCTTATCGAATCGAAGCATGTAATAGTTCCTATGCAATCTAACAAGCATATATTCGACTTTGAAGGTTGATTTTATCATTTTCAAACACGGACAAAATGAGGGTTAAGTGAATTTCCTTGTTAATTTACGGATTTTACTCGTTTTTGACCTTTTTTAATTCACTAAAAAGGTCATAAAGTGGCCTAGCCTTATCGAATCGAAGCATGTAATAGTTCCTATGAAATCTAACAAGCATATATTCGACTTCGAAGGTTGATTTTATCATTTTCAAACACGGACAAATGAGGGTTAAGTGAATTTCCTTGTTAATTTACGGATTTTACTCGTTTTTGACCCTTTTTAATTCACTAAAAAGGTCATAAAGTGGCCTAGCCTTATCGAATAGAAGCATGTAATAGTTCCAATGAAATCTAACAAGCATATATTCGACTTCCAAGGTTGATTTTATCATTTTCAAACACGGACAAATTAAGGGTTAAGTGAATTTCCTTGTTAATTTACGGATTTTACTTGTTTTTGACCCTTTTTAATTCACTATAAAGGTCATAAAGTGGCTTAGCCTTATCGAATCCAAGCATGTAATAGTTCCTAGGAAATCTAACAAGCATATCTATGACATCCATGGTTTATTTTAGAATTTTTTAAATAGGCCAAAATGGGGGTTAAGTGAATTTCCTTGTTAATATACGGATTTTACTCGTTTTTTACCCTTTTTCTTTCACTAAAAAGGTCATAAAGTGGCCTAGCCTGATCGAATCGAAGCATGTAATAGTTCCTAGGAAATCTAACAAGCATATCTACGACATCCATTGTTTATTTTAGAATTTTTTAAAAAGGCCAAAATGGGGGTTAAGTGAATTTCCTTGTTAATATACGGATTTTACTCGTTTTTGACATTTGTTCTTTCAATAAAAAGGGCTTAAAGTGGTCGAGGCTTGTCGAATCGAAGCATGTAATAGTTCCTATGAAATCTAACAAGCATATATTCGACTTCCAAGGTTGATTTTATCATTTTCAAACACGGACAAAATGAGGGTTAAGTGAATTTCCTTGTTAATTTACGGATTTTACTCGTTTTTGACCCTTTTTCTTTCACTAAAAAGGTCATAAAGTGGCCTAGCCTTATCGAATCGAAGCATGTAATAGTTCCTAGGAAATCTAACAAGCATATCTATGACATCCATGGTTTATTTTAGAATTTTTTAAAAAGGCCAAAATGGGGGTTAAGTGAATTTCCTTGTTAATATACGGATTTTACTCGTTTTTGACCCTTTTTAATTCACTAAAAAGGTCATAAAGTGGCCTAGCCTTATTGAATAGAAGCATGTAATAGTTCCTATGAAATCTAACAAGCATATATTCGACTTCCAAGGTTGATTTTATCATTTTCAAACACGGACAAATTGAGGGTTAAGTGAATTTCCTTGTTAATTTACGGATTTTACTCGTTTTTGACCCTTTTTCTTTCACTAAAAAGGTCATAAAGTGGCCTAGCCTTATCGAATCGAAGCATGTAATAGTTCCTAGGAAATCTAACAAGCATATCTATGACATCCATGGTTTATTTTAGAATTTTTTAAAAAGGCCAAAATGGGGGTTAAGTGAATTTTCTTGTTAATATACGGATTTTACTCGTTTTTTACCCTTTTTCTTTCACTAAAAAGGTCATAAAGTGGCCTAGCCTTATCGAATCAAAGCATGTAATAGTTCCTAGGAAATCTAACAAGCATATCTACGACATCCATGGTTTATTTTAGAATTTTTTAAAAAGGCCAAAATGGGGGTTAAGTGAATTTCCTTGTTAATATACGGATTTTACTCGTTTTTGACATTTGTTCTTTCACTAAAAAGGGCTTAAAGTGGTCGAGGCTTGTCGAATCGAAGCATGTAATAGTTCCTATGAAATCTAACAAGCATATATTCGACTTCCAAGGTTGATTTTATCATTTTCAAACACGGACAAAATGAGGATTAAGTGAATTTCCTTGTTAATTTACAGATTTTTCTCGTTTTTGACCCTTTTTAATTCACTAAAAAGGTCATAAAGTGGCCTAGCCTTATCGAATCGAAGCATGTAATAGTTCCTATGAAATCTAACAAGCATATATTCGACTTCCAAGGTTGATTTTATCATTTTCAAACACGGACAAAATGAGGGTTAAGTGAATTTCCTTGTTAATTTACGGATTTTACTCGTTTTTGACCCTTTTTCTTTCACTAAAAAGGTCATAAAGTGGCCTAGCCTTATCGAATCGAAGCATGTAATAGTTCCTAGGAAATCTAACAAGCATATCTATGACATCCATGGTTTATTTTAGAATTTTTTAAAAAGGCCAAAATGGGGGTTAAGTGAATTTCCTTGTTAATATACGGATTTTACTCGTTTTTGACCCTTTTTAATTCACTAAAAAGGTCATAAAGTGGCCTAGCCTTATTGAATAGAAGCATGTAATAGTTCCTATGAAATCTAACAAGCATATATTCGACTTCCAAGGTTGATTTTATCATTTTCAAACACGGACAAATTGAGGGTTAAGTGAATTTCCTTGTTAATTTACGGATTTTACTCGTTTTTGACCCTTTTTCTTTCACTAAAAAGGTCATAAAGTGGCCTAGCCTTATCGAATCGAAGCATGTAATAGTTCCTAGGAAATCTAACAAGCATATCTATGACATCCATGGTTTATTTTAGAATTTTTTAAAAAGGCCAAAATGGGGGTTAAGTGAATTTTCTTGTTAATATACGGATTTTACTCGTTTTTTACCCTTTTTCTTTCACTAAAAAGGTCATAAAGTGGCCTAGCCTTATCGAATCAAAGCATGTAATAGTTCCTAGGAAATCTAACAAGCATATCTACGACATCCATGGTTTATTTTAGAATTTTTTAAAAAGGCCAAAATGGGGGTTAAGTGAATTTCCTTGTTAATATACGGATTTTACTCGTTTTTGACATTTGTTCTTTCACTAAAAAGGGCTTAAAGTGGTCGAGGCTTGTCGAATCGAAGCATGTAATAGTTCCTATGAAATCTAACAAGCATATATTCGACTTCCAAGGTTGATTTTATCATTTTCAAACACGGACAAAATGAGGATTAAGTGAATTTCCTTGTTAATTTACAGATTTTTCTCGTTTTTGACCCTTTTTAATTCACTAAAAAGGTCATAAAGTGGCCTAGCCTTATCGAATCGAAGCATGTAATAGTTCCTATGAAATCTAACAAGCATATATTCGACTTCCAAGGTTGATTTTATCATTTTCAAACACGGACAAAATGAGGGTTAAGTGAATTTCCTTGTTAATTTACGGATTTTACTCGTTTTTGACCCTTTTTAATTCACTGAAAAGGTCATAAAGTGGCCTAGCCTTATCGAATCGAAGCATGTAATAGTTCCTATGCAATCTAACAAGCATATATTCGACTTCGAAGGTTGATTTTATCATTTTCAAACACGGACAAAATGAGGGTTAAGTGAATTTTCTTGTTAATTTACGGATTTTACTCGTTTTTGACCCTTTTTAATTCACTAAAAAGGTCATAAAGTGGCCTAGCCTTATCGAATCGAAGCATGTAATAGTTCCTATGAAATCTAACAAGCATATATTCGACTTCGAAGGTTGATTTTATCATTTTCAAACACGGACAAAATGAGGGTTAAGTGAATTTCCTTGTTAATTTACGGATTTTACTCGTTTTTGACCCTTTTTAATTCACTAAAAAGGTCATAAAGTGGCCTAGCCTTATCGAATAGAAGCATGTAATAGTT
Organism: Medicago sativa; assembly: GCF_051527215.1. Lineage (NCBI taxonomy): Eukaryota > Viridiplantae > Streptophyta > Magnoliopsida > Fabales > Fabaceae > Medicago > Medicago sativa. The sequence continues at coordinate 25,153,624 of NC_140749.1, read as the reverse complement.
CCTATGAAATCTAACAAGCATATATTCGACTTCCAAGGTTGATTTTATCATTTTCAAACACGGACAAATTAAGGGTTAAGTGAATTTCCTTGTTAATTTACGGATTTTACTTGTTTTTGACCCTTTTTAATTCACTATAAAGGTCATAAAGTGGCTTAGCCTTATCGAATCCAAGCATGTAATAGTTCCTAGGAAATCTAACAAGCATATCTATGACATCCATGGTTTATTTTAGAATTTTTTAAAAAGGCCAAAATGGGGGTTAAGTGAATTTCCTTGTTAATATACGGATTTTACTCGTTTTTGACCCTTTTTCTTTCACTAAAAAGGTCATAAAGTGGCCTAGCCTGATCGAATCGAAGCATGTAATAGTTCCTAGGAAATCTAACAAGCATATCTACGACATCCATTGTTTATTTTAGAATTTTTTAAAAAGGCCAAAATGGGGGTTAAGTGAATTTCCTTGTTAATATACGGATTTTACTCGTTTTTGACATTTGTTCTTTCACTAAAAAGGGCTTAAAGTGGTCGAGGCTTGTCGAATCGAAGCATGTAATAGTTCCTAGGAAATCTAACAAGCATATCTACGACATCCATTGTTTATTTTAGAATTTTTTAAAAAGGCCAAAATGGGGGTTAAGTGAATTTCCTTGTTAATATACGGATTTTACTCGTTTTTGACATTTGTTCTTTCACTAAAAAGGGCTTAAAGTGGTCGAGGCTTGTCGAATCGAAGCATGTAATAGTTCCTATGAAATCTAACAAGCATATATTCGACTTCCAAGGTTGATTTTATCATTTTCAAACACGGACAAAATGAGGGTTAAGTGAATTTCCTTGTTAATTTACGGATTTTACTCGTTTTTGACCCTTTTTCTTTCACTAAAAAGGTCATAAAGTGGCCTAGCCTTATCGAATCGAAGCATGTAATAGTTCCTAGGAAATCTAACAAGCATATCTATGACATCCATGGTTTATTTTAGAATTTTTTAAAAAGGCCAAAATGGGGGTTAAGTGAATTTCCTTGTTAATATACGGATTTTACTCGTTTTTTACCCTTTTTCTTTCACTAAAAAGGTCATAAAGTGGCCTAGCCTTATCGAATCAAAGCATGTAATAGTTCCTAGGAAATCTAACAAGCATATCTACGACATCCATGGTTTATTTTAGAATTTTTTAAAAAGGCTAAAATGGGGGTTAAGTGAATTTCCTTGTTAATATACGGATTTTACTCGTTTTTGACATTTGTTCTTTCACTAAAAAGGGCTTGAAGTGGTCGAGGCTTGTCGAATCGAAGCATGTAATAGTTCCTATGAAATCTAACAAGCATATATTCGACTTCCAAGGTTGATTTTATCATTTTCAAACACGGACAAAATGAGGGTTAAGTGAATTTCCTTGTTAATTTACGGATTTTACTCGTTTTTGACCCTTTTTCTTTCACTAAAAAGGTCATAAAGTGGCCTAGCCTTATCGAATCGAAGCATGTAATAGTTCCTAGGAAATCTAACAAGCATATCTAGGACATCCATGGTTTATTTTATAATTTTTTAAAAAGGCCAAAATGGGGGTTAAGTGAATTTCCTTGTTAATATACGGATTTTACTCGTTTTTTACCCTTTTTCTTTCACTAAAAAGGTCATAAAGTGGCCTAGCCTTATCGAATCAAAGCATGTAATAGTTCCTAGGAAATCTAATAAGCATATCTACGACATCCATGGTTTATTTTAGAATTTTTTAAAAAGGCTAAAATGGGGGTTAAGTGAATTTCCTTGTTAATATACGGATTTTACTCGTTTTTGACATTTGTTCTTTCACTAAAAAGGGCTTAAAGTGGTCGAGGCTTGTCGAATCGAAGCATGTAATAATTCCTATGAAATCTAACAAGCATATATTCGACTTCCAAGGTTGATTTTATCATTTTCAAACACGGACAAAATGAGGATTAAGTGAATTTCCTTGTTAATTTAAAGATTTTACTCGTTTTTGACCCTTTTTAATTCACTAAAAATGTCATAAAGTGGCCTAGCCTTATCGAATCGAAGCATGTAATAGTTCCTATGAAATCTAACAAGCATATATTCGACTTCCAAGGTTGATTTTATCATTTTCAAACACGGACAAAATGAGGGTTAAGTGAATTTCCTTGTTAATTTACGGATTTTACTCGTTTTTGACCCTTTTTAATTCACTAAAAAGGTCATAAACTGGCCTAGCCTTATCGAATCGAAGCATGTAATAGTTCCTATGAAATCTAACAAGCATATATTCGAATTCCAATGTTGATTTTATCATTTTCAAAAATGGACAAAATGAGGGTTAAGTGAATTTCCTTGTTAATTTACGGATTTTACTCGTTTTTGACCCTTTTTAATTCACTAAAAAGGTCATAAAGTGGCCTAGCCTTATCGAATCGAAGCATGTAATAGTTCATATGAAATCTAACTAGCATATCTAGGACATCCATGTTTTATTTTAGAATTTCAAAAAACGGCCAAAATGTTAAGTGAACTTCTTTGTTAATTTACAGATTTTACTCGTTTTTGACCCTTTTTCTTTCACTAAAAAGGTCATAAAGTTGCCTAGCCTTATCGAATCGAAGCATGTAATAGTTCCTAGGAAATCTAATAAACATATCTACGACATCCATGGTTTATTTTAGAATTTTTTAAAAAGGCCAAAATGGGGGTTAAATGAATTTCCTTGTTAATTTACGGATTTTACTCGTTTTTGACCCTTTTTAATTCACTAAAAAGGTCATAAAGTGGCATAGCCTTATCGAATCAAAGCATGTAATAGTTCATATGAAATCTAACAAGCATATGTACGACATCCATGGTTTATTTTAGAATTTCTAAAAACGGCCAAAATGGGGGTTAAGTGAACATCCTTGTTAATTTACAGATTTTACTCGTTTTTGACCCTTTTTCTTTCACTAAAAAGGTCATAAAGTGGCATAGCCTTATCGAATCGAAGCATGTAATAGTTCCTAGAAAATCTAACAAGCATATCTACGACATCCATGGTTTATTTTAGAATTTTTTAAAAAGGCTAAAATGGGGGTTAAGTGAATTTCCTTGTTAATATACAGATTTTAATCGTTTTTGACATTTGTTCTTTCACTAAAAAGGGCTTAAAGTGGTCGAGGCTTGTCGAATCGAAGCATGTAATAGTTCCTATGAAATCTAACAAGCATATATTCGACTTCCAAGGTTCATTTTATCATTTTCAAACACGGACAAAATGAGGATTAAGTGAATTTCCTTGTTAATTTAAAGATTTTACTCGTTTTTGACCCTTTTTAATTCACTAAAAATGTCATAAAGTGGCCTTGCCTTATCGAATCGAAGCATGTAATAGTTCCTATGAAATCTAACAAGCATATATTCGACTTCCAAGGTTGATTTTATCATTTTCAAACACGGACAAAATGAGGGTTAAGTGAATTTCCTTGTTAATTTACGGATTTTACTCGTTTTTGACCCTTTTTAATTCACTAAAAAGGTCATAAACTGGCCTAGCCTTATCGAATCGAAGCATGTAATAGTTCCTATGAAATCTAACAAGCATATATTCGAATTCCAATGTTGATTTTATCATTTTCAAAAATGGACAAAATGAGGGTTAAGTGAATTTCCTTGTTAATTTACGGATTTTACTCGTTTTTGACATTTGTTCTTTCACTAAAAAGGGCTTAAAGTGGTCGAGGCTTGTCGAATCGAAGCATGTAATAGTTCCTATGAAATCTAACAAGCATATATTCGACTTCCAAGGTTGATTTTATCATTTTCAAACACGGACAAAATGAGGGTTAAGTGAATTTCCTTGTTAATTTACGGATTTTACTCGTTTTTGACCCTTTTTCTTTCACTAAAAAGGTCATAAAGTGGCCTAGCCTTATCGAATCGAAGCATGTAATAGTTCCTATGAAATCTAACAAGCATATATTCGACTTCCAAGGTTGATTTTATCATTTTCAAACACGGACAAAATGAGGGTTAAGTGAATTTCCTTGTTAATTTACGGATTTTACTCGTTTTTGACCCTTTTTAATTCACTGAAAAGGTCATAAAGTGGCCTAGCCTTATCGAATCGAAGCATGTAATAGTTCCTATGCAATCTAACAAGCATATATTCGACTTCGAAGGTTGATTTTATCATTTTCAAACACGGACAAAATGAGGGTTAAGTGAATTTTCTTGTTAATTTACGGATTTTACTCGTTTTTGACCCTTTTTAATTCACTAAAAAGGTCATAAAGTGGCCTAGCCTTATCGAATCGAAGCATGTAATAGTTCCTATGAAATCTAACAAGCATATATTCGACTTCGAAGGTTGATTTTATCATTTTCAAACACGGACAAAATGAGGGTTAAGTGAATTTCCTTGTTAATTTACGGATTTTACTCGTTTTTGAGCCTTTTTAATTCACTAAAAAGGTCATAAAGTGGCCTAGCCTTATCGAATAGAAGCATGTAATAGTTCCTATGAAATCTAACAAGCATATATTCGACTTCCAAGGTTGATTTTATCATTTTCAAACACGGACAAATTAAGGGTTAAGTGAATTTCCTTGTTAATTTACGGATTTTACTTGTTTTTGACCCTTTTTAATTCACTATAAAGGTCATAAAGTGGCTTAGCCTTATCGAATCCAAGCATGTAATAGTTCCTAGGAAATCTAACAAGCATATCTATGACATCCATGGTTTATTTTAGAATTTTTTAAAAAGGCCAAAATGGGGGTTAAGTGAATTTCCTTGTTAATATACGGATTTTACTCGTTTTTGACCCTTTTTCTTTCACTAAAAAGGTCATAAAGTGGCCTAGCCTGATCGAATCGAAGCATGTAATAGTTCCTAGGAAATCTAACAAGCATATCTACGACATCCATTGTTTATTTTAGAATTTTTTAAAAAGGCCAAAATGGGGGTTAAGTGAATTTCCTTGTTAATATACGGATTTTACTCGTTTTTGACATTTGTTCTTTCACTAAAAAGGGCTTAAAGTGGTCGAGGCTTGTCGAATCGAAGCATGTAATAGTTCCTAGGAAATCTAACAAGCATATCTACGACATCCATTGTTTATTTTAGAATTTTTTAAAAAGGCCAAAATGGGGGTTAAGTGAATTTCCTTGTTAATATACGGATTTTACTCGTTTTTGACATTTGTTCTTTCACTAAAAAGGGCTTAAAGTGGTCGAGGCTTGTCGAATCGAAGCATGTAATAGTTCCTATGAAATCTAACAAGCATATATTCGACTTCCAAGGTTGATTTTATCATTTTCAAACACGGACAAAATGAGGATTAAGTGAATTTCCTTGTTAATTTAAAGATTTTACTCGTTTTTGACCCTTTTTAATTCACTAAAAATGTCATAAAGTGGCCTAGCCTTATCGAATCGAAGCATGTAATAGTTCCTATGAAATCTAACAAGCATATATTCGACTTCCAAGGTTGATTTTATCATTTTCAAACACGGACAAAATGAGGGTTAAGTGAATTTCCTTGTTAATTTACGGATTTTACTCGTTTTTGACCCTTTTTAATTCACTAAAAAGGTCATAAACTGGCCTAGCCTTATCGAATCGAAGCATGTAATAGTTCCTATGAAATCTAACAAGCATATATTCGAATTCCAATGTTGATTTTATCATTTTCAAAAATGGACAAAATGAGGGTTAAGTGAATTTCCTTGTTAATTTACGGATTTTACTCGTTTTTGACCCTTTTTAATTCACTAAAAAGGTCATAAAGTGGCCTAGCCTTATCGAATCGAAGCATGTAATAGTTCATATGAAATCTAACTAGCATATCTAGGACATCCATGTTTTATTTTAGAATTTCAAAAAACGGCCAAAATGTTAAGTGAACTTCTTTGTTAATTTACAGATTTTACTCGTTTTTGACCCTTTTTCTTTCACTAAAAAGGTCATAAAGTTGCCTAGCCTTATCGAATCGAAGCATGTAATAGTTCCTAGGAAATCTAATAAACATATCTACGACATCCATGGTTTATTTTAGAATTTTTTAAAAAGGCCAAAATGGGGGTTAAATGAATTTCCTTGTTAATTTACGGATTTTACTCGTTTTTGACCCTTTTTAATTCACTAAAAAGGTCATAAAGTGGCATAGCCTTATCGAATCAAAGCATGTAATAGTTCATATGAAATCTAACAAGCATATGTACGACATCCATGGTTTATTTTAGAATTTCTAAAAACGGCCAAAATGGGGGTTAAGTGAACATCCTTGTTAATTTACAGATTTTACTCGTTTTTGACCCTTTTTCTTTCACTAAAAAGGTCATAAAGTGGCATAGCCTTATCGAATCGAAGCATGTAATAGTTCCTAGAAAATCTAACAAGCATATCTACGACATCCATGGTTTATTTTAGAATTTTTTAAAAAGGCTAAAATGGGGGTTAAGTGAATTTCCTTGTTAATATACAGATTTTAATCGTTTTTGACATTTGTTCTTTCACTAAAAAGGGCTTAAAGTGGTCGAGGCTTGTCGAATCGAAGCATGTAATAGTTCCTATGAAATCTAACAAGCATATATTCGACTTCCAAGGTTCATTTTATCATTTTCAAACACGGACAAAATGAGGATTAAGTGAATTTCCTTGTTAATTTAAAGATTTTACTCGTTTTTGACCCTTTTTAATTCACTAAAAATGTCATAAAGTGGCCTTGCCTTATCGAATCGAAGCATGTAATAGTTCCTATGAAATCTAACAAGCATATATTCGACTTCCAAGGTTGATTTTATCATTTTCAAACACGGACAAAATGAGGGTTAAGTGAATTTCCTTGTTAATTTACGGATTTTACTCGTTTTTGACCCTTTTTAATTCACTAAAAAGGTCATAAACTGGCCTAGCCTTATCGAATCGAAGCATGTAATAGTTCCTATGAAATCTAACAAGCATATATTCGAATTCCAATGTTGATTTTATCATTTTCAAAAATGGACAAAATGAGGGTTAAGTGAATTTCCTTGTTAATTTACGGATTTTACTCGTTTTTGACATTTGTTCTTTCACTAAAAAGGGCTTAAAGTGGTCGAGGCTTGTCGAATCGAAGCATGTAATAGTTCCTATGAAATCTAACAAGCATATATTCGACTTCCAAGGTTGATTTTATCATTTTCAAACACGGACAAAATGAGGGTTAAGTGAATTTCCTTGTTAATTTACGGATTTTACTCGTTTTTGACCCTTTTTCTTTCACTAAAAAGGTCATAAAGTGGCCTAGCCTTATCGAATCGAAGCATGTAATAGTTCCTATGAAATCTAACAAGCATATATTCGACTTCCAAGGTTGATTTTATCATTTTCAAACACGGACAAAATGAGGGTTAAGTGAATTTCCTTGTTAATTTACGGATTTTACTCGTTTTTGACCCTTTTTAATTCACTGAAAAGGTCATAAAGTGGCCTAGCCTTATCGAATCGAAGCATGTAATAGTTCCTATGCAATCTAACAAGCATATATTCGACTTCGAAGGTTGATTTTATCATTTTCAAACACGGACAAAATGAGGGTTAAGTGAATTTTCTTGTTAATTTACGGATTTTACTCGTTTTTGACCCTTTTTAATTCACTAAAAAGGTCATAAAGTGGCCTAGCCTTATCGAATCGAAGCATGTAATAGTTCCTATGAAATCTAACAAGCATATATTCGACTTCGAAGGTTGATTTTATCATTTTCAAACACGGACAAAATGAGGGTTAAGTGAATTTCCTTGTTAATTTACGGATTTTACTCGTTTTTGAGCCTTTTTAATTCACTAAAAAGGTCATAAAGTGGCCTAGCCTTATCGAATAGAAGCATGTAATAGTTCCTATGAAATCTAACAAGCATATATTCGACTTCCAAGGTTGATTTTATCATTTTCAAACACGGACAAATTAAGGGTTAAGTGAATTTCCTTGTTAATTTACGGATTTTACTTGTTTTTGACCCTTTTTAATTCACTATAAAGGTCATAAAGTGGCTTAGCCTTATCGAATCCAAGCATGTAATAGTTCCTAGGAAATCTAACAAGCATATCTATGACATCCATGGTTTATTTTAGAATTTTTTAAAAAGGCCAAAATGGGGGTTAAGTGAATTTCCTTGTTAATATACGGATTTTACTCGTTTTTGACCCTTTTTCTTTCACTAAAAAGGTCATAAAGTGGCCTAGCCTGATCGAATCGAAGCATGTAATAGTTCCTAGGAAATCTAACAAGCATATCTACGACATCCATTGTTTATTTTAGAATTTTTTAAAAAGGCCAAAATGGGGGTTAAGTGAATTTCCTTGTTAATATACGGATTTTACTCGTTTTTGACATTTGTTCTTTCACTAAAAAGGGCTTAAAGTGGTCGAGGCTTGTCGAATCGAAGCATGTAATAGTTCCTAGGAAATCTAACAAGCATATCTACGACATCCATTGTTTATTTTAGAATTTTTTAAAAAGGCCAAAATGGGGGTTAAGTGAATTTCCTTGTTAATATACGGATTTTACTCGTTTTTGACATTTGTTCTTTCACTAAAAAGGGCTTAAAGTGGTCGAGGCTTGTCGAATCGAAGCATGTAATAGTTCCTATGAAATCTAACAAGCATATATTCGACTTCCAAGGTTGATTTTATCATTTTCAAACACGGACAAAATGAGGGTTAAGTGAATTTCCTTGTTAATTTACGGATTTTACTCGTTTTTGACCCTTTTTCTTTCACTAAAAAGGTCATAAAGTGGCCTAGCCTTATCGAATCGAAGCATGTAATAGTTCCTAGGAAATCTAACAAGCATATCTATGACATCCATGGTTTATTTTAGAATTTTTTAAAAAGGCCAAAATGGGGGTTAAGTGAATTTCCTTGTTAATATACGGATTTTACTCGTTTTTTACCCTTTTTCTTTCACTAAAAAGGTCATAAAGTGGCCTAGCCTTATCGAATCAAAGCATGTAATAGTTCCTAGGAAATCTAACAAGCATATCTACGACATCCATGGTTTATTTTAGAATTTTTTAAAAAGGCTAAAATGGGGGTTAAGTGAATTTCCTTGTTAATATACGGATTTTACTCGTTTTTGACATTTGTTCTTTCACTAAAAAGGGCTTGAAGTGGTCGAGGCTTGTCGAATCGAAGCATGTAATAGTTCCTATGAAATCTAACAAGCATATATTCGACTTCCAAGGTTGATTTTATCATTTTCAAACACGGACAAAATGAGGGTTAAGTGAATTTCCTTGTTAATTTACGGATTTTACTCGTTTTTGACCCTTTTTCTTTCACTAAAAAGGTCATAAAGTGGCCTAGCCTTATCGAATCGAAGCATGTAATAGTTCCTAGGAAATCTAACAAGCATATCTAGGACATCCATGGTTTATTTTATAATTTTTTAAAAAGGCCAAAATGGGGGTTAAGTGAATTTCCTTGTTAATATACGGATTTTACTCGTTTTTTACCCTTTTTCTTTCACTAAAAAGGTCATAAAGTGGCCTAGCCTTATCGAATCAAAGCATGTAATAGTTCCTAGGAAATCTAATAAGCATATCTACGACATCCATGGTTTATTTTAGAATTTTTTAAAAAGGCTAAAATGGGGGTTAAGTGAATTTCCTTGTTAATATACGGATTTTACTCGTTTTTGACATTTGTTCTTTCACTAAAAAGGGCTTAAAGTGGTCGAGGCTTGTCGAATCGAAGCATGTAATAATTCCTATGAAATCTAACAAGCATATATTCGACTTCCAAGGTTGATTTTATCATTTTCAAACACGGACAAAATGAGGATTAAGTGAATTTCCTTGTTAATTTAAAGATTTTACTCGTTTTTGACCCTTTTTAATTCACTAAAAATGTCATAAAGTGGCCTAGCCTTATCGAATCGAAGCATGTAATAGTTCCTATGAAATCTAACAAGCATATATTCGACTTCCAAGGTTGATTTTATCATTTTCAAACACGGACAAAATGAGGGTTAAGTGAATTTCCTTGTTAATTTACGGATTTTACTCGTTTTTGACCCTTTTTAATTCACTAAAAAGGTCATAAACTGGCCTAGCCTTATCGAATCGAAGCATGTAATAGTTCCTATGAAATCTAACAAGCATATATTCGAATTCCAATGTTGATTTTATCATTTTCAAAAATGGACAAAATGAGGGTTAAGTGAATTTCCTTGTTAATTTACGGATTTTACTCGTTTTTGACCCTTTTTAATTCACTAAAAAGGTCATAAAGTGGCCTAGCCTTATCGAATCGAAGCATGTAATAGTTCATATGAAATCTAACTAGCATATCTAGGACATCCATGTTTTATTTTAGAATTTCAAAAAACGGCCAAAATGTTAAGTGAACTTCTTTGTTAATTTACAGATTTTACTCGTTTTTGACCCTTTTTCTTTCACTAAAAAGGTCATAAAGTTGCCTAGCCTTATCGAATCGAAGCATGTAATAGTTCCTAGGAAATCTAATAAACATATCTACGACATCCATGGTTTATTTTAGAATTTTTTAAAAAGGCCAAAATGGGGGTTAAATGAATTTCCTTGTTAATTTACGGATTTTACTCGTTTTTGACCCTTTTTAATTCACTAAAAAGGTCATAAAGTGGCATAGCCTTATCGAATCAAAGCATGTAATAGTTCATATGAAATCTAACAAGCATATGTACGACATCCATGGTTTATTTTAGAATTTCTAAAAACGGCCAAAATGGGGGTTAAGTGAACATCCTTGTTAATTTACAGATTTTACTCGTTTTTGACCCTTTTTCTTTCACTAAAAAGGTCATAAAGTGGCATAGCCTTATCGAATCGAAGCATGTAATAGTTCCTAGAAAATCTAACAAGCATATCTACGACATCCATGGTTTATTTTAGAATTTTTTAAAAAGGCTAAAATGGGGGTTAAGTGAATTTCCTTGTTAATATACAGATTTTAATCGTTTTTGACATTTGTTCTTTCACTAAAAAGGGCTTAAAGTGGTCGAGGCTTGTCGAATCGAAGCATGTAATAGTTCCTATGAAATCTAACAAGCATATATTCGACTTCCAAGGTTCATTTTATCATTTTCAAACACGGACAAAATGAGGATTAAGTGAATTTCCTTGTTAATTTAAAGATTTTACTCGTTTTTGACCCTTTTTAATTCACTAAAAATGTCATAAAGTGGCCTTGCCTTATCGAATCGAAGCATGTAATAGTTCCTATGAAATCTAACAAGCATATATTCGACTTCCAAGGTTGATTTTATCATTTTCAAACACGGACAAAATGAGGGTTAAGTGAATTTCCTTGTTAATTTACGGATTTTACTCGTTTTTGACCCTTTTTAATTCACTAAAAAGGTCATAAACTGGCCTAGCCTTATCGAATCGAAGCATGTAATAGTTCCTATGAAATCTAACAAGCATATATTCGAATTCCAATGTTGATTTTATCATTTTCAAAAATGGACAAAATGAGGGTTAAGTGAATTTCCTTGTTAATTTACGGATTTTACTCGTTTTTGACATTTGTTCTTTCACTAAAAAGGGCTTAAAGTGGTCGAGGCTTGTCGAATCGAAGCATGTAATAGTTCCTATGAAATCTAACAAGCATATATTCGACTTCCAAGGTTGATTTTATCATTTTCAAACACGGACAAAATGAGGGTTAAGTGAATTTCCTTGTTAATTTACGGATTTTACTCGTTTTTGACCCTTTTTCTTTCACTAAAAAGGTCATAAAGTGGCCTAGCCTTATCGAATCGAAGCATGTAATAGTTCCTAGGAAATCTAACAAGCATATCTATGACATCCATGGTTTATTTTATAATTTTTTAAAAAGGCCAAAATGGGGGTTAAGTGAATTTCCTTGTTAATATACGGATTTTACTCGTTTTTTACCCTTTTTCTTTCACTAAAAAGGTCATAAAGTGGCCTAGCCTTATCGAATCAAAGCATGTAATAGTTCCTAGGAAATCTAATAAGCATATCTACGACATCCATGGTTTATTTTAGAATTTTTTAAAAAGGCTAAAATGGGGGTTAAGTGAATTTCCTTGTTAATATACGGATTTTACTCGTTTTTGACATTTGTTCTTTCACTAAAAAGGGCTTAAAGTGGTCGAGGCTTGTCGAATCGAAGCATGTAATAATTCCTATGAAATCTAACAAGCATATATTCGACTTCCAAGGTTGATTTTATCATTTTCAAACACGGACAAAATGAGGATTAAGTGAATTTCCTTGTTAATTTAAAGATTTTACTCGTTTTTGACCCTTTTTAATTCACTAAAAATGTCATAAAGTGGCCTAGCCTTATCGAATCGAAGCATGTAATAGTTCCTATGAAATCTAACAAGCATATATTCGACTTCCAAGGTTGATTTTATCATTTTCAAACACGGACAAAATGAGGGTTAAGTGAATTTCCTTGTTAATTTACGGATTTTACTCGTTTTTGACCCTTTTTAATTCACTAAAAAGGTCATAAACTGGCCTAGCCTTATCGAATCGAAGCATGTAATAGTTCCTATGAAATCTAACAAGCATATATTCGAATTCCAATGTTGATTTTATCATTTTCAAAAATGGACAAAATGAGGGTTAAGTGAATTTCCTTGTTAATTTACGGATTTTACTCGTTTTTGACCCTTTTTAATTCACTAAAAAGGTCATAAAGTGGCCTAGCCTTATCGAATCGAAGCATGTAATAGTTCATATGAAATCTAACTAGCATATCTAGGACATCCATGTTTTATTTTAGAATTTCAAAAAACGGCCAAAATGTTAAGTGAACTTCTTTGTTAATTTACAGATTTTACTCGTTTTTGACCCTTTTTCTTTCACTAAAAAGGTCATAAAGTTGCCTAGCCTTATCGAATCGAAGCATGTAATAGTTCCTAGGAAATCTAACAAACATATCTACGACATCCATGGTGTATTTTAGAATTTTTTAAAAAGGCCAAAATGGGGGTTAAATGAATTTCCTTGTTAATTTACGGATTTTACTCGTTTTTGACCCTTTTTAATTCACTAAAAAGGTCATAAAGTGGCATAGCCTTATCGAATCAAAGCATGTAATAGTTCATATGAAATCTAACAAGCATATGTACGACATCCATGGTTTATTTTAGAATTTCTAAAAACGGCCAAAATGGGGGTTAAGTGAACATCCTTGTTAATTTACAGATTTTACTCGTTTTTGACCCTTTTTCTTTCACTAAAAAGGTCATAAAGTGGCATAGCCTTATCGAATCGAAGCATGTAATAGTTCCTAGAAAATCTAACAAGCATATCTACGACATCCATGGTTTATTTTAGAATTTTTTAAAAAGGCTAAAATGGGGGTTAAGTGAATTTCCTTGTTAATATACAGATTTTACTCGTTTTTGACATTTGTTCTTTCACTAAAAAGGGCTTAAAGTGGTCGAGGCTTGTCGAATCGAAGCATGTAATAGTTCCTATGAAATCTAACAAGCATATATTCGACTTCCAAGGTTGATTTTATCATTTTCAAACACGGACAAAATGAGGATTAAGTGAATTTCCTTGTTAATTTAAAGATTTTACTCGTTTTTGACCCTTTTTAATTCACTAAAAATGTCATAAAGTGGCCTTGCCTTATCGAATCGAAGCATGTAATAGTTCCTAAGAAATCTAACAAGCATATATTCGACTTCCAAGGTTGATTTTATCATTTTCAAACACGGACAAAATGAGGGTTAAGTGAATTTCCTTGTTAATTTACGGATTTTACTCGTTTTTGACCCTTTTTAATTCACTAAAAAGGTCATAAACTGGCCTAGCCTTATCGAATCGAAGCATGTAATAGTTCCTATGAAATCTAACAAGCATATATTCGAATTCCAATGTTGATTTTATCATTTTCAAAAATGGACAAAATGAGGGTTAAGTGAATTTCCTTGTTAATTTACGGATTTTACTCGTTTTTGACCCTTTTTAATTCACTAAAAAGGTCATAAAGTGGCCTAGCCTTATCGAATCGAAGCATGTAATAGTTCATATGAAATCTAACTAGCATATCTAGGACATCCATGTTTTATTTTAGAATTTCAAAAAACGGCCAAAATGTTAAGTGAACTTCCTTGTTAATTTACAGATTTTACTCGTTTTTGACCCTTTTTCTTTCACTAAAAAGGTCATAAAGTTGCCTAGCCTTATCGAATCGAAGCATGTAATAGTTCCTAGGAAATCTAACAAACATATCTACGACATCCATGGTTTATTTTAGAATTTTTTAAAAAGGCCAAACTGGGGGTTAAATGAATTTCCTTGTTAATTTACGGATTTTACTCGTTTTTGACCCTTTTTAATTCACTAAAAAGGTCATAAAGTGGCATAGCCTTATCGAATCGAAGCATGTAATAGTTCATATGAAATCTAACAAGCATATGTACGACATCCATGGTTTATTTTAGAATTTCTAAAAACGGCCAAAATGGGGGTTAAGTGAACATCCTTGTTAATTTACAGATTTTACTCGTTTTTGACCCTTTTTCTTTCACTAAAAAGGTCATAAAGTTGCCTAGCCATATCGAATCGAAGCATGTAATAGTTCCTAGGAAATCTAACAAACATATCTACGACATCCATGGTTTATTTTAGAATTTTTTAAAACGGCCAAAATGGGGGTTAAGTGAATTTCCTTGTTAATTTACGGATTTTACTCGTTTTTGACATTTTTTCTTCCACTAAAAACGGCTTAAAGTGGTTGAGGCTTGTCGAATCGAAGCGTGTAATAGTTGCTATGAAATCTAACAAGCATATATTCGACTCCCAAGGTTGATTTTATTATTTTCAAACACGGACAAAATGAGGGTTAAGTGAATTTCGTTGTTAATTTACGGATTTTACTCGTTTTTGACCCTTTTTAATTCACTAAAAAGGTCATAAAGTGGCCTAGCCTTATTGAATCGAAGCATGTAATAGTTCCTATGCAATCTAACAAGCATATATTCGACTTCGAAGGTTGATTTTATCATTTTCAAACACGGACAAAATGAGGGTTAAGTGAATTTCCATGTTAATTTACGGATTTTACTCGTTTTAGACCCTTTTTAATTCACTAAAAAGGTCATAAAGTGGCCTAGCCTTATCGAATAGAAGCATGTAATAGTTCCTATGAAATCTAACAAGCATATATTCGACTTCCATGGTTGATTTTATCATTTTCAAACACGGACAAATTGAGGGTTAAGTGAATTTCCTTGTTAATTTACGGATTTTACTCGTTTTTGACCCTTTTTAATTCACTATAAAGGTCATAAAGTGGCCTAGCCTTATCGAATCCAAGCATGTAATAGTTCCTAGGAAATCTAACAAGCATATCTATGACATCCATGGTTTATTTTAGAATTTTTTAAAAAGGCCAAAATGGGGGTTAAGTGAATTTCCTTGTTAATATACGGATTTTACTCGTTTTTGACCCTTTTTCTTTCACTAAAAAGGTCATAAAGTGGCCTAGCCTTATCGAATCGAAGCATGTAATAGTTCCTAGGAAATCTAACAAGCATATCTACGACATCCATGGTTTATTTTAGAATTTTTTAAAAAGGCCAAAATTGGGGTTAAGTGAATTTCCTTGTTAATATACGGATTTTACTCGTTTTTGACTTTTGTTCTTTCACTAAAAAGGGCTTAAAGTGGTCGAGGCTTGTCGAATCGAAGCATGTAATAGTTCCTAGGAAATCTAACAAACATATCTACGACATCCATGGTTTATTTTAGAATTTTTTAAAACGGCCAAAATGGGGGTTAAGTGAATTTCCTTGTTAATTTACGGATTTTACTCGTTTTTGACCTTTTTTCTTCCACTAAAAACGGCTTAAAGTGGTTGAGGCTTGTCGAATCGAAGCGTGTAATAGTTCCTATGAAATCTAACAAGCATATATTCGACTCCCAAGGTTGATTTTATTATTTTCAACCACGGACAAAATGAGGGTTAAGTGAATTTCGTTGTTAATTTACGGATTTTACTCGTTTTTGACCCTTTTTAATTCACTAAAAAGGTCATAAAGTGGCCTAGCCTTATCGAATCGAAGCATGTAATAGTTCCTATGCAATCTAACAAGCATATATTCGACTTCAAAGGTTGATTTTATCATTTTCAAACACGGACAAAATGAGGGTTAAGTGAATTTCCTTGTTAATTTACGGATTTTACTCGTTTTTGACCCTTTTTAATTCACTAAAAAGGTCATAAAGTGGCCTAGCCTTATCGAATAGAAGCATGTAATAGTTCCTATGAAATCTAACAAGCATATATTCGACTTCCATGGTTGATTTTATCATTTTCAAACACGGACAAATTGAGGGTTAAGTGAATTTCCTTGTTAATTTACGGATTTTACTCGTTTTTGACCCTTTTTAATTCACTATAAAGGTCATAAAGTGGCCTAGCCTTATCGAATCCAAGCATGTAATAGTTCCTAGGAAATCTAACAAGCATATCTATGACATCCATGGTTTATTTTAGAATTTTTTAAAAAGGCCAAAATGGGGGTTAAGTGAATTTCCTTGTTAATATACGGATTTTACTCGTTTTTGACCCTTTTTCTTTCACTAAAAAGGTCATAAAGTGGCCTAGCCTTATCGAATCGAAGCATGTAATAGTTCCTAGGAAATCTAACAAGCATATCTACGACATCCATGGTTTATTTTAGAATTTTTTAAAAAGGCCAAAATTGGGGTTAAGTGAATTTCCTTGTTAATATACGGATTTTACTCGTTTTGGACATTTGTTCTTTCACTAAAAAGGGCTTAAAGTGGTCGAGGCTTGTCGAATCGAAGCATGTAATAGTTCCTAGGAAATCTAACAAACATATCTACGACATCCATGGTTTATTTTAGAATTTTTTAAAACGGCCAAAATGGGGGTTAAGTGAATTTCCTTGTTAATTTACGGATTTTACTCGTTTTTTACCTTTTTTCTTCCACTAAAAACGGCTTAAAGTAGTTGAGGCTTGTCGAATCGAAGCGTGTAATAGTTCCTATGAAATCTAACAAGCATATATTCGACTCCCAAGGTTGATTTTATTATTTTCAAACACGGACAAAATGAGGGTTAAGTGAATTTCGTTGTAAATTTACGGATTTTACTCGTTTTTGACCCTTTTTAATTCACTAAAAAGGTCATAAAGTGGCCCAGCCTTATCGAATCGAAGCATGTAATAGTTCCTATGCAATCTAACAAGCATATATTCGACTTCAAAGGTTGATTTTATCATTTTCAAACACGGACAAAATGAGGGTTAAGTGAATTTCCTTGTTAATTTACGGATTTTACTCGTTTTTGACCCTTTTTAATTCACTAAAAAGGTCATAAAGTGGCCTAGCCTTATCGAATAGAAGCATGTAATAGTTCCTATGAAATCTAACAAGCATATATTCGACTTCCATGGTTGATTTTATCATTTTCAAACACGGACAAATTGAGGGTTAAGTGAATTTCCTTGTTAATTTACGGATTTTACTCGTTTTTGACCCTTTTTAATTCACTATAAAGGTCATAAAGTGGCCTAGCCTTATCGAATCCAAGCATGTAATAGTTCCTAGGAAATCTAACAAGCATATCTATGACATCCATGGTTTATTTTAGAATTTTTTAAAAAGGCCAAAATGGGGGTTAAGTGAATTTCCTTGTTAATATACGGATTTTACTCGTTTTTGACCCTTTTTCTTTCACTAAAAAGGTCATAAAGTGGCCTAGCCTTATCGAATCGAAGCATGTAATAGTTCCTAGGAAATCTAACAAGCATATCTACGACATCCATGGTTTATTTTAGAATTTTTTAAAAAGGCCAAAATTGGGGTTAAGTGAATTTCCTTGTTAATATACGGATTTTACTCGTTTTTGACATTTGTTCTTTCACTAAAAAGGGCTTAAAGTGGTCGAGGCTTGTCGAATCGAAGCATGTAATAGTTCCTATGAAATCTAACAAGCATATATTCGACTTTCCAAGGTTGATTTTATCATTTTCAAACACGGACAAAATGAGGGTTAAGTGAATTTCCTTGTTAAGTTACGGATTTTACTCGTTTTTGACCCTTTTTCTTTCACTAAAAAGGTCATAAAGTGGCCTAGCCTTATCGAATCGAAGCATGTAATAGTTCCTAGGAAATCTAACAAGCATATCTATGACATCCATGGTTTATTTTAGAATTTTTTAAAAAGGCCAAACTGGGGGTTAAGTGAATTTCCTTGTTAATATACGGATTTTACTCGTTTTTTACCCTTTTTCTTTCACTAAAAAGGTCATAAAGTGGCCTAGCCTTATCGAATCGAAGCATGTAATAGTTCCTAGGAAATGTAACAAGCATATCTACGACATCCATGGTTTATTTTAGAATTTTTTAAAAAGGCCAAAATGGGGGTTAAGTGAATTTCCTTGTTAATATACGGATTTTACTCGTTTTTGACATTTGTTCTTTCACTAAAAAGGGCTTAAAGTGGTCGAGCCTTGTCGAATCGAAGCATGTAATAGTTCCTATGAAATCTAACAAGCATATATTCGACTTCCAAGGTTGATTTTATCATTTTCAAACACGGACAAAATGAGGATTAAGTGAATTTCCTTGTTAATTTACAGATTTTACTCGTTTTTGACCCTTTTTAATTCACTAAAAAGGTCATAAAGTGGCCTAGCCTTATCGAGTCGAAGCATGTAATAGTTCCTATGAAATCTAACTAGCATATATTCGACCTCCAAGGTTGATTTTATCATTTTCAAACACGGACAAAATGAGGGTTAAGTGAATTTCCTTATTAATTTACGGATTTTACTCGTTTTTGACCCTTTTTAATTCACTAAAAAGGTCATAAAGTGGCTTAGCCTTATCGAATCGAAGCATGTAATAGTTCATATGAAATCTAACAAGCATATGTACGACATCCATGGTTTATATTAGAATTTCTAAAAACGGCCAAAATGGGGGTTAAGTGAACATCCTTGTTAATTTACAGATTTTACTCGTTTTTGACCCTTTTTCTTTCACGAAAAAGGTCATAAAGTTGCCTAGCCTTATCGAATCGAAGCATGTAATAGTTCCTATGAAATCTAACAAGCATATATTCGAATTCCAATGTTGATTTTATCATTTTCAAAAATGGACAAAATGAGGGTTAAGTGAATTTCCATGTTAATTTACGGATTTTACTCGTTTTTGACCCTTTTTAATTCACTAAAAAGGTCATAAAGTGGCCTAGCCTTATCGAATCGAAGCATGTAATAGTTCATATGAAATCTAACTAGCATATCTAGGACATCCATGTTTTATTTTAGAATTTCAAAAAACGGCCAAAATGGGGGTTAAGTGAACTTCCTTGTTAATTTACAGATTTTACTCGTTTTTGACCCTTTTTCTTTCACTAAAAAGGTCATAAAGTTGCCTAGCCTTATCGAATCGAAGCATGTAATAGTTCCTAGGAAATCTAACAAACATATCTACGACATCCATGGTTTATTTTAGAATTTTTTGAAAAGGCCAAAATGGGGGTTAAATGAATTTCCTTGTTAATTTACGGATTTTACTCGTTTTTGACCCTTTTTAATTCACTAAAAAGGTCATAAAGTGGCCTAGCCTTATCGAATCGATGCATGTAATAGTTCCTATGAAATCTAACAAGCATATATTCGACTTCCAAGGTTGATTTTATCATTTTCAAACACGGACAAATTGAGGGTTAAGTGAATTTCCTTGTTAATTTACGGATTTTACTCGTTTTTGACCCTTTTTAATTCACTATAAAGGTCATAAAGTGGCCTAGCCTTATCGAATCCAAGCATGTAATAGTTCCTAGGAAATCTAACAAGCATATCTATGACATCCATGGTTTATTTTAGAATTTTTTAAAAAGGCCAAAATGGGGGTTAAGTGAATTTCCTTGTTAATATACGGATTTTACTCGTTTTTGACCCTTTTTCTTTCACTAAAAAGGTCATAAAGTGGCCTAGCCTTATCGAATCGAAGCATGTAATAGTTCCTAGGAAATCTAACAAGCATATCTACGACATCCATGGTTTATTTTAGAATTTTTTAAAAAGGCCAAAATTGGGGTTAAGTGAATTTCCTTGTTAATATACGGATTTTACTCGTTTTTGACATTTGTTCTTTCACTAAAAAGGGCTTAAAGTGGTCGAGGCTTGTCGAATCGAAGCATGTAATAGTTTCTATGAAATCTAACAAGCATATATTCGACTTCCAAGGTTGATTTTATCATTTTCAAACACGGACAAAATGAGGGTTAAGTGAATTTCCTTGTTAAGTTACGGATTTTACTCGTTTTTGACCCTTTTTCTTTCACTAAAAAGGTCATAAAGTGGCCTAGCCTTATCGAATCGAAGCATGTAATAGTTCCTAGGAAATCTAACAAGCATATCTATGACATCCATGGTTTATTTTAGAATTTTTTAAAAAGGCCAAACTGGGGGTTAAGTGAATTTCCTTGTTAATATACGGATTTTACTCGTTTTTTACCCTTTTTCTTTCACTAAAAAGGTCATAAAGTGGCCTAGCCTTATCGAATCGAAGCATGTAATAGTTCCTAGGAAATGTAACAAGCATATCTACGACATCCATGGTTTTTTTTAGAATTTTTTAAAAAGGCCAAAATGGGGGTTAAGTGAATTTCCTTGTTAATATACGGATTTTACTCGTTTTTGACATTTGTTCTTTCACTAAAAAGGGCTTAAAGTGGTCGAGGCTTGTCGAATCGAAGCATGTAATAGTTCCTATGAAATCTAACAAGCATATATTCGACTTCCAAGGTTGATTTTATCATTTTCAAACACGGACAAAATGAGGATTAAGTGAATTTCCTTGTTAATTTACAGATTTTACTCGTTTTTGACCCTTTTTAATTCACTAAAAAGGTCATAAAGTGGCCTAGCCTTATCGAGTCGAAGCATGTAATAGTTCCTATGAAATCTAACAAGCATATATTCGACTTCCAAGGTTGATTTTATCATTTTCAAACACGGACAAAATGAGGATTAAGTGAATTTCCTTGTTAATTTACAGATTTTACTCGTTTTTGACCCTTTTTAATTCACTAAAAAGGTCATAAAGTGGCTTAGCCTTATCGAATCGAAGCATGTAATAGTTCATATGAAATCTAACAAGCATATGTACGACATCCATGGTTTATATTAGAATTTCTAAAAACGGCCAAAATGGGGGTTAAGTGAACATCCTTGTTAATTTACAGATTTTACTCGTTTTTGACCCTTTTTCTTTCACTAAAAAGGTCATAAAGTTGCCTAGCCTTATCGAATCGAAGCAAGTAATAGTTCCTATGAAATCTAACAAGCATATATTCGAATTCCAATGTTGATTTTATCATTTTCAAAAATGGACAAAATGAGGGTTAAGTGAATTTCCATGTTAATTTACGGATTTTACTCGTTTTTGACCCTTTTTAATTCACTAAAAAGGTCATAAAGTGGCCTAGCCTTATCGAATCGAAGCATGTAATAGTTCATATGAAATCTAACTAGCATATCTAGGACATCCATGTTTTATTTTAGAATTTCAAAAAACGGCCAAAATGGGCGTTAAGTGAACTTCCTTGTTAATTTACAGATTTTACTCGTTTTTGACCCTTTTTCTTTCACTAAAAAGGTCATAAAGTTGCCTAGCCTTATCGAATCGAAGCATGTAATAGTTCCTAGGAAATCTAACAAACATATCTACGACATCCATGGTTTATTTTAGAATTTTTTGAAAAGGCCAAAATGGGGGTTAAATGAATTTCCTTGTTAATTTACGGATTTTACTCGTTTTTGACCCTTTTTAATTCACTAAAAAGGTCATAAAGTGGCCTAGCCTTATCGAATCGATGCATGTAATAGTTCCTATGAAATCTAACAAGCATATATTCGACTTCCAAGGTTGATTTTATCATTTTCAAACACGAACAAAATGAGGGTTAAGTGAATTTCCTTATTAATTTACGGATTTTACTCGTTTTTGACCCTTTTTAATTCACTAAAAAGGTCATAAAGTGGCATAGCCTTATCGAATCGAAGCATGTAATAGTTCATATGAAATCTAACAAGCATATGTACGACATCCATGGTTTATTTTAGAATTTCTAAAAACGGCCAAAATGGGGGTTAAGTGAATTTCCTTGTTAATTTACGGATTTTACTCGTTTTTGACCTTTTTTCTTCCACTAAAAACGGCTTAAAGTGGTTGAGGCTTGTCGAATCGAAGCGTGTAATAGTTCCTATGAAATCTAACAAGCATATATTCGACTCCCAAGGTTGATTTTATTATTTTCAAACACGGACAAAATGAGGGTTAAGTGAATTTCGTTGTTAATTTACGGATTTTACTCGTTTTTGACCCTTTTTAATTCACTAAAAAGGTCATAAAGTGGCCTAGCCTTATCGAATCGAAGCATGTAATAGTTCCTATGCAATATAACAAGCATATATTCGACTTCGAAGGTTGATTTTATCTTTTTCAAACACGGACAAAATGAGGGTTAAGTGAATTTCCTTGTTAATTTACGGATTTTACTCGTTTTTGACCCTTTTTAATTCACTAAAAAGGTCATAAAGTGGCCTAGCCTTATCGAATAGAAGCATGTAATAGTTCCTATGAAATCTAACAAGCATATATTCGACTTCCATGGTTTATTTTAGAATTTTTTAAAAAGGCCAAAATGGGGGTTAAGTGAATTTCCTTGTTAATATACGGATTTTACTCGTTTTTGACATTTGTTCTTTCACTAAAAAGGGCTTAAAGTGGTCGAGGCTTGTCGAATCGAAGCATGTAATAGTTCCTATGAAATATAACAAGCATATATTCGACTTCCAAGGTTGATTTTATCATTTTCAAACACGGACAAAATGAGGGTTAAGTGAATTTCCTTGTTAATTTACAGATTTTACTCGTTTTTGACCCTTTTTAATTCACTAAAAAGGTCATAAAGTGGCCTAGCCTTATCGAATCGAAGCATGTAATAGTTCATATGAAATCTAACAAGCATATCTACGACATCCATGGTTTATTTTAGAATTTTTTAAAAAGGCCAAAATGGGGGTTAAGTGAATTTCCTTGTTAATATACGGATTTTACTCGTTTTTGACATTTGTTCTTTCACTA
This sequence comes from Medicago sativa, assembly GCF_051527215.1. Classification (NCBI taxonomy): domain Eukaryota; kingdom Viridiplantae; phylum Streptophyta; class Magnoliopsida; order Fabales; family Fabaceae; genus Medicago; species Medicago sativa. The sequence goes on along the minus strand of NC_140749.1, from coordinate 25,130,505 downwards.
AAAAGGGCTTAAAGTGGTCGAGGCTTGTCGAATCGAAGCATGTAATAGTTCCTATGAAATATAACAAGCATATATTCGACTTCCAAGGTTGATTTTATCATTTTCAAACACGGACAAAATGAGGGTTAAGTGAATTTCCTTGTTAATTTACAGATTTTACTCGTTTTTGACCCTTTTTAATTCACTAAAAAGGTCATAAAGTGGCCTAGCCTTATCGAATCGAAGCATGTAATAGTTCCTATGAAATCTAACAAGCATATATTCGACTTCCAAGGTTGATTTTATCATTTTCAAACACGGACAAAATGAGGGTTAAGTGAATTTCCTTGTTAATTTACGGATTTTACTCGTTTTTGACCCTTTTTAATTCACTAAAAAGGTCATAAAGTGGCCTAGCCTTATCGAATCGAAGCATGTAATAGTTCATATGAAATCTAACTAGCATATCTAGGACATCCATGTTTTATTTTAGAATTTCAAAAAACGGCCAAAATGGGCGTTAAGTGAACTTCCTTGTTAATTTACAGATTTTACTCGTTTTTGACCCTTTTTCTTTCACTAAAAAGGTCATAAAGTTGCCTAGCCTTATCGAATCGAAGCATGTAATAGTTCCTAGGAAATCTAACAAACATATCTACGACATCCATGGTTTATTTTAGAATTTTTTGAAAAGGCCAAAATGGGGGTTAAATGAATTTCCTTGTTAATTTACGGATTTTACTCGTTTTTGACCCTTTTTAATTCACTAAAAAGGTCATAAAGTGGCCTAGCCTTATCGAATCGATGCATGTAATAGTTCCTATGAAATCTAACAAGCATATATTCGACTTCCAAGGTTGATTTTATCATTTTCAAACACGAACAAAATGAGGGTTAAGTGAATTTCCTTATTAATTTACGGATTTTACTCGTTTTTGACCCTTTTTAATTCACTAAAAAGGTCATAAAGTGGCATAGCCTTATCGAATCGAAGCATGTAATAGTTCATATGAAATCTAACAAGCATATGTACGACATCCATGGTTTATTTTAGAATTTCTAAAAACGGCCAAAATGGGGGTTAAGTGAATTTCCTTGTTAATTTACGGATTTTACTCGTTTTTGACCTTTTTTCTTCCACTAAAAACGGCTTAAAGTGGTTGAGGCTTGTCGAATCGAAGCGTGTAATAGTTCCTATGAAATCTAACAAGCATATATTCGACTCCCAAGGTTGATTTTATTATTTTCAAACACGGACAAAATGAGGGTTAAGTGAATTTCGTTGTTAATTTACGGATTTTACTCGTTTTTGACCCTTTTTAATTCACTAAAAAGGTCATAAAGTGGCCTAGCCTTATCGAATCGAAGCATGTAATAGTTCCTATGCAATATAACAAGCATATATTCGACTTCGAAGGTTGATTTTATCATTTTCAAACACGGACAAAATGAGGGTTAAGTGAATTTCCTTGTTAATTTACGGATTTTACTCGTTTTTGACCCTTTTTAATTCACTAAAAAGGTCATAAAGTGGCCTAGCCTTATCGAATAGAAGCATGTAATAGTTCCTATGAAATCTAACAAGCATATATTCGACTTCCATGGTTTATTTTAGAATTTTTTAAAAAGGCCAAAATGGGGGTTAAGTGAATTTCCTTGTTAATATACGGATTTTACTCGTTTTTGACATTTGTTCTTTCACTAAAAAGGGCTTAAAGTGGTCGAGGCTTGTCGAATCGAAGCATGTAATAGTTCCTATGAAATATAACAAGCATATATTCGACTTCCAAGGTTGATTTTATCATTTTCAAACACGGACAAAATGAGGGTTAAGTGAATTTCCTTGTTAATTTACAGATTTTACTCGTTTTTGACCCTTTTTAATTCACTAAAAAGGTCATAAAGTGGCCTAGCCTTATCGAATCGAAGCATGTAATAGTTCATATGCAATCTAACAAGCATATCTACGACATCCATGGTTTATTTTAGAATTTTTTAAAAAGGCCAAAATGGGGGTTAAGTGAATTTCCTTGTTAATATACGGATTTTACTCGTTTTTGACATTTGTTCTTTCACTAAAAAGGGCTTAAAGTGGTCGAGGCTTGTCGAATCGAAGCATGTAATAGTTCCTATGAAATATAACAAGCATATATTCGACTTCCAAGGTTGATTTTATCATTTTCAAACACGGACAAAATGAGGGTTAAGTGAATTTCCTTGTTAATTTACAGATTTTACTCGTTTTTGACCCTTTTTAATTCACTAAAAAGGTCATAAAGTGGCCTAGCCTTATCGAATCGAAGCATGTAATAGTTCCTATGAAATCTAACAAGCATATATTCGACTTCCAAGGTTGATTTTATCATTTTCAAACACGGACAAAATGAGGGTTAAGTGAATTTCCTTGTTAATTTACGGATTTTACTCGTTTTGACCCTTTTTAATTCACTAAAAAGGTCATAAAGTGGCCTAGCCTTATCGAATCGAAGCATGTAATAGTTCATATGAAATCTAACTAGCATATCTAGGACATCCATGTTTTATTTTAGAATTTCAAAAAACGGCCAAAATGGGCGTTAAGTGAACTTCCTTGTTAATTTACAGATTTTACTCGTTTTTGACCCTTTTTCTTTCACTAAAAAGGTCATAAAGTTGCCTAGCCTTATCGAATCGAAGCATGTAATAGTTCCTAGGAAATCTAACAAACATATCTACGACATCCATGGTTTATTTTAGAATTTTTTGAAAAGGCCAAAATGGGGGTTAAATGAATTTCCTTGTTAATTTACGGATTTTACTCGTTTTTGACCCTTTTTAATTCACTAAAAAGGTCATAAAGTGGCCTAGCCTTATCGAATCGATGCATGTAATAGTTCCTATGAAATCTAACAAGCATATATTCGACTTCCAAGGTTGATTTTATCATTTTCAAACACGAACAAAATGAGGGTTAAGTGAATTTCCTTATTAATTTACGGATTTTACTCGTTTTTGACCCTTTTTAATTCACTAAAAAGGTCATAAAGTGGCATAGCCTTATCGAATCGAAGCATGTAATAGTTCATATGAAATCTAACAAGCATATGTACGACATCCATGGTTTATTTTAGAATTTCTAAAAACGGCCAAAATGGGGGTTAAGTGAATTTCCTTGTTAATTTACGGATTTTACTCGTTTTTGACCTTTTTTCTTCCACTAAAAACGGCTTAAAGTGGTTGAGGCTTGTCGAATCGAAGCGTGTAATAGTTCCTATGAAATCTAACAAGCATATATTCGACTCCCAAGGTTGATTTTATTATTTTCAAACACGGACAAAATGAGGGTTAAGTGAATTTCGTTGTTAATTTACGGATTTTACTCGTTTTTGACCCTTTTTAATTCACTAAAAAGGTCATAAAGTGGCCTAGCCTTATCGAATCGAAGCATGTAATAGTTCCTATGCAATATAACAAGCATATATTCGACTTCGAAGGTTGATTTTATCATTTTCAAACACGGACAAAATGAGGGTTAAGTGAATTTCCTTGTTAATTTACGGATTTTACTCGTTTTTGACCCTTTTTAATTCACTAAAAAGGTCATAAAGTGGCCTAGCCTTATCGAATAGAAGCATGTAATAGTTCCTATGAAATCTAACAAGCATATATTCGACTTCCATGGTTTATTTTAGAATTTTTTAAAAAGGCCAAAATGGGGGTTAAGTGAATTTCCTTGTTAATATACGGATTTTACTCGTTTTTGACATTTGTTCTTTCACTAAAAAGGGCTTAAAGTGGTCGAGGCTTGTCGAATCGAAGCATGTAATAGTTCCTATGAAATATAACAAGCATATATTCGACTTCCAAGGTTGATTTTATCATTTTCAAACACGGACAAAATGAGGGTTAAGTGAATTTCCTTGTTAATTTACAGATTTTACTCGTTTTTGACCCTTTTTAATTCACTAAAAAGGTCATAAAGTGGCCTAGCCTTATCGAATCGAAGCATGTAATAGTTCATATGAAATCTAACAAGCATATCTACGACATCCATGGTTTATTTTAGAATTTTTTAAAAAGGCCAAAATGGGGGTTAAGTGAATTTCCTTGTTAATATACGGATTTTACTCGTTTTTGACATTTGTTCTTTCACTAAAAAGGGCTTAAAGTGGTCGAGGCTTGTCGAATCGAAGCATGTAATAGTTCCTATGAAATATAACAAGCATATATTCGACTTCCAAGGTTGATTTTATCATTTTCAAACACGGACAAAATGAGGGTTAAGTGAATTTCCTTGTTAATTTACAGATTTTACTCGTTTTTGACCCTTTTTAATTCACTAAAAAGGTCATAAAGTGGCCTAGCCTTATCGAATCGAAGCATGTAATAGTTCCTATGAAATCTAACAAGCATATATTCGACTTCCAAGGTTGATTTTATCATTTTCAAACACGGACAAAATGAGGGTTAAGTGAATTTCCTTGTTAATTTACGGATTTTACTCGTTTTTGACCCTTTTTAATTCACTAAAAAGGTCATAAAGTGGCCTAGCCTTATCGAATCGAAGCATGTAATAGTTCCTATGAAATCTAACAAGCATATATTCGAATTCCAAGGTTGATTTTATCATTTTCAAAAATGGACAAAATGAGGGTTAAGTGAATTTCCTTGTTAATTTACGGATTTTACTCGTTTTTGACCCTTTTTAATTCACTAAAAAGGTCATAAAGTGGCCTAGCCTTATCGAATCAAAGCATGTAATAGTTCATATGAAATCTAACAAGCATATCTACGACATCCATGTTTTATTTTAGAATTTCAAAAAACGGCCAAAATGGGGGTTAAGTGAACTTCCTTGTTAATTTACATATTTTACTCGTTTTTGACCCTTTTTCTTTCACTAAAAAGGTCATAAAGTTGCCTAGTCCTATCGAATCGAAGCATGTAATAGTTCCTAGGAAATCTAACAAACATATCTACGACATCCATGGTTTATTTTAGAATTTTTTAAAAAGGCCAAAATGGGGGTTAAATGAATTTCCTTGTTAATTTACGGATTTTACTCGTTTTTGACCCTTTTTAATTCACTAAAAAGGTCATAAAGTGGCCTAGCCTTATCGAATCGAAGCGTGTAATAGTTCCTATGAAATCTAACAAGCATATATTCGACTTCCAAGGTTGATTTTATCATTTTCAAACACGGACAAAATGAGGGTTAAGTGAATTTCCTTGTTAATTTACGGATTTTACTCATTCTTGACCCTTTTTAATTCACTAAAAAGGTCATAAAGTGGCCTAGCCTTATCGAATCGAAGCATGTAATAGTTCCTATGAAATCTAACAAGCATATATTCGAATTCCAAGGTTGATTTTATCATTTTCAAAAATGGACAAAATGAGGGTTAAGTGAATTTCCTTGTTAATTTACGGATTTTACTCGTTTTTGACCCTTTTTCTTTCACTAAAAAGGTCATAAAGTGGCCTAGCCTTATCGAATCGAAGCATGTAATAGTTCCTAGGAAATCTAACAAGCATATCTACGACATCCATGGTTTATTTTAGAATTTTTTAAAAAGGCCAAAATGGGGGTTAAGTGAATTTCCTTGTTAATATACGGATTTTACTCGTTTTTGACATTTGTTCTTTCACTAAAAAGGGCTAAAAGTGGTCGAGGCTTGTCGAATCGAAGCATGTAATAGTTCCTATGAAATCTAACAAGCATATATTCGACTTCCAAGGTTGATTTTATCTTTTTCAAACACGGACAAAATGAGGGTTAAGTGAATTTCCTTGTTAATTTACGGATTTTACTCGTTTTTGACCCTTTTTCTTTCACTAAAAAGGTCATAAAGTGGCCTAGCCTTATCGAATCGAAGCATGTAATAGTTCCTATGAAATCTAACAAGCATATATTCGACTTCCAAGGTTGATTTTATCATTTTCAAACACGGACAAAATGAGGGTTAAGTGAATTTCCTTGTTAATTTACGGATTTTACTCGTTTTTGACCCTTTTTCTTTCACTAAAAAGGTCATAAAGTGGCCTACCCTTATCGAATCGAAGCATGTAATAGTTCCTAGGAAATCTAACAAGCATATCTACGACATCCATGGTTTATTTTAGATTTTTTTTAAAAAGGCCAAAATGGGGGTTAAGTGAATTTCCTTGTTAATATACGGATTTTACTCGTTTTTGACCCTTTTTCTTTCAATAAAATGTCATAAAGTGGCCTAGCCTTATCGAATCTAAGCATGTAATAGTTTCTAGGAAATCTAACAAGCATATCTACGACATCCATGGTTTATTTTAGAATTTTTTAAAAAGGCCAACATGGGGGTTAAGTGAATTTCCTTGTTAATATACGGATTTTACTCGTTTTTGACCTTCGTTCTTTCACTAAAAAGGGCTTAAAGTGGTCTAGGCTTGTCCAATCGAAGCATGTAATAGTTCCTATGAAATCTAACAAGCATTTATTCGACTTCCAAGGTTGATTTTATCATTTTCAAACACGGACAAAATGAGGGTTAAGTGAATTTCCTTGTTAATTTACGGATTTTACTCGTTTTTGACCCTTTTTCTTTCACTAAAAAGGTCATAAAGTGGTCTAGCCTTATCGAATCGAAGCATGTAATAGTTCCTAGGAAATCTAACAAGCATATCTATGAAATCCATGGTTTATTTTAGAATTTTTTAAAAAGGCCAAAATGGGGGTTAAGTGAATTTCCTTGTTAATATACGGATTTTACTCGTTTTTGACCCTTTTTCTTTCACTAAAAAGGTCATAAAGTGGCCTAGCCTTATCGAATCGAAGCGTGTAATAGTTCCTACGAAATCTAACAAGCATATCTACGACATCCATGGTTTATTTTAGAATTTTTTAAAAAGGCAAAAATGGGGGTTAAGTGAATTTCCTTCTTAATATACAGATTTTACTCGTTTTTGACCTTTGTTCTTTCACTAAAAAGGGCATAAAGTGGTCGAGGCTTGTCGAATCGAAGCATGTAATAGTTCCTATGAAATCTAACAAGCATATATTCGACTTCCAAGGTTGATTTTATCATTTTTAAACACGGACAAAATGAGGGTTAAGTGAATTTCCTTGTTAATTTACAGATTTTACTCGTTTTTTACCCTTTTTAATTCACTAAAAAGGTCATAAAGTGGCCTAGCCTTATCGAATCGAAGCATGTAATAGTTCCTATGAAATCTAACAAGCATATATTCGACTTCCAAGGTTGATTTTATCATTTTCAAACACGGACAAAATGAGGGTTAAGTGAATTTCCTTGTTAATTTACGGATTTTACTCGTTTTTGACCCTTTTTAATTCACTAAAAAGGTCATAAAGTGGCCTAGCCTTATCGAATCGAAGCATGTAATAGTTCCTATGAAATCTAACAAGCATATATTCGAATTCCAAGGTTGATTTTATCATTTTCAAAAATGGACAAAATGAGGGTTAAGTGAATTTCCTTGTTAATTTACGGATTTTACTCGTTTTTGACCCTTTTTAATTCACTAAAAAGGTCATAAAGTGGCCTAGCCTTATCGAATCGAAGCATGTAATAGTTCCTATGAAATCTAACAAGCATATATTCGAATTCCAAGGTTGATTTTATCATTTTCAAAAATGGACAAAATGAGGGTTAAGTGAATTTCCTTGTTAATTTACGGATTTTACTCGTTTTTGACCCTTTTTCTTTCACTAAAAAGGTCATAAAGTGGCCTAGCCTTATCGAATCGAAGCATGTAATAGTTCCTAGGAAATCTAACAAGCATATCTACGACATCCATGGTTTATTTTAGAATTTTTTAAAAAGGCCAAAATGGGGGTTAAGTGAATTTCCTTGTTAATATACGGATTTTACTCGTTTTTGACATTTGTTCTTTCACTAAAAAGGGCTAAAAGTGGTCGAGGCTTGTCGAATCGAAGCATGTAATAGTTCCTATGAAATCTAACAAGCATATATTCGACTTCCAAGGTTGATTTTATCTTTTTCAAACACGGACAAAATGAGGGTTAAGTGAATTTCCTTGTTAATTTACGGATTTTACTCGTTTTTGACCCTTTTTCTTTCACTAAAAAGGTCATAAAGTGGCCTAGCCTTATCGAATCGAAGCATGTAATAGTTCCTATGAAATCTAACAAGCATATATTCGACTTCCAAGGTTGATTTTATCATTTTCAAACACGGACAAAATGAGGGTTAAGTGAATTTCCTTGTTAATTTACGGATTTTACTCATTTTTGACCCTTTTTCTTTCACTAAAAAGGTCATAAAGTGGCATACCCTTATCGAATCGAAGCATGTAATAGTTCCTAGGAAATCTAACAAGCATATCTATGAAATCCATGGTTTATTTTAGAATTTTTTAAAAAGGCCAAAATGGGGGTTAAGTGAATTTCCTTGTTAATATACGGATTTTACTCGTTTTTGACCCTTTTTCTTTCACTAAAAAGGTCATAAAGTGGCCTAGCCTTATCGAATCGAAGCGTGTAATAGTTCCTACGAAATCTAACAAGCATATCTACGACATCCATGGTTTATTTTAGAATTTTTTAAAAAGGCAAAAATGGGGGTTAAGTGAATTTCCTTCTTAATATACAGATTTTACTCGTTTTTGACCTTTGTTCTTTCACTAAAAAGGGCATAAAGTGGTCGAGGCTTGTCGAATCGAAGCATGTAATAGTTCCTATGAAATCTAACAAGCATATATTCGACTTCCAAGGTTGATTTTATCATTTTTAAACACGGACAAAATGAGGGTTAAGTGAATTTCCTTGTTAATTTACAGATTTTACTCGTTTTTTACCCTTTTTAATTCACTAAAAAGGTCATAAAGTGGCCTAGCCTTATCGAATCGAAGCATGTAATAGTTCCTATGAAATCTAACAAGCATATATTCGACTTCCAAGGTTGATTTTATCATTTTCAAACACGGACAAAATGAGGGTTAAGTGAATTTCCTTGTTAATTTACGGATTTTACTCGTTTTTGACCCTTTTTAATTCACTAAAAAGGTCATAAAGTGGCCTAGCCTTATCGAATCGAAGCATGTAATAGTTCCTATGAAATCTAACAAGCATATATTCGAATTCCAAGGTTGATTTTATCATTTTCAAAAATGGACAAAATGAGGGTTAAGTGAATTTCCTTGTTAATTTACGGATTTTACTCGTTTTTGACCCTTTTTAATTCACTAAAAAGGTCATAAAGTGGCCTAGCCTTATCGAATCGAAGCATGTAATAGTTCCTATGAAATCTAACAAGCATATATTCGAATTCCAAGGTTGATTTTATCATTTTCAAAAATGGACAAAATGAGGGTTAAGTGAATTTCCTTGTTAATTTACGGATTTTACTCGTTTTTGACCCTTTTTCTTTCACTAAAAAGGTCATAAAGTGGCCTAGCCTTATCGAATCGAAGCATGTAATAGTTCCTAGGAAATCTAACAAGCATATCTACGACATCCATGGTTTATTTTAGAATTTTTTAAAAAGGCCAAAATGGGGGTTAAGTGAATTTCCTTGTTAATATACGGATTTTACTCGTTTTTGACATTTGTTCTTTCACTAAAAAGGGCTAAAAGTGGTCGAGGCTTGTCGAATCGAAGCATGTAATAGTTCCTATGAAATCTAACAAGCATATATTCGACTTCCAAGGTTGATTTTATCTTTTTCAAACACGGACAAAATGAGGGTTAAGTGAATTTCCTTGTTAATTTACGGATTTTACTCGTTTTTGACCCTTTTTCTTTCACTAAAAAGGTCATAAAGTGGCCTAGCCTTATCGAATCGAAGCATGTAATAGTTCCTATGAAATCTAACAAGCATATATTCGACTTCCAAGGTTGATTTTATCATTTTCAAACACGGACAAAATGAGGGTTAAGTGAATTTCCTTGTTAATTTACGGATTTTACTCATTTTTGACCCTTTTTCTTTCACTAAAAAGGTCATAAAGTGGCATACCCTTATCGAATCGAAGCATGTAATAGTTCCTAGGAAATCTAACAAGCATATCTACGACATCCATGGTTTATTTTAGATTTTTTTTAAAAAGTCCAAAATGGGGGTTAAGTGAATTTCCTTGTTAATATACGGATTTTACTCGTTTTTGACCCTTTTTCTTTCAATAAAAATGTCATAAAGTGGCCTAGCCTTATCGAATCTAAGCATGTAATAGTTTCTAGGAAATCTAACAAGCATATCTACGACATCCATGGTTTATTTTAGAATTTTTTAAAAAGGCCAACATGGGGGTTAAGTGAATTTCCTTGTTAATATACGGATTTTACTCGTTTTTGACCTTCGTTCTTTCACTAAAAAGGGCTTAAAGTGGTCTAGGCTTGTCCAATCGAAGCATGTAATAGTTCCTATGAAATCTAACAAGCATTTATTCGACTTCCAAGGTTGATTTTATCATTTTCAAACACGGACAAAATGAGGGTTAAGTGAATTTCCTTGTTAATTTACGGATTTTACTCGTTTTTGACCCTTTTTCTTTCACTAAAAAGGTCATAAAGTGGTCTAGCCTTATCGAATCGAAGCATGTAATAGTTCCTAGGAAATCTAACAAGCATATCTATGAAATCCATGGTTTATTTTAGAATTTTTTAAAAAGGCCAAAATGGGGGTTAAGTGAATTTCCTTGTTAATATACGGATTTTACTCGTTTTTGACCCTTTTTCTTTCACTAAAAAGGTCATAAAGTGGCCTAGCCTTATCGAATCGAAGCATGTAATAGTTCCTACGAAATCTAACAAGCATATCTACGACATCCATGGTTTATTTTAGAATTTTTTAAAAAGGCAAAAATGGGGGTTAAGTGAATTTCCTTCTTAATATACAGATTTTACTCGTTTTTGACCTTTGTTCTTTCACTAAAAAGGGCATAAAGTGGTCGAGGCTTGTCGAATCGAAGCATGTAATAGTTCCTATGAAATCTAACAAGCATATATTCGACTTCCAAGGTTGATTTTATCATTTTCAAACACGGACAAAATGAGGGTTAAGTGAATTTCCTTGTTAATTTACAGATTTTACTCGTTTTTGACCCTTTTTAATTCACTAAAAAGGTCATAAAGTGGCCTAGCCTTATCGAATCGAAGCATGTAATAGTTCCTATGAAATCTAACAAGCATATATTCGACTTCCAAGGTTGATTTTATCATTTTCAAACACAGACAAAATGAGGGTTAAGTGAATTTCCTTGTTAATTTACGGATTTTACTCGTTTTTGACCCTTTTTAATTCACTAAAAAGGTCATAAAGTGGCCTAGCCTTATCGAATCGAAGCATGTAATAGTTCCTATGAAATCTAACAAGCATATATTCGAATTCCAAGGTTGATTTTATCATTTTCAAAAATGGACAAAATGAGGGTTAAGTGAATTTCCTTGTTAATTTACGGATTTTACTCGTTTTTGACCCTTTTTAATTCACTAAAAAGGTCATAAAGTGGCCTAGCCTTATCGAATCAAAGCATGTAATAGTTCATATGAAATCTAACAAGCATATCTACGACATCCATGTTTTATTTTAGAATTTCAAAAAACGGCCAAAATGGGGGTTAAGTGAACTTCCTTGTTAATTTACATATTTTACTCGTTTTTGACCCTTTTTCTTTCACTAAAAAGGTCATAAAGTTGCCTAGCCTATCGAATCGAAGCATGTAATAGTTCCTAGGAAATCTAACAAACATATCTACGACATCCATGGTTTATTTTAGAATTTTTTAAAAAGGCCAAAATGGGGGTTAAATGAATTTCCTTGTTAATTTACGGATTTTACTCGTTTTTGACCCTTTTTAATTCACTAAAAAGGTCATAAAGTGGCCTAGCCTTATCGAATCGAAGCGTGTAATAGTTCCTATGAAATCTAACAAGCATATATTCGACTTCCAAGGTTGATTTTATCATTTTCAAACACGGACAAAATGAGGGTTAAGTGAATTTCCTTGTTAATTTACGGATTTTACTCATTCTTGACCCTTTTTAATTCACTAAAAAGGTCATAAAGTGGCCTAGCCTTATCGAATCGAAGCATGTAATAGTTCCTATGAAATCTAACAAGCATATATTCGAATTCCAAGGTTGATTTTATCATTTTCAAAAATGGACAAAATGAGGGTTAAGTGAATTTCCTTGTTAATTTACGGATTTTACTCGTTTTTGACCCTTTTTCTTTCACTAAAAAGGTCATAAAGTGGCCTAGCCTTATCGAATCGAAGCATGTAATAGTTCCTAGGAAATCTAACAAGCATATCTACGACATCCATGGTTTATTTTAGAATTTTTTAAAAAGGCCAAAATGGGGGTTAAGTGAATTTCCTTGTTAATATACGGATTTTACTCGTTTTTGACATTTGTTCTTTCACTAAAAAGGGCTAAAAGTGGTCGAGGCTTGTCGAATCGAAGCATGTAATAGTTCCTATGAAATCTAACAAGCATATATTCGACTTCCAAGGTTGATTTTATCTTTTTCAAACACGGACAAAATGAGGGTTAAGTGAATTTCCTTGTTAATTTACGGATTTTACTCATTCTTGACCCTTTTTAATTCACTAAAAAGGTCATAAAGTGGCCTAGCCTTATCGAATCGAAGCATGTAATAGTTCCTATGAAATCTAACAAGCATATATTCGAATTCCAAGGTTGATTTTATCATTTTCAAAAATGGACAAAATGAGGGTTAAGTGAATTTCCTTGTTAATTTACGGATTTTACTCGTTTTTGACCCTTTTTCTTTCACTAAAAAGGTCATAAAGTGGCCTAGCCTTATCGAATCGAAGCATGTAATAGTTCCTAGGAAATCTAACAAGCATATCTACGACATCCATGGTTTATTTTAGAATTTTTTAAAAAGGCCAAAATGGGGGTTAAGTGAATTTCCTTGTTAATATACGGATTTTACTCGTTTTTGACATTTGTTCTTTCACTAAAAAGGGCTAAAAGTGGTCGAGGCTTGTCGAATCGAAGCATGTAATAGTTCCTATGAAATCTAACAAGCATATATTCGACTTCCAAGGTTGATTTTATCATTTTCAAACACGGACAAAATGAGGGTTAAGTGAATTTCCTTGTTAATTTACAGATTTTACTCGTTTTTGACCCTTTTTAATTCACTAAAAAGGTCATAAAGTGGCCTAGCCTTATCGAATCGAAGCATGTAATAGTTCCTATGAAATCTAACAAGCATATATTCGACTTCCAAGGTTGATTTTATCATTTTCAAACACGGACAAAATGAGGGTTAAGTGAATTTCCTTGTTAATTTACGGATTTTACTCGTTTTTGACCCTTTTTAATTCACTAAAAAGGTCATAAAGTGGCCTAGCCTTATCGAATCGAAGCATGTAATAGTTCCTATGAAATCTAACAAGCATATATTCGAATTCCAAGGTTGATTTTATCATTTTCAAAAATGGACAAAATGAGGGTTAAGTGAATTTCCTTGTTAATTTACGGATTTTACTCGTTTTTGACCCTTTTTAATTCACTAAAAAGGTCATAAAGTGGCCTAGCCTTATCGAATCGAAGCGTGTAATAGTTCCTATGAAATCTAACAAGCATATATTCGACTTCCAAGGTTGATTTTATCATTTTCAAACACGGACAAAATGAGGGTTAAGTGAATTTCCTTGTTAATTTACGGATTTTACTCATTCTTGACCCTTTTTAATTCACTAAAAAGGTCATAAAGTGGCCTAGCCTTATCGAATCGAAGCATGTAATAGTTCCTATGAAATCTAACAAGCATATATTCGAATTCCAAGGTTGATTTTATCATTTTCAAAAATGGACAAAATGAGGGTTAAGTGAATTTCCTTGTTAATTTACGGATTTTACTCGTTTTTGACCCTTTTTCTTTCACTAAAAAGGTCATAAAGTGGCCTAGCCTTATCGAATCGAAGCATGTAATAGTTCCTAGGAAATCTAACAAGCATATCTACGACATCCATGGTTTATTTTAGAATTTTTTAAAAAGGCCAAAATGGGGGTTAAGTGAATTTCCTTGTTAATATACGGATTTTACTCGTTTTTGACATTTGTTCTTTCACTAAAAAGGGCTAAAAGTGGTCGAGGCTTGTCGAATCGAAGCATGTAATAGTTCCTATGAAATCTAACAAGCATATATTCGACTTCCAAGGTTGATTTTATCTTTTTCAAACACGGACAAAATGAGGGTTAAGTGAATTTCCTTGTTAATTTACGGATTTTACTCATTCTTGACCCTTTTTAATTCACTAAAAAGGTCATAAAGTGGCCTAGCCTTATCGAATCGAAGCATGTAATAGTTCCTATGAAATCTAACAAGCATATATTCGAATTCCAAGGTTGATTTTATCATTTTCAAAAATGGACAAAATGAGGGTTAAGTGAATTTCCTTGTTAATTTACGGATTTTACTCGTTTTTGACCCTTTTTCTTTCACTAAAAAGGTCATAAAGTGGCCTAGCCTTATCGAATCGAAGCATGTAATAGTTCCTAGGAAATCTAACAAGCATATCTACGACATCCATGGTTTATTTTAGAATTTTTTAAAAAGGCCAAAATGGGGGTTAAGTGAATTTCCTTGTTAATATACGGATTTTACTCGTTTTTGACATTTGTTCTTTCACTAAAAAGGGCTAAAAGTGGTCGAGGCTTGTCGAATCGAAGCATGTAATAGTTCCTATGAAATCTAACAAGCATATATTCGACTTCCAAGGTTGATTTTATCATTTTCAAACACGGACAAAATGAGGGTTAAGTGAATTTCCTTGTTAATTTACAGATTTTACTCGTTTTTGACCCTTTTTAATTCACTAAAAAGGTCATAAAGTGGCCTAGCCTTATCGAATCGAAGCATGTAATAGTTCCTATGAAATCTAACAAGCATATATTCGACTTCCAAGGTTGATTTTATCATTTTCAAACACGGACAAAATGAGGGTTAAGTGAATTTCCTTGTTAATTTACGGATTTTACTCGTTTTTGACCCTTTTTAATTCACTAAAAAGGTCATAAAGTGGCCTAGCCTTATCGAATCGAAGCATGTAATAGTTCCTATGAAATCTAACAAGCATATATTCGAATTCCAAGGTTGATTTTATCATTTTCAAAAATGGACAAAATGAGGGTTAAGTGAATTTCCTTGTTAATTTACGGATTTTACTCGTTTTTGACCCTTTTTAATTCACTAAAAAGGTCATAAAGTGGCCTAGCCTTATCGAATCAAAGCATGTAATAGTTCATATGAAATCTAACGAGCATATCTACGACATCCATGTTTTATTTTAGAATTTCAAAAAACGGGCAAAATGGGGGTTAAGTGAACTTCCTTGTTAATTTACATATTTTACTCGTTTTTGACCCTTTTTCTTTCACTAAAAAGGTCATAAAGTTGCCTAGCCCTATCGAATCGAAGCATGTAATAGTTCCTAGGAAATCTAACAAACATATCTACGACTTCCATGGTTTATTTTAGAATTTTTTAAAAAGGCCAAAATGGGGGTTAAATGAATTTCTTTGTTAATTTACGGATTTTACTCGTTTTTGACCCTTTTTAATTCACTAAAAAGGTCATAAAGTGGCCTAGCCTTATCGAATCGAAGCGTGTAATAGTTCCTATGAAATCTAACAAGCATATATTCGACTTCCAAGGTTGATTTTATCATTTTCAAACACGGACAAAATGAGGGTTAAGTGAATTTCCTTGTTAATTTACGGATTTTACTCATTCTTGACCCTTTTTAATTCACTAAAAAGGTCATAAAGTGGCCTAGCCTTATCGAATCGAAGCATGTAATAGTTCCTATGAAATCTAACAAGCATATATTCGAATTCCAAGGTTGATTTTATCATTTTCAAAAATGGACAAAATGAGGGTTAAGTGAATTTCCTTGTTAATTTACGGATTTTACTCGTTTTTGACCCTTTTTCTTTCACTAAAAAGGTCATAAAGTGGCCTAGCCTTATCGAATCGAAGCATGTAATAGTTCCTAGGAAATCTAACAAGCATATCTACGACATCCATGGTTTATTTTAGAATTTTTTAAAAAGGCCAAAATGGGGGTTAAGTGAACTTCCTTGTTAATATACGGATTTTACTCGTTTTTTACCCTTTTTCTTTCACTAAAAAGGTCATAAAGTGGCCTAGCCTTATCGAATCGAAGCACGTAATAGTTCCTAGGAAATCTAACAAGCATATCTACGACATCCATGGTTTATTTTAGAATTTTTTAAAAAGGCCAAAATGGGGGTTAAGTGAATTTCCTTGTTAATATACGGATTTTACTCGTTTTTGACATTTGTTCTTTCACTAAAAAGGGCTTAAAGTGGTGGAGGCTTGTCGAATCGAAGCATGTAATAGTTCCTATGAAATCTAACAAGCATATATTCGACTTCCAAGGTTGATTTTATCATTTTCAAACACGGACAAAATGAGGATTAAGTGAATTTCCTTGTTAATTTACAGATTTTACTCGTTTTTGACCCTTTTTAATTCACTAAAAAGGTCATAAAGTGGCCTAGCCTTATCGAATCGAAGCATGTAATAGTTCCTATGAAATCTAACAAGCATATATTCGACTTCCAAGGTTGATTTTATCATTTTCAAACACGGACAAAATGAGGGTTAAGTGAATTTCCTTGTTAATTTACGGATTTTACTCGTTTTTGACCCTTTTTCTTTCACTAAAAAGGTCATAAAGTGGCCTAGCCTTATCGAATCGAAGCATGTAATAGTTCCTAGGAAATCTAACAAGCATATCTACGACATCCATGGTTTATTTTAGAATTTTTTAAAAAGGCCAAAATGGGGGTTAAGTGAATTTCCTTGTTAATATACGGATTTTACTCGTTTTTGACATTTGTTCTTTCACTAAAAAGGGCTAAAAGTGGTCGAGGCTTGTCGAATCGAAGCATGTAATAGTTCCTATGAAATCTAACAAGCATATATTCGACTTCCAAGGTTGATTTTATCATTTTCAAACACGGACAAAATGAGGGTTAAGTGAATTTCCTTGTTAATTTACAGATTTTACTCGTTTTTGACCCTTTTTAATTCACTAAAAAGGTCATAAAGTGGCCTAGCCTTATCGAATCGAAGCATGTAATAGTTCCTATGAAATCTAACAAGCATATATTCGACTTCCAAGGTTGATTTTATCATTTTCAAACACGGACAAAATGAGGGTTAAGTGAATTTCCTTGTTAATTTACAGATTTTACTCGTTTTTGACCCTTTTTAATTCACTAAAAAGGTCATAAAGTGGCCTAGCCTTATCGAATCGAAGCATGTAATAGTTCCTATGAAATCTAACAAGCATATATTCGACTTCCAAGGTTGATTTTATCATTTTCAAACACGGACAAAATGAGGGTTAAGTGAATTTCCTTGTTAATTTACGGATTTTACTCGTTTTTGACCCTTTTTAATTCACTAAAAAGGTCATAAAGTGGCCTAGCCTTATCGAATCGAAGCATGTAATAGTTCCTATGAAATCTAACAAGCATATATTCGAATTCCAAGGTTGATTTTATCATTTTCAAAAATGGACAAAATGAGGGTTAAGTGAATTTCCTTGTTAATTTACGGATTTTACTCGTTTTTGACCCTTTTTAATTCACTAAAAAGGTCATAAAGTGGCCTAGCCTTATCGAATCAAAGCATGTAATAGTTCATATGAAATCTAACAAGCATATCTACGACATCCATGTTTTATTTTAGAATTTCAAAAAACGGGCAAAATGGGGGTTAAGTGAACTTCCTTGTTAATTTACATATTTTACTCGTTTTTGACCCTTTTTCTTTCACTAAAAAGGTCATAAAGTTGCCTAGCCCTATCGAATCGAAGCATGTAATAGTTCCTAGGAAATCTAACAAACATATCTACGACTTCCATGGTTTATTTTAGAATTTTTTAAAAAGGCCAAAATGGGGGTTAAATGAATTTCTTTGTTAATTTACGGATTTTACTCGTTTTTGACCCTTTTTAATTCACTAAAAAGGTCATAAAGTGGCCTAGCCTTATCGAATCGAAGCGTGTAATAGTTCCTATGAAATCTAACAAGCATATATTCGACTTCCAAGGTTGATTTTATCATTTTCAAACACGGACAAAATGAGGGTTAAGTGAATTTCCTTGTTAATTTACGGATTTTACTCATTCTTGACCCTTTTTAATTCACTAAAAAGGTCATAAAGTGGCCTAGCCTTATCGAATCGAAGCATGTAATAGTTCCTATGAAATCTAACAAGCATATATTCGAATTCCAAGGTTGATTTTATCATTTTCAAAAATGGACAAAATGAGGGTTAAGTGAATTTCCTTGTTAATTTACGGATTTTACTCGTTTTTGACCCTTTTTCTTTCACTAAAAAGGTCATAAAGTGGCCTAGCCTTATCGAATCGAAGCATGTAATAGTTCCTAGGAAATCTAACAAGCATATCTACGACATCCATGGTTTATTTTAGAATTTTTTAAAAAGGCCAAAATGGGGGTTAAGTGAATTTCCTTGTTAATATACGGATTTTACTCGTTCTTGACATTTGTTCTTTCACTAAAAAGGGCTAAAAGTGGTCGAGGCTTGTCGAATCGAAGCATGTAATAGTTCCTATGAAATCTAACAAGCATATATTCGACTTCCAAGGTTGATTTTATCTTTTTCAAACACGGACAAAATGAGGGTTAAGTGAATTTCCTTGTAAATTTACGGATTTTACTCGTTTTTGACCCTTTTTCTTTCACTAAAAAGGTCATAAAGTGGCCTAGCCTTATCGAATCGAAGCATGTAATAGTTCCTAGGAAATCTAACAAGCATATCTATGACATCCATGGTTTATTTTAGAATTTTTTAAAAAGGCCAAAATGGGGGTTAAGTGAACTTCCTTGTTAATATACGGATTTTACTCGTTTTTTACCCTTTTTCTTTCACTAAAAAGGTCATAAAGTGGCCTAGCCTTATCGAATCGAAGCACGTAATAGTTCCTAGGAAATCTAACAAGCATATCTACGACATCCATGGTTTATTTTAGAATTTTTTAAAAAGGCCAAAATGGGGGTTAAGTGAATTTCCTTGTTAATATACGGATTTTACTCGTTTTTGACATTTGTTCTTTCACTAAAAAGGGCTTAAAGTGGTGGAGGCTTGTCGAATCGAAGCATGTAATAGTTCCTATGAAATCTAACAAGCATATATTCGACTTCCAAGGTTGATTTTATCATTTTCAAACACGGACAAAATGAGGATTAAGTGAATTTCCTTGTTAATTTACAGATTTTACTCGTTTTTGACCCTTTTTAATTCACTAAAAAGGTCATAAAGTGGCCTAGCCTTATCGAATCGAAGCATGTAATAGTTCCTATGAAATCTAACAAGCATATATTCGACTTCCAAGGTTGATTTTATCATTTTCAAACACGGACAAAATGAGGGTTAAGTGAATTTCCTTGTTAATTTACGGATTTTACTCGTTTTTGACCCTTTTTAATTCACTAAAAAGGTCATAAAGTGGCCTAGTCTTATCGAATCGAAGCATGTAATAGTTCCTATGAAATCTAACAAGCATATATTCGAATTCCAATGTTGATTTTATCATTTTCAAAAATGGACAAAATGAGGGTTAAGTGAATTTCCTTGTTAATTTACGGATTTTACTCGTTTTTGACCCTTTTTCTTTCACTAAAAAGGTCATAAAGTGGCCTAGCCTTATCGAATCGAAGCATGTAATAGTTCCTAGGAAATCTAACAAGCATATCTACGACATCCATGGTTTATTTTAGAGTTTTTTTAAAAAGGCCAAAATGGGGGTTAAGTGAATTTCCTTGTTAATATACGGATTTTACTCGTTTTTGACCCTTTTTCTTTCAATAAAAATGTCATAAAGTGACCTAGCCTTATCGAATCGAAGCATGTAATAGTTTCTAGGAAATCTAACAAGCATATCTACGACATCCATGGTTTATTTTAGAATTTTTTAAAAAGGCCAAAATGGGGGTTAAGTGAATTTCCTTGTTAATATACGGATTTTACTCGTTTTTGACCTTTGTTCTTTCACTAAAAAGGGCTTAAAGTGGTCTAGGCTTGTCCAATCGAAGCATGTAATAGTTCCTATGAAATCTAACAAGCATATATTCGACTTCCAAGGTTGATTTTATCTTTTTCAAACACGGACAAAATGAGGGTTAAGTGAATTTCCTTGTTAATTTACGGATTTTACTCGTTTTTGACCCTTTTTCTTTCACTAAAAAGGTCATAAAGTGGCCTAGCCTTATCGAATCGAAGCATGTAATAGTTCCTAGGAAATCTAACAAGCATATCTACGACATCCATGGTTTATTTTAGAATTTTTTAAAAAGGCCAAAATGGGGGTTAAGTGAATTTCCTTGTTAATATACGGATTTTACTCGTTTTTGACATTTGTTCTTTCACTAAAAAGGGCTTAAAGTGGTCGAGGCTTGTCGAATCGAAGCATGTAATAGTTCCTATGAAATCTAACAAGCATATATTCGACTTCCAAGGTTGATTTTATCATTTTCAAACACGGACAAAATGAGGATTAAGTGAATTTCCTTGTTAATTTACAGATTTTACTCGTTTTTGACCCTTTTTAATTCACTAAAAAGGTCATAAAGTGGCCTAGCCTTATCGAATCGAAGCATGTAATAGTTCCTATGAAATCTAACAAGCATATATTCGACTTCCAAGGTTGATTTTATCATTTTCAAACACGGACAAAATGAGGGTTAAGTGAATTTCCTTGTTAATTTACGGATTTTACTCGTTTTTGACCCTTTTTAATTCACTAAAAAGGTCATAAAGTGGCCTAGCCTTATCGAATCGAAGCATGTAATAGTTCCTATGAAATCTAACAAGCATATATTCGAATTCCAAGGTTGATTTTATCATTTTCAAAAATGGACAAAATGAGGGTTAAGTGAATTTCCTTGTTAATTTACGGATTTTACTCGTTTTTGACCCTTTTTAATTCACTAAAAAGGTCATAAAGTGGCCTAGCCTTATCGAATCAAAGCATGTAATAGTTCATATGAAATCTAACGAGCATATCTACGACATCCATGTTTTATTTTAGAATTTCAAAAAACGGCCAAAATGGGGGTTAAGTGAACTTCCTTGTTAATTTACATATTTTACTCGTTTTTGACCCTTTTTCTTTCACTAAAAAGGTCATAAAGTTGCCTAGCCCTATCGAATCGAAGCATGTAATAGTTCCTAGGAAATCTAACAAACATATCTACGACATCCATGGTTTATTTTAGAATTTTTTAAAAAGGCCAAAATGGGGGTTAAATGAATTTCCTTGTTAATTTACGGATTTTACTCGTTTTTGACCCTTTTTAATTCACTAAAAAGGTCATAAAGTGGCCTAGCCTTATCGAATCGAAGCGTGTAATAGTTCCTATGAAATCTAACAAGCATATATTCGACTTCCAAGGTTGATTTTATCATTTTCAAACACGGACAAAATGAGGGTTAAGTGAATTTCCTTGTTAATTTACGGATTTTACTCGTTTTTGACCCTTTTTAATTCACTAAAAAGGTCATAAAGTGGCCTAGTCTTATCGAATCGAAGCATGTAATAGTTCCTATGAAATCTAACAAGCATATATTCGAATTCCAATGTTGATTTTATCATTTTCAAAAATGGACAAAATGAGGGTTAAGTGAATTTCCTTGTTAATTTACGGATTTTACTCGTTTTTGACCCTTTTTCTTTCACTAAAAAGGTCATAAAGTGGCCTAGCCTTATCGAATCGAAGCATGTAATAGTTCCTAGGAAATCTAACAAGCATATCTACGACATCCATGGTTTATTTTAGAGTTTTTTTAAAAAGGCCAAAATGGGGGTTAAGTGAATTTCCTTGTTAATATACGGATTTTACTCGTTTTTGACCCTTTTTCTTTCAATAAAAATGTCATAAAGTGACCTAGCCTTATCGAATCGAAGCATGTAATAGTTTCTAGGAAATCTAACAAGCATATCTACGACATCCATGGTTTATTTTAGAATTTTTTAAAAAGGCCAAAATGGGGGTTAAGTGAATTTCCTTGTTAATATACGGATTTTACTCGTTTTTGACCTTTGTTCTTTCACTAAAAAGGGCTTAAAGTGGTCTAGGCTTGTCCAATCGAAGCATGTAATAGTTCCTATGAAATCTAACAAGCATATATTCGACTTCCAAGGTTGATTTTATCTTTTTCAAACACGGACAAAATGAGGGTTAAGTGAATTTCCTTGTTAATTTACGGATTTTACTCGTTTTTGACCCTTTTTCTTTCACTAAAAAGGTCATAAAGTGGCCTAGCCTTATCGAATCGAAGCATGTAATAGTTCCTAGGAAATCTAACAAGCATATCTATGACATCCATGGTTTATTTTAGAATTTTTTAAAAAGGCCAAAATGGGGGTTAAGTGAACTTCCTTGTTAATATACGGATTTTACTCGTTTTTTACCCTTTTTCTTTCACTAAAAAGGTCATAAAGTGGCCTAGCCTTATCGAATCGAAGCATGTAATAGTTCCTAGGAAATCTAACAAGCATATCTACGACATCCATGGTTTATTTTAGAATTTTTTAAAAAGGCCAAAATGGGGGTTAAGTGAATTTCCTTGTTAATATACGGATTTTACTCGTTTTTGACATTTGTTCTTTCACTAAAAAGGGCTTAAAGTGGTCGAGGCTTGTCGAATCGAAGCATGTAATAGTTCCTATGAAATCTAACAAGCATATATTCGACTTCCAAGGTTGATTTTATCATTTTCAAACACGGACAAAATGAGGGTTAAGTGAATTTCCTTGTTAATTTACGGATTTTACTCGTTTTTGACCCTTTTTAATTCACTAAAAAGGTCATAAAGTGGCCTAGTCTTATCGAATCGAAGCATGTAATAGTTCCTATGAAATCTAACAAGCATATATTCGAATTCCAATGTTGATTTTATCATTTTCAAAAATGGACAAAATGAGGGTTAAGTGAATTTCCTTGTTAATTTACGGATTTTACTCGTTTTTGACCCTTTTTCTTTCACTAAAAAGGTCATAAAGTGGCCTAGCCTTATCGAATCGAAGCATGTAATAGTTCCTAGGAAATCTAACAAGCATATCTACGACATCCATGGTTTATTTTAGATTTTTTTTAAAAAGGCCAAAATGGGGGTTAAGTGAATTTCCTTGTTAATATACGGATTTTACTCGTTTTTGACCCTTTTTCTTTCACTAAAAAGGTCATAAAGTGGCCTAGCCTTATCGAATCGAAGCATGTAATAGTTCCTACGAAATCTAACAAGCATATCTACGACATCCATGGTTTATTTTAGAATTTTTTAAAAAGGCAAAAATGGGGGTTAAGTGAATTTCCTTCTTAATATACAGATTTTACTCGTTTTTGACCTTTGTTCTTTCACTAAAAAGGGCATAAAGTGGTCGAGGCTTGTCGAATCGAAGCATGTAATAGTTCCTATGAAATCTAACAAGCATATATTCGACTTCCAAGGTTGATTTTATCAATTTCAAACACGGACAAAATGAGGGTTAAGTGAATTTCCTTATTAATTTACGGATTTTACTCGTTTTTGACCCTTTTTAATTCACTAAAAAGGTCATAAAGTGGCCTAGCCTTATCGAATCGAAGCATGTAATAGTTCATATGAAATCTAACAAGCATATCTACGACATCCATGGTTTATTTTAGAATTTTTTAAAAAGGCCAAAATGGGGGTTAAGTGAATTTCCTTGTTAATATACGGATTTTACTCGTTTTTGACATTTGTTCTTTCACTAAAAAGGGCTTAAAGTGGTCGAGGCTTGTCGAATCGAAGCATGTAATAGTTCCTATGAAATATAACAAGCATATATTCGACTTCCAAGGTTGATTTTATCATTTTCAAACACGGACAAAATGAGGGTTAAGTGAATTTCCTTGTTAATTTACAGATTTTACTCGTTTTTGACCCTTTTTAATTCACTAAAAAGGTCATAAAGTGGCCTAGCCTTATCGAATCGAAGCATGTAATAGTTCCTATGAAATCTAACAAGCATATATTCGACTTCCAAGGTTGATTTTATCATTTTCAAACACGGACAAAATGAGGGTTAAGTGAATTTCCTTGTTAATTTACGGATTTTACTCGTTTTTGACCCTTTTTAATTCACTAAAAAGGTCATAAAGTGGCCTAGCCTTATCGAATCGAAGCATGTAATAGTTCCTATGAAATCTAACAAGCATATATTTGAATTCCAAGGTTGATTTTATCATTTTCAAAAATGGACAAAATGAGGGTTAAGTGAATTTCCTTGTTAATTTACGGATTTTACTCGTTTTTGACCCTTTTTAATTCACTAAAAAGGTCATAAAGTGGCCTAGCCTTATCGAATCAAAGCATGTAATAGTTCATATGAAATCTAACAAGCATATCTACGACATCCATGTTTTATTTTAGAATTTCAAAAAACGGCCAAAATGGGGGTTAAGTGAACTTCCTTGTTAATTTACATATTTTACTCGTTTTTGACCCTTTTTCTTTCACTAAAAAGGTCATAAAGTTGCCTAGCCCTATCGAATCGAAGCATGTAATAGTTCCTAGGAAATCTAACAAACATATCTACGACATCCATGGTTTATTTTAGAATTTTTTAAAAAGGCCAAAATGGGGGTTAAATGAATTTCCTTGTTAATTTACGGATTTTACTCGTTTTTGACCCTTTTTAATTCACTAAAAAGGTCATAAAGTGGCCTAGCCTTATCGAATCGAAGCGTGTAATAGTTCCTATGAAATCTAACAAGCATATATTCGACTTCCAAGGTTGATTTTATCATTTTCAAACACGGACAAAATGAGGGTTAAGTGAATTTCCTTGTTAATTTACGGATTTTACTCATTCTTGACCCTTTTTAATTCACTAAAAAGGTCATAAAGTGGCCTAGCCTTATCGAATCGAAGCATGTAATAGTTCCTATGAAATCTAACAAGCATATATTCGAATTCCAAGGTTGATTTTATCATTTTCAAAAATGGACAAAATGAGGGTTAAGTGAATTTCCTTGTTAATTTACGGATTTTACTCGTTTTTGACCCTTTTTCTTTCACTAAAAAGGTCATAAAGTGGCCTAGCCTTATCGAATCGAAGCATGTAATAGTTCCTAGGAAATCTAACAAGCATATCTACGACATCCATGGTTTATTTTAGAATTTTTTAAAAAGGCCAAAATGGGGGTTAAGTGAATTTCCTTGTTAATATACGGATTTTACTCGTTTTTGACATTTGTTCTTTCACTAAAAAGGGCTAAAAGTGGTCGAGGCTTGTCGAATCGAAGCATGTAATAGTTCCTATGAAATCTAACAAGCATATATTCGACTTCCAAGGTTGATTTTATCTTTTTCAAACACGGACAAAATGAGGGTTAAGTGAATTTCCTTGTTAATTTACGGATTTTACTCGTTTTTGACCCTTTTTCTTTCACTAAAAAGGTCATAAAGTGGCCTAGCCTTATCGAATCGAAGCATGTAATAGTTCCTATGAAATCTAACAAGCATATATTCGACTTCCAAGGTTGATTTTATCATTTTCAAACACGGACAAAATGAGGGTTAAGTGAATTTCCTTGTTAATTTACGGATTTTACTCGTTTTTGACCCTTTTTCTTTCACTAAAAAGGTCATAAAGTGGCCTACCCTTATCGAATCGAAGCATGTAATAGTTCCTAGGAAATCTAACAAGCATATCTACGACATCCATGGTTTATTTTAGATTTTTTTTAAAAAGGCCAAAATGGGGGTTAAGTGAATTTCCTTGTTAATATACGGATTTTACTCGTTTTTGACCCTTTTTCTTTCAATAAAAATGTCATAAAGTGGCCTAGCCTTATCGA
The DNA here is from genome assembly GCF_051527215.1 of Medicago sativa. Lineage (NCBI taxonomy): Eukaryota > Viridiplantae > Streptophyta > Magnoliopsida > Fabales > Fabaceae > Medicago > Medicago sativa. Next base: position 25,104,665 of record NC_140749.1, on the reverse strand, counting down.
ATCTAAGCATGTAATAGTTTCTAGGAAATCTAACAAGCATATCTACGACATCCATGGTTTATTTTAGAATTTTTTAAAAAGGCCAACATGGGGGTTAAGTGAATTTCCTTGTTAATATACGGATTTTACTCGTTTTTGACCTTCGTTCTTTCACTAAAAAGGGCTTAAAGTGGTCTAGGCTTGTCCAATCGAAGCATGTAATAGTTCCTATGAAATCTAACAAGCATTTATTCGACTTCCAAGGTTGATTTTATCATTTTCAAACACGGACAAAATGAGGGTTAAGTGAATTTCCTTGTTAATTTACGGATTTTACTCGTTTTTGACCCTTTTTCTTTCACTAAAAAGGTCATAAAGTGGTCTAGCCTTATCGAATCGAAGCATGTAATAGTTCCTAGGAAATCTAACAAGCATATCTATGAAATCCATGGTTTATTTTAGAATTTTTTAAAAAGGCCAAAATGGGGGTTAAGTGAATTTCCTTGTTAATATACGGATTTTACTCGTTTTTGACCCTTTTTCTTTCACTAAAAAGGTCATAAAGTGGCCTAGCCTTATCGAATCGAAGCATGTAATAGTTCCTACGAAATCTAACAAGCATATCTACGACATCCATGGTTTATTTTAGAATTTTTTAAAAAGGCAAAAATGGGGGTTAAGTGAATTTCCTTCTTAATATACAGATTTTACTCGTTTTTGACCTTTGTTCTTTCACTAAAAAGGGCATAAAGTGGTCGAGGCTTGTCGAATCGAAGCATGTAATAGTTCCTATGAAATCTAACAAGCATATATTCGACTTCCAAGGTTGATTTTATCATTTTCAAACACGGACAAAATGAGGGTTAAGTGAATTTCCTTGTTAATTTACAGATTTTACTCGTTTTTGACCCTTTTTAATTCACTAAAAAGGTCATAAAGTGGCCTAGCCTTATCGAATCGAAGCATGTAATAGTTCCTATGAAATCTAACAAGCATATATTCGACTTCCAAGGTTGATTTTATCATTTTCAAACACGGACAAAATGAGGGTTAAGTGAATTTCCTTGTTAATTTACGGATTTTACTCGTTTTTGACCCTTTTTAATTCACTAAAAAGGTCATAAAGTGGCCTAGCCTTATCGAATCGAAGCATGTAATAGTTCCTATGAAATCTAACAAGCATATATTCGAATTCCAAGGTTGATTTTATCATTTTCAAAAATGGACAAAATGAGGGTTAAGTGAATTTCCTTGTTAATTTACGAATTTTACTCGTTTTTGACCCTTTTTAATTCACTAAAAAGGTCATAAAGTGGCCTAGCCTTATCGAATCAAAGCATGTAATAGTTCATATGAAATCTAACAAGCATATCTACGACATCCATGTTTTATTTTAGAATTTCAAAAAACGGCCAAAATGGGGGTTAAGTGAACTTCCTTGTTAATTTACATATTTTACTCGTTTTTGACCCTTTTTCTTTCACTAAAAAGGTCATAAAGTTGCCTAGCCTATCGAATCGAAGCATGTAATAGTTCCTAGGAAATCTAACAAACATATCTACGACATCCATGGTTTATTTTAGAATTTTTTAAAAAGGCCAAAATGGGGGTTAAATGAATTTCCTTGTTAATTTACGGATTTTACTCGTTTTTGACCCTTTTTAATTCACTAAAAAGGTCATAAAGTGGCCTAGCCTTATCGAATCGAAGCGTGTAATAGTTCCTATGAAATCTAACAAGCATATATTCGACTTCCAAGGTTGATTTTATCATTTTCAAACACGGACAAAATGAGGGTTAAGTGAATTTCCTTGTTAATTTACGGATTTTACTCATTCTTGACCCTTTTTAATTCACTAAAAAGGTCATAAAGTGGCCTAGCCTTATCGAATCGAAGCATGTAATAGTTCCTATGAAATCTAACAAGCATATATTCGAATTCCAAGGTTGATTTTATCATTTTCAAAAATGGACAAAATGAGGGTTAAGTGAATTTCCTTGTTAATTTACGGATTTTACTCGTTTTTGACCCTTTTTCTTTCACTAAAAAGGTCATAAAGTGGCCTAGCCTTATCGAATCGAAGCATGTAATAGTTCCTAGGAAATCTAACAAGCATATCTACGACATCCATGGTTTATTTTAGAATTTTTTAAAAAGGCCAAAATGGGGGTTAAGTGAATTTCCTTGTTAATATACGGATTTTACTCGTTTTTGACATTTGTTCTTTCACTAAAAAGGGCTAAAAGTGGTCGAGGCTTGTCGAATCGAAGCATGTAATAGTTCCTATGAAATCTAACAAGCATATATTCGACTTCCAAGGTTGATTTTATCTTTTTCAAACACGGACAAAATGAGGGTTAAGTGAATTTCCTTGTTAATTTACGGATTTTACTCGTTTTTGACCCTTTTTCTTTCACTAAAAAGGTCATAAAGTGGCCTAGCCTTATCGAATCGAAGCATGTAATAGTTCCTATGAAATCTAACAAGCATATATTCGACTTCCAAGGTTGATTTTATCATTTTCAAACACGGACAAAATGAGGGTTAAGTGAATTTCCTTGTTAATTTACGGATTTTACTCGTTTTTGACCCTTTTTCTTTCACTAAAAAGGTCATAAAGTGGCCTACCCTTATCGAATCGAAGCATGTAATAGTTCCTAGGAAATCTAACAAGCATATCTACGACATCCATGGTTTATTTTAGATTTTTTTTAAAAAGGCCAAAATGGGGGTTAAGTGAATTTCCTTGTTAATATACGGATTTTACTCGTTTTTGACCCTTTTTCTTTCAATAAAAATGTCATAAAGTGGCCTAGCCTTATCGAATCTAAGCATGTAATAGTTTCTAGGAAATCTAACAAGCATATCTACGACATCCATGGTTTATTTTAGAATTTTTTAAAAAGGCCAACATGGGGGTTAAGTGAATTTCCTTGTTAATATACGGATTTTACTCGTTTTTGACCATCGTTCTTTCACTAAAAAGGGCTTAAAGTGGTCTAGGCTTGTCCAATCGAAGCATGTAATAGTTCCTATGAAATCTAACAAGCATTTATTCGACTTCCAAGGTTGATTTTATCATTTTCAAACACGGACAAAATGAGGGTTAAGTGAATTTCCTTGTTAATTTACGGATTTTACTCGTTTTTGACCCTTTTTCTTTCACTAAAAAGGTCATAAAGTGGTCTAGCCTTATCGAATCGAAGCATGTAATAGTTCCTAGGAAATCTAACAAGCATATCTATGAAATCCATGGTTTATTTTAGAATTTTCTAAAAAGGCCAAAATGGGGGTTAAGTGAATTTCCTTGTTAATATACGGATTTTACTCGTTTTTGACCCTTTTTCTTTCACTAAAAAGGTCATAAAGTGGCCTAGCCTTATCGAATCGAAGCATGTAATAGTTCCTACGAAATCTAACAAGCATATCTACGACATCCATGGTTTATTTTAGAATTTTTTAAAAAGGCAAAAATGGGGGTTAAGTGAATTTCCTTCTTAATATACAGATTTTACTCGTTTTTGACCTTTGTTCTTTCACTAAAAAGGGCATAAAGTGGTCGAGGCTTGTCGAATCGAAGCATGTAATAGTTCCTATGAAATCTAACAAGCATATATTCGACTTCCAAGGTTGATTTTATCATTTTCAAACACGGACAAAATGAGGGTTAAGTGAATTTCCTTGTTAATTTACAGATTTTACTCGTTTTTGACCCTTTTTAATTCACTAAAAAGGTCATAAAGTGGCCTAGCCTTATCGAATCGAAGCATGTAATAGTTCCTATGAAATCTAACAAGCATATATTCGACTTCCAAGGTTGATTTTATCATTTTCAAACACGGACAAAATGAGGGTTAAGTGAATTTCCTTGTTAATTTACGGATTTTACTCGTTTTTGACCCTTTTTAATTCACTAAAAAGGTCATAAAGTGGCCTAGCCTTATCGAATCGAAGCATGTAATAGTTCCTATGAAATCTAACAAGCATATATTCGAATTCCAAGGTTGATTTTATCATTTTCAAAAATGGACAAAATGAGGGTTAAGTGAATTTCCTTGTTAATTTACGGATTTTACTCGTTTTTGACCCTTTTTAATTCACTAAAAAGGTCATAAAGTGGCCTAGCCTTATCGAATCAAAGCATGTAATAGTTCATATGAAATCTAACAAGCATATCTACGACATCCATGTTTTATTTTAGAATTTCAAAAAACGGCCAAAATGGGGGTTAAGTGAACTTCCTTGTTAATTTACATATTTTACTCGTTTTTGACCCTTTTTCTTTCACTAAAAAGGTCATAAAGTTGCCTAGCCTATCGAATCGAAGCATGTAATAGTTCCTAGGAAATCTAACAAACATATCTACGACATCCATGGTTTATTTTAGAATTTTTTAAAAAGGCCAAAATGGGGGTTAAATGAATTTCCTTGTTAATTTACGGATTTTACTCGTTTTTGACCCTTTTTAATTCACTAAAAAGGTCATAAAGTGGCCTAGCCTTATCGAATCGAAGCGTGTAATAGTTCCTATGAAATCTAACAAGCATATATTCGACTTCCAAGGTTGATTTTATCATTTTCAAACACGGACAAAATGAGGGTTAAGTGAATTTCCTTGTTAATTTACGGATTTTACTCATTCTTGACCCTTTTTAATTCACTAAAAAGGTCATAAAGTGGCCTAGCCTTATCGAATCGAAGCATGTAATAGTTCCTATGAAATCTAACAAGCATATATTCGAATTCCAAGGTTGATTTTATCATTTTCAAAAATGGACAAAATGTGGGTTAAGTGAATTTCCTTGTTAATTTACGGATTTTACTCGTTTTTGACCCTTTTTCTTTCACTAAAAAGGTCATAAAGTGGCCTAGCCTTATCGAATCGAAGCATGTAATAGTTCCTAGGAAATCTAACAAGCATATCTACGACATCCATGGTTTATTTTAGAATTTTTTAAAAAGGCCAAAATGGGGGTTAAGTGAATTTCCTTGTTAATATACGGATTTTACTCGTTTTTGACATTTGTTCTTTCACTAAAAAGGGCTAAAAGTGGTCGAGGCTTGTCGAATCGAAGCATGTAATAGTTCCTATGAAATCTAACAAGCATATATTCGACTTCCAAGGTTGATTTTATCTTTTTCAAACACGGACAAAATGAGGGTTAAGTGAATTTCCTTGTTAATTTACGGATTTTACTCATTCTTGACCCTTTTTAATTCACTAAAAAGGTCATAAAGTGGCCTAGCCTTATCGAATCGAAGCATGTAATAGTTCCTATGAAATCTAACAAGCATATATTCGAATTCCAAGGTTGATTTTATCATTTTCAAAAATGGACAAAATGAGGGTTAAGTGAATTTCCTTGTTAATTTACGGATTTTACTCGTTTTTGACCCTTTTTCTTTCACTAAAAAGGTCATAAAGTGGCCTAGCCTTATCGAATCGAAGCATGTAATAGTTCCTAGGAAATCTAACAAGCATATCTACGACATCCATGGTTTATTTTAGAATTTTTTAAAAAGGCCAAAATGGGGGTTAAGTGAATTTCCTTGTTAATATACGGATTTTACTCGTTTTTGACATTTGTTCTTTCACTAAAAAGGGCTAAAAGTGGTCGAGGCTTGTCGAATCGAAGCATGTAATAGTTCGTATGAAATCTAACAAGCATATATTCGACTTCCAAGGTTGATTTTATCATTTTCAAACACGGACAAAATGAGGGTTAAGTGAATTTCCTTGTTAATTTACAGATTTTACTCGTTTTTGACCCTTTTTAATTCACTAAAAAGGTCATAAAGTGGCCTAGCCTTATCGAATCGAAGCATGTAATAGTTCCTATGAAATCTAACAAGCATATATTCGACTTCCAAGGTTGATTTTATCATTTTCAAACACGGACAAAATGAGGGTTAAGTGAATTTCCTTGTTAATTTACGGATTTTACTCGTTTTTGACCCTTTTTAATTCACTAAAAAGGTCATAAAGTGGCCTAGCCTTATCGAATCGAAGCATGTAATAGTTCCTATGAAATCTAACAAGCATATATTCGAATTCCAAGGTTGATTTTATCATTTTCAAAAATGGACAAAATGAGGGTTAAGTGAATTTCCTTGTTAATTTACGGATTTTACTCGTTTTTGACCCTTTTTAATTCACTAAAAAGGTCATAAAGTGGCCTAGCCTTATCGAATCAAAGCATGTAATAGTTCATATGAAATCTAACAAGCATATCTACGACATCCATGTTTTATTTTAGAATTTCAAAAAACGGCCAAAATGGGGGTTAAGTGAACTTCCTTGTTAATTTACATATTTTACTCGTTTTTGACCCTTTTTCTTTCACTAAAAAGGTCATAAAGTTGCCTAGCCTATCGAATCGAAGCATGTAATAGTTCCTAGGAAATCTAACAAACATATCTACGACATCCATGGTTTATTTTAGAATTTTTTAAAAAGGCCAAAATGGGGGTTAAATGAATTTCCTTGTTAATTTACGGATTTTACTCGTTTTTGACCCTTTTTAATTCACTAAAAAGGTCATAAAGTGGCCTAGCCTTATCGAATCGAAGCGTGTAATAGTTCCTATGAAATCTAACAAGCATATATTCGACTTCCAAGGTTGATTTTATCATTTTCAAACACGGACAAAATGAGGGTTAAGTGAATTTCCTTGTTAATTTACGGATTTTACTCATTCTTGACCCTTTTTAATTCACTAAAAAGGTCATAAAGTGGCCTAGCCTTATCGAATCGAAGCATGTAATAGTTCCTAGGAAATCTAACAAGCATATCTACGACATCCATGGTTTATTTTAGAATTTTTTAAAAAGGCCAAAATGGGGGTTAAGTGAATTTCCTTGTTAATATACGGATTTTACTCGTTTTTGACATTTGTTCTTTCACTAAAAAGGGCTAAAAGTGGTCGAGGCTTGTCGAATCGAAGCATGTAATAGTTCCTATGAAATCTAACAAGCATATATTCGACTTCCAAGGTTGATTTTATCTTTTTCAAACACGGACAAAATGAGGGTTAAGTGAATTTCCTTGTTAATTTACGGATTTTACTCATTCTTGACCCTTTTTAATTCACTAAAAAGGTCATAAAGTGGCCTAGCCTTATCGAATCGAAGCATGTAATAGTTCCTATGAAATCTAACAAGCATATATTCGAATTCCAAGGTTGATTTTATCATTTTCAAAAATGGACAAAATGAGGGTTAAGTGAATTTCCTTGTTAATTTACGGATTTTACTCGTTTTTGACCCTTTTTCTTTCACTAAAAAGGTCATAAAGTGGCCTAGCCTTATCGAATCGAAGCATGTAATAGTTCCTAGGAAATCTAACAAGCATATCTACGACATCCATGGTTTATTTTAGAATTTTTTAAAAAGGCCAAAATGGGGGTTAAGTGAATTTCCTTGTTAATATACGGATTTTACTCGTTTTTGACATTTGTTCTTTCACTAAAAAGGGCTAAAAGTGGTCGAGGCTTGTCGAATCGAAGCATGTAATAGTTCCTATGAAATCTAACAAGCATATATTCGACTTCCAAGGTTGATTTTATCTTTTTCAAACACGGACAAAATGAGGGTTAAGTGAATTTCCTTGTTAATTTACGGATTTTACTCATTCTTGACCCTTTTTAATTCACTAAAAAGGTCATAAAGTGGCCTAGCCTTATCGAATCGAAGCATGTAATAGTTCCTATGAAATCTAACAAGCATATATTCGAATTCCAAGGTTGATTTTATCATTTTCAAAAATGGACAAAATGAGGGTTAAGTGAATTTCCTTGTTAATTTACGGATTTTACTCGTTTTTGACCCTTTTTCTTTCACTAAAAAGGTCATAAAGTGGCCTAGCCTTATCGAATCGAAGCATGTAATAGTTCCTAGGAAATCTAACAAGCATATCTACGACATCCATGGTTTATTTTAGAATTTTTTAAAAAGGCCAAAATGGGGGTTAAGTGAATTTCCTTGTTAATATACGGATTTTACTCGTTTTTGACATTTGTTCTTTCACTAAAAAGGGCTAAAAGTGGTCGAGGCTTGTCGAATCGAAGCATGTAATAGTTCGTATGAAATCTAACAAGCATATATTCGACTTCCAAGGTTGATTTTATCATTTTCAAACACGGACAAAATGAGGGTTAAGTGAATTTCCTTGTTAATTTACAGATTTTACTCGTTTTTGACCCTTTTTAATTCACTAAAAAGGTCATAAAGTGGCCTAGCCTTATCGAATCGAAGCATGTAATAGTTCCTATGAAATCTAACAAGCATATATTCGACTTCCAAGGTTGATTTTATCATTTTCAAACACGGACAAAATGAGGGTTAAGTGAATTTCCTTGTTAATTTACGGATTTTACTCGTTTTTGACCCTTTTTAATTCACTAAAAAGGTCATAAAGTGGCCTAGCCTTATCGAATCGAAGCATGTAATAGTTCCTATGAAATCTAACAAGCATATATTCGAATTCCAAGGTTGATTTTATCATTTTCAAAAATGGACAAAATGAGGGTTAAGTGAATTTCCTTGTTAATTTACGGATTTTACTCGTTTTTGACCCTTTTTAATTCACTAAAAAGGTCATAAAGTGGCCTAGCCTTATCGAATCAAAGCATGTAATAGTTCATATGAAATCTAACAAGCATATCTACGACATCCATGTTTTATTTTAGAATTTCAAAAAACGGGCAAAATGGGGGTTAAGTGAACTTCCTTGTTAATTTACATATTTTACTCGTTTTTGACCCTTTTTCTTTCACTAAAAAGGTCATAAAGTTGCCTAGCCCTATCGAATCGAAGCATGTAATAGTTCCTAGGAAATCTAACAAACATATCTACGACTTCCATGGTTTATTTTAGAATTTTTTAAAAAGGCCAAAATGGGGGTTAAATGAATTTCTTTGTTAATTTACGGATTTTACTCGTTTTTGACCCTTTTTAATTCACTAAAAAGGTCATAAAGTGGCCTAGCCTTATCGAATCGAAGCGTGTAATAGTTCCTATGAAATCTAACAAGCATATATTCGACTTCCAAGGTTGATTTTATCATTTTCAAACACGGACAAAATGAGGGTTAAGTGAATTTCCTTGTTAATTTACGGATTTTACTCATTCTTGACCCTTTTTAATTCACTAAAAAGGTCATAAAGTGGCCTAGCCTTATCGAATCGAAGCATGTAATAGTTCCTATGAAATCTAACAAGCATATATTCGAATTCCAAGGTTGACTTTATCATTTTCAAAAATGGACAAAATGAGGGTTAAGTGAATTTCCTTGTTAATTTACGGATTTTACTCGTTTTTGACCCTTTTTCTTTCACTAAAAAGGTCATAAAGTGGCCTAGCCTTATCGAATCGAAGCATGTAATAGTTCCTAGGAAATCTAACAAGCATATCTACGACATCCATGGTTTATTTTAGAATTTTTTAAAGAGGCCAAAATGGGGGTTAAGTGAATTTCCTTGTTAATATACGGATTTTACTCGTTCTTGACATTTGTTCTTTCACTAAAAAGGGCTAAAAGTGGTCGAGGCTTGTCGAATCGAAGCATGTAATAGTTCCTATGAAATCTAACAAGCATATATTCGACTTCCAAGGTTGATTTTATCTTTTTCAAACACGGACAAAATGAGGGTTAAGTGAATTTCCTTGTAAATTTACGGATTTTACTCGTTTTTGACCCTTTTTCTTTCACTAAAAAGGTCATAAAGTGGCCTAGCCTTATCGAATAGAAGCATGTAATAGTTCCTAGGAAATCTAACAAGCATATCTATGACATCCATGGTTTATTTTAGAATTTTTTAAAAAGGCCAAAATGGGGGTTAAGTGAACTTCCTTGTTAATATACGGATTTTACTCGTTTTTTACCCTTTTTCTTTCACTAAAAAGGTCATAAAGTGGCCTAGCCTTATCGAATCGAAGCACGTAATAGTTCCTAGGAAATCTAACAAGCATATCTACGACATCCATGGTTTATTTTAGAATTTTTTAAAAAGGCCAAAATGGGGGTTAAGTGAATTTCCTTGTTAATATACGGATTTTACTCGTTTTTGACATTTGTTCTTTCACTAAAAAGGGCTTAAAGTGGTGGAGGCTTGTCGAATCGAAGCATGTAATAGTTCCTATGAAATCTAACAAGCATATATTCGACTTCCAAGGTTGATTTTATCATTTTCAAACACGGACAAAATGAGGATTAAGTGAATTTCCTTGTTAATTTACAGATTTTACTCGTTTTTGACCCTTTTTAATTCACTAAAAAGGTCATAAAGTGGCCTAGCCTTATCGAATCGAAGCATGTAATAGTTCCTATGAAATCTAACAAGCATATATTCGACTTCCAAGGTTGATTTTATCATTTTCAAACACGGACAAAATGAGGGTTAAGTGAATTTCCTTGTTAATTTACGGATTTTACTCGTTTTTGACCCTTTTTAATTCACTAAAAAGGTCATAAAGTGGCCTAGTCTTATCGAATCGAAGCATGTAATAGTTCCTATGAAATCTAACAAGCATATATTCGAATTCCAATGTTGATTTTATCATTTTCAAAAATGGACAAAATGAGGGTTAAGTGAATTTCCTTGTTAATTTACGGATTTTACTCGTTTTTGACCCTTTTTCTTTCACTAAAAAGGTCATAAAGTGGCCTAGCCTTATCGAATCGAAGCATGTAATAGTTCCTAGGAAATCTAACAAGCATATCTACGACATCCATGGTTTATTTTAGAGTTTTTTTAAAAAGGCCAAAATGGGGGTTAAGTGAATTTCCTTGTTAATATACGGATTTTACTCGTTTTTGACCCTTTTTCTTTCAATAAAAATGTCATAAAGTGACCTAGCCTTATCGAATCGAAGCATGTAATAGTTTCTAGGAAATCTAACAAGCATATCTACGACATCCATGGTTTATTTTAGAATTTTTTAAAAAGGCCAAAATGGGGGTTAAGTGAATTTCCTTGTTAATATACGGATTTTACTCGTTTTTGACCTTTGTTCTTTCACTAAAAAGGGCTTAAAGTGGTCTAGGCTTGTCCAATCGAAGCATGTAATAGTTCCTATGAAATCTAACAAGCATATATTCGACTTCCAAGGTTGATTTTATCTTTTTCAAACACGGACAAAATGAGGGTTAAGTGAATTTCCTTGTTAATTTACGGATTTTACTCGTTTTTGACCCTTTTTCTTTCACTAAAAAGGTCATAAAGTGGCCTAGCCTTATCGAATCGAAGCATGTAATAGTTCCTAGGAAATCTAACAAGCATATCTATGACATCCATGGTTTATTTTAGAATTTTTTAAAAAGGCCAAAATGGGGGTTAAGTGAACTTTCTTGTTAATATACGGATTTTACTCGTTTTTTACCCTTTTTCTTTCACTAAAAAGGTCATAAAGTGGCCTAGCCTTATCGAATCGAAGCATGTAATAGTTCCTAGGAAATCTAACAAGCATATCTACGACATCCATGGTTTATTTTAGAATTTTTTAAAAAGGCCAAAATGGGGGTTAAGTGAATTTCCTTGTTAATATACGGATTTTACTCGTTTTTGACATTTGTTCTTTCACTAAAAAGGGCTTAAAGTGGTCGAGGCTTGTCGAATCGAAGCATGTAATAGTTCCTATGAAATCTAACAAGCATATATTCGACTTCCAAGGTTGATTTTATCATTTTCAAACACGGACAAAATGAGGATTAAGTGAATTTCCTTGTTAATTTACAGATTTTACTCGTTTTTGACCCTTTTTAATTCACTAAAAAGGTCATAAAGTGGCCTAGCCTTATCGAATCGAAGCATGTAATAGTTCCTATGAAATCTAACAAGCATATATTCGACTTCCAAGGTTGATTTTATCATTTTCAAACACGGACAAAATGAGGGTTAAGTGAATTTCCTTGTTAATTTACGGATTTTACTCGTTTTTGACCCTTTTTAATTCACTAAAAAGGTCATAAAGTGGCCTAGCCTTATCGAATCGAAGCATGTAATAGTTCCTATGAAATCTAACAAGCATATATTCGAATTCCAAGGTTGATTTTATCATTTTCAAAAATGGACAAAATGAGGGTTAAGTGAATTTCCTTGTTAATTTACGGATTTTACTCGTTTTTGACCCTTTTTAATTCACTAAAAAGGTCATAAAGTGGCCTAGCCTTATCGAATCAAAGCATGTAATAGTTCATATGAAATCTAACGAGCATATCTACGACATCCATGTTTTATTTTAGAATTTCAAAAAACGGCCAAAATGGGGGTTAAGTGAACTTCCTTGTTAATTTACATATTTTACTCGTTTTTGACCCTTTTTCTTTCACTAAAAAGGTCATAAAGTTGCCTAGCCCTATCGAATCGAAGCATGTAATAGTTCCTAGGAAATCTAACAAACATATCTACGACATCCATGGTTTATTTTAGAATTTTTTAAAAAGGCCAAAATGGGGGTTAAATGAATTTCCTTGTTAATTTACGGATTTTACTCGTTTTTGACCCTTTTTAATTCACTAAAAAGGTCATAAAGTGGCCTAGCCTTATCGAATCGAAGCGTGTAATAGTTCCTATGAAATCTAACAAGCATATATTCGACTTCCAAGGTTGATTTTATCATTTTCAAACACGGACAAAATGAGGGTTAAGTGAATTTCCTTGTTAATTTACGGATTTGACTCGTTTTTGACCCTTTTTAATTCACTAAAAAGGTCATAAAGTGGCCTAGTCTTATCGAATCGAAGCATGTAATAGTTCCTATGAAATCTAACAAGCATATATTCGAATTCCAATGTTGATTTTATCATTTTCAAAAATGGACAAAATGAGGGTTAAGTGAATTTCCTTGTTAATTTACGGATTTTACTCGTTTTTGACCCTTTTTCTTTCACTAAAAAGGTCATAAAGTGGCCTAGCCTTATCGAATCGAAGCATGTAATAGTTCCTAGGAAATCTAACAAGCATATCTACGACATCCATGGTTTATTTTAGAGTTTTTTTAAAAAGGCCAAAATGGGGGTTAAGTGAATTTCCTTGTTAATATACGGATTTTACTCGTTTTTGACCCTTTTTCTTTCAATAAAAATGTCATAAAGTGACCTAGCCTTATCGAATCGAAGCATGTAATAGTTTCTAGGAAATCTAACAAGCATATCTACGACATCCATGGTTTATTTTAGAATTTTTTAAAAAGGCCAAAATGGGGGTTAAGTGAATTTCCTTGTTAATATACGGATTTTACTCGTTTTTGACCTTTGTTCTTTCACTAAAAAGGGCTTAAAGTAGTCTAGGCTTGTCCAATCGAAGCATGTAATAGTTCCTATGAAATCTAACAAGCATATATTCGACTTCCAAGGTTGATTTTATCTTTTTCAAACACGGACAAAATGAGGGTTAAGTGAATTTCCTTGTTAATTTACGGATTTTACTCGTTTTTGACCCTTTTTCTTTCACTAAAAAGGTCATAAAGTGGCCTAGCCTTATCGAATCGAAGCATGTAATAGTTCCTAGGAAATCTAACAAGCATATCTATGACATCCATGGTTTATTTTAGAATTTTTTAAAAAGGCCAAAATGGGGGTTAAGTGAACTTCCTTGTTAATATACGGATTTTACTCGTTTTTTACCCTTTTTCTTTCACTAAAAAGGTCATAAAGTGGCCTAGCCTTATCGAATCGAAGCATGTAATAGTTCCTAGGAAATCTAACAAGCATATCTACGACATCCATGGTTTATTTTAGAATTTTTTAAAAAGGCCAAAATGGGGGTTAAGTGAATTTCCTTGTTAATATACGGATTTTACTCGTTTTTGACATTTGTTCTTTCACTAAAAAGGGCTTAAAGTGGTCGAGGCTTGTCGAATCGAAGCATGTAATAGTTCCTATGAAATCTAACAAGCATATATTCGACTTCCAAGGTTGATTTTATCATTTTCAAACACGGACAAAATGAGGGTTAAGTGAATTTCCTTGTTAATTTACGGATTTTACTCGTTTTTGACCCTTTTTAATTCACTAAAAAGGTCATAAAGTGGCCTAGTCTTATCGAATCGAAGCATGTAATAGTTCCTATGAAATCTAACAAGCATATTTTCGAATTCCAATGTTGATTTTATCATTTTCAAAAATGGACAAAATGAGGGTTAAGTGAATTTCCTTGTTAATTTACGGATTTTACTCGTTTTTGACCCTTTTTCTTTCACTAAAAAGGTCATAAAGTGGCCTAGCCTTATCGAATCGAAGCATGTAATAGTTCCTAGGAAATCTAACAAGCATATCTACGACATCCATGGTTTATTTTAGAGTTTTTTTAAAAAGGCCAAAATGGGGGTTAAGTGAATTTCCTTGTTAATATACGGATTTTACTCGTTTTTGACCCTTTTTCTTTCAATAAAAATGTCATAAAGTGACCTAGCCTTATCGAATCGAAGCATGTAATAGTTTCTAGGAAATCTAACAAGCATATCTACGACATCCATGGTTTATTTTAGAATTTTTTAAAAAGGCCAAAATGGGGGTTAAGTGAATTTCCTTGTTAATATACGGATTTTACTCGTTTTTGACCTTTGTTCTTTCACTAAAAAGGGCTTAAAGTGGTCTAGGCTTGTCCAATCGAAGCATGTAATAGTTCCTATGAAATCTAACAAGCATATATTCGACTTCCAAGGTTGATTTTATCTTTTTCAAACACGGACAAAATGAGGGTTAAGTGAATTTCCTTGTTAATTTACGGATTTTACTCGTTTTTGACCCTTTTTCTTTCACTAAAAAGGTCATAAAGTGGCCTAGCCTTATCGAATCGAAGCATGTAATAGTTCCTAGGAAATCTAACAAGCATATCTATGACATCCATGGTTTATTTTAGAATTTTTTAAAAAGGCCAAAATGGGGGTTAAGTGAACTTCCTTGTTAATATACGGATTTTACTCGTTTTTTACCCTTTTTCTTTCACTAAAAAGGTCATAAAGTGGCCTAGCCTTATCGAATCGAAGCATGTAATAGTTCCTAGGAAATCTAACAAGCATATCTACGACATCCATGGTTTATTTTAGAATTTTTTAAAAAGGCCAAAATGGGGGTTAAATGAATTTCCTTGTTAATTTACGGATTTTACTCGTTTTTGACCCTTTTTAATTCACTAAAAAGGTCATAAAGTGGCCTAGCCTTATCGAATCGAAGCGTGTAATAGTTCCTATGAAATCTAACAAGCATATATTCGACTTCCAAGGTTGATTTTATCATTTTCAAACACGGACAAAATGAGGGTTAAGTGAATTTCCTTGTTAATTTACGGATTTTACTCGTTTTTGACCCTTTTTCTTTCACTAAAAAGGTCATAAAGTGGCCTAGCCTTATCGAATCGAAGCATGTAATAGTTCCTAGGAAATCTAACAAGCATATCTACGACATCCATGGTTTATTTTAGAGTTTTTTTAAAAAGGCCAAAATGGGGGTTAAGTGAATTTCCTTGTTAATATACGGATTTTACTCGTTTTTGACCCTTTTTCTTTCAATAAAAATGTCATAAAGTGACCTAGCCTTATCGAATCGAAGCATGTAATAGTTTCTAGGAAATCTAACAAGCATATCTACGACATCCATGGTTTATTTTAGAATTTTTTAAAAAGGCCAAAATGGGGGTTAAGTGAATTTCCTTGTTAATATACGGATTTTACTCGTTTTTGACCTTTGTTCTTTCACTAAAAAGGGCTTAAAGTGGTCTAGGCTTGTCCAATCGAAGCATGTAATAGTTCCTATGAAATCTAACAAGCATATATTCGACTTCCAAGGTTGATTTTATCTTTTTCAAACACGGACAAAATGAGGGTTAAGTGAATTTCCTTGTTAATTTACGGATTTTACTCGTTTTTGACCCTTTTTCTTTCACTAAAAAGGTCATAAAGTGGCCTAGCCTTATCGAATCGAAGCATGTAATAGTTCCTAGGAAATCTAACAAGCATATCTATGACATCCATGGTTTATTTTAGAATTTTTTAAAAAGGCCAAAATGGGGGTTAAGTGAACTTCCTTGTTAATATACGGATTTTACTCGTTTTTTACCCTTTTTCTTTCACTAAAACGGTCATAAAGTGGCCTAGCCTTATCGAATCGAAGCATGTAATAGTTCCTAGGAAATCTAACAAGCATATCTACGACATCCATGGTTTATTTTAGAATTTTTTAAAAAGGCCAAAATGGGGGTTAAGTGAATTTCCTTGTTAATATACGGATTTTACTCGTTTTTGACATTTGTTCTTTCACTAAAAAGGGCTTAAAGTGGTCGAGGCTTGTCGAATCGAAGCATGTAATAGTTCCTATGAAATCTAACAAGCATATATTCGACTTCCAAGGTTGATTTTATCATTTTCAAACACGGACAAAATGAGGGTTAAGTGAATTTCCTTGTTAATTTACGGATTTTACTCGTTTTTGACCCTTTTTAATTCACTAAAAAGGTCATAAAGTGGCCTAGTCTTATCGAATCGAAGCATGTAATAGTTCCTATGAAATCTAACAAGCATATATTCGAATTCCAATGTTGATTTTATCATTTTCAAAAATGGACAAAATGAGGGTTAAGTGAATTTCCTTGTTAATTTACGGATTTTACTCGTTTTTGACCCTTTTTCTTTCACTAAAAAGGTCATAAAGTGGCCTAGCCTTATCGAATCGAAGCATGTAATAGTTCCTAGGAAATCTAACAAGCATATCTACGACATCCATGGTTTATTTTAGAGTTTTTTTAAAAAGGCCAAAATGGGGGTTAAGTGAATTTCCTTGTTAATATACGGATTTTACTCGTTTTTGACCCTTTTTCTTTCAATAAAAATGTCATAAAGTGACCTAGCCTTATCGAATCGAAGCATGTAATAGTTTCTAGGAAATCTAACAAGCATATCTACGACATCCATGGTTTATTTTAGAATTTTTTAAAAAGGCCAAAATGGGGGTTAAGTGAATTTCCTTGTTAATATACGGATTTTACTCGTTTTTGACCTTTGTTCTTTCACTAAAAAGGGCTTAAAGTGGTCTAGGCTTGTCCAATCGAAGCATGTAATAGTTCCTATGAAATCTAACAAGCATATATTCGACTTCCAAGGTTGATTTTATCTTTTTCAAACACGGACAAAATGAGGGTTAAGTGAATTTCCTTGTTAATTTACGGATTTTACTCGTTTTTGACCCTTTTTCTTTCACTAAAAAGGTCATAAAGTGGCCTAGCCTTATCGAATCGAAGCATGTAATAGTTCCTAGGAAATCTAACAAGCATATCTATGACATCCATGGTTTATTTTAGAATTTTTTAAAAAGGCCAAAATGGGGGTTAAGTGAATTTCCTTGTTAATATACGGCTTTTACTCGTTTTTTACCCTTTTTCTTTCACTAAAAAGGTCATAAAGTGGCCTAGCCTTATCGAATCGAAGCATGTAATAGTTCCTAGGAAATCTAACAAGCATATCTACGACATCCATGGTTTATTTTAGAATTTTTTAAAAAGGCCAAAATGGGGGTTAAGTGAATTTCCTTGTTAATATACGGATTTTACTCGTTTTTGACATTTGTTCTTTCACTAAAAAGGGCTTAAAGTGGTCGAGGCTTGTCGAATCGAAGCATGTAATAGTTCCTATGAAATCTAACAAGCATATATTCGACTTCCAAGGTTGATTTTATCATTTTCAAACACGGACAAAATGAGGATTAAGTGAATTTCCTTGTTAATTTACAGATTTTACTCGTTTTTGACCCTTTTTAATTCACTAAAAAGGTCATAAAGTGGCCTAGCCTTATCGAATCGAAGCATGTAATAGTTCCTATGAAATCTAACAAGCATATATTCGACTTCCAAGGTTGATTTTATCATTTTCAAACACGGACAAAATGAGGGTTAAGTGAATTTCCTTGTTAATTTACGGATTTTACTCGTTTTTGACCCTTTTTAATTCACTAAAAAGGTCATAAAGTGGCCTAGCCTTATCGAATCGAAGCATGTAATAGTTCCTATGAAATCTAACAAGCATATATTCGAATTCCAATGTTGATTTTATCATTTTCAAAAATGGACAAAATGAGGGTTAAGTGAATTTCCTTGTTAATTTACGGATTTTACTCGTTTTTGACTCTTTTTCTTTCACTAAAAAGGTCATAAAGTGGCCTAGCCTTATCGAATCGAAGCATGTAATAGTTCCTAGGAAATCTAACAAGCATATCTACGACATCCATGGTTTATTTTAGAATTTTTTTAAAAAGGCCAAAATGAGGGTTAAGTGAATTTCCTTGTAAATTTACGGATTTTACTCGTTTTTGACCCTTTTTCTTTCACTAAAAAGGTCATAAAGTGGCCTAGCCTTATCGAATCGAAGCATGTAATAGTTCCTAGGAAATCTAACAAGCATATCTATGACATCCATGGTTTATTTTAGAATTTTTTAAAAAGGCCAAAATGGGGGTTAAGTGAACTTCCTTGTTAATATACGGATTTTACTCGTTTTTTACCCTTTTTCTTTCACTAAAAAGGTCATAAAGTGGCCTAGCCTTATCGAATCGAAGCATGTAATAGTTCCTAGGAAATCTAACAAGCATATCTACGACATCCATGGTTTATTTTAGAATTTTTTAAAAAGGCCAAAATGGGGGTTAAGTGAATTTCCTTGTTAATATACGGATTTTACTCGTTTTTGACATTTGTTGTTTCACTAAAAAGGGCTTAAAGTGGTCGAGGCTTGTCGAATCGAAGCATGTAATAGTTCCTATGAAATCTAACAAGCATATATTCGACTTCCAAGGTTGATTTTATCATTTTCAAACACGGACAAAATGAGGATTAAGTGAATTTCCTTGTTAATTTACAGATTTTACTCGTTTTTGACCCTTTTTAATTCACTAAAAAGGTCATAAAGTGGCCTAGCCTTATCGAATCGAAGCATGTAATAGTTCCTATGAAATCTAACAAGCATATATTCGACTTCCAAGGTTGATTTTATCATTTTCAAACACGGACAAAATGAGGGTTAAGTGAATTTCCTTGTTAATTTACGGATTTTACTCGTTTTTGACCCTTTTTAATTCACTAAAAAGGTCATAAAGTGGCCTAGCCTTATCGAATCGAAGCATGTAATAGTTCCTATGAAATCTAACAAGCATATATTCGAATTCCAATGTTGATTTTATCATTTTCAAAAATGGACAAAATGAGGGTTAAGTGAATTTCCTTGTTAATTTACGGATTTTACTCGTTTTTGACTCTTTTTCTTTCACTAAAAAGGTCATAAAGTGGCCTAGCCTTATCGAATCGAAGCATGTAACAGTTCCTAGGAAATCTAACAAGCATATCTACGACATCCATGGTTTATTTTAGAATTTTTTTAAAAAGGCCAAAATGGGGGTTAAGTGAATTTCCTTGTTAATATACGGATTTTACTCGTTTTTGACCCTTTTTCTTTCAATAAAAATGTCATAAAGTGACCTAGCCTTATCGAATCGAAGCATGTAATAGTTTCTAGGAAATCTAACAAGCATATCTACGACATCCATGGTTTATTTTAGAATTTTTTAAAAAGGCCAAAATGGGGGTTAAGTGAATTTCCTTGTTAATATACGGATTTTACTCGTTTTTGACCTTTGTTCTTTCACTAAAAAGGGCTTAAAGTGGTCTAGGCTTGTCCAATCGAAGCATTTAATAGTTCCTATGAAATCTAACAAGCATTTATTCGACTTCCAAGGTGGATTTTATCATTTTCAAACACGGACAAAATGAGGGTTAAGTGAATTTCCTTGTTAATTTACGGATTTTACTCGTTTTTGACCCTTTTTCTTTCACTAAAAAGGTCATAAAGTGGCCTAGCCTTATCGAATCGAAGCATGTAATAGTTCCTAGGAAATCTAACAAGCATATCTACGACATCCATGGTTTATTTTAGAATTTTTTAAAAAGGCCAAAATGGGGGTTAAGTGAATTTCCTTGTTAATATACGGATTTTACTCGTTTTTGACCCTTTTTCTTTCAATAAAAATGTCATAAAGTGACCTAGACTTATCGAATCGAAGCATGTAATAGTTTCTAGGAAATCTAACAAGCATATCTACGACATCCATGGTTTATTTTAGAATTTTTTAAAAAGGCCAAAATGGGGGTTAAGCGAATTTCCTTGTTAATATACGGATTTTACTCGTTTTTGACCTTTGTTCTTTCACTAAAAAGGGCTTAAAGTGGTCTAGGCTTGTCCAATCGAAGCATTTAATAGTTCCTATGAAATCTAACAAGCATTTATTCGACTTCCAAGGTGGATTTTATCATTTTCAAACACGGACAAAATGAGGGTTAAGTGAATTTCCTTGTTAATTTACGGATTTTACTCGTTTTTGACCCTTTTTCTTTCACTAAAAAGGTCATAAAGTGGCCTAGCCTTATCGAATCGAAGCATGTAATAGTTCCTAGGAAATCTAACAAGCATATCTACGACATCCATGGTTTATTTTAGAATTTTTTAAAAAGGCCAAAATGGGGGTTAAGTGAATTTCCTTGTTAATATACGGATTTTACTCGTTTTTGACATTTGTTCTTTCACTAAAAAGGGCTAAAAGTGGTCGAGGCTTGTCGAATCGAAGCATGTAATAGTTCCTATGAAATCTAACAAGCATATATTCGACTTCCAAGGTTGATTTTATCTTTTTCAAACACGGACAAAATGAGGGTTAAGTGAATTTCCTTGTTAATTTACGGATTTTACTCGTTTTTGACCCTTTTTCTTTCACTAAAAAGGTCATAAAGTGGCCTAGCCTTATCGAATCGAAGCATGTAATAGTTCCTAGGAAATCTAACAAGCATATCTATGACATCCATGGTTTATTTTAGAATTTTTTAAAAAGGCCAAAATGGGGGTTAAGTGAACTTCCTTGTTAATATACGGATTTTACTCGTTTTTTACCCTTTTTCTTTCACTAAAAAGGTCATAAAGTGGCCTAGCCTTATCGAATCGAAGCATGTAATAGTTCCTAGGAAATCTAACAAGCATATCTACGACATCCATGGTTTATTTTAGAATTTTTTAAAAAGGCCAAAATGGGGGTTAAGTGAATTTCCTTGTTAATATACGGATTTTACTCGTTTTTGACATTTGTTGTTTCACTAAAAAGGGCTTAAAGTGGTCGAGGCTTGTCGAATCGAAGCATGTAATAGTTCCTATGAAATCTAACAAGCATATATTCGACTTCCAAGGTTGATTTTATCATTTTCAAACACGGACAAAATGAGGATTAAGTGAATTTCCTTGTTAATTTACAGATTTTACTCGTTTTTGACCCTTTTTAATTCACTAAAAAGGTCATAAAGTGGCCTAGCCTTATCGAATCGAAGCATGTAATAGTTCCTATGAAATCTAACAAGCATATATTCGACTTCCAAGGTTGATTTTATCATTTTCAAACACGGACAAAATGAGGGTTAAGTGAATTTCCTTGTTAATTTACGGATTTTACTCGTTTTTGACCCTTTTTAATTCACTAAAAAGGTCATAAAGTGGCCTAGCCTTATCGAATCGAAGCATGTAATAGTTCCTATGAAATCTAACAAGCATATATTCGAATTCCAATGTTGATTTTATCATTTTCAAAAATGGACAAAATGAGGGTTAAGTGAATTTCCTTGTTAATTTACGGATTTTACTCGTTTTTGACTCTTTTTCTTTCACTAAAAAGGTCATAAAGTGGCCTAGCCTTATCGAATCGAAGCATGTAACAGTTCCTAGGAAATCTAACAAGCATATCTACGACATCCATGGTTTATTTTAGAATTTTTTTAAAAAGGCCAAAATGGGGGTTAAGTGAATTTCCTTGTTAATATACGGATTTTACTCGTTTTTGACCCTTTTTCTTTCAATAAAAATGTCATAAAGTGACCTAGCCTTATCGAATCGAAGCATGTAATAGTTTCTAGGAAATCTAACAAGCATATCTACGACATCCATGGTTTATTTTAGAATTTTTTAAAAAGGCCAAAATGGGGGTTAAGTGAATTTCCTTGTTAATATACGGATTTTACTCGTTTTTGACCTTTGTTCTTTCACTAAAAAGGGCTTAAAGTGGTCTAGGCTTGTCCAATCGAAGCATTTAATAGTTCCTATGAAATCTAACAAGCATTTATTCGACTTCCAAGGTGGATTTTATCATTTTCAAACACGGACAAAATGAGGGTTAAGTGAATTTCCTTGTTAATTTACGGATTTTACTCGTTTTTGACCCTTTTTCTTTCACTAAAAAGGTCATAAAGTGGCCTAGCCTTATCGAATCGAAGCATGTAATAGTTCCTAGGAAATCTAACAAGCATATCTACGACATCCATGGTTTATTTTAGAATTTTTTAAAAAGGCCAAAATGGGGGTTAAGTGAATTTCCTTGTTAATATACGGATTTTACTCGTTTTTGACCCTTTTTCTTTCAATAAAAATGTCATAAAGTGACCTAGCCTTATCGAATCGAAGCATGTAATAGTTTCTAGGAAATCTAACAAGCATATCTACGACATCCATGGTTTATTTTAGAATTTTTTAAAAAGGCCAAAATGGGGGTTAAGCGAATTTCCTTGTTAATATACGGATTTTACTCGTTTTTGACCTTTGTTCTTTCACTAAAAAGGGCTTAAAGTGGTCTAGGCTTGTCCAATCGAAGCATTTAATAGTTCCTATGAAATCTAACAAGCATTTATTCGACTTCCAAGGTGGATTTTATCATTTTCAAACACGGACAAAATGAGGGTTAAGTGAATTTCCTTGTTAATTTACGGATTTTACTCGTTTTTGACCCTTTTTCTTTCACTAAAAAGGTCATAAAGTGGCCTAGCCTTATCGAATCGAAGCATGTAATAGTTCCTAGGAAATCTAACAAGCATATCTACGACATCCATGGTTTATTTTAGAATTTTTTAAAAAGGCCAAAATGGGGGTTAAGTGAATTTCCTTGTTAATATACGGATTTTACTCGTTTTTGACATTTGTTCTTTCACTAAAAAGGGCTAAAAGTGGTCGAGGCTTGTCGAATCGAAGCATGTAATAGTTCCTATGAAATCTAACAAGCATATATTCGACTTCCAAGGTTGATTTTATCTTTTTCAAACACGGACAAAATGAGGGTTAAGTGAATTTCCTTGTTAATTTACGGATTTTACTCGTTTTTGACCCTTTTTCTTTCACTAAAAAGGTCATAAAGTGGCCTAGCCTTATCGAATCGAAGCATGTAATAGTTCCTAGGAAATCTAACAAGCATATCTATGACATCCATGGTTTATTTTAGAATTTTTTAAAAAGGCCAAAATGGGGGTTAAGTGAACTTCCTTGTTAATATACGGATTTTACTCGTTTTTTACCCTTTTTCTTTCACTAAAAAGGTCATAAAGTGGCCTAGCCTTATCGAATCGAAGCATGTAATAGTTCCTAGGAAATCTAACAAGCATATCTACGACATCCATGGTTTATTTTAGAATTTTTTAAAAAGGCCAAAATGGGGGTTAAGTGAATTTCCTTGTCAATATACGGATTTTACTCGTTTTTGACATTTGTTCTTTCACTAAAAAGGGCTTAAAGTGGTCGAGGCTTGTCGAATCGAAGCATGTAATAGTTCCTATGAAATCTAACAAGCATATATTCGACTTCCAAGGTTGATTTTATCATTTTCAAACACGGACAAAATGAGGATTAAGTGAATTTCCTTGTTAATTTACAGATTTTACTCGTTTTTGACCCTTTTTAATTCACTAAAAAGGTCATAAAGTGGCCTAGCCTTATCGAATCGAAGCATGTAATAGTTCCTATGAAATCTAACAAGCATATATTCGACTTCCAAGGTTGATTTTATCATTTTCAAACACGGACAAAATGAGGGTTAAGTGAATTTCCTTGTTAATTTACGGATTTTACTCGTTTTTGACCCTTTTTAATTCACTAAAAAGGTCATAAAGTGGCCTAGCCTTATCGAATCGAAGCATGTAATAGTTCCTATGAAATCTAACAAGCATATATTCGAATTCCAATGTTGATTTTATCATTTTCAAAAATGGACAAAATGAGGGTTAAGTGAATTTCCTTGTTAATTTACGGATTTTACTCGTTTTTGACCCTTTTTCTTTCACTAAAAAGGTCATAAAGTGGCCTAGCCTTATCGAATCGAAGCATGTAATAGTTCCTAGGAAATCTAACAAGCATATCTACGACATCCATGGTTTATTTTAGAATTTTTTTAAAAAGGCCAAAATGGGGGTTAAGTGAATTTCCTTGTTAATATACGGATTTTACTCGTTTTTGACCCTTTTTCTTTCAATAAAAATGTCATAAAGTGACCTAGCCTTATCGAATCGAAGCATGTAATAGTTTCTAGGAAATCTAACAAGCATATCTACGACATCCATGGTTTATTTTAGAATTTTTTAAAAAGGCCAAAATGGGGGTTAAGTGAATTTCCTTGTTAATATACGGATTTTACTCGTTTTTGACCTTTGTTCTTTCACTAAAAAGGGCTTAAAGTGGTCTAGGCTTGTCCAATCGAAGCATTTAATAGTTCCTATGAAATCTAACAAGCATTTATTCGACTTCCAAGGTGGATTTTATCATTTTCAAACACGGACAAAATGAGGGTTAAGTGAATTTCCTTGTTAATTTACGGATTTTACTCGTTTTTGACCCTTTTTCTTTCACTAAAAAGGTCATAAAGTGGCCTAGCCTTATCGAATCGAAGCATGTAATAGTTCCTAGGAAATCTAACAAGCATATCTATGACATCCATGGTTTATTTTAGAATTTTTTAAAAAGGCCAAAATGGGGGTTAAGTGAATTTCCTTGTTAATATACGGATTTTACTCGTTTTTGACCCTTTTTCTTTCACTAAAAAGGTCATAAAGTGGCCTAGCCTTATCGAATCGAAGCATGTAATAGTTCCTAGGAAATCTAACAAGCATATCTATGACATCCATGGTTTATTTTAGAATTTTTTAAAAAGGCCAAAATGGGGGTTAAGTGAATTTCCTTGTTAATATACAGATTTTACTCGTTTTTGACATTTGTTCTTTCACTAAAAAGGGCTTAAAGTGGTCGAGGCTTGTCGAATCGAAGCATGTAATAGTTCCTATGAAATCTAACAAGCATATATTCGACTTCCAAGATTGATTTTATCATTTTCAAACACGGCCAAAATGAGGGTTAAGTGAATTTCCTTGTTAATTTACGGATTTTACTCGTTTTTGACCCTTTTTCTTTCACTAAAAAGGTCATAAAGTGGCCTAGCCTTATCGAATCGAAGCATGTAATTGTTCCTAGGAAATCTAACAAGCATATCTATGACATCCATGGTTTATTTTAGAATTTTTTAAAAAGGCCAAAATGGGGGTTAAGTGAACTTCCTTGTTAATATACGGATTTTACTCGTTTTTTACCCTTTTTCTTTCACTAAAAAGGTCATAAAGTGGCCTAGCCTTATCGAATCGAAGCATGTAATAGTTCCTATGAAATCTAACAAGCATATATTCGACTTCCAAGGTTGATTTTATCATTTTCAAACACGGACAAAATGAGGATTAAGTGAATTTCCTTGTTAATTTACAGATTTTACTCGTTTTTGACCCTTTTTAATTCACTAAAAAGGTCATAAAGTGGCCTAGCCTTATCGAATCGAAGCATGTAATAGTTCCTATGAAATCTAACAAGCATATATTTGACTTCCAAGGTTGATTTTATCATTTTCAAACACGGACAAAATGAGGGTTAAGTGAATTTCCTTGTTAATTTACGGATTTTACTCGTTTTTGACCCTTTTTAATTCACTAAAAAGGTCATAAAGTGGCCTAGCCTTATCGAATCAAAGCATGTAATAGTTCCTATGAAATCTAACAAGCATATATTCGAATTCCAATGTTGATTTTATCATTTTCAAAAATGGACAAAATGAGGGTTAAGTGAATTTCCTTGTTAATTTACGGATTTTACTCGTTTTTGACCCTTTTTCTTTCACTAAAAAGGTCATAAAGTGGCCTAGCCTTATCGAATCGAAGCATGTAATAGTTTCTAGGAAATCTAAGAAGCATATCTACGACATCCATGGTTTATTTTAGAATTTTTTAAAAAGGCCAAAATGGGGGTTAAGTGAATTTCCTTGTTAATATACGGATTTTACTCGTTTTTGACCTTTGTTCTTTCACTAAAAAGGGCTTAAAGTGGTCTAGGCTTGTCCAATCGAAGCATTTAATAGTTCCTATGAAATCTAACAAGCATTTATTCGACTTCCAAGGTGGATTTTATCATTTTCAAACACGGACAAAATGAGGGTTAAGTGAATTTCCTTGTTAATTTACGGATTTTACTCGTTTTTGACCCTTTTTCTTTCACTAAAAAGGTCATAAAGTGGCCTAGCCTTATCGAATCGAAGCATGTAATAGTTCCTAGGAAATCTAACAAGCATATCTATGACATCCATGGTTTATTTTAGAATTTTTTAAAAAGGCCAAAATGGGGGTTAACTGAATTTCCTTGTTAATATACGGATTTTACTCGTTTTTGACCCTTTTTCTTTCACTAAAAAGGTCATAAAGTGGCCTAGCCTTATCGAATCGAAGCATGTAATAGTTCCTAGGAAATCTAACAAGCATATCTATGACATCCATGGTTTATTTTAGAATTTTTTAAAAAGGCCAAAATGGGGGTTAAGTGAATTTCCTTGTTAATATACAGATTTTACTCGTTTTTGACATTTGTTCTTTCACTAAAAAGGGCTTAAAGTGGTCGAGGCTTGTCGAATCGAAGCATGTAATAGTTCCTATGAAATCTCACAAGCATATATTCGACTTCCAAGATTGATTTTATCATTTTCAAACACGGCCAAAATGAGGGTTAAGTGAATTTCCTTGTTAATTTATGGATTTTACTCGTTTTTGACCCTTTTTCTTTCACTAAAAAGGTCATAAAGTGGCCTAGCCTTATCGAATCGAAGCATGTAATTGTTCCTAGGAAATCTAACAAGCATATCTATGACATCCATGGTTTATTTTAGAATTTTTTAAAAAGGCCAAAATGGGGGTTAAGTGAACTTCCTTGTTAATATACGGATTTTACTCGTTTTTTACCCTTTTTCTTTCACTAAAAAGGTCATAAAGTGGCCTAGCCTTATCGAATCGAAGCATGTAATAGTTCCTAGGAAATCTAACAAGCATATCTACGACATCCATGGTTTATTTTAGAATTTTTTAAAAAGGCCAAAATGGGGGTTAAGTGAATTTCCTTGTTAATATACGGATTTTACTCATTTTTTACCCTTTTTCTTTCACTAAAAAGGTCATAAAGTGGCCTAGCCTTATCGAATCGAAACATGTAATAGTTCCTATGAAATCTAACAAGCATATATTCGAATTCCAAGGTTGATTTTATCATTTTAGAAAATGGATAAAATGAGGGTTAAGTGAATTTCCTTGTTAATTTACGGATTTTACTCGTTTTTGACCCTTTTTCTTTCACTAAAAAGGTCATAAAGTGGCCTAGCCTTATCGAATCGAAGCATGTAATAGTTCCTATGAAATCTAACAAGCATATATTCGAATTCCAATGTTGATTTTATCATTTTCAAAAATGGACAAAATGAGGGTTAAGTGAATTTCCTTGTTAATTTACGGATTTTACTCGTTTTTGACCCTTTTTCTTTCACTAAAAAGGTCATAAAGTGGCCTAGCCTTATCGAATCGAAGCATGTAATAGTTCCTAGGAAATCTAACAAGCATATCTACGACATCCATGGTTTATTTTAGAATTTTTTTAAAAAGGCCAAAATGGGGGTTAAGTGAATTTCCTTGTTAATATACGGATTTTACTCGTTTTTGACCCTTTTTCTTTCAATAAAAATGTCATAAAGTGACCTAGCCTTATCAAATCGAAGCATGTAATAGTTTCTAGGAAATCTAACAAGCATATCTACGACATCCATGGTTTATTTTAGAATTTTTTAAAAAGGCCAAAATGGGGGTTAAGTGAATTTCCTTGTTAATATACGGATTTTACTCGTTTTTGACCTTTGTTCTTTCACTAAAAAGGGCTTAAAGTGGTCTAGGCTTGTCCAATCGAAGCATGTAATAGTTCCTATGAAATCTAACAAGCATATATTCGACTTCCAAGGTTGATTTTATCATTTTCAAACACGGACAAAATG
The DNA here is from genome assembly GCF_051527215.1 of Medicago sativa. Classification (NCBI taxonomy): domain Eukaryota; kingdom Viridiplantae; phylum Streptophyta; class Magnoliopsida; order Fabales; family Fabaceae; genus Medicago; species Medicago sativa. Next base: position 25,076,517 of record NC_140749.1, on the reverse strand, counting down.
AGGATTAAGTGAATTTCCTTGTTAATTTACAGATTTTACTCGTTTTTGACCCTTTTTAATTCACTAAAAAGGTCATAAAGTGGCCTAGCCTTATCGAATCGAAGCATGTAATAGTTCCTATGAAATCTAACAAGCATATATTCGACTTCCAAGGTTGATTTTATCATTTTCAAACACGGACAAAATGAGGGTTAAGTGAATTTCCTTGTTAATTTACGGATTTTACTCGTTTTTGACCCTTTTTAATTCACTAAAAAGGTCATAAAGTGGCCTAGCCTTATCGAATCAAAGCATGTAATAGTTCCTATGAAATCTAACAAGCATATATTCAAATTCCAATGTTGATTTTATCATTTTCAAAAATGGACAAAATGAGGGTTAAGTGAATTTCCTTGTTAATTTACGGATTTTACTCGTTTTTGACCCTTTTTCTTTCACTAAAAAGGTCATAAAGTGGCCTAGCCTTATCGAATCGAAGCATGTAATAGTTCCTAGGAAATCTAACAAGCATATCTACGACATCCATGGTTTATTTTAGAATTTTTTTAAAAAGGCCAAAATGGGGGTTAAGTGAATTTCCTTGTTAATATACGGATTTTACTCGTTTTTGACCCTTTTTCTTTCAATAAAAATGTCATAAAGTGACCTAGCCTTATCGAATCGAAGCATGTAATAGTTTCTAGGAAATCTAAGACGCATATCTACGACATCCATGGTTTATTTTAGAATTTTTTAAAAAGGCCAAAATGGGGGTTAAGTGAATTTCCTTGTTAATATACGGATTTTACTCGTTTTTGACCTTTGTTCTTTCACTAAAAAGGGCTTAAAGTGGTCTAGGCTTGTCCAATCGAAGCATTTAATAGTTCCTATGAAATCTAACAAGCATTTATTCGACTTCCAAGGTGGATTTTATCATTTTCAAACATGGACAAAATGAGGGTTAAGTGAATTTCCTTGTTAATTTACGGATTTTACTCGTTTTTGACCCTTTTTAATTCAATAAAAAGGTCATAAAGTGGCCTAGCCTTATCGAATCGAAGCATGTAATAGTTCCTATGAAATCTAACAAGCATATATTCGAATTCCAATGTTGATTTTATCATTTTCAAAAATGGACAAAATGAGGGTTAAGTGAATTTCCTTGTTAATTTACGGATTTTACTCGTTTTTGACCCTTTTTCTTTCACTAAAAAGGTCATAAAGTGGCCTAGCCTTATCGAATCGAAGCATGTAATAGTTCCTAGGAAATCTAACAAGCATATCTACGACATCCATGGTTTATTTTAGAATTTTTTTAAAAAGGCCAAAATGGGGGTTAAGTGAATTTCCTTGTTAATATACGGATTTTACTCGTTTTTGACCCTTTTTCTTTCAATAAAAATGTCATAAAGTGACCTAGCCTTATCGAATCGAAGCATGTAATAGTTTCTAGGAAATCTAACAAGCATATCTACGACATCCATGGTTTATTTTAGAATTTTTTAAAAAGGCCAAAATGGGGGTTAAGTGAATTTCCTTGTTAATATACGGATTTTACTCGTTTTTGACCTTTGTTCTTTCACTAAAAAGGGCTTAAAGTGGTCTAGGCTTGTCCAATCGAAGCATTTAATAGTTCCTATGAAATCTAACAAGCATTTATTCGACTTCCAAGGTGGATTTTATCATTTTCAAACACGGACAAAATGAGGGTTAAGTGAATTTCCTTGTTAATTTACGGATTTTACTCGTTTTTGACCCTTTTTCTTTCACTAAAAAGGTCATAAAGTGGCCTAGCCTTATCGAATCGAAGCATGTAATAGTTCCTAGGAAATCTAACAAGCATATCTATGACATCCATGGTTTATTTTAGAATTTTTTAAAAAGGCCAAAATGGGGGTTAAGTGAATTTCCTTGTTAATATACGGATTTTACTCGTTTTTGACCCTTTTTCTTTCACTAAAAAGGTCATAAAGTGGCCTAGCCTTATCGAATCGAAGCATGTAATAGTTCCTAGGAAATCTAACAAGCATATCTATGACATCCATGGTTTATTTTAGAATTTTTTAAAAAGGCCAAAATGGGGGTTAAGTGAATTTCCTTGTTAATATACGGATTTTACTCGTTTTTGACATTTGTTCTTTCACTAAAAAGGGCTTAAAGTGGTCGAGGCTTGTCGAATCGAAGCATGTAATAGTTCCTATGAAATCTAACAAGCATATATTCGACTTCCAAGATTGATTTTATCATTTTCAAACACGGCCAAAATGAGGGTTAAGTGAATTTCCTTGTTAATTTACGGATTTTACTCGTTTTTGACCCTTTTTCTTTCACTAAAAAGGTCATAAAGTGGCCTAGCCTTATCGAATCGAAGCATGTAATTGTTCCTAGGAAATCTAACAAGCATATCTATGACATCCATGGTTTATTTTAGAATTTTTTAAAAAGGCCAAAATGGGGGTTAAGTGAACTTCCTTGTTAATATACGGATTTTACTCGTTTTTTACCCTTTTTCTTTCACTAAAAAGGTCATAAAGTGGCCTAGCCTTATCGAATCGAAGCATGTAATAGTTTCTAGGAAATCTAACAAGCATATCTACGACATCCATGGTTTATTTTAGAATTTTTTAAAAAGGCCAAAATGGGGGTTAAGTGAACTTCCTTGTTAATATACGGATTTTACTCGTTTTTTACCCTTTTTCTTTCACTAAAAAGGTCATAAAGTGGCCTAGCCTTATCGAATCGAAGCATGTAATAGTTCCTAGGAAATCTAACAAGCATATCTACGACATCCATGGTTTATTTTAGAATTTTTTAAAAAGGCCAAAATGGGGGTTAAGTGAATTTCCTTGTTAATATACGGATTTTACTCGTTTTTGACCCTTTTTCTTTCACTAAAAAGGTCATAAAGTGGCCTAGCCTTATCGAATCGAAGCATGTAATAGTTCCTAGGAAATCTAACAAGCATATCTATGACATCCATGGTTTATTTTAGAATTTTTTAAAAAGGCCAAAATGGGGGTTAAGTGAATTTCCTTGTTAATATACAGATTTTACTCGTTTTTGACATTTGTTCTTTCACTAAAAAGGGCTTAAAGTGGTCGAGGCTTGTCGAATCGAAGCATGTAATAGTTCCTATGAAATCTCACAAGCATATATTCGACTTCCAAGATTGATTTTATCATTTTCAAACACGGCCAAAATGAGGGTTAAGTGAATTTCCTTGTTAATTTATGGATTTTACTCGTTTTTGACCCTTTTTCTTTCACTAAAAAGGTCATAAAGTGGCCTAGCCTTATCGAATCGAAGCATGTAATTGTTCCTAGGAAATCTAACAAGCATATCTATGACATCCATGGTTTATTTTAGAATTTTTTAAAAAGGCCAAAATGGGGGTTAAGTGAACTTCCTTGTTAATATACGGATTTTACTCGTTTTTTACCCTTTTTCTTTCACTAAAAAGGTCATAAAGTGGCCTAGCCTTATCGAATCGAAGCATGTAATAGTTCCTAGGAAATCTAACAAGCATATCTACGACATCCATGGTTTATTTTAGAATTTTTTAAAAAGGCCAAAATGGGGGTTAAGTGAATTTCCTTGTTAATATACGGATTTTACTCGTTTTTGACATTTGTTCTTTCACTAAAAAGGGCTTAAAGTGGTCGAGGCTTGTCGAATCGAAGCATGTAATAGTTCCTATGAAATCTAACAAGCATATATTCGACTTCCAAGGTTGATTTTATCATTTTCAAACACGGACAAAATGAGGATTAAGTGAATTTCCTTGTTAATTTACAGATTTTACTCGTTTTTGACCCTTTTTAATTCACTAAAAAGGTCATAAAGTGGCCTAGCCTTATCGAATCGAAGCATGTAATAGTTCCTATGAAATCTAACAAGCATATATTCGACTTCCAAGGTTGATTTTATCATTTTCAAACACGGACAAAATGAGGGTTAAGTGAATTTCCTTGTTAATTTACGGATTTTACTCGTTTTTGACCCTTTTTAATTCACTAAAAAGGTCATAAAGTGGCCTAGCCTTATCGAATCAAAGCATGTAATAGTTCCTATGAAATCTAACAAGCATATATTCGAATTCCAATGTTGATTTTATCATTTTCAAAAATGGACAAAATGAGGGTTAAGTGAATTTCCTTGTTAATTTACGGATTTTACTCGTTTTTGACCCTTTTTCTTTCACTAAAAAGGTCATAAAGTGGCCTAGCCTTATCGAATCGAAGCATGTAATAGTTCCTAGGAAATCTAACAAGCATATCTACGACATCCATGGTTTATTTTAGAATTTTTTTAAAAAGGCCAAAATGGGGGTTAAGTGAATTTCCTTGTTAATATACGGATTTTACTCGTTTTTGACCCTTTTTCTTTCACTAAAAAGGTCATAAAGTGGCCTAGCCTTATCGAATCGAAGCATGTAATAGTTCCTAGGAAATCTAACAAGCATATCTACGACATCCATGGTTTATTTTAGAATTTTTTTAAAAAGGCCAAAATGGGGGTTAAGTGAATTTCCTTGTTAATATACGGATTTTACTCGTTTTTGACCCTTTTTCTTTCAATAAAAATGTCATAAAGTGACCTAGCCTTATCGAATCGAAGCATGTAATAGTTTCTAGGAAATCTAAGAAGCATATCTACGACATCCATGGTTTATTTTAGAATTTTTTAAAAAGGCCAAAATGGGGGTTAAGTGAATTTCCTTGCTAATATACGGATTTTACTCGTTTTTGACCTTTGTTCTTTCACTAAAAAGGGCTTAAAGTGGTCTAGGCTTGTCCAATCGAAGCATTTAATAGTTCCTATGAAATCTAACAAGCATTTATTCGACTTCCAAGGTGGATTTTATCATTTTCAAACACGGACAAAATGAGGGTTAAGTGAATTTCCTTGTTAATTTACGGATTTTACTCGTTTTTGACCCTTTTTCTTTCACTAAAAAGGTCATAAAGTGGCCTAGCCTTATCGAATCGAGGCATGTAATAGTTCCTAGGAAATCTAACAAGCATATCTATGACATCCATGGTTTATTTTAGAATTTTTTAAAAAGGCCAAAATGGGGGTTAAGTGAATTTCCTTGTTAATATACGGATTTTACTCGTTTTTGACCCTTTTTCTTTCACTAAAAAGGTCATAAAGTGGCCTAGCCTTATCGAATCGAAGCATGTAATAGTTCCTAGGAAATCTAACAAGCATATCTATGACATCCATGGTTTATTTTAGAATTTTTTAAAAAGGCCAAAATGGGGGTTAAGTGAATTTCCTTGTTAATATACAGATTTTACTCGTTTTTGACATTTGTTCTTTCACTAAAAAGGGCTTAAAGTGGTCGAGGCTTGTCGAATCGAAGCATGTAATAGTTCCTATGAAATCTAACAAGCATATATTCGACTTCCAAGATTGATTTTATCATTTTCTAACACGGCCAAAATGAGGGTTAAGTGAATTTCCTTGTTAATTTACGGATTTTTCTCGTTTTTGACCCTTTTTCTTTCACTAAAAAGGTCATAAAGTGGCCTAGCCTTATCGAATCGAAGCATGTAATTGTTCCTAGGAAATCTAACAAGCATATCTATGACATCCATGGTTTATTTTAGAATTTTTTAAAAAGGCCAAAATGGGGGTTAAGTGAACTTCCTTGTTAATATACGGATTTTACTCGTTTTTTACCCTTTTTCTTTCACTAAAAAGGTCATAAAGTGGCCTAGCCTTATCGAATCGAAGCATGTAATAGTTCCTAGGAAATCTAACAAGCATATCTACGACATCCATGGTTTATTTTAGAATTTTTTAAAAAGGCCAAAATGGGGATTAAGTGAATTTCCTTGTTAATATACGGATTTTACTCGTTTTTGACATTTGTTCTTTCACTAAAAAGGGCTTAAAGTGGTCGAGGCTTGTCGAATCGAAGCATGTAATAGTTCCAATGAAATATAACAAGCATATATTCGACTTCCAAGGTTGATTTTATCAATTTCAAACACGGACAAAATGAGGGTTAAGTGAATTTCCTTATTAATTTACGGATTTTACTCGTTTTTGACCCTTTTTAATTCACTAAAAAGGTCATAAAGTGGCCTAGCCTTATCGAATCGAAGCATGTAATAGTTCATATGAAATCTAACAAGCATATCTACGACATCCATGGTTTATTTTAGAATTTTTTAAAAAGGCCAAAATGGGGGTTAAGTGAATTTCCTTGTTAATATACAGATTTTACTCGTTTTTGACATTTGTTCTTTCACTAAAAAGGGCTTAAAGTGGTCGAGGCTTGTCGAATCGAAGCATGTAATAGTTCCTATGAAATATAACAAGCATATATTCGACTTCCAAGGTTGATTTTATCATTTTCAAACACGGACAAAATGAGGGTTAAGTGAATTTCCTTGTTAATTTACAGATTTTACTCGTTTTTGACCCTTTTTAATTCACCAAAAAGGTCATAAAGTGGCCTAGCCTTATCGAATCGAAGCATGTAATAGTTCCTATGAAATCTAACAAGCATATATTCGAATTCCAAGGTTGATTTTATCATTTTCAAAAATGGACAAAATGAGGGTTAAGTGAATTTCCTTGTTAATTTACGGATTTTACTCGTTTTTGACCCTTTTTCTTTCACTAAAAAGGTCATAAAGTGGCCTAGCCTTATCGAATCGAAGCATGTAATAGTTCCTATGAAATCTAACAAGCATATATTCGACTTCCAAGGTTGATTTTATCATTTTCAAACACGGACAAAATGAGGGTTAAGTGAATTTCCTTGTTAATTTACGGATTTTACTCGTTTTTGACCCTTTTTCTTTCAATAAAAATGTCATAAAGTGACCTAGCCTTATCGAATCGAAGCATGTAATAGTTTCTAGGAAATCTAAGAAGCATATCTACGACATCCATGGTTTATTTTAGAATTTTTTAAAAAGGCCAAAATGGGGGTTAAGTGAATTTCCTTGCTAATATACGGATTTTACTCGTTTTTGACCTTTGTTCTTTCACTAAAAAGGGCTTAAAGTGGTCTAGGCTTGTCCAATCGAAGCATTTAATAGTTCCTATGAAATCTAACAAGCATTTATTCGACTTCCAAGGTGGATTTTATCATTTTCAAACACGGACAAAATGAGGGTTAAGTGAATTTCCTTGTTAATTTACGGATTTTACTCGTTTTTGACCCTTTTTCTTTCACTAAAAAGGTCATAAAGTGGCCTAGCCTTATCGAATCGAGGCATGTAATAGTTCCTAGGAAATCTAACAAGCATATCTATGACATCCATGGTTTATTTTAGAATTTTTTAAAAAGGCCAAAATGGGGGTTAAGTGAATTTCCTTGTTAATATACGGATTTTACTCGTTTTTGACCCTTTTTCTTTCACTAAAAAGGTCATAAAGTGGCCTAGCCTTATCGAATCGAAGCATGTAATAGTTCCTAGGAAATCTAACAAGCATATCTATGACATCCATGGTTTATTTTAGAATTTTTTAAAAAGGCCAAAATGGGGGTTAAGTGAATTTCCTTGTTAATATACAGATTTTACTCGTTTTTGACATTTGTTCTTTCACTAAAAAGGGCTTAAAGTGGTCGAGGCTTGTCGAATCGAAGCATGTAATAGTTCCTATGAAATCTAACAAGCATATATTCGACTTCCAAGATTGATTTTATCATTTTCTAACACGGCCAAAATGAGGGTTAAGTGAATTTCCTTGTTAATTTACGGATTTTTCTCGTTTTTGACCCTTTTTCTTTCACTAAAAAGGTCATAAAGTGGCCTAGCCTTATCGAATCGAAGCATGTAATTGTTCCTAGGAAATCTAACAAGCATATCTATGACATCCATGGTTTATTTTAGAATTTTTTAAAAAGGCCAAAATGGGGGTTAAGTGAACTTCCTTGTTAATATACGGATTTTACTCGTTTTTTACCCTTTTTCTTTCACTAAAAAGGTCATAAAGTGGCCTAGCCTTATCGAATCGAAGCATGTAATAGTTCCTAGGAAATCTAACAAGCATATCTACGACATCCATGGTTTATTTTAGAATTTTTTAAAAAGGCCAAAATGGGGATTAAGTGAATTTCCTTGTTAATATACGGATTTTACTCGTTTTTGACATTTGTTCTTTCACTAAAAAGGGCTTAAAGTGGTCGAGGCTTGTCGAATCGAAGCATGTAATAGTTCCTATGAAATATAACAAGCATATATTCGACTTCCAAGGTTGATTTTATCAATTTCAAACACGGACAAAATGAGGGTTAAGTGAATTTCCTTATTAATTTACGGATTTTACTCGTTTTTGACCCTTTTTAATTCACTAAAAAGGTCATAAAGTGGCCTAGCCTTATCGAATCGAAGCATGTAATAGTTCATATGAAATCTAACAAGCATATCTACGACATCCATGGTTTATTTTAGAATTTTTTAAAAAGGCCAAAATGGGGGTTAAGTGAATTTCCTTGTTAATATACGGATTTTACTCGTTTTTGACATTTGTTCTTTCACTAAAAAGGGCTTAAAGTGGTCGAGGCTTGTCGAATCGAAGCATGTAATAGTTCCTATGAAATATAACAAGCATATATTCGACTTCCAAGGTTGATTTTATCATTTTCAAACACGGACAAAATGAGGGTTAAGTGAATTTCCTTGTTAATTTACAGATTTTACTCGTTTTTGACCCTTTTTAATTCACCAAAAAGGTCATAAAGTGGCCTAGCCTTATCGAATCGAAGCATGTAATAGTTCCTATGAAATCTAACAAGCATATATTCGAATTCCAAGGTTGATTTTATCATTTTCAAAAATGGACAAAATGAGGGTTAAGTGAATTTCCTTGTTAATTTACGGATTTTACTCGTTTTTGACCATTTTTCTTTCACTAAAAAGGTCATAAAGTGGCCTAGCCTTATCGAATCGAAGCATGTAATAGTTCCTATGAAATCTAACAAGCATATATTCGACTTCCAAGGTTGATTTTATCATTTTCAAACACGGACAAAATGAGGGTTAAGTGAATTTCCTTGTTAATTTACGGATTTTACTCGTTTTTGACCCTTTTTCTTTCACTAAAAAGGTCATAAAGTGGCCTAGCCTTATCGAATCGAAGCATGTAATAGTTCCTAGGAAATCTAACAAGCATATCTACGACATCCATGGTTTATTTTAGATTTTTTTTAAAAAGGCCAAAATGGGGGTTAAGTGAATTTCCTTGTTAATATACGGATTTTACTCGTTTTTGACCCTTTTTCTTTCAATAAAAATGTCATAAAGTGGCCTAGCCTTATCGAATCAAAGCATGTAATAGTTTCTAGGAAATCTAACAAGCATATCTACGACATCCATGGTTTATTTTAGAATTTTTTAAAAAGGCAAAAATGGGGGTTAAGTGAATTTCCTTCTTAATATACATATTTTACTCGTTTTTGACCTTTGTTCTTTCACTAAAAAGGGCATAAAGTGGTCGAGGCTTGTCTAATCGAAGCATGTAATAGTTCCTATGAAATCTAACAAGCATATATTCGACTTCCAAGGTTGATTTTATCAATTTCAAACACGGACAAAATGAGGTTTAAGTGAATTTCCTTATTAATTTACGGATTTTACTCGTTTTTGACCCTTTTTCTTTCACTAAAAAGGTCATAAAGTGGCCTAGCCTTATCGAATCGAAGCATGTAATAGTTCCTAGGAAATCTAACAAGCATATCTACGACATCCATGGTTTATTTTAGATTTTTTTTAAAAAGGCCAAAATGGGGGTTAAGTGAATTTCCTTGTTAATATACGGATTTTACTCGTTTTTGACCCTTTTTCTTTCAATAAAAAGGTCATAAAGTGGCCTAGCCTTATCGAATCAAAGCATGTAATAGTTTCTAGGAAATCTAACAAGCATATCTACGACATCCATGGTTTATTTTAGAATTTTTTAAAAAGGCCAACATGGGGGTTAAGTGAATTTCCTTGTTAATATACGGATTTTACTCGTTTTTGACCTTCGTTCTTTCACTAAAAAGGGCTTAAAGTGGTCTAGGCTTGTCCAATCGAAGCATGTAATAGTTCCTATGAAATCTAACAAGCATTTATTCGACTTCCAAGGTTGATTTTATCATTTTCAAACACGGACAAAATGAGGGTTAAGTGAATTTCCTTGTTAATTTACGGATTTTACTCGTTTTTGACCCTTTTTCTTTCACTAAAAAGGTCATAAAGTGGTCTAGCCTTATCGAATCGAAGCATGTAATAGTTCCTAGGAAATCTAACAAGCATATCTATGACATCCATGGTTTATTTTAGAATTTTTTAAAAAGGCCAAAATGGGGGTTAAGTGAATTTCCTTGTTAATATACGGATTTTACTCGTTTTTGACCCTTTTTCTTTCACTAAAAAGGTCATAAAGTGGCCTAGCCTTATCGAATCGAAGCATGTAATAGTTCCTACGAAATCTAACAAGCATATCTACGACATCCATGGTTTATTTTAGAATTTTTTAAAAAGGCAAAAATGGGGGTTAAGTGAATTTCCTTCTTAATATACAGATTTTACTCGTTTTTGACCTTTGTTCTTTCACTAAAAAGGGCATAAAGTGGTCGAGGCTTGTCTAATCGAAGCATGTAATAGTTCCTATGAAATCTAACAAGCATATATTCGACTTCCAAGGTTGATTTTATCAATTTCAAACACGGACAAAATGAGGTTTAAGTGAATTTCCTTATTAATTTACGGATTTTACTCGTTTTTGACCCTTTTTAATTCACTAAAAAGGTCATAAAGTGGCCTAGCCTTATCGAATCGAAGCATGTAATAGTTCATATGAAATTTAACAAGCATATCTACGACATCCATGGTTTATTTTAGAATTTTTTAAAAAGGCCAAAATGGGGGTTAAGTGAATTTCCTTGTTAATATACGGATTTTACTCGTTTTTGACATTTGTTCTTTCACTAAAAAGGGCTTAAAGTGGTCGAGGCTTGTCGAATCGAAGCATGTAATAGTTCCTATGAAATATAACAAGCATATATTCGACTTCCAAGGTTGATTTTATCATTTTCAAACACGGACAAAATGAGGGTTAAGTGAATTTCCTTGTTAATTTACAGATTTTACTCGTTTTTGACCCTTTTTAATTCACTAAAAAGGTCATAAAGTGGCCTAGCCTTATCGAATCGAAGCATGTAATAGTTCCTATGAAATCTAACAAGCATATATTCGACTTCCAGGGTTGATTTTATCATTTTCAAACACGGACAAAATGAGGGTTAAGTGAATTTCCTTGTTAATTTACGGATTTTACTCGTTTTTGACCCTTTTTAATTCACTAAAAAGGTCATAAAGTGGCCTAGCCTTATCGAATCGAAGCATGTAATAGTTCCTATGAAATCTAACAAGCATATATTCGAATTCCAAGGTTGATTTTATCATTTTCAAAAATGGACAAAATGAGGGTTAAGTGAATTTCCTTGTTAATTTACGGATTTTACTCGTTTTTGACCCTTTTTAATTCACTAAAAAGGTCATAAAGTGGCCTAGCCTTATCGAATCAAAGCATGTAATAGTTCATATGAAATCTAACAAGCATATCTACGACATCCATGTTTTATTTTAGAATTTCAAAAAACGGCCAAAATGGGGGTTAAGTGAACATCCTTGTTAATTTACATATTTTACTCGTTTTTGACCCTTTTTCTTTCACTAAAAAGGTCATAAAGTTGCCTAGCCCTATCGAATCGAAGCATGTAATAGTTCCTAGGAAATCTAACAAACATATCTACGACATCCATGGTTTATTTTAGAATTTTTTAAAAAGGCCAAAATGGGGGTTAAATGAATTTCCTTATTAATTTACGGATTTTACTCGTTTTTGACCCTTTTTAATTCACTAAAAAGGTCATAAAGTGGCCTAGCCTTATCGAATCGAAGCATGTAATAGTTCATATGAAATCTAACAAGCATATCTACGACATCCATGGTTTATTTTAGAATTTTTTAAAAAGGCTAAAATGGGGGTTAAGTGAATTTCCTTGTTAATATACGGATTTTACTCGTTTTTGACATTTGTTCTTTCACTAAAAAGGGCTTAAAGTGGTCGAGGCTTGTCGAATCGAAGCATGTAATAGTTCCTATGAAATATAACAAGCATATATTCGATTTCCAAGGTTGATTTTATCATTTTCAAACACGGACAAAATGAGGGTTAAGTGAATTTCCTTGTTAATTTACAGATTTTACTCGTTTTTGACCCTTTTTAATTCACTAAAAAGGTCATAAAGTGGCCTAGCCTTATCGAATCGAAGCATGTAATAGTTCCTATGAAATCTAACAAGCATATATTCGAATTCCAAGGTTGATTTTATCATTTTCAAAAATGGACAAAATGAGGGTTAAGTGAATTTCCTTGTTAATTTACGGATTTTACTCGTTTTTGACCCTTTTTAATTCACTAAAAAGGTCATAAAGTGGCCTAGCCTTATCGAATCAAAGCATGTAATAGTTCATATGAAATCTAACAAGCATATCTACGACATCCATGTTTTATTTTAGAATTTCAAAAAACGGCCAAAATGGGGGTTAAGTGAACTTCCTTGTTAATTTACATATTTTACTCGTTTTTGACCCTTTTTCTTTCACTAAAAAGGTCATAAAGTTGCCTAGCCCTATCGAATCGAAGCATGTAATAGTTCCTAGGAAATCTAACAAACATATCTACGACATCCATGGTTTATTTTAGAATTTTTTAAAAAGGCCAAAATGGGGGTTAAATGAATTTCCTTGTTAATTTACGGATTTTACTCGTTTTTGACCCTTTTTAATTCACTAAAAAGGTCATAAAGTGGCCTAGCCTTATCGAATCGAAGCGTGTAATAGTTCCTATGAAATCTAACAAGCATATATTCGACTTCCAAGGTTGATTTTATCATTTTCAAACACGGACAAAATGAGGGTTAAGTGAATTTCCTTGTTAATTTACGGATTTTACTCATTCTTGACCCTTTTTAATTCACTAAAAAGGTCATAAAGTGGCCTAGCCTTATCGAATCGAAGCATGTAATAGTTCCTATGAAATCTAACAAGCATATATTCGAATTCCAAGGTTGATTTTATCATTTTCAAAAATGGACAAAATGAGGGTTAAGTGAATTTCCTTGTTAATTTACGGATTTTACTCGTTTTTGACCCTTTTTCTTTCACTAAAAAGGTCATAAAGTGGCCTAGCCTTATCGAATCGAAGCATGTAATAGTTCCTAGGAAATCTAACAAGCATATCTACGACATCCATGGTTTATTTTAGAATTTTTTAAAAAGGCCAAAATGGGGGTTAAGTGAATTTCCTTGTTAATATAAGGATTTTACTCGTTTTTGACATTTGTTCTTTCACTAAAAAGGGCTAAAAGTGGTCGAGGCTTGTCGAATCGAAGCATGTAATAGTTCCTATGAAATCTAACAAGCATATATTCGACTTCCAAGGTTGATTTTATCTTTTTCAAACACGGACAAAATGAGGGTTAAGTGAATTTCCTTGTTAATTTACGGATTTTACTCGTTTTTGACCCTTTTTCTTTCACTAAAAAGGTCATAAAGTGGCCTAGCCTTATCGAATCGAAGCATGTAATAGTTCCTACGAAATCTAACAAGCATATCTAAGACATCCATGGTTTATTTTAGAATTTTTTAAAAAGGCCAAAATGGGGGTTAAGTGAATTTCCTTGTTAATATACGGATTTTACTCGTTTTTGACATTTGTTCTTTCACTAAAAAGGGCTTAAAGTGGTCGAGGCTTGTCGAATCGAAGCATGTAATAGTTCCTATGAAATATAACAAGCATATATTCGACTTCCAAGGTTGATTTTATCATTTTCAAACACGGACAAAATGAGGGTTAAGTGAATTTCCTTGTTAATTTACAGATTTTACTCGTTTTTGACCCTTTTTAATTCACTAAAAAGGTCATAAAGTGGCCTAGCCTTATCGAATCGAAGCATGTAATAGTTCCTATGAAATCTAACAAGCATATATTCGACTTCCAAGGTTGATTTTATCATTTTCAAACACGGACAAAATGAGGGTTAAGTGAATTTCCTTGTTAATTTACGGATTTTACTCGTTTTTGACCCTTTTTAATTCACTAAAAAGGTCATAAAGTGGCCTAGCCTTATCGAATCGAAGCATGTAATAGTTCCTATGAAATCTAACAAGCATATATTCGAATTCCAAGGTTGATTTTATCATTTTCAAAAATGGACAAAATGAGGGTTAAGTGAATTTCCTTGTTAATTTACGGATTTTACTCGTTTTTGACCCTTTTTAATTCACTAAAAAGGTCATAAAGTGGCCTAGCCTTATCGAATCAAAGCATGTAATAGTTCATATGAAATCTAACAAGCATATCTACGACATCCATGTTTTATTTTAGAATTTCAAAAAACGGCCAAAATGGGGGTTAAGTGAACTTCCTTGTTAATTTACATATTTTACTCGTTTTTGACCCTTTTTCTTTCACTAAAAAGGTCATAAAGTTGCCTAGCCCTATCGAATCGAAGCATGTAATAGTTCCTAGGAAATCTAACAAACATACCTACGACATCCATGGTTTATTTTAGAATTTTTTAAAAAGGCCAAAATGGGGGTTAAATGAATTTCCTTGTTAATTTACGGATTTTACTCGTTTTTGACCCTTTTTAATTCACTAAAAAGGTCATAAAGTGGCCTAGCCTTATCGAATCGAAGCGTGTAATAGTTCCTATGAAATCTAACAAGCATATATTCGACTTCCAAGGTTGATTTTATCATTTTCAAACACGGACAAAATGAGGGTTAAGTGAATTTCCTTGTTAATTTACGGATTTTACTCATTCTTGACCCTTTTTAATTCACTAAAAAGGTCATAAAGTGGCCTAGCCTTATCGAATCAAAGCATGTAATAGTTCATATGAAATCTAACAAGCATATCTACGACATCCATGTTTTATTTTAGAATTTCAAAAAACGGCCAAAATGGGGGTTAAGTGAACTTCCTTGTTAATTTACATATTTTACTCGTTTTTGACCCTTTTTCTTTCACTAAAAAGGTCATAAAGTTGCCTAGCCCTATCGAATCGAAGCATGTAATAGTTCCTAGGAAATCTAACAAACATATCTACGACATCCATGGTTTATTTTAGAATTTTTTAAAAAGGCCAAAATGGGGGTTAAATGAATTTCCTTGTTAATTTACGGATTTTACTCGTTTTTGACCCTTTTTAATTCACTAAAAAGGTCATAAAGTGGCCTAGCCTTATCGAATCGAAGCGTGTAATAGTTCCTATGAAATCTAACAAGCATATATTCGACTTCCAAGGTTGATTTTATCATTTTCAAACACGGACAAAATGAGGGTTAAGTGAATTTCCTTGTTAATTTACGGATTTTACTCATTCTTGACCCTTTTTAATTCACTAAAAAGGTCATAAAGTGGCCTAGCCTTATCGAATCGAAGCATGTAATAGTTCCTATGAAATCTAACAAGCATATATTCGAATTCCAAGGTTGATTTTATCATTTTCAAAAATGGACAAAATGAGGGTTAAGTGAATTTCCTTGTTAATTTACGGATTTTACTCGTTTTTGACCCTTTTTCTTTCACTAAAAAGGTCATAAAGTGGCCTAGCCTTATCGAATCGAAGCATGTAATAGTTCCTAGGAAATCTAACAAGCATATCTACGACATCCATGGTTTATTTTAGAATTTTTTAAAAAGGCCAAAATGGGGGTTAAGTGAATTTCCTTGTTAATATACGGATTTTACTCGTTTTTGACATTTGTTCTTTCACTAAAAAGGGCTAAAAGTGGTCGAGGCTTGTCGAATCGAAGCATGTAATAGTTCCTATGAAATCTAACAAGCATATATTCGACTTCCAAGGTTGATTTTATCTTTTTCAAACACGGACAAAATGAGGGTTAAGTGAATTTCCTTGTTAATTTACGGATTTTACTCGTTTTTGACCCTTTTTCTTTCACTAAAAAGGTCATAAAGTGGCCTAGCCTTATCGAATCGAAGCATGTAATAGTTCCTAGGAAATCTAACAAGCATATCTAAGACATCCATGGTTTATTTTAGAATTTTTTAAAAAGGCCAAAATGGGGGTTAAGTGAATTTCCTTGTTAATATACGGATTTTACTCGTTTTTGACATTTGTTCTTTCACTAAAAAGGGCTTAAAGTGGTCGAGGCTTGTCGAATCGAAGCATGTAATAGTTCCTATGAAATATAACAAGCATATATTCGACTTCCAAGGTTGATTTTATCATTTTCAAACACGGACAAAATGAGGGTTAAGTGAATTTCCTTGTTAATTTACAGATTTTACTCGTTTTTGACCCTTTTTAATTCACTAAAAAGGTCATAAAGTGGCCTAGCCTTATCGAATCGAAGCATGTAATAGTTCCTATGAAATCTAACAAGCATATATTCGACTTCCAAGGTTGATTTTATCATTTTCAAACACGGACAAAATGAGGGTTAAGTGAATTTCCTTGTTAATTTACGGATTTTACTCGTTTTTGACCCTTTTTAATTCACTAAAAAGGTCATAAAGTGGCCTAGCCTTATCGAATCGAAGCATGTAATAGTTCCTATGAAATCTAACAAGCATATATTCGAATTCCAAGGTTGATTTTAACATTTTCAAAAATGGACAAAATGAGGGTTAAGTGAATTTCCTTGTTAATTTACGGATTTTACTCGTTTTTGACCCTTTTTAATTCACTAAAAAGGTCATAAAGTGGCCTAGCCTTATCGAATCAAAGCATGTAATAGTTCATATGAAATCTAACAAGCATATCTACGACATCCATGTTTTATTTTAGAATTTCAAAAAACGGCCAAAATGGGGGTTAAGTGAACTTCCTTGTTAATTTACATATTTTACTCGTTTTTGACCCTTTTTCTTTCACTAAAAAGGTCATAAAGTTGCCTAGCCCTATCGAATCGAAGCATGTAATAGTTCCTAGGAAATCTAACAAACATACCTACGACATCCATGGTTTATTTTAGAATTTTTTAAAAAGGCCAAAATGGGGGTTAAATGAATTTCCTTGTTAATTTACGGATTTTACTCGTTTTTGACCCTTTTTAATTCACTAAAAAGGTCATAAAGTGGCCTAGCCTTATCGAATCGAAGCGTGTAATAGTTCCTATGAAATCTAACAAGCATATATTCGACTTCCAAGGTTGATTTTATCATTTTCAAACACGGACAAAATGAGGGTTAAGTGAATTTCCTTGTTAATTTACGGATTTTACTCATTCTTGACCCTTTTTAATTCACTAAAAAGGTCATAAAGTGGCCTAGCCTTATCGAATCGAAGCATGTAATAGTTCCTATGAAATCTAACAAGCATATATTCGAATTCCAAGGTTGATTTTATCATTTTCAAAAATGGACAAAATGAGGGTTAAGTGAATTTCCTTGTTAATTTACGGATTTTACTCGTTTTTGACCCTTTTTAATTCACTAAAAAGGTCATAAAGTGGCCTAGCCTTATCGAATCAAAGCATGTAATAGTTCATATGAAATCTAACAAGCATATCTACGACATCCATGTTTTATTTTAGAATTTCAAAAAACGGCCAAAATGGGGGTTAAGTGAACTTCCTTGTTAATTTACATATTTTACTCGTTTTTGACCCTTTTTCTTTCACTAAAAAGGTCATAAAGTTGCCTAGCCCTATCGAATCGAAGCATGTAATAGTTCCTAGGAAATCTAACAAACATATCTACGACATCCATGGTTTATTTTAGAATTTTTTAAAAAGGCCAAAATGGGGGTTAAATGAATTTCCTTGTTAATTTACGGATTTTACTCGTTTTTGACATTTGTTCTTTCACTAAAAAGGGCTAAAAGTGGTCGAGGCTTGTCGAATCGAAGCATGTAATAGTTCCTATGAAATCTAACAAGCATATATTCGACTTCCAAGGTTGATTTTATCTTTTTCAAACACGGACAAAATGAGGGTTAAGTGAATTTCCTTGTTAATTTACGGATTTTACTCGTTTTTGACCCTTTTTCTTTCACTAAAAAGGTCATAAAGTGGCCTAGCCTTATCGAATCGAAGCATGTAATAGTTCCTAGGAAATCTAACAAGCATATCTAAGACATCCATGGTTTATTTTAGAATTTTTTAAAAAGGCCAAAATGGGGGTTAAGTGAATTTCCTTGTTAATATACGGATTTTACTCGTTTTTGACATTTGTTCTTTCACTAAAAAGGGCTTAAAGTGGTCGAGGCTTGTCGAATCGAAGCATGTAATAGTTCCTATGAAATATAACAAGCATATATTCGACTTCCAAGGTTGATTTTATCATTTTCAAACACGGACAAAATGAGGGTTAAGTGAATTTCCTTGTTAATTTACAGATTTTACTCGTTTTTGACCCTTTTTAATTCACTAAAAAGGTCATAAAGTGGCCTAGCCTTATCGAATCGAAGCATGTAATAGTTCCTATGAAATCTAACAAGCATATATTCGACTTCCAAGGTTGATTTTATCATTTTCAAACACGGACAAAATGAGGGTTAAGTGAATTTCCTTGTTAATTTACGGATTTTACTCGTTTTTGACCCTTTTTAATTCACTAAAAAGGTCATAAAGTGGCCTAGCCTTATCGAATCGAAGCATGTAATAGTTCCTATGAAATCTAACAAGCATATATTCGAATTCCAAGGTTGATTTTATCATTTTCAAAAATGGACAAAATGAGGGTTAAGTGAATTTCCTTGTTAATTTACGGATTTTACTCGTTTTTGACCCTTTTTAATTCACTAAAAAGGTCATAAAGTGGCCTAGCCTTATCGAATCAAAGCATGTAATAGTTCATATGAAATCTAACAAGCATATCTACGACATCCATGTTTTATTTTAGAATTTCAAAAAACGGCCAAAATGGGGGTTAAGTGAACTTCCTTGTTAATTTACATATTTTACTCGTTTTTGACCCTTTTTCTTTCACTAAAAAGGTCATAAAGTTGCCTAGCCCTATCGAATCGAAGCATGTAATAGTTCCTAGGAAATCTAACAAACATACCTACGACATCCATGGTTTATTTTAGAATTTTTTAAAAAGGCCAAAATGGGGGTTAAATGAATTTCCTTGTTAATTTACGGATTTTACTCGTTTTTGACCCTTTTTAATTCACTAAAAAGGTCATAAAGTGGCCTAGCCTTATCGAATCGAAGCGTGTAATAGTTCCTATGAAATCTAACAAGCATATATTCGACTTCCAAGGTTGATTTTATCATTTTCAAACACGGACAAAATGAGGGTTAAGTGAATTTCCTTGTTAATTTACGGATTTTACTCATTCTTGACCCTTTTTAATTCACTAAAAAGGTCATAAAGTGGCCTAGCCTTATCGAATCGAAGCATGTAATAGTTCCTATGAAATCTAACAAGCATATATTCGAATTCCAAGGTTGATTTTATCATTTTAAAAAATGGACAAAATGAGGGTTAAGTGAATTTCCTTGTTAATTTACGGATTTTACTCGTTTTTGACCCTTTTTAATTCACTAAAAAGGTCATAAAGTGGCCTAGCCTTATCGAATCAAAGCATGTAATAGTTCATATGAAATCTAACAAGCATATCTACGACATCCATGTTTTATTTTAGAATTTCAAAAAACGGCCAAAATGGGGGTTAAGTGAACTTCCTTGTTAATTTACATATTTTACTCGTTTTTGACCCTTTTTCTTTCACTAAAAAGGTCATAAAGTTGCCTAGCCCTATCGAATCGAAGCATATAATAGTTCCTAGGAAATCTAACAAACATATCTACGACATCCATGGTTTATTTTAGAATTTTTTAAAAAGGCCAAAATGGGGGTTAAATGAATTTCCTTGTTAATTTACGGATTTTACTCGTTTTTGACCCTTTTTAATTCACTAAAAAGGTCATAAAGTGGCCTAGCCTTATCGAATCGAAGCGTGTAATAGTTCCTATGAAATCTAACAAGCATATATTCGACTTCCAAGGTTGATTTTATCATTTTCAAACACGGACAAAATGAGGGTTAAGTGAATTTCCTTGTTAATTTACGGATTTTACTCATTCTTGACCCTTTTTAATTCACTAAAAAGGTCATAAAGTGGCCTAGCCTTATCGAATCGAAGCATGTAATAGTTCCTATGAAATCTAACAAGCATATATTCGAATTCCAAGGTTGATTTTATCATTTTCAAAAATGGACAAAATGAGGGTTAAGTGAATTTCCTTGTTAATTTACGGATTTTACTCGTTTTTGACCCTTTTTCTTTCACTAAAAAGGTCATAAAGTGGCCTAGCCTTATCGAATCGAAGCATGTAATAGTTCCTAGGAAATCTAACAAGCATATCTACGACATCCATGGTTTATTTTAGAATTTTTTAAAAAGGCCAAAATGGGGGTTAAGTGAATTTCCTTGTTAATATACGGATTTTACTCGTTTTTGACATTTGTTCTTTCACTAAAAAGGGCTAAAAGTGGTCGAGGCTTGTCGAATCGAAGCATGTAATAGTTCCTATGAAATCTAACAAGCATATATTCGACTTCCAAGGTTGATTTTATCTTTTTCAAACACGGACAAAATGAGGGTTAAGTGAATTTCCTTGTTAATTTACGGATTTTACTCGTTTTTGACCCTTTTTCTTTCACTAAAAAGGTCATAAAGTGGCCTAGCCTTATCGAATCGAAGCATGTAATAGTTCCTAGGAAATCTAACAAGCATATCTAAGACATCCATGGTTTATTTTAGAATTTTTTAAAAAGGCCAAAATGGGGGTTAAGTGAATTTCCTTGTTAATATACGGATTTTACTCGTTTTTGACATTTGTTCTTTCACTAAAAAGGGCTTAAAGTGGTCGAGGCTTGTCGAATCGAAGCATGTAATAGTTCCTATGAAATATAACAAGCATATATTCGACTTCCAAGGTTGATTTTATCATTTTCAAACACGGACAAAATGAGGGTTAAGTGAATTTCCTTGTTAATTTACAGATTTTACTCGTTTTTGACCCTTTTTAATTCACTAAAAAGGTCATAAAGTGGCCTAGCCTTATCGAATCGAAGCATGTAATAGTTCCTATGAAATCTAACAAGCATATATTCGACTTCCAAGGTTGATTTTATCATTTTCAAACACGGACAAAATGAGGGTTAAGTGAATTTCCTTGTTAATTTACGGATTTTACTCGTTTTTGACCCTTTTTAATTCACTAAAAAGGTCATAAAGTGGCCTAGCCTTATCGAATCGAAGCATGTAATAGTTCCTATGAAATCTAACAAGCATATATTCGAATTCCAAGGTTGATTTTATCATTTTCAAAAATGGACAAAATGAGGGTTAAGTGAATTTCCTTGTTAATTTACGGATTTTACTCGTTTTTGACCCTTTTTAATTCACTAAAAAGGTCATAAAGTGGCCTAGCCTTATCGAATCGAAGCGTGTAATAGTTCCTATGAAATCTAACAAGCATATATTCGACTTCCAAGGTTGATTTTATCATTTTCAAACACGGACAAAATGAGGGTTAAGTGAATTTCCTTGTTAATTTACGGATTTTACTCATTCTTGACCCTTTTTAATTCACTAAAAAGGTCATAAAGTGGCCTAGCCTTATCGAATCGAAGCATGTAATAGTTCCTATGAAATCTAACAAGCATATATTCGAATTCCAAGGTTGATTTTATCATTTTCAAAAATGGACAAAATGAGGGTTAAGTGAATTTCCTTGTTAATTTACGGATTTTACTCGTTTTTGACCCTTTTTCTTTCACTAAAAAGGTCATAAAGTGGCCTAGCCTTATCGAATCGAAGCATGTAATAGTTCCTAGGAAATCTAACAAGCATATCTACGACATCCATGGTTTATTTTAGAATTTTTTAAAAAGGCCAAAATGGGGGTTAAGTGAATTTCCTTGTTAATATACGGATTTTACTCGTTTTTGACATTTGTTCTTTCACTAAAAAGGGCTAAAAGTGGTCGAGGCTTGTCGAATCGAAGCATGTAATAGTTCCTATGAAATCTAACAAGCATATATTCGACTTCCAAGGTTGATTTTATCTTTTTCAAACACGGACAAAATGAGGGTTAAGTGAATTTCCTTGTTAATTTACGGATTTTACTCGTTTTTGACCCTTTTTCTTTCACTAAAAAGGTCATAAAGTGGCCTAGCCTTATCGAATCGAAGCATGTAATAGTTCCTAGGAAATCTAACAAGCATATCTAAGACATCCATGGTTTATTTTAGAATTTTTTAAAAAGGCCAAAATGGGGGTTAAGTGAATTTCCTTGTTAATATACGGATTTTACTCGTTTTTGACATTTGTTCTTTCACTAAAAAGGGCTTAAAGTGGTCGAGGCTTGTCGAATCGAAGCATGTAATAGTTCCTATGAAATATAACAAGCATATATTCGACTTCCAAGGTTGATTTTATCATTTTCAAACACGGACAAAATGAGGGTTAAGTGAATTTCCTTGTTAATTTACAGATTTTACTCGTTTTTGACCCTTTTTAATTCACTAAAAAGGTCATAAAGTGGCCTAGCCTTATCGAATCGAAGCATGTAATAGTTCCTATGAAATCTAACAAGCATATATTCGACTTCCAAGGTTGATTTTATCATTTTCAAACACGGACAAAATGAGGGTTAAGTGAATTTCCTTGTTAATTTACGGATTTTACTCGTTTTTGACCCTTTTTAATTCACTAAAAAGGTCATAAAGTGGCCTAGCCTTATCGAATCGAAGCATGTAATAGTTCCTATGAAATCTAACAAGCATATATTCAAATTCCAAGGTTGATTTTATCATTTTCAAAAATGGACAAAATGAGGGTTAAGTGAATTTCCTTGTTAATTTACGGATTTTACTCGTTTTTGACCCTTTTTAATTCACTAAAAAGGTCATAAAGTGGCCTAGCCTTATCGAATCAAAGCATGTAATAGTTCATATGAAATCTAACAAGCATATCTACGACATCCATGTTTTATTTTAGAATTTCAAAAAACGGCCAAAATGGGGGTTAAGTGAACTTCCTTGTTAATTTACATATTTTACTCGTTTTTGACCCTTTTTCTTTCACTAAAAAGGTCATAAAGTTGCCTAGCCCTATCGAATCGAAGCATGTAATAGTTCCTAGGAAATCTAACAAACATACCTACGACATCCATGGTTTATTTTAGAATTTTTTAAAAAGGCCAAAATGGGGGTTAAATGAATTTCCTTGTTAATTTACGGATTTTACTCGTTTTTGACCCTTTTTAATTCACTAAAAAGGTCATAAAGTGGCCTAGCCTTATCGAATCGAAGCGTGTAATAGTTCCTATGAAATCTAACAAGCATATATTCGACTTCCAAGGTTGATTTTATCATTTTCAAACACGGACAAAATGAGGGTTAAGTGAATTTCCTTGTTAATTTACGGATTTTACTCATTCTTGACCCTTTTTAATTCACTAAAAAGGTCATAAAGTGGCCTAGCCTTATCGAATCGAAGCATGTAATAGTTCCTATGAAATCTAACAAGCATATATTCGAATTCCAAGGTTGATTTTATCATTTTCAAAAATGGACAAAATGAGGGTTAAGTGAATTTCCTTGTTAATTTACGGATTTTACTCGTTTTTGACCCTTTTTAATTCACTAAAAAGGTCATAAAGTGGCCTAGCCTTATCGAATCAAAGCATGTAATAGTTCATATGAAATCTAACAAGCATATCTACGACATCCATGTTTTATTTTAGAATTTCAAAAAACGGCCAAAATGGGGGTTAAGTGAACTTCCTTGTTAATTTACATATTTTACTCGTTTTTGACCCTTTTTCTTTCACTAAAAAGGTCATAAAGTTGCCTAGCCCTATCGAATCGAAGCATGTAATAGTTCCTAGGAAATCTAACAAACATATCTACGACATCCATGGTTTATTTTAGAATTTTTTAAAAAGGCCAAAATGGGGGTTAAATGAATTTCCTTGTTAATTTACGGATTTTACTCGTTTTTGACCCTTTTTAATTCACTAAAAAGGTCATAAAGTGGCCTAGCCTTATCGAATCGAAGCGTGTAATAGTTCCTATGAAATCTAACAAGCATATATTCGACTTCCAAGGTTGATTTTATCATTTTCAAACACGGACAAAATGAGGGTTAAGTGAATTTCCTTGTTAATTTACGGATTTTACTCATTCTTGACCCTTTTTAATTCACTAAAAAGGTCATAAAGTGGCCTAGCCTTATCGAATCGAAGCATGTAATAGTTCCTATGAAATCTAACAAGCATATATTCGAATTCCAAGGTTGATTTTATCATTTTCAAAAATGGACAAAATGAGGGTTAAGTGAATTTCCTTGTTAATTTACGGATTTTACTCGTTTTTGACCCTTTTTCTTTCACTAAAAAGGTCATAAAGTGGCCTAGCCTTATCGAATCGAAGCATGTAATAGTTCCTAGGAAATCTAACAAGCATATCTACGACATCCATGGTTTATTTTAGAATTTTTTAAAAAGGCCAAAATGGGGGTTAAGTGAATTTCCTTGTTAATATACGGATTTTACTCGTTTTTGACATTTGTTCTTTCACTAAAAAGGGCTAAAAGTGGTCGAGGCTTGTCGAATCGAAGCATGTAATAGTTCCTATGAAATCTAACAAGCATATATTCGACTTCCAAGGTTGATTTTATCTTTTTCAAACACGGACAAAATGAGGGTTAAGTGAATTTCCTTGTTAATTTACGGATTTTACTCGTTTTTGACCCTTTTTCTTTCACTAAAAAGGTCATAAAGTGGCCTAGCCTTATCGAATCGAAGCATGTAATAGTTCCTAGGAAATCTAACAAGCATATCTAAGACATCCATGGTTTATTTTAGAATTTTTTAAAAAGGCCAAAATGGGGGTTAAGTGAATTTCCTTGTTAATATACGGATTTTACTCGTTTTTGACATTTGTTCTTTCACTAAAAAGGGCTTAAAGTGGTCGAGGCTTGTCGAATCGAAGCATGTAATAGTTCCTATGAAATATAACAAGCATATATTCGACTTCCAAGGTTGATTTTATCATTTTCAAACACGGACAAAATGAGGGTTAAGTGAATTTCCTTGTTAATTTACAGATTTTACTCGTTTTTGACCCTTTTTAATTCACTAAAAAGGTCATAAAGTGGCCTAGCCTTATCGAATCGAAGCATGTAATAGTTCCTATGAAATCTAACAAGCATATATTCGACTTCCAAGGTTGATTTTATCATTTTCAAACACGGACAAAATGAGGGTTAAGTGAATTTCCTTGTTAATTTACGGATTTTACTCGTTTTTGACCCTTTTTAATTCACTAAAAAGGTCATAAAGTGGCCTAGCCTTATCGAATCGAAGCATGTAATAGTTCCTATGAAATCTAACAAGCATATATTCAAATTCCAAGGTTGATTTTATCATTTTCAAAAATGGACAAAATGAGGGTTAAGTGAATTTCCTTGTTAATTTACGGATTTTACTCGTTTTTGACCCTTTTTAATTCACTAAAAAGGTCATAAAGTGGCCTAGCCTTATCGAATCAAAGCATGTAATAGTTCATATGAAATCTAACAAGCATATCTACGACATCCATGTTTTATTTTAGAATTTCAAAAAACGGCCAAAATGGGGGTTAAGTGAACTTCCTTGTTAATTTACATATTTTACTCGTTTTTGACCCTTTTTCTTTCACTAAAAAGGTCATAAAGTTGCCTAGCCCTATCGAATCGAAGCATGTAATAGTTCCTAGGAAATCTAACAAACATACCTACGACATCCATGGTTTATTTTAGAATTTTTTAAAAAGGCCAAAATGGGGGTTAAATGAATTTCCTTGTTAATTTACGGATTTTACTCGTTTTTGACCCTTTTTAATTCACTAAAAAGGTCATAAAGTGGCCTAGCCTTATCGAATCGAAGCGTGTAATAGTTCCTATGAAATCTAACAAGCATATATTCGACTTCCAAGGTTGATTTTATCATTTTCAAACACGGACAAAATGAGGGTTAAGTGAATTTCCTTGTTAATTTACGGATTTTACTCATTCTTGACCCTTTTTAATTCACTAAAAAGGTCATAAAGTGGCCTAGCCTTATCGAATCGAAGCATGTAATAGTTCCTATGAAATCTAACAAGCATATATTCGAATTCCAAGGTTGATTTTATCATTTTCAAAAATGGACAAAATGAGGGTTAAGTGAATTTCCTTGTTAATTTACGGATTTTACTCGTTTTTGACCCTTTTTAATTCACTAAAAAGGTCATAAAGTGGCCTAGCCTTATCGAATCAAAGCATGTAATAGTTCATATGAAATCTAACAAGCATATCTACGACATCCATGTTTTATTTTAGAATTTCAAAAAACGGCCAAAATGGGGGTTAAGTGAACTTCCTTGTTAATTTACATATTTTACTCGTTTTTGACCCTTTTTCTTTCACTAAAAAGGTCATAAAGTTGCCTAGCCCTATCGAATCGAAGCATGTAATAGTTCCTAGGAAATCTAACAAACATATCTACGACATCCATGGTTTATTTTAGAATTTTTTAAAAAGGCCAAAATGGGGGTTAAATGAATTTCCTTGTTAATTTACGGATTTTACTCGTTTTTGACCCTTTTTAATTCACTAAAAAGGTCATAAAGTGGCCTAGCCTTATCGAATCGAAGCGTGTAATAGTTCCTATGAAATCTAACAAGCATATATTCGACTTCCAAGGTTGATTTTATCATTTTCAAACACGGACAAAATGAGGGTTAAGTGAATTTCCTTGTTAATTTACGGATTTTACTCATTCTTGACCCTTTTTAATTCACTAAAAAGGTCATAAAGTGGCCTAGCCTTATCGAATCGAAGCATGTAATAGTTCCTATGAAATCTAACAAGCATATATTCGAATTCCAAGGTTGATTTTATCATTTTCAAAAATGGACAAAATGAGGGTTAAGTGAATTTCCTTGTTAATTTACGGATTTTACTCGTTTTTGACCCTTTTTCTTTCACTAAAAAGGTCATAAAGTGGCCTAGCCTTATCGAATCGAAGCATGTAATAGTTCCTAGGAAATCTAACAAGCATATCTACGACATCCATGGTTTATTTTAGAATTTTTTAAAAAGGCCAAAATGGGGGTTAAGTGAATTTCCTTGTTAATATACGGATTTTACTCGTTTTTGACATTTGTTCTTTCACTAAAAAGGGCTAAAAGTGGTCGAGGCTTGTCGAATCGAAGCATGTAATAGTTCCTATGAAATCTAACAAGCATATATTCGACTTCCAAGGTTGATTTTATCTTTTTCAAACACGGACAAAATGAGGGTTAAGTGAATTTCCTTGTTAATTTACGGATTTTACTCGTTTTTGACCCTTTTTCTTTCACTAAAAAGGTCATAAAGTGGCCTAGCCTTATCGAATCGAAGCATGTAATAGTTCCTAGGAAATCTAACAAGCATATCTACGACATCCATGGTTTATTTTAGAATTTTTTAAAAAGGCCAAAATGGGGGTTAAGTGAATTTCCTTGTTAATATACGGATTTTACTCGTTTTTGACATTTGTTCTTTCACTAAAAAGGGCTAAAAGTGGTCGAGGCTTGTCGAATCGAAGCATGTAATAGTTCCTATGAAATCTAACAAGCATATATTCGACTTCCAAGGTTGATTTTATCTTTTTCAAACACGGACAAAATGAGGGTTAAGTGAATTTCCTTGTTAATTTACGGATTTTACTCGTTTTTGACCCTTTTTAATTCACTAAAAAGGTCATAAAGTGGCCTAGCCTTATCGAATCGAAGCATGTAATAGTTCCTATGAAATCTAACAAGCATATATTCAAATTCCAAGGTTGATTTTATCATTTTCAAAAATGGACAAAATGAGGGTTAAGTGAATTTCCTTGTTAATTTACGGATTTTACTCGTTTTTGACCCTTTTTAATTCACTAAAAAGGTCATAAAGTGGCCTAGCCTTATCGAATCAAAGCATGTAATAGTTCATATGAAATCTAACAAGCATATCTACGACATCCATGTTTTATTTTAGAATTTCAAAAAACGGCCAAAATGGGGGTTAAGTGAACTTCCTTGTTAATTTACATATTTTACTCGTTTTTGACCCTTTTTCTTTCACTAAAAAGGTCATAAAGTTGCCTAGCCCTATCGAATCGAAGCATGTAATAGTTCCTAGGAAATCTAACAAACATACCTACGACATCCATGGTTTATTTTAGAATTTTTTAAAAAGGCCAAAATGGGGGTTAAATGAATTTCCTTGTTAATTTACGGATTTTACTCGTTTTTGACCCTTTTTAATTCACTAAAAAGGTCATAAAGTGGCCTAGCCTTATCGAATCGAAGCGTGTAATAGTTCCTATGAAATCTAACAAGCATATATTCGACTTCCAAGGTTGATTTTATCATTTTCAAACACGGACAAAATGAGGGTTAAGTGAATTTCCTTGTTAATTTACGGATTTTACTCATTCTTGACCCTTTTTAATTCACTAAAAAGGTCATAAAGTGGCCTAGCCTTATCGAATCGAAGCATGTAATAGTTCCTATGAAATCTAACAAGCATATATTCGAATTCCAAGGTTGATTTTATCATTTTCAAAAATGGACAAAATGAGGGTTAAGTGAATTTCCTTGTTAATTTACGGATTTTACTCGTTTTTGACCCTTTTTAATTCACTAAAAAGGTCATAAAGTGGCCTAGCCTTATCGAATCAAAGCATGTAATAGTTCATATGAAATCTAACAAGCATATCTACGACATCCATGTTTTATTTTAGAATTTCAAAAAACGGCCAAAATGGGGGTTAAGTGAACTTCCTTGTTAATTTACATATTTTACTCGTTTTTGACCCTTTTTCTTTCACTAAAAAGGTCATAAAGTTGCCTAGCCCTATCGAATCGAAGCATGTAATAGTTCCTAGGAAATCTAACAAACATATCTACGACATCCATGGTTTATTTTAGAATTTTTTAAAAAGGCCAAAATGGGGGTTAAATGAATTTCCTTGTTAATTTACGGATTTTACTCGTTTTTGACCCTTTTTAATTCACTAAAAAGGTCATAAAGTGGCCTAGCCTTATCGAATCGAAGCGTGTAATAGTTCCTATGAAATCTAACAAGCATATATTCGACTTCCAAGGTTGATTTTATCATTTTCAAACACGGACAAAATGAGGGTTAAGTGAATTTCCTTGTTAATTTACGGATTTTACTCATTCTTGACCCTTTTTAATTCACTAAAAAGGTCATAAAGTGGCCTAGCCTTATCGAATCGAAGCATGTAATAGTTCCTATGAAATCTAACAAGCATATATTCGAATTCCAAGGTTGATTTTATCATTTTCAAAAATGGACAAAATGAGGGTTAAGTGAATTTCCTTGTTAATTTACGGATTTTACTCGTTTTTGACCCTTTTTCTTTCACTAAAAAGGTCATAAAGTGGCCTAGCCTTATCGAATCGAAGCATGTAATAGTTCCTAGGAAATCTAACAAGCATATCTACGACATCCATGGTTTATTTTAGAATTTTTTAAAAAGGCCAAAATGGGGGTTAAGTGAATTTCCTTGTTAATATACGGATTTTACTCGTTTTTGACATTTGTTCTTTCACTAAAAAGGGCTAAAAGTGGTCGAGGCTTGTCGAATCGAAGCATGTAATAGTTCCTATGAAATCTAACAAGCATATATTCGACTTCCAAGGTTGATTTTATCTTTTTCAAACACGGACAAAATGAGGGTTAAGTGAATTTCCTTGTTAATTTACGGATTTTACTCGTTTTTGACCCTTTTTCTTTCACTAAAAAGGTCATAAAGTGGCCTAGCCTTATCGAATCGAAGCATGTAATAGTTCCTAGGAAATCTAACAAGCATATCTAAGACATCCATGGTTTATTTTAGAATTTTTTAAAAAGGCCAAAATGGGGGTTAAGTGAATTTCCTTGTTAATATACGGATTTTACTCGTTTTTGACATTTGTTCTTTCACTAAAAAGGGCTTAAAGTGGTCGAGGCTTGTCGAATCGAAGCATGTAATAGTTCCTATGAAATATAACAAGCATATATTCGACTTCCAAGGTTGATTTTATCATTTTCAAACACGGACAAAATGAGGGTTAAGTGAATTTCCTTGTTAATTTACAGATTTTACTCGTTTTTGACCCTTTTTAATTCACTAAAAAGGTCATAAAGTGGCCTAGCCTTATCGAATCGAAGCATGTAATAGTTCCTATGAAATCTAACAAGCATATATTCGACTTCCAAGGTTGATTTTATCATTTTCAAACACGGACAAAATGAGGGTTAAGTGAATTTCCTTGTTAATTTACGGATTTTACTCGTTTTTGACCCTTTTTAATTCACTAAAAAGGTCATAAAGTGGCCTAGCCTTATCGAATCGAAGCATGTAATAGTTCCTATGAAATCTAACAAGCATATATTCGAATTCCAAGGTTGATTTTATCATTTTCAAAAATGGACAAAATGAGGGTTAAGTGAATTTCCTTGTTAATTTACGGATTTTACTCGTTTTTGACCCTTTTTAATTCACTAAAAAGGTCATAAAGTGGCCTAGCCTTATCGAATCAAAGCATGTAATAGTTCATATGAAATCTAACAAGCATATCTACGACATCCATGTTTTATTTTAGAATTTCAAAAAACGGCCAAAATGGGGGTTAAGTGAACTTCCTTGTTAATTTACATATTTTACTCGTTTTTGACCCTTTTTCTTTCACTAAAAAGGTCATAAAGTTGCCTAGCCCTATCGAATCGAAGCATGTAATAGTTCCTAGGAAATCTAACAAACATACCTACGACATCCATGGTTTATTTTAGAATTTTTTAAAAAGGCCAAAATGGGGGTTAAATGAATTTCCTTGTTAATTTACGGATTTTACTCGTTTTTGACCCTTTTTAATTCACTAAAAAGGTCATAAAGTGGCCTAGCCTTATCGAATCGAAGCGTGTAATAGTTCCTATGAAATCTAACAAGCATATATTCGACTTCCAAGGTTGATTTTATCATTTTCAAACACGGACAAAATGAGGGTTAAGTGAATTTCCTTGTTAATTTACGGATTTTACTCATTCTTGACCCTTTTTAATTCACTAAAAAGGTCATAAAGTGGCCTAGCCTTATCGAATCGAAGCATGTAATAGTTCCTATGAAATCTAACAAGCATATATTCGAATTCCAAGGTTGATTTTATCATTTTCAAAAATGGACAAAATGAGGGTTAAGTGAATTTCCTTGTTAATTTACGGATTTTACTCGTTTTTGACCCTTTTTAATTCACTAAAAAGGTCATAAAGTGGCCTAGCCTTATCGAATCAAAGCATGTAATAGTTCATATGAAATCTAACAAGCATATCTACGACATCCATGTTTTATTTTAGAATTTCAAAAAACGGCCAAAATGGGGGTTAAGTGAACTTCCTTGTTAATTTACATATTTTACTCGTTTTTGACCCTTTTTCTTTCACTAAAAAGGTCATAAAGTTGCCTAGCCCTATCGAATCGAAGCATGTAATAGTTCCTAGGAAATCTAACAAACATATCTACGACATCCATGGTTTATTTTAGAATTTTTTAAAAAGGCCAAAATGGGGGTTAAATGAATTTCCTTGTTAATTTACGGATTTTACTCGTTTTTGACCCTTTTTAATTCACTAAAAAGGTCATAAAGTGGCCTAGCCTTATCGAATCGAAGCGTGTAATAGTTCCTATGAAATCTAACAAGCATATATTCGACTTCCAAGGTTGATTTTATCATTTTCAAACACGGACAAAATGAGGGTTAAGTGAATTTCCTTGTTAATTTACGGATTTTACTCATTCTTGACCCTTTTTAATTCACTAAAAAGGTCATAAAGTGGCCTAGCCTTATCGAATCGAAGCATGTAATAGTTCCTATGAAATCTAACAAGCATATATTCGAATTCCAAGGTTGATTTTATCATTTTCAAAAATGGACAAAATGAGGGTTAAGTGAATTTCCTTGTTAATTTACGGATTTTACTCGTTTTTGACCCTTTTTCTTTCACTAAAAAGGTCATAAAGTGGCCTAGCCTTATCGAATCGAAGCATGTAATAGTTCCTAGGAAATCTAACAAGCATATCTACGACATCCATGGTTTATTTTAGAATTTTTTAAAAAGGCCAAAATGGGGGTTAAGTGAATTTCCTTGTTAATATACGGATTTTACTCGTTTTTGACATTTGTTCTTTCACTAAAAAGGGCTAAAAGTGGTCGAGGCTTGTCGAATCGAAGCATGTAATAGTTCCTATGAAATCTAACAAGCATATATTCGACTTCCAAGGTTGATTTTATCTTTTTCAAACACGGACAAAATGAGGGTTAAGTGAATTTCCTTGTTAATTTACGGATTTTACTCGTTTTTGACCCTTTTTCTTTCACTAAAAAGGTCATAAAGTGGCCTAGCCTTATCGAATCGAAGCATGTAATAGTTCCTAGGAAATCTAACAAGCATATCTAAGACATCCATGGTTTATTTTAGAATTTTTTAAAAAGGCCAAAATGGGGGTTAAGTGAATTTCCTTGTTAATATACGGATTTTACTCGTTTTTGACATTTGTTCTTTCACTAAAAAGGGCTTAAAGTGGTCGAGGCTTGTCGAATCGAAGCATGTAATAGTTCCTATGAAATATAACAAGCATATATTCGACTTCCAAGGTTGATTTTATCATTTTCAAACACGGACAAAATGAGGGTTAAGTGAATTTCCTTGTTAATTTACAGATTTTACTCGTTTTTGACCATTTTTAATTCACTAAAAAGGTCATAAAGTGGCCTAGCCTTATCGAATCGAAGCATGTAATAGTTCCTATGAAATCTAACAAGCATATATTCGACTTCCAAGGTTGATTTTATCATTTTCAAACACGGACAAAATGAGGGTTAAGTGAATTTCCTTGTTAATTTACGGATTTTACTCGTTTTTGACCCTTTTTAATTCACTAAAAAGGTCATAAAGTGGCCTAGCCTTATCGAATCGAAGCATGTAATAGTTCCTATGAAATCTAACAAGCATATATTCGAATTCCAAGGTTGATTTTATCATTTTCAAAAATGGACAAAATGAGGGTTAAGTGAATTTCCTTGTTAATTTACGGATTTTACTCGTTTTTGACCCTTTTTAATTCACTAAAAAGGTCATAAAGTGGCCTAGCCTTATCGAATCAAAGCATGTAATAGTTCATATGAAATCTAACAAGCATATCTACGACATCCATGTTTTATTTTAGAATTTCAAAAAACGGCCAAAATGGGGGTTAAGTGAACTTCCTTGTTAATTTACATATTTTACTCGTTTTTGACCCTTTTTCTTTCACTAAAAAGGTCATAAAGTTGCCTAGCCCTATCGAATCGAAGCATGTAATAGTTCCTAGGAAATCTAACAAACATACCTACGACATCCATGGTTTATTTTAGAATTTTTTAAAAAGGCCAAAATGGGGGTTAAATGAATTTCCTTGTTAATTTACGGATTTTACTCGTTTTTGACCCTTTTTAATTCACTAAAAAGGTCATAAAGTGGCCTAGCCTTATCGAATCGAAGCGTGTAATAGTTCCTATGAAATCTAACAAGCATATATTCGACTTCCAAGGTTGATTTTATCATTTTCAAACACGGACAAAATGAGGGTTAAGTGAATTTCCTTGTTAATTTACGGATTTTACTCATTCTTGACCCTTTTTAATTCACTAAAAAGGTCATAAAGTGGCCTAGCCTTATCGAATCGAAGCATGTAATAGTTCCTATGAAATCTAACAAGCATATATTCGAATTCCAAGGTTGATTTTATCATTTTCAAAAATGGACAAAATGAGGGTTAAGTGAATTTCCTTGTTAATTTACGGATTTTACTCGTTTTTGACCCTTTTTAATTCACTAAAAAGGTCATAAAGTGGCCTAGCCTTATCGAATCAAAGCATGTAATAGTTCATATGAAATCTAACAAGCATATCTACGACATCCATGTTTTATTTTAGAATTTCAAAAAACGGCCAAAATGGGGGTTAAGTGAACTTCCTTGTTAATTTACATATTTTACTCGTTTTTGACCCTTTTTCTTTCACTAAAAAGGTCATAAAGTTGCCTAGCCCTATCGAATCGAAGCATGTAATAGTTCCTAGGAAATCTAACAAACATATCTACGACATCCATGGTTTATTTTAGAATTTTTTAAAAAGGCCAAAATGGGGGTTAAATGAATTTCCTTGTTAATTTACGGATTTTACTCGTTTTTGACCCTTTTTAATTCACTAAAAAGGTCATAAAGTGGCCTAGCCTTATCGAATCGAAGCGTGTAATAGTTCCTATGAAATCTAACAAGCATATATTCGACTTCCAAGGTTGATTTTATCATTTTCAAACACGGACAAAATGAGGGTTAAGTGAATTTCCTTGTTAATTTACGGATTTTACTCATTCTTGACCCTTTTTAATTCACTAAAAAGGTCATAAAGTGGCCTAGCCTTATCGAATCGAAGCATGTAATAGTTCCTATGAAATCTAACAAGCATATATTCGAAATCCAAGGTTGATTTTATCATTTTCAAAAATGGACAAAATGAGGGTTAAGTGAATTTCCTTGTTAATTTACGGATTTTACTCGTTTTTGACCCTTTTTCTTTCACTAAAAAGGTCATAAAGTGGCCTAGCCTTATCGAATCGAAGCATGTAATAGTTCCTAGGAAATCTAACAAGCATATCTACGACATCCATGGTTTATTTTAGAATTTTTTAAAAAGGCCAAAATGGGGGTTAAGTGAATTTCCTTGTTAATATACGGATTTTACTCGTTTTTGACATTTGTTCTTTCACTAAAAAGGGCTAAAAGTGGTCGAGGCTTGTCGAATCGAAGCATGTAATAGTTCCTATGAAATCTAACAAGCATATATTCGACTTCCAAGGTTGATTTTATCTTTTTCAAACACGGACAAAATGAGGGTTAAGTGAATTTCCTTGTTAATTTACGGATTTTACTCGTTTTTGACCCTTTTTCTTTCACTAAAAAGGTCATAAAGTGGCCTAGCCTTATCGAATCGAAGCATGTAATAGTTCCTAGGAAATCTAACAAGCATATCTAAGACATCCATGGTTTATTTTAGAATTTTTTAAAAAGGCCAAAATGGGGGTTAAGTGAATTTCCTTGTTAATATACGGATTTTACTCGTTTTTGACATTTGTTCTTTCACTAAAAAGGGCTTAAAGTGGTCGAGGCTTGTCGAATCGAAGCATGTAATAGTTCCTATGAAATATAACAAGCATATATTCGACTTCCAAGGTTGATTTTGTCATTTTCAAACACGGACAAAATGAGGGTTAAGTGCATTTCCTTGTTAATTTACAGATTTTACTCGTTTTTGACCCTTTTTAATTCACTAAAAAGGTCATAAAGTGGCCTAGCCTTATCGAATCGAAGCATGTAATAGTTCCTATGAAATCTAACAAGCATATATTCGAATTCCAAGGTTGATTTTATCATTTTCAAAAATGGACAAAATGAGGGTTAAGTGAATTTCCTTGTTAATTTACGGATTTTACTCGTTTTTGACCCTTTTTAATTCACTAAAAAGGTCATAAAGTGGCCTAGCCTTATCGAATCAAAGCATGTAATAGTTCATATGAAATCTAACAAGAATATCTACGACATCCATGTTTTATTTTAGAATTTCAAAAAACGGCCAAAATGGGGGTTAAGTGAACTTCCTTGTTAATTTACATATTTTACTCGTTTTTGACCCTTTTTCTTTCACTAAAAAGGTCATAAAGTTGCCTAGCCCTATCGAATCGAAGCATGTAATAGTTCCTAGGAAATCTAACAAACATATCTACGACATCCATGGTTTATTTTAGAATTTTTTAAAAAGGCCAAAATGGGGGTTAAATGAATTTCCTTGTTAATTTACGGATTTTACTCGTTTTTGACCCTTTTTAATTCACTAAAAAGGTCATAAAGTGGCCTAGCCTTATCGAATCGAAGCGTGTAATAGTTCCTATGAAATCTAACAAGCATATATTCGACTTCCAAGGTTGATTTTATCATTTTCAAACATGGACAAAATGAGGGTTAAGTGAATTTCCTTGTTAATTTACGGATTTTACTCATTCTTGACCCTTTTTAATTCACTAAAAAGGTCATAAAGTGGCCTAGCCTTATCGAATCGAAGCATGTAATAGTTCCTATGAAATCTAACAAGCATATATTCGAATTCCAAGGTTGATTTTATCATTTTCAAAAATGGACAAAATGAGGGTTAAGTGAATTTCCTTGTTAATTTACGGATTTTACTCGTTTTTGACCCTTTTTCTTTCACTAAAAAGGTCATAAAGTGGCCTAGCCTTATCGAATCGAAGCATGTAATAGTTCCTATGAAATCTAACAAGCATATATTCGAATTCCAATGTTGATTTTATCATTTTCAAAAATGGACAAAATGAGGGTTAAGTGAATTTCCTTGTTAATTTACGGATTTTACTCGTTTTTGACCCTTTTTCTTTCACTAAAAAGGTCATAAAGTGGCCTAGCCTTATCGAATCGAAGCATGTAATAGTTCCTATGAAATCTAACAAGCATATATTTGACTTCCAAGGTTGATTTTATCATTTTCAAACACGGACAAAATGAGGGTTAAGTGAATTTCCTTGTTAATTTACGGATTTTACTCGTTTTTGACCCTTTTTAATTCACTAAAAAGGTCATAAAGTGGCCTAGCCTTATCGAATCGAAGCATGTAATAGTTCCTATGAAATCTAACAAGCATATATTCGAATTCCAAGGTTGATTTTATCATTTTCAAAAATGGACAAAATGAGGGTTAAGTGAATTTCCTTGTTAATTTACGGATTTTACTCGTTTTTGACCCTTTTTAATTCACTAAAAAGGTCATAAAGTGGCCTAGCCTTATCGAATCAAAGCATGTAATAGTTCATATGAAATCTAACAAGCATATCTACGACATCCATGTTTTATTTTAGAATTTCAAAAAACGGCCAAAATGGGGGTTAAGTGAACTTCCTTGTTAATTTACATATTTTACTCGTTTTTGACCCTTTTTCTTTCACTAAAAAGGTCATAAAGTTGCCTAGCCCTATCGAATCGAAGCATGTAATAGTTCCTAGGAAATCTAACAAACATATCTACGACATCCATGGTTTATTTTAGAATTTTTTAAAAAGGCCAAAATGGGGGTTAAATGAATTTCCTTGTTAATTTACGGATTTTACTCCTTTTTGACCCTTTTTCTTTCACTAAAAAGGTCATAAAGTGGCCTAGCCTTATCGAATCGAAGCATGTAATAGTTCCTATGAAATCTAACAAGCATATATTCGAATTCCAATGTTGATTTTATCATTTTCAAAAATGGACAAAATGAGGGTTAAGTGAATTTCCTTGTTAATTTACGGATTTTACTCGTTTTTGACCCTTTTTCTTTCACTAAAAAGGTCATAAAGTGGCCTAGCCTTATCGAATCGAAGCATGTAATAGTTCCTAGGAAATCTAACAAGCATATCTACGACATCCATGGTTTATTTTAGAATTTTTTAAAAAGGCCAAAATGGGGGTTAAGTGAATTTCCTTGTTAATATACGGATTTTACTCGTTTTTGACATTTGTTCTTTCACTAAAAAGGGCTTAAAGTGGTCGAGGCTTGTCGAATCGAAGCATGTAATAGTTCCTATGAAATCTAACAAGCATATATTCGACTTCCAAGGTTGATTTTATCTTTTTCAAACACGGACAAAAT
This sequence comes from Medicago sativa, assembly GCF_051527215.1. Classification (NCBI taxonomy): domain Eukaryota; kingdom Viridiplantae; phylum Streptophyta; class Magnoliopsida; order Fabales; family Fabaceae; genus Medicago; species Medicago sativa. The sequence goes on along the minus strand of NC_140749.1, from coordinate 25,038,738 downwards.
GAGGGTTAAGTGAATTTCCTTGTTAATTTACGGATTTTACTCGTTTTTGACCCTTTTTCTTTCACTAAAAAGGTCATAAAGTGGCCTAGCCTTATCGAATAGAAGCATGTAATAGTTCCTAGGAAATCTAACAAGCATATCTACGACATCCATGGTTTATCTTAGAATTTTTTAAAAAGGCCAAAATGGGGGTTAAGTGAATTTCCTTGTTAATATACGGATTTTACTCGTTTTTGACATTTGTTCTTTCACTAAAAAGGGCTTAAAGTGGTCGAGGCTTGTCGAATCGAAGCATGTAATAGTTCCTATGAAATCTAACAAGCATATATTCGACTTCCAAGGTTGATTTTATCATTTTCAAACACGGACAAAATGAGGGTTAAGTGAATTTCCTTGTTAATTTACGGATTTTACTCGTTTTTGACCCTTTTTCTTTCACTAAAAAGGTCATAAAGTGGCCTAGCCTTATCGAATCGAAGCATGTAATAGTTCCTATGAAATCTAACAAGCATATATTCGAATTCCAATGTTGATTTTATCATTTTCAAAAATGGACAAAATGAGGGTTAAGTGAATTTCCTTGTTAATTTACGGATTTTACTCGTTTTTGACCCTTTTTCTTTCACTAAAAAGGTCATAAAGTGGCCTAGCCTTATCGAATCGAAGCATGTAATAGTTCCTATGAAATCTAACAAGCATATATTCGACTTCCAAGGTTGATTTTATCATTTTCAAACACGGACAAAATGAGGGTTAAGTGAATTTCCTTGTTAATTTACGGATTTTACTCGTTTTTGACCCTTTTTAATTCACTAAAAAGGTCATAAAGTGGCCTAGCCTTATCGAATCGAAGCATGTAATAGTTCCTATGAAATCTAACAAGCATATATTCGAATTCCAAGGTTGATTTTATCATTTTCAAAAATGGACAAAATGAGGGTTAAGTGAATTTCCTTGTTAATTTACGGATTTTACTCGTTTTTGACCCTTTTTAATTCACTAAAAAGGTCATAAAGTGGCCTAGCCTTATCGAATCAAAGCATGTAATAGTTCATATGAAATCTAACAAGCATATCTACGACATCCATGTTTTATTTTAGAATTTCAAAAAACGGCCAAAATGGGGGTTAAGTGAACTTCCTTGTTAATTTACATATTTTACTCGTTTTTGACCCTTTTTCTTTCACTAAAAAGGTCATAAAGTTGCCTAGCCCTATCGAATCGAAGCATGTAATAGTTCCTAGGAAATCTAACAAACATATCTACGACATCCATGGTTTATTTTAGAATTTTTTAAAAAGGCCAAAATGGGGGTTAAATGAATTTCCTTGTTAATTTACGGATTTTACTCGTTTTTGACCCTTTTTCTTTCACTAAAAAGGTCATAAAGTGGCCTAGCCTTATCGAATCGAAGCATGTAATAGTTCCTATGAAATCTAACAAGCATATATTCGAATTCCAATGTTGATTTTATCATTTTCAAAAATGGACAAAATGAGGGTTAAGTGAATTTCCTTGTTAATTTACGGATTTTACTCGTTTTTGACCCTTTTTCTTTCACTAAAAAGGTCATAAAGTGGCCTAGCCTTATCGAATCGAAGCATGTAATAGTTCCTAGGAAATCTAACAAGCATATCTACGACATCCATGGTTTATTTTAGAATTTTTTAAAAAGGCCAAAATGGGGGTTAAGTGAATTTCCTTGTTAATATACGGATTTTACTCGTTTTTGACATTTGTTCTTTCACTAAAAAGGGCTTAAAGTGGTCGAGGCTTGTCGAATCGAAGCATGTAATAGTTCCTATGAAATCTAACAAGCATATATTCGACTTCCAAGGTTGATTTTATCTTTTTCAAACACGGACAAAATGAGGGTTAAGTGAATTTCCTTGTTAATTTACGGATTTTACTCGTTTTTGACCCTTTTTCTTTCACTAAAAAGGTCATAAAGTGGCCTAGCCTTATCGAATAGAAGCATGTAATAGTTCCTAGGAAATCTAACAAGCATATCTACGACATCCATGGTTTATCTTAGAATTTTTTAAAAAGGCCAAAATGGGGGTTAAGTGAATTTCCTTGTTAATATACGGATTTTACTCGTTTTTGACATTTGTTCTTTCACTAAAAAGGGCTTAAAGTGGTCGAGGCTTGTCGAATCGAAGCATGTAATAGTTCCTATGAAATCTAACAAGCATATATTCGACTTCCAAGGTTGATTTTATCATTTTCAAACACGGACAAAATGAGGGTTAAGTGAATTTCCTTGTTAATTTACGGATTTTACTCGTTTTTGACCCTTTTTAATTCACTAAAAAGTTCATAAAGTGGCCTAGCCTTATCGAATCGAAGCATATAATAGTTCCTATGAAATCTAACAAGCATATATTCGACTTCCAAGGTTTGATTTTATCATTTTCAAACACGGACAAAATGAGGGTTAAGTGAATTTCCTTGTTAATTTACGGATTTTACTCGTTTTTGACCCTTTTTAATTCACTAAAAAGGTCATAAAGTGGCCTAGCCTTATCGAATCGAAGCATGTAATAGTTCCTATGAAATCTAACAAGCATATATTCGAATTCCAAGGTTGATTTTATCATTTTCAAAAATGGACAAAATGAGGGTTAAGTGAATTTCCTTGTTAATTTACGGATTTTACTCGTTTTTGACCCTTTTTAATTCACTAAAAAGGTCATAAAGTGGCCTAGCCTTATCGAATCAAAGCATGTAATAGTTCATATGAAATCTAACAAGCATATCTACGACATCCATGTTTTATTTTAGAATTTCAAAAAACGGCCAAAATGGGGGTTAAGTGAACTTCCTTGTTAATTTACATATTTTACTCGTTTTTGACCCTTTTTCTTTCACTAAAATGGTCATAAAGTTGCCTAGCCCTATCGAATCGAAGCATGTAATAGTTCCTAGGAAATCTAACAAACATATCTACGACATCCAAGGTTTATTTTAGAATTTTTTAAAAAGGCCAAAATGGGGATTAAGTGAATTTCCTTGTTAATATACGGATTTTACTCATTTTTAACCCTTTTTCTTTCACTAAAAAGGTCATACAGTGGCCTAGCCTTATCGAATCGAAGCGTGTAATAGTTCCTATGAAATCTAACAAGCATATATTCGACTTCCAAGGTTGATTTTATCATTTTCAAACACGGAAAAAATGAGGGTTAAGTGAATTTCCTTGTTAATTTACGGATTTTACTCATTCTTGACCCTTTTTAATTCACTAAAAAGGTCATAAAGTGGCCTAGCCTTATCGAATCGAAGCATGTAATAGTTCCTATGAAATCTAACAAGCATATATTCGAATTCCAAGGTTGATTTTATCATTTTCAAAAATGGACAAAATGAGGGTTAAGTGAATTTCCTTGTTAATTTACGGATTTTACTCGTTTTTGACCCTTTTTCTTTCACTAAAAAGGTCATAAAGTGGCCTAGCCTTATCGAATCGAAGCATGTAATAGTTCCTAGGAAATCTAACAAGCATATCTACGACATCCATGGTTTATTTTAGAATTTTTTAAAAAGGCCAAAATGGGGGTTAAGTGAATTTCCTTGTTAATATACGGATTTTACTCGTTTTTGACATTTGTTCTTTCACTAAAAAGGGCTAAAAGTGGTCGAGGCTTGTCGAATCGAAGCATGTAATAGTTCCTATGAAATCTAACAAGCATATATTCGACTTCCAAGGTTGATTTTATCTTTTTCAAACACGGACAAAATGAGGGTTAACTGAATTTCCTTGTAAATTTACGGATTTTACTCGTTTTTGACCCTTTTTCTTTAACTAAAAAGGTCATAAAGTGGCCTAGCCTTATCGAATCGAAGCATGTAATAGTTCCTAGGAAATCTAACAAGCATATCTATGACATCCATGGTTTATTTTAGAATTTTTTAAAAAGGCCAAAATGGGGGTTAAGTGAACTTCCTTGTTAATATACGGATTTTACTCGTTTTTTACCCTTTTTCTTTCACTAAAAAGGTCATAAAGTGGCCTAGCCTTATCGAATCGAAGCATGTAATAGTTCCTAGGAAATCTAACAAGCATATCTACGACATCCATGGTTTATTTTAGAATTTTTTAAAAAGGCCAAAATGGGGGTTAAGTGAATTTCCTTGTTAATATACGGATTTTACTCGTTTTTGACATTTGTTCTTTCACTAAAAGGGCTTAAAGTGGTCGAGGCTTGTCGAATCGAAGCATGTAATAGTTCCTATGAAATCTAACAAGCATATATTCGACTTCCAAGGTTGATTTTATCATTTTCAAACACGGACAAAATGAGGATTAAGTGAATTTACTTGTTAATTTACAGATTTTACTCGTTTTTGACACTTTTTAATTCACTAAAAAGGTCATAAAGTGGCCTAGCCTTATCGAATCGAAGCATGTAATAGTTCCTATGAAATCTAACAAGCATATATTCGACTTCCAAGGTTGATTTTATCATTTTCAAACACGGACAAAATGAGGGTTAAGTGAATTTCCTTGTTAATTTACGGATTTTACTCGTTTTTGACCCTTTTTAATTCACTAAAAAGGTCATAAAGTGGCCTAGCCTTATCGAATCGAAGCATGTAATAGTTCCTATGAAATCTAACAAGCATATATTCGAATTCCAATGTTGATTTTATCATTTTCAAAAATGGACAAAATGAGGGTTAAGTGAATTTCCTTGTTAATTTACGGATTTTACTCGTTTTTGACCCTTTTTCTTTCACTAAAAAGGTCATAAAGTGGCCTAGCCTTATCGAATCGAAGCATGTAATAGTTCCTAGGAAATCTAACAAGCATATCTACGACATCCATGGTTTATTTTAGAATTTTTTTAAAAAGGCCAAAATGGGGGTTAAGTGAATTTCCTTGTTAATATACGGATTTTACTCGTTTTTGACCCTTTTTCTTTCAATAAAAATGTCATATAGTGACCTAGCCTTATCGAATCGAAGCATGTAATAGTTTCTAGGAAATCTAACAAGCATATCTACGACATCCATGGTTTATTTTAGAATTTTTTAAAAAGGCCAAAATGGGGGTTAAGTGAATTTCCTTGTTAATATACGGATTTTACTCGTTTTTGACCTTTGTTCTTTCACTAAAAAGGGCTTAAAGTGGTCTAGGCTTGTCCAATCGAAGCATTTAATAGTTCCTATGAAATCTAACAAGCATTTATTCGACTTCCAAGGTGGATTTTATCATTTTCAAACACGGACAAAATGAGGGTTAAGTGAATTTCCTTGTTAATTTACGGATTTTACTCGTTTTTGACCCTTTTTAATTCACTAAAAAGGTCATAAAGTGGCCTAGCCTTATCGAATCAAAGCATGTAATAGTTCATATGAAATCTAACAAGCATATCTACGACATCCATGTTTTATTTTAGAATTTCAAAAAACGGCCAAAATGGGGGTTAAGTGAACTTCCTTGTTAATTTACATATTTTACTCGTTTTTGACCCTTTTTCTTTCACTAAAAAGGTCATAAAGTTGCCTAGCCCTATCGAATCGAAGCATGTAATAGTTCCTAGGAAATCTAACAAACATATCTACGACATCCATGGTTTATTTTAGAATTTTTTAAAAAGGCCAAAATGGGGGTTAAATGAATTTCCTTGTTAATTTACGGATTTTACTCGTTTTTGACCCTTTTTAATTCACTAAAAAGGTCATAAAGTGGCCTAGCCTTATTGAATCGAAGCGTGTAATAGTTCCTATGAAATCTAACAAGCATATATTCGACTTCCAAGGTTGATTTTATCATTTTCAAACACGGACAAAATGAGGGTTAAGTGAATTTCCTTGTTAATTTACGGATTTTACTCATTCTTGACCCTTTTTAATTCACTAAAAAGGTCATAAAGTGGCCTAGCCTTATCGAATCGAAGCATGTAATAGTTCCTATGAAATCTAACAAGCATATATTCGAATTCCAAGGTTGATTTTATCATTTTCAAAAATGGACAAAATGAGGGTTAAGTGAATTTCCTTGTTAATTTACGGATTTTACTCGTTTTTGACCCTTTTTCTTTCACTAAAAAGGTCATAAAGTGGCCTAGCCTTATCGAATCGAAGCATGTAATAGTTCCTATGAAATCTAACAAGCATATATTCGAATTCCAATGTTGATTTTATCATTTTCAAAAATGGACAAAATGAGGGTTAAGTGAATTTCCTTGTTAATTTACGGATTTTACTCGTTTTTGACCCTTTTTCTTTCACTAAAAAGGTCATAAAGTGGCCTAGCCTTATCGAATCGAAGCATGTAATAGTTCCTAGGAAATCTAACAAGCATATCTACGACATCCATGGTTTATTTTAGAATTTTTTAAAAAGGCCAAAATGGGGGTTAAGTGAATTTCCTTGTTAATATACGGATTTTACTCGTTTTTGACATTTGTTCTTTCACTAAAAAGGGCTTAAAGTGGTCGAGGCTTGTCGAATCGAAGCATGTAATAGTTCCTATGAAATCTAACAAGCATATATTCGACTTCCAAGGTTGATTTTATCTTTTTCAAACACGGACAAAATGAGGGTTAAGTGAATTTCCTTGTTAATGTACGGATTTTACTCGTTTTTGACCCTTTTTCTTTCACTAAAAAGGTCATAAAGTGGCCTAGCCTTATCGAATAGAAGCATGTAATAGTTCCTAGGAAATCTAACAAGCATATCTACGACATCCATGGTTTATTTTAGAATTTTTTAAAAAGGCCAAAATGGGGGTTAAGTGAATTTCCTTGTTAATATACGGATTTTACTCGTTTTTGACATTTGTTCTTTCACTAAAAAGGGCTTAAAGTGGTCGAGGCTTGTCGAATCGAAGCATGTAATAGTTCCTATGAAATCTAACAAGCATATATTCGACTTCCAAGGTTGATTTTATCATTTTCAAACACGGACAAAATGAGGGTTAAGTGAATTTCCTTGTTAATTTACGGATTTTACTCGTTTTTGACCCTTTTTAATTCACTAAAAAGTTCATAAAGTGGCCTAGCCTTATCGAATCGAAGCATATAATAGTTCCTATGAAATCTAACAAGCATATATTCGACTTCCAAGGTTGATTTTATCATTTTCAAACACGGACAAAATGAGGGTTAAGTGAATTTCCTTGTTAATTTACGGATTTTACTCGTTTTTGACCCTTTTTAATTCACTAAAAAGGTCATAAAGTGGCCTAGCCTTATCGAATCGAAGCATGTAATAGTTCCTATGAAATCTAACAAGCATATATTCGAATTCCAAGGTTGATTTTATCATTTTCAAAAATGGACAAAATGAGGGTTAAGTGAATTTCCTTGTTAATTTACAGATTTTACTCGTTTTTGACCCTTTTTAATTCACTAAAAAGGTCATAAAGTGGCCTAGCCTTATCGAATCAAAGCATGTAATAGTTCATATGAAATCTAACAAGCATATCTACGACATCCATGTTTTATTTTAGAATTTCAAAAAACGGCCAAAATGGGGGTTAAGTGAACTTCCTTGTTAATTTACATATTTTACTCGTTTTTGACCCTTTTTCTTTCACTAAAAAGGTCATAAAGTTGCCTAGCCCTATCGAATCGAAGCATGTAATAGTTCCTAGGAAATCTAACAAACATATCTACGACATCCAAGGTTTATTTTAGAATTTTTTAAAAAGGCCAAAATGGGGGTTAAGTGAATTTCCTTGTTAATATACGGATTTTACTCATTTTTAACCCTTTTTCTTTCACTAAAAAGGTCATAAAGTGGCCTAGCCTTATCGAATCGAAGCGTGTAATAGTTCCTATGAAATCTAACAAGCATATATTCGACTTCCAAGGTTGATTTTATCATTTTCAAACACGGAAAAAATGAGGGTTAAGTGAATTTCCTTGTTAATTTACGGATTTTACTCATTCTTGACCCTTTTTAATTCACTAAAAAGGTCATAAAGTGGCCTAGCCTTATCGAATCGAAGCATGTAATAGTTCCTATGAAATCTAACAAGCATATATTCGAATTCCAAGGTTGATTTTATCATTTTCAAAAATGGACAAAATGAGGGTTAAGTGAATTTCCTTGTTAATTTACGGATTTTACTCGTTTTTGACCCTTTTTCTTTCACTAAAAAGGTCATAAAGTGGCCTAGCCTTATCGAATCGAAGCATGTAATAGTTCCTAGGAAATCTAACAAGCATATCTACGACATCCATGGTTTATTTTAGAATTTTTTAAAAAGGCCAAAATGGGGGTTAAGTGAATTTCCTTGTTAATATACGGATTTTACTCGTTTTTGACATTTGTTCTTTCACTAAAAAGGGCTAAAAGTGGTCGAGGCTTGTCGAATCGAAGCATGTAATAGTTCCTATGAAATCTAACAAGCATATATTCGACTTCCAAGGTTGATTTTATCTTTTTCAAACACGGACAAAATGAGGGTTAACTGAATTTCCTTGTAAATTTACGGATTTTACTCGTTTTTGACCCTTTTTCTTTCACTAAAAAGGTCATAAAGTGGCCTAGCCTTATCAAATCGAAGCATGTAATAGTTCCTAGGAAATCTAACAAGCATATCTATGACATCCATGGTTTATTTTAGAATTTTTTAAAAAGGCCAAAATGGGGGTTAAGTGAACTTCCTTGTTAATATACGGATTTTACTCGTTTTTTACCCTTTTTCTTTCACTAAAAAGGTCATAAAGTGGCCTAGCCTTATCGAATCGAAGCATGTAATAGTTCCTAGGAAATCTAACAAGCATATCTACGACATCCATGGTTTATTTTAGAATTTTTTAAAAAGGCCAAAATGGGGGTTAAGTGAATTTCCTTGTTAATATACGGATTTTACTCATTTTTGACCCTTTTTCTTTCACTAAAAAGGTCATAAAGTGGCCTAGCCTTATCGAATCGAAGCATGTAATAGTTCCTATGAAATCTAACAAGCATATATTCGACTTCCAAGGTTGATTTTATCATTTTCAAACACGGACAAAATGAGGGTTAAGTGAATTTCCTTGTTAATTTACGGATTTTACTCGTTTTTGACCCTTTTTAATTCACTAAAAAGGTCATAAAGTGGCCTAGCCTTATCGAATCGAAGCATGTAATAGTTCCTATGAAATCTAACAAGCATATATTCGAATTCCAATGTTGATTTTATCATTTTCAAAAATGGACAAAATGAGGGTTAAGTGAATTTCCTTGTTAATTTACGGATTTTACTCGTTTTTGACCCTTTTTCTTTCACTAAAAAGGTCATAAAGTGGCCTAGCCTTATCGAATCGAAGCATGTAATAGTTCCTAGGAAATCTAACAAGCATATCTACGACATCCATGGTTTATTTTAGAATTTTTTTAAAAAGGCCAAAATGGGGGTTAAGTGAATTTCCTTGTTAATATACGGATTTTACTCGTTTTTGACCCTTTTTCTTTCAATAAAAATGTCATATAGTGACCTAGCCTTATCGAATCGAAGCATGTAATAGTTTCTAGGAAATCTAACAAGCATATCTACGACATCCATGGTTTATTTTAGAATTTTTTAAAAAGGCCAAAATGGGGGTTAAGTGAATTTCCTTGTTAATATACGGATTTTACTCGTTTTTGACCTTTGTTCTTTCCCTAAAAAGGGCTTAAAGTGGTCTAGGCTTGTCCAATCGAAGCATTTAATAGTTCCTATGAAATCTAACAAGCATTTATTCGACTTCCAAGGTGGATTTTATCATTTTCAAACACGGACAAAATGAGGGTTAAGTGAATTTCCTTGTTAATTTACGGATTTTACTCGTTTTTGACCCTTTTTCTTTCACTAAAAAGGTCATAAAGTGGCCTAGCCTTATCGAATCGAAGCATGTAATAGTTCCTAGGAAATCTAACAAGCATATCTACGACATCCATGGTTTATTTTAGAATTTTTTAAAAAGGCCAAAATGGAGGTTAAGTGAATTTCCTTGTTAATATACGGATTTTACTCGTTTTTGACATTTGTTCTTTCACTAAAAAGGGCTAAAAGTGGTCGAGGCTTGTCGAATCGAAGCATGTAATAGTTCCTATGAAATCTAACAAGCATATATTCGACTTCCAAGGTTGATTTTATCTTTTTCAAACACGGACAAAATGAGGGTTAAGTGAATTTCCTTGTTAATTTACGGATTTTACTCGTTTTTGACCCTTTTTCTTTCACTAAAAAGGTCATAAAGTGGCCTAGCCTTATCGAATCGAAGCATGTAATAGTTCCTAGGAAATCTAACAAGCATATCTATGACATCCATGGTTTATTTTAGAATTTTTTAAAAAGGCCAAAATGGGGGTTAAGTGAACTTCCTTGTTAATATACGGATTTTACTCGTTTTTTACCCTTTTTCTTTCACTAAAAAGGTCATAAAGTGGCCTAGCCTTATCGAATCGAAGCATGTAATAGTTCCTAGGAAATCTAACAAGCATATCTACGACATCCATGGTTTATTTTAGAATTTTTTAAAAAGGCCAAAATGGGGGTTAAGTGAATTTCCTTGTTAATATACGGATTTTACTCGTTTTTGACATTTGTTCTTTCACTAAAAAGGGCTTAAAGTGGTCGAGGCTTGTCGAATCGAAGCATGTAATAGTTCCTATGAAATCTAACAAGCATATATTCGACTTCCAAGGTTGATTTTATCATTTTCAAACACGGACAAAATGAGGGTTAAGTGAATTTCCTTGTTAATTTACGGATTTTACTCGTTTTTGACCCTTTTTAATTCACTAAAAAGGTCATAAAGTGGCCTAGCCTTATCGAATCGAAGCATGTAATACTTCCTATGAAATCTAACAAGCATATATTCGAATTCCAATGTTGATTTTATCATTTTCAAAAATGGACAAAATGAGGGTTAAGTGAATTTCCTTGTTAATTTACGGATTTTACTCGTTTTTGACCCTTTTTCTTTCACTAAAAAGGTCATAAAGTGGCCTAGCCTTATCGAATCGAAGCATGTAATAGTTCCTAGGAAATCTAACAAGCATATCTATGACATCCATGGTTTATTTTAGAATTTTTTAAAAAGGCCAAAATGGGGGTTAAGTGAACTTCCTTGTTAATATACGGATTTTACTCGTTTTTTACCCTTTTTCTTTCACTAAAAAGGTCATAAAGTGGCCTAGCCTTATCGAATCGAAGCATGTAATAGTTCCTAGGAAATCTAACAAGCATATCTACGACATCCATGGTTTATTTTAGAATTTTTTAAAAAGGCCAAAATGGGGGTTAAGTGAATTTCCTTGTTAATATACGGATTTTACTCGTTTTTGACATTTGTTCTTTCACTAAAAAGGGCTTAAAGTGGTCGAGGCTTGTCGAATCGAAGCATGTAATAGTTCATATGAAATCTAACAAGCATATATTCGACTTCCAAGGTTGATTTTATCATTTTCAAACACGGACAAAATGAGGATTAAGTGAATTTCCTTGTTAATTTACAGATTTTACTCGTTTTTGACCCTTTTTAATTCACTAAAAAGGTCATAAAGTGGCCTAGCCTTATCGAATCGAAGCATGTAATAGTTCCTATGAAATCTAACAAGCATATATTCGACTTCCAAGGTTGATTTTATCATTTTCAAACACGGACAAAATGAGGGTTAAGTGAATTTCCTTGTTAATTTACGGATATTACTCGTTTTTGACCCTTTTTAATTCACTAAAAAGGTCATAAAGTGGCCTAGCCTTATCGAATCGAAGCATGTAATAGTTCCTATGAAATCTAACAAGCATATATTCGAATTCCAATGTTGATTTTATCATTTTCAAAAATGGACAAAATGAGGGTTAAGTGAATTTCCTTGTTAATTTACGGATTTTACTCGTTTTTGACCCTTTTTCTTTCACTAAAAAGGTCATAAAGTGGCCTAGCCTTATCGAATCGAAGCATGTAATAGTTCCCAGGAAATCTAACAAGCATATCTACGACATCCATGGTTTATTTTAGAATTTTTTTAAAAAGGCCAAAATGGGGGTTAAGTGAATTTCCTTGTTAATATACGGATTTTACTCGTTTTTGACCCTTTTTCTTTCAATAAAAATGTCATAAAGTGACCTAGCCTTATCGAATCGAAGCATGTAATAGTTCCTAGGAAATCTAACAAGCATATCTATGACATCCATGGTTTATTTTAGAATTTTTTAAAAAGGCCAAAATGGGGGTTAAGTGAATTTCCTTGTTAATATACGGATTTTACTCGTTTTTGACCCTTTTTCTTTCACTAAAAAGGTCATAAAGTGGCCTAGCCTTATCGAATCGAAGCATGTAATAGTTCCTAGGAAATCTAACAAGCATATCTATGACATCCATGGTTTATTTTAGAATTTTTTAAAAAGGCCAAAATGGGGGTTAAGTGAATTTCCTTGTTAATATACTGATTTTACTCGTTTTTGACATTTGTTCTTTCACTAAAAAGGGCTTAAAGTGGTCGAGGCTTGTCGAATCGAAGCATGTAATAGTTCCTATGAAATCTAACAAGCATTTATTCGACTTCCAAGGTGGATTTTATCATTTTCAAACACGGACAAAATGAGGGTTAAGTGAATTTCCTTGTTAATTTACGGATTTTACTCGTTTTTGACCCTTTTTCTTTCACTAAAAAGGTCATAAAGTGGCCTAGCCTTATCGAATCGAAGCATGTAATAGTTCCTAGGAAATCTAACAAGCATATCTATGACATCCATGGTTTATTTTAGAATTTTTTAAAAAGGCCAAAATGGGGGTTAAGTGAATTTCCTTGTTAATATACAGATTTTACTCGTTTTTGACATTTGTTCTTTCACTAAAAAGGGCTTAAAGTGGTCGAGGCTTGTCGAATCGAAGCATGTAATAGTTCCTATGAAATCTAACAAGCATATATTCGACTTCCAAGATTGATTTTATCATTTTCAAACACGGCCAAAATGAGGGTTAAGTGAATTTCCTTGTTAATTTACGGATTTTACTCGTTTTTGACCCTTTTTCTTTCACTAAAAAGGTCATAAAGTGGCCTAGCCTTATCGAATCGAAGCATGTAATTGTTCCTAGGAAATCTAACAAGCATATCTATGACATCCATGGTTTATTTTAGAATTTTTTAAAAAGGCCAAAATGGGGGTTAAGTGAACTTCCTTGTTAATATACGGATTTTACTCGTTTTTTACCCTTTTTCTTTCACTAAAAAGGTCATAAAGTGGCCTAGCCTTATCGAATCGAAGCATGTAATAGTTCCTAGGAAATCTAACAAGCATATCTACGACATCCATGGTTTATTTTAGAATTTTTTAAAAAGGCCAAAATGGGGGTTAAGTGAATTTCCTTGTTAATATACGGATTTTACTCGTTTTTGACATTTGTTCTTTCACTAAAAAGGGCTTAAAGTGGTCGAGGCTTGTCGAATCGAAGCATGTAATAGTTCCTATGAAATCTAACAAGCATATATTCGACTTCCAAGGTTGATTTTATCATTTTCAAACACGGACAAAATGAGGATTAAGTGAATTTCCTTGTTAATTTACAGATTTTACTCGTTTTTGACCCTTTTTAATTCACTAAAAAGGTCATAAAGTGGCCTAGCCTTATCGAATCGAAGCATGTAATAGTTCCTATGAAATCTAACAAGCATATATTCGACTTCCAAGGTTGATTTTATCATTTTCAAACACGGACAAAATGAGGGTTAAGTGAATTTCCTTGTTAATTTACGGATTTTACTCGTTTTTGACCCTTTTTAATTCACTAAAAAGGTCATAAAGTGGCCTAGCCTTATCGAATCGAAGCATGTAATAGTTCCTAGGAAATCTAACAAGCATATCTATGACATCCATGGTTTATTTTAGAATTTGTTAAAAAGGCCAAAATGGGGGTTAAGTGAATTTCCTTGTTAATATACGGATTTTACTCGTTTTTGACCCTTTTTCTTTCACTAAAAAGGTCATAAAGTGGCCTAGCCTTATCGAATCGAAGCATGTAATAGTTCCTAGGAAATCTAACAAGCATATCTATGACATCCATGGTTTATTTTAGAATTTTTTAAAAAGGCCAAAATGGGGGTTAAGTGAATTTCCTTGTTAATATACGGATTTTACTCGTTTTTGACCCTTTTTCTTTCACTAAAAAGGTCATAAAGTGGCCTAGCCTTATCGAATCGAAGCATGTAATAGTTCCTAGGAAATCTAACAAGCATATCTATGACATCCATGGTTTTTTTAGAATTTTTTAAAAAGGCCAAAATGGGGGTTAAGTGAATTTCCTTGTTAATATACAGATTTTACTCGTTTTTGACATTTGTTCTTTCACTAAAAAGGGCTTAAAGTGAACGAGGCTTGTCGAATCGAAGCATGTAATAGTTCCTATGAAATCTAACAAGCATATATTCGACTTCCAAGATTGATTTTATCATTTTCAAACACGGACAAAATGAGGGTTAAGTGAATTTCCTTGTTAATTTACGGATTTTACTCGTTTTTAACCCTTTTTCTTTCACTAAAAAGGTCATAAAGTGGCCTAGCCTTATCGATTCGAAGCATGTAATAGTTCCTAGGAAATCTAACAAGCATATCTATGACATCCATGGTTTATTTTAGAATTTTTTAAAAAGGCCAAAATGGGGGTTATGTGAATTTCCTTGTTAATATACGGATTTTACTCGTTTTTGACATTTGTTCTTTCACTAAAAAGGGCTTAAAGTGGTCGAGGATTGTCGAATCGAAGCATGTAATAGTTCCTATGAAATCTAACAAGCATATATTCGACTTCCAAGGTTGATTTTATCATTTTCAAACACGGACAAAATGAGGATTAAGTGAATTTCCTTGTTAATTTACAGATTTTACTCGTTTTTGACCCTTTTTAATTCACTAAAAAGGTCATAAAGTGGCCTAGCCTTATCGAATCGAAGCATGTAATAGTTCCTATGAAATCTAACAAGCATATATTCGACTTCCAAGGTTGATTTTATCATTTTCAAACACGGACAAAATGAGGGTTAAGTGAATTTCCTTGTTAATTTACGGATTTTACTCGTTTTTGACCCTTTTTAATTCACTAAAAAGGTCATAAAGTGGCCTAGCCTTATCGAATCAAAGCATGTAATAGTTCCTATGAAATCTAACAAGCATATATTCGACTTCCAAGGTTGATTTTATCATTTTCAAACACGGACAAAATGAGGGTTAAGTGAATTTCCTTGTTAATTTACGGATTTTACTCGTTTTTGACCCTTTTTAATTCACTAAAAAGGTCATAAAGTGGCCTAGCCTTATCGAATCGAAGCATGTAATAGTTCCTATGAAATCTAACAAGCATATATTCGAATTCCAATGTTGATTTTATCATTTTCAAAAATGGACAAAATGAGGGTTAAGTGAATTTCCTTGTTAATTTACGGATTTTACTCGTTTTTGACCCTTTTTCTTTCACTAAAAAGGTCATAAAGTGGCCTAGCCTTATCGAATCGAAGCATGTAATAGTTCCTAGGAAATCTAACAAGCATATCTACGACATCCATGGTTTATTTTAGAATTTTTTTAAAAAGGCCTAAATGGGGGTTAAGTGAATTTCCTTGTTAATATACGGATTTTACTCGTTTTTGACCCTTTTTCTTTCAATAAAAATGTCATAAAGTGACCTAGCCTTATCGAATCGAAGCATGTAATAGTTTCTAGGAAATCTAACAAGCATATCTACGACATCCATGGTTTATTTTAGAATTTTTTAAAAAGGCCAAAATGGGGGTTAAGTGAATTTCCTTGTTAATATACGGATTTTACTCGTTTTTGACCTTTGTTCTTTCACTAAAAAGGGCTTAAAGTGGTCTAGGCTTGTCCAATCGAAGCATTTAATAGTTCCTATGAAATCTAACAAGCATTTATTCGACTTCCAAGGTGGATTTTATCATTTTCAAACACGGACAAAATGAGGGTTAAGTGAATTTCCTTGTTAATTTACGGATTTTACTCGTTTTTGACCCTTTTTCTTTCACTAAAAAGGTCATAAAGTGGCCTAGCCTTATCGAATCGAAGCATGTAATAGTTCCTAGGAAATCTAACAAGCATATCTATGACATCCATGGTTTATTTTAGAATTTTTTAAAAAGGCCAAAATGGGGGTTAAGTGAATTTCCTTGTTAATATACAGATTTTACTCGTTTTTGACATTTGTTCTTTCACTAAAAAGGGCTTAAAGTGGTCGAGGCTTGTCGAATCGAAGCATGTAATAGTTCCTATGAAATCTAACAAGCATATATTCGACTTCCAAGATTGATTTTATCATTTTCAAACACGGCCAAAATGAGGGTTAAGTGAATTTCCTTGTTAATTTACGGATTTTACTCGTTTTTGACCCTTTTTCTTTCACTAAAAAGGTCATAAAGTGGCCTAGCCTTATCGAATCGAAGCATGTAATTGTTCCTAGGAAATCTAACAAGCATATCTATGACATCCATGGTTTATTTTAGAATTTTTTAAAAAGGCCAAAATGGGGGTTAAGTGAACTTCCTTGTTAATATACGGATTTTACTCGTTTTTTACCCTTTTTCTTTCACTAAAAAGGTCATAAAGTGGCCTAGCCTTATCGAATCGAAGCATGTAATAGTTCCTAGGAAATCTAACAAGCATATCTATGACATCCATGGTTTATTTTAGAATTTTTTAAAAAGGCCAAAATGGGGGTTAAGTGAATTTCCTTGTTAATATACAGATTTTACTCGTTTTTGACATTTGTTCTTTCACTAAAAAGGGCTTAAAGTGAACGAGGCTTGTCGAATCGAAGCATGTAATAGTTCCTATGAAATCTAACAAGCATATATTCGACTTCCAAGATTGATTTTATCATTTTCAAACACGGACAAAATGAGGGTTAAGTGAATTTCCTTGTTAATTTACGGATTTTACTCGTTTTTAACCCTTTTTCTTTCACTAAAAAGGTCATAAAGTGGCCTAGCCTTATCGGTTCGAAGCATGTAATAGTTCCTAGGAAATCTAACAAGCATATCTATGACATCCATGGTTTATTTTAGAATTTTTTAAAAAGGCCAAAATGGGGGTTATGTGAATTTCCTTGTTAATATACGGATTTTACTCGTTTTTGACATTTGTTCTTTCAATAAAAAGGGCTTAAAGTGGTCGAGGATTGTCGAATCGAAGCATGTAATAGTTCCTATGAAATCTAACAAGCATATATTCGACTTCCAAGGTTGATTTTATCATTTTCAAACACGGACAAAATGAGGATTAAGTGAATTTCCTTGTTAATTTACAGATTTTACTCGTTTTTGACCCTTTTTAATTCACTAAAAAGGTCATAAAGTGGCCTAGCCTTATCGAATCGAAGCATGTAATAGTTCCTATGAAATCTAACAAGCATATATTCGACTTCCAAGGTTGATTTTATCATTTTCAAACACGGACAAAATGAGGGTTAAGTGAATTTCCTTGTTAATTTACGGATTTTACTCGTTTTTGACCCTTTTTAATTCACTAAAAAGGTCATAAAGTGGCCTAGCCTTATCGAATCGAAGCATGTAATAGTTCCTAGGAAATCTAACAAGCATATCTACGACATCCATGGTTTATTTTAGAATTTTTTTAAAAAGGCCTAAATGGGGGTTAAGTGAATTTCCTTGTTAATATACGGATTTTACTCGTTTTTGACCCTTTTTCTTTCAATAAAAATGTCATAAAGTGACCTAGCCTTATCGAATCGAAGCATGTAATAGTTTCTAGGAAATCTAACAAGCATATCTACGACATCCATGGTTTATTTTAGAATTTTTTAAAAAGGCCAAAATGGGGGTTAAGTGAATTTCCTTGTTAATATACGGATTTTACTCGTTTTTGACCTTTGTTCTTTCACTAAAAAGGGCTTAAAGTGGTCTAGGCTTGTCCAATCGAAGCATTTAATAGTTCCTATGAAATCTAACAAGCATTTATTCGACTTCCAAGGTGGATTTTATCATTTTCAAACACGGACAAAATGAGGGTTAAGTGAATTTCCTTGTTAATTTACGGATTTTACTCGTTTTTGACCCTTTTTCTTTCACTAAAAAGGTCATAAAGTGGCCTAGCCTTATCGAATCGAAGCATGTAATAGTTCCTAGGAAATCTAACAAGCATATCTATGACATCCATGGTTTATTTTAGAATTTTTTAAAAAGGCCAAAATGGGGGTTAAGTGAATTTCCTTGTTAATATACAGATTTTACTCGTTTTTGACATTTGTTCTTTCACTAAAAAGGGCTTAAAGTGGTCGAGGCTTGTCGAATCGAAGCATGTAATAGTTCCTATGAAATCTAACAAGCATATATTCGACTTCCAAGATTGATTTTATCATTTTCAAACACGGCCAAAATGAGGGTTAAGTGAATTTCCTTGTTAATTTACGGATTTTACTCGTTTTTGACCCTTTTTCTTTCACTAAAAAGGTCATAAAGTGGCCTAGCCTTATCGAATCGAAGCATGTAATTGTTCCTAGGAAATCTAACAAGCATATCTATGACATCCATGGTTTATTTTAGAATTTTTTAAAAAGGCCAAAATGGGGGTTAAGTGAACTTCCTTGTTAATATACGGATTTTACTCGTTTTTTACCCTTTTTCTTTCACTAAAAAGGTCATAAAGTGGCCTAGCCTTATCGAATCGAAGCATGTAATAGTTCCTAGGAAATCTAACAAGCATATCTATGACATCCATGGTTTATTTTAGAATTTTTTAAAAAGGCCAAAATGGGGGTTAAGTGAATTTCCTTGTTAATATACAGATTTTACTCGTTTTTGACATTTGTTCTTTCACTAAAAAGGGCTTAAAGTGAACGAGGCTTGTCGAATCGAAGCATGTAATAGTTCCTATGAAATCTAACAAGCATATATTCGACTTCCAAGATTGATTTTATCATTTTCAAACACGGACAAAATGAGGGTTAAGTGAATTTCCTTGTTAATTTACGGATTTTACTCGTTTTTAACCCTTTTTCTTTCACTAAAAAGGTCATAAAGTGGCCTAGCCTTATCGGTTCGAAGCATGTAATAGTTCCTAGGAAATCTAACAAGCATATCTATGACATCCATGGTTTATTTTAGAATTTTTTAAAAAGGCCAAAATGGGGGTTATGTGAATTTCCTTGTTAATATACGGATTTTACTCGTTTTTGACATTTGTTCTTTCAATAAAAAGGGCTTAAAGTGGTCGAGGATTGTCGAATCGAAGCATGTAATAGTTCCTATGAAATCTAACAAGCATATATTCGACTTCCAAGGTTGATTTTATCATTTTCAAACACGGACAAAATGAGGATTAAGTGAATTTCCTTGTTAATTTACAGATTTTACTCGTTTTTGACCCTTTTTAATTCACTAAAAAGGTCATAAAGTGGCCTAGCCTTATCGAATCGAAGCATGTAATAGTTCCTATGAAATCTAACAAGCATATATTCGACTTCCAAGGTTGATTTTATCATTTTCAAACACGGACAAAATGAGGGTTAAGTGAATTTCCTTGTTAATTTACGGATTTTACTCGTTTTTGACCCTTTTTAATTCACTAAAAAGGTCATAAAGTGGCCTAGCCTTATCGAATCGAAGCATGTAATAGTTCCTATGAAATCTAACAAGCATATATTCGACTTCCAAGGTTGATTTTATCATTTTCAAACACGGACAAAATGAGGGTTAAGTGAATTTCCTTGTTAATTTACGGATTTTACTCGTTTTTAACCCTTTTTAATTCACTAAAAAGGTCATAAAGTGGCCTAGCCTTATCGAATCGAAGCATGTAATAGTTCCTATGAAATCTAACAAGCATATATTCGAATTCCAATGTTGATTTTATCATTTTCAAAAATGGACAAAATGAGGGTTAAGTGAATTTCCTTGTTAATTTACGGATTTTACTCGTTTTTGACCCTTTTTCTTTCACTAAAAAGGTCATAAAGTGGCCTAGCCTTATCGAATCGAAGCATGTAATAGTTCCTAGGAAATCTAACAAGCATATCTACGACATCCATGGTTTATTTTAGAATTTTTTTAAAAAGGCCTAAATGGGGGTTAAGTGAATTTCCTTGTTAATATACGGATTTTACTCGTTTTTGACCCTTTTTCTTTCAATAAAAATGTCATAAAGTGACCTAGCCTTATCGAATCGAAGCATGTAATAGTTTCTAGGAAATCTAACAAGCATATCTACGACATCCATGGTTTATTTTAGAATTTTTTAAAAAGGCCAAAATGGGGGTTAAGTGAATTTCCTTGTTAATATACGGATTTTACTCGTTTTTGACCTTTGTTCTTTCACTAAAAAGGGCTTAAAGTGGTCTAGGCTTGTCCAATCGAAGCATTTAATAGTTCCTATGAAATCTAACAAGCATTTATTCGACTTCCAAGGTGGATTTTATCATTTTCAAACACGGACAAAATGAGGGTTAAGTGAATTTCCTTGTTAATTTACGGATTTTACTCGTTTTTGACCCTTTTTCTTTCACTAAAAAGGTCATAAAGTGGCCTAGCCTTATCGAATCGAAGCATGTAATAGTTCCTAGGAAATCTAACAAGCATATCTATGACATCCATGGTTTATTTTAGAATTTTTTAAAAAGGCCAAAATGGGGGTTAAGTGAATTTCCTTGTTAATATACAGATTTTACTCGTTTTTGACATTTGTTCTTTCACTAAAAAGGGCTTAAAGTGGTCGAGGCTTGTCGAATCGAAGCATGTAATAGTTCCTATGAAATCTAACAAGCATATATTCGACTTCCAAGATTTATTTTATCATTTTCAAACACGGCCAAAATGAGGGTTAAGTGAATTTCCTTGTTAATTTACGGATTTTACTCGTTTTTGACCCTTTTTCTTTCACTAAAAAGGTCATAAAGTGGCCTAGCCTTATCGAATCGAAGCATGTAATTGTTCCTAGGAAATCTAACAAGCATATCTATGACATCCATGGTTTATTTTAGAATTTTTTAAAAAGGCCAAAATGGGGGTTAAGTGAACTTCCTTGTTAATATACGGATTTTACTCGTTTTTTACCCTTTTTCTTTCACTAAAAAGGTCATAAAGTGGCCTAGCCTTATCGAATCGAAGCATGTAATAGTTCCTAGGAAATCTAACAAGCATATCTACGACATCCATGGTTTATTTTAGAATTTTTTAAAAAGGCCAAAATGGGGGTTAAGTGAATTTCCTTGTTAATATACGGATTTTACTCGTTTTTGACATTTGTTCTTTCACTAAAAAGGGCTTAAAGTGGTCGAGGCTTGTCGAATCGAAGCATGTAATAGTTCCTATGAAATCTAACAAGCATATATTCGACTTCCAAGGTTGATTTTATCATTTTCAAACACGGACAAAATGAGGATTAAGTGAATTTCCTTGTTAATTTACAGATTTTACTCGTTTTTGACCCTTTTTAATTCACTAAAAAGGTCATAAAGTGGCCTAGCCTTATCGAATCGAAGCATGTAATAGTTCCTATGAAATCTAACAAGCATATATTCGACTTCCAAGGTTGATTTTATCATTTTCAAACACGGACAAAATGAGGGTTAAGTGAATTTCCTTGTTAATTTACGGATTTTACTCGTTTTTGACCCTTTTTAATTCACTAAAAAGGTCATAAAGTGGCCTAGCCTTATCGAATCGAAGCATGTAATAGTTCCTAGGAAATCTAACAAGCATATCTATGACATCCATGGTTTATTTTAGAATTTTTTAAAAAGGCCAAAATGGGGGTTAAGTGAATTTCCTTGTTAATATACGGATTTTACTCGTTTTTGACCCTTTTTCTTTCACTAAAAAGGTCATAAAGTGGCCTAGCCTTATCGAATCGAAGCATGTAATAGTTCCTACGAAATCTAACAAGCATATCTATGACATCCATGGTTTATTTTAGAATTTTTTAAAAAGGCCAAAATGGGGGTTAAGTGAATTTCCTTGTTAATATACGGATTTTACTCGTTTTTGACCCTTTTTCTTTCACTAAAAAGGTCATAAAGTGGCCTAGCCTTATCGAATCGAAGCATGTAATAGTTCCTAGGAAATCTAACAAGCATATCTATGACATCCATGGTTTATTTTAGAATTTTTTAAAAAGGCCAAAATGGGGGTTAAGTGAATTTCCTTGTTAATATACAGATTTTACTCGTTTTTGACATTTGTTCTTTCACTAAAAAGGGCTTAAAGTGAACGAGGCTTGTCGAATCGAAGCATGTAATAGTTCCTATGAAATCTAACAAGCATATATTCGACTTCCAAGATTGATTTTATCATTTTCAAACACGGACAAAATGAGGGTTAAGTGAATTTCCTTGTTAATTTACGGATTTTACTCGTTTTTAACCCTTTTTCTTTCACTAAAAAGGTCATAAAGTGGCCTAGCCTTATCGATTCGAAGCATGTAATAGTTCCTAGGAAATCTAACAAGCATATCTATGACATCCATGGTTTATTTTAGAATTTTTTAAAAAGGCCAAAATGGGGGTTATGTGAATTTCCTTGTTAATATACGGATTTTACTCGTTTTTGACATTTGTTCTTTCACTAAAAAGGGCTTAAAGTGGTCGAGGATTATCGAATCGAAGCATGTAATAGTTCCTATGAAATCTAACAAGCATATATTCGACTTCCAAGGTTGATTTTATCATTTTCAAACACGGACAAAATGAGGATTAAGTGAATTTCCTTGTTAATTTACAGATTTTACTCGTTTTTGACCCTTTTTAATTCACTAAAAAGGTCATAAAGTGGCCTAGCCTTATCGAATCGAAGCATGTAATAGTTCCTATGAAATCTAACAAGCATATATTCGACTTCCAAGGTTGATTTTATCATTTTCAAACACGGACAAAATGAGGGTTAAGTGAATTTCCTTGTTAATTTACGGATTTTACTCGTTTTTGACCCTTTTTAATTCACTAAAAAGGTCATAAAGTGGCCTAGCCTTATCGAATCGAAGCATGTAATAGTTTCTATGAAATCTAACAAGCATATATTCGAATTCCAATGTTGATTTTATCATTTTCAAAAATGGACAAAATGAGGGTTAAGTGAATTTCCTTGTTAATTTACGGATTTTACTCGTTTTTGACCCTTTTTCTTTCACTAAAAAGGTCATAAAGTGGCCTAGCCTTATCGAATCGAAGCATGTAATAGTTCCTAGGAAATCTAACAAGCATATCTACGACATCCATGGTTTATTTTAGAATTTTTTTAAAAAGGCCTAAATGGGGGTTAAGTGAATTTCCTTGTTAATATACGGATTTTACTCGTTTTGACCCTTTTTCTTTCAATAAAAATGTCATAAAGTGACCTAGCCTTATCGAATCGAAGCATGTAATAGTTTCTAGGAAATCTAACAAGCATATCTACGACATCCATGGTTTATTTTAGAATTTTTTAAAAAGGCCAAAATGGGGGTTAAGTGAATTTCCTTGTTAATATACGGATTTTACTCGTTTTTGACATTTGTTCTTTCACTAAAAAGGGCTTAAAGTCGTCTAGGCTTGTCCAATCGAAGCATTTAATAGTTCCTATGAAATCTAACAAGCATTTATTCGACTTCCAAGGTGGATTTTATCATTTTCAAACACGGACAAAATGAGGGTTAAGTGAATTTCCTTGTTAATTTACGGATTTTACTCGTTTTTGACCCTTTTTCTTTCACTAAAAAGGTCATAAAGTGGCCTAGCCTTATCGAAACGAAGCATGTAATAGTTCCTAGGAAATCTAACAAGCATATCTATGACATCCATGGTTTATTTTAGAATTTTTTAAAAAGGCCAAAATAGGGGTTAAGTGAATTTCCTTGTTAATATACAGATTTTACTCGTTTTTGACATTTGTTCTTTCACTAAAAAGGGCTTAAAGTGGTCGAGGCTTGTCGAATCGAAGCATGTAATAGTTCCTATGAAATCTAACAAGCATATATTCGACTTCCAAGATTGATTTTATCATTTTCAAACACGGCCAAAATGAGGGTTAAGTGAATTTCCTTGTTAATTTACGGATTTTACTCGTTTTTGACCCTTTTTCTTTCACTAAAAAGGTCATAAAGTGGCCTAACCTTATCGAATCGAAGCATGTAATTGTTCCTAGGAAATCTAACAAGCATATCTATGACATCCATGGTTTATTTTAGAATTTTTTAAAAAGGCCAAAATGGGGGTTAAGTGAACTTCCTTGTTAATATACGGATTTTACTCGTTTTTTACCCTTTTTCTTTCACTAAAAAGGTCATAAAGTGGCCTAGCCTTATCGAATCGAAGCATGTAATAGTTCCTAGGAAATCTAACAAGCATATCTACGACATCCATGGTTTATTTTAGAATTTTTTAAAAAGGCCAAAATGGGGGTTAAGTGAATTTCCTTGTTAATATACGGATTTTACTCGTTTTTGACATTTGTTCTTTCACTAAAAAGGGCTTAAAGTGGTCGAGGCTTGTCGAATCGAAGCATGTAATAGTTCCTATGAAATCTAACAAGCATATATTCGACTTCCAAGGTTGATTTTATCATTTTCAAACACGGACAAAATGAGGATTAAGTGAATTTCCTTGTTAATTTACAGATTTTACTCGTTTTTGACCCTTTTTAATTCACTAAAAAGGTCATAAAGTGGCCTAGCCTTATCGAATCGAAGCATGTAATAGTTCCTATGAAATCTAACAAGCATATATTCGACTTCCAAGGTTGATTTTATCATTTTCAAACACGGACAAAATGAGGGTTAAGTGAATTTCCTTGTTAATTTACGGATTTTACTCGTTTTTGACCCTTTTTAATTCACTAAAAAGGTCATAAAGTGGCCTAGCCTTATCGAATCGAAGCATGTAATAGTTCCTATGAAATCTAACAAGCATATATTCGAATTCCAATGTTGATTTTATCATTTTCAAAAATGGACAAAATGAGGGTTAAGTGAATTTCCTTGTTAATTTACGGATTTTACTCGTTTTTGACCCTTTTTCTTTCACTAAAAAGGTCATAAAGTGGCCTAGCCTTATCGAATCGAAGCATGTAATAGTTCCTAGGAAATCTAACAAGCATATCTACGACATCCATGGTTTATTTTAGAATTTTTTTAAAAAGGCCTAAATGGGGGTTAAGTGAATTTCCTTGTTAATATACGGATTTTACTCGTTTTTGACCCTTTTTCTTTCAATAAAAATGTCATAAAGTGACCTAGCCTTATCGAATCGAAGCATGTAATAGTTTCTAGGAAATCTAACAAGCATATCTACGACATCCATGGTTTATTTTAGAATTTTTTAAAAAGGCCAAAATGGGGGTTAAGTGAATTTCCTTGTTAATATACGGATTTTACTCGTTTTTGACCTTTGTTCTTTCACTAAAAAGGGCTTAAAGTGGTCTAGGCTTGTCCAATCGAAGCATTTAATAGTTCCTATGAAATCTAACAAGCATTTATTCGACTTCCAAGGTGGATTTTATCATTTTCAAACACGGACAAAATGAGGGTTAAGTGAATTTCCTTGTTAATTTACGGATTTTACTCGTTTTTGACCCTTTTTCTTTCACTAAAAAGGTCATAAAGTGGCCTAGCCTTATCGAATCGAAGCATGTAATAGTTCCTAGGAAATCTAACAAGCATATCTATGACATCCATGGTTTATTTTAGAATTTTTTAAAAAGGCCAAAATGGGGGTTAAGTGAATTTCCTTGTTAATATACAGATTTTACTCGTTTTTGACATTTGTTCTTTCACTAAAAAGGGCTTAAAGTGGTCGAGGCTTGTCGAATCGAAGCATGTAATAGTTCCTATGAAATCTAACAAGCATATATTCGACTTCCAAGATTGATTTTATCATTTTCAAACACGGCCAAAATGAGGGTTAAGTGAGTTTCCTTGTTAATTTACGGATTTTACTCGTTTTTGACCCTTTTTCTTTCACTAAAAAGGTCATAAAGTGGCCTAGCCTTATCGAATCGAAGCATGTAATTGTTCCTAGGAAATCTAACAAGCATATCTATGACATCCATGGTTTATTTTAGAATTTTTTAAAAAGGCCAAAATGGGGGTTAAGTGAACTTCCTTGTTAATATACGGATTTTACTCGTTTTTTACCCTTTTTCTTTCACTAAAAAGGTCATAAAGTGGCCTAGCCTTATCGAATCGAAGCATGTAATAGTTCCTAGGAAATCTAACAAGCATATCTACGACATCCATGGTTTATTTTAGAATTTTTTAAAAAGGCCAAAATGGGGGTTAAGTGAATTTCCTTGTTAATATACGGATTTTACTCGTTTTTGACATTTGTTCTTTCACTAAAAAGGGCTTAAAGTGGTCGAGGCTTGTCGAATCGAAGCATGTAATAGTTCCTATGAAATCTAACAAGCATATATTCGACTTCCAAGGTTGATTTTATCATTTTCAAACACGGACAAAATGAGGATTAAGTGAATTTCCTTGTTAATTTACAGATTTTACTCGTTTTTGACCCTTTTTAATTCACTAAAAAGGTCATAAAGTGGCCTAGCCTTATCGAATCGAAGCATGTAATAGTTCCTATGAAATCTAACAAGCATATATTCGACTTCCAAGGTTGATTTTATCATTTTCAAACACGGACAAAATGAGGGTTAAGTGAATTTCCTTGTTAATTTACGGATTTTACTCGTTTTTGACCCTTTTTAATTCACTAAAAAGGTCATAAAGTGGCCTAGCCTTATCGAATCGAAGCATGTAATAGTTCCTAGGAAATCTAACAAGCATATCTATGACATCCATGGTTTATTTTAGAATTTTTTAAAAAGGCCAAAATGGGGGTTAAGTGAATTTCCTTGTTAATATACGGATTTTACTCGTTTTTGACCCTTTTTCTTTCACTAAAAAGGTCATAAAGTGGCCTAGCCTTATCGAATCGAAGCATGTAATAGTTCCTAGGAAATCTAACAAGCATATCTATGACATCCATGGTTTATTTTAGAATTTTTTAAAAAGGCCAAAATGGGGGTTAAGTGAATTTCCTTGTTAATATACGGATTTTACTCGTTTTTGACCCTTTTTCTTTCACTAAAAAGGTCATAAAGTGGCCTAGCCTTATCGAATCGAAGCATGTAATAGTTCCTAGGAAATCTAACAAGCATATCTATGACATCCATGGTTTATTTTAGAATTTTTTAAAAAGGCCAAAATGGGGGTTAAGTGAATTTCCTTGTTAATATACAGATTTTACTCGTTTTTGACATTTGTTCTTTCACTAAAAAGGGCTTAAAGTGGTCGAGGCTTGTCGAATCGAAGCATGTAATAGTTCCTATGAAATCTAACAAGCATATATTCGACTTCCAAGATTGATTTTATCATTTTCAAACACGGACAAAATGAGGGTTAAGTGAATTTCCTTGTTAATTTACGGATTTTACTCGTTTTTAACCCTTTTTCTTTCACTAAAAAGGTCATAAAGTGGCCTAGCCTTATCGATTCGAAGCATGTAATAGTTCCTAGGAAATCTAACAAGCATATCTATGACATCCATGGTTTATTTTAGAATTTTTTAAAAAGGCCAAAATGGGGGTTATGTGAATTTCCTTGTTAATATACGGATTTTACTCGTTTTTGACATTTGTTCTTTCACTAAAAAGGGCTTAAAGTGGTCGAGGATTGTCGAATCGAAGCATGTAATAGTTCCTATGAAATCTAACAAGCATATATTCGACTTCCAAGGTTGATTTTATCATTTTCAAACACGGACAAAATGAGGATTAAGTGAATTTCCTTGTTAATTTACAGATTTAACTCGTTTTTGACCCTTTTTAATTCACTAAAAAGGTCATAAAGTGGCCTAGCCTTATCGAATCGAAGCATGTAATAGTTCCTATGAAATCTAACAAGCATATATTCGACTTCCAAGGTTGATTTTATCATTTTCAAACACGGACAAAATGAGGGTTAAGTGAATTTCCTTGTTAATTTACGGATTTTACTCGTTTTTGACCCTTTTTAATTCAATAAAAAGGTCATAAAGTGGCCTAGCCTTATCGAATCGAAGCATGTAATAGTTCCTATGAAATCTAACAAGCATATATTCGAATTCCAATGTTGATTTTATCATTTTCAAAAATGGACAAAATGAGGGTTAAATGAATTTCCTTGTTAATTTACGGATTTTACTCGTTTTTGACCCTTTTTCTTTCACTAAAAAGGTCATAAAGTGGCCTAGCCTTATCGAATCGAAGCATGTAATAGTTCCTAGGAAATCTAACAAGCATATCTACGACATCCATGGTTTATTTTAGAATTTTTTTAAAAAGGCCAAAATGGGGGTTAAGTGAATTTCCTTGTTAATATACGGATTTTACTCGTTTTTGACCCTTTTTCTTTCAATAAAAATGTCATAAAGTGACCTAGCCTTATCGAATCGAAGCATGTAATAGTTTCTAGGAAATCTAACAAGCATATCTACGACATCCATGGTTTATTTTAGAATTTTTTAAAAAGGCCAAAATGGGGGTTAAGTGAATTTCCTTGTTAATATACGGATTTTACTCGTTTTTGACCTTTGTTCTTTCACTAAAAAGGGTTTAAAGTGGTCTAGGCTTGTCCAATCGAAGCATTTAATAGTTCCTATGAAATCTAACAAGCATATATTCGAATTCCAATGTTGATTTTATCATTTTCAAAAATGGACAAAATGAGGGTTAAATGAATTTCCTTGTTAATTTACGGATTTTACTCGTTTTTGACCCTTTTTCTTTCACTAAAAAGGTCATAAAGTGGCCTAGCCTTATCGAATCGAAGCATGTAATAGTTCCTAGGAAATCTAACAAGCATATCTACGACATCCATGGTTTATTTTAGAATTTTTTTAAAAAGGCCAAAATGGGGGTTAAGTGAATTTCCTTGTTAATATACGGATTTTACTCGTGTTTGACCCTTTTTCTTTCACTAAAAAGGTCATAAAGTGGCCTAGCCTTATCGAATCGAAGCATGTAATAGTTCCTAGGAAATCTAACAAGCATATCTATGACATCCATGGTTTATTTTAGAATTTTTTAAAAAGGCCAAAATGGGGGTTAAGTGAATTTCCTTGTTAATATACGGATTTTACTCGTTTTTGACCCTTTTTCTTTCACTAAAAAGGTCATAAAGTGGCCTAGCCTTATCGAATCGAAGCATGTAATAGTTCCTAGGAAATCTAACAAGCATATCTATGACATCCATGGTTTATTTTAGAATTTTTTAAAAAGGCCAAAATGGGGGTTAAGTGAACTTCCTTGTTAATTTACGGATTTTACTCGTTTTTGACCTTTTTTCTTTCACTAAAAAGGGCTTAAAGTGGTCGAGGCTTGTCGAATCGAAGCATGTAATAGTTCCTAGGAAATCTAACAAGCATATCTATGACATCCATGGTTTATTTTAGAATTTTTTAAAAAGGCCAAAATGGGGGTTAAGTGAATTTCCTTGTTAATATACAGATTTTACTCGTTTTTGACATTTGTTCTTTCACTAAAAAGGGCTTAAAGTGGTCGAGGCTTGTCGAATCGAAGCATGTAATAGTTCCTATGAAATCTAACAAGCATATATTCGACTTCCAAGATTGATTTTATCATTTTCAAACACGGCCAAAATGAGGGTTAAGTGAATTTCCTTGTTAATTTACGGATTTTACTCGTGTTTGACCCTTTTTCTTTCACTAAAAAGGTCATAAAGTGGCCTAGCCTTATCGAATCGAAGCATGTAATAGTTCCTAGGAAATCTAACAAGCATATCTATGACATCCATGGTTTATTTTAGAATTTTTTAAAAAGGCCAAAATGGGGGTTAAGTGAATTTCCTTGTTAATATACGGATTTTACTCGTTTTTGACCCTTTTTCTTTCACTAAAAAGGTCATAAAGTGGCCTAGCCTTATCGAATCGAAGCATGTAATAGTTCCTAGGAAATCTAACAAGCATATCTATGACATCCATGGTTTATTTTAGAATTTTTTAAAAAGGCCAAAATGGGGGTTAAGTGAACTTCCTTGTTAATTTACGGATTTTACTCGTTTTTGACCTTTTTTCTTTCACTAAAAAGGGCTTAAAGTGGTCGAGGCTTGTCGAATCGAAGCATGTAATAGTTCCTAGGAAATCTAACAAGCATATCTATGACATCCATGGTTTATTTTAGAATTTTTTAAAAAGGCCAAAATGGGGGTTAAGTGAATTTCCTTGTTAATATACAGATTTTACTCGTTTTTGACATTTGTTCTTTCACTAAAAAGGGCTTAAAGTGGTCGAGGCTTGTCGAATCGAAGCATGTAATAGTTCCTATGAAATCTAACAAGCATATATTCGACTTCCAAGATTGATTTTATCATTTTCAAACACGGCCAAAATGAGGGTTAAGTGAATTTCCTTGTTAATTTACGGATTTTACTCGTTTTTGACCCTTTTTCTTTCACTAAAAAGGTCATAAAGTGGCCTAGCCTTATCGAATCGAATCATGTAATTGTTCCTAGGAAATCTAACAAGCATATCTATGACATCCATGGTTTATTTTAGAATTTTTTAAAAAGGCCAAAATGGGGGTTAAGTGAACTTCCTTGTTAATATACGGATTTTACTCGTTTTTTACCCTTTTTCTTTCACTAAAAAGGTCATAAAGTGGCCTAGCCTTATCGAATCGAAGCATGTAATAGTTCCTAGGAAATCTAACAAGCATATCTACGACATCCATGGTTTATTTTAGAATTTTTTAAAAAGGCCAAAATGGGGGTTAAGTGAATTTCCTTGTTAATATACGGATTTTACTCGTTTTTGACATTTGTTCTTTCACTAAAAAGGGCTTAAAGTGGTCGAGGCTTGTCGAATCGAAGCATGTAATAGTTCCTATGAAATCTAACAAGCATATATTCGACTTCCAAGGTTGATTTTATCATTTTCAAACACGGACAAAATGAGGATTAAGTGAATTTCCTTGTTAATTTACAGATTTTACTCGTTTTTGACCCTTTTTAATTCACTAAAAAGGTCATAAAGTGGCCTAGCCTTATCGAATCGAAGCATGTAATAGTTCCTATGAAATCTAACAAGCATATATTCGACTTCCAAGGTTGATTTTATCATTTTCAAACACGGACAAAATGAGGGTTAAGTGAATTTCCTTGTTAATTTACGGATTTTACTCGTTTTTGACCCTTTTTAATTCACTAAAAAGGTCATAAAGTGGCCTAGCCTTATCGAATCGAAGCATGTAATAGTTCCTATGAAATCTAACAAGCATATATTCGAATTCCAATGTTGATTTTATCATTTTCAAAAATGGACAAAATGAGGGTTAAGTGAATTTCCTTGTTAATTTACGGATTTTACTCGTTTTTGACCCTTTTTCTTTCACTAAAAAGGTCATAAACTGGCCTAGCCTTATCGAATCGAAGCATGTAATAGTTCCTAGGAAATCTAACAAGCATATCTACGACATCCATGGTTTATTTTAGAATTTTTTTAAAAAGGCCAAAATGGGGGTTAAGTGAATTTCCTTGTTAATATACGGATTTTACTCGTTTTTGACTCTTTTTCTTTCAATAAAAATGTCATAAAGTGACCTAGCCTTATCGAATCGAAGCATGTAATAGTTTCTAGGAAATCTAACAAGCATATCTACGACATCCATGGTTTATTTTAGAATTTTTTAAAAAGGCCAAAATGGGGGTTAAGTGAATTTCCTTGTTAATATACGGATTTTACTCGTTTTTGACCTTTGTTCTTTCACTAAAAAGGGCTTAAAGTGGTCTAGGCTTGTCCAATCGAAGCATTTAATAGTTCCTATGAAATCTAACAAGCATTTATTCGACTTCCAAGGTGGATTTTATCATTTTCAAACACGGACAAAATGAGGGTTAAGTGAATTTCCTTGTTAATTTACGGATTTTACTCGTTTTTGATCCTTTTTCTTTCACTAAAAAGGTCATAAAGTGGCCTAGCCTTATCGAATCGAAGCATGTAATAGTTACTAGGAAATCTAACAAGCATATCTATGACATCCATGGTTTATTTTAGAATTTTTTAAAAAGGCCAAAATGGGGGTTAAGTGAATTTCCTTGTTAATATACGGATTTTACTCGTTTTTGACCCTTTTTCTTTCACTAAAAAGGTCATAAAGTGGCCTAGCCTTATCGAATCGAATCATGTAATTGTTCCTAGGAAATCTAACAAGCATATCTATGACATCCATGGTTTATTTTAGAATTTTTTAAAAAGGCCAAAATGGGGGTTAAGTGAACTTCCTTGTTAATATACGGATTTTACTCGTTTTTTACCCTTTTTCTTTCACTAAAAAGGTCATAAAGTGGCCTAGCCTTATCGAATCGAAGCATGTAATAGTTCCTAGGAAATCTAACAAGCATATCTACGACATCCATGGTTTATTTTAGAATTTTTTAAAAAGGCCAAAATGGGGGTTAAGTGAATTTCCTTGTTAATATACGGATTTTACTCGTTTTTGACATTTGTTCTTTCACTAAAAAGGGCTTAAAGTGGTCGAGGCTTGTCGAATCGAAGCATGTAATAGTTCCTATGAAATCTAACAAGCATATATTCGACTTCCAAGGTTGATTTTATCATTTTCAAACACGGACAAAATGAGGATTAAGTGAATTTCCTTGTTAATTTACAGATTTTACTCGTTTTTGACCCTTTTTAATTCACTAAAAAGGTCATAAAGTGGCCTAGCCTTATCGAATCGAAGCATGTAATAGTTCCTATGAAATCTAACAAGC
Source organism: Medicago sativa (assembly GCF_051527215.1). NCBI lineage: Eukaryota > Viridiplantae > Streptophyta > Magnoliopsida > Fabales > Fabaceae > Medicago > Medicago sativa. Next base: position 25,006,055 of record NC_140749.1, on the reverse strand, counting down.
ATATATTCGACTTCCAAGGTTGATTTTATCATTTTCAAACACGGACAAAATGAGGGTTAAGTGAATTTCCTTGTTAATTTACGGATTTTACTCGTTTTTGACCCTTTTTAATTCACTAAAAAGGTCATAAAGTGGCCTAGCCTTATCGAATCGAAGCATGTAATAGTTCCTATGAAATCTAACAAGCATATATTCGAATTCCAATGTTGATTTTATCATTTTCAAAAATGGACAAAATGAGGGTTAAGTGAATTTCCTTGTTAATTTACGGATTTTACTCGTTTTTGACCCTTTTTCTTTCACTAAAAAGGTCATAAAGTGGCCTAGCCTTATCGAATCGAAGCATGTAATAGTTCCTAGGAAATCTAACAAGCATATCTACGACATCCATGGTTTATTTTAGAATTTTTTTAAAAAGGCCAAAATGGGGGTTAAGTGAATTTCCTTGTTAATATACGGATTTTACTCGTTTTTGACTCTTTTTCTTTCAATAAAAATGTCATAAAGTGACCTAGCCTTATCGAATCGAAGCATGTAATAGTTTCTAGGAAATCTAACAAGCATATCTACGACATCCATGGTTTATTTTAGAATTTTTTAAAAAGGCCAAAATGGGGGTTAAGTGAATTTCCTTGTTAATATACGGATTTTACTCGTTTTTGACCTTTGTTCTTTCACTAAAAAGGGCTTAAAGTGGTCTAGGCTTGTCCAATCGAAGCATTTAATAGTTCCTATGAAATCTAACAAGCATTTATTCGACTTCCAAGGTGGATTTTATCATTTTCAAACACGGACAAAATGAGGGTTAAGTGAATTTCCTTGTTAATTTACGGATTTTACTCGTTTTTGATCCTTTTTCTTTCACTAAAAAGGTCATAAAGTGGCCTAGCCTTATCGAATCGAAGCATGTAATAGTTACTAGGAAATCTAACAAGCATATCTATGACATCCATGGTTTATTTTAGAATTTTTTAAAAAGGCCAAAATGGGGGTTAAGTGAATTTCCTTGTTAATATACGGATTTTACTCGTTTTTGACCCTTTTTCTTTCACTAAAAAGGTCATAAAGTGGCCTAGCCTTATCGAATCGAATCATGTAATTGTTCCTAGGAAATCTAACAAGCATATCTATGACATCCATGGTTTATTTTAGAATTTTTTAAAAAGGCCAAAATGGGGGTTAAGTGAACTTCCTTGTTAATATACGGATTTTACTCGTTTTTTACCCTTTTTCTTTCACTAAAAAGGTCATAAAGTGGCCTAGCCTTATCGAATCGAAGCATGTAATAGTTCCTAGGAAATCTAACAAGCATATCTACGACATCCATGGTTTATTTTAGAATTTTTTAAAAAGGCCAAAATGGGGGTTAAGTGAATTTCCTTGTTAATATACGGATTTTACTCGTTTTTGACATTTGTTCTTTCACTAAAAAGGGCTTAAAGTGGTCGAGGCTTGTCGAATCGAAGCATGTAATAGTTCCTATGAAATCTAACAAGCATATATTCGACTTCCAAGGTTGATTTTATCATTTTCAAACACGGACAAAATGAGGATTAAGTGAATTTCCTTGTTAATTTACAGATTTTACTCGTTTTTGACCCTTTTTAATTCACTAAAAAGGTCATAAAGTGGCCTAGCCTTATCGAATCGAAGCATGTAATAGTTCCTATGAAATCTAACAAGCATATATTCGACTTCCAAGGTTGATTTTATCATTTTCAAACACGGACAAAATGAGGGTTAAGTGAATTTCCTTGTTAATTTACGGATTTTACTCGTTTTTGACCCTTTTTAATTCACTAAAAAGGTCATAAAGTGGCCTAGCCTTATCGAATCGAAGCATGTAATAGTTCCTATGAAATCTAACAAGCATATATTCGAATTCCAATGTTGATTTTATCATTTTCAAAAATGGACAAAATGAGGGTTAAGTGAATTTCCTTGTTAATTTACGGATTTTACTCGTTTTTGACCCTTTTTCTTTCACTAAAAAGGTCATAAAGTGGCCTAGCCTTATCGAATCGAAGCATGTAATAGTTCCTAGGAAATCTAACAAGCATATCTACGACATCCATGGTTTATTTTAGAATTTTTTTAAAAAGGCCAAAATGGGGGTTAAGTGAATTTCCTTGTTAATATACGGATTTTACTCGTTTTTGACCCTTTTTCTTTCAATAAAAATGTCATAAAGTGACCTAGCCTTATCGAATCGAAGCATGTAATAGTTTCTAGGAAATCTAACAAGCATATCTACGACATCCATGGTTTATTTTAGAATTTTTTAAAAAGGCCAAAATGGGGGTTAAGTGAATTTCCTTGTTAATATACGGATTTTACTCGTTTTTGACCTTTGTTCTTTCACTAAAAAGGGCTTAAAGTGGTCTAGGCTTGTCCAATCGAAGCATTTAATAGTTCCTATGAAATCTAACAAGCATTTATTCGACTTCCAAGGTGGATTTTATCATTTTCAAACACGGACAAAATGAGGGTTAAGTGAATTTCCTTGTTAATTTACGGATTTTACTCGTTTTTGATCCTTTTTCTTTCACTAAAAAGGTCATAAAGTGGCCTAGCCTTATCGAATCGAAGCATGTAATAGTTACTAGGAAATCTAACAAGCATATCTATGACATCCATGGTTTATTTTAGAATTTTTTAAAAAGGCCAAAATGGGGGTTAAGTGAATTTCCTTGTTAATATACGGATTTTACTCGTTTTTGACCCTTTTTCTTTCACTAAAAAGGTCATAAAGTGGCCTAGCCTTATCGAATCGAAGCATGTAATAGTTCCTAGGAAATCTAACAAGCATATCTATGACATCCATGGTTTATTTTAGAATTTTTTAAAAAGGCCAAAATGGGGGTTAAGTGAATTTCCTTGTTAATATACAGATTTTACTCGTTTTTGACATTTGTTCTTTCACTAAAAAGGGCTTAAAGTGGTCGAGGCTTGTCGAATCGAAGCATGTAATAGTTCCTATGAAATCTAACAAGCATATATTCGACTTCCAAGATTGATTTTATCATTTTCAAACACGGACAAAATGAGGGTTAAGTGAATTTCCTTGTTAATTTACGGATTTTACTCGTTTTTGACCCTTTTTCTTTCACTAAAAAGGTCATAAAGTGGCCTAGCCTTATCGATTCGAAGCATGTAATAGTTCCTAGGAAATCTAACAAGCATATCTATGACATCCATGGTTTATTTTAGAATTTTTTAAAAAGGCCAAAATGGGGGTTATGTGAATTTCCTTGTTAATATACGGATTTTACTCGTTTTTGACATTTGTTCTTTCACTAAAAAGGGCTTAAAGTGGTCGAGGATTGTCGAATCGAAGCATGTAATAGTTCCTATGAAATCTAACAAGCATATATTCGACTTCCAAGGTTGATTTTATCATTTTCAAACACGGACAAAATGAGGATTAAGTGAATTTCCTTGTTAATTTACAGATTTTACTGGTTTTGACCCTTTTTAATTCACTAAAAAGGTCATAAAGTGGCCTAGCCTTATCGAATCGAAGCATGTAATAGTTCCTATGAAATCTAACAAGCATATATTCGACTTCCAAGGTTGATTTTATCATTTTCAAACACGGACAAAATGAGGGTTAAGTGAATTTCCTTGTTAATTTACGGATTTTACTCGTTTTTGACCCTTTTTAATTCACTAAAAAGGTCATAAAGTGGCCTAGCCTTATCGAATCGAAGCATGTAATAGTTCCTATGAAATCTAACAAGCATATATTCGAATTCCAATGTTGATTTTATCATTTTCAAAAATGGACAAAATGAGGGTTAAGTGAATTTCCTTGTTAATTTACGGATTTTACTCGTTTTTGACCCTTTTTCTTTCACTAAAAAGGTCATAAAGTGGCCTAGCCTTATCGAATCGAAGCATGTAATAGTTCCTAGGAAATCTAACAAGCATATCTACGACATCCATGGTTTATTTTAGAATTTTTTTAAAAAGGCCAAAATGGGGGTTAAGTGAATTTCCTTGTTAATATACGGATTTTACTCGTTTTTGACCCTTTTTCTTTCACTAAAAAGGTCATAAAGTGGCCTAGCCTTATCGAATCGAAGCATGTAATAGTTCCTAGGAAATCTAACAAGCATATCTATGACATCCATGGTTTATTTTAGAATTTTTTAAAAAGGCCAAAATGGGGGTTAAGTGAATTTCCTTGTTAATATACAGATTTTACTCGTTTTTGACATTTGTTCTTTCACTAAAAAGGGCTTAAAGTGGTCGAGGCTTGTCGAATCGAAGCATGTAATAGTTCCTATGAAATCTAACAAGCATATATTCGACTTCCAAGATTGATTTTATCATTTTCAAACACGGACAAAATGAGGGTTAAGTGAATTTCCTTGTTAATTTACGGATTTTACTCGTTTTTAACCCTTTTTCTTTCACTAAAAAGGTCATAAAGTGGCCTAGCCTTATCGATTCGAAGCATGTAATAGTTCCTAGGAAATCTAACAAGCATATCTATGACATCCATGGTTTATTTTAGAATTTTTTAAAAAGGCCAAAATGGGGGTTATGTGAATTTCCTTGTTAATATACGGATTTTACTCGTTTTTGACATTTGTTCTTTCACTAAAAAGGGCTTAAAGTGGTCGAGGATTGTCGAATCGAAGCATGTAATAGTTCCTATGAAATCTAACAAGCATATATTCGACTTCCAAGGTTGATTTTATCATTTTCAAACACGGACAAAATGAGGATTAAGTGAATTTCCTTGTTAATTTACAGATTTAACTCGTTTTTGACCCTTTTTAATTCACTAAAAAGGTCATAAAGTGGCCTAGCCTTATCGAATCGAAGCATGTAATAGTTCCTATGAAATCTAACAAGCATATATTCGACTTCCAAGGTTGATTTTATCATTTTCAAACACGGACAAAATGAGGGTTAAGTGAATTTCCTTGTTAATTTACGGATTTTACTCGTTTTTGACCCTTTTTAATTCAATAAAAAGGTCATAAAGTGGCCTAGCCTTATCGAATCGAAGCATGTAATAGTTCCTATGAAATCTAACAAGCATATATTCGAATTCCAATGTTGATTTTATCATTTTCAAAAATGGACAAAATGAGGGTTAAATGAATTTCCTTGTTAATTTACGGATTTTACTCGTTTTTGACCCTTTTTCTTTCACTAAAAAGGTCATAAAGTGGCCTAGCCTTATCGAATCGAAGCATGTAATAGTTCCTAGGAAATCTAACAAGCATATCTACGACATCCATGGTTTATTTTAGAATTTTTTTAAAAAGGCCAAAATGGGGGTTAAGTGAATTTCCTTGTTAATATACGGATTTTACTCGTTTTTGACCCTTTTTCTTTCAATAAAAATGTCATAAAGTGACCTAGCCTTATCGAATCGAAGCATGTAATAGTTTCTAGGAAATCTAACAAGCATATCTACGACATCCATGGTTTATTTTAGAATTTTTTAAAAAGGCCAAAATGGGGGTTAAGTGAATTTCCTTGTTAATATACGGATTTTACTCGTTTTTGACCTTTGTTCTTTCACTAAAAAGGGTTTAAAGTGGTCTAGGCTTGTCCAATCGAAGCATTTAATAGTTCCTATGAAATCTAACAAGCATATATTCGAATTCCAATGTTGATTTTATCATTTTCAAAAATGGACAAAATGAGGGTTAAATGAATTTCCTTGTTAATTTACGGATTTTACTCGTTTTTGACCCTTTTTCTTTCACTAAAAAGGTCATAAAGTGGCCTAGCCTTATCGAATCAAAGCATGTAATAGTTCCTAGGAAATCTAACAAGCATATCTACGACATCCATGGTTTATTTTAGAATTTTTTGAAAAAGGCCAAAATGGGGGTTAAGTGAATTTCCTTGTTAATATACGGATTTTACTCGTTTTTGACCCTTTTTCTTTCACTAAAAAGGTCATAAAGTGGCCTAGCCTTATCGAATCGAAGCATGTAATAGTTCCTAGGAAATCTAACAAGCATATCTATGACATCCATGGTTTATTTTAGAATTTTTTAAAAAGGCCAAAATGGGGGTTAAGTGAATTTTCTTGTTAATATACGGATTTTACTCGTTTTTGACCCTTTTTCTTTCACTAAAAAGGTCATAAAGTGGCCTAGCCTTATCGAATCGAAGCATGTAATAGTTCCTAGGAAATCTAACAAGCATATCTATGACATCCATGGTTTATTTTAGAATTTTTTAAAAAGGCCAAAATGGGGGTTAAGTGAACTTCCTTGTTAATTTACGGATTTTACTCGTTTTTGACCTTTTTTCTTTCACTAAAAAGGGCTTAAAGTGGTCGAGGCTTGTCGAATCGAAGCATGTAATAGTTCCTAGGAAATCTAACAAGCATATCTATGACATCCATGGTTTATTTTAGAATTTTTTAAAAAGGCCAAAATGGGGGTTAAGTGAATTTCCTTGTTAATATACAGATTTTACTCGTTTTTGACATTTGTTCTTTCACTAAAAAGGGCTTAAAGTGGTCGAGGCTTGTCGAATCGAAGCATGTAATAGTTCCTATGAAATCTAACAAGCATATATTCGACTTCCAAGATTGATTTTATCATTTTCAAACACGGCCAAAATGAGGGTTAAGTGAATTTCCTTGTTAATTTACGGATTTTACTCGTTTTTGACCCTTTTTCTTTCACTAAAAAGGTCATAAAGTGGCCTAGCCTTATCGAATCGAATCATGTAATTGTTCCTAGGAAATCTAACAAGCATATCTATGACATCCATGGTTTATTTTAGAATTTTTTAAAAAGGCCAAAATGGGGGTTAAGTGAACTTCCTTGTTAATATACGGATTTTACTCGTTTTTTACCCTTTTTCTTTCACTAAAAAGGTCATAAAGTGGCCTAGCCTTATCGAATCGAAGCATGTAATAGTTCCTAGGAAATCTAACAAGCATATCTACGACATCCATGGTTTATTTTAGAATTTTTTAAAAAGGCCAAAATGGGGGTTAAGTGAATTTCCTTGTTAATATACGGATTTTACTCGTTTTTGACATTTGTTCTTTCACTAAAAAGGGCTTAAAGTGGTCGAGGCTTGTCGAATCGAAGCATGTAATAGTTCCTATGAAATCTAACAAGCATATATTCGACTTCCAAGGTTGATTTTATCATTTTCAAACACGGACAAAATGAGGATTAAGTGAATTTCCTTGTTAATTTACAGATTTTACTCGTTTTTGACCCTTTTTAATTCACTAAAAAGGTCATAAAGTGGCCTAGCCTTATCGAATCGAAGCATGTAATAGTTCCTATGAAATCTAACAAGCATATATTCGACTTCCAAGGTTGATTTTATCATTTTCAAACACGGACAAAATGAGGGTTAAGTAAATTTCCTTGTTAATTTACGGATTTTACTCGTTTTTGACCCTTTTTAATTCACTAAAAAGGTCATAAAGTGGCCTAGCCTTATCGAATCGAAGCATGTAATAGTTCCTATGAAATCTAACAAGCATATATTCGAATTCCAATGTTGATTTTATCATTTTCAAAAATGGACAAAATGAGGGTTAAGTGAATTTCCTTGTTAATTTACGGATTTTACTCGTTTTTGACCCTTTTTCTTTCACTAAAAAGGTCATAAAGTGGCCTAGCCTTATCGAATCGAAGCATGTAATAGTTCCTAGGAAATCTAACAAGCATATCTACGACATCCATGGTTTATTTTAGAATTTTTTTAAAAAGGCCAAAATGGGGGTTAAGTGAATTTCCTTGTTAATATACGGATTTTACTCGTTTTTGACCCTTTTTCTTTCAATAAAAATGTCATAAAGTGACCTAGCCTTATCGAATCGAAGCATGTAATAGTTTCTAGGAAATCTAACAAGCATATCTACGACATCCATGGTTTATTTTAGAATTTTTTAAAAAGGCCAAAATGGGGGTTAAGTGAATTTCCTTGTTAATATACGGATTTTACTCGTTTTTGACCTTTGTTCTTTCACTAAAAAGGGCTTAAAGTGGTCTAGGCTTGTCCAATCGAAGCATTTAATAGTTCCTATGAAATCTAACAAGCATTTATTCGACTTCCAAGGTGGATTTTATCATTTTCAAACACGGACAAAATGAGGGTTAAGTGAATTTCCTTGTTAATTTACGGATTTTACTCGTTTTTGATCCTTTTTCTTTCACTAAAAAGGTCATAAAGTGGCCTAGCCTTATCGAATCGAAGCATGTAATAGTTACTAGGAAATCTAACAAGCATATCTATGACATCCATGGTTTATTTTAGAATTTTTTAAAAAGGCCAAAATGGGGGTTAAGTGAATTTCCTTGTTAATATACGGATTTTACTCGTTTTTGACCCTTTTTCTTTCACTAAAAAGGTCATAAAGTGGCCTAGCCTTATCGAATCGAATCATGTAATTGTTCCTAGGAAATCTAACAAGCATATCTATGACATCCATGGTTTATTTTAGAATTTTTTAAAAAGGCCAAAATGGGGGTTAAGTGAACTTCCTTGTTAATATACGGATTTTACTCGTTTTTTACCCTTTTTCTTTCACTAAAAAGGTCATAAAGTGGCCTAGCCTTATCGAATCGAAGCATGTAATAGTTCCTAGGAAATCTAACAAGCATATCTACGACATCCATGGTTTATTTTAGAATTTTTTAAAAAGGCCAAAATGGGGGTTAAGTGAATTTCCTTGTTAATATACAGATTTTACTCGTTTTTGACATTTGTTCTTTCACTAAAAAGGGCTTAAAGTGGTCGAGGCTTGTCGAATCGAAGCATGTAATAGTTCCTATGAAATCTAACAAGCATATATTCGACTTCCAAGGTTGATTTTATCATTTTCAAACACGGACAAAATGAGGATTAAGTGAATTTCCTTGTTAATTTACAGATTTTACTCGTTTTTGACCCTTTTTAATTCACTAAAAAGGTCATAAAGTGGCCTAGCCTTATCGAATCGAAGCATGTAATAGTTCCTATGAAATCTAACAAGCATATATTCGACTTCCAAGGTTGATTTTATCATTTTCAAACACGGACAAAATGAGGGTTAAGTGAATTTCCTTGTTAATTTACGGATTTTACTCGTTTTTGACCCTTTTTAATTCACTAAAAAGGTCATAAAGTGGCCTAGCCTTATCGAATCGAAGCATGTAATAGTTCCTATGAAATCTAACAAGCATATATTCGAATTCCAATGTTGATTTTATCATTTTCAAAAATGGACAAAATGAGGGTTAAGTGAATTTCCCTGTTAATTTACGGATTTTACTCGTTTTTGACCCTTTTTCTTTCACTAAAAAGGTCATAAAGTGGCCTAGCCTTATCGAATCGAAGCATGTAATAGTTCCTAGGAAATCTAACAAGCATATCTACGACATCCATGGTTTATTTTAGAATTTTTTTAAAAAGGCCAAAATGGGGGTTAAGTGAATTTCCTTGTTAATATACGGATTTTACTCGTTTTTGACCCTTTTTCTTTCAATAAAAATGTCATAAAGTGACCTAGCCTTATCGAATCGAAGCATGTAATAGTTTCTAGGAAATCTAACAAGCATATCTACGACATCCATGGTTTATTTTAGAATTTTTTAAAAAGGCCAAAATGGGGGTTAAGTGAATTTCCTTGTTAATATACGGATTTTACTCGTTTTTGACCTTTGTTCTTTCACTAAAAAGGGCTTAAAGTGGTCTAGGCTTGTCCAATCGAAGCATTTAATAGTTCCTATGAAATCTAACAAGCATTTATTCGACTTCCAAGGTGGATTTTATCATTTTCAAACACGGACAAAATGAGGGTTAAGTGAATTTCCTTGTTAATTTACGGATTTTACTCGTTTTTGATCCTTTTTCTTTCACTAAAAAGGTCATAAAGTGGCCTAGCCTTATCGAATCGAAGCATGTAATAGTTACTAGGAAATCTAACAAGCATATCTATGACATCCATGGTTTATTTTAGAATTTTTTAAAAAGGCCAAAATGGGGGTTAAGTGAATTTCCTTGTTAATATACGGATTTTACTCGTTTTTGACCCTTTTTCTTTCACTAAAAAGGTCATAAAGTGGCCTAGCCTTATCGAATCGAAGCATGTAATAGTTCCTAGGAAATCTAACAAGCATATCTATGACATCCATGGTTTATTTTAGAATTTTTTAAAAAGGCCAAAATGGGGGTTAAGTGAATTTCCTTGTTAATATACAGATTTTACTCGTTTTTGACATTTGTTCTTTCACTAAAAAGGGCTTAAAGTGGTCGAGGCTTGTCGAATCGAAGCATGTAATAGTTCCTATGAAATCTAACAAGCATATATTCGACTTCCAAGATTGATTTTATCATTTTCAAACACGGACAAAATGAGGGTTAAGTGAATTTCCTTGTTAATTTACGGATTTTACTCGTTTTTGACCCTTTTTCTTTCACTAAAAAGGTCATAAAGTGGCCTAGCCTTATCGATTCGAAGCATGTAATAGTTCCTAGGAAATCTAACAAGCATATCTATGACATCCATGGTTTATTTTAGAATTTTTTAAAAAGGCCAAAATGGGGGTTATGTGAATTTCCTTGTTAATATACGGATTTTACTCGTTTTTGACTTTTGTTCTTTCACTAAAAAGGGCTTAAAGTGGTCGAGGATTGTCGAATCGAAGCATGTAATAGTTCCTATGAAATCTAACAAGCATATATTCGACTTCCAAGGTTGATTTTATCATTTTCAAACACGGACAAAATGAGGATTAAGTGAATTTCCTTGTTAATTTACAGATTTTACTCGTTTTTGACCCTTTTTAATTCACTAAAAAGGTCATAAAGTGGCCTAGCCTTATCGAATCGAAGCATGTAATAGTTCCTATGAAATCTAACAAGCATATATTCGACTTCCAAGGTTGATTTTATCATTTTCAAACACGGACAAAATGAGGGTTAAGTGAATTTCCTTGTTAATTTACGGATTTTACTCGTTTTTGACCCTTTTTAATTCACTAAAAAGGTCATAAAGTGGCCTAGCCTTATCGAATCGAAGCATGTAATAGTTCCTATGAAATCTAACAAGCATATATTCGAATTCCAATGTTGATTTTATCATTTTCAAAAATGGACAAAATGAGGGTTAAGTGAATTTCCTTGTTAATTTACGGATTTTACTCGTTTTTGACCCTTTTTCTTTCACTAAAAAGGTCATAAAGTGGCCTAGCCTTATCGAATCGAAGCATGTAATAGTTCCTAGGAAATCTAACAAGCATATCTACGACATCTATGGTTTATTTTAGAATTTTTTTAAAAAGGCCAAAATGGGGGTTAAGTGAATTTCCTTGTTAATATACGGATTTTACTCGTTTTTGACCCTTTTTCTTTCAATAAAAATGTCATAAAGTGACCTAGCCTTATCGAATCGAAGCATGTAATAGTTTCTAGGAAATATAACAAGCATATCTACGACATCCATGGTTTATTTTAGAATTTTTTAAAAAGGCCAAAATGGGGGTTAAGTGAATTTCCTTGTTAATATACTGATTTTACTCGTTTTTGACCTTTGTTCTTTCACTAAAAAGGGCTTAAAGTGGTCTAGGCTTGTCCAATCGAAGCATTTAATAGTTCCTATGAAATCTAACAAGCATTTATTCGACTTCCAAGGTGGATTTTATCATTTTCAAACATGGACAAAATGAGGGTTAAGTGAATTTCCTTGTTAATTTACGGATTTTACTCGTTTTTGACCCTTTTTCTTTCACTAAAAAGGTCATAAAGTGGCCTAGCCTTATCGAATCGAAGCATGTAATAGTTACTAGGAAATCTAACAAGCATATCTATGACATCCATGGTTTATTTTAGAATTTTTTAAAAAGGCCAAAATGGGGGTTAAGTGAATTTCCTTGTTAATATACGGATTTTACTCGTTTTTGACCCTTTTTCTTTCACTAAAAAGGTCATAAAGTGGCCTAGCCTTATCGAATCGAAGCATGTAATAGTTCCTAGGAAATCTAACAAGCATATCTATGACATCCATGGTTTATTTTAGAATTTTTTAAAAAGGCCAAAATGGGGGTTAAGTGAATTTCCTTGTTAATATACAGATTTTACTCGTTTTTGACATTTGTTCTTTCACTAAAAAGGGCTTAAAGTGGTCGAGGCTTGTCGAATCGAAGCATGTAATAGTTCCTATGAAATCTAACAAGCATATATTCGACTTCCAAGATTGATTTTATCATTTTTAAACACGGACAAAATGAGGGTTAAGTGAATTTCCTTGTTAATTTACGGATTTTACTCGTTTTTGACCCTTTTTCTTTCACTAAAAAGGTCATAAAGTGGCCTAGCCTTATCGATTCGAAGCATGTAATAGTTCCTAGGAAATCTAACAAGCATATCTATGACATCCATGGTTTATTTTAGAATTTTTTAAAAAGGCCAAAATGGGGGTTATGTGAATTTCCTTGTTAATATACGGATTTTACTCGTTTTTGACAATTGTTCTTTCACTAAAAAGGGCTTAAAGTGGTCGAGGATTGTCGAATCGAAGCATGTAATAGTTCCTATGAAATCTAACAAGCATATATTCGACTTCCAAGGTTGATTTTATCATTTTCAAACACGGACAAAATGAGGATTAAGTGAATTTCCTTGTTAATTTACAGATTTAACTCGTTTTTGACCCTTTTTAATTCACTAAAAAGGTCATAAAGTGGCCTAGCCTTATCGAATCGAAGCATGTAATAGTTCCTATGAAATCTAACAAGCATATATTCGACTTCCAAGGTTGATTTTATCATTTTCAAACACGGACAAAATGAGGGTTAAGTGAATTTCCTTGTTAATTTACGGATTTTACTCGTTTTTGACCCTTTTTAATTCACTAAAAAGGTCATAAAGTGGCCTAGCCTTATCGAATCGAAGCATGTAATAGTTCCTATGAAATCTAACAAGCATATATTCGAATTCCAATGTTGATTTTATCATTTTCAAAAATGGACAAAATGAGGGTTAAGTGAATTTCCTTGTTAATTTACGGATTTTACTCGTTTTTGACCCTTTTTCTTTCACTAAAAAGGTCATAAAGTGGCCTAGCCTTATCGAATCGAAGCATGTAATAGTTCCTAGGAAATCTAACAAGCATATCTACGACATCTATGGTTTATTTTAGAATTTTTTTAAAAAGGCCAAAATGGGGGTTAAGTGAATTTCCTTGTTAATATACGGATTTTACTCGTTTTTGACCCTTTTTCTTTCAATAAAAATGTCATAAAGTGACCTAGCCTTATCGAATCGAAGCATGTAATAGTTTCTAGGAAATATAACAAGCATATCTACGACATCCATGGTTTATTTTAGAATTTTTTAAAAAGGCCAAAATGGGGGTTAAGTGAATTTCCTTGTTAATATACTGATTTTACTCGTTTTTGACCTTTGTTCTTTCACTAAAAAGGGCTTAAAGTGGTCTAGGCTTGTCCAATCGAAGCATTTAATAGTTCCTATGAAATCTAACAAGCATTTATTCGACTTCCAAGGTGGATTTTATCATTTTCAAACATGGACAAAATGAGGGTTAAGTGAATTTCCTTGTTAATTTACGGATTTTACTCGTTTTTGACCCTTTTTCTTTCACTAAAAAGGTCATAAAGTGGCCTAGCCTTATCGAATCGAAGCATGTAATAGTTACTAGGAAATCTAACAAGCATATCTATGACATCCATGGTTTATTTTAGAATTTTTTAAAAAGGCCAAAATGGGGGTTAAGTGAATTTCCTTGTTAATATACGGATTTTACTCGTTTTTGACCCTTTTTCTTTCACTAAAAAGGTCATAAAGTGGCCTAGCCTTATCGAATCGAAGCATGTAATAGTTCCTAGGAAATCTAACAAGCATATCTATGACATCCATGGTTTATTTTAGAATTTTTTAAAAAGGCCAAAATGGGGGTTAAGTGAATTTCCTTGTTAATATACAGATTTTACTCGTTTTTGACATTTGTTCTTTCACTAAAAAGGGCTTAAAGTGGTCGAGGCTTGTCGAATCGAAGCATGTAATAGTTCCTATGAAATCTAACAAGCATATATTCGACTTCCAAGATTGATTTTATCATTTTTAAACACGGACAAAATGAGGGTTAAGTGAATTTCCTTGTTAATTTACGGATTTTACTCGTTTTTGACCCTTTTTCTTTCACTAAAAAGGTCATAAAGTGGCCTAGCCTTATCGATTCGAAGCATGTAATAGTTCCTAGGAAATCTAACAAGCATATCTATGACATCCATGGTTTATTTTAGAATTTTTTAAAAAGGCCAAAATGGGGGTTATGTGAATTTCCTTGTTAATATACGGATTTTACTCGTTTTTGACAATTGTTCTTTCACTAAAAAGGGCTTAAAGTGGTCGAGGATTGTCGAATCGAAGCATGTAATAGTTCCTATGAAATCTAACAAGCATATATTCGACTTCCAAGGTTGATTTTATCATTTTCAAACACGGACAAAATGAGGATTAAGTGAATTTCCTTGTTAATTTACAGATTTAACTCGTTTTTGACCCTTTTTAATTCACTAAAAAGGTCATAAAGTGGCCTAGCCTTATCGAATCGAAGCATGTAATAGTTCCTATGAAATCTAACAAGCATATATTCGACTTCCAAGGTTGATTTTATCATTTTCAAACACGGACAAAATGAGGGTTAAGTGAATTTCCTTGTTAATTTACGGATTTTACTCGTTTTTGACCCTTTTTAATTCACTAAAAAGGTCATAAAGTGGCCTAGCCTTATCGAATCGAAGCATGTAATAGTTCCTATGAAATCTAACAAGCATATATTCGAATTCCAATGTTGATTTTATCATTTTCAAAAATGGACAAAATGAGGGTTAAATGAATTTCCTTGTTAATTTACGGATTTTACTCGTTTTTGACCCTTTTTCTTTCACTAAAAAGGTCATAAAGTGGCCTAGCCTTATCGAATCGAAGCATGTAATAGTTCCTATGAAATCTAACAAGCATATATTCGACTTCCAAGGTTGATTTTATCATTTTCAAACACGGACAAAATGAGGGTTAAGTGAATTTCCTTGTTAATTTACGGATTTTACTCGTTTTTGACCCTTTTTAATTCACTAAAAAGGTCATAAAGTGGCCTAGCCTTATCGAATCGAAGCATGTAATAGTTCCTATGAAATCTAACAAGCATATATTCGAATTCCAATGTTGATTTTATCATTTTCAAAAATGGACAAAATGAGGGTTAAATGAATTTCCTTGTTAATTTACGGATTTTACTCGTTTTTGACCCTTTTTCTTTCACTAAAAAGGTCATAAAGTGGCCTAGCCTTATCGAATCGAAGCATGTAATAGTTCCTAGGAAATCTAACAAGCATATCTACGACATCCTTGGTTTATTTTAGAATTTTTTTAAAAAGGCCAAAATGGGGGTTAATTGAATTTCCTTGTTAATATACGGATTTTACTCGTTTTTGACCCTTTTTCTTTCAATAAAAATGTCATAAAGTGACCTAGCCTTATCGAATCGAAGCATGTAATAGTTTCTAGGAAATCTAACAAGCATATCTACGACATCCATGGTTTATTTTAGAATTTTTTAAAAAGGCCAAAATGGGGGTTAAGTGAACTTCCTTGTTAATATACGGATTTTACTCGTTTTTTACCCTTTTTCTTTCACTAAAAAGGTCATAAAGTGGCCTAGCCTTATCGAATCGAAGCATGTAATAGTTCCTAGGAAATCTAACAAGCATATCTACGACATCCATGGTTTATTTTAGAATTTTTTAAAAAGGCCAAAATGGGGGTTAAGTGAATTTCCTTGTTAATATACGGATTTTACTCGTTTTTGACATTTGTTCTTTCACTAAAAAGGGCTTAAAGTGGTCGAGGCTTGTCCAATCGAAGCATGTAATAGTTCCTATGAAATCTAACAAGCATATATTCGACTTCCAAGGTTGATTTTATCATTTTCAAACACGGACAAAATGAGGATTAAGTGAATTTCCTTGTTAATTTACAGATTTTACTCGTTTTTGACCCTTTTTAATTCACTAAAAAGGTCATAAAGTGGCCTAGCCTTATCGAATCGAAGCATGTAATAGTTCCTATGAAATCTAACAAGCATATATTCGACTTCCAAGGTTGATTTTATCATTTTCAAACACGGACAAAATGAGGGTTAAGTGAATTTCCTTGTTAATTTACGGATTTTACTCGTTTTTGACCCTTTTTAATTCACTAAAAAGGTCATAAAGTGGCCTAGCCTTATCGAATCGAAGCATGTAATAGTTCCTATGAAATCTAACAAGCATATATTCGAATTCCAATGTTGATTTTATCATTTTCAAAAATGGACAAAATGAGGGTTAAGTGAATTTCCTTGTTAATATACGGATTTTACTCGTTTTTGACCCTTTTTCTTTCAATAAAAATGTCATAAAGTGACCTAGCCTTATCGAATCGAAGCATGTAATAGTTTCTAGGAAATCTAACAAGCATATCTACGACATCCATGGTTTATTTTAGAATTTTTTAAAAAGGCCAAAATGGGGGTTAAGTGAACTTCCTTGTTAATATACGGATTTTACTCGTTTTTTACCCTTTTTCTTTCACTAAAAAGGTCATAAAGTGGCCTAGCCTTATCGAATCGAAGCATGTAATAGTTCCTAGGAAATCTAACAAGCATATCTACGACATCCATGGTTTATTTTAGAATTTTTTAAAAAGGCCAAAATGGGGGTTAAGTGAATTTCCTTGTTAATATACGGATTTTACTCGTTTTTGACATTTGTTCTTTCACTAAAAAGGGCTTAAAGTGGTCGAGGCTTGTCCAATCGAAGCATGTAATAGTTCCTATGAAATCTAACAAGCATATATTCGACTTCCAAGGTTGATTTTATCATTTTCAAACACGGACAAAATGAGGATTAAGTGAATTTCCTTGTTAATTTACAGATTTTACTCGTTTTTGACCCTTTTTAATTCACTAAAAAGGTCATAAAGTGGCCTAGCCTTATCGAATCGAAGCATGTAATAGTTCCTATGAAATCTAACAAGCATATATTCGACTTCCAAGGTTGATTTTATCATTTTCAAACACGGACAAAATGAGGGTTAAGTGAATTTCCTTGTTAATTTACGGATTTTACTCGTTTTTGACCCTTTTTAATTCACTAAAAAGGTCATAAAGTGGCCTAGCCTTATCGAATCGAAGCATGTAATAGTTCCTATGAAATCTAACAAGCATATATTCGAATTCCAATGTTGATTTTATCATTTTCAAAAATGGACAAAATGAGGGTTAAGTGAATTTCCTTGTTAATTTACGGATTTTACTCGTTTTTGACCCTTTTTCTTTCACTAAAAAGGTCATAAAGTGGCCTAGCCTTATCGAATCGAAGCATGTAATAGTTCCTAGGAAATCTAACAAGCATATCTACGACATCCATGGTTTATTTTAGAATTTTTTTAAAAAGGCCAAAATGGGGGTTAAGTGAATTTCCTTGTTAATATACGGATTTTACTCGTTTTTGACCCTTTTTCTTTCAATAAAAATGTCATAAAGTGACCTAGCCTTATCGAATCGAAGCATGTAATAGTTTCTAGGAAATCTAACAAGCATATCTACGACATCCATGGTTTATTTTAGAATTTTTTAAAAAGGCCAAAATGGGGGTTAAGTGAATTTCCTTGTTAATATACGGATTTTACTCGTTTTTGACCTTTGTTCTTTCACTAAAAAGGGCTTAAAGTGGTCTAGGCTTGTCCAATCGAAGCATTTAATAGTTCCTATGAAATCTAACAAGCATTTATTCGACTTCCAAGGTGGATTTTATCATTTTCAAACACGGACAAAATGAGGGTTAAGTGAATTTCCTTGTTAATTTACGGATTTTACTCGTTTTTGACCCTTTTTCTTTCACTAAAAAGGTCATAAAGTGGCCTAGCCTTATCGAATCGAAGCATGTAATAGTTCCTAGGAAATCTAACAAGCATATCTATGACATCCATGGTTTATTTTAGAATTTTTTAAAAAGGCCAAAATGGGGGTTAAGTGAATTTCCTTGTTAATATACGAATTTTACTCGTTTTTGACCCTTTTTCTTTCACTAAAAAGGTCGTAAAGTGGCCTAGCCTTATCGAATCGAAGCATGTAATAGTTCCTAGGAAATCTAACAAGCATATCTATGACATCCATGGTTTATTTTAGAATTTTTTAAAAAGGCCAAAATGGGGGTTAAGTGAATTTCCTTGTTAATATACAGATTTTACTCGTTTTTGACATTTGTTCTTTCACTAAAAAGGGCTTAAAGTGGTCGAGGCTTGTCGAATCGAAGCATGTAATAGTTCCTATGAAATCTAACAAGCATATATTCGACTTCCAAGATTGATTTTATCATTTTCAAACACGGACAAAATGAGGGTTAAGTGAATTTCCTTGTTAATTTACGGATTTTACTCGTTTTTGACCCTTTTTCTTTCACTAAAAAGGTCATAAAGTGGCCTAGCCTTATCGATTCGAAGCATGTAATAGTTCCTAGGAAATCTAACAAGCATATCTATGACATCCATGGTTTATTTTAGAATTTTTTAAAAAGGCCAAAATGGGGGTTATGTGAATTTCCTTGTTAGTATACGGATTTTACTCGTTTTTGACATTTGTTCTTTCACTAAAAAGGGCTTAAAGTGGTCGAGGATTGTCGAATCGAAGCATGTAATAGTTCCTATGAAATCTAACAAGCATATATTCGACTTCCAAGGTTGATTTTATCATTTTCAAACACGGACAAAATGAGGATTAAGTGAATTTCCTTGTTAATTTACCGATTTAACTCGTTTTTGACCCTTTTTAATTCACTAAAAAGGTCATAAAGTGGCCTAGCCTTATCGAATCGAAGTATGTAATAGTTCCTATGAAATCTAACAAGCATATATTCGACTTCCAAGGTTGATTTTATCATTTTCAAACACGGACAAAATGAGGGTTAAGTGAATTTCCTTGTTAATTTACGGATTTTACTCGTTTTTGACCCTTTTTAATTCACTAAAAAGGTCATAAAGTGGCCTAGCCTTATCGAATCGAAGCATGTAATAGTTCCTATGAAATCTAACAAGCATATATTCGAATTCCAATGTTGATTTTATCATTTTCAAAAATGGACAAAATGAGGGTTAAATGAATTTCCTTGTTAATTTACGGATTTTACTCGTTTTTGACCCTTTTTCTTTCACTAAAAAGGTCATAAAGTGGCCTAGCCTTATCGAATCGAAGCATGTAATAGTTCCTAGGAAATCTAACAAGCATATCTACGACATCCATGGTTTATTTTAGAATTTTTTTAAAAAGGCCAAAATGGGGGTTAAGTGAATTTCCTTGGTAATATACGGATTTTACTCGTTTTTGACCCTTTTTCTTTCAATAAAAATGTCATAAAGTGACCTAGCCTTATCGAATCGAAGCATGTAATAGTTTCTAGGAAATCTAACAAGCATATCTACGACATCCATGGTTTATTTTAGAATTTTTTAAAAAGGCCAAAATGGGGGTTAAGTGAATTTCCTTGTTAATATACGGATTTTACTCGTTTTTGACCTTTGTTCTTTCACTAAAAAGGGCTTAAAGTGGTCTAGGCTTGTCCAATCGAAGCATTAAATAGTTCCTATGAAATCTAACAAGCATTTATTCGACTTCCAAGGTGGATTTTATCGTTTTCAAACACGGACAAAATGAGGGTTAAGTGAATTTCCTTGTTAATTTACGGATTTTACTCGTTTTTGACCCTTTTTCTTTCACTAAAAAGGTCATAAAGTGGCCTAGCCTTATCGAATCGAAGCATGTAATAGTTCCTAGGAAATCTAACAAGCATATCTATGACATCCATGGTTTATTTTAGAATTTTTTAGAAAGGCCAAAATGGGGGTTAAGTGAATTTCCTTGTTAATATACGGATTTTACTCGTTTTTGACCCTTTTTCTTTCACTAAAAAGGTCATAAAGTGGCCTAGCCTTATCGAATCGAAGCATGTAATAGTGTCTAGGAAATCTAACAAGCATATCTATGACATCCATGGTTTATTTTAGAATTTTTTAAAAAGGCCAAAATGGGGGTTAAGTGAACTTCCTTGTTAATTTACGGATTTTACTCGTTTTTGACCTTTTTTCTTTCACTAAAAAGGGCTTAAAGTGGTTGAGGCTTGTCGAATCGAAGCATGTAATAGTTCCTATGAAATCTAACAAGCATATATTCGACTTCCAAGGTTGATTTTATCATTTTCAAACACAGACAAAATGAGGGTTAAGTGAATTTCCTTGTTAATTTACAGATTTTACTCGTTTTTGACCCTTTTTAATTCACTAAAAAGGTCATAAAGTGGCCTAGCCTTATCGAATCGAAGAGTGTAATAGTTCCTATGAAATCTAACGAGCATATATTCGACTTCCAAGGTTGATTTTATCATTTTCAAACACAGACAAAATGAGGGTTAAGTGAATTTCCTTGTTAATTTACGGATTTTACTCGTTTTTGACCCTTTTTAATTCACTAAAAAGGTCATAAAGTGGCCTAGCCTTATCGAATCGAAGCATGTAATAGTTCCTATGAAATCTAACAAGCATATCTACGACATCCATGGTTTATTTTAGAATTTTTTTAAAAAGGCCAAAATGGGGGTTAAGTGAATTTCCTTGTTAATATACGGATTTTACTCGTTTTTGACCCTTTTTCTTTCAATAAAAATGTCATAAAGTGACCTAGCCTTATCGAATCGAAGCATGTAATAGTTTCTAGGAAATCTAACAAGCATATCTACGACATCCATGGTTTATTTTAGAATTTTTTAAAAAGGCCAAAATGGGGGTTAAGTGAATTTCCTTGTTAATATACGGATTTTACTCGTTTTTGACCTTTGTTCTTTCACTAAAAAGGGCTTAAAGTGGTCTAGGCTTGTCCAATCGAAGCATTTAATAGTTCCTATGAAATCTAACAAGCATTTATTCGACTTCCAAGGTGGATTTTATCGTTTTCAAACACGGACAAAATGAGGGTTAAGTGAATTTCCTTGTTAATTTACGGATTTTACTCGTTTTTGACCCTTTTTCTTTCACTAAAAAGGTCATAAAGTGGCCTAGCCTTATCGAATCGAAGCATGTAATAGTTCCTAGGAAATCTAACAAGCATATCTATGACATCCATGGTTTATTTTAGAATTTTTTAGAAAGGCCAAAATGGGGGTTAAGTGAATTTCCTTGTTAATATACGGATTTTACTCGTTTTTGACCCTTTTTCTTTCACTAAAAAGGTCATAAAGTGGCCTAGCCTTATCGAATCGAAGCATGTAATAGTTCCTAGGAAATCTAACAAGCATATCTATGACATCCATGGTTTATTTTAGAATTTTTTAAAAAGGCCAAAATGGGGGTTAAGTGAACTTCCTTGTTAATTTACGGATTTTACTCGTTTTTGACCTTTTTTCTTTCACTAAAAAGGGCTTAAAGTGGTTGAGGCTTGTCGAATCGAAGCATGTAATAGTTCCTATGAAATCTAACAAGCATATATTCGACTTCCAAGGTTGATTTTATCATTTTCAAACACAGACAAAATGAGGGTTAAGTGAATTTCCTTGTTAATTTACAGATTTTACTCGTTTTTGACCCTTTTTAATTCACTAAAAAGGTCATAAAGTGGCCTAGCCTTATCGAATCGAAGAGTGTAATAGTTCCTATGAAATCTAACGAGCATATATTCGACTTCCAAGGTTGATTTTATCATTTTCAAACACAGACAAAATGAGGGTTAAGTGAATTTCCTTGTTAATTTACGGATTTTACTCGTTTTTGACCCTTTTTAATTCACTAAAAAGGTCATAAAGTGGCCTAGCCTTATCGAATCGAAGCATGTAATAGTTCCTATGAAATCTAACAAGCATATATTCAAATTCCAAGGTTGATTTTATAATTTTCAAAAATGGACAAAATGAGGGTTAAGTGAATTTCCTTGTTAATTTACGGATTTTACTCGTTTTTGACCCTTTTTCTTTCACTAAAAAGGTCATAAAGTGGCCTAGCCTTATCGAATCGAAGCTTGTAATAGTTCCTATGAAATCTAACAAGCATATATTTAACTTCCAAGGTTGATTTTATCATTTTAAAACACGGACAAAATGAGGGTTAAGTCAATTTCCTTGTTAATTTACGGATTTTACTCGTTTTTGACCCTTTTTAATTCACTAAAAAGGTCATAAAGTGGCCTAGCCTTATCGAATCGAAGCATGTAATAGTTCCTATGAAATCTAACAAGCATATATTCGACTTCCAAGGTTGATTTTATCATTTTCAAACACGGACAAAATGAGGGTTAAGTGAATTTCCTTGTTAATTTACGGTTGACGCATACTCAAAATTTTTCAGGTAAAATTGAAGCTCTTAAGGTGAGGCAGGCTGATTTTGATGACAAAGCGGCAGAGCATGAGCTCTCTGTTGAGGAGTTAGCGGAATTACGTAGTATTTCGTCGGACATTCATTCTTTATCCCGACTTAATACTAGTATTTGTTAGGAGTAATCAAGGCTTAATTCGCTCCGTGAGGGTGATGCTAATTCTAAATATTTTCACTCTATTTTGGCTTGTCGAAGGCGCAGAAACTCCTTGAGTTCGATCATAGTTAATGGTACTGTGGTGGAGGGAGTTCAACCGGTTCGTCATGCGGTGTTTGCTCATTTTTCTAGTCACTATCAAGCGCTTAATGTGGATCGGCCTATGATTGATGATTTGAATTTTCAGACTTTGTCTTTTGCTGAAGGGAGTGGTCTCATCAAACCCTTTTCGGTAGAGGAAGTAAAGGATGCTATATGGGACTGTGATAGTTTCAAAAGCCCGGGCCCTGATGGAATCAACTTTGGATTCATTAAGGATTTTTGGACTGACATTAAAGATGATATCATGAGGTTCGTGACTGAGTTCCATCGGAACGGGAAGCTGACTAAAGGTATAAATTCCACTTTTATTGCTCTAATTCCCAAAGTGGACAATCATCAATCTCTTAATGATTTCCGCCCCATTTCTTTGGTGGGAAGTTTGTATAAAATTCTAGCAAAATTGTTGGCGAATAGATTGCGTCAGGTTATTGGAAGTGTCATCTCTGAAACACAGTCTGCTTTTGTTAAAAATAGACAAATTTTAAATGGTATTTTGATTGCAAATGAGGTGGTTGATGAGGCTCGTAAGAATAGGAAAGAATTGATGATGTTTAAGGTTGATTTTGAAAAGGCTTATGACTCAGTTGATTGGGGTTATCTGGACTTGGTGATGGGTAAAATGTGCTTTCCAACGTTATGGCAGAAATGGATAAAAGAATGTGTCTCTACGGCTAAAGCATCTGTTCTTGTTAATGGTAGCCCAACCGAGGAATTCTCTTTAGGTAGGGGACTGAGACAAGGAGACCCACTTTCTCCTTTTTTGTTTTTATTGGCAGTTGAAGGCCTGAATGTTTTGATGAAGGCTATGGTTGATGCTGAGTTGTTTCGTGGTTGTCAAGTTGGTTTGGGCGACTCAGTGGCTTTATCGCATCTTCAGTTAGCTGATGACACTTTACTGTTAGGTGAAAAAAGTTGGGCTAATGTCCGTGCTATGCGGGCTGTGCTTGTTTTGTTTGAGGCGTTGTCTGGTTTAAAGGTTAATTTTCATAAAAGTATGTTGGTCGGGGTAAATATCAATGAATCTTGGTTGATTGAAGCTGCTGCTATATTGCGTTGTAAAATGGGTAAAATTCCTTTCCATTATTTGGGTTTGCCTATTGGTGGAAATCTGTGGAGGTTGTCGTTTTGGGAGCCTGTGGTTAACCGTATAAAATCTAGATTGTCTGGTTGGCAAGGCTGGTTCCTCTCTTTTGGTGGCCGTTTGACTCTTCTTAAGTCTGTCGTGACCGCTCTTCCTGTCTATGCTCTTTCCTTCTTCAAGGCTCCATCAGGTATAATCTCTTCCATAGAATCTCTTTTGATTAAATTTTTTTGGGGGGGAAGTGAGGATCATAGGAAAATATCTTGGGTGGGATGGAGGTCTATTTGTTTACGGAAGGAGTACAGAGGTTTAGGAGTTAGACAGTTGAATGTGTTTAATGAGGCTTTCTTGGGTAAGCGGTGTTGGCGTCTGTTAGTTGATAGAGATAACCTATGGTATAGAGTGTTGGTGGCTAGATATGGTGAGGACGACGGAAGGTTGGATGATGGGGGTCGGAGTGGTTCTTTATGGTGGAAGGAGGTGGTGAAGATTAGAGATGGGGTAGGGGGCGGTGAAGGGTGGTTTAGTTAGTGTGTGGTGCGTCGTGTGGGGGATGGGGAATCAACGCTTTTTTGGCATGATCGATGGTGTGGTGATGTTCCTTTTAGGGAGCGCTTTAGCAGGTTATATGATTTAGCGATGCATAAATCAATAACGGTTAAAGATATGTTTTACGAGGGTGGGGGATGGAGGTGAGGCTTGGCAGTGGCGTAGGAGGCTATGGGTGTGGGAGGAGGATCTTTTAGAGGAGTGTAGGCTATTACTTTTTAATGTTTCTTTGTAGCCTCTTTCTTATGATGTGTGGCAGTGGTTACCGGATCCCTCAGGCGGTTACTCTGTTCGTTCTGTGTATGCTATGCTCACAACTCAGGAGGTTCCCCAGGTTACTCAGAATGTCGATTTAGTTTGGCATAAACAGGTTCCCGTAAAGGTGTCAGTCTATGCATGGCGGCTGCTACGTGATCGCCTTCCTACAAAATCTCATTTGGCATTACGTGGTGTAATTAATGTGGAGGCTTATAGGTGTGTTTTGGGGTGTGGCCAGGTGGAGGATGCTCAACATTTGTTTCTCTCATGCTCTTGCTTTGGGTCACTATGGCCTTTAGTGCGGTCATGGATTGGTTTCGATGGTGTTGATCATCAAGATATTTCTGATCACTTTATTCAATTTACTCACTATACAGGTGTTATGAAATCAAGGCGGTCTTTTCTTCAGCTTATTTGGCTTCTGACCGTTTGGATCATATGGAATGAAAGAAATTCTAGAGTTTTTAAACAAAAAGAGTCATCTGTAGATCGGCTACTAGACAAAGTAAAGTATTATTCTTTGTGGTGGTTGAAAGCCAAAAAGGCTTGTTTTGTATTTGGTGATCATATGTGGTGGTCTAGTCCTATGAAATCTAACAAGCATATATTCGACTTCCAATGTTGATTTTATCATTTTCAAACACGGACAAAATGAGGGTTAAGTGAATTTCCTTGTTAATTTACGGATTTTACTCGTTTTCGACCCTTTTTCTTTCACTAAAAAGGTCATAAAGTGGCCTAGCCTTATCGAATCGAAGCATGTAATAGTTCCTATGAAATCTAACAAGCATATATTTAACTTCCAAGGTTGATTTTATCATTTTAAAACACGGACAAAATGAGGGTTAAGTCAATTTCCTTGTTAATTTACGGATTTTACTCGTTTTTGACCCTTTTTAATTCACTAAAAAGGTCATAAAGTGGCCTAGCCTTATCGAATCGAAGCATGTAATAGTTCCTATGAAATCTAACAAGCATATATTCGACTTCCAAGGTTGATTTTATCATTTTCAAACACGGACAAAATGAGGGTTAAGTGAATTTCCTTGTTAATTTACGGTTGACGCATACTCAAAATTTTTCAGGTAAAATTGAAGCTCTTAAGGTGAGGCAGGCTGATTTTGATGACAAAGCGGCAGAGCATGAGCTCTCTGTTGAGGAGTTAGCGGAATTACGTAGTATTTCGTCGGACATTCATTCTTTATCCCGACTTAATACTAGTATTTGTTAGGAGTAATCAAGGCTTAATTCGCTCCGTGAGGGTGATGCTAATTCTAAATATTTTCACTCTATTTTGGCTTGTCGAAGGCGCAGAAACTCCTTGAGTTCGATCATAGTTAATGGTACTGTGGTGGAGGGAGTTCAACCGGTTCGTCATGCGGTGTTTGCTCATTTTTCTAGTCACTATCAAGCGCTTAATGTGGATCGGCCTATGATTGATGATTTGAATTTTCAGACTTTGTCTTTTGCTGAAGGGAGTGGTCTCATCAAACCCTTTTCGGTAGAGGAAGTAAAGGATGCTATATGGGACTGTGATAGTTTCAAAAGCCCGGGCCCTGATGGAATCAACTTTGGATTCATTAAGGATTTTTGGACTGACATTAAAGATGATATCATGAGGTTCGTGACTGAGTTCCATCGGAACGGGAAGCTGACTAAAGGTATAAATTCCACTTTTATTGCTCTAATTCCCAAAGTGGACAATCATCAATCTCTTAATGATTTCCGCCCCATTTCTTTGGTGGGAAGTTTGTATAAAATTCTAGCAAAATTGTTGGCGAATAGATTGCGTCAGGTTATTGGAAGTGTCATCTCTGAAACACAGTCTGCTTTTGTTAAAAATAGACAAATTTTAAATGGTATTTTGATTGCAAATGAGGTGGTTGATGAGGCTCGTAAGAATAGGAAAGAATTGATGATGTTTAAGGTTGATTTTGAAAAGGCTTATGACTCAGTTGATTGGGGTTATCTGGACTTGGTGATGGGTAAAATGTGCTTTCCAACGTTATGGCAGAAATGGATAAAAGAATGTGTCTCTACGGCTAAAGCATCTGTTCTTGTTAATGGTAGCCCAACCGAGGAATTCTCTTTAGGTAGGGGACTGAGACAAGGAGACCCACTTTCTCCTTTTTTGTTTTTATTGGCAGTTGAAGGCCTGAATGTTTTGATGAAGGCTATGGTTGATGCTGAGTTGTTTCGTGGTTGTCAAGTTGGTTTGGGCGACTCAGTGGCTTTATCGCATCTTCAGTTAGCTGATGACACTTTACTGTTAGGTGAAAAAAGTTGGGCTAATGTCCGTGCTATGCGGGCTGTGCTTGTTTTGTTTGAGGCGTTGTCTGGTTTAAAGGTTAATTTTCATAAAAGTATGTTGGTCGGGGTAAATATCAATGAATCTTGGTTGATTGAAGCTGCTGCTATATTGCGTTGTAAAATGGGTAAAATTCCTTTCCATTATTTGGGTTTGCCTATTGGTGGAAATCTGTGGAGGTTGTCGTTTTGGGAGCCTGTGGTTAACCGTATAAAATCTAGATTGTCTGGTTGGCAAGGCTGGTTCCTCTCTTTTGGTGGCCGTTTGACTCTTCTTAAGTCTGTCGTGACCGCTCTTCCTGTCTATGCTCTTTCCTTCTTCAAGGCTCCATCAGGTATAATCTCTTCCATAGAATCTCTTTTGATTAAATTTTTTTGGGGGGGAAGTGAGGATCATAGGAAAATATCTTGGGTGGGATGGAGGTCTATTTGTTTACGGAAGGAGTACAGAGGTTTAGGAGTTAGACAGTTGAATGTGTTTAATGAGGCTTTCTTGGGTAAGCGGTGTTGGCGTCTGTTAGTTGATAGAGATAACCTATGGTATAGAGTGTTGGTGGCTAGATATGGTGAGGACGACGGAAGGTTGGATGATGGGGGTCGGAGTGGTTCTTTATGGTGGAAGGAGGTGGTGAAGATTAGAGATGGGGTAGGGGGCGGTGAAGGGTGGTTTAGTTAGTGTGTGGTGCGTCGTGTGGGGGATGGGGAATCAACGCTTTTTTGGCATGATCGATGGTGTGGTGATGTTCCTTTTAGGGAGCGCTTTAGCAGGTTATATGATTTAGCGATGCATAAATCAATAACGGTTAAAGATATGTTTTACGAGGGTGGGGGATGGAGGTGAGGCTTGGCAGTGGCGTAGGAGGCTATGGGTGTGGGAGGAGGATCTTTTAGAGGAGTGTAGGCTATTACTTTTTAATGTTTCTTTGTAGCCTCTTTCTTATGATGTGTGGCAGTGGTTACCGGATCCCTCAGGCGGTTACTCTGTTCGTTCTGTGTATGCTATGCTCACAACTCAGGAGGTTCCCCAGGTTACTCAGAATGTCGATTTAGTTTGGCATAAACAGGTTCCCGTAAAGGTGTCAGTCTATGCATGGCGGCTGCTACGTGATCGCCTTCCTACAAAATCTCATTTGGCATTACGTGGTGTAATTAATGTGGAGGCTTATAGGTGTGTTTTGGGGTGTGGCCAGGTGGAGGATGCTCAACATTTGTTTCTCTCATGCTCTTGCTTTGGGTCACTATGGCCTTTAGTGCGGTCATGGATTGGTTTCGATGGTGTTGATCATCAAGATATTTCTGATCACTTTATTCAATTTACTCACTATACAGGTGTTATGAAATCAAGGCGGTCTTTTCTTCAGCTTATTTGGCTTCTGACCGTTTGGATCATATGGAATGAAAGAAATTCTAGAGTTTTTAAACAAAAAGAGTCATCTGTAGATCGGCTACTAGACAAAGTAAAGTATTATTCTTTGTGGTGGTTGAAAGCCAAAAAGGCTTGTTTTGTATTTGGTGATCATATGTGGTGGTCTAGTCCTATGAAATCTAACAAGCATATATTCGACTTCCAATGTTGATTTTATCATTTTCAAACACGGACAAAATGAGGGTTAAGTGAATTTCCTTGTTAATTTACGGATTTTACTCGTTTTTGACCCTTTTTCTTTCACTAAAAAGGTCATAAAGTGGCCTAGCCTTATCGAATCGAAGCATGTAATAGTTCCTAGGAAATCTAACAAGCATATCTATGACATCCATGGTTTATTTTAGAATTTTTTAAAAAGGCCAAAATGGGGGTTAAGTGAATTTCCTTGTTAATATACGGATTTTACTCGTTTTTTACCCTTTTTCTTTCACTAAAAAGGCCTTATCGAATCGAAGCATGTAATAGCTCCTAGGAAATCTAACAAGCATATCTACGACATCCATGGTTTATTTTAGAATTTTTTAAAAAGGCCAAAATGGGGGTTAAGTGAATTTCCTTGTTAATATACGGATTTTACTCGTTTTTGACATTTGTTCTTTCACTAAAAAGGGCTTAAAGTGGTCGAGGATTGTCGAATCGAAGCATGTAATAGTTCCTATGAAATCTAACAAGCATATATTCGACTTCCAAGGTTGATTTTATCATTTTCAAACACGGACAAAATGAGGATTAAGTGAATTTCCTTGTTAATTTACAGATTTAACTCGTTTATGACCCTTTTTAATTCACTAAAAAGGTCATAAAGTGGCCTAGCCTTATCGAATCGAAGCATGTAATAGTTCCTATGAAATCTAACAAGCATATATTCGACTTCCAAGGTTGATTTTATCATTTTCAAACACGGACAAAATGAGGGTTAAGTGAATTTCCTTGTTAATTTACGGATTTTACTCGTTTTTGACCCTTTTTAATTCACTAAAAAGGTCATAAAGTGGCCTAGCCTTATCGAATCGAAGCATGTAATAGTTCCTATGAAATCTAACAAGAATATCTACGACATCCATGGTTTATTTTAGAATTTTTTTAAAAAGGCCAAAATGGGGGTTAAGTGAATTTCCTTGTTAATATACGGATTTTACTCGTTTTTGACCCTTTTTCTTTCAATAAAAATGTCATAAAGTGACCTAGCCTTATCGAATCGAAGCATGTAATAGTTTATAGGAAATCTAACAAGCATATCTACGACATCCATGGTTTATTTTAGAATTTTTTAAAAAGGCCAAAATGGGGGTTAAGTGAATTTCCTTGTTAATATACGGATTTTACTCGTTTTTGACCTTTGTTCTTTCACTAAAAAGGGCTTAAAGTGGTCTAGGCTTGTCCAATCGAAGCATTTAATAGTTCCTATGAAATCTAACAAGCATTTATTCGACTTCCAAGGTGGATTTTATCGTTTTCAAACACGGACAAAATGAGGGTTAAGTGAATTTCCTTGTTAATTTACAGATTTTACTCGTTTTTGACCCTTTTTCTTTCACTAAAAAGGTCATAAAGTGGCCTAGCCTTATCGAATCGAAGCATGTAATAGTTCCTAGGAAATCTAACAAGCATATCTATGACATCCATGGTTTATTTTAGAATTTTTTAGAAAGGCCAAAATGGGGGTTAAGTGAATTTCCTTGTTAATATACGGATTTTACTCGTTTTTGACCCTTTTTCTTTCACTAAAAAGGTCATAAAGTGGCCTAGCCTTATCGAATCGAAGCATGTAATAGTTCCTAGGAAATCTAACAAGCATATCTATGACATCCATGGTTTATTTTAGAATTTTTTAAAAAGGCCAAAATGGGGGTTAAGTGAACTTCCTTGTTAATTTACGGATTTTACTCGTTTTTGACCTTTTTTCTTTCACTAAAAAGGGCTTAAAGTGGTTGAGGCTTGTCGAATCGAAGCATGTAATAGTTCCTATGAAATCTAACAAGCATATATTTGACTTCCAAGGTTGATTTTATCATTTTCAAACACGGACAAAATGAGGGTTAAGTGAATTTCCTTGTTAATTTACAGATTTTACTCGTTTTTGACCCTTTTTAATTCACTAAAAAGGTCATAAAGTGGCCTAGCCTTATCGAATCGAAGAGTGTAATAGTTCCTATGAAATCTAACGAGCATATATTCGACTTCCAAGGTTGATTTTATCATTTTCAAACACAGACAAAATGAGGGTTAAGTGAATTTCCTTGTTAATTTACGGATTTTACTCGTTTATGACCCTTTTTAATTCACTAAAAAGGTCATAAAGTGGCCTAGCCTTATCGAATCGAAGCATGTAATAGTTCCTATGAAATCTAACAAGCATATATTCGACTTCCAAGGTTGATTTTATCATTTTCAAACACGGACAAAATGAGGGTTAAGTGAATTTCCTTGTTAATTTACGGATTTTACTCGTTTTTGACCCTTTTTAATTCACTAAAAAGGTCATAAAGTGGCCTAGCCTTATCGAATCGAAGCATGTAATAGTTCCTATGAAATCTAACAAGAATATCTACGACATCCATGGTTTATTTTAGAATTTTTTTAAAAAGGCCAAAATGGGGGTTAAGTGAATTTCCTTGTTAATATACGGATTTTACTCGTTTTTGACCCTTTTTCTTTCAATAAAAATGTCATAAAGTGACCTAGCCTTATCGAATCGAAGCATGTAATAGTTTATAGGAAATCTAACAAGCATATCTACGACATCCATGGTTTATTTTAGAATTTTTTAAAAAGGCCAAAATGGGGGTTAAGTGAATTTCCTTGTTAATATACGGATTTTACTCGTTTTTGACCTTTGTTCTTTCACTAAAAAGGGCTTAAAGTGGTCTAGGCTTGTCCAATCGAAGCATTTAATAGTTCCTATGAAATCTAACAAGCATTTATTCGACTTCCAAGGTGGATTTTATCGTTTTCAAACACGGACAAAATGAGGGTTAAGTGAATTTCCTTGTTAATTTACAGATTTTACTCGTTTTTGACCCTTTTTCTTTCACTAAAAAGGTCATAAAGTGGCCTAGCCTTATCGAATCGAAGCATGTAATAGTTCCTAGGAAATCTAACAAGCATATCTATGACATCCATGGTTTATTTTAGAATTTTTTAGAAAGGCCAAAATGGGGGTTAAGTGAATTTCCTTGTTAATATACGGATTTTACTCGTTTTTGACCCTTTTTCTTTCACTAAAAAGGTCATAAAGTGGCCTAGCCTTATCGAATCGAAGCATGTAATAGTTCCTAGGAAATCTAACAAGCATATCTATGACATCCATGGTTTATTTTAGAATTTTTTAAAAAGGCCAAAATGGGGGTTAAGTGAACTTCCTTGTTAATTTACGGATTTTACTCGTTTTTGACCTTTTTTCTTTCACTAAAAAGGGCTTAAAGTGGTTGAGGCTTGTCGAATCGAAGCATGTAATAGTTCCTATGAAATCTAACAAGCATATATTTGACTTCCAAGGTTGATTTTATCATTTTCAAACACGGACAAAATGAGGGTTAAGTGAATTTCCTTGTTAATTTACAGATTTTACTCGTTTTTGACCCTTTTTAATTCACTAAAAAGGTCATAAAGTGGCCTAGCCTTATCGAATCGAAGAGTGTAATAGTTCCTATGAAATCTAACGAGCATATATTCGACTTCCAAGGTTGATTTTATCATTTTCAAACACAGACAAAATGAGGGTTAAGTGAATTTCCTTGTTAATTTACGGATTTTACTCGTTTTTGACCCTTTTTAATTCACTAAAAAGGTCATAAAGTGGCCTAGCCTTATCGAATCGAAGCATGTAATAGTTCCTATGAAATCTAACAAGCATATATTCGAATTCCAAGGTTCATTTTATAATTTTCAAAAATGGACAAAATGAGGGTTAAGTGAATTTCCTTGTTAATTTACGGATTTTACTCGTTTTTGACCCTTTTTCTTTCACTAAAAAGGTCATAAAGTGGCCTAGCCTTATCGAATCGAAGCATGTAATAGTTCCTATGAAATCTAACAAGCATATATTTAACTTCCAAGGTTGATTTTATCATTTTAAAACACGGACAAAATGAGGGTTAAGTCGATTTCCTTGTTAATTTACGGATTTTACTCGTTTTTGACCCTTTTTAATTCACTAAAAAGGTCATAAAGTGGCCTAGCCTTATCGAATCGAAGCATGTAATAGTTCCTATGAAATCTAACAAGCATATATTCGACTTCCAAGGTTGGTTTTATCATTTTCAAACACGGACAAAATGAGGGTTAAGTGAATTTCCTTGTTAATTTACGGTTGACGCATACTCAAAATTTGTCAGGTAAAATTGAAGCTCTTAAGGTGAGGCAGGCCGATTTTGATGACAAAGCGGCAGAGCATGAGCTCTCTGTTGAGGAGTTAGCGGAATTATGTAGTATTTCGTCGGACATTCATTCTTTATCCCGACTTAATACTAGTATTTGTTAGGAGTAATCAAGGCTTAATTCGCTCCGTGAGGGTGATGCTAATTCTAAATATTTTCACTCTATTTTGGCTTGTCGAAGGCGCAGAAACTCCTTGAGTTCGATCATAGTTAATGGTACTGTGGTGGAGGGAGTTCAACCGGTTCGTCATGCGGTGTTTGCTCATTTTTCTAGTCACTATCAAGCGCTTAATGTGGATCGGCCTATGATTGATGATTTGAATTTTCAGACTTTGTCTTTTGCTGAAGGGAGTGGTCTCATCAAACCCTTTTCGGTAGAGGAAGTAAAGGATGCTATATGGGACTGTGATAGTTTCAAAAGCCCGGGCCCTGATGGAATCAACTTTGGATTCATTAAGGATTTTTGGACTGACATTAAAGATGATATCATGAGGTTCGTGACTGAGTTCCATCGGAACGGGAAGCTGACTAAAGGTATAAATTCCACTTTTATTGCTCTAATTCCCAAAGTGGACAATCATCAATCTCTTAATGATTTCCGCCCCATTTCTTTGGTGGGAAGTTTGTATAAAATTCTAGCAAAATTGTTGGCGAATAGATTGCGTCAGGTTATTGGAAGTGTCATCTCTGAAACACAGTCTGCTTTTGTTAAAAATAGACAAATTTTAAATGGTATTTTGATTGCAAATGAGGTGGTTGATGAGGCTCGTAAGAATAGGAAAGAATTGATGATGTTTAAGGTTGATTTTGAAAAGGCTTATGACTCAGTTGATTGGGGTTATCTGGACTTGGTGATGGGTAAAATGTGCTTTCCAACGTTATGGCAGAAATGGATAAAAGAATGTGTCTCTACGGCTAAAGCATCTGTTCTTGTTAATGGTAGCCCAACCGAGGAATTCTCTTTAGGTAGGAGACTGAGACAAGGAGACCCACTTTCTCCTTTTTTGTTTTTATTGGCAGTTGAAGGCCTGAATGTTTTGATGAAGGCTATGGTTGATGCTGAGTTGTTTCGTGGTTGTCAAGTTGGTTTGGGCGACTCAGTGGCTTTATCGCATCTTCAGTTAGCTGATGACACTTTACTGTTAGGTGAAAAAAGTTGGGCTAATGTCCGTGCTATGCGGGCTGTGCTTGTTTTGTTTGAGGCGTTGTCTGGTTTAAAGGTTAATTTTCATAAAAGTATGTTGGTCGGGGTAAATATCAATGAATCTTGGTTGATTGAAGCTGCTGCTATATTGCGTTGTAAAATGGGTAAAATTCCTTTCCATTATTTGGGTTTGCCTATTGGTGGAAATCTGCGGAGGTTGTCGTTTTGGGAGCCTGTGGTTAACCGTATAAAATCTAGATTGTCTGGTTGGCAAGGCTGGTTCCTCTCTTTTGGTGGCCGTTTGACTCTTCTTAAGTCTGTCGTGACCGCTCTTCCTGTCTATGCTCTTTCCTTCTTCAAGGCTCCATCAGGTATAATCTCTTCCATAGAATCTCTTTTGATTAAATTTTTTTGGGGGGGAAGTGAGGATCATAGGAAAATATCTTGGGTGGGATGGAGGTCTATTTGTTTACGGAAGGAGTACAGAGGTTTAGGAGTTAGACAGTTGAATGTGTTTAATGAGGCTTTCTTGGGTAAGCGGTGTTGGCGTCTGTTAGTTGATAGAGATAACCTATGGTATAGAGTGTTGGTGGCTAGATATGGTGAGGACGACGGAAGGTTGGATGATGGGGGTCGGAGTGGTTCTTTATGGTGGAAGGAGGTGGTGAAGATTAGAGATGGGGTAGGGGGCGGTGAAGGGTGGTTTAGTTAGTGTGTGGTGCGTCGTGTGGGGGATGGGGAATCAACGCTTTTTTGGCATGATCGATGGTGTGGTGATGTTCCTTTTAGGGAGCGCTTTAGCAGGTTATATGATTTAGCGATGCATAAATCAATAACGGTTAAAGATATGTTTTTACGAGGGTGGGGGATGGAGGTGAGGCTTGGCAGTGGCGTAGGAGGCTATGGGTGTGGGAGGAGGATCTTTTAGAGGAGTGTAGGCTATTACTTTTTAATGTTTCTTTGTAGCCTCTTTCTTATGATGTGTGGCAGTGGTTACCGGATCCCTCAGGCGGTTACTCTGTTCGTTCTGTGTATGCTATGCTCACAACTCAGGAGGTTCCCCAGGTTACTCAGAATGTCGATTTAGTTTGGCATAAACAGGTTCCCGTAAAGGTGTCAGTCTATGCATGGCGGCTGCTACGTGATCGCCTTCCTACAAAATCTCATTTGGCATTACGTGGTGTAATTAATGTGGAGGCTTATAGGTGTGTTTTGGGGTGTGGCCAGGTGGAGGATGCTCAACATTTGTTTCTCTCATGCTCTTGCTTTGGGTCACTATGGCCTTTAGTGCGGTCATGGATTGGTTTCGATGGTGTTGATCATCAAGATATTTCTGATCACTTTATTCAATTTACTCACTATACAGGTGTTATGAAATCAAGGCGGTCTTTTCTTCAGCTTATTTGGCTTCTGACCGTTTGGATCATATGGAATGAAAGAAATGCTAGACTTTTTAAACAAAAAGAGTCATCTGTAGATCGGCTACTAGACAAAGTAAAGTATTATTCTTTGTGGTGGTTGAAAGCCAAAAAGGCTTGTTTTGTATTTGGTGATCATATGTGGTGGTCTAGTCCTATGAAATCTAACAAGCATATATTCGACTTCCAATGTTGATTTTATCATTTTCAAACACGGACAAAATGAGGGTTAAGTGAATTTCCTTGTTAATTTACGGATTTTACTCGTTTTTGACCCTTTTTCTTTCACTAAAAAGGTCATAAAGTGGCCTAGCCTTATCGAATCGAAGCATGTAATAGTTCCTAGGAAATCTAACAATCATATCTATGACATCCATGGTTTATTTTAGAATTTTTTAAAAAGGCCAAAATGGGGGTTAAGTGAATTTCCTTGTTAATATACGGATTTTACTCGTTTTTTACCCTTTTTCTTTCACTAAAAAGGCCTTATCGAATCGAAGCATGTAATAGCTCCTAGGAAATCTAACAAGCATATCTACGACATCCATGGTTTATTTTAGAATTTTTTAAAAAGGCCAAAATGGGGGTTAAGTGAATTTCCTTGTTAATATACGGATTTTACTCGTTTTTGACATTTGTTCTTTCACTAAAAAGGGCTTAAAGTGGTCGAGGATTGTCGAATCGAAGCATGTAATAGTTCCTATGAAATCTAACAAGCATATATTCGACTTCCAAGGTTGATTTTATCATTTTCAAACACGGACAAAATGAGGATTAAGTGAATTTCCTTGTTAATTTACAGATTGAACTCGTTTTTGACCCTTTTTAATTCACTAAAAAGGTCATAAAGTGGCCTAGCCTTATCGAATCGAAGCATGTAATAGTTCCTATGAAATCTAACAAGCATATATTCGACTTCCAAGGTTGATTTTATCATTTTCAAACACGGACAAAATGAGGGTTAAGTGAATTTCCTTGTTAATTTACGGATTTTACTCGTTTTTGACCCTTTTTAATTCACTAAAAAGGTCATAAAGTGGCCTAGCCTTATCGAATTGAAGCATGTAATAGTTCCTATGAAATCTAACAAGCATATATTCGAATTCCAATGTTGATTTTATCATTTTCAAAAATGGACAAAATGAGGGTTAAGTGAATTTCCTTGTTAATTTACGGATTTTACTCGTTTTTGACCCTTTTTCTTTCACTAAAAAGGTCATAAAGTGGCCTAGCCTTATCGAATCGAAGCATGTAATAGTTCCTAGGAAATCTAACAAGCATATCTTGGACATCCATGGTTTATTTTAGAATATTTTTAAAAAGGCCAAAATGGGGGTTAAGTGAATTTCCTTGTTAATATACGGATTTTACTCGTTTTTGACCCTTTTTCTTTCAATAAAAATGTCATAAAGTGACCTAGCCTTATCGAATCGAAGCATGTAATAGTTTCTAGGAAATCTAACAAGCATATCTACGACATCCATGGTTTATTTTAGAATTTTTTAAAAAGGCCAAAATGGGGGTTAAGTGAATTTCCTTGTTAATATACGGATTTTACTCGTTTTTGACCTTTGTTCTTTCACTAAAAAGGGCTTAAAGTGGTCTAGGCTTGTCCAATCGAAGCATTTAATAGTTCCTATGAAATCTAACAAGCATTTATTCGACTTCCAAGGTGGGTTTTATCATTTTCAAACACGGACAAAATGAGGGTTAAGTGAATTTCCTTGTTAATTTACGGATTTTACTCGTTTTTGACCCTTTTTCTTTCACTAAAAAGGTCATAAAGTGGCCTAGCCTTATCGAATCGAAGCATGTAATAGTTCCTAGGAAATCTAACAAGCATATCTACGACATCCATGGTTTATTTTAGAATTTTTTTAAAAAGGCCAAAATGGGGGTTAAGTGAATTTCCTTGTTAATTTACGGATTTTACTCGTTTTTGACCCTTTTTCTTTCACTAAAAAGGTCATAAAGTGGCCTAGCCTTATCGAATCGAAGCATGTAATAGTTCCTAGTAAATCTAACAAGCATATCTATGACATCCATGGTTTATTTTAGAATTTTTTAAAAAGGCCAAAATGGGGGTTAAGTGAATTTCCTTGTTAATATACGGATTTTACTCGTTTTTTACCCTTTTTCTTTCACTAAAAAGGCCTTATCGAATCGAAGCATGTAATAGCTCCTAGGAAATCTAACAAGCATATCTACGACATCCATGGTTTATTTTAGAATTTTTTAAAAAGGCCAAAATGGGGGTTAAGTGAATTTCCTTGTTAATATACGGATTTTACTCGTTTTTGACATTTGTTCTTTCACTAAAAAGGGCTTAAAGTGGTCGAGGATTGTCGAATCGAAGCATGTAATAGTTCCTATGAAATCTAACAAGCATATATTCGACTTCCAAGGTTGATTTTATCATTTTCAAACACGGACAAAATGAGGATTAAGTGAATTTCCTTGTTAATTTACAGATTTAACTCGTTTTTGACCCTTTTTAATTCACTAAAAAGGTCATAAAGTGGCCTAGCCTTATCGAATCGAAGCATGTAATAGTTCCTAGGAAATCTAACAAGCATATCTATGACATCCATGGTTTATTTTAGAATTTTTTAAAAAGGCCAAAATGGGGGTTAAGTGAATTTCCTTGTTAATATACGGATTTTACTCGTTTTTTACCCTTTTTCTTTCACTAAAAAGGCCTTATCGAATCGAAGCATGTAATAGCTCCTAGGAAATCTAACAAGCATATCTACGACATCCATGGTTTATTTTAGAATTTTTTAAAAAGGCCAAAATGGGGGTTAAGTGAATTTCCTTGTTAATATACGGATTTTACTCGTTTTTGACATTTGTTCTTTCACTAAAAAGGGCTTAAATTGGTCGAGGATTGTCGAATCGAAGCATGTAATAGTTCCTATGAAATCTAACAAGCATATATTCGACTTCCAAGGTTGATTTTATCATTTTCAAACACGGACAAAATGAGGATTAAGTGAATTTCCTTGTTAATTTACAGATTTAACTCGTTTTTGACCCTTTTTAATTCACTAAAAAGGTCATAAAGTGGCCTAGCCTTATCGAATCGAAGCATGTAATAGTTCCTATGAAATCTAACAAGCATATATTCGACTTCCAAGGTTGATTTTATCATTTTCAAACACGGACAAAATGAGGGTTACGTGAATTTCCTTGTTAATTTACGGATTTTACTCGTTTTTGACCCTTTTTAATTCACTAAAAAGGTCATAAAGTGGCCTAGCCTTATCGAATCGAAGCATGTAATAGTTCCTATGAAATCTAACAAGCATATATTCGAATTCCAATGTTGATTTTATCATTTTCAAAAATGGACAAAATGAGGGTTAAGTGAATTTCCTTGTTAATTTACGGATTTTACTCGTTTTTGACCCTTTTTCTTTCACTAAAAAGGTCATAAAGTGGCCTAGCCTTATCGAATCGAAGCATGTAATAGTTCCAAGGAAATCTAACAAGCATATCTACGACATCCATGGTTTATTTTAGAATTTTTTTAAAAAGGCCAAAATGGGGGTTAAGTGAATTTCCTTGTTAATATACGGATTTTACTCGTTTTTGACCCTTTTTCTTTCAATAAAAATGTCATAAAGTGACCTAGCCTTATCGAATCGAAGCATGTAATAGTTTCTAGGAAATCTAACAAGCATATCTACGACATCCATGGTTTATTTTAGAATTTTTTAAAAAGGCCAAAATGGGGGTTAAGTGAATTTCCTTGTTAATATACGGATTTTACTCGTTTTTGACCTTTGTTCTTTCACTAAAAAGGGCTTAAAGTGGTCTAGGCTTGTCCAATCGAAGCATTTAATAGTTCCTATGAAATCTAACAAGCATTTATTCGACTACCAAGGTGGATTTTATCATTTTCAAACACGGACAAAATGAGGGTTAAGTGAATTTCCTTGTTAATTTACGGATTTTACTCGTTTTTGACCCTTTTTCTTTCACTAAAAAGGTCATAAAGTGGCCTAGCCTTATCGAATCGAAGAATGTAATAGTTCCTAGGAAATCTAACAAGCATATCTATGACATCCATGGTTTATTTTAGAATTTTTTAAAAAGGCCAAAATGGGGGTTAAGTGAATTTCCTTGTTAATATACGGATTTTACTCGTTTTTGACCCTTTTTCTTTCACTAAAAAGGTCATAAAGTGGCTTAGCCTTATCGAATCGAAGCATGTAATAGTTCCTAGGAAATCTAACAAGCATATCTATGACATCCATGGTTTATTTTAGAATTTTTTAAAAAGGCCAAAATGGGGGTTAAGTGAATTTCCTTGTTAATATACGGATTTTACTCGTTTTTGACATTTGTTCTTTCACTAAAGAGGGCTTAAAGTGGTCGAGGCTTGTCGAATCGAAGCATGTAATAGTTCCTATGAAATCTAACAAGCATATATTCGACTTCCAAGGTTGATTTTATCATTTTCAAACACGGACAAAATGAGGGTTAAGTGAATTTCCTTGTTAATTTACGGATTTTACTCGTTTTTGACCCTTTTTCTTTCACTAAAAAGGTCATAAAGTGGCCTAGCCTTATCGAATCGAAGCATGTAATAGTTCCTAGGAAATCTAACAAGCATATCTATGACATCCATGGTTTATTTTAGAATTTTTTAAAAAGGCCAAAATGGGGGTTAAGTGAATTTCCTTGTTAATATACGGATTTTACTCGTTTTTTACCCTTTTTCTTTCACTAAAAAGGTCATAAAGTGGCCTAGCCTTATCGAATCGAAGCATGTAATAGTTCCTAGGAAATCTAACAAGCATATCTACGACATCCATGGTTTATTTTAGAATTTTTTCAAAAGGCCAAAATGGGGGTTAAGTGAATTTCCTTGTTAATATACGGATTTTACTCGTTTTTGACATTTGTTCTTTCACTAAAAAGGGCTTAAAGTGGTCGAGGATTGTCGAATCGAAGCATGTAATAGTTCCTATGAAATCTAACAAGCATATATTCGACTTCCAAGGTTGATTTTATCATTTTCAAACACGGACAAAATGAGGATTAAGTGAATTTCCTTGTTAATTTATAGATTTTACTCGTTTTTGACCCTTTTTAATTCACTAAAAAGGTCATAAAATGGCCTAGCCTTATCGAATCGAAGCATGTAATAGTTCCTATGAAATCTAACAAGCATATATTCGACTTCCAAGGTTGATTTTATCATTTTCAAACACGGACAAAATGAGGGTTAAGTGAATTTCCTTGTTAATTTACGGATTTTACTCGTTTTTGACCCTTTTTAATTCACTAAAAAGGTCATAAAGTGGCCTAGCCTTATCGAATCGAAGCATGTAATAGTTCCTATGAAATCTAACAAGCATATATTCGAATTCCAATGTTGATTTTATCATTTTCAAAAATGGACAAAATGAGGGTTAAGTGAATTTCCTTGTTAATTTACGGATTTTACTCGTTTTTGACCCTTTTTCTTTCACTAAAAAGGTCATAAAGTGGCCTAGCCTTATCGAATCGAAGCATGTAATAGTTCCTAGGAAATCTAACAAGCATATCTACGACATCCATGGTTTATTTTAGAATTTTTTTAAAAAGGCCAAAATGGGGGTTAAGTGAATTTCCTTGTTAATATACGGATTTTACTCGTTTTTGACCCTTTTTCTTTCAATAAAAATGTCATAAAGTGACCTAGCCTTATCGAATCGAAGCATGTAATAGTTTCTAGGAAATCTAACAAGCATATCTACGACATCCATGGTTTATTTTAGAATTTTTTAAAAAGGCCAAAATGGGGGTTAAGTGAATTTCCTTGTTAATATACGGATTTTACTCGTTTTTGACCTTTGTTCTTTCACTAAAAAGGGCTTAAAGTGGTCTAGGCTTGTCCAATCGAAGCATTTAATAGTTCCTATGAAATCTAACAAGCATTTATTCGACTTCCAAGGTGGATTTTATCATTTTCAAACATGGACAAAATGAGGGTTAAGTGAATTTCATTGTTAATTTACGGATTTTACTCGTTTTTGACCCTTTTTCTTTCACTAAAAAGGTCATAAAGTTGCCTAGCCTTATCGAATCGAAGCATGTAATAGTTCCTAGGAAATCTAACAAGCATATCTATGACATCCATGGTTTATTTTAGAATTTTTTAAAAAGGCCAAAATGGGGGTTAAGTGAATTTCCTTGTTAATATACGGATTTTACTCGTTTTTTACCCTTTTTCTTTCACTAAAAAGGTCATAAAGTGGCCTAGCCTTATCGAATCGAAGCATGTAATAGTTCCTAGGAAATCTAACAAGCATATCTACGACATCCATGGTTTATTTTAGAATTTTTTCAAAAGGCCAAAATGGGGGTTAAGTGAATTTCCTTGTTAATATACGGATTTTACTCGTTTTTGACATTTGTTCTTTCACTAAAAAGGGCTTAAAGTGGTCGAGGATTGTCGAATCGAAGCATGTAATAGTTCCTATGAAATCTAACAAGCATATATTCGACTTCCAAGGTTGATTTTGTCATTTTCAAACACGGACAAAATGAGGATTAAGTGAATTTCCTTGTTAATTTACAGATTTTACTCGTTTTTGACCCTTTTTAATTCACTAAAAAGGTCATAAAATGGCCTAGCCTTATCGAATCGAAGCATGTAATAGTTCCTATGAAATCTAACAAGCATATATTCGACTTCCAAGGTTGATTT
Organism: Medicago sativa; assembly: GCF_051527215.1. Classification (NCBI taxonomy): domain Eukaryota; kingdom Viridiplantae; phylum Streptophyta; class Magnoliopsida; order Fabales; family Fabaceae; genus Medicago; species Medicago sativa. Next base: position 24,964,133 of record NC_140749.1, on the reverse strand, counting down.
TATCATTTTCAAACACGGACAAAATGAGGGTTAAGTGAATTTCCTTGTTAATTTACGGATTTTACTCGTTTTTGACCCTTTTTAATTCACTAAAAAGGTCATAAAGTGGCCTGGCCTTATCGAATCGAAGCATGTAATAGTTCCTATGAAATCTAACAAGCATATATTCGAATTCCAATGTTGATTTTATCATTTTCAAAAATGGACAAAATGAGGGTTATGTGAATTTCCTTGTTAATTTACGGATTTTACTCGTTTTTGACCCTTTTTCTTTCACTAAAAAGGTCATAAAGTGGCCTAGCCTTATCGAATCGAAGCATGTAATAGTTCCTAGGAAATCTAACAAGCATATCTACGACATCCATGGTTTATTTTAGAATTTTTTTAAAAAGGCCAAAATGGGGGTTAAGTGAATTTCCTTGTTAATATACGGATTTTACTCGTTTTTGACCCTTTTTCTTTCAATAAAAATGTCATAAAGTGACCTAGCCTTATCGAATCGAAGCATGTAATAGTTTCTAGGAAATCTAACAAGCATATCTACGACATCCATGGTTTATTTTAGAATTTTTTAAAAAGGCCAAAATGGGGGTTAAGTGAATTTCCTTGTTAATATACGGATTTTACTCGTTTTTGACCTTTGTTCTTTCACTAAAAAGGGCTTAAAGTGGTCTAGGCTTGTCCAATCGAAGCATTTAATAGTTCCTATGAAATCTAACAAGCATTTATTCGACTTCCAAGGTGGATTTTATCATTTTCAAACGCGGACAAAATGAGGGTTAAGTGAATTTCCTTGTTAATTTACGGATTTTACTCGTTTTTGACCCTTTTTCTTTCACTAAAAAGGTCATAAAGTTGCCTAGCCTTATCGAATCGAAGCATGTAATAGTTCCTAGGAAATCTAACAAGCATATCTATGACATCCATGGTTTATTTTAGAATTTTTTAAAAAGGCCAAAATGGGGGTTAAGTGAATTTCCTTGTTAATATACGGATTTTACTCGTTTTTTACCCTTTTTCTTTCACTAAAAAGGTCATAAAGTGGCCTAGCCTTATCGAATCGAAGCATGTAATAGTTCCTAGGAAATCTAACAAGCATATCTACGACATCCATGGTTTATTTTAGAATTTTTTCAAAAGGCCAAAATGGGGGTTAAGTGAATTTCCTTGTTAATATACGGATTTTACTCGTTTTTGACATTTGTTCTTTCACTAAAAAGGGCTTAAAGTGGTCGAGGATTGTCGAATCGAAGCATGTAATAGTTCCTATGAAATCTAACAAGCATATATTCGACTCCCAAGGTTGATTTTATCATTTTCAAACACGGACAAAATGAGGAATAAGTGAATTTCCTTGTTAATTTACAGATTTTACTCGTTTTTGACCCTTTTTAATTCACTAAAAAGGTCATAAAATGGCCTAGCCTTATCGAATCGAAGCATGTAATAGTTCCTATGAAATCTAACAAGCATATATTCGACTTCCAAGGTTGATTTTATCATTTTCAAACACGGACAAAATGAGGGTTAAGTGAATTTCCTTGTTAATTTACGGATTTTACTCGTTTTTGACCCTTTTTAATTCACTAAAAAGGTCATAAAGTGGCCTAGCCTTATCGAATCGAAGCATGTAATAGTTCCTATGAAATCTAACAAGCATATATTCGAATTCCAATGTTGATTTTATCATTTTCAAAAATGGACAAAATGAGGGTTAAGTGAATTTCCTTGTTAATTTACGGATTTTACTCGTTTTTGACCCTTTTTCTTTCACTAAAAAGGTCATAAAGTGGCCTAGCCTTATCGAATCGAAGCATGTAATAGTTCCTAGGAAATCTAACAAGCATATCTACGACATCCATGGTTTATTTTAGAATTTTTTTAAAAAGGCCAAAATGGGGGTTAAGTGAATTTCCTTGTTAATATACGGATTTTACTCGTTTTTGACCCTTTTTCTTTCAATAAAAATGTCATAAAGTGACCTAGCCTTATCGAATCGAAGCATGTAATAGTTTCTAGGAAATCTAACAAGCATATCTACGACATCCATGGTTTATTTTAGAATTTTTTAAAAAGGCCAAAATGGGGGTTAAGTGAATTTCCTTGTTAATATACGGATTTTACTCGTTTTTGACCTTTGTTCTTTCACTAAAAAGGGCTTAAAGTGGTCTAGGCTTGTCCAATCGAAGCATTTAATAGTTCCTATGAAATCTAACAAGCATTTATTCGACTTCCAAGGTGGATTTTATCATTTTCAAACACGGACAAAATGAGGGTTAAGTGAATTTCCTTGTTAATTTACGGATTTTACTCGTTTTTGACCCTTTTTCTTTCACTAAAAAGGTCATAAAGTTGCCTAGCCTTATCGAATCGAAGCATGTAATAGTTCCTAGGAAATCTAACAAGCATATCTATGACATCCATGGTTTATTTTAGAATTTTTTAAAAAGGCCAAAATGGGGGTTAAGTGAATTTCCTTGTTAATATACGGATTTTACTCGTTTTTTACCCTTTTTCTTTCACTAAAAAGGTCATAAAGTGGCCTAGCCTTATCGAATCGAAGCATGTAATAGTTCCTAGGAAATCTAACAAGCATATCTACGACATCCATGGTTTATTTTAGAATTTTTTTAAAAAGGCCAAAATGGGGGTTAAGTGAATTTCCTTGTTAATATACGGATTTTACTCGTTTTTGACCCTTTTTCTTTCAATAAAAATGTCATAAAGTGACCTAGCCTTATCGAATCGAAGCATGTAATAGTTTCTAGGAAATCTAACAAGCATATCTACGACATCCATGGTTTATTTTAGAATTTTTTAAAAAGGCCAAAATGGGGGTTAAGTGAATTTCCTTGTTAATATACGGATTTTACTCGTTTTTGACCTTTGTTCTTTCACTAAAAAGGGCTTAAAGTGGTCTAGGCTTGTCCAATCGAAGCATTTAATAGTTCCTATGAAATCTAACAAGCATTTATTCGACTTCCAAGGTGGATTTTATCATTTTCAAACACGGACAAAATGAGGGTTAAGTGAATTTCCTTGTTAATTTACGGATTTTACTCGTTTTTGACCCTTTTTCTTTCACTAAAAAGGTCATAAAGTTGCCTAGCCTTATCGAATCGAAGCATGTAATAGTTCCTAGGAAATCTAACAAGCATATCTATGACATCCATGGTTTATTTTAGAATTTTTTAAAAAGGCCAAAATGGGGGTTAAGTGAATTTCCTTGTTAATATACGGATTTTACTCGTTTTTTACCCTTTTTCTTTCACTAAAAAGGTCATAAAGTGGCCTAGCCTTATCGAATCGAAGCATGTAATAGTTCCTAGGAAATCTAACAAGCATATTTACGACATCCATGGTTTATTTTAGAATTTTTTCAAAAGGCCAAAATGGGGGTTAAGTGAATTTCCTTGTTAATATACGGATTTTACTCGTTTTTGACATTTGTTCTTTCACTAAAAAGGGCTTAAAGTGGTCGAGGATTGTCGAATCGAAGCATGTAATAGTTCCTATGAAATCTAACAAGCATATATTCCACTCCCAAGGTTGATTTTATCATTTTCAAACACGGACAAAATGAGGAATAAGTGAATTTCCTTGTTAATTTACAGATTTTACTCGTTTTTGACCCTTTTTAATTCACTAAAAAGGTCATAAAATGGCCTAGCCTTATCGAATCGAAGCATGTAATAGTTCCTATGAAATCTAACAAGCATATATTCGACTTCCAAGGTTGATTTTATCATTTTCAAACACGGACAAAATGAGGGTTAAGTGAATTTCCTTGTTAATTTACGGATTTTACTCGTTTTTGACCCTTTTTAATTCACTAAAAAGGTCATAAAGTGGCCTAGCCTTATCGAATCGAAGCATGTAATAGTTCCTATGAAATCTAACAAGCATATATTCGAATTCCAATGTTGATTTTATCATTTTCAAAAATGGACAAAATGAGGGTTAAGTGAATTTCCTTGTTAATTTACGGATTTTACTCGTTTTTGACCCTTTTTCTTTCACTAAAAAGGTCATAAAGTGGCCTAGCCTTATCGAATCGAAGCATGTAATAGTTCCTAGGAAATCTAACAAGCATATCTACGACATCCATGGTTTATTTTAGAATTTTTTTAAAAAGGCCAAAATGGGGGTTAAGTGAATTTCCTTGTTAATATACGGATTTTACTCGTTTTTGACCCTTTTTCTTTCAATAAAAATGTCATAAAGTGACCTAGCCTTATCGAATCGAAGCATGTAATAGTTTCTAGGAAATCTAACAAGCATATCTACGACATCCATGGTTTATTTTAGAATTTTTTAAAAAGGCCAAAATGGGGGTTAAGTGAATTTCCTTGTTAATATACGGATTTTACTCGTTTTTGACCTTTGTTCTTTCACTAAAAAGGGCTTAAAGTGGTCTAGGCTTGTCCAATCGAAGCATTTAATAGTTCCTATGAAATCTAACAAGCATTTATTCGACTTCCAAGGTGGATTTTATCATTTTCAAACACGGACAAAATGAGGGTTAAGTGAATTTCCTTGTTAATTTACGGATTTTACTCGTTTTTGACCCTTTTTCTTTCACTAAAAAGGTCATAAAGTTGCCTAGCCTTATCGAATCGAAGCATGTAATAGTTCCTAGGAAATCTAACAAGCATATCTATGACATCCATGGTTTATTTTAGAATTTTTTAAAAAGGCCAAAATGGGGGTTAAGTGAATTTCCTTGTTAATATACGGATTTTACTCGTTTTTTACCCTTTTTCTTTCACTAAAAAGGTCATAAAGTGGTCTAGCCTTATCGAATCGAAGCATGTAATAGTTCCTAGGAAATCTAACAAGCATATCTACGACATCCATGGTTTATTTTAGAATTTTTTCAAAAGGCCAAAATGGGGGTTAAGTGAATTTCCTTGTTAATATACGGATTTTACTCGTTTTTGACATTTGTTCTTTCACTAAAAAGGGCTTAAAGTGGTCGAGGATTGTCGAATCGAAGCATGTAATAGTTCCTATGAAATCTAACAAGCATATATTCGACTCCCAAGGTTGATTTTATCATTTTCAAACACGGACAAAATGAGGAATAAGTGAATTTCCTTGTTAATTTACAGATTTTACTCGTTTTTGACCCTTTTTAATTCACTAAAAAGGTCATAAAATGGCCTAGCCTTATCGAATCGAAGCATGTAATAGTTCCTATGAAATCTAACAAGCATATATTCGACTTCCAAGGTTGATTTTATCATTTTCAAACACGGACAAAATGAGGGTTAAGTGAATTTCCTTGTTAATTTACGGATTTTACTCGTTTTTGACCCTTTTTAATTCACTAAAAAGGTCATAAAGTGGCCTAGCCTTATCGAATCGAAGCATGTAATAGTTCCTATGAAATCTAACAAGCATATATTCGAATTCCAATGTTGATTTTATCATTTTCAAAAATGGACAAAATGAGGGTTAAGTGAATTTCCTTGTTAATTTACGGATTTTACTCGTTTTTGACCCTTTTTCTTTCACTAAAAAGGTCATAAAGTGGCCTAGCCTTATCGAATGGAAGCATGTAATAGTTCCTAGGAAATCTAACAAGCATATCTACGACATCCATGGTTTATTTTAGAATTTTTTTAAAAAGGCCAAAATGGGGGTTAAGTGAATTTCCTTGTTAATATACGGATTTTACTCGTTTTTGACCCTTTTTCTTTCAATAAAAATGTCATAAAGTGACCTAGCCTTATCGAATCGAAGCATGTAATAGTTTCTAGGAAATCTAACAAGCATATCTACGACATCCATGGTTTATTTTAGAATTTTTTAAAAAGGCTAAAATGGGGGTTAAGTGAATTTCCTTGTTAATATACGGATTTTACTCGTTTTTGACCTTTGTTCTTTCACTAAAAAGGGCTTAAAGTGGTCTAGGCTTGTCCAATCGAAGCATTTAATAGTTCCTATGAAATCTAACAAGCATTTATTCGACTTCCAAGGTGGATTTTATCGTTTCAAACACGGACAAAATGAGGGTTAAGTGAATTTCCTTGTTAATTTACGGATTTTACTCGTTTTTGACCCTTTTTCTTTCACTAAAAAGGTCATAAAGTGGCCTAGCCTTATCGAATGGAAGCATGTAATAGTTCCTAGGAAATCTAACAAGCATATCTATGACATCCATGGTTTATTTTAGAATTTTTTAAAAAGGCCAAAATGGGGGTTAAGTGAATTTCCTTGTTAATATACGGATTTTACTCGTTTTTGACCCTTTTTCTTTCACTAAAAAGGTCATAAAGTGGCCTAGCCTTATCGAATCGAAGCATGTAATAGTTCCTAGGAAATCTAACAAGCATATCTATGACATCCATGGTTTATTTTAGAATTTTTTAAAAAGGCCAAAATGGGGGTTAAGTGAACTTCCTTGTTAATTTACGGATTTTACTCGTTTTTGACCTTTTTTCTTTCACTAAAAAGGGCTTAAAGTGGTTGAGGCTTGTCGAATCGAAGCATGTAATAGTTCCTATGAAATCTAACAAGCATATATTCAACTTCCAAGGTTGATTTTATCATTTTCAAACACGGACAAAATGAGGGTTAAGTGAATTTCCTTGTTAATTTACAGATTTTACTCGTTTTTGACCCTTTTTAATTCACTAAAAAGGTCATAAAGTGGCCTAGCCTTATCGAATCGAAGCATGTAATAGTTCCTATGAAATTTAACGAGCATATATTCGACTTCCAAGGTTGATTTTATCATTTTCAAACACAGACAAAATGAGGGTTAAGTGAATTTCCTTGTTAATTTACGGATTTTACTCGTTTTTGACCCTTTTTAATTCACTAAAAAGGTCATAAAGTGGCCTAGCCTTATCGAATCGAAGCATGTAATAGTTCCTATGAAATCTAACAAGCATATATTCGAATTCCAATGTTGATTTTATCATTTTCAAAAATGGACAAAATGAGGGTTAAGTGAATTTCCTTGTTAATTTACGGATTTTACTCGTTTTTGACCCTTTTTCTTTCACTAAAAAGGTCATAAAGTGGCCTAGCCTTATCGAATGGAAGCATGTAATAGTTCCTAGGAAATCTAACAAGCATATCTACGACATCCATGGTTTATTTTAGAATTTTTTTAAAAAGGCCAAAATGGGGGTTAAGTGAATTTCCTTGTTAATATACGGATTTTACTCGTTTTTGACCCTTTTTCTTTCAATAAAAATGTCATAAAGTGACCTAGCCTTATCGAATCGAAGCATGTAATAGTTTCTAGGAAATCTAACAAGCATATCTACGACATCCATGGTTTATTTTAGAATTTTTTAAAAAGGCTAAAATGGGGGTTAAGTGAATTTCCTTGTTAATATACGGATTTTACTCGTTTTTGACCTTTGTTCTTTCACTAAAAAGGGCTTAAAGTGGTCTAGGCTTGTCCAATCGAAGCATTTAATAGTTCCTATGAAATCTAACAAGCATTTATTCGACTTCCAAGGTGGATTTTATCGTTTCAAACACGGACAAAATGAGGGTTAAGTGAATTTCCTTGTTAATTTACGGATTTTACTCGTTTTTGACCCTTTTTCTTTCACTAAAAAGGTCATAAAGTGGCCTAGCCTTATCGAATGGAAGCATGTAATAGTTCCTAGGAAATCTAACAAGCATATCTATGACATCCATGGTTTATTTTAGAATTTTTTAAAAAGGCCAAAATGGGGGTTAAGTGAATTTCCTTGTTAATATACGGATTTTACTCGTTTTTGACCCTTTTTCTTTCACTAAAAAGGTCATAAAGTGGCCTAGCCTTATCGAATCGAAGCATGTAATAGTTCCTAGGAAATCTAACAAGCATATCTATGACATCCATGGTTTATTTTAGAATTTTTTAAAAAGGCCAAAATGGGGGTTAAGTGAACTTCCTTGTTAATTTACGGATTTTACTCGTTTTTGACCTTTTTTCTTTCACTAAAAACGGCTTAAAGTGGTTGAGGCTTGTCGAATCGAAGCATGTAATAGTTCCTATGAAATCTAACAAGCATATATTCAACTTCCAAGGTTGATTTTATCATTTTCAAACACGGACAAAATGAGGGTTAAGTGAATTTCCTTGTTAATTTACAGATTTTACTCGTTTTTGACCCTTTTTAATTCACTAAAAAGGTCATAAAGTGGCCTAGCCTTATCGAATCGAAGCATGTAATAGTTCCTATGAAATTTAACGAGCATATATTCGACTTCCAAGGTTGATTTTATCATTTTCAAACACAGACAAAATGAGGGTTAAGTGAATTTCCTTGTTAATTTACGGATTTTACTCGTTTTTGACCCTTTTTAATTCACTAAAAAGGTCATAAAGTGGCCTAGCCTTATCGAATCGAAGCATGTAATAGTTCCTATGAAATCTAACAAGCATATATTCGAATTCCAATGTTGATTTTATCATTTTCAAAAATGGACAAAATGAGGGTTAAGTGAATTTCCTTGTTAATTTACGGATTTTACTCGTTTTTGACCCTTTTTCTTTCACTAAAAAGGTCATAAAGTGGCCTAGCCTTATCGAATCGAAGCATGTAATAGTTCCTAGGAAATCTAACAAGCATATCTACGACATCCATGGTTTATTTTAGAATTTTTTTAAAAAGGCCAAAATGGGGGTTAAGTGAATTTCCTTGTTAATATACGGATTTTACTCGTTTTTGACCCTTTTTCTTTCAATAAAAATGTCATAAAGTGACCTAGCCTTATCGAATCGAAGCATGTAATAGTTTCTAGGAAATCTAACAAGCATATCTACGACATCCATGGTTTATTTTAGAATTTTTTAAAAAGGCCAAAATGGGGGTTAAGTGAATTTCCTTGTTAATATACGGATTTTACTCGTTTTTGACCTTTGTTCTTTCACTAAAAAGGGCTTAAAGTGGTCTAGGCTTGTCCAATCGAAGCATTTAATAGTTCCTATGAAATCTAACAAGCATTTATTCGACTTCCAAGGTGGATTTTATCGTTTCAAACACGGACAAAATGAGGGTTAAGTGAATTTCCTTGTTAATTTACGGATTTTACTCGTTTTTGACCCTTTTTCTTTCACTAAAAAGGTCATAAAGTGGCCTAGCCTTATCGAATCGAAGCATGTAATAGTTCCTAGGAAATCTAACAAGCATATCTATGAAATCCATGGTTTATTTTAGAATTTTTTAAAAAGGCCAAAATGGGGGTTAAGTGAATTTCCTTGTTAATATACGGATTTTACTCGTTTTTGACCCTTTTTCTTTCACTAAAAAGGTCATAAAGTGGCCTAGCCTTATCGAATCGAAGCATGTAATAGTTCCTAGGAAATCTAACAAGCATATCTATGACATCCATGGTTTATTTTAGAATTTTTTAAAAAGGCCAAAATGGGGGTTAAGTGAACTTCCTTGTTAATTTACGGATTTTACTCGTTTTTGACCTTTTTTCTTTCACTAAAAAGGGCTTAAAGTGGTTGAGGCTTGTCGAATCGAAGCATGTAATAGTTCCTATGAAATCTAACAAGCATATATTCGACTTCCAAGGTTGATTTTATCATTTTCAAACACGGACAAAATGAGGGTTAAGTGAATTTCCTTGTTAATTTACAGATTTTACTCGTTTTTGACCCTTTTTAATTCACTAAAAAGGTCATAAAGTGGCCTAGCCTTATCGAATCGAAGCATGTAATAGTTCCTATGAAATCTAACGAGCATATATTCGACTTCCAAGGTTGATTTTATCATTTTCAAACACAGACAAAATGAGGGTTAAGTGAATTTCCTTGTTAATTTACGGATTTTACTCGTTTTTGACCCTTTTTAATTCACTAAAAAGGTCATAAAGTGGCCTAGCCTTATCGAATCGAAGCATGTAATAGTTCCTATGAAATCTAACAAGCATATATTCGAATTCCAATGTTGATTTTATCATTTTCAAAAATGGACAAAATGAGGGTTAAGTGAATTTCCTTGTTAATTTACGGATTTTACTCGTTTTTGACCCTTTTTCTTTCACTAAAAAGGTCATAAAGTGGCCTAGCCTTATCGAATCGAAGCATGTAATAGTTCCTAGGAAATCTAACAAGCATATCTACGACATCCATGGTTTATTTTAGAATTTTTTTAAAAAGGCCAAAATGGGGGTTAAGTGAATTTCCTTGTTAATATACGGATTTTACTCGTTTTTGACCCTTTTTCTTTCAATAAAAATGTCATAAAGTGACCTAGCCTTATCGAATCGAAGCATGTAATAGTTTCTAGGAAATCTAACAAGCATATCTACGACATCCATGGTTTATTTTAGAATTTTTTAAAAAGGCCAAAATGGGGGTTAAGTGAATTTCCTTGTTAATATACGGATTTTACTCGTTTTTGACCTTTGTTCTTTCACTAAAAAGGGCTTAAAGTGGTCTAGGCTTGTCCAATCGAAGCATTTAATAGTTCCTATGAAATCTAACAAGCATTTATTCGACTTCCAAGGTGGATTTTATCGTTTCAAACACGGACAAAATGAGGGTTAAGTGAATTTCCTTGTTAATTTACGGATTTTACTCGTTTTTGACCCTTTTTCTTTCACTAAAAAGGTCATAAAGTGGCCTAGCCTTATCGAATCGAAGCATGTAATAGTTCCTAGGAAATCTAACAAGCATATCTATGAAATCCATGGTTTATTTTAGAATTTTTTAAAAAGGCCAAAATGGGGGTTAAGTGAATTTCCTTGTTAATATACGGATTTTACTCGTTTTTGACCCTTTTTCTTTCACTAAAAAGGTCATAAAGTGGCCTAGCCTTATCGAATCGAAGCATGTAATAGTTCCTAGGAAATCTAACAAGCATATCTATGACATCCATGGTTTATTTTAGAATTTTTTAAAAAGGCCAAAATGGGGGTTAAGTGAACTTCCTTGTTAATTTACGGATTTTACTCGTTTTTGACCTTTTTTCTTTCACTAAAAAGGGCTTAAAGTGGTTGAGGCTTGTCGAATCGAAGCATGTAATAGTTCCTATGAAATCTAACAAGCATATATTCGACTTCCAAGGTTGATTTTATCATTTTCAAACACGGACAAAATGAGGGTTAAGTGAATTTCCTTGTTAATTTACGGATTTTACTCGTTTTTGACCCTTTTTCTTTCACTAAAAAGGTCATAAAGTGGCCTAGCCTTATCGAATCGAAGCATGTAATAGTTCCTAGGAAATCTAACAAGCATATCTACGACATCCATGGTTTATTTTAGAATTTTTTTAAAAAGGCCAAAATGGGGGTTAAGTGTATTTCCTTGTTAATATACGGATTTTACTCGTTTTTGACCCTTTTTCTTTCAATAAAAATGTCATAAAGTGACCTAGCCTTATCGAATCGAAGCATGTAATAGTTTCTAGGAAATCTAACAAGCATATCTACGACATCCATGGTTTATTTTAGAATTTTTTAAAAAGGCCAAAATGGGGGTTAAGTGAATTTCCTTGTTAATATACGGATTTTACTCGTTTTTGACCTTTGTTCTTTCACTAAAAAGGGCTTAAAGTGGTCTAGGCTTGTCCAATCGAAGCATTTAATAGTTCCTATGAAATCTAACAAGCATTTATTCGACTTCCAAGGTGGATTTTATCGTTTCAAACACGGACAAAATTAGGGTTAAGTGAATTTCCTTGTTAATTTACAGATTTTACTCGTTTTTGACCCTTTTTCTTTCACTAAAAAGGTCATAAAGTGGCCTAGCCTTATCGAATCGAAGCATGTAATAGTTCCTAGGAAATCTAACAAGCATATCTATGAAATCCATGGTTTATTTTAGAATTTTTTAAAAAGGCCAAAATGGGGGTTAAGTGAATTTCCTTGTTAATATACGGATTTTACTCGTTTTTGACCCTTTTTCTTTCACTAAAAAGGTCATAAAGTGGCCTAGCCTTATCGAATCGAAGCATGTAATAGTTCCTAGGAAATCTAACAAGCATATCTATGACATCCATGGTTTATTTTAGAATTTTTTAAAAAGGCCAAAATGGGGGTTAAGTGAACTTCCTTGTTAATTTACGGATTTTACTCGTTTTTGACCTTTTTTCTTTCACTAAAAAGGGCTTAAAGTGGTTGAGGCTTGTCGAATCGAAGCATGTAATAGTTCCTATGAAATCTAACAAGCATATATTCGACTTCCAAGGTTGATTTTATCATTTTCAAACACGGACAAAATGAGGGTTAAGTGAATTTCCTTGTTAATTTACAGATTTTACTCGTTTTTGACCCTTTTTAATTCACTAAAAAGGTCATAAAGTGGCCTAGCCTTATCGAATCGAAGCATGTAATAGTTCCTATGAAATCTAACGAGCATATATTCGACTTCCAAGGTTGATTTTATCATTTTCAAACACAGACAAAATGAGGGTTAAGTGAATTTCCTTGTTAATTTACGGATTTTACTCGTTTTTGACCCTTTTTAATTCACTAAAAAGGTCATAAAGTGGCCTTGCCTTATCGAATCGAAGCATGTAATAGTTCCTATGAAATCTAACAAGCATATATTCGAATTCCAAGGTTGATTTTATAATTTTCAAAAATGGACAAAATGATGGTTAAGTGAATTTCCTTGTTAATTTACGGATTTTACTCGTTTTTGACCCTTTTTCTTTCACTAAAAAGGTCATAAAGTGGCCTAGCCTTATCGGATCGAAGCATGTAATAGTTCCTAGGAAATCTAACAAGCATATCTACGACATCCATGGTTTATTTTAGAATTTTTTAAAAAGGCCAAAATGGGGGTTAAGTGAATTTCCTTGTTAATATACGGATTTTACTCGTTTTTGACCCTTTTTCTTTCAATAAAAATGTCATAAAGTGACCTAGCCTTATCGAATCGAAGCATGTAATAGTTTCTAGGAAATCTAACAAGCATATCTACGACATCCATGGTTTATTTTAGAATTTTTTAAAAAGGCCAAAATGGGGGTTAAGTGAACTTCCTTGTTAATTTACGGATTTTACTCGTTTTTGACCTTTTTTCTTTCACTAAAAAGGGCTTAAAGTGGTTGAGGCTTGTCGAATCGAAGCATGTAATAGTTCCTATGAAATCTAACAAGCATATATTCGACTTCCAAGGTTGATTTTATCATTTTCAAACACGGACAAAATGAGGGTTAAGTGAATTTCCTTGTTAATTTACAGATTTTACTCGTTTTTGACCCTTTTTAATTCACTAAAAAGGTCATAAAGTGGCCTAGCCTTATCGAATCGAAGCATGTAATAGTTCCTATGAAATCTAACGAGCATATATTCGACTTCCAAGGTTGATTTTATCATTTTCAAACACAGACAAAATGAGGGTTAAGTGAATTTCATTGTTAATTTACGGATTTTACTCGTTTTTGACCCTTTTTAATTCACTAAAAAGGTCATAAAGTGGCCTAGCCTTATCGAATCGAAGCATGTAATAGTTCCTATGAAATCTAACAAGCATATATTCGAATTCCAATGTTGATTTTATCATTTTCAAAAATGGACAAAATGAGGGTTAAGTGAATTTCCTTGTTAATTTACGGATTTTACTCGTTTTTGACCCTTTTTCTTTCACTAAAAAGGTCATAAAGTGGCCTAGCCTTATCGAATCGAAGCATGTAATAGTTCCTAGGAAATCTAACAAGCATATCTACGACATCCATGGTTTATTTTAGAATTTTTTTAAAAAGGCCAAAATGGGGGTTAAGTGAATTTCCTTGTTAATATACGGATTTTACTCGTTTTTGACCCTTTTTCTTTCAATAAAAATGTCATAAAGTGACCTAGCCTTATCGAATCGAAGCATGTAATAGTTTCTAGGAAATCTAACAAGCATATCTACGACATCCATGGTTTATTTTAGAATTTTTTAAAAAGGCCAAAATGGGGGTTAAGTGAATTTCCTTGTTAATATACAGATTTTACTCGTTTTTGACCTTTGTTCTTTCACTAAAAAGGGCTTAAAGTGGTCTAGGCTTGTCCAATCGAAGCATTTAATAGTTCCTATGAAATCTAACAAGCATTTATTCGACTTCCAAGGTGGATTTTATCGTTTCAAACACGGACAAAATGAGGGTTAAGTGAATTTCCTTGTTAATTTACGGATTTTACTCGTTTTTGACCCTTTTTCTTTCACTAAAAAGGTCATAAAGTGGCCTAGCCTTATCGAATCGAAGCATGTAATAGTTCCTAGGAAATCTAACAAGCATATCTATGAAATCCATGGTTTATTTTAGAATTTTTTAAAAAGGCCAAAATGGGGGTTAAGTGAATTTCCTTGTTAATATACGGATTTTACTCGTTTTTGACCCTTTTTCTTTCACTAAAAAGGTCATAAAGTGGCCTAGCCTTATCGAATCGAAGCATGTAATAGTTCCTAGGAAATCTAACAAGCATATCTATGACATCCATGGTTTATTTTAGAATTTTTTAAAAAGGCCAAAATGGGGGTTAAGTGAACTTCCTTGTTAATTTACGGATTTTACTCGTTTTTGACCTTTTTTCTTTCACTAAAAAGGGCTTAAAGTGGTTGAGGCTTGTCGAATCGAAGCATGTAATAGTTCCTATGAAATCTAACAAGCATATATTCGACTTCCAAGGTTGATTTTATCATTTTCAAACACGGACAAAATGAGGGTTAAGTGAATTTTCTTGTTAATTTACAGATTTTACTCGTTTTTGACCCTTTTTAATTCACTAAAAAGGTCATAAAGTGGCCTAGCCTTATCGAATCGAAGCATGTAATAGTTCCTATGAAATCTAACGAGCATATATTCGACTTCCAAGGTTGATTTTATCATTTTCAAACACAGACAAAATGAGGGTTAAGTGAATTTCCTTGTTAATTTACGGATTTTACTCGTTTTTGACCCTTTTTAATTCACTAAAAAGGTCATAAAGTGGCCTTGCCTTATCGAATCGAAGCATGTAATAGTTCCTATGAAATCTAACAAGCATATATTCGAATTCCAAGGTTGATTTTATAATTTTCAAAAATGGACAAAATGATGGTTAAGTGAATTTCCTTGTTAATTTACGGATTTTACTCGTTTTTGACCCTTTTTCTTTCACTAAAAAGGTCATAAAGTGGCCTAGCCTTATCGAATCGAAGCATGTAATAGTTCCTAGGAAATCTAACAAGCATATCTACGACATCCATGGTTTATTTTAGAATTTTTTAAAAAGGCCAAAATGGGGGTTAAGTGAATTTCCTTGTTAATATACGGATTTTACTCGTTTTTGACCCTTTTTCTTTCAATAAAAATGTCATAAAGTGACCTAGCCTTATCGAATCGAAGCATGTAATAGTTTCTAGGAAATCTAACAAGCATATCTACGACATCCATGGTTTATTTTAGAATTTTTTAAAAAGGCCAAAATGGGGGTTAAGTGAACTTCCTTGTTAATTTACGGATTTTACTCGTTTTTGACCTTTTTTCTTTCACTAAAAAGGGCTTAAAGTGGTTGAGGCTTGTCGAATCGAAGCATGTAATAGTTCCTATGAAATCTAACAAGCATATATTCGACTTCCAAGGTTGATTTTATCATTTTCAAACACGGACAAAATGAGGGTTAAGTGAATTTCCTTGTTAATTTACAGATTTTACTCGTTTTTGACCCTTTTTAATTCACTAAAAAGGTCATAAAGTGGCCTAGCCTTATCGAATCGAAGCATGTAATAGTTCCTATGAAATCTAACGAGCATATATTCGACTTCCAAGGTTGATTTTATCATTTTCAAACACAGACAAAATGAGGGTTAAGTGAATTTCATTGTTAATTTACGGATTTTACTCGTTTTTGACCCTTTTTAATTCACTAAAAAGGTCATAAAGTGGCCTAGCCTTATCGAATCGAAGCATGTAATAGTTCCTATGAAATCTAACAAGCATATATTCGAATTCCAATGTTGATTTTATCATTTTCAAAAATGGACAAAATGAGGGTTAAGTGAATTTCCTTGTTAATTTACGGATTTTACTCGTTTTTGACCCTTTTTCTTTCACTAAAAAGGTCATAAAGTGGCCTAGCCTTATCGAATCGAAGCATGTAATAGTTCCTAGGAAATCTAACAAGCATATCTACGACATCCATGGTTTATTTTAGAATTTTTTTAAAAAGGCCAAAATGGGGGTTAAGTGAATTTCCTTGTTAATATACGGATTTTACTCGTTTTTGACCCTTTTTCTTTCAATAAAAATGTCATAAAGTGACCTAGCCTTATCGAATCGAAGCATGTAATAGTTTCTAGGAAATCTAACAAGCATATCTACGACATCCATGGTTTATTTTAGAATTTTTTAAAAAGGCCAAAATGGGGGTTAAGTGAATTTCCTTGTTAATATACGGATTTTACTCGTTTTTGACCTTTGTTCTTTCACTAAAAAGGGCTTAAAGTGGTCTAGGCTTGTCCAATCGAAGCATTTAATAGTTCCTATGAAATCTAACAAGCATTTATTCGACTTCCAAGGTGGATTTTATCGTTTCAAACACGGACAAAATGAGGGTTAAGTGAATTTCCTTGTTAATTTACGGATTTTACTCGTTTTTGACCCTTTTTCTTTCACTAAAAAGGTCATAAAGTGGCCTAGCCTTATCGAATCGAAGCATGTAATAGTTCCTAGGAAATCTAACAAGCATATCTATGAAATCCATGGTTTATTTTAGAATTTTTTAAAAAGGCCAAAATGGGGGTTAAGTGAATTTCCTTGTTAATATACGGATTTTACTCGTTTTTGACCCTTTTTCTTTCACTAAAAAGGTCATAAAGTGGCCTAGCCTTATCGAATCGAAGCATGTAATAGTTCCTAGGAAATCTAACAAGCATATCTATGACATCCATGGTTTATTTTAGAATTTTTTAAAAAGGCCAAAATGGGGGTTAAGTGAACTTCCTTGTTAATTTACGGATTTTACTCGTTTTTGACCTTTTTTCTTTCACTAAAAAGGGCTTAAAGTGGTTGAGGCTTGTCGAATCGAAGCATGTAATAGTTCCTATGAAATCTAACAAGCATATATTCGACTTCCAAGGTTGATTTTATCATTTTCAAACACGGACAAAATGAGGGTTAAGTGAATTTCCTTGTTAATTTACAGATTTTACTCGTTTTTGACCCTTTTTAATTCACTAAAAAGGTCATAAAGTGGCCTAGCCTTATCGAATCGAAGCATGTAATAGTTCCTATGAAATCTAACGAGCATATATTCGACTTCCAAGGTTGATTTTATCATTTTCAAACACAGACAAAATGAGGGTTAAGTGAATTTCCTTGTTAATTTACGGATTTTACTCGTTTTTGACCCTTTTTAATTCACTAAAAAGGTCATAAAGTGGCCTTGCCTTATCGAATCGAAGCATGTAATAGTTCCTATGAAATCTAACAAGCATATATTCGAATTCCAAGGTTGATTTTATAATTTTCAAAAATGGACAAAATGATGGTTAAGTGAATTTCCTTGTTAATTTACGGATTTTACTCGTTTTTGACCCTTTTTCTTTCACTAAAAAGGTCATAAAGTGGCCTAGCCTTATCGAATCGAAGCATGTAATAGTTCCTAGGAAATCTAACAAGCATATCTACGACATCCATGGTTTATTTTAGAATTTTTTTAAAAAGGCCAAAATGGGGGTTAAGTGAATTTCCTTGTTAATATACGGATTTTACTCGTTTTTGACCCTTTTTCTTTCAATAAAAATGTCATAAAGTGACCTAGCCTTATCGAATCGAAGCATGTAATAGTTTCTAGGAAATCTAACAAGCATATCTACGACATCCATGGTTTATTTTAGAATTTTTTAAAAAGGCCAAAATGGGGGTTAAGTGAATTTCCTTGTTAATATACAGATTTTACTCGTTTTTGACCTTTGTTCTTTCACTAAAAAGGGCTTAAAGTGGTCTAGGCTTGTCCAATCGAAGCATTTAATAGTTCCTATGAAATCTAACAAGCATTTATTCGACTTCCAAGGTGGATTTTATCGTTTCAAACACGGACAAAATGAGGGTTAAGTGAATTTCCTTGTTAATTTACGGATTTTACTCGTTTTTGACCCTTTTTCTTTCACTAAAAAGGTCATAAAGTGGCCTAGCCTTATCGAATCGAAGCATGTAATAGTTCCTAGGAAATCTAACAAGCATATCTATGAAATCCATGGTTTATTTTAGAATTTTTTAAAAAGGCCAAAATGGGGGTTAAGTGAATTTCCTTGTTAATATACGGATTTTACTCGTTTTTGACCCTTTTTCTTTCACTAAAAAGGTCATAAAGTGGCCTAGCCTTATCGAATCGAAGCATGTAATAGTTCCTAGGAAATCTAACAAGCATATCTATGACATCCATGGTTTATTTTAGAATTTTTTAAAAAGGCCAAAATGGGGGTTAAGTGAACTTCCTTGTTAATTTACGGATTTTACTCGTTTTTGACCTTTTTTCTTTCACTAAAAAGGGCTTAAAGTGGTTGAGGCTTGTCGAATCGAAGCATGTAATAGTTCCTATGAAATCTAACAAGCATATATTCGACTTCCAAGGTTGATTTTATCATTTTCAAACACGGACAAAATGAGGGTTAAGTGAATTTTCTTGTTAATTTACAGATTTTACTCGTTTTTGACCCTTTTTAATTCACTAAAAAGGTCATAAAGTGGCCTAGCCTTATCGAATCGAAGCATGTAATAGTTCCTATGAAATCTAACGAGCATATATTCGACTTCCAAGGTTGATTTTATCATTTTCAAACACAGACAAAATGAGGGTTAAGTGAATTTCCTTGTTAATTTACGGATTTTACTCGTTTTTGACCCTTTTTAATTCACTAAAAAGGTCATAAAGTGGCCTTGCCTTATCGAATCGAAGCATGTAATAGTTCCTATGAAATCTAACAAGCATATATTCGAATTCCAAGGTTGATTTTATAATTTTCAAAAATGGACAAAATGATGGTTAAGTGAATTTCCTTGTTAATTTACGGATTTTACTCGTTTTTGACCCTTTTTAATTCACTAAAAAGGTCATAAAGTGGCCTTGCCTTATCGAATCGAAGCATGTAATAGTTCCTATGAAATCTAACAAGCATATATTCGAATTCCAAGGTTGATTTTATAATTTTCAAAAATGGACAAAATGATGGTTAAGTGAATTTCCTTGTTAATTTACGGATTTTACTCGTTTTTGACCCTTTTTCTTTCACTAAAAAGGTCATAAAGTGGCCTAGCCTTATCGAATCGAAGCATGTAATAGTTCCTAGGAAATCTAACAAGCATATCTACGACATCCATGGTTTATTTTAGAATTTTTTAAAAAGGCCAAAATGGGGGTTAAGTGAATTTCCTTGTTAATATACGGATTTTACTCGTTTTTGACCCTTTTTCTTTCAATAAAAATGTCATAAAGTGACCTAGCCTTATCGAATCGAAGCATGTAATAGTTTCTTGGAAATCTAACAAGCATATCTACGACATCCATGGTTTATTTTAGAATTTTTTAAAAAGGCCAAAATGGGGGTTAAGTGAACTTCCTTGTTAATTTACGGATTTTACTCGTTTTTGACCTTTTTTCTTTCACTAAAAAGGGCTTAAAGTGGTTGAGGCTTGTCGAATCGAAGCATGTAATAGTTCCTATGAAATCTAACAAGCATATATTCGACTTCCAAGGTTGATTTTATCATTTTCAAACACGGACAAAATGAGGGTTAAGTGAATTTCCTTGTTAATTTACAGATTTTACTCGTTTTTGACCCTTTTTAATTCACTAAAAAGGTCATAAAGTGGCCTAGCCTTATCGAATCGAAGCATGTAATAGTTCCTATGAAATCTAACGAGCATATATTCGACTTCCAAGGTTGATTTTATCATTTTCAAACACAGACAAAATGAGGGTTAAGTGAATTTCATTGTTAATTTACGGATTTTACTCGTTTTTGACCCTTTTTAATTCACTAAAAAGGTCATAAAGTGGCCTAGCCTTATCGAATCGAAGCATGTAATAGTTCCTATGAAATCTAACAAGCATATATTCGAATTCCAATGTTGATTTTATCATTTTCAAAAATGGACAAAATGAGGGTTAAGTGAATTTCCTTGTTAATTTACGGATTTTACTCGTTTTTGACCCTTTTTCTTTCACTAAAAAGGTCATAAAGTGGCCTAGCCTTATCGAATCGAAGCATGTAATAGTTCCTAGGAAATCTAACAAGCATATCTACGACATCCATGGTTTATTTTAGAATTTTTTTAAAAAGGCCAAAATGGGGGTTAAGTGAATTTCCTTGTTAATATACGGATTTTACTCGTTTTTGACCCTTTTTCTTTCAATAAAAATGTCATAAAGTGACCTAGCCTTATCGAATCGAAGCATGTAATAGTTTCTAGGAAATCTAACAAGCATATCTACGACATCCATGGTTTATTTTAGAATTTTTTAAAAAGGCCAAAATGGGGGTTAAGTGAATTTCCTTGTTAATATACGGATTTTACTCGTTTTTGACCTTTGTTCTTTCACTAAAAAGGGCTTAAAGTGGTCTAGGCTTGTCCAATCGAAGCATTTAATAGTTCCTATGAAATCTAACAAGCATTTATTCGACTTCCAAGGTGGATTTTATCGTTTCAAACACGGACAAAATGAGGGTTAAGTGAATTTCCTTGTTAATTTACGGATTTTACTCGTTTTTGACCCTTTTTCTTTCACTAAAAAGGTCATAAAGTGGCCTAGCCTTATCGAATCGAAGCATGTAATAGTTCCTAGGAAATCTAACAAGCATATCTATGAAATCCATGGTTTATTTTAGAATTTTTTAAAAAGGCCAAAATGGGGGTTAAGTGAATTTCCTTGTTAATATACGGATTTTACTCGTTTTTGACCCTTTTTCTTTCACTAAAAAGGTCATAAAGTGGCCTAGCCTTATCGAATCGAAGCATGTAATAGTTCCTAGGAAATCTAACAAGCATATCTATGACATCCATGGTTTATTTTAGAATTTTTTAAAAAGGCCAAAATGGGGGTTAAGTGAACTTCCTTGTTAATTTACGGATTTTACTCGTTTTTGACCTTTTTTCTTTCACTAAAAAGGGCTTAAAGTGGTTGAGGCTTGTCGAATCGAAGCATGTAATAGTTCCTATGAAATCTAACAAGCATATATTCGACTTCCAAGGTTGATTTTATCATTTTCAAACACGGACAAAATGAGGGTTAAGTGAATTTCCTTGTTAATTTACAGATTTTACTCGTTTTTGACCCTTTTTAATTCACTAAAAAGGTCATAAAGTGGCCTAGCCTTATCGAATCGAAGCATGTAATAGTTCCTATGAAATCTAACGAGCATATATTCGACTTCCAAGGTTGATTTTATCATTTTCAAACACAGACAAAATGAGGGTTAAGTGAATTTCCTTGTTAATTTACGGATTTTACTCGTTTTTGACCCTTTTTAATTCACTAAAAAGGTCATAAAGTGGCCTTGCCTTATCGAATCGAAGCATGTAATAGTTCCTATGAAATCTAACAAGCATATATTCGAATTCCAAGGTTGATTTTATAATTTTCAAAAATGGACAAAATGATGGTTAAGTGAATTTCCTTGTTAATTTACGGATTTTACTCGTTTTTGACCCTTTTTCTTTCACTAAAAAGGTCATAAAGTGGCCTAGCCTTATCGAATCGAAGCATGTAATAGTTCCTAGGAAATCTAACAAGCATATTTACGACATCCATGGTTTATTTTAGAATTTTTTTAAAAAGGCCAAAATGGGGGTTAAGTGAATTTCCTTGTTAATATACGGATTTTACTCGTTTTTGACCCTTTTTCTTTCAATAAAAATGTCATAAAGTGACCTAGCCTTATCGAATCGAAGCATGTAATAGTTTCTAGGAAATCTAACAAGCATATCTACGACATCCATGGTTTATTTTAGAATTTTTTAAAAAGGCCAAAATGGGGGTTAAGTGAATTTCCTTGTTAATATACGGATTTTACTCGTTTTTGACCTTTGTTCTTTCACTAAAAAGGGCTTAAAGTGGTCTAGGCTTGTCCAATCGAAGCATTTAATAGTTCCTATGAAATCTAACAAGCATTTATTCGACTTCCAAGGTGGATTTTATCGTTTCAAACACGGACAAAATGAGGGTTAAGTGAATTTCCTTGTTAATTTACGGATTTTACTCGTTTTTGACCCTTTTTCTTTCACTAAAAAGGTCATAAAGTGGCCTAGCCTTATCGAATCGAAGCATGTAATAGTTCCTAGGAAATCTAACAAGCATATCTATGACATCCATGGTTTATTTTAGAATTTTTTAAAAAGGCCAAAATGGGGGTTAAGTGAATTTCCTTGTTAATATACGGATTTTACTCGTTTTTGACCCTTTTTCTTTCACTAAAAAGGTCATAAAGTGGCCTAGCCTTATCGAATCGAAGCATGTAATAGTTCCTAGGAAATCTAACAAGCATATCTATGACATCCATGGTTTATTTTAGAATTTTTTAAAAAGGCCAAAATGGGGGTTAAGTGAACTTCCTTGTTAATTTACGGATTTTACTCGTTTTTGACCTTTTTTCTTTCACTAAAAAGGGCTTAAAGTAGTTGAGGCTTGTCGAATCGAAGCATGTAATAGTTCCTATGAAATCTAACAAGCATATATTCGACTTCCAAGGTTGATTTTATCATTTTCAAACACGGACAAAATGAGGGTTAAGTGAATTTCCTTGTTAATTTACAGATTTTACTCGTTTTTGACCCTTTTTAATTCACTAAAAAGGTCATAAAGTGGCCTAGCCTTATCGAATCGAAGCATGTAATAGTTCCTATGAAATCTAACAAGCATATATTCGAATTCCAATGTTGATTTTATCATTTTCAAAAATGGACAAAATGAGGGTTAAGTGAATTTCCTTGTTAATTTATGGATTTTACTCGTTTTTGACCCTTTTTCTTTCACTAAAAAGGTCATAAAGTGGCCTAGCCTTATCGAATCGAAGCATGTAATAGTTCCTAGGAAATCTAACAAGCATATCTACGACATCCATGGTTTATTTTAGAATTTTTTTAAAAAGGCCAAAATGGGGGTTAAGTGAATTTCCTTGTTAATATACGGATTTTACTCGTTTTTGACCCTTTTTCTTTCAATAAAAATGTCATAAAGTGACCTAGCCTTATCGAATCGAAGCATGTAATAGTTTCTAGGAAATCTAACAAGCATATCTACGACATCCATGGTTTATTTTAGAATTTTTTAAAAAGGCCAAAATGGGGGTTAAGTGAATTTCCTTGTTAATATACGGATTTTACTCGTTTTTGACCTTTGTTCTTTCACTAAAAAGGGCTTAAAGTGGTCTAGGCTTGTCCAATCGAAGCATTTAATAGTTCCTATGAAATCTAACAAGCATTTATTCGACTTCCAAGGTGGATTTTATCGTTTCAAACACGGACAAAATGAGGGTTAAGTGAATTTCCTTGTTAATTTACGGATTTTACTCGTTTTTGACCCTTTTTCTTTCACTAAAAAGGTCATAAAGTGGCCTAGCCTTATCGAATCGAAGCATGTAATAGTTCCTAGGAAATCTAACAAGCATATCTATGAAATCCATGGTTTATTTTAGAATTTTTTAAAAAGGCCAAAATGGGGGTTAAGTGAATTTCCTTGTTAATATACGGATTTTACTCGTTTTTGACCCTTTTTCTTTCACTAAAAAGGTCATAAAGTGGCCTAGCCTTATCGAATCGAAGCATGTAATAGTTCCTAGGAAATCTAACAAGCATATCTATGACATCCATGGTTTATTTTAGAATTTTTTAAAAAGGCCAAAATGGGGGTTAAGTGAACTTCCTTGTTAATTTACGGATTTTACTCGTTTTTGACCTTTTTTCTTTCACTAAAAAGGGCTTAAAGTGGTTGAGGCTTGTCGAATCGAAGCATGTAATAGTTCCTATGAAATCTAACAAGCATATATTCGACTTCCAAGGTTGATTTTATCATTTTCAAACACGGACAAAATGAGGGTTAAGTGAATTTCCTTGTTAATTTACAGATTTTACTCGTTTTTGACCCTTTTTAATTCACTAAAAAGGTCATAAAGTGGCCTAGCCTTATCGAATCGAAGCATGTAATAGTTCCTATGAAATCTAACGAGCATATATTCGACTTCCAAGGTTGATTTTATCATTTTCAAACACAGACAAAATGAGGGTTAAGTGAATTTCCTTGTTAATTTACGGATTTTACTCGTTTTTGACCCTTTTTAATTCACTAAAAAGGTCATAAAGTGGCCTTGCCTTATCGAATCGAAGCATGTAATAGTTCCTATGAAATCTAACAAGCATATATTCGAATTCCAAGGTTGATTTTATAATTTTCAAAAATGGACAAAATGATGGTTAAGTGAATTTCCTTGTTAATTTACGGATTTTACTCGTTTTTGACCCTTTTTCTTTCACTAAAAAGGTCATAAAGTGGCCTAGCCTTATCGAATCGAAGCATGTAATAGTTCCTAGGAAATCTAACAAGCATATCTACGACATCCATGGTTTATTTTAGAATTTTTTAAAAAGGCCAAAATGGGGGTTAAGTGAATTTCCTTGTTAATATACGGATTTTACTCGTTTTTGACCCTTTTTCTTTCAATAAAAATGTCATAAAGTGACCTAGCCTTATCGAATCGAAGCATGTAATAGTTTCTTGGAAATCTAACAAGCATATCTACGACATCCATGGTTTATTTTAGAATTTTTTAAAAAGGCCAAAATGGGGGTTAAGTGAACTTCCTTGTTAATTTACGGATTTTACTCGTTTTTGACCTTTTTTCTTTCACTAAAAAGGGCTTAAAGTGGTTGAGGCTTGTCGAATCGAAGCATGTAATAGTTCCTATGAAATCTAACAAGCATATATTCGACTTCCAAGGTTGATTTTATCATTTTCAAACACGGACAAAATGAGGGTTAAGTGAATTTCCTTGTTAATTTACAGATTTTACTCGTTTTTGACCCTTTTTAATTCACTAAAAAGGTCATAAAGTGGCCTAGCCTTATCGAATCGAAGCATGTAATAGTTCCTATGAAATCTAACGAGCATATATTCGACTTCCAAGGTTGATTTTATCATTTTCAAACACAGACAAAATGAGGGTTAAGTGAATTTCATTGTTAATTTACGGATTTTACTCGTTTTTGACCCTTTTTAATTCACTAAAAAGGTCATAAAGTGGCCTAGCCTTATCGAATCGAAGCATGTAATAGTTCCTATGAAATCTAACAAGCATATATTCGAATTCCAATGTTGATTTTATCATTTTCAAAAATGGACAAAATGAGGGTTAAGTGAATTTCCTTGTTAATTTACGGATTTTACTCGTTTTTGACCCTTTTTCTTTCACTAAAAAGGTCATAAAGTGGCCTAGCCTTATCGAATCGAAGCATGTAATAGTTCCTAGGAAATCTAACAAGCATATCTACGACATCCATGGTTTATTTTAGAATTTTTTTAAAAAGGCCAAAATGGGGGTTAAGTGAATTTCCTTGTTAATATACGGATTTTACTCGTTTTTGACCCTTTTTCTTTCAATAAAAATGTCATAAAGTGACCTAGCCTTATCGAATCGAAGCATGTAATAGTTTCTAGGAAATCTAACAAGCATATCTACGACATCCATGGTTTATTTTAGAATTTTTTAAAAAGGCCAAAATGGGGGTTAAGTGAATTTCCTTGTTAATATACGGATTTTACTCGTTTTTGACCTTTGTTCTTTCACTAAAAAGGGCTTAAAGTGGTCTAGGCTTGTCCAATCGAAGCATTTAATAGTTCCTATGAAATCTAACAAGCATTTATTCGACTTCCAAGGTGGATTTTATCGTTTCAAACACGGACAAAATGAGGGTTAAGTGAATTTCCTTGTTAATTTACGGATTTTACTCGTTTTTGACCCTTTTTCTTTCACTAAAAAGGTCATAAAGTGGCCTAGCCTTATCGAATCGAAGCATGTAATAGTTCCTAGGAAATCTAACAAGCATATCTATGAAATCCATGGTTTATTTTAGAATTTTTTAAAAAGGCCAAAATGGGGGTTAAGTGAATTTCCTTGTTAATATACGGATTTTACTCGTTTTTGACCCTTTTTCTTTCACTAAAAAGGTCATAAAGTGGCCTAGCCTTATCGAATCGAAGCATGTAATAGTTCCTAGGAAATCTAACAAGCATATCTATGACATCCATGGTTTATTTTAGAATTTTTTAAAAAGGCCAAAATGGGGGTTAAGTGAACTTCCTTGTTAATTTACGGATTTTACTCGTTTTTGACCTTTTTTCTTTCACTAAAAAGGGCTTAAAGTGGTTGAGGCTTGTCGAATCGAAGCATGTAATAGTTCCTATGAAATCTAACAAGCATATATTCGACTTCCAAGGTTGATTTTATCATTTTCAAACACGGACAAAATGAGGGTTAAGTGAATTTCCTTGTTAATTTACAGATTTTACTCGTTTTTGACCCTTTTTAATTCACTAAAAAGGTCATAAAGTGGCCTAGCCTTATCGAATCGAAGCATGTAATAGTTCCTATGAAATCTAACGAGCATATATTCGACTTCCAAGGTTGATTTTATCATTTTCAAACACAGACAAAATGAGGGTTAAGTGAATTTCCTTGTTAATTTACGGATTTTACTCGTTTTTGACCCTTTTTAATTCACTAAAAAGGTCATAAAGTGGCCTTGCCTTATCGAATCGAAGCATGTAATAGTTCCTATGAAATCTAACAAGCATATATTCGAATTCCAAGGTTGATTTTATAATTTTCAAAAATGGACAAAATGATGGTTAAGTGAATTTCCTTGTTAATTTACGGATTTTACTCGTTTTTGACCCTTTTTCTTTCACTAAAAAGGTCATAAAGTGGCCTAGCCTTATCGAATCGAAGCATGTAATAGTTCCTAGGAAATCTAACAAGCATATCTACGACATCCATGGTTTATTTTAGAATTTTTTAAAAAGGCCAAAATGGGGGTTAAGTGAATTTCCTTGTTAATATACGGATTTTACTCGTTTTTGACCCTTTTTCTTTCAATAAAAATGTCATAAAGTGACCTAGCCTTATCGAATCGAAGCATGTAATAGTTTCTAGGAAATCTAACAAGCATATCTACGACATCCATGGTTTATTTTAGAATTTTTTAAAAAGGCCAAAATGGGGGTTAAGTGAACTTCCTTGTTAATTTACGGATTTTACTCGTTTTTGACCTTTTTTCTTTCACTAAAAAGGGCTTAAAGTGGTTGAGGCTTGTCGAATCGAAGCATGTAATAGTTCCTATGAAATCTAACAAGCATATATTCGACTTCCAAGGTTGATTTTATCATTTTCAAACACGGACAAAATGAGGGTTAAGTGAATTTCCTTGTTAATTTACAGATTTTACTCGTTTTTGACCCTTTTTAATTCACTAAAAAGGTCATAAAGTGGCCTAGCCTTATCGAATCGAAGCATGTAATAGTTCCTATGAAATCTAACGAGCATATATTCGACTTCCAAGGTTGATTTTATCATTTTCAAACACAGACAAAATGAGGGTTAAGTGAATTTCATTGTTAATTTACGGATTTTACTCGTTTTTGACCCTTTTTAATTCACTAAAAAGGTCATAAAGTGGCCTAGCCTTATCGAATCGAAGCATGTAATAGTTCCTATGAAATCTAACAAGCATATATTCGAATTCCAATGTTGATTTTATCATTTTCAAAAATGGACAAAATGAGGGTTAAGTGAATTTCCTTGTTAATTTACGGATTTTACTCGTTTTTGACCCTTTTTCTTTCACTAAAAAGGTCATAAAGTGGCCTAGCCTTATCGAATCGAAGCATGTAATAGTTCCTAGGAAATCTAACAAGCATATCTACGACATCCATGGTTTATTTTAGAATTTTTTTAAAAAGGCCAAAATGGGGGTTAAGTGAATTTCCTTGTTAATATACGGATTTTACTCGTTTTTGACCCTTTTTCTTTCAATAAAAATGTCATAAAGTGACCTAGCCTTATCGAATCGAAGCATGTAATAGTTTCTAGGAAATCTAACAAGCATATCTACGACATCCATGGTTTATTTTAGAATTTTTTAAAAAGGCCAAAATGGGGGTTAAGTGAATTTCCTTGTTAATATACGGATTTTACTCGTTTTTGACCTTTGTTCTTTCACTAAAAAGGGCTTAAAGTGGTCTAGGCTTGTCCAATCGAAGCATTTAATAGTTCCTATGAAATCTAACAAGCATTTATTCGACTTCCAAGGTGGATTTTATCGTTTCAAACACGGACAAAATGAGGGTTAAGTGAATTTCCTTGTTAATTTACGGATTTTACTCGTTTTTGACCCTTTTTCTTTCACTAAAAAGGTCATAAAGTGGCCTAGCCTTATCGAATCGAAGCATGTAATAGTTCCTAGGAAATCTAACAAGCATATCTATGAAATCCATGGTTTATTTTAGAATTTTTTAAAAAGGCCAAAATGGGGGTTAAGTGAATTTCCTTGTTAATATACGGATTTTACTCGTTTTTGACCCTTTTTCTTTCACTAAAAAGGTCATAAAGTGGCCTAGCCTTATCGAATCGAAGCATGTAATAGTTCCTAGGAAATCTAACAAGCATATCTATGACATCCATGGTTTATTTTAGAATTTTTTAAAAAGGCCAAAATGGGGGTTAAGTGAACTTCCTTGTTAATTTACGGATTTTACTCGTTTTTGACCTTTTTTCTTTCACTAAAAAGGGCTTAAAGTGGTTGAGGCTTGTCGAATCGAAGCATGTAATAGTTCCTATGAAATCTAACAAGCATATATTCGACTTCCAAGGTTGATTTTATCATTTTCAAACACGGACAAAATGAGGGTTAAGTGAATTTCCTTGTTAATTTACAGATTTTACTCGTTTTTGACCCTTTTTAATTCACTAAAAAGGTCATAAAGTGGCCTAGCCTTATCGAATCGAAGCATGTAATAGTTCCTATGAAATCTAACGAGCATATATTCGACTTCCAAGGTTGATTTTATCATTTTCAAACACAGACAAAATGAGGGTTAAGTGAATTTCCTTGTTAATTTACGGATTTTACTCGTTTTTGACCCTTTTTAATTCACTAAAAAGGTCATAAAGTGGCCTTGCCTTATCGAATCGAAGCATGTAATAGTTCCTATGAAATCTAACAAGCATATATTCGAATTCCAAGGTTGATTTTATAATTTTCAAAAATGGACAAAATGATGGTTAAGTGAATTTCCTTGTTAATTTACGGATTTTACTCGTTTTTGACCCTTTTTCTTTCACTAAAAAGGTCATAAAGTGGCCTAGCCTTATCGAATCGAAGCATGTAATAGTTCCTAGGAAATCTAACAAGCATATCTATGACATCCATGGTTTATTTTAGAATTTTTTAAAAAGGCCAAAATGGGGGTTAAGTGAACTTCCTTGTTAATTTACGGATTTTACTCGTTTTTGACCTTTTTTCTTTCACTAAAAAGGGCTTAAAGTGGTTGAGGCTTGTCGAATCGAAGCATGTAATAGTTCCTATGAAATCTAACAAGCATATATTCGACTTCCAAGGTTGATTTTATCATTTTCAAACACGGACAAAATGAGGGTTAAGTGAATTTCCTTGTTAATTTACAGATTTTACTCGTTTTTGACCCTTTTTAATTCACTAAAAAGGTCATAAAGTGGCCTAGCCTTATCGAATCGAAGCATGTAATAGTTCCTATGAAATCTAACGAGCATATATTCGACTTCCAAGGTTGATTTTATCATTTTCAAACACAGACAAAATGAGGGTTAAGTGAATTTCCTTGTTAATTTACGGATTTTACTCGTTTTTGACCCTTTTTAATTCACTAAAAAGGTCATAAAGTGGCCTTGCCTTATCGAATCGAAGCATGTAATAGTTCCTATGAAATCTAACAAGCATATATTCGAATTCCAAGGTTGATTTTATAATTTTCAAAAATGGACAAAATGATGGTTAAGTGAATTTCCTTGTTAATTTACGGATTTTACTCGTTTTTGACCCTTTTTCTTTCACTAAAAAGGTCATAAAGTGGCCTAGCCTTATCGAATCGAAGCATGTAATAGTTCCTAGGAAATCTAACAAGCATATCTACGACATCCATGGTTTATTTTAGAATTTTTTTAAAAAGGCCAAAATGGGGGTTAAGTGAATTTCCTTGTTAATATACGGATTTTACTCGTTTTTGACCCTTTTTCTTTCAATAAAAATGTCATAAAGTGACCTAGCCTTATCGAATCGAAGCATGTAATAGTTTCTAGGAAATCTAACAAGCATATCTACGACATCCATGGTTTATTTTAGAATTTTTTAAAAAGGCCAAAATGGGGGTTAAGTGAATTTCCTTGTTAATATACGGATTTTACTCGTTTTTGACCTTTGTTCTTTCACTAAAAAGGGCTTAAAGTGGTCTAGGCTTGTCCAATCGAAGCATTTAATAGTTCCTATGAAATCTAACAAGCATTTATTCGACTTCCAAGGTGGATTTTATCGTTTCAAACACGGACAAAATGAGGGTTAAGTGAATTTCCTTGTTAATTTACGGATTTTACTCGTTTTTGACCCTTTTTCTTTCACTAAAAAGGTCATAAAGTGGCCTAGCCTTATCGAATCGAAGCATGTAATAGTTCCTAGGAAATCTAACAAGCATATCTATGAAATCCATGGTTTATTTTAGAATTTTTTAAAAAGGCCAAAATGGGGGTTAAGTGAATTTCCTTGTTAATATACGGATTTTACTCGTTTTTGACCCTTTTTCTTTCACTAAAAAGGTCATAAAGTGGCCTAGCCTTATCGAATCGAAGCATGTAATAGTTCCTAGGAAATCTAACAAGCATATCTATGACATCCATGGTTTATTTTAGAATTTTTTAAAAAGGCCAAAATGGGGGTTAAGTGAACTTCCTTGTTAATTTACGGATTTTACTCGTTTTTGACCTTTTTTCTTTCACTAAAAAGGGCTTAAAGTGGTTGAGGCTTGTCGAATCGAAGCATGTAATAGTTCCTATGAAATCTAACAAGCATATATTCGACTTCCAAGGTTGATTTTATCATTTTCAAACACGGACAAAATGAGGGTTAAGTGAATTTCCTTGTTAATTTACAGATTTTACTCGTTTTTGACCCTTTTTAATTCACTAAAAAGGTCATAAAGTGGCCTAGCCTTATCGAATCGAAGCATGTAATAGTTCCTATGAAATCTAACGAGCATATATTCGACTTCCAAGGTTGATTTTATCATTTTCAAACACAGACAAAATGAGGGTTAAGTGAATTTCCTTGTTAATTTACGGATTTTACTCGTTTTTGACCCTTTTTAATTCACTAAAAAGGTCATAAAGTGGCCTTGCCTTATCGAATCGAAGCATGTAATAGTTCCTATGAAATCTAACAAGCATATATTCGAATTCCAAGGTTGATTTTATAATTTTCAAAAATGGACAAAATGATGGTTAAGTGAATTTCCTTGTTAATTTACGGATTTTACTCGTTTTTGACCCTTTTTCTTTCACTAAAAAGGTCATAAAGTGGCCTAGCCTTATCGAATCGAAGCATGTAATAGTTCCTAGGAAATCTAACAAGCATATCTATGACATCCATGGTTTATTTTAGAATTTTTTAAAAAGGCCAAAATGGGGGTTAAGTGAACTTCCTTGTTAATTTACGGATTTTACTCGTTTTTGACCTTTTTTCTTTCACTAAAAAGGGCTTAAAGTGGTTGAGGCTTGTCGAATCGAAGCATGTAATAGTTCCTATGAAATCTAACAAGCATATATTCGACTTCCAAGGTTGATTTTATCATTTTCAAACACGGACAAAATGAGGGTTAAGTGAATTTCCTTGTTAATTTACAGATTTTACTCGTTTTTGACCCTTTTTAATTCACTAAAAAGGTCATAAAGTGGCCTAGCCTTATCGAATCGAAGCATGTAATAGTTCCTATGAAATCTAACGAGCATATATTCGACTTCCAAGGTTGATTTTATCATTTTCAAACACAGACAAAATGAGGGTTAAGTGAATTTCCTTGTTAATTTACGGATTTTACTCGTTTTTGACCCTTTTTAATTCACTAAAAAGGTCATAAAGTGGCCTTGCCTTATCGAATCGAAGCATGTAATAGTTCCTATGAAATCTAACAAGCATATATTCGAATTCCAAGGTTGATTTTATAATTTTCAAAAATGGACAAAATGATGGTTAAGTGAATTTCCTTGTTAATTTACGGATTTTACTCGTTTTTGACCCTTTTTCTTTCACTAAAAAGGTCATAAAGTGGCCTAGCCTTATCGAATCGAAGCATGTAATAGTTCCTAGGAAATCTAACAAGCATATCTACGACATCCATGGTTTATTTTAGAATTTTTTTAAAAAGGCCAAAATGGGGGTTAAGTGAATTTCCTTGTTAATATACGGATTTTACTCGTTTTTGACCCTTTTTCTTTCAATAAAAATGTCATAAAGTGACCTAGCCTTATCGAATCGAAGCATGTAATAGTTTCTAGGAAATCTAACAAGCATATCTACGACATCCATGGTTTATTTTAGAATTTTTTAAAAAGGCCAAAATGGGGGTTAAGTGAATTTCCTTGTTAATATACGGATTTTACTCGTTTTTGACCTTTGTTCTTTCACTAAAAAGGGCTTAAAGTGGTCTAGGCTTGTCCAATCGAAGCATTTAATAGTTCCTATGAAATCTAACAAGCATTTATTCGACTTCCAAGGTGGATTTTATCGTTTCAAACACGGACAAAATGAGGGTTAAGTGAATTTCCTTGTTAATTTACGGATTTTACTCGTTTTTGACCCTTTTTCTTTCACTAAAAAGGTCATAAAGTGGCCTAGCCTTATCGAATCGAAGCATGTAATAGTTCCTAGGAAATCTAACAAGCATATCTATGACATCCATGGTTTATTT
The DNA here is from genome assembly GCF_051527215.1 of Medicago sativa. Classification (NCBI taxonomy): domain Eukaryota; kingdom Viridiplantae; phylum Streptophyta; class Magnoliopsida; order Fabales; family Fabaceae; genus Medicago; species Medicago sativa. The sequence continues at coordinate 24,931,217 of NC_140749.1, read as the reverse complement.
TAGAATTTTTTAAAAAGGCCAAAATGGGGGTTAAGTGAATTTCCTTGTTAATATACGGATTTTACTCGTTTTTGACCCTTTTTCTTTCACTAAAAAGGTCATAAAGTGGCCTAGCCTTATCGAATCGAAGCATGTAATAGTTCCTAGGAAATCTAACAAGCATATCTATGACATCCATGGTTTATTTTAGAATTTTTTAAAAAGGCCAAAATGGGGGTTAAGTGAACTTCCTTGTTAATTTACGGATTTTACTCGTTTTTGACCTTTTTTCTTTCACTAAAAAGGGCTTAAAGTAGTTGAGGCTTGTCGAATCGAAGCATGTAATAGTTCCTATGAAATCTAACAAGCATATATTCGACTTCCAAGGTTGATTTTATCATTTTCAAACACGGACAAAATGAGGGTTAAGTGAATTTCCTTGTTAATTTACAGATTTTACTCGTTTTTGACCCTTTTTAATTCACTAAAAAGGTCATAAAGTGGCCTAGCCTTATCGAATCGAAGCATGTAATAGTTCCTATGAAATGTAACGAGCATATATTCGACTTCCAAGGTTGATTTTATCATTTTCAAACACAGACAAAATGAGGGTTAAGTGAATTTCCTTGTTAATTTACGGATTTTACTCGTTTTTGACCCTTTTTAATTCACTAAAAAGGTCATAAAGTGGCCTAGCCTTATCGAATCGAAGCATGTAATAGTTCCTATGAAATCTAACAAGCATATATTCGAATTCCAATGTTGATTTTATCATTTTCAAAAATGGACAAAATGAGGGTTAAGTGAATTTCCTTGTTAATTTACGGATTTTACTTGTTTTTGACCCTTTTTCTTTCACTAAAAAGGTCATAAAGTGGCCTAGCCTTATCGAATCGAAGCATGTAATAGTTCCTAGGAAATCTAACAAGCATATCTACGACATCCATGGTTTATTTTAGAATTTTTTTAAAAAGGCCAAAATGGGGGTTAAGTGAATTTCCTTGTTAATATACGGATTTTACTCGTTTTTGACCCTTTTTCTTTCAATAAAAATGTCATAAAGTGACCTAGCCTTATCGAATCGAAGCATGTAATAGTTTCTAGGAAATCTAACAAGCATATCTACGACATCCATGGTTTATTTTAGAATTTTTTAAAAAGGCCAGAATGGGGGTTAAGTGAATTTCCTTGTTAATATACGGATTTTACTCGTTTTTGACCTTTGTTCTTTCACTAAAAAGGGCTTAAAGTGGTCTAGGCTTGTCCAATCGAAGCATTTAATAGTTCCTATGAAATCTAACAAGCATTTATTCGACTTCCAAGGTGGATTTTATCGTTTCAAACACGGACAAAATGAGGGTTAAGTGAATTTCCTTGTTAATTTACGGATTTTACTCGTTTTTGACCCTTTTTCTTTCACTAAAAAGGTCATAAAGTGGCCTAGCCTTATCGAATCGAAGCATGTAATAGTTCCTAGGAAATCTAACAAGCATATCTATGACATCCATGGTTTATTGTAGAATTTTTTAAAAAGGCCAAAATGGGGGTTAAGTGAATTTCCTTGTTAATATACGGATTTTACTCGTTTTTGGCCCTTTTTCTTTCACTAAAAAGGTCATAAAGTGGCCTAGCCTTATCGAATCGAAGCATGTAATAGTTCCTAGGAAATCTAACAAGCATATCTATGACATCCATGGTTTATTTTAGAATTTTTTAAAAAGGCCAAAATGGGGGTTAAGTGAACTTCCTTGTTAATTTACGGATTTTACTCGTTTTTGACCTTTTTTCTTTCACTAAAAAGGGCTTAAAGTGGTTGAGGCTTGTCGAATCGAAGCATGTAATAGTTCCTATGAAATCTAACAAGCATATATTCGACTTCCAAGGTTGATTTTATCATTTTCAAACACGGACAAAATGAGGGTTAAGTGAATTTCCTTGTTAATTTACAGATTTTACTCGTTTTTGACCCTTTTTAATTCACTAAAAAGGTCATAAAGTGGCCTAGCCTTATCGAATCGAAGCATGTAATAGTTCCTATGAAATCTAACGAGCATATATTCGACTTCCAAGGTTGATTTTATCATTTTCAAACACAGACAAAATGAGGGTTAAGTGAATTTCCTTGTTAATTTACGGATTTTACTCGTTTTTGACCCTTTTTAATTCACTAAAAAGGTCATAAAGTGGCCTTGCCTTATCGAATCGAAGCATGTAATAGTTCCTATGAAATCTAACAAGCATATATTCGACTTCCAAGGTTGATTTTATCATTTTCAAACACGGACAAAATGAGGGTTAAGTGAATTTCCTTGTTAATTTACAGATTTTACTCGTTTTTGACCCTTTTTAATTCACTAAAAAGGTCATAAAGTGGCCTAGCCTTATCGAATCGAAGCATGTAATAGTTCCTATGAAATCTAACGAGCATATATTCGACTTCCAAGGTTGATTTTATCATTTTCAAACACAGACAAAATGAGGGTTAAGTGAATTTCCTTGTTAATTTACGGATTTTACTCGTTTTTGACCCTTTTTAATTCACTAAAAAGGTCATAAAGTGGCCTTGCCTTATCGAATCGAAGCATGTAATAGTTCCTATGAAATCTAACAAGCATATATTCGAATTCCAAGGTTGATTTTATAATTTTCAAAAATGGACAAAATGATGGTTAAGTGAATTTCCTTGTTAATTTACGGATTTTACTCGTTTTTGACCCTTTTTCTTTCACTAAAAAGGTCATAAAGTGGCCTAGCCTTATCGAATCGAAGCATGTAATAGTTCCTATGAAATGTAACGAGCATATATTCGACTTCCAAGGTTGATTTTATCATTTTCAAACACAGACAAAATGAGGGTTAAGTGAATTTCCTTGTTAATTTACGGATTTTACTCGTTTTTGACCCTTTTTAATTCACTAAAAAGGTCATAAAGTGGCCTAGCCTTATCGAATCGAAGCATGTAATAGTTCCTATGAAATCTAACAAGCATATATTCGAATTCCAATGTTGATTTTATCATTTTCAAAAATGGACAAAATGAGGGTTAAGTGAATTTCCTTGTTAATTTACGGATTTTACTTGTTTTTGACCCTTTTTCTTTCACTAAAAAGGTCATAAAGTGGCCTAGCCTTATCGAATCGAAGCATGTAATAGTTCCTAGGAAATCTAACAAGCATATCTACGACATTCATGGTTTATTTTAGAATTTTTTTAAAAAGGCCAAAATGGGGGTTAAGTGAATTTCCTTGTTAATATACGGATTTTACTCGTTTTTGACCCTTTTTCTTTCAATAAAAATGTCATAAAGTGACCTAGCCTTATCGAATCGAAGCATGTAATAGTTTCTAGGAAATCTAACAAGCATATCTACGACATCCATGGTTTATTTTAGAATTTTTTAAAAGGCCAGAATGGGGGTTAAGTGAATTTCCTTGTTAATATACGGATTTTACTCGTTTTTGACCTTTGTTCTTTCACTAAAAAGGGCTTAAAGTGGTCTAGGCTTGTCCAATCGAAGCATTTAATAGTTCCTATGAAATCTAACAAGCATTTATTCGACTTCCAAGGTGGATTTTATCGTTTCAAACACGGACAAAATGAGGGTTAAGTGAATTTCCTTGTTAATTTACGGATTTTACTCGTTTTTGACCCTTTTTCTTTCACTAAAAAGGTCATAAAGTGGCCTAGCCTTATCGAATCGAAGCATGTAATAGTTCCTAGGAAATCTAACAAGCATATCTATGACATCCATGGTTTATTGTAGAATTTTTTAAAAAGGCCAAAATGGGGGTTAAGTGAATTTCCTTGTTAATATACGGATTTTACTCGTTTTTGGCCCTTTTTCTTTCACTAAAAAGGTCATAAAGTGGCCTAGCCTTATCGAATCGAAGCATGTAATAGTTCCTATGAAATCTAACAAGCATATATTCGAATTCCAATGTTGATTTTATCATTTTCAAAAATGGACAAAATGAGGGTTAAGTGAATTTCCTTGTTAATTTACGGATTTTACTTGTTTTTGACACTTTTTCTTTCACTAAAAAGGTCATAAAGTGGCCTAGCCTTATCGAATCGAAGCATGTAATAGTTCCTAGGAAATCTAACAAGCATATCTACGACATCCATGGTTTATTTTAGAATTTTTTTAAAAAGGCCAAAATGGGGGTTAAGTGAATTTCCTTGTTAATATACGGATTTTACTCGTTTTTGACCCTTTTTCTTTCAATAAAAATGTCATAAAGTGACCTAGCCTTATCGAATCGAAGCATGTAATAGTTTCTAGGAAATCTAACAAGCATATCTACGACATCCATGGTTTATTTTAGAATTTTTTAAAAGGCCAGAATGGGGGTTAAGTGAATTTCCTTGTTAATATACGGATTTTACTCGTTTTTGACCTTTGTTCTTTCACTAAAAAGGGCTTAAAGTGGTCTAGGCTTGTCCAATCGAAGCATTTAATAGTTCCTATGAAATCTAACAAGCATTTATTCGACTTCCAAGGTGGATTTTATCGTTTCAAACACGGACAAAATGAGGGTTAAGTGAATTTCCTTGTTAATTTACGGATTTTACTCGTTTTTGACCCTTTTTCTTTCACTAAAAAGGTCATAAAGTGGCCTAGCCTTATCGAATCGAAGCATGTAATAGTTCCTAGGAAATCTAACAAGCATATCTATGACATCCATGGTTTATTGTAGAATTTTTTAAAAAGGCCAAAATGGGGGTTAAGTGAATTTCCTTGTTAATATACGGATTTTACTCGTTTTTGGCCCTTTTTCTTTCACTAAAAAGGTCATAAAGTGGCCTAGCCTTATCGAATCGAAGCATGTAATAGTTCCTAGGAAATCTAACAAGCATATCTATGACATCCATGGTTTATTTTAGAATTTTTTAAAAAGGCCAAAATGGGGGTTAAGTGAACTTCCTTGTTAATTTACGGATTTTACTCGTTTTTGACCTTTTTTCTTTCACTAAAAAGGGCTTAAAGTGGTTGAGGCTTGTCGAATCGAAGCATGTAATAGTTCCTATGAAATCTAACAAGCATATATTCGACTTCCAAGGTTGATTTTATCATTTTCAAACACGGACAAAATGAGGGTTAAGTGAATTTCCTTGTTAATTTACAGATTTTACTCGTTTTTGACCCTTTTTAATTCACTAAAAAGGTCATAAAGTGGCCTAGCCTTATCGAATCGAAGCATGTAATAGTTCCTATGAAATCTAACGAGCATATATTCGACTTCCAAGGTTGATTTTATCATTTTCAAACACAGACAAAATGAGGGTTAAGTGAATTTCCTTGTTAATTTACGGATTTTACTCGTTTTTGACCCTTTTTAATTCACTAAAAAGGTCATAAAGTGGCCTTGCCTTATCGAATCGAAGCATGTAATAGTTCCTATGAAATCTAACAAGCATATATTCGACTTCCAAGGTTGATTTTATCATTTTCAAACACGGACAAAATGAGGGTTAAGTGAATTTCCTTGTTAATTTACAGATTTTACTCGTTTTTGACCCTTTTTAATTCACTAAAAAGGTCATAAAGTGGCCTAGCCTTATCGAATCGAAGCATGTAATAGTTCCTATGAAATCTAACGAGCATATATTCGACTTCCAAGGTTGATTTTATCATTTTCAAACACAGACAAAATGAGGGTTAAGTGAATTTCCTTGTTAATTTACGGATTTTACTCGTTTTTGACCCTTTTTAATTCACTAAAAAGGTCATAAAGTGGCCTTGCCTTATCGAATCGAAGCATGTAATAGTTCCTATGAAATCTAACAAGCATATATTCGAATTCCAAGGTTGATTTTATAATTTTCAAAAATGGACAAAATGATGGTTAAGTGAATTTCCTTGTTAATTTACGGATTTTACTCGTTTTTGACCCTTTTTCTTTCACTAAAAAGGTCATAAAGTGGCCTAGCCTTATCGAATCGAAGCATGTAATAGTTCCTATGAAATCTAACAAGCATATATTTAACTTCCAAGGTTGATTTTATCATTTTAAAACACGGACAAAATGAGGGTTAAGTCAATTTCCTTGTTAATTTACGGATTTTACTCGTTTTTGACCCTTTTTAATTCACTAAAAAGGTCATAAAGTGGCCTAGCCTTATCGAATCGAAGCATGTAATAGTTCCTATGAAATCTAACAAGCATATATTCGAATTCCAATGTTGATTTTATCATTTTCAAAATTGGACAAAATGAGGGTTAAGTGAATTTCCTTGTTAATTTACGGATTTTACTCGTTTTTGACCCTTTTTCTTTCAATAAAAATGTCATAAAGTGACCTAGCCTTATCGAATCGAAGCATGTAATAGTTTCTAGGAAATCTAACAAGCATATCTACGACATCCATGGTTTATTTTAGAATTTTTTAAAAAGGCCAAAATGGGGGTTAAGTGAATTTCCTTGTTAATATACGGATTTTACTCGTTTTTGACCTTTGTTCTTTCACTAAAAAGGGCTTAAAGTGGTCTAGGCTTGTCCAATCGAAGCATTTAATAGTTCCTATGAAATCTAACAAGCATTTATTCGACTTCCAAGGTGGATTTTATCGTTTTCAAACACGGACAAAATGAGGGTTAAGTGAATTTCCTTGTTAATTTACGGATTTTACTCGTTTTTGACCCTTTTTCTTTCACTAAAAAGGTCATAAAGTGGCCTAGCCTTATCGAATCGAAGCATGTAATAGTTCCTAGGAAATCTAACAAGCATATCTATGACATCCATGGTTTATTTTAGAATTTTTTAAAAAGGCCAAAATGGGGGTTAAGTGAACTTCCTTGTTAATTTACGGATTTTACTCGTTTTTGACCTTTTTTCTTTCACTAAAAAGGGCTTAAAGTGGTTGAGGCTTGTCGAATCGAAGCATGTAATAGTTCCTATGAAATCTAACAAGCATATATTCGACTTCCAAGGTTGATTTTATCATTTTCAAACACGGACAAAATGAGGGTTAAGTGAATTTCCTTGTTAATTTACAGATTTTACTCGTTTTTGACCCTTTTTAATTCACTAAAAAGGTCATAAAGTGGCCTAGCCTTATCGAATCGAAGCATGTAATAGTTCCTATGAAATCTAACGAGCATATATTCGACTTCCAAGGTTGATTTTATAATTTTCAAACACAGACAAAATGAGGGTTAATTGAATTTCCTTGTTAATTTACGGATTTTACTCGTTTTTGACCCTTTTTAATTCACTAAAAAGGTCATAAAGTGGCTTAGCCTTATCGAATCGAAGCATGTAATAGTTCCTATGAAATCTAACAAGCATATATTCGAATTCCAAGGTTGATTTTATAATTTTCAAAAATGGACAAAATGAGGGTTAAGTGAATTTCCTTGTTAATTTACGGATTTTACTCGTTTTTGACCCTTTTTCTTTCACTAAAAAGGTCATAAAGTGGCCTAGCCTTATCGAATCGAAGCATGTAATAATTCCTATGCAATCTAACAAGCATATATTCGACTTCGAAGGTTGATTTTATCATTTTCAAACACGGACAAAATGAGGGTTAAGTGAATTTCCTTGTTAATTTACGGATTTTACTCGTTTTTGAACCTTTTTAATTCACTAAAAAGGTCATAAAGTGGCCTAGCCTTATCGAATCGAAGCATGTAATAGTTCCTATGAAATCTAACAAGCATATATTCGACTTCCAAGGTTGATTTTATCATTTTCAAACACGGACAAAATGAGGGTTAAGTGAATTTCCTTGTTAATTTACGGTTGACGCATACTCAAAATTTGTCAGGTAAAATTGAAGCTCTTAAGGTGAGGCAGGCCGATTTTGATGACAAAGCGGCAGAGCATGAGCTCTCTGTTGAGGAGTTAGCGGAATTACGTAGTATTTCGTCGGACATTCATTCTTTATCCCGACTTAATGCTAGTATTTGTTAGGAGTAATCAAGGCTTAATTCGCTCCGTGAGGGTGATGCTAATTCTAAATATTTTCACTCTGTTTTGGCTTGTCGAAGGCGCAGAAACTCCTTGAGTTCGATCATAGTTAATGGTACTGTGATGGAGGGAGTTCAACCGGTTCGTCATGCGGTGTTTGCTCATTTTTCTAGTCACTATCAAGCGCTTAATGTGGATCGGCCTATGATTGATGATTTGAATTTTCAGACTTTGTCTTTTGCTGAAGGGAGTGGTCTCATCAAACCCTCTTCGGTAGAGGAAGTAAAGGATGCTATATGGGACTGTGATAGTTTCAAAAGCCCGGGCCCTGATGGAATCAACTTTGGATTCATTAAGGATTTTTGGACTGACATTAAAGATGATATCATGAGGTTCGTGACTGAGTTCCATCGGAACGGGAAGCTGACTAAAGGTATAAATTCCACTTTTATTGCTCTAATTCCCAAAGTGGACAATCATCAATCTCTTAATGATTTCCGCCCCATTTCTTTGGTGGGAAGTTTGTATAAAATTCTAGCAAAATTGTTGGCGAATAGATTGCGTCAGGTTATTGGAAGTGTCATCTCTGAAACACAGTCTGCTTTTGTTAAAAATAGACAAATTTTAAATGGTATTTTGATTGCAAATGAGGTGGTTGATGAGGCTCGTAAGAATAGGAAAGAATTGATGATGTTTAAGGTTGATTTTGAAAAGGCTTATGACTCAGTTGATTGGGGTTATCTGCACTTGGTGATGGGTAAAATGTGCTTTCCAACGTTATGGCAGAAATGGATAAAAGAATGTGTCTCTACGGCTAAAGCATCTGTTCTTGTTAATGGTAGCCCAACCGAGGAATTCTCTTTAGGTAGGGGACTGAGACAAGGAGACCCACTTTCTCCTTTTTTGTTTTTATTGGCAGTTGAAGGCCTGAATGTTTTGATGAAGGCTATGGTTGATGCTGAGTTGTTTCGTGGTTGTCAAGTTGGTTTGGGCGACTCAGTGGCTTTATCGCATCTTCAGTTAGCTGATGACACTTTACTGTTAGGTGAAAAAAGTTGGGCTAATGTCCGTGCTATGCGGGCTGTGCTTGTTTTGTTTGAGGCGTTGTCTGGTTTAAAGGTTAATTTTCATAAAAGTATGTTGGTCGGGGTAAATATCAATGAATCCTGGTTCATTGAAGCTGCTGCTATATTGCGTTGTAAAATGGGTAAAATTCCTTTCCATTATATGGGTTTGCCTATTGGTGGAAATCTGCGGAGGTTGTCGTTTTGGGAGCCTGTGGTTAACCGTATAAAATCTAGATTGTCTGGTTGGCAAGGCTGGTTCCTCTCTTTTGGTGGCCGTTTGACTCTTCTTAAGTCTGTCGTGACCGCTCTTCCTGTCTATGCTCTTTCCTTCTTCAAGGCTCCATCAGGTATAATCTCTTCCATAGAATCTCTTTTGATTAAATTTTTTTGGGGGGGAAATGAGGATCATAGGAAAATATCTTGGGTGGGATGGAGGTCTATTTGTTTACGGAAGGAGTACAGAGGTTTAGGAGTTAGACAGTTGAATGTGTTTAATGAGGCTTTCTTGGGTAAGCGGTGTTGGCGTCTGTTAGTTGATAGAGATAACCTATGGTATAGAGTGTTGGTGGCTAGATATGGTGAGGACGACGGAAGGTTGGATGATGGGGGTCGGAGTGGTTCTTTATGGTGGAAGGAGGTGGTGACGATTAGAGATGGGGTAGGGGGCGGTGAAGGGTTGTTTAGTTAGTGTGTGGTGCGTCGTGTGGGGGATGGGGAATCAACGCTTTTTTGGCATGATCGATGGTGTGGTGATGTTCCTTTTAGGGAGCGCTTTAGCAGGTTATATGATTTAGCGATGCATAAATCAATAACGGTTAAAGATATGTTTTTACGAGGGTGGGGGATGGAGGTGAGGCTTGGCAGTGGCGTAGGAGGCTATGGGTGTGGGAGGAGGATCTTTTAGAGGAGTGTAGGCTATTACTTTTTAATGTTTCTTTGTAGCCTCTTTCTTATGATGTGTGGCAGTGGTTACCGGATCCCTCAGGCGGTTACTCTGTTCGTTCTGTGTATGCTATGCTCACAACTCAGGAGGTTCCCCAGGTTACTCAGAATGTCGATTTAGTTTGGCATAAACAGGTTCCCGTAAAGGTGTCAGTCTTTGCATGGCGGCTGCTACGTGATCGCCTTCCTACAAAATCTCATTTGGCATTACGTGGTGTAATTAATGTGGAGGCTTATAGGTGTGTTTTGGGGTGTGGCCAGGTAGAGGATGCTCAACATTTGTTTCTCTCATGCTCTTGCTTTGGGTCACTATGGCCTTTAGTGCGGTCATGGATTGGTTTCGATGGTGTTGATCATCAAGATATTTCTGATCACTTTATTCAATTTACTCACTATACAGGTGTTATGAAATCAAGGCGGTCTTTTCTTCAGCTTATTTGGCTTCTGACCGTTTGGATCATATGGAATGAAAGAAATGCTAGAGTTTTTAAACAAAAAGAGTCATCTGTAGATCGGCTACTAGACAAAGTAAAGTATTATTCTTTGTGGTGGTTGAAAGCCAAAAAGGCTTGTTTTGTATTTGGTGATCATATGTGGTGGTCTAGTCCTATGAAATCTAACAAGCATATATTCGACTTCCAATGTTGATTTTATCATTTTCAAACACGGACAAAATGAGGGTTAAGTGAATTTCCTTGTTAATTTACGGATTTTACTCGTTTTTGACCCTTTTTCTTTCACTAAAAAGGTCATAAAGTGGCCTAGCCTTATCGAATCGAAGCATGTAATAGTTCCTAGGAAATCTAACAAGCATATCTATGACATCCATGGTTTATTTTAGAATTTTTTAAAAAGGCCAAAATGGGGGTTAAGTGAATTTCCTTGTTAATATACGGATTTTACTCGTTTTTTACCCTTTTTCTTTCACTAAAAAGGCCTTATCGAATCGAAGCATGTAATAGCTCCTAGGAAATCTAACAAGCATATCTACGACATCCATGGTTTATTTTAGAATTTTTTAAAAAGGCCAAAATGGGGGTTAAGTGAATTTCCTTGTTAATATACGGATTTTACTCGTTTTTGACATTTGTTCTTTCACTAAAAAGGGCTTAAAGTGGTCGAGGATTGTCGAATCGAAGCATGTAATAGTTCCTATGAAATCTAACAAGCATATATTCGACTTCCAAGGTTGATTTTATCATTTTCAAACACGGACAAAATGAGGATTAAGTGAATTTCCTTGTTAATTTACAGATTGAACTCGTTTTTGACCCTTTTTAATTCACTAAAAAGGTCATAAAGTGGCCTAGCCTTATCGAATCGAAGCATGTAATAGTTCCTATGAAATCTAACAAGCATATATTCGACTTCCAAGGTGGATTTTATCATTTTCAAACACGGACAAAATGAGGGTTAAGTGAATTTCCTTGTTAATTTACGGATTTTACTCGTTTTTGACCCTTTTTAATTCACTAAAAAGGTCATAAAGTGGCCTAGCCTTATCGAATCGAAGCATGTAATAGTTCCTATGAAATCTAACAAGCATATATTCGAATTCCAATGTTGATTTTATCATTTTCAAAAATGGAAAAAATGAGGGTTAAGTGAATTTCCTTGTTAATTTACGGATTTTACTCGTTTTTGACCCTTTTTCTTTCACTAAAAAGGTCATAAAGTGGCCTAGCCTTATCGAATCGAAGCATGTAATAGTTCCTAGGAAATCTAACAGGCATATCTACGACATCCATGGTTTATTTTAGAATTTTTTTAAAAAGGCCAAAATGGGGGTTAAGTGAATTTCCTTGTTAATATACGGATTTTACTCGTTTTTGACCCTTTTTCTTTCAATAAAAATGTCATAAAGTGACCTAGCCTTATCGAATCGAAGCATGTAATAGTTTCTAGGAAATCTAACAAGCATATCTACGACATCCATGGTTTATTTTAGAATTTTTTAAAAAGGCCAAAATGGGGGTTAAGTGAATTTCCTTGTTAATATACGGATTTTACTCGTTTTTGACCTTTGTTCTTTCACTAAAAAGGGCTTAAAGTGGTCTAGGCTTGTCCAATCGAAGCATTTAATAGTTCCTATGAAATCTAACAAGCATTTATTCGACTTCCAAGGTGGATTTTATCATTTTCAAACACGGACAAAATGAGGGTTAAGTGAATTTCCTTGTTAATTTACGGATTTTACTCGTTTTTGACCCTTTTTCTTTCACTAAAAAGGTCATAAAGTGGCCTAGCCTTATCGAATCGAAGCATGTAATAGTTCCTAGGAAATCTAACAAGCATATCTACGACATCCATGGTTTATTTTAGAATTTTTAAAAACGGCCAAAATGGGGGTTAAGTGAATTTCCTTGTTAATTTACGGATTTTACTCGTTTTTGACCCTTTTTCTTTCACTAAAAAGGTCATAAAGTGGCCTAGCCTTATCGAATCGAAGCATGTAATAGTTCCTAGGAAATCTAACAAGCATATCTATGACATCCATGGTTTATTTTAGAATTTTTTAAAAAGGCCAAAATGGGGGTTAAGTGAATTTCCTTGTTAATATACGGATTTTACTCGTTTTTGACCCTTTTTCTTTCAATAAAAATGTCATAAAGTGACCTAGCCTTATCGAATCGAAGCATGTAATAGTTTCTAGGAAATCTAACAAGCATATCTACGACATCCATGGTTTATTTTAGAATTTTTTAAAAAGGCCAAAATGGGGGTTAAGTGAATTTCCTTGTTAGTATACGGATTTTACTCGTTTTTGACCTTTGTTCTTTCACTAAAAAGGGCTTAAAGTGGTCTAGGCTTGTCCAATCGAAGCATTTAATAGTTCCTATGAAATCTAACAAGCATTTATTCGACTTCCAAGGTGGATTTTATCATTTTCAAACACGGACAAAATGAGGGTTAAGTGAATTTCCTTGTTAATTTACGGATTTTACTCGTTTTTGACCCTTTTTCTTTCACTAAAAAGGTCATAAAGTGGCCTAGCCTTATCGAATCGAAGCATGTAATAGTTCCTAGGAAATCTAACAAGCATATCTATGACATCCATGGTTTATTTTAGAATTTTTTAAAAAGGCCAAAATGGGGGTTAAGTGAATTTCCTTGTTAATATACGGATTTTACTCGTTTTTTACCCTTTTTCTTTCACTAAAAAGGCCTTATCGAATCGAAGCATGTAATAGCTCCTAGGAAATCTAACAAGCATATCTACGACATCCATGGTTTATTTTAGAATTTTTTAAAAAGGCCAAAATGGGGGTTAAGTGAATTTCCATGTTAATATACGGATTTTACTCGTTTTTGACATTTGTTCTTTCACTAAAAAGGGCTTAAAGTGGTCGAGGATTGTCGAATCGAAGCATGTAATAGTTCCTATGAAATCTAACAAGCATATATTCGACTTCCAAGGTTGATTTTATCATTTTCAAACACGGACAAAATGAGGATTAAGTGAATTTCCTTGTTAATTTACAGATTTAACTCGTTTTTGACCCTTTTTAATTCACTAAAAAGGTCATAAAGTGGCCTAGCCTTATCGAATCGAAGCATGCAATAGTTCTTATGAAATCTAACAAGCATATATTCGACTTCCAAGGTTGATTTTATCATTTTCAAACACGGACAAAATGAGGGTTAAGTGAATTTCCTTGTTAATTTACGGATTTTACTCGTTTTTGACCCTTTTTAATTCACTAAAAAGGTCATAAAGTGGCCTAGCCTTATCGAATCGAAGCATGTAATAGTTCCTAGGAAACCTAACAAGCATATCTACGACATCCATGGTTTATTTTAGAATTTTTTTAAAAAGGCCAAAATGGGGGTTAAGTGAATTTCCTTGTTAATTTACGGATTTTACTCGTTTTTGACCCTTTTTCTTTCACTAAAAAGGTCATAAAGTGGCCTAGCCTTATCGAATCGAAGCATGTAATAGTTCCTAGGAAATATAACAAGCATATCTATGACATCCATGGTTTATTTTAGAATTTTTTAAAAAGGCCAAAATGGGGGTTAAGTGAATTTCCTTGTTAATATACGGATTTTACTCGTTTTTTACCCTTTTTCTTTCACTAAAAAGGCCTTATCGAATCGAAGCATGTAATAGCTCCTAGGAAATCTAACAAGCATATCTACGACATCCATGGTTTATTTTAGAATTTTTTAAAAAGGCCAAAATGGGGGTTAAGTGAATTTCCTTGTTAATATACGGATTTTACTCGTTTTTGACATTTGTTCTTTCACTAAAAAGGGCTTAAAGTGGTCGAGGATTGTCGAATCGAAGCATGTAATAGTTCCTATGAAATCTAACAAGCATATATTCGACTTCCAAGGTTTATTTTATCATTTTCAAACACGGACAAAATGAGGATTAAGTGAATTTCCTTGTTAATTTACAGATTTAACTTGTTTTTGACCCTTTTTAATTCACTAAAAAGGTCATAAAGTGGCCTAGCCTTATCGAATCGAAGCATGTAATAGTTCCTATGAAATCTAACAAGCATATATTCGACTTCCAAGGTTGATTTTATCATTTTCAAACACGGACAAAATGAGGGTTAAGTGAATTTCCTTGTTAATTTACGGATTTTACTCGTTTTTGACCCTTTTTAATTCACTAAAAAGGTCATAAAGTGGCCTAGCCTTATCGAATCGAAGCATGTAATAGTTCCTATGAAATCTAACAAGCATATATTCGAATTCCAATGTTGATTTTATCATTTTCAAAAATGGACAAAATGAGGGTTAAGTGAATTTCCTTGTTAATTTACGGATTTTACTCGTTTTTGACCCTTTTTCTTTCACTAAAAAGGTCATAAAGTGGCCTAGCCTTATCGAATCGAAGCATGTAGTAGTTCCTAGGAAATCTAACAAGCATATCTACGACATCCATGGTTTATTTTAGAATTTTTTTAAAAAGGCCAAAATGGGGGTTAAGTGAATTTCCTTGTTAATATACGGATTTTACTCGTTTTTGACCCTTTTTCTTTCAATAAAAATGTCATAAAGTGACCTAGCCTTATCGAATTGAAGCATGTAATAGTTTCTAGGAAATCTAACAAGCATATCTACGACATCCATGGTTTATTTTAGAATTTTTTAAAAAGGCCAAAATGGGGGTTAAGTGAATTTCCTTGTTAATATACGGATTTTACTCGTTTTTGACATTTGTTCTTTCACTAAAAAGGGCTTAAAGTGGTCGAGGCTTGTCGAATCGAAGCATGTAATAGTTCCTATGAAATCTAACAAGCATATATTCGACTTCCAAGGTTGATTTTATCATTTTCAAACACGGACAAAATGAGGGTTAAGTGAATTTCCTTGTTAATTTACGGATTTTACTCGTTTTTGACCCTTTTTCTTTCACTAAAAAGGTCATAAAGTGGCCTAGCCTTATCGAATCGAAGCATGTAATAGTTCCTAGGAAATCTAACAAGCATATCTATGACATCCATGGTTTATTTTAGAATTTTTTAAAAAGGCCAAAATGGGGGTTAAGTGAATTTCCTTGTTAATATACGGATTTTACTCGTTTTTTACCCTTTTTCTTTCACTAAAAAGGCCTTATCGAATCGAAGCATGTAATAGCTCCTAGGAAATCTAACAAGCATATCTACGACATCCATGGTTTATTTTAGAATTTTTTTAAAAAGGCCAAAATGGGGGTTAAGTGAATTTCCTTGTTAATATACGGATTTTACTCGTTTTTGACCCTTTTTCTTTCAATAAAAATGTCATAAAGTGACCTAGCCTTATCGAATCAAAGCATGTAATAGTTTCTAGGAAATCTAACAAGCATATCTACGACATCCATGGTTTATTTTAGAATTTTTTAAAAAGGCCAAAATGGGGGTTAAGTGAATTTCCTTGTTAATATACGGATTTTACTCGTTTTTGACATTTGTTCTTTCACTAAAAAGGGCTTAAAGTGGTCGAGGATTGTCGAATCGAAGCATGTAATAGTTCCTATGAAATCTAACAAGCATATATTCGACTTCCAAGGTTGATTTTATCATTTTCAAACACGGACAAAATGAGGATTAAGTGAATTTCCTTGTTAATTTACAGATTTAACTCGTTTTTGACCCTTTTTAATTCACTAAAAAGGTCATAAAGTGGCCTAGCCTTATCGAATCGAAGCATGTAATAGTTCCTATGAAATCTAACAAGCATATATTCGACTTCCAAGGTTGATTTTATCATTTTCAAACACGGACAAAATGAGGGTTAAGTGAATTTCTTTGTTAATTTACGGATTTTACTCGTTTTTGACCCTTTTTAATTCACTAAAAAGGTCATAAAGTGGCCTAGCCTTATCGAATCGAAGCATGTAATAGTTCCTATGAAATCTAACAAGCATATATTCGAATTCCAATGTTGATTTTATCATTTTCAAAAATGGACAAAATGAGGGTTAAGTGAATTTCCTTGTTAATTTACGGATTTTACTCGTTTTTGACCCTTTTTCTTTCACTAAAAAGGTCATAAAGTGGCCTAGCCTTATCGAATCGAAGCATGTAGTAGTTCCTAGGAAATCTAACAAGCATATCTACGACATCCATGGTTTATTTTAGAATTTTTTTAAAAAGGCCAAAATGGGGGTTAAGTGAATTTCCTTGTTAATATACGGATTTTACTCGTTTTTGACCCTTTTTCTTTCAATAAAAATGTCATAAAGTGACCTAGCCTTATCGAATCGAAGCATGTAATAGTTTCTAGGAAATCTAACAAGCATATCTACGACATCCATGGTTTATTTTAGAATTTTTTAAAAAGGCCAAAATGGGGGTTAAGTGAATTTCCTTGTTAATATACGGATTTTACTCGTTTTTGACATTTGTTCTTTCACTAAAAAGGGCTTAAAGTGGTCGAGGATTGTCGAATCGAAGCATGTAATAGTTCCTATGAAATCTAACAAGCATATATTCGACTTCCAAGGTTGATTTTATCATTTTCAAACACGGACAAAATGAGGATTAAGTGAATTTCCTTGTTAATTTACAGATTTAACTCGTTTTTGACCCTTTTTAATTCATTAAAAAGGTCATAAAGTGGCCTAGCCTTATCGAATCGAAGCATGTAATAGTTCCTATGAAATCTAACAAGCATATATTCGATTTCCAAGGTTGATTTTATCATTTTCAAACACGGACAAAATGAGGGTTAAGTGAATTTCCTTGTTAATTTACGGATTTTACTCGTTTTTGACCCTTTTTAATTCACTAAAAAGGTCATAAAGTGGCCTAGCCTTATCGAATCGAAGCATGTAATAGTTCCTATGAAATCTAACAAGCATATATTCGAATTCCAATGTTGATTTTATCATTTTCAAAAATGGACAAAATGAGGGTTAAGTGAATTTCCTTGTTAATTTACGGATTTTACTCGTTTTTGACCCTTTTTCTTTCACTAAAAAGGTCATAAAGTGGCCTAGCCTTATCGAATCGAAGCATGTAATAGTTCCTAGGAAATCTAACAAGCATATCTACGACATCCATGGTTTATTTTAGAATTTTTTTAAAAAGGCCAAAATGGGGGTTAAGTGAATTTCCTTGTTAATATACGGATTTTACTCGTTTTTGACCTTTTTTCTTTCACTAAAAAGGTCATAAAGTGGCCTAGCCTTATCGAATCGAAGCATGTAATAGTTTCTAGGAAATCTAACAAGCATATCTACGACATCCATGGTTTATTTTAGAATTTTTTAAAAAGGCCAAAATGGGGGTTAAGTGAATTTCCTTGTTAATATACGGATTTTACTCGTTTTTGACCTTTGTTCTTTCATTAAAAAGGGCTTAAAGTGGTCTAGGCTTGTCCAATCGAAGCATTTAATAGTTCCTATGAAATCTAACAAGCATTTATTCGACTTCCAAGGTGGATTTTATCATTTTCAAACACGGACAAAATGAGGGTTAAGTGAATTTCCTTGTTAATTTACGGATTTTACTCGTTTTTGACCCTTTTTCTTTCACTAAAAAGGTCATAAAGTGGCCTAGCCTTATCGAATCGAAGCATGTAATAGTTCCTAGGAAATATAACAAGCATATCTATGACATCCATGGTTTATTTTAGAATTTTTTAAAAAGGCCAAAATGGGGGTTAAATGAATTTCCTTGTTAATATACGGATTTTACTCGTTTTTGACCCTTTTTCTTTCACTAAAAAGGTCATAAAGTGGCCTAGCCTTATCGAATCGAAGCATGTAATAGTTCCTAGGAAATCTAACAAGCATATCTATGACATCCATGGTTTATTTTAGAATTTTTTAAAAAGGCCAAAATGGGGGTTAAGTGAATTTCCTTGTTAATATACGGATTTTACTCGTTTTTGACATTTGTTCTTTCACTAAAAAGGGCTTAAAGTGGTCGAGGCTTGTCGAATCGAAGCATGTAATAGTTCCTATGAAATCTAACAAGCATATATTCGACTTCCAAGGTTGATTTTATCATTTTCAAACACGGACAAAATGAGGGTTAAGTGAATTTCCTTGTTAATTTACGGATTTTACTCGTTTTTGACCCTTTTTCTTTCACTAAAAAGGTCATAAAGTGGCCTAGCCTTATCGAATCGAAGCATGTAATAGTTCCTAGGAAATCTAACAAGCATATCTATGACATCCATGGTTTATTTTAGAATTTTTTAAAAAGGCCAAAATGGGGGTTAAGTGAATTTCCTTGTTAATATACGGATTTTACTCGTTTTTTACCCTTTTTCTTTCACAAAAAAGGTCAAAAAGTGGCCTAGCCTTATCGAATCGAAGCATGTAATAGTTCCTAGGAAATCTAACAAGCATATCTACGACATCCATGGTTTATTTTAGAATTTTTTAAAAAGGCCAAAATGGGGGTTAAGTGAATTTCCTTGTTAATATACGGATTTTACTCGTTTTTGACATTTGTTCTTTCACTAAAAAGGGCTTAAAGTGGTCGAGGATTATCGAATCGAAGCATGTAATAGTTCCTATGAAATCTAACAAGCATATATTCGACTTCCAAGGTTGATTTTATCATTTTCAAACACGGACAAAATGAGGATTAAGTGAATTTCCTTGTTAATTTACAGATTTTACTCGTTTTTGACCCTTTTTAATTCACTAAAAAGGTCATAAAATGGCCTAGCCTTATCGAATCGAAGCATGTAATATTTCCTATGAAATCTAACAAGCATATATTCGACTTCCAAGGTTGATTTTATCATTTTCAAACACGGACAAAATGAGGGTTAAGTGAATTTCCTTGTTAATTTACGGATTTTACTCGTTTTTGACCCTTTTTCTTTCACTAAAAAGGTCATAAAGTGGCCTAGCCTTATCGAATCGAAGCAAGTAATAGTTCCTAGGAAATCTAACAAGCATATCTATGACATCCATGGTTTATTTTAGAATTTTTTAAAAAGGCCAAAATGGGGGTTAAGTGAATTTCCTTGTTAATATACGGATTTTACTCGTTTTTTACCCTTTTTCTTTCACTAAAAAGGTCATAAAGTGGCCTAGCCTTATCGAATCGAAGCATGTAATAGTTCCTATGAAATCTAACAAGCATATCTACGACATCCATGGTTTATTTTAGAATTTTTTAAAAAGGCCAAAATGGGGGTTAAGTGAATTTCCTTGTTAATATACGGATTTTAATCGTTTTTGACATTTGTTCTTTCACTAAAAAGGGCTTAAAGCGGTCGAGGATTGTCGAATCGAAGCATGTAATAGTTCCTATGAAATCTAACAAGCATATATTCGACTTCCAAGGTTGATTTTATCATTTTCAAACACGGACAAAATGAGGGTTAAGTGAATTTCCTTGTTAATTTACGGATTTTACTCGTTTTTGACCCTTTTTCTTTCACTAAAAAGGTCATAAAGTGGCCTAGCCTTATCGAATCGAAGCATGTAATAGTTCCTATGAAATCTAACAAGCATATATTCGAATTCCAATGTTGATTTTATCATTTTCAAAAATGGACAAAATGAGGGTTAAGTGAATTTCCTTGTTAATTTACGGATTTTACTCGTTTTTGACCCTTTTTCTTTCACTAAAAAGGTCATAAAGTGGCCTAGCCTTATCGAATCGAAGCATGTAATAGTTCCTAGGAAATCTAACAAGCATATCTACGACATCCATGGTTTATTTTAGAATTTTTTTAAAAAGGCCAAAATGGGGGTTAAGTGAATTTCCTTGTTAATATACGGATTTTACTCGTTTTTGACCTTTTTTCTTTCACTAAAAAGGTCATAAAGTGGCCTAGCCTTATCGAATCGAAGCATGTAATAGTTTCTAGGAAATCTAACAAGCATATCTACGACATCCATGGTTTATTTTAGAATTTTTTAAAAAGGCCAAAATGGGGGTTAAGTGAATTTCCTTGTTAATATACGGATTTTACTCGTTTTTGACCTTTGTTCTTTCATTAAAAAGGGCTTAAAGTGGTCTAGGCTTGTCCAATCGAAGCATTTAATAGTTCCTATGAAATCTAACAAGCATTTATTCGACTTCAAAGGTGGATTTTATCATTTTCAAACACGGACAAAATGAGGGTTAAGTGAATTTCCTTGTTAATTTACGGATTTTACACGTTTTTGACCCTTTTTCTTTCACTAAAAAGGTCATAAAGTGGCCTAGCCTTATCGAATCGAAGCATGTAGTAGTTCCTAGGAAATATAACAAGCATATCTATGACATCCATGGTTTATTTTAGAATTTTTTAAAAAGGCCAAAATGGGGGTTAAGTGAATTTCCTTGTTAATATACGGATTTTACTCGTTTTTGACCCTTTTTCTTTCACTAAAAAGGTCATAAAGTGGCCTAGCCTTATCGAATCGAAACATGTAATAGTTCCTAGGAAATCTAACAAGCATATCTATGACATCCATGGTTTATTTTAGAATTTTTTAAAAAGGCCAAAATGGGGGTTAAGTGAATTTCCTTGTTAATATACGGATTTTACTCGTTTTTGACATTTGTTCTTTCACTAAAAAGGGCTTAAAGTGGTCGAGGCTTGTCGAATCGAAGCATGTAATAGTTCCTATGAAATCTAACAAGCATATATTCGACTTCCAAGGTTGATTTTGTCATTATCAAACACGGACAAAATGAGGGTTAAGTGAATTTCCTTGTTAATTTACGGATTTTACTCGTTTTTGACCCTTTTTCTTTCACTAAAAAGGTCATAAAGTGGCCTAGCCTTATCGAATCGAAGCATGTAATAGTTCCTAGGAAATCTAACAAGCATATCTATGACATCCATGGTTTATTTTAGAATTTTTTAAAAAGGCCAAAATGGGGGTTAAGTGAATTTCCTTGTTAATATACGGATTTTACTCGTTTTTTACCCTTTTTCTTTCACAAAAAAGGTCAAAAAGTGGCCTAGCCTTATCGAATCGAAGCATGTAATAGTTCCTAGGAAATCTAACAAGCATATCTACGACATCCATGGTTTATTTTAGAATTTTTTAAAAAGGCCAAAATGGGGGTTAAGTGAATTTCCTTGTTAATATACGGATTTTACTCGTTTTTGACATTTGTTCTTTCACTAAAAAGGGCTTAAAGTGGTCGAGGATTGTCGAATCGAAGCATGTAATAGTTCCTATGAAATCTAACAAGCATATATTCGACTTCCAAGGTTGATTTTATCATTTTCAAACACGGACAAAATGAGGATTAAGTGAATTTCCTTGTTAATTTACGGATTTTACTCGTTTTTGACCCTTTTTAATTCACTAAAAAGGTCATAAAGTGGCCTAGCCTTATCGAATCGAAGCATGTAATAGTTCCTATGAAATCTAACAAGCATATATTCGAATTCCAATGTTGATTTTATCATTTTAAAAAATGGACAAAATGAGGGTTAAGTGAATTTCCTTGTTAATTTACGGATTTTACTCGTTTTTGACCCTTTTTCTTTCACTAAAAAGGTCATAAAGTGGCCTAGCCTTATCGAATCGAAGCATGTAATAGTTCCTAGGAAATCTAACAAGCATATCTACGACATCCATGGTTTATTTTAGAATTTTTTTAAAAAGGCCAAAATGGGGGTTAAGTGAATTTCCTTGTTAATATACGGATTTTACTCGTTTTTGACCCTTTTTCTTTCAATAAAAATGTCATATAGTGACCTAGCCTTATCGAATCGAAGCATGTAATAGTTTCTAGGAAATCCAACAAGCATATCTACGACATCCATGGTTTATTTTAGAATTTTTTAAAAAGGCCAAAATGGGGGTTAAGTGAATTTCCTTGTTAATATACGGATTTTACTCGTTTTTGACCTTTGTTCTTTCACTAAAAAGGGCTTAAAGTGGTCTAGGCTTGTCCAATCGAAGCATTTAATAGTTCCTATGAAATCTAACAAGCATTTATTCGACTTCCAAGGTGGATTTTATCGTTTCAAACACGGACAAAATGAGGGTTAAGTGAATTTCCTTGTTAATTTACGGATTTTACTCGTTTTTGACCCTTTTTCTATCACTAAAAAGGTCATAAAGTGGCCTAGCCTTATCGAATCGAAGCATATAATAGTTCCTAGGAAATCTAGCAAGCATATCTAGGACATCCATGGTTTATTTTAGAATTTTTTAAAAAGGCCAAAATGTGGGTTAAGTGAATTTCCTTGTTAATATACGGATTTTACTCGTTTTTGACCCTTTTTCTTTCACTAAAAAGGTCATAAAGTGGTCTAGCCTTATCGAATCGAAGCATGTAATAGTTCCTAGGAAATCTAACAAGCATGTCTATGACATCCATGGTTTATTTTAGAATTTTTTAAAAAGGCCAAAATGGGGGTTAAGTGAACTTCCTTGTTAATTTACGGATTTTACTCGTTTTTGACCTTTTTTGTTTCACTAAAAAGGGCTTAAAGTGGTTGAGGCTTGTCGAATCGAAGCATGTAATAGTTCCTATGAAATCTAACAAGCATATATTCGACTTCCAAGGTTGATTTTATCATTTTCAAACACGGACAAAATGAGGGTTAAGTGAATTTCCTTGTTAATTTACAGATTTTACTCGTTTTTGACCCTTTTTAATTCACTAAAGAGGTCATAAAGTGGCCTAGCCTTATCGAATCGAAGCATGTAATAGTTCCTATGAAATCTAACGAGCATATATTCGACTTCCAAGGTTGATTTTATCATTTTCAAACACAGACAAAATGAGGGTTAAGTGAATTTCCTTGTTAATTTACGGATTTTACTCGTTTTTGACCCTTTTTAATTCACTAAAAAGGTCATAAAGTGGCCTAGCCTTATCGAATCGAAGCATGTAAATGTTCCTATGAAATCTAACAAGCATATATTCGAATTCCAAGGTTGATTTTATAATTTTCAAAAATGGACAAAATGAGGGTTAAGTGAATATCCTTGTTAATTTACGGATTTTACTCGTTTTTGACCCTTTTTCTTTCACTAAAAAGGTCATAAAGTGGCCTAGCCTTATCGAATCGAAGCATGTAATAGTTCCTATGAAATCTAACAAGCATATATTCGAATTCCAATGTTGATTTTATCATTTTCAAAAATGGACAAAATGAGGGTTAAGTGAATTTCCTTGTTAATTTACGGATTTTACTCGTTTTTGACCCTTTTTCTTTCACTAAAAAGGTCATAAAGTGGTCTAGCCTTATCGAATCGAAGCATGTAATAGTTCCTAGGAAATCTAACAAGCATATCTACGACATCCATGGTTTATTTTAGAATTTTTTTAAAAAGGCCAAAATGGGGGTTAAGTGAATTTCCTTGTTAATATACGGATTTAACTCGTTTTTGACCTTTTTTCTTTCACTAAAAAGGTCATAAAGTGGCCTAGCCTTATCGAATCGAAGCATGTAATAGTTTCTAGGAAATCTAACAAGCATATCTACGACATCCATGGTTTATTTTAGAATTTTTTAAAAAGGCCAAAATGGGGGTTAAGTGAATTTCCTTGTTAATATACGGATTTTACTCGTTTTTGACCTTTGTTCTTTCATTAAAAAGGGCTTAAAGTGGTCTAGGCTTGTCCAATCGAAGCATTTAATAGTTCCTATGAAATCTAACAAGCATTTATTCGACTTCCAAGGTGGATTTTATCATTTTCAAACACGGACAAAATGAGGGTTGAGTGAATTTCCTTGTTTATTTACGGATTTTACTCGTTTTTGACCCTTTTTCTTTCACTAAAAAGGTCATAAAGTGGCCTAGCCTTATCGAATCGAAGCATGTAATAGTTCCTAGGAAATATAACAAGCATATCTATGACATCCATGGTTTATTTTAGAATTTTTTAAAAAGGCCAAAATGGGGGTTAAGTGAATTTCCTTGTTAATATACGGATTTTACTCGTTTTTGACCCTTTTTCTTTCACTAAAAAGGTCATAAAGTGGCCTAGCCTTATCGAATCGAAGCATGTAATAGTTCCTAGGAAATCTAACAAGCATATCTATGACATCCATGGTTTATTTTAGAATTTTTTAAAAAGGCCAAAATGGGGGTTAAGTGAATTTCCTTGTTAATATACGGATTTTACTCGTTTTTGACATTTGTTCTTTCACTAAAAAGGGCTTAAAGTGGTCGAGGCTTGTCGAATCGAAGCATGTAATAGTTCCTATGAAATCTAACAAGCATATATTCGACTTCCAAGGTTGATTTTATCATTTTCAAACACGGACAAAATGAGGATTAAGTGAATTTCCTTGTTAATTTACAGATTTTACTCGTTTTTGACCCTTTTTAATTCACTAAAAAGGTCATAAAATGGCCTAGCCTTATCGAATCGAAGCATGTAATAGTTCCTATGAAATCTAACAAGCATATATTCGACTTCCAAGGTTGATTTTATCATTTTCAAACACGGACAAAATGAGGGTTAAGTGAATTTCCTTGTTAATTTACGGATTTTACTCGTTTTTGACCCTTTTTAATTCACTAAAAAGGTCATAAAGTGGCCTAGCCTTATCGAATCGAAGCATGTAATAGTTCCTATGAAATCTAACAAGCATATATTCGAATTCCAATGTTGATTTTATCATTTTAAAAAATGGACAAAATGAGGGTTAAGTGAATTTCCTTGTTAATTTACGGATTTTACTCCTTTTTGACCCTTTTTCTTTCACTAAAAAGGTCATAAAGTGGCCTAGCCTTATCGAATCGAAGCATGTAATAGTTCCTAGGAAATCTAACAAGCATATCTACGACATCCATGGTTTATTTTAGAATTTTTTTAAAAAGGCCAAAATGGGGGTTAAGTGAATTTCCTTGTTAATATACGGATTTTACTCGTTTTTGACCCTTTTTCTTTCAATAAAAATGTCATATAGTGACCTAGCCTTATCGAATCGAAGCATGTAATAGTTTCTAGGAAATCCAACAAGCATATCTACGACATCCATGGTTTATTTTAGAATTTTTTAAAAAGGCCAAAATGGGGGTTAAGTGAATTTCCTTGTTAATATACGGATTTTACTCGTTTTTGACCTTTTTTCTTTCACTAAAAAGGGCTTAAAGTGGTTGAGGCTTGTCGAATCGAAGCATGTAATAGTTCCTATGAAATCTAACAAGCATATATTCGACTTCCAAGGTTGATTTTATCATTTTCAAACACGGACAAAATGAGGGTTAAGTGAATTTCCTTGTTAATTTACAGATTTTACTCGTTTTTGACCCTTTTTAATTCACTAAAAAGGTCATAAAGTGGCCTAGCCTTATCGAATCGAAGCATGTAATAGTTCCTATGAAATCTAACGAGCATATATTCGACTTCCAAGGTTGATTTTATCATTTTCAAAAATGGACAAAATGAGGGTTAAGTGAATTTCCTTGTTAATTTACGGATTTTACTCGTTTTTGACCCTTTTTCTTTCACTAAAAAGGTCATAAAGTGGCCTAGCCTTATCGAATCGAAGCATGTAATAGTTCCTATGCAATCTAACAAGCATATATTCGACTTCGAAGGTTGATTTTATCATTTTCAAACACGGACAAAATGAGGGTTAAGTGAATTTCCTTGTTGATTTACGGATTTTACTCGTTTTTGACCCTTTTTAATTCACTAAAAAGGTCATAAAGTGGCCTAGCCTTATCGAATCGAAGCATGTAATAGTTCCTATGAAATCTAACAAGCATATATTCGACTTCCAAGGTTGATTTTATCATTTTCAAACACGGACAAAATGAGGGTTAAGTGAATTTCCTTGTTAATTTACGGTTGACGCATACTCAAAATTTGTCAGGTAAAATTGAAGCTCTTAAGGTGAGGCAGGCCGATTTTGATGACAAAGCGGCAGAGCATGAGCTCTCTGTTGAGGAGTTAGCGGAATTACGTAGTATTTCGTCGGACATTCATTCTTTATCCCGACTTAATGCTAGTATTTGTTAGGAGTAATCAAGGCTTAATTCGCTCCGTGAGGGTGATGCTAATTCTAAATATTTTCACTCTATTTTGGCTTGTCGAAGGCGCAGAAACTCCTTGAGTTCGATCATAGTTAATGGTACTGTGATGGAGGGAGTTCAACCGGTTCGTCATGCGGTGTTTGCTCATTTTTCTAGTCACTATCAAGCGCTTAATGTGGATCGGCCTATGATTGATGATTTGAATTTTCAGACTTTGTCTTTTGCTGAAGGGAGTGGTCTCATCAAACCCTCTTCGGTAGAGGAAGTAAAGGATGCTATATGGGACTGTGATAGTTTCAAAAGCCCGGGCCCTGATGGAATCAACTTTGGATTCATTAAGGATTTTTGGACTGACATTAAAGATGATATCATGAGGTTCGTGACTGAGTTCCATCGGAACGGGAAGCTGACTAAAGGTATAAATTCCACTTTTATTGCTCTAATTCCCAAAGTGGACAATCATCAATCTCTTAATGATTTCCGCCCCATTTCTTTGGTGGGAAGTTTGTATAAAATTCTAGCAAAATTGTTGGCGAATAGATTGCGTCAGGTTATTGGAAGTGTCATCTCTGAAACACAGTCTGCTTTTGTTAAAAATAGACAAATTTTAAATGGTATTTTGATTGCAAATGAGGTGGTTGATGAGGCTCGTAAGAATAGGAAAGAATTGATGATGTTTAAGGTTGATTTTGAAAAGGCTTATGACTCAGTTGATTGGGGTTATCTGGACTTGGTGATGGGTAAAATGTGCTTTCCAACGTTATGGTAGAAATGGATAAAAGAATGTGTCTCTACGGCTAAAGCATCTGTTCTTGTTAATGGTAGCCCAACCGAGGAATTCTCTTTAGGTAGGGGACTGAGACAAGGAGACCCACTTTCTCCTTTTTTGTTTTTATTGGCAGTTGAAGGCCTGAATGTTTTGATGAAGGCTATGGTTGATGCTGAGTTGTTTCGTGGTTGTCAAGTTGGTTTGGGCGACTCAGTGGCTTTATCGCATCTTCAGTTAGCTGATGACACTTTACTGTTAGGTGAAAAAAGTTGGGCTAATGTCCGTGCTATGCGGGCTGTGCTTGTTTTGTTTGAGGCGTTGTTTGGTTTAAAGGTTAATTTTCATAAAAGTATGTTGGTCGGGGTAAATATCAATGAATCTTGGTTGATTGAAGCTGCTGCTATATTGCGTTGTAAAATGGGTAAAATTCCTTTCCATTATTTGGGTTTGCCTATTGGTGGAAATCTGCGGAGGTTGTCGTTTTGGGAGCCTGTGGTTAACCGTATAAAATCTAGATTGTCTGGTTGGCAAGGCTGGTTCCTCTCTTTTGGTGGCCGTTTGACTCTTCTTAAGTCTGTCGTGACCGCTCTTCCTGTCTATGCTCTTTCCTTCTTCAAGGCTCCATCAGGTATAATCTCTTCCATAGAATCTCTTTTGATTAAATTTTTTTGGGGGGGAAGTGAGGATCATAGGAAAATATCTTGGGTGGGATGGAGGTCTATTTGTTTACGGAAGGAGTACAGAGGTTTAGGAGTTAGACAGTTGAATGTGTTTAATGAGGCTTTCTTGGGTAAGCGGTGTTGGCGTCTGTTAGTTGATAGAGATAACCTATGGTATAGAGTGTTGGTGGCTAGATATGGTGAGGACGACGGAAGGTTGGATGATGGGGGTCGGAGTGGTTCTTTATGGTGGAAGGAGGTGGTGAAGATTAGAGATGGGGTAGGGGGCGGTGAAGGGTGGTTTAGTTAGTGTGTGGTGCGTCGTGTGGGGGATGGGGAATCAACGCTTTTTTGGCATGATCGATGGTGTGGTGATGTTCCTTTTAGGGAGCGCTTTAGCAGGTTATATGATTTAGCGATGCATAAATCAATAACGGTTAAAGATATGTTTTTACGAGGGTGGGGGATGGAGGTGAGGCTTGGCAGTGGCGTAGGAGGCTATGGGTGTGGGAGGAGGATCTTTTAGAGGAGTGTAGGCTATTACTTTTTAATGTTTCTTTGTAGCCTCTTTCTTATGATGTGTGGCAGTGGTTACCGGATCCCTCAGGCGGTTACTCTGTTCGTTCTGTGTATGCTATGCTCACAACTCAGGTGGTTCCCCAGGTTACTCAGAATGTCGATTTAGTTTGGCATAAACAGGTTCCCGTAAAGGTGTCAGTCTTTGCATGGCGGCTGCTACGTGATCGCCTTCCTACAAAATCTCATTTGGCATTACGTGGTGTAATTAATGTGGAGGCTTATAGGTGTGTTTTGGGGTGTGGCCAGGTGGAGGATGCTCAACATTTGTTTCTCTCATGCTCTTGCTTTGGGTCACTATGGCCTTTAGTGCGGTCATGGATTGGTTTCGATGGTGTTGATCATCAAGATATTTCTGATCACTTTATTCAATTTACTCACTATACAGGTGTTATGAAATCAAGGCGGTCTTTTCTTCAGCTTATTTGGCTTCTGACCGTTTGGATCATATGGAATGAAAGAAATGCTAGAGTTTTTAAACAAAAAGAGTCATCTGTAGATCGGCTACTAGACAAAGTAAAGTATTATTCTTTGTGGTGGTTGAAAGCCAAAAAGGCTTGTTTTGTATTTGGTGATCATATGTGGTGGTCTAGTCCTATGTCATGTTTAGGCGTTGGTTAGACTCTATTGTATCTTTGTGAACTGCTTTTTCTTTCTTGGCAAACCTTGTGCTAAAGAGATCATTTGTGCATTGTTATTATAATCCATTTTTGCTTGTTAAAAAAAAAACAACAATCTTTATTATAGAAAAAATTGTTTAAAGGTATAATTGGGATAATAAAAAAGTAAGTATAAATATATTCATTTAGTTTGTTATACTTTTTAAATGGTAAAGAAAAAAAATAGACATACATGTGTGTGTGTGTGTATTCATATCGTTTTTGTTACATTTTTTTAATATTTAAATTTATTTTTAACTATTTGTTACATGTGTTATTTGTATTGAAAATTGAGGGTATTTTTGGAAAGAAAAATCCAGTCCAAAAATGCTGAAAGGGGTAGTTTTCTTTAGGGATAATTACACTCACCTACCCTGAGGTCTATTAAAATGACATTAACATCCCTTCTAGTTTTAAAATATACAATAACCTCCCTTAAGTTCTCATCATATAGACTAACACCTCCCTTCTATGTTAACACCGTTCATTTTTCGTTAACATTTTTTTTCTTTCTTTTTCACGGTTAATTTTATGAACCTATCAATCAACTGGGGATCATTTGAAGAAAGTTTCTGGGCAGTTTAAAGGACGCTAAAACTGGGATCATTGCCCTGTTTTCCATTATAATCATTCTTCTAAGTGAGGTACTTATTCGATTGATTCTCAAAATGATTCTTAGAGCCCCGCTCCATGTTTCACATGAGCATCAATATTGTCTTGTTGCTCTAATTTCAAGCCTTAGTTCTTCTGAAGTGGTACAAGTTATGCAAAATACACAGTAGAAATATTTATAATCATACTATAAGAAATTGAATTGAAATTAACGTAGAAAATTTCAATTCGGGGGAGTAAATAATAAGGAGATAAAGAAAATGGGAAGGGTTGTCGTAGGTATAATTGAAATTAACGAATAAAATATTGCAATTTGGGAGAATAGTTTGATGATAATGTAGGGATGCATCATATGAAGCTTGATGCTGGTTGTTTGAAACTGATGGTGGAAAAAAAGAATTAACAAAGAATTAATTGGGAGCCATTGGTTGTATGTTGTAATTTCAGAGAGTTTGTACTTGTTAGCGGCGGCATATTGGTTTCATAGACAGAAGTTTGACACCGTTAGAAGGGAGGCAGGTGAGTTTAGAAAATTAGAGGAGGTGTTTGTGTCGTATAAGTAAACCTCAGGGGAGGTCAGTGTAATTTACCAATTTCTTTATATATAGTATATAATAATAGATATATAGTATAGATACTAATTTTTCCCAAAAAAAAAGTATAGATATATACTAATTTCTATTTAAATTTAAGACAATTTGTCAGCTTTGAGTGAACGGAGACCTATTGGTGAGGCATTGTGAACGAGAAGAAATATTGTTACTCGTGAAATATTGGACGGAATGGAAATATGGCTGATAGCAATTGTTATTAAACATAGAGGAAAATAAGCAAGAGAAAGTAGATAGCTTGCAGCCCAAGTAATTGTTAGAGGGCAGTTTAGTCTTTGTACTTTGTTCTTCATTTGTTAGTTGAAGTTAGTTACAAAGGACTCATTAGAACTTGTATATATACCAGTGTAATACTTCAATATTCAATGAGAATTAACACTTCATTTCATTCATTTTGTTTCCTTGATAATATGGTATCAGAGCTACTCTCTCTCTTCTTGAGAGGAGTTTGTTACGATTCAGTTACAAGCTTCCGCCATTGATGCTCAAATTCAAGCTTTTCATCTTCTTCGTTTTCGTTGATTCTTTTGCAGAATCTTCTTGCTTCTTCTTCGTTTCTTCTCGATTTTGTCTCAATTTCACTTTGAGATTCTTCGTTCTTCTTTTTTTCTCTTTGATCATTCTTCTTCGTTTTCTTACGATCATACTCTGTTTTCTCTGATTCGCATTTCTTGCTTCTTCTTCATCATGCCTCCTCGTCAAGCACCAGTTGCTCATCAACCAGATACGAATTCTCCATACTATGTGCATCCTAGTGAAAGTCCAAGCTATGTGTTAGTTACACTTCTTCTTGATGGTTCTAACTACCTCGCTTGGCATCATTCTATGAAGCGTGCTTTAGGCGCGAAGAACAAGCTTTCCTTCATTGATGGATCTATTCTGATTCCTCCTATTGATGATTTGAACCGTATTGCTTGGGATCGCTGTAACTACTTGATTCACTCTTGGATTCTGAACTCTGTTTCTACACAAATTGCTCAGACTATCGTATTCCATGAATACGCCATTGATGTGTGGATAGAGCTTCAAGAACGTTTCTCTAAGGTTGATAGAATCAGAATTGCTTCTTTACGCATTGCTATCAATAACTTGAAATAAGGTACCAAATTTGTTCTTGAATACTTCACTGAGTTGAAGTCTCTTTGGGAAGAACTCAATTCACATCGTCCTATGCCTATGTGCACCTGCCCTCATCCATGTCGTTGTGAATCTATAAGATCTGCTCGCAATTTT
Organism: Medicago sativa; assembly: GCF_051527215.1. Lineage (NCBI taxonomy): Eukaryota > Viridiplantae > Streptophyta > Magnoliopsida > Fabales > Fabaceae > Medicago > Medicago sativa. The sequence continues at coordinate 24,899,838 of NC_140749.1, read as the reverse complement.
CATTTGGAGGATCAAGTCATTCAGTTTTTAACTGGTTTGAATGATAATTTTAGAGTTGTAAAAACTCAGGTTTTACTCATGGAGCCTCTTCCTTCTATCAACAAAGTATACTCTCTTGTTGTTCAGGAAGAAAGTAATAATTCCACTATTATTACTTCTCCTTCTATTGAAGATTCTAGCATTTTGGTGAATGCTTCTGAAGCAAGAAAACCTTTTGGACGTGGCAAACCTACTTCTGGTTCTTATCCTCCAAAGAATAACTCCAAATATTGCACCTTTTGCCATAAGACAAATCACACTGTTGATTTCTGCTATCAAAAACATGGTTTCCCTAATGCTAACAAGGGAACTCCATCTACTCATGCTGTGAATTCAGAGGCTGTTCCTGATTCACAAGGTGTTGCTGTAGGTTCTTCAACTATCTCTCAAACTGGTTTGACTCAAGATCAGTATCTTCATCTTGTTAACTTTCTCCAACAATCATCCCTAACCCCTCCACCATCAAATACTACTTCAGCCAACACCAATCATGTTCTTTCTGCACCTGTTTCATCTTCTGCCAATGCTTCTGCAGGTATAAACACTATATTTTCCTGCACTTTGCATGTTAAATCACCCTACTGGCTTATAGACTCAGGTGCTAATGAACACATTTGTTCCTCTATATCATTACTTCACTCATTTTACAAAATTAAACCTCTCAATGTTACTTTACAAAATGGTCAATCTGTTTTAGTACATTATGCTGGTACTGTCTTCTTTTCCTCTTCTTTTCATATCACCAATGTCTTATATTCTCCTCATTTCAAGGTCAATTTGATTTCTGTTTCTAGACTCCTTCAACTTATGACTTATGCTATACATTTTGTGCATGATGTATGTACCATACAGGATGTGAAATCACAGAGGATGATTGGTTTGGGTGAACTCTGTGATGGGCTTTATAGACTGAGAATGCCTGCTACATCACTCTCTGATTCTGCTTCTGATAGTATTTCTAAGTTTCATTCAACTAAAAGTTCATTGCAATCTTGCAATTCAGTTTCTTGTACTTTCAATATTCATGTACCTTCTTCAGCACTGTGGCACTTTAAATTGGGACATTTGTCCAATCAAAGACTGTCTCAGATGCATCAATTGTATCCCAGTATTCATGTTGATAATAAATCCACTTGTGACATTTGTCACTTTGCTAAACAAAAGAAACTACCTTATACTTTAAGTACTTCTATTGCTTCATCCAATTTTGAATTACTTCACTTAGACATTTGGGGTCCCATTGCTAAAGTTTCCATACATGGTCATAGGTATTTTCTCACTATTGTTGATGACCATAGTAGATTTTTATGGGTTATATTACTCAAAACCAAGTCTGAAGTACCTTCACATATTCAAAACTTTGTTCAACTCATTAAAAATCAATTTCATGTTACCCCTAAAATCATCAGGTCAGACAATAGACCTAAATTCCTTTTGTCTACATTTTATGCCTCTCATGGCATCATTCATCAATGGTCTTGTGTTGAAACTCCTCAACAAAATGGTCGAGTTGAGAGGAAGCATCAACATATTCTGAATGTTGCTAAAGCTATCCTTTTTCAATCCAAACTTCCTAATTTCTTTTGGTCTTATGCTGTTTTACATGCTGTGTTTCTTATTAATAGAGTTCCAACTCTTGTTCTCAAAAACCAGTCCCCTTATCAAGTCCTTTACAATACTTTACCTGATGTTAATTCCTTCAAAGTTTTTGGTTGTCTCTGTTATGCTTCCACACTTCAAGCTCACAGAACCAAGTTGCAATCTAGAGCAAGAAAGTCTGTTTTCTTGGGATACAAGTCAGGCATTAAAGGGTTTGTTCTTTATGATTTAAACACCAAAGAAATCTTCATTTCTAGAAATCTTACCTTTCATGAGTCCATTTTGCCTTACATTTCACCTCCCACTCAATTTTTTTCCAATTGGCAATATTTCACATCTTCCCCAACTCCAGCATCTTTTGCTGATGAACCTGTTTCTCCTTCTTTACCTATTATCATTCCTCCTAACCCTCCACCTATTAGAACCTCCACTAGAACTAAACATAAACTTGCATATTTACATGATTTTGTTTGTCATTCTGCATCTCATAATCAAACAATCATTTAACTAGCAAATATCCTATTTCTGATTATCATTCATATGCAAATTTATCTAACTCTCATTCCTTGTTTTCTTTGTTCATATCCACTCACACTGAACCTAAAACCTAAACTGAGGCCATTAAACATGATTGTTGGAAGCAAGCCATGCAAAATGAAATTACTGCTCTTGAACAAACTGTTACTTGGCAGATAGTTGATCTTCCTCCAGCAGTTAAACCTATAGGGTGCAGATGGATTTTCAAAATCAAGCACAATGCTGATGGATCCATAGAGAGATACAAAGCTAGATTGGTTGCCAAAGGATATAATCAGATTGAGGGGTTAGACTATTTTGATACATACTCACATGTAGCTAAACTCACCACAGTCAGACTCATCATTGCTTTGTCCTCCATCAATCATTGGCATTTACATCAACTTGATGTAAATAATGCTTTTCTGCATGTAGAGTTACAGGAAGATGTTTACATGACAATACCCCCTGGTGTTCCTCATTCTAAATCCAATCAAGTTTGCAAACTCACCAAGTCTTTGTATTGTCTCAAACAGACTAGTAGAAAGTGGTATGAGAAGTTAACCACTATTCTTCAATCCAATGGTTATAAACAAGCAGCTGTTGATGCTTCTATGTTCATCAAAAGCACCAATTCCTCCTTCACTGTATTATTGGTGTATGTTGATAATGTTATTTTAGCTGGCAACACTCTCTCTGAGTTTACTTTGATTAAGAATGTTCTTCATGATGCTTTCAGAATCAAAGATATTGGCCAACTGAAGTATTTTTTGGGACTTGAGGTTGCTCATTCCACTTCTGGCATCTCTTTATGTCAGAGAAAGTATTGTCTTGACTTATTAGAGGATTCAGGTTTACTTGGTGCTAAACGATTGTCTACTCCTTCTAATCCTTCTATCAAGTTACACAATGACACTGCACCTCCTTTTCCAGACATTCCTGCTTATAGAATGCTGATTGGTAGATTGTTGTATCTTAATACAACCAGACCAGATATCACTTACATTACTCAGCAATTAAGCCAATTTCTTAGTAACCCTACTCAAACTCATCACAATGCTGCTATGAGAGTGTTGAGATACTTGAAAGGTTGTCCTGGTAAAGGCTTATTCTTTCCCAGAAATTCATCCCTTAAAATCAAAGGGTACACTGATGCTGACTGGGCTGGATGCAAGGACACTAGGAGATCTATATCTGGCCAATGCTTCTTTCTTGGTCACTCTCTTATTTCATGGAGAACCAAGAAGCAACTCACTGTTTCCAGGTCCTCTTCAGAGGCTGAATATAGGGCCCTTGCATCTGCTTCATGTGAATTGCAGTGGCTTACCTACCTTCTCAGAGATTTAGAGGTCCAATGCATCAAACCATCTGTGCTCTATTGTGACAACCAGAGTGCTATCTACATTGCTGCCAATCCTGTTTTCCATGAACGCACCAAACATCTTGAGATTGATTGTCATATAGTCAGGGAAAAGTTGCAAGCTGGTTTGTTCAAACTGCTGCCTATTTCTTCAAAAGATCAAGTTGCAAATTTTTTCACCAAATCCCTGCTTCCTCAACCATTTCATCTACTCCTATCCAAGTTGGGGTTGCTAGACATTTATCAACCTCCAACTTGTGGGGGGATATTAAACATAGAGGAAAATAAGCAAGAGAAAGAAGATAGCTTGCAGCCCAAGTAATTGTTAGAGGGCAGTTTAGTCTTTGTACTTTGTTCTTCATTTGTTAGTTGAAGTTAGTTACAAAGGACTCATTAGAACTTGTATATATACCAATGTAATACTTCAATAATCAATGAGAATTAACACTTCATTTCATTCATTTCATTCATTTTGTTTCCTTGATAATAGTTGTTGTGCTAATGTCATTGTTATATCTTGTGTTGATATGTATGATCTGCAGTTTGCAGGTATGCGTAGGGTGGTTAGGACAAGCACAACCCATTGATATGTATTAATGTTACTATTATCACCCTTGTTAAAAAAAATTAAATTTTTGTCGAGAAATATTTATAATGTTCTAAACATATCTTCAAAAGTTGATTATAAAATTATATGGATATATATGAGTTAATTTAATAGCAAATGCTAAAACTGTTGACGAAAAATATTTAGTGAAGCCTGAAAGATAGAGAAATTTTTATAGGGTCTAAACATGAGAGTTTTAATTTTTATACGACTCACATACCAATTCTTTCTTCTCCCACCACTCATCAGATGCATCAACGGTATTCTTCTCAAAATTCCATCCTAATTCGGTAACTTTTCCAAACAAGTTATACACTACTTTCCATTCCTTTCTCAAGCTATCATACCTATTATTCAACTTTACCTTGTCATATTTCAGTCCACTTAGTTCATTAAATTGGGAAACAATACCTTGCCATCCTTTCTTGGTAAAACAAGTACCAACGCGTTGACCCTTGGTAACTTGATCCAAACATGCATTGACAAAGTACTTAGTGGCTTTAAGATCCCTCCAACTAGCTTTGGAACTTTGACCCTCATTGTTAGTTGAAGGGGGGTTAGCAGAAACTTTCCTCTTAAGTGAGTCCATACTACTATATACACAAAAGTATGATAAAAAATGAAACAAACTAGACATAAGCAACTTGATCAAACTAACACCAATACCCTTGTTTTATGCAGATGAAAATGATAACATAAAACAAAATACTAGAAGAAGTTCTGTTACTTTATGCTAAATGTAACTCTTTTTTGTGAAGGTTGAATAACGTTTATCTAAGAATGAAAAGGCACAAAAATTAGCATTACAACGGCTTGAAACTATAAGTTTCTTTTCTTACATTATTTCCTTCATGTTCAATTACTTTGAACACACCAAATACCTTAAACAAAAAACAATACACTCCTTGCTAAAAACACAAAAACATAAGGAAAAAAAAGACATAAACATATCAATAATAACATAACAGTCACTTCTACAGGTCAAGAAGATTCATCAACATAAACATATCAATATAAGAAAATTGTTTTTTCTTTGAGACTATTTATCAACCACATACAATGCATTGATGTAGAATGGAAAAATTTATGTAAAACTTGTAACAATTAGAGCAAAGAGAAATAGAAATTAACAATATTGAAGCAAGTAATCAAAGCAAAAAAAAATATGAATATGTATTTACCTTCAAGCCTTGACAGAGCAATGGAATGATTCTCACAAGTATCTCATAAGCATCATATATAGGGGAAAAGGTGAAGGAATAAATTCACCCAACCAACACATCTACCATGAGTAATGAGATTAACCACGAAATCTGAAAAAATTGGGGAAAAGCTGAAGAAAATTGAAAGCTTGGATATGCAAAATCTTCACAATTAGCAGAAAATTCAAGGTTGAAGTGATGTGAAATAATGAAAAGGAAGAAAAACTGCAAGAAAGAGAAATTGAAGGCTTGAATTCATGGGTAATTAAGTAAGTACCTGCCATTTGAGTAATTAAAGGCTGAAACCACATTTTCATCTGCCGTAGAAGATCCGAATCTCAGCTTCAGAAAACTGCGTTTTAGAGACAGAAACCGCGTTTCACAAACTAACTTTTTGATTCATCCAAACAGCATGGAAAAAGGCAAAACGGTGTCTGGCAAAAGTAACCCACATTTGGAGCCTGAAAACATGTTGCCAAACACATACATAGTAAGTTTGTGGTCCAAGATTCATAAAACACACAAATTTCTCTCTCTTGCTTTCCAAATCCGTAAGCTTGCTCCCTCCCACAATCTCCATCTTCTCTCATCCATAACTTCTTCATTTCTTGTCCGAATCGCGCAAACGAGATATCAAAACGAAGCTAGCGACGAATCCTACCTTCTTTTGCATGATTCACTGTCATTTGATCAGGTATTCCTCTCATTTTTAATCTTTTAAAACTCGGTTTTGAGTATTTTTGAGTGTTGTGTGTCGATTTTTGATTTTCTTGCATGATGTTATGTATTAATGTTGTTGGGTAAGTCCGTTTGAATATAGATCTACAAAGAAATTGATGATCTAACTATTTTAGAATTTTAGCATTTTTTGAAGAGTGTCGGAATGTGAATTTTATTTGATATCCAAGGTTTAGACGAGTAAATAAGTTGAATCAACCGATTGGTTTCTGAAAAATGTTGTCCCGACAAAAGGGCTGATCTATGTAGGGGTATTTTCGTCATTTTAAAATTGTTGAAATATGAAAATGAGTTGATCAATGGATTCATGTCGTAGAAACGGTCAAAATGGATCTATGGTTCGTGATGTATCGACGACGAATGAATTTATTTTGATTTTTTGAAAATAATGTGTCTGAGCTGGCGCTGGAAGTGATTGCTGACACTATAAGAGTTCGAATTTTAAAATGTTTGAACTGCTAAGTTGTGAAAATATTTTATCTGTGATTTTGTGTTAGGTTCACTGAGCCAAAAGCTCTGGTATACGTTGCAAACAAAAAGGAGACTCTATCGAAAATTAATCAGATTCAGTTTATCTTATTTTTGAGTGGTTTTGAAAAGAGGTTTCTAAACGGATAATATTTTGGGATTCATCTGAACATGAAAAGTATTTGTCAAATTGTTTGGAAATCTGTAAGTATGATATTCATTTCAAATTATAAATATATATATATATATATATATATATATATATATATATATATATATAGAGGATGTATATTATGAGAATGAGTATTTTATATGAGAATGGTGAGAATGATTATCAATCATCAGATCAAAAATAAATGGTTGGGATTAAAAAACCTCATTTTAATAACAATGTGTCTCTCTCTGCTCAATTATTTCTACTACTCCTTTTTCATCTTCTTCCACCATGTAAATCAATTAATTAAATGTTTTGATTTTCTAACTATTACCGACTCCATAATTCTTTTTCATCTTCTTCCACCATGTAAATCCTTTTTCCTTTTTCAATTATCGTGAATCGCTCTTAAAACATTACTGACTCCATTTTTTCATCTTTCTAACTATTTACTTAAATCAATTAATTAAATATTTGGTTTTCAATTAATAGCACACGAAATCTGAGTTTTGTTCATCTATCAATTTGAAACTCCGTCTCCGTTCAAAGGGAAAAATATCACAACCTGAAAACGAATTCGTGGTGCAATTGCAATTAATCCGATCTGCGAATTGGATTGTGGTGTATTTGTCAAACCTGAAATTGATTCAGAGAAAGTTTGAAGATTAGAACTCAGTTAAGATGAATCAGAAAAGATTTGGTGTTTGGGTTGATGAAAGAGATGTTTCAATGGATCTGCCTGCAGAAAGAAATTACATTGAAGATTTGATAGATGAAAAAGTTAAAGAAAATGGAGATTTGGATTTTGGAGAAGATGAAGCGCTGAATGGGTATGGTGGATAGACTAAGTGAGGAACATGGGTTGTTTAAATAAGATTATTTAATCGCAACCATTTATTTTTGATCTGATGGTTGATAATCATTCTCACCAATCTCATATAAGATACTCATTCTCATAGTATACATCCTCTATATATATATATATATATATATATATATATATATATATATATATATATATATATATATATATATATATATATATATATATATATATATATATATATAAGTTGCTTTTTGTGAACTCAAATCATGGTGCGAAAACCATCACACACTTCCAAGCTCCTAAATAATCAACCTCGTCATTCTCGTATCATCTCCCACTCTCCTTCATGTTCTTCTCATCAACCTAGTCATTCTAGTATCAACTCCCCTGCATCTTCTTCCTATACTCCCCTTAAGATTTAAGCCAAATAAAGATCATATGGTGTTAGGAAACATGGCATCCATGGATGAAGGAGAGAAAAGCTTAACTAACTCTTTGTATTGATGAAAATGAAATATTACAATGAGTGAAAGTTGGTTACAATGTGACACCTTAAGCCTATTTATAGGCACTAACTAACTAGTAACTATATGACTAACATATATCTCTAATAGTCCCCCTCAAGTTGGAATGTGTTGAAAACACTTCCAACTTGAAATGAGAAAATACAAGGAAATATGCCGGGAATACATCGGCTAAAAAAAAATCATCAAACAAGTGTTTATCCAACAGGAAGCAACCACAACTCAAGGTTGAACCAATTGAAGGAAGGAGCATCAAAGCAAAGCTTAACCACCATCCGGTAGAAGCCAATATCGACAAAGCCAATTAAGGCACAACGCTTAACCATCAAGAGTTCTCAATAACTCAAGACAGAAGCACAAGAAGAAGAAGAAAACGACGCTTAACATTCATGACGGAAGCATATCAACATGACTTAACCATCATGAACAGAAGCACAAGACAAGAAATACAAGGATATCCAAAATCAATGATGATATCCAAAAAAGAAGTGCAAGGAAGGGCCAAAGTCTTCAATGGAAGGAGGTCATATGTTGAACAAACTTCACACCAAAGGTACCATGAAGCAACAAGACCAAGGTTCCAAAGATAAAAAAGTGATGCCCTCCAATGCCGAGCCGAGACAAGAAAAACCAAAAGCAAGCCAATAGAGATGCATAGCCATGTGATGTGTCTTCAAACCATAGAAAACAAATCCATGTTGATGCATTCAAACCATAGGCCAAAGCCAATGCTTCCAATAATGAAGCTAAACCAAATCCAAAAATAGTCTTCCATTGTCACAATAATAGGCAAACCAGAAGCAAACAATAGGCCAAAGCACAAGCTTCAGAAAGCAAACCACTCCAAACTAAGAAAGCCAGTAACAAATGCTAATGAAGACATGATAGCAACATATAAAAGAAGCTCCATCAGACACCAAAATTGTGGACAACAAGGTATGGAAACCTCACCAACGATCCAGGACAGTAATAAATGGCATATTATCACAAGCTGCCAACTCAAATACCACACATAACACAACAGAATGAACTTTTATGAAGCAGCAAGATATTAGAACAGCAAAATATCGAGCAAATGAAGATAGTGTAATTCCCACAACAGTAACAAGGATGTCCAAACAATAATCCCAAGAGAATGGATCATCAACACTCAACGAAATCATAAGAGTGGGAAGTTGTCTTCAAGATAAACAGGGAATGGACTCACATGCATTGTTGAGAGACAAACACTAAATTTCCACAACTTGATCAAAATAAGCCAATTCCTACACTCTAGTGACTGCTCACAATGTAAAGCCTTCTGCAGCCACTCATTTACAAGTGCTTCATACTCAATTGTAATCACCAGAAAAACTCTCAAGAGAATAAATCCAGAAACTAGCAATTCCCACACAGTTATTCCTGTAAATATGCTTCAAAATCATGTGGCAACCAACATGAAATAACAAAAAATAATCCAAAATGTGTTGCTGCAATGCCTTTCCATGAACAGATGCAGGTCCTCAGAACTCAGTAGACCAATGACTATTCGAGACCAATTGCTACAAGTCTTCTAACCATAACCCAAGTCTTCTAACCATAACCTATTCTACCACTGATTTCGTCATGCCAAATCCTCCAATGCAGTATAGCATCGATATAACATCAGAGCCAACATATATCAGATAAAAATAGAGGACATGGACAGAAGAATGAGGCATACCAGAACCAGCACAAACCAATATCCAAAGGTCGGTTGCAATGAGGCAGTCGATTACCAAAAACAACGATCCTTAATTGAAGCTTCTTATCCTCAATCAAGTCAGAAACCATGCGATATGGATCCAATAATCAACAATATCACACAATCTGAACATGTTCATCTTCATTCAGTGATTGATTGTGTTGTCAAACCATAACAGAATCCCAATAATCGGGTTCGCAAAGCCGTGAACCAACAAGAACAGAACCAAAATTAGACTCAGAGGAAGAGAAGAATGTAGCCAGAACATTCAAGCTCAAAAATAAGACTCAGAGGAAGAGAAGAATGTAGCCAGAACATTCAAGCACAAAATAATCGAACACAATGGATTGGGAACAATGAAACCCTAGAATTTAGAATATGGGAAGATGAAAATAGAATCAAATTGAACATGAAACGCAATTAGAATTTTAAATGAAAGCAAGACAAATCAGATTGAAACCAAACAAAGAAGATCGGATCAAAAATCAAAACCAAATTGGAGTTGGAATCGCAAACCCTAAGATTTGGGGAAAATTGCGAAAATGAAAGATTTCGATCAAGAACTCAAACAGAATATGAAATTAAATCAAAAAATTGAACAGAGAAAGAAAAACAGTGCACGAACAAGAGGCAAACACACGCGAAATCGCGAAACCCTAGGAATTGGGGAAAAATACAAAGTGGAATTGCGAAGAAATTACGAATCGAAAAATGTTGATCGAACAGGGAATAGGATGAACAAGAGTCATATGAAACTGAGATAAGGATGGAACACGAAATCAATTGAACAAAACAAGAAAAGAAACTTAATCAGAAGATTATTCTTGAATTTTCTCTAGAAAAACGAAAGAGAGAAAGAAAAACAATCACGAAATTGAAGATGAGAAAATTTGGATTTTCTCGAGAAAATGCAGCGGAAAATTCCTTCAAGGAAGATACCAAATTTGCTCTGATACCATGTTAGGAAACATGGCATCCATGGATGAAGGAGAGAAAAGCTTAACTAACTCTTTGTATTGATGAAAATGAAATATTACAATGAGTGAAAGTTGGTTACAATGTGACACCTTAAGCCTATTTATAGGCACTAACTAACTAGTAACTATATGACTAACATATATCTCTAATATATGGCAATTCTTGAATGGACATGTGTTGTTTACCGTCACCATCGTAGATGTAAATATTATAAAATAAAATAAAAAGAACCTATATGAGTGGGCTACCAAGCATCTTGTCTTTAAGGAATGAGAAGTTCAACGCGATAAAAATGACAAAGATTGAAAGTTGTGCTTTGTACCACCGAACGATGAAAATTAGAGGTTTGATAAATTTTTCGATGCTTGTACCTATGAGTTGAGGGAGGCGCAAGATGTGGAACCCTTAATTTTCAAGAAAACTCTTTATGACGAAAATTTAAGGTGTGGAATGTGTAATATTGTAGTTATCAATTCTGAGATTATTGAACTGCATCAAACCTTCTACAACGATGCATGTAAGGTGTGCTTTTATGCTCTACAAAATCAGGTTTGCCATAATACTATCATTGATGATCACTTGTCATCATGGTCTCTTATTAAGTATGATCAACGAAGTCCAAGTCCGATCAAAAATATGATCCTAAACTTTTCAAGAAAGACTCTAGTTAAAGACGAATGAATTGAGTTGAAAACTCACCATAACTGAGTGATACTTTAAAAGATTCCATTTCTTTATTCTTTCAATTGTATTCTTTAATATTCTGAATCTATTATAAAATGTTTTGCTGTATCTTGAACAACTTATATGTTATTTTGTTTTGGTTTTATTTGATGGTTATGTAAAATTTGAACAATGGTTGGGTTGTATTTTAATGTTGAACAACATACGTTTTATGTTAGGGGGCTGCTATGGTGAAGTTGCTTTTGTGACTTTTTTGGAAAAGTCGCTTATGTGGGCTAATAGAAGGGTGCCAAACGATTTTTAAAAAACTTTTGTTTTTTGAAAAAAAAAAGATATTTTATTTTTTATTTTTGTCTTCATACTTTTCCCTTAAGATTGTATTACTGGCTCTGATACCAGGTTGGGGGCAGAATCACCAACGGAATTTTGTCGAACTTGGTTTAACATTTGTTCGATTTTAATTAACCCTTGAAAAGGTTTTAAGAGTGTTTTAGCTCTTTCTTTTTGTATATTAGTAAGATTTTCTAAATCTTCTATTTCTCTTAGTAGATCATCAATGTATTTTATATGATAAGCTACGAATTCTTTAGAATGAAAAAGAATCTGTCTTAAGACAATTCTTCTATGATAAAATTCTATATCAGAAACTATGTTTTTTACTCTTTCTTTAAAAAGTTTTAATTCTATTATAAGACCCAAACCAGGCATTATATATTTGAGGAACTTTCTTGAATGTTCTTTAAAGATTGTTTAAATTTAATTAATTTTTGGGATGGCCATAACAGAGTTGTGGCTCTTTCTTTTTGTGTAACAGAAATATTTTCTGTTTCTTCTAATTCTTGTACCATTTCTTTTACATATGAAATATGTAAAATCATTAAATCACGAATTCCCCAAAGTGTGTTCTTCATTTCTATTCTTAAGAAATTTTCTTCTATTTTATTAACTAAATTTTCTAGTTTTATTTTGAATAAACTTAATTCATTTTTTATTGTTATTCCTGGCATTATAATTTTCTATTAATGCTTAAAAGTTCAGTTTTTATTTCTAATAAAGTTTTGTCAAGCCTTTTCTTTCCATTACTATCTAATGAAGTTCTTGCTGGTAAAAACCTTGATTCACTAGTACTTTCTTCTTGTCTTAGAAGAGGTGTTCTCTCTATTGTCATAATAGATTTGGACCGTTTTAATGGTTTTAGAATTGGTGATTCTAATTTTATTAGTGGTGCAAATAGTTCATCTATTTGTATCTTTTCTTTTCCACTAAACTCTATACTATAATGAGAGTTACTTAACGCATAGTTCATCTTATAGCTTATACTAAAAGGATGATTTCCTGGTCTCATGAGGTTCTGGTCCTTAAGTTTATAATGAATTACTAAAGATCTGTTCAGATCTATATCATTTAGACTTAAACCTATTTGTAGATTTATGTCGAACTTTAATTTTCCACACTTTAAATTTCCTTCACCTTGGGTTATTAGTGAATGTTTTTCATTCATCCTAGCATCTTCGATAAGAAGTTCTAGTTCTGCATCTATTCCTTTCATAAAAGTACTTTTTATCATTATTTGGATAGTTGATATATGAATATATCCTATCTTCTGTCTTTTTTCTAACGATAGATGTTTTAATCTATTATTAATTTGATCTTTGTCTATTATGGATATTACAACAGATCCATCTGTTGCTTCCATTGGAACAAAGTACTTCTCCTACCATAATTCCATATTTTAATATATTTTCTCTAGATTATTTTTCTTTTATTAAAGAAAAAATACTTTTTTGTTTGAAGTTTTCTTCAGGTTTTAAGGTAAAATCTACCTTTTCTATATGGTCTATTAATACATCTGCCATAAAATCAGATGAATCCTCTTTTTTCATACTAAATTCCATCATGAAATGTAAAAAACTATAAAATATTTAAAATCATACCTGACTTAGAGTTTTTGATGATTCTTGAATTTTGAAATAACCTTGCGATTATTGGTATTTGAAATTTGAAAATCTTTCGATTTGGTTATGACAACCTCAAATCCTGCAAAGTTCTTTCCCAAAAACGTTTCTCAAACTATATGGTACTTACTTCATTGATTTAAGTTGTACATACAAATGAGCATCAAGCTCTTATTTATAGGCTGATGAGACTTACAAATCGGTCACATGTCTCTACCTCGCCAACTCAAAAGAAAAATAAAGATAACACGCACTAAGAAAAGTAAAGACACTAAAACACGCAAAGAGAAAAAAGATGTATTATCACCTAATGTGATAAGATTCTTATCTCTAAGTGGTCCCCATCTGACTCAGATGATAAGGTTCCACTATTACAACTTTTATTCATACGGTCATTTACATGACGCGTGTTTAGGCTTTTTCTTTTGCCTTATCTTCCAATGCTGAAGCTGTCGGTAATTTGTCTTCTTCTGCCAACACTCTGTTTTTTGCACACCATTTATAGATATGTCCTTTGTATTTTGAGAAGTATTGGCAACACTCCTGTTGTACCTCATCTGGGATCCGGTAAAGACCATTTTCAAATCCTGAAAATAAATCTTCAAAATGAAGCGTTTGCTTAAGGTGTTCTTCTGAAACCTTCTTCCTTGAGTCACAGACCATGAAACAAAAATCTGAGACATATAAAACTTTGTAATTAATAAGGGATGATCCGAATTTAATCAGATAATCATAAAAATATTTCATTTGTTGGACAAATGAATTTAAGGTCCATCCAACACTTGTTGAATTTGGTTCTAGATAGGTTTTGTTTGAAATGCCTATCTTTATGATTGTTCTTGGCCTTACAGCCATTTGATTGTTTTCTTCTTCGAACCATGGGTATGTTTGTTCGAATTGGAGGAATATTTCTCTTCCTTTAGCAAGAAAGTCGTTAAATCTTTTTGCTGTGTCACCAATTTCTTTTGGGAGATCAGCAAGTTCTTGGAATCTACGACCATCCTTTTCATCAAGATATACAGTCTTGAGCATTCCGTAGTCATGGAATTCTTTGAGCAATTCCTTGGATATACATGGAGCTGTATTAGCTTTTACTCCATATTTGGTGTTAACTGGGTAAAAACATTCAAGTGCTAGTTCTTCTTTGAAGTTTGCAAGCCACCTCCATTTTCCCATGAAGTCATCAAGGGTTTTTAGCTTATTTTTCTCTTTTTGGAGATTTATGATAGATCCTACTGAGATCTTCTTTTTTGTTTCCATTTTTGATGATTGACCAATATCTTTGGCAATGGCCATTTCTTTGTAGGAAGCTTTATAAGCCTCTTTTGCTTCTTCCATGGTTGGATATGAAGGTGAGAAAAACACAAGAAGGGGGGGTTGAATTGTGTTTTGAAAAATTCTTCGTTTCTCCTAAAAACTGAACACACTGATCAGAAGCTAAGTGAGACAGCTTCTGAAGTGATAATCAGAATCTAAATGCAGCGGAATAAAACAGAGAGAGAGAAGAAGAACGACACAAAGCAATTATACTGGTTCCTTCCACAATCCGGAAGTAGTCCAGTCCCCCTTGCACTTCCAAGGAGATTTCACTATGAGTAATATCTGATTACAAATGCTCAAGCACACAAGCAAGAGACTTCCTTTGCTTAAGCACACAAGCTAGAGACTTCCTTTGCTCAAGAACACAATCAAGAGACTTCCTGCTCAAGCACAACTGCAAGAGACTTCCTAACTAAACAAAATTACACAGAAAATTGTTTAAGGTTGAACACTTGATATACAATCAGAGGTGCTCTCAATACAAATCAGATACAGACTCAATGGACTTAAGAATTTCTAAGATGTGACTTTTAGACACATAAATTCTAAGTGAATGCAGAACAATTTCAGCAGAGGTTTGGTACTTGTGAAAATCTTGTGAGTCTTTCGTTCAGCGTTCTTGCATTACCAAATCTCTAGGTCTTCACTCCTTTATATAGAGGTGTGAAAGAGACGTTGTGAAATTGCCAGCACATCAAAGAGTCGTTGTTGAAGCTTGATCTTTCACCAATGATCTTTTGCCTGATTTGGTTGTTGTCCTACGAAGAACCAATTTGAAATCCATTCCTTATCCAAAGGAACATATATGCAGGCGAGACCGTATTCTGGAGCTGTTTTCTTGTCTTGAAGCGTGGACACAAAACAGAGTAGTGGAGAACGTGGTTGTACAATTCGTACAATAGTACAATGTCAACGCTTTCGTCCAAATTGCAAGCACATGCCTTCAAACACCTTTGAAATGACCGTTGCAATGTTCCACTAATTTTCTGATATGTTTTCGAATCCAATAGACAGCTTTTGCATTGATAATTCTTCAATTCTTGAATCTTTTGCAAATCCAGTTGAGATTCAGCTTCTGGTGAAATAGCTTCTGATGAGGCAGCTTCTGATGATGCAGCTTCTGGTGATGCAGCTTCTGATGATATGACTTCTGCAGCTTCTGATGATGCAGCTTCTGATGATATGACTTCTGGACTTCTTGTCTTCAGGAGCACTATTCTTACTTCAGAAGCGACTTAACTTCAGGAGCACTATCCTTACTTCAGAAGCGACTTAACTTCAGGAGCGCTTTTTCTCTTCAGTAACAAGTTGCCTTCAGGAGCGTCCAAGCTTCAAATTTTTGTTGTTTCCTTTGCTCTTTATTTGCTCATTCAGAACCAATGATGATGTAACTTTATAATTATGGTCATGTACACTTGAACAAATATTAGCTAGTCCAATTTACAATTTTTAATACCTTGTTATCATCAAAACTCTTTAAGGTTCATTGTTAAACACATTTTGTTCCAACAATCTCCCCCTTTTTGATGATGACAAACAAAAGTATTTAAAATTGATCAATTGTTGTTAATCTAATTAACAAGTTGACTTTGGGGTTCTGAGGTTTGTAAGCTCAGAGTCTGAGGTTTGTAAGCTCAAACTCCCCCTGAGTCTGATAGTCTTTAAGGTGAGGTTTGTAAGCTCCCCCTAAGTTCTATCCAGGTTAATTAAATTCATTTTTCGCACAATAAAAATATCAGAGCTTTAAAAAATGAATCATTGAAAGAATTAACTTATAGATAAGAAGAATGGTTCAATTAATTTTACTTGAATTTTGATACTCCTTCTTTCGTTCATAACTTATACCAATAAGGTAAAAAAAATGATAGAAGTTTTTCAAAATTTCAAATGCCATTAATGTTAATGGGGCTCAGAGCCTTTAAATACTTGTCACATATACTCCCCCTTTTGTCATTATCAAAAAAAATGAGATAAAAATAAGCATAAAAGACAAAAAGATTTGAGAAAAACTCAAACATGAGAGAGTATACTTAAGAAATTAACTAAATAAATCAGACCAAAGTATATGAACATGAATATCCAATTATCAGAAGCAGCTAAGCAGTCAGAATCATTTAAGCATTCAGAAGCATAGAAAAATAAAACAAGATGGTTTCAGAAACAAGGACTAAGAAATTAAAACAAACAACAAACAAAAGATAACACTAAGGTGTGCAACTAAGGGTTGGTTTGTTGTTGTTTCTTCATCTTCTCCATTTCTTCAGTTTTTGCCTTCAACAATTCTTCAAGGTATTGTTGCCTCTGGAGAAGAGCCTGTTCCCTTTCCTTAGCCTCTTGCTGCTGCTGTGCCATCTGTTTCTTCAGAAGCTTACACAACCTTGCTTCTCTGGTCAAGTAGTCCTTTTCTGAGAAGAAAGGCTGGTTTGCCAGAAGCAGTGTAGAACTTCTTACTCTGAGATTCTGCTGCAGATGCTCCATTAACTTCCTGACAGAAGCTTCCTTGCTTCTGATGCACTTAGCCTTTATGCTTTCAATTAGCTCAGTTGCCCGGTTCTGAAGTGATGCCCAGGAGTCTTCATATGCGTTGGTAAGATCAATTGTCATCCTTTGATCCACCAGATTATGCATTTGACTAAGGATTGTGAGAAGCTCAGCATTAATATATCCAGATTCCAGGATGTTTGTGGGTGGTTGTTCAAGGGTTTCAAGATCAGAATCACTGATTTTCAGATCTTGAACAGGGTTAGGAACTGGAATGGTAAGGTGTGTTTGTGTGTTTGAAGATGAGGGCTGGTCAGAAGCAATGTGTGCGGTTAGGTCTTGGACATTGACTTGAGAGTTGTCAATATCCATGGGAGTTGGTTGTGGGGAGTGTTCAATTTCAGTTGGTGGTTGTTGTGGTGAAGTTGATGTTTGAGTGTTGAGTTGGGGGTCAATGGTAGCTATTGGTGATTGTGGGGGTGTTGTGGGTTTATGTGGTTCAGGTGTTTGTTGATGGGGGTTTTCTGAAACAACATTTGCAGAAGCAGCTGCTTCTGGAGTTGTTTCAGAGGCCTTTTCTGAGGTGAACTCAACATTTTCTGGAGGAATCATGTTGAGAGGTTGAATGTTAAGGGGTTGAGGGTTAAGGCGAAAGATAGTGTCAATGACTCTTTCTCTCTGCTCAGCCAATTCAGCCAACTTCTCATTAATTATGTGACCAACTGGTTCATAAGTAGTTGACTGAGAGGGCTTTTTGTTGGTTTTGGTTGATGTTGACTGGCTCTTTACTGGTTTTTGAAAAAGTTGAGCTAAGGGTATATCATCATCAGAATCATCAGAATCTGATAATGGTGTGGATGCGGAATCTGATGATATATTAATTACCTTCTCTGGTTCAGGATCAGAATCCTCTTTAGCAGACTCACTGGTCATCAGCAACAGTTGCTTGGCTTCTGAAACTACAGACTCTTGTAGCTCAGCAGCAATCTCCAAGACTTTTTCAGCTGCTGCCTTCTTCCCTTTTAACTCCTTTAACTCCAAATCAGAAGCAGCTTGAGCTGTCAAAGTGATATGAGGAAAATCCTTGGTCCTCCTCAAAGCTGGCTTCCTCTTCCTCTTTGGTATAGCTGGTTGTATAGGGGCAATACCAGAACTTAGGACTGCACAAGAGTTGTTGTCTTCAGCTACCTCTTCAATTGATGGTATTGCAGAACCACCAATCTTGAGCTTGACAGAAGCAGGTCTTGCCTTCTTAGCAGATTCTTCAACCTTCAGATACTCTTCTTTGGTCATTTTCCTCTTAACACTTCTGCTTTTTGCCAGAGGCACAGTACCACCATACATTTCCTCAGGTACCTCATCCAACCTGATGACCTCTTTGGTTGCCACATAGTGTTCCTTGATGTACCTCATTTGTACTTCAATAGGATCCTGTTTGCAGATGGGTGGAAAATCCCTCATAAGATCAGACACGACATGGGATTCACTTAGATCAGTCTTAAGTTTGGTGACCTTGCTGATCAGCTTCATATTCTTGAGAGTTTTAGCATTTATGAATGCTCCAGTTTTTGTATCCAGCATCTGATCTGTGTAGCCTTGAGCTCTGCTTAAACTGTCCAAGACACCTCCTTGATAGAATATTTCTAATAAGAGTCTTCCATAAGGAACCCAGGGCCTTGGTTTATCTTGCAGCTGACTCTGTTTCAGACACTCTACCAAGTACTTGAACATGTATTTGGGCACATTCACCTTTTCCTTCTTGATGAGGTGCTGGAGAAAGACCTTCTGAGCCAAATTTGGTTTCTCATTGTCACCACATGGAAGCAAATCCTCATTCTGAATCTTCAGAAGCATCTTGGTTTCCATGTTTAATTCAGCATATTTCTTCTCCTTTTCAGAATTGAATATAACCAAGTTAGCTCTTTCCTTCCAAATGCGTTGTTCAGCAGCACTTGAAAGATCAATTCCAGAGTAATATCCAGATGCTTCAACCTTAAGAACAGCTTCTATCTGCCATTGAGTAATTCTTACTGGAATACCACAGATACTTGATCTGATTTCATCCTCAACAAACGGTGCAAGACCCATTTCTTCTCTTGTTTTCCCTTCTAATTCAGGATACATTAACACCATTTGACTTTCCTCAGCAAGGGATGCCTCTCTGTTGTAAAATTTTGCTCTTACCCAGAAGTGTCTAACCAGAGCTTCGTATGTTGGTCCATTCAACATTTTGAAGTAATGCATGAGTCCTTGCTCTTCAAAGTAGCTTCTGATCCAACACTTATGAAAACCCAGAGAATCAAAATCCACTGGATTCTCTATCTGGACTTGTAAATCCCATTCTTCCAATTTCATGCTTCTTCCTCTGTAGTCATATTCAGGGATCATTCGTGAAGTAGATACTGAATCTTCTCGTTGCGAACTAGATGATGCCATTTTGATGATTGACGAAGATTTGAAGAAGATGAAGATTTTAGGGTTCTAAGGTTGAGAGAATGCGCTTACTTCGCAAGAAGTTTGAGAGCAAATGTGTTTGTTGTGAGTGAGTAGTGTGTGAATTGACAAAGTGTTAAAAGTAAAACGATTGCAATTCAAAAGAGACAAACAAACATAACATTAATGACAAAATTGGGGGCGCGTGAAAAGTACTTTCAAAGCTAAAATCATCATTGCCCTTTTTAGTTATACACCAACACATACAGGCCACGTAAGAAGTTCACAGAGTAACTACCAAGTTAGTGGGCCAGAAGTTACTTTTAAAAAGTAACTCCCAACGTTTCCACTAATTCAACTATTCAGAAGCAACAAATCCAGCTTCTGGACTTCAGATGCTGACGTCATCATCAGAAGCGAGTTTTCCTCAGAACCTCAATAAAGAGCTTCTGATGGACTACCGCTTCTGAACTAACTTCAGAACCTAAAATCCTATTCAGGAGCAAGCAAGCATTTAATCAGATACAAAGTGCATGTTCAAATTTTTCTTTATAAAATCAAATCTTTCAACAGTTAAAGGCTTAGTAAATATATCAGCCCATTGATTTTCAGTATCAATGAATTGTATATCTAAAATTCCTTTTTGAACATAATCTCTGATAAAATAGTGTTTGATTTCAATGTGCTTAGCTCTTGAATGCAAAATTGGATTTTTAGACAAACAAATAGCAGCAGTATTATCACAATAAATGGGAATACTGTTAGTAGTTATCTGATAATCTTCCAACTGATGTTTCATCCAGAGTAGTTGTGTACAACAACTTGCAGCTGAAATGTATTCTGCTTCTGCTGTAGACATAGCAATAGTTGTTTGTCTTTTGCTAGCCCAGGATATAAGATTGTCACCCAAAAATTGACAATTGCCACTAGTTGACTTTCTTTCAATCCTATCACCAGCATAATCAGCATCACAGAATCCAATTAGCCTATAATCTAAGGATTTCCTATAAAGGAGTCCAAGATTAGTTGTTCCTTTCAAATACCTGAAGATTCTCTTGACAGCAGTCATATGAGATTCTCTAGGATCTGATTGGAATCTTGCACACAAGCATACACTGAATAAAATATCTGGCCTAGATGCAGTGAGGTATAACAAAGAACCAATCATACCTCTATACAGCTTCTGATCTCCTTTAGCTCCTTCATCTTCTTTGCTTAAGTTGCACGTAGGGTGCATTGGAGTGTTCATCACTTTACAATCTTCAAGTTTGAACTTCTTCAGAAGCTCCTTTGTGTACTTTGATTGATGAACATAGACTCCATCTTTGCATTGATTGATTTGAATGCCAAGGAAGAACTTCAGCTCTCCCATCATGCTCATATCAAATTCATCCTGCATTAACTCAGAAAATTCCTTGCAAAGAGATGCATTAGTAGAACCAAATATTATATCATCAACATATATTTGCACAACAAGAATATCCTTCCCAAGGGTCCTTCTGAAGAGTGTAGTATCAACATGTCCTCTTTTAAAATCATTCTTGATTAAGAAATTACTTAGTCTATCATACCAAGCTCTGGGAGCTTGTTTCAAGCCATATAGTGATTTCTTCAGTTTAAAAACATGGTCAGGATATTTAATATCCTCAAATCCAGGAGGTTGCTTGACATACACTTCTTCTTCTATGACACCATTTAGAAATGCACTCTTGACATCCATTTGATATAATATTATGCCATGATTAACTGCATAGGAAAGAAGTAACCTGATTGCTTCCAATCTTGCAACTGGAGCAAATGTTTCAGTGTAATCAATGCCTTCTTGTTGACTATACCCTTGTGCAACAAGCCTGGCTTTGTTTCTTGTTACTTCACCTTGCTCATTCAGCTTGTTTCTGAATACCCATTTTGTTCCAATAATGTTCTTGTGCTGAGGTTTGGGTACCAGATCCCACACATCATTTCTTTGAAATTGATTCAACTCTTCTTGCATAGCTAGGATCCATCCATCATCTGAAAGTGCTTCATCAACTGTTGTAGGTTCAATCATTGAGATTAGTCCAATCATTGACTCTTCTTGTCTGAAATGTGATCTTGTTCTTCTTGGACTATCTTTGTTTCCAATGATTAGCTCCTCAGGATGTGAAGACTTGTGTTTGAATTTGTTTCTGGGAGGATCTTCTTGATGTGAGCCATCTTGTGCTTCATCAGAAGCAGTTTCATCTTGCGCTTCTGATGTGGGTTCAGCTTCTGGACTATCTTCAGACTCAGCTATCTGATCAGGTTCTGGAGTAGCTTCAGGAACCTGTATCTCTGCAAAACTTTCACCTTGCTTTGAAGTTTTATCTTCAAGCTCCTTGTCATCAAATTTAACGTGCATAGATTCTTCAACACAGAGTGTTTCTGAATTATACACTCTGTATGCCTTTGACCTTTCAGAGTAACCTAAAAAGATTCCTCTTTGGGCCTTGGCATCAAATTTCTTTAGGTAGAGCTTGTTGTTCAGAATGTAACATGTACATCCAAATTGATGAAAGTAAGAGATATTGGGTTTTCTTCCTTTAAAGAGTTCATATGCTGTTTTCTCCAAAATAGGTCTGATATAGATCCTGTTTTGAACATAGCATGATGTATTCACTGCTTCTGCCCAAAAATGTTTTGGTAAATTGTTTTCATGAATCATGGTTCTGGCCATTTCTTGTAAAGTTCTATTCTTTCTCTCTACAACCCCATTTTGTTGTGGTGTTCTAGGAGAAGAGAATTCATGGAAAATTCCATGTTTTTCACAAAAAGCTTCAAATGGCTCATTTTCAAATTCTCCACCATGATCACTTCTGACTTTCAAAATTTTTGATTCTTTTTCAGATTGAATTTGAGTGCAGAAGCTACTGAATACATCACACGCAACATCTTTACTCTTTATGAATTTCACCCAAGTCCATCTGCTGTAATCATCAACAATGACTAATCCATATTTACTTCCATATAAGGATGCAGTACTCACTGGTCCAAATAAATCAATATGGAGTAATTCTAAAGGTCTTGAGGTTGAAACAATGTCTTTGGTTTTAAAAGATGATTTCACAATTTTCCCTCTCTGACATGCACCACAGAGTGCATCTGAATGATAGTCAATGTCTGGTAGCCCTTTCACAAGTTGTAACTTACTAAGCTTAGAGATTAACCTCCAGTTAGCATGTCCCAACCTTCTGTGCCACATCCATTTCTTATCATTCACTGATAGTAGGCACATCACCTTCTGATCAGCCAGTTCAGAAAAATTGATTTTATAGACATTGTCAACTCTCTTTCCTTTGAACACAATGGATTTGTCTTCCTTGTTGATTACTGTACAGTTGGGTTTTTCAAAAAGCACATCATAACCATTATCACAAAATTGACTAATGCTCAAAAGGTTATGTTCAAGACCATCTACCAACCATACATTATTAATTGAGGTAGAGGAATTACCAATAGTTCATGTACCTATGATCTTGCCTGACTGGTTGCCTCCAAATTTCACATTTCCTCCCTCTTTCATTGTTAGGCTGAGGAACATGGACTTGTCTCCTGTCATGTGTCTTGAGCAACCACTGTCTAGGTACCATGATCTTTGCTTTGGCACTGCTCTTAGACATACCTGCATCATTGACATTTTTAGATTTAGGTACCCATTGTTCTATGGGTCCTGGAAGGTTAGTACTTAAGGCTTTACTCTTCACTTCTTGTACCTTGTGCTGTGAGTTGGGTTGCTTCTGATTAACCATCACCTTAGGTTTTGGTACTTCAGAAGCAGTAACTGTCTTCTTCTGAAACTTAGACTTCAGAACCCCAGATTTTGGTTTCACCAGACTCTGAGGAATAGGTTCTGATCTTTTCAGGATCCTGACCTTTGAAGTCTTGGAATCAGATTTGATCATAGCCTTTGACTTAGAGTTCTTTGGCTTTGAAGTAATCTTAGCCTTAGGACTAGAAGCTTCAGGTTCTGATTGAGCAACAGTTTCCAACTCAGCCCCTTCTGGTACAAAGAATGTTTTCAGACCTTCCTTGATGCATTCACAACAAGATTTTAGATTGGTTTTCTCAAGTTTCACTTCTGGAAAACCAATTCCTCTGCCATTGTTCTTGTAAATGCTATAAATCATAGAAGCTACTCTGCTTCTGTCAATGCCAGATATAATGAAATCTTCAAGAGCAATTTCATGGTTACTTAAAGGTTTTTCATTACACTTTTCTTGTAGCTTCTGACATAAGAACCTGAGCTGATCTTCATATGTTTTACACATGAAGTCAAAGCCCCTAAGTCCTTGTTCAGAAGCTTTCAGATCCAATAGAGTTGATTTTTGCTGTTGTACCAAATCAGCATATTTTTCTTTTAAATCCTTCAACTCATTGGTTCTTACTTCAAAATGTGTAAGAAGTTCTTTAAGTGACTCAACAAGTTCATCTCTGGGAATTTTGGAATATACCTCGTTTTCATCTTCTGAGTCTGAATCTGATCCAGCTTCTGAAGTTGCTGTTGCTACCAACCCAACAGCTACCTTTGCATCTTCATCAGCTTCCTCTTTATCAGATCCAGATTCACTACCCAAATCATCCCAGGTTGCCATTAAACTCTGCTTAATCTGCTTCTTGAGTTTGCTTGGTTTGAATGTAGACCTCTTTGACTTGTCCTTTGACTTTTCTCTTTGAAGATCAGGGCATTCAGCAATGAAGTGTCCAGGCTTCTTACAGTTGAAGCATCCCTTCTGATCTTCTTTCTTTGAGCTTCTGGAGTTACCCCTTCTGGAGAGAAACTTTCTGTTCTTCTTGGCCATATATTGAAGTCTGTTTGAGAGCATGGCCATTTCAGCAGCATCTGGTTCAGAATCTGAACTTGACTGTTCTTCCTCTTCAGATTCAACTACTTTGAGAGCTTTTGATGACTTGCCTTTGGATGGAAGAGCTATTGATTTACTCTTTTTAGTAGACTCGTGTTCATTAAGACTTAACTCATGAACTTTGAGAGAACTAACAAGATCTTCGACACTTAAAGTGTTTAAATCTTTAGCTTCCTCAATGGCAGTCACCTTTGGTCTCCATCTGGCAGGTAAGCTTCTGAGTATCTTGCTTACATGATCAGAAGCAACATAGCTCTTCTTTAGAATCTGTAGCCCAGAAACTAAGGTTTGAAACCTTGAGTACATCTCCTCAATAGTTTCATCATCCTTCATCTTGAATAACTCATACTGATGTACAAGCAGGAGAGCCTTTGCTTCTTTGACCTTCTTGCTCCCTTCATAATTTGAACAGAGAGAAGCAAACATAGCTTTAGCAGTGGATTTGTCACTCATCTTCATATACTCTGCTTTGGGTATGGCAGTGACAAGAGCTCCTCTGATAATATGATGCTTCTTGTAAAGTTTCCTCAGTTCTGGAGTATGTTTCTTTCTATCCACAGCAGCTCCTTCTTCATCAAGGACTAAATCACCAACACCATCTTCCAGAATATCCCATAATTCTTCATCTAGGCTCATGATGTAACTGTAAAAGTTGGTCTTCCACCAAGAGAACTCTTCAGCATCTCCATTGAACTTTGGAACTTTTCCAACACTGGTTTTCTTACTATCACTATAATCATGTGAGACATTTTTATAGCTAGTATCACTAGGACCAGTAGGAGGAGGAGTAGACATGTTTTTCTCAGATCTTTGACTGTTGCACGGTTAAGTGTTACACAACAGTCCCAGGCTCTAGATACCAATTGAAGGTGAGAAAAACACAAGAAGGGGGGGTTGAATTGTGTTTTGAAAAATTCTTCGTTTCTCCTAAAAACTGAACACACTGATCAGAAGCTAAGTGAGACAGCTTCTGAAGTGATAATCAGAATCTAAATGCAGCGGAATAAAACAGAGAGAGAGAAGAAGAACGACACAAAGCAATTATACTGGTTCCTTCCACAATCCGGAAGTAGTCCAGTCCCCCTTGCACTTCCAAGGAGATTTCACTATGAGTAATATCTGATTACAAATGCTCAAGCACACAAGCAAGAGACTTCCTTTGCTCAAGCACACAAGCTAGAGACTTCCTTTGCTCAAGAACACAATCAAGAGACTTCCTGCTCAAGCACAACTGCAAGAGACTTCCTAACTAAACAAAATTACACAGAAAATTGTTTAAGGTTGAACACTTGATATACAATCAGAGGTGCTCTCAATACAAATCAGATACAGACTCAATGGACTTAAGAATTTCTAAGATATGACTTTTAGACACATAAATTCTAAGTGAATGCAGAACAATTTCAGCAGAGGTTTGGTACTTGTGAAAATCTTGTGAGTCTTTCGTTCAGCGTTCTGGCATTACCAAATCTCTAGGTCTTCACTCCTTTATATAGAGGTGTGAAAGAGACGTTGTGAAATTGCCAGCACATCAAAGAGTCGTTGTTGAAGCTTGATCTTTCACCAATGATCTTTTGCCTGATTTGGTTGTTGTCCTACGAAGAACCAATTTGAAATCCATTCCTTATCCAAAGGAACATATATGCAGGCGAGACCGTATTCTGGAGCTGTTTTCTTGTCTTGAAGCGTGGACACAAAACAGAGTAGTGGAGAACGTGGTTGTACAATTCGTACAATAGTACAATGTCAACGCTTTCGTCCAAATTGCAAGCACATGCCTTCAAACACCTTTGAAATGACCGTTGCAATGTTCCACTAATTTTCTGCTATGTTTTCGAATCCAATAGACAGCTTTTGCATTGATAATTCTTCAATTCTTGAATCTTTTGCAAATCCAGTTGAGATTCAGCTTCTGGTGAAATAGCTTCTGATGAGGCAGCTTCTGATGATGCAGCTTCTGGTGATGCAGCTTCTGATGATATGACTTCTGCAGCTTCTGATGATGCAGCTTCTGATGATATGACTTCTGGACTTCTTGTCTTCAGGAGCACTATTCTTACTTCAGAAGCGACTTAACTTCAGGAGCACTATCCTTACTTCAGAAGCGACTTAACTTCAGGAGCGCTTTTTCTCTTCAGTAACAAGTTGCCTTCAGGAGCGTCCAAGCTTCAAATTTTTGTTGTTTCCTTTGCTCTTTATTTGCTCATTCAGAACCAATGATGATGTAACTTTATAATTATGGTCCTGTACACTTGAACAAATATTAGCTAGTCCAATTTACAATTTTTAATACCTTGTTATCATCAAAACTCTTTAAGGTTCATTGTTAAATACATTTTGTTCCAACAGGATAAGATTTGTGTCTGACATTTTTGCCATTGATATGAAGGCTTGCAATCGCCCAGTTACTGTAGATGCCCTTCATTGGTCTATCAAAGATGACATACACCTTTTTCTCTAGTTGTTCAATGATTGGATTGACGACAACGTTTGGTTGGTCTGAACCATTTTTTGGCTCTCCATTTTCTTCTTCTACTTTGTCCGCCCATGACTTTTTTGCATCTTCTTCTGGCATGGATCCTGCTGAAGATGTTGATGAAAAACTTTGTTGTTCATTCAAAGTCTTTTTTGGACTTTCTTCTGTTTTTGTCGAAAGTTCAACATTTACTTTAGTTAGGCTTTCGATCATTTTTATCATCTCCCCCTCTCTAAAGAGAGCTGATTTATCTTTTGTTGATTAAGCTGGATCTGCTCATCTTTTTGCTTTAGGATATTTTGAAGCACTTTTAGAGCTTGCTCCATTCTCTTGTCAATGTATCTGCAAAACAATTATTTTCTGATTTTATTATTTGAATATAAGGATAGAATTGTTGGATGCGCATTTGCCATCGAACAAGTCTTCCTTGTTTATGATCAACCTTTAAATTGTAGTGTAACAGCCCAGGTGGGTCCCGCACCGCAGTGGGGCCGCCCCACTACCCCGGCACTGTCACTCACAAGCTTAATCACTACCCCCTTCACTAGTAGTGTTCTTGCCTCCCGTGGGAATCGAACCTAGTACCTGGGGATAAGTACTACTTCAATGCATTCCCACTACCAATTGAGCTAGCTCAATTGGTAGTGGGAATGCATTGAAGTAGTACTTATCCCCAGGTACTAGGTTCGATTCCCACGGGAGGCAAGAACACTACTAGTGAAGGGGGTAGTGATTAAGCTTGTGAGTGACAGTGCCGGGGTAGTGGGGCGGCCCCACTGCGGTGCGGGACCCACCTGGGCTGTTACAAAAAAGGGCGCCTTTTTTTGTAACGGCCCAGGTGGGTCCCGCACCTATTAGTGGGGCCGTCCCACTACCTCGGCACTGTCACTCACAAGCTTAATCACTACCCCCCCCCCTCCTCTAGTAGTGTTTTTGCCTCCCGTGGGAATCGAACCTAGTACCTGGGGATAAGTACTACTTCAATGCATTCCCACTACCAATTGAGCTAAGCTCAATTGGTAGTGGGAATGCATTGAAGTAGTACTTATCCCTAGGTACTAGGTTCGATTCCCACGGGAGGCAAAAACACTACTAGAGGAGGAGGGTAGTGATTAAGCTTGTGTTAGCCAATATATTTTACTAGCTGTAATAAATGTGGTCAAAGTATAGTTGACCTAGATTTAAAGAAGATTCGAACAGAGTGTTGTGTTGAAAGCAAATATGGGTTCGAAGATGGTAGAAGACTTCGATAAGGCAGTTTTCGAAGGTGGTTATCAGCAGTTATTCTTTAAGTCAGTTTTTATTTTAAGTTTGTTTTCAAATAAGTAAAACTGTCGACTTGTGGCAGTTGTAGTTTGAATTTCAAAGAAGTGTAGTTATTTCTAGACTTAGTATAAATAGTAGTTTTTCATAGAAAAAACGGGTCACAATTCCGTCATACAAACTTACACTCAAAGTATCCGTATGGAAGCGAGAAACGAGTCACAAGTTGCAATGTATGAATCTGTGTACCAACCTTTGTTTAATCAATGCAATTTACCCTTTGTTCTTTAAGTGTTCTTGCACTTTACTTTATTAAGTTCGATTGAGTTCAAGTGGATTGAATTCGATTGTTTTTATCATATTTCTTATATTTTTGACATCAAAAACGCAGAATTTCTAACAACAAGAACAAACACAATATGTCCTAAGATTTACTGGTTGATCTTGCAAGTTACCATTTGTAAACCAGCGGTTGTTTACGAAAATCCAACGTAAACAAATTGGCACGCCCAGTGGGACCGTTTGTGTTTTTTGTTTATAGTTTTTGTTAGAATTTCTTTTAATTCTGGTTTGTTTTGTTGTGTATGCAATTAAGAAACAAGAAATTGTTTCTTAATATGACACGCGCTAACAACCAAAAGAAAACAAATCCAACATCTTCAAATGAAGATGTGGATCAAGTGACGGTTGAAGATGATGTTTCATCCCCAGGGAATGTTAGAACATCACAGGCTGTTCCAACCAGTAATACAGTCACTCAAACATCGTCTCAGGCCATGCCTTCGATGGCCACAATAATTTCTCAAGCCATGCCTTCGATGGTTACCCAAACTTCCCATGATTATCCAAATACTTCTATTCAAGGAGTTTGGGATCATAGATCAATGCCATATGGTATGCCATCATCATTGATGCAAGGCTTACAAACTAGTGGTAATATGTTTTCAGAGAATTTAAATGTTTCATTACCACAACTTTTTGGTCCTGGGGTATCTACAACATATAGAAGTCCCCAACAAAATTTAACCAACGCTTCTATGGCTGCCATTAGGCAAACTATGGAAGAAACTAATCATGATATGGTTAATATGATGACCCAACAAATTGGTACTGTCATAAATCCTTTAATTCGAGACACCAACACTAGTTATCAACGGTTGTCTGATCAAATGGAAAGAATTGCCAATTTCTTTGGCGCTCCACCAATCCAAAATAACCCATTGCCTCAAAATCGAAATGTGAGGGCAATTGAAATAATTGCTGATGAACCAGTGGTTCGAAATCATGAAAATATTGTCCAACCACAAGTAGTACAACCACAAATTCAGGCAGAACCTGAAAGACAACCCATTTTGGTTAACAGAAACCAAGATGCCGATCAAGTGGTTTTACAAGCCCGTCGGAACAATTTCGATGGTCAGAATAATATAGCAGGTATTGTCGAGGCTTTGTTAGCCCAAAATGGTTTTAATATGGGTTTACATAGACCAAATTTTGTGTCTCCTTTGTCTGAGTATGTTTTAGATGCTGAATTGCCTAGAAATTGGAAAATTCCAAAGTTTACCAAATTTGCTGGAGAAACTGATGAATCTACTGTCGAACACATTGCTAGGTTTCTCATGGAAGCAGGAAATATTGCAGAAAATGAAAATTTGAGAATGAAATATTTCCCAAGTTCTTTGACAAAAAATGCTTTTACTTGGTTTACAACTTTACCTCCTCATTCAATTTATAGTTGGAACCAATTAGAAAAAGCTTTTCATGAACAATTTTACATGGGTCAATCTAAGATTAGTTTGAAAGAATTGGCCAGTGTTCGACGTAAAAGTCATGAGTCAATCGATGATTATCTCAATAGGTTTCGTCTCCTTAAGGCTAGATGTTTTACTTCTGTTCCAGAATATGAATTAGTCGAAATGGCTGCTGGTGGCCTCGATTATTCTGTTCGAAAGAAATTAGATACCCAGTACTTAAGAGACATGGCCCAATTGGCAGAGTTCGACAAGTTGAAAGACTTAAAGCTGAAAAAACTAGAACTCATAACAAATTTTCTAAAAAAGAAAAAATTGCCTATATAGAAACAGGAGATAGTGAACCCGAATTCGATTGGGGTTTAGATATCGTTGAAGACAATGATATAAACCTGGCAGAATTAAAAGATGGACCTCCATATGCTTGTAAAATGTTGAGGCCATCCAATGGAAAAAATCCTGAAGATCCCAAGAGTGACAAATATCCTTCTAAAACTTATACTTTTGATATTACTAAAAGTGAAGAAATTTTTGATCTATTAGTTAATGATGGCATAATATTGGTGCCACCTAATATGAAGTTACCTCCTTTGGAACAAAGGAAGAAAAGAGGATTTTGTAAATTCCATGGTTTTTTAGGTCATAACCTATCTCGATGTACTCGTTTCAGGGATTCTGTACAAAAAGCTCTTGATGAAGGGAGGCTAAAATTCGGAGAAAAACCAAAACAACAAGTGGATGGAGATCCTATGAAAAAGGCAGAGTCCATGTTTGCTGATGTGTCTACCAATGTGGTAGAATCCATGTTTGCTGGTATTTCTATCAATATGGTGGAAATTTCAGATAATATTGATGTAGAAATGGTTACTGAGGACCATCGAATTGAAGAGCCAGTGGTTACTGAAGATCAATTGGCCAAGGAAATGGAGAAAGCATATCCAAAGGCTGAAGAAGATTTGGTTGATTTTTTAAACCGATGTAAAATATCTAACACCCATGCTATGCTTTGTCCTCGATGCAGTGCAGTGTTCGATAAAGAAGCTGCGAAATCAGTTGAAGGATATCAACCTCAAACAAAACGTAAAGGAGGGTGGTTCGAGAACCGTTCTAA